>NC_060234.1:19904525-21319525 GCF_021155775.2 Neodiprion pinetum
AGTGCTACAATCTATTGATTCCAGCACTTTTCGGAATTGCGAAAATTTTCGTGAAAAATGGAAAGGGGTTAGCCTTACTTTTTTTTTTGGCAAAAAACTTTTGGTCCCAGATTCGATTTGAACGATCCTTATACGACCAACTGGACCCTCAGGAACACAGAAATCGCAGCGAAAAGAGCGTGGGACCAACAGGAGAGAAATGGCGAGCGAAAAAGCACCTGCTGAAAAATGTCGAAAATTCAGGTTCTGGTTTTTTGGCTGTAACTTTTGATGCGTTGATCGCAGCGTATTGGGACTGCGCCCAATCGATTTCTCTTGCGAAATGACGTCCGATCAGTGCCACAACTAATTGATTCCAGCACTTTTCGAAATCGCGAAAATTTTCGCCAAAAATGGAAAGGGTTTAGCCTTACTTTTTTTTTTGGCAAAAAACTTTTGGTCCCAGATTCGATTTGAACGATCCTTATACGACCAACTGGACCCTCAGGAACACAGAAATCGCAGCGAAAAGAGCGTGGGATCAACAGGAGAGAAATGGCGAGCGAAAAAGCACCTGCTGAAAAATGTCGAAAATTCAGGTTCTGGTGTTTTGGCTGTAACTTTTGATGCGTTGATCGCAGCGTATTGGGACTGCTCTCAATCGATTTCTCTCGCAAAATCACGTCCGATCAGTGCTACAATTAATCGATTCCAGCACTTTTCAAAATCGCGAAAGTTTTCGCCAAAAATGGAAAGGGGTTAGCCTTGCTTTTTTTTTTGGCAAAAAACTTTTGGTTTCAGAATCAAATTGAACGATCCTCATCCGACCAATTGGACCCTCAGGAACTCAGAAATCGCAGCGAAAAGAGCGTGGGACCAACAGGAGAGAAATGGCGAGCGAAAAAGGCACCTGCTGAAAAATGTCGAAAATTCGGGTTCTCGTTTTTTGGCTGTAACTTTTGATGCGTTGATCGCAGCGTATTGGGACTGCGCCCGATCGATTTCAGTCGCAAAATTACGTCCGATCAGTGCTACAATTAAGTGATTTCAGCACTTTTCAGAATCGCGAAAATTTTTGCCAAAAATGGAAAGGGGTTAGCCTTACTTTTTTTATTTGGCAAAAAACTTTTGGTCTCAGATTCGATTCAAACGATCCTCATCCGACCAATTGGACCCTCAGGATCTCAAAAAACGCAGCGAAAAGAGGGTGGGACCAACAGGAGAGAAATGGCGAGCAAAAAAGCAACCGCTGAAAACAGGCGAAAACTGAGGATCTCGTTTTTTGGCTGTAACTCTTGATGCGTTGATCGCAGCGTATTGGGACTGCGCTCAATCGATTTCTCTCGCAAAATTACGTCCGATGAGTGCTACAATCTATTGATTCCAGCACTTTTCGGAATGGCGAAAATTTTCGTGAAAAATGGAAAGGGGTTAGCCTTACTTTTTTTTTTGGCAAAAAACTCTTGGTCCCAGATTCGATTTGAACGATCCTTATACGACCAACTGGACCCTCAGGAACACAGAAATCGCAGCGAAAAGAGCGTGGGACCAACAGGAGAGAAATGGCGAGCGAAAAAGCACCTGCTGAAAAATGTCGAAAATTCAGGTTCTGGTTTTTTGGCTGTAACTTTTGATGCGTTGATCGCAGCGTATTGGGACTGCGCCCAATCGATTTCTCTTGCGTAATTACGTCCGATCAGTGCCACAATTAATTGATTCCAGCACTTTTCGAAATCGCGAAAATTTTCGCCAAAAATGGAAAGGGGTTAGCCTTACTTCTTTCTTTGGCAAAAAACTTTTGGTCTCAGATTCGATTCAAACGATCCCTATGCGACCAATTGGACCCTCAGGAACTCAGAAATCGCAGCGAAAAGAGCGTAGGACCAACAGGAGAGAAATGGCGAGCCAAAAAGCACCTGCTGAAAAATGTCGAAAATTCAGGTTCTGGTGTTTTGGCTGTAACTTTTGATGCGTTGATCGCAGCGTATTGGGACTGCGCCCAATCGATTTCTCTCGCAAAATTACGTCGGAGAAGTGCATGAAAGAATTTATTCCAGCACTTTTCAAAATCGCGGAAATTTTCGCCAAAAATGGAAAGGGGTTAGCCTTACTTTCTTTTTTTGGCAAAAAACTTTTGGTCTCAGATTCGATTCAAACGATCCTCATCCGACCTATTGGACCCTCAGGAACTCAGTAATCGCAGCGAAAAGAGCGTCGGACCAACAGGAGAGAAATAGCGTGCGAAAATGCACCTGCTGAATAATGTCGAAAATTCAGGTTCTGGTTTTTTGGCTGTAACTCTTGATGCGTTGATCGCAGCGTATTGGGACTGCGCCCAATCGATTTCTCTCGCAAAATTACGTCCGATCAGTGCTACAATCTATTGATTCCAGCACTTTTCGGAATTGCGAAAATTTTCGCAAAAAATGGAAAGGGGTTAGCCTTACTTTTTTTATTTGGCAAAAAACTTTTGGTCTCAGATTCGATTCAAACGATCCTCATCCGACCAATTGGACCCTCAGGATCTCAAAAAACGCAGCGAAAAGAGGGTGGGACCAACAGGAGAGAAATGGCGAGCAAAAAAGCAACCGCTGAAAATAGACGAAAACTTAGGATCTCGTTTTTTGGCTGTAACTCTTGATGCGTTGATCGCAGCGTATTGGGACTGCGCCCAATCGATTTCTCTCGCAAAATTACGTCCGATCAGTGCTACAATCTATTGATTCCAGCACTATTCGGAATTGCGAAAATTTTCGTGAAAAATGGAAAGGGGTTAGCCTTACTTTTTTTTTTGGCAAAAAACTTTTGGTCCCAGATTCGATTTGAACGATCCTTATACGACCAACTGGACCCTCAGGAACACAGAAATCGCAGCGAAAAGAGCGTGGGACCAACAGGAGAGAAATGGCGAGCGAAAAAGCACCTGCTGAAAAATGTCGAAAATTCAGGTTCTGGTTTTTTGGCTGTAACTTTTGATGCGTTGATCGCAGCGTATTGGGACTGCGCCCAATCGATTTCTCTTGCGAAATGACGTCCGATCAGTGCCACAACTAATTGATTCCAGCACTTTTCGAAATCGCGAAAATTTTCGCCAAAAATGGAAAGGGGTTAGCCTTACTTTTTTTTTTGGCAAAAAACTTTTGGTCCCAGATTCGATTTGAACGATCCTTATACGACCAACTGGACCCTCAGGAACACAGAAATCGCAGTGAAAAGAGCGTGGGATCAACAGGAGAGAAATGGCGAGCGAAAAAGCACCTGCTGAAAAATGTCGAAAATTCAGGTTCTGGTGTTTTGGCTGTAACTTTTGATGCGTTGATCGCAGCGTATTGGGACTGCTCTCAATCGATTTCTCTCGCAAAATCACGTCCGATCAGTGCTACAATTAATCGATTCCAGCACTTTTCAAAATCGCGAAAGTTTTCGCCAAAAATGGAAAGGGGTTAGCCTTGCTTTTTTTTTTGGCAAAAAACTTTTGGTTTCAGAATCAAATTGAACGATCCTCATCCGACCAATTGGACCCTCAGGAACTCAGAAATCGCAGCGAAAAGAGCGTGGGACCAACAGGAGAGAAATGGCGAGCGAAAAAGGCACCTGCTGAAAAATGTCGAAAATTCGGGTTCTCGTTTTTTGGCTGTAACTTTTGATGCGTTGATCGCAGCGTATTGGGACTGCGCCCGATCGATTTCAGTCGCAAAATTACGTCCGATCAGTGCTACAATTAAGTGATTTCAGCACTTTTCAGAATCGCGAAAATTTTTGCCAAAAATGGAAAGGGGTTAGCCTTACTTTTTTTATTTGGCAAAAAACTTTTGGTCTCAGATTCGATTTAAACGATCCTCATCCGACCAATTGGACCCTCAGGATCTCAAAAAACGCAGCGAAAAGAGGGTGGGACCAACAGGAGAGAAATGGCGAGCAAAAAAGCAACCGCTGAAAACAGGCGAAAACTGAGGATCTCGTTTTTTGGCTGTAACTCTTGATGCGTTGATCGCAGCGTATTGGGACTGCGCCCGATCGATTTCTCTCGCAAAATTACGTCCGGTCAGTGCTACGATTAAGTGATTCCAGCACTTTTCAAAATCGCGAAAATTTTCGCCAAAAATGGAAAGGGGTTAGCCTTACTTTTTTTTTAGGCAAAAAACTTTTGGTCTCAGATTCGATTCAAACGATCCTCATCCGACCAATTGGACCCTCAGGATCTCAAAAAACGCAGCAAAAAGAGCGTGGGACCAACAGGAGAGAAATGGCGAGCCAAAAAGCACCTGCTGAAAAATGTCGAAAATTCAGGTTCTGGTTTTTTGGCTGTAACTTTTGATGCGTTGATCGCAGCGTATTGGGACTGCGCCCAATCGATTTCTCTCGCGAAATGACGTCCGATCCGTGCCACAACTAATTGATTCCAGCACTTTTCGAAATCGCGAAAATTTTCGCCAAAAATGGAAAGGGGTTAGCCTTACTTTTTTTTTTGGCAAAAAACTTTTGGTCCCAGATTCGATTTGAACGATCCTTATACGACCAACTGGACCCTCAGGAACACAGAAATCGCAGCGAAAAGAGCGTGGGACCAACAGGAGAGAAATGGCGAGCGAAAAAGCACCTGCTGAAAAATGTCGAAAATTCAGGTTCTGGTTTTTTGGCTGTAACTTTTGATGCGTTGATCGCAGCGTATTGGGACTGCGCCCAATCGATTTCTCTCGCGAAATGACGTCCGATCAGTGCCACAACTAATTGATTCCAGCACTTTTTGAAATCGCGAAAATTTTCGCCAAAAATGGAAAGGGGTTAGCCTTACTTTTTTCTTCTGGCAAAAAACTTTTGGTCTCAGAATCGATTTGAACGATCCTTATCCGACCAATTGGACCCTCAGGAACTCGGAAATCGCAGCGAAAAGAGCGCGGGACCAACAGGAGAGAAATGGCGAGCGAAAAAGGCACCTGCTGAAAAATGTCGAAAATTCGGGTTCTGGTTTTTTGGCTGTAACTTTTGATGCGTTGATCGCAGCGTATTGGGACTGCGCCCGATCGATTTCTCTCGCAAAATTACGTCTGATCAGTGCTACAATTAAGTGATTCCAGCACTTTTTAAAATCGCGAAAATTTTCGCCAAAAATGGAAAGGGGTTAGCCTTACTTTTTTTTTTGGCAAAAAACTTTTGGTCTCAGATTCGATTCAAACGATCCTCATCCGACCAATTGGACCCTCAGGATCTCAAAAAACGCAGCGAAAAGAGGGTGGGACCAACAGGAGAGAAATGGCGAGCAAAAAAGCAACCGCTGAAAACAGGCGAAAACTTAGGATCTCGTTTTTTGGCTGTAACTCTTGATGCGTTGATCGCAGCGTATTGGGACTGCGCCCAATCGATTTCTCTCGCAAAATTACGTCTGATGAGTGCTACAATCTATTGATTCCAGCACTTTTCGGAATTGCGAAAATTTTCGTGAAAAATGGAAAGGGGTTAGCCTTACTTTTTTTTTGGCAAAAAACTTTTGGTCCCAGATTCGATTTGAACGATCCTTATACGACCAACTGGACCCTCAGGAACACAGAAATCGCAGCGAAAAGAGCGTGGGACCAACAGGAGAGAAATGGCGAGCGAAAAAGCACCTGCTGAAAAATGTCGAAAATTCAGGTTCTGGTTTTTTGGCTGTAACTTTTGATGCGTTGATCGCAGCGTATTGGGACTGCGCCCAATCGATTTCTCTTGCGAAATGACGTCCGATCAGTGCCACAACTAATTGATTCCAGCACTTTTCGAAATCGCGAAAATTTTCGCCAAAAATGGAAAGGGGTTAGCCTTACTTTTTTTTTTGGCAAAAAACTTTTGGTCTCAGATTCGATTCAAACGATCCTCATCCGACCAATTGGACCCTCAGGATCTCAAAAAACGCAGCGAAAAGAGGGTGGGACCAACAGGAGAGAAATGGCGAGCAAAAAAGCAACCGCTGAAAACAGGCGAAAACTTAGGATCTCGTTTTTTGGCTGTAACTCTTGATGCGTTGATCGCAGCGTATTGGGACTGCGCCCAATCGATTTCTCTCGCAAAATTACGTCTGATGAGTGCTACAATCTATTGATTCCAGCACTTTTCGGAATTGCGAAAATTTTCGTGAAAAATGGAAAGGGGTTAGCCTTACTTTTTTTTTGGCAAAAAACTTTTGGTCCCAGATTCGATTTGAACGATCCTTATACGACCAACTGGACCCTCAGGAACACAGAAATCGCAGCGAAAAGAGCGTGGGACCAACAGGAGAGAAATGGCGAGCGAAAAAGCACCTGCTGAAAAATGTCGAAAATTCAGGTTCTGGTTTTTTGGCTGTAACTTTTGATGCGTTGATCGCAGCGTATTGGGACTGCGCCCAATCGATTTCTCTTGCGAAATGACGTCCGATCAGTGCCACAACTAATTGATTCCAGCACTTTTCGAAATCGCGAAAATTTTCGCCAAAAATGGAAAGGGGTTAGCCTTACTTTTTTTTTTGGCAAAAAACTTTTGGTCCCAGATTCGATTTGAACGATCCTTATACGACCAACTGGACCCTCAGGAACACAGAAACCGCAGCGAAAAGAGCGTGGGACCAACAGGAGAGAAATGGCGAGCCAAAAAGCACCTGCTGAAAAATGTCGAAAATTCAGGTTCTGGTGTTTTGGCTGTAACTTTTGATGCGTTGATCGCAGCGTATTGGGACTGCGCCCAATCGATTTCTCTTGCGAAATTACGTCCGATCAGTGCCACAATTAATTGATTCCAGCACTTTTCGAAATCGCGAAAATTTTCGCCAAAAATGGAAAGGGGTTAGCCTTACTTCTTTCTTTGGCAAAAAAGTGGGAGACTTGGCATGTTTACAATAAAATATTTCAATCCATTTTTCGCGCAAGCATAAATTCAGTGGCTAATAGTGCACTGATGAAATGGATTACATATTAATTATTGAATTAATTATATTAATCCTTACACGATATTTTTGATGTGTTCTCTCAGTGAAAATATTCATTACTATTCAAGGTATAACCTGAGGTGGTCATCGGTGGTTGTTGAAGGTGGTCGGTGGTGGAGGAGGAGGAGGACAAGGAAGACGAAGAGAACAAGGTGGATGAGGATTTGTGCTCGGTGAGTAAGACATTTTTAGAATATTTGATGGTGATCGTAACTATATTTCATCAAAAATATGTCAAACTTGTCATGTTTACAATAAATTATTTCATTTATTTTTCACGCAGGCACATATTAAATAGCTTCAAATTCGCTAATGAATCCATTACATGATAATTAATTAATTAATTATATTAATCCTTACACAATATTTCTGGTGTGTTCTTATACTGAAAATATAATAAAAATTAATATAATAAATAATAAAAAAATAAATATAATTTAAATACTATTGCAGGTATAACCCGAGGTAGTTATCGGTGGTTGTTGGAGGTAGTTGGCGGTGGTCGAGCTGGACGAGGAGAAGGACAAGGTGGACGAGGAGAAGGACAAGGTGGACGAGGATGACGAGGATCTATGCTCGGTGAGTGAAACATTTTTATAATATTTGATAGCAATGCAATTATATTTCATCTATAAGTTTTCAAACTTGCCATGTTTACAATGAATTATTTCGTTTCATTTTTCGCGCAAGCACATATTCAGTAGCTTTAAAGGCGCTAATAAAATTGATTACATATTAATTATTGAATTATTTATATTAATCCTCACACATTATTTTTGATGTGTTCTTATACTGAAAATATTTATTACTATTCCGGGTATAACTCGAGGTGGTTATCGGTGGTTGTTGGAGGTGGTTGGAGGTGGTCGCAGGTGGATGAGGAGGAGGACGAGGAAGACGAGGAGAACAAGGCGGACGAGGAGGACGAGGATTTGTGCTTGGTGAGTAAAACATTTTTATAATATTTGGCAATTGTAATTATATTTCATCTATAATTTTTCAAACTTGTCACGTTTACAACAAATCATTTCAATTCAGATTTCGCGCTAGCACGAATCAAGCAGCTATAAGTGCGCTAAGAAAATTTATTATACTATCAACGAACTTATTAATTATATTAATCCTTACAAGATATTTTTTATGTGTTCTCTGACTGAAAATATTTATCACTATTCAAGGTATAACCTGAGGTGGTTGGCAGTAGTCGTTGGAAGTGGTTCACGGTGGTCGAGCTGGACGAGGAGGAGGACGAGGAAGACAGGGAGAACAAGGTGGACGAGGAGGACGAGGATTTGTGCTCGGTGAGTTTAACATTTTTATAATATTTGATGAAGTAGGATCGGGATCAGGATTAGGATCAGAAGTAGAAATAAGAGTAGGATCAGGAGTAGGTATAGGAATAGGAGTAAAAGTGGGAGTAGTGGTAGGAGTAGGAGTTGAAGTGGGAATAGGAGTAGAAGTAGGAATAGAAGAAGTAGGAATAGGAATAGGTGTAGAATCAGAAGTATGATCAGGAGTAGGATCGAGAGTAGGAGTAGGAGTAGGAGTGGGAGTAGGGGTACCTACCCTACTCTATACCCTACGCCCTACCCTACCCTACCCTACCCTACACTACCCTCCCCTCCCCTCCCGGCTCGTCCCGTCCCGTTCCGTTCCCTCCCCGCCCCTTCCCTCCCCACAGGGTTTCCTACTCCAACTCTTACTACTTTTACTCCTATTCCTACTCCTCCGTCTGATTCTACTCCTATTCCTACTCCTCATGCTATTCCTGATCCTGATCCTACTTCATCAAATAATCTAACAATGTTCTTACCGAGCACAAATTCTCGTCCTCTTCGTCCACCTTGTTCTCCTCGCCTTCCTCGTCCGCCTCCTCGTCCAGCTCGACCACCTTCAACCACCTCCAATGACCACTGCCAACCACCTCGGGTTATACCTGGAATAGTAATAAATATTTTCAGTATCAGAACACATAAAAAATATTGTGTAAGGATTAACATAATTAATTAATTAATTAATATTTAATAAATTTTAGTAGCGTATTTGAAGCTATTGAATATATGTTTGCGTGAAAAATGAATTGAAATAATTTATTGTGAACATCACAAGTTTGAAATATTTTAGATGAAATATAATTACAATTGCCATCAAATATTATCAAAAAGTTTTACTCACCGAGCACAAATCCTCGTCCTCCTTGTTCACCTTGTTCTTCTCGTCTTCCTTGTCCACCTCCGACCACCACCAACCACCTCCAACAACCACCGATAACTACCTCAGATTATACCTTGAATGGTAATAAAAGTTTTCAGTATAAGAACACATAAAAAATATTGCGTAAGGATTAATATAATTAATTAGTTCATTGATAATATAATATATTTCATTAGCGTATTTATAGCTACTGAATATGTGCTTGCGCGAAAAATGAATTGAAATAATTCATTGTAAACATGGCAAGTTTGAAAACTTGTACATGAAATATAATTAGAATTGCCATTAAATATTATAAAAATATTTCACTCACCGAACACAAATCCTCGTCCTCCTCGTCATCCTCTTCCTCCTCTTCCTCGTCCTCCTCCTCGTCCACCTCGATCACCCGCAACTACCCCTAACCACCTCCGACCACCTCTTAGGACCACCGCCAACTACTTTGGGTTATACCTCGAATACTAATGAAAATTTTCAGTATTACAACACATAAAAAATATTATGTAAGGATCAATATAATGTTTTCATAAACATATTTTACCAAGAAGATTATGAGAAAATTATCAATAATTATAGAGACTATTTTTAAAACCCTCGCTAAAGCTTGCTCTGGGTCGCATGCCTCGTGTAACTGGTTTTTGTGCTTGTCCGCGTGCTTACTAGGTGTCAGTGTTTATATCATATGACATAGTTGTAGGGGAGACTGGGGTACGACGGACTCCCCAAAAAACTCTAGTATTTGCTCCACAGTATAGAGAATGAAGACTGTCTACGTGCATCTGACGCAAACCGAATCTGCCCGGAAGATTTTTCCTATATAATGTTACAAATCACGTTTACACATGCATGTACCTAAGTATAACGTATTGTGATTTTATAAAAATAAATTTCGTCAAAAAAATACCACAGAACAATCAGCTAAGTTTTAACAGATTTGAAACACTACGCAAATTAATTTTAGCTCTGATTGAACGACGTTATAATCGTATATTCCTATGTATGCTATGCAAACTACTCACCAATTGCAATTCGTTGGTCCTGGTCGTTCGGTTTTTTTTGGATTCAAAATGTTATCTAAAGCATGCATATTGGTTTGATAGTACAAGACATGACGTTTTCAATAATCAAACTTGTACACTTGAAAATTAGTCCTGAAGGTCAAAAGTAACCAGGTTAAGGACCTGGACAGCCGGAAAGAACTACGGAGCGCTTGTCTTGGAAGTCGATGTTCACCAGGTAGTGGACCTTGAGCGCAGAAACTACGGAGCGCTTATCCTGGAAGTCAAGTTTTATCAGGTAGTGGACCTTGAGCGTAGAAACTACGGAGCGCCTGTTCTGGAACTCGAATTGCACCAGGAAGCGGACCCGCAGCGCAGGATCCAGGAGGTAGAGAACCCGGTACTCGAAATCTGCGGAGCGCGATTCTCATACGTCCGCTCTACTGTGCGGTTGTTTCCAGACTGAAGAATACGGCTGATTTTCGTCGTCGACGAATGTGTAAATATTGAATAAAATATTAAAATCTGAGTGAGAAAATGTTTTTTATGTATTTTAATTGAATAATAATCAGAAAACCCGTTAGGCGTCCCTATTAAATATCAACTAAAGAGTTCCAGGAGCATCTTATTTAAGACACAAACTGACCCGCTGGCAGCTGTTAACACGAAAAACAATTTTACTAACAATTATCCACCATAAATTCGATAAAAAGGAAAAAGAGATCAAAAATCAAATGTGCCCGATCTTCCACTCAACCGAAAATGCTCATCTTTCGCCAGAATTTTTGTTTTCACCTAAACTAACTATTTCAAGGGTGGTCCGTTGGAAAATCGAAAATTTTTTCATTTTCAAACACTCTAATGCATATGCAGTGCGGGGAAAGGCGTCAACGATTGCGAGTGAGCAACTCGGAAGGGGAAGTCCGGCGAGGGGGAACATCAAGCAGGCTGCGGGGTCCCGGGTGGTCGCCCCACCTCGTCGTACCCTAACGCCGGCACTGCGTGTATAGTCGACACTCCTTATCTAGTTATCAAGCAGAGTAGTCGAGACTTCTTAGCGCTAAAATTTAAACCTTTTTCTTCTCTTTCAACGTAGAATATTTTTGTAACGGGGTCAATAGAGAGGTCATCCGCCGAACCATTGATACACTAGTAGGACTTTTCCTGGAGCAGGTCAACATCAGACTCAAAGTTATCCTGGTCTCGACGACCGAGGAGATTCCAGAGTCTGAGATCATCGCGACCAATGTGAATACAAATGTGAGGTTAAACACATTCTGTCATTTCATACGTCACCGACGATGACTTTCCTTGATTGAATTGACTCGTAGCGGGAGCCCGAGTACCTAACATAAAAATGCGGCGCCAGTGCGCAGTTGTTGTCTCTCGGTACAGGTCCGATCTGTAAAGGAAGATCATCTTGGTTTCATTTTATTGATTAAAGATCTTGGAACGTCACAACGGTATATACGGTGCTTACAGACAGCCATGGGAAGTAGCGAGTACTGCTGGTGCAGATGGACTAGCGTGATGGGTAAGACAGGAAGAAGAGTCATCTATTTCTTACTGCTCGTTTCTTGCACCGCAATCATAGGCCAAGAGGTCGATTCACAGCCACCGAAATGTCTATTAGTAGGTGAGTAACTTATTATTACCATAACGTCTCCAGTGAATGAAAATTTCGAAACATACCGATAGTTTTTCTTTAAAGGACTTGAATAAATTTCGTTGCAAATTTTTCATCCTAGTCAATTACGTTGGCAATGGTGAAAAATTAGCTTTCACAGAATCAATTTCCGCATTGGTACATAATTGTCAATATGTTTTTCTAAGAATCCATCTTACAAGCTCTATAACTGCTTACCGCAAGTTGACATGACAAATGTCGACATCTGATCAATTGATCATTTTCGAACAATCGTTTACGAAAAAAGTTGTAATCTGGGAAGCGCATTGCTTGGAAACAGTATGAAACCCGCTTTTAATTTTCACTGTAACCAACAAGCTGAAGCACGGGGCACGACGGACCCTCTTTAAAAATTTATCAACAAAAATTTGTTCTTGTCATTGTTTGGAGGAGATACGTCGTAACCCGATACGTTTTTTTTTTTTGTTTTCAAATTACGGCAAAATAATGATAAATTTGTTCACGATAAATCAAAACAACTTGTATCCTGTGCTCAATAGCCACAAAAGATAGTTTGCAGCTTAGGAGGGCCGTCGTGCCCCAGTCTCACCTATATTTAGGATATTTCATGCCAACTTAGTAAACGATTCATCGTGACATTTTTTATTTTCGTTACGAATGGTACACCCGTTAAAAACCATTAAAAATAATTTTTTACTTTGTTTGCAACTCATTTCCAGGCTATAATGAGTTTTCAGACATTCCCCAAAAATGTTCTATTCAATTTTCGAAAAACATAAATGGAATTATTCGGTATTCAATACATAAATTTTTCATTCACACAAACTTTAGCGTAGCGGTAAACTGTTTTCAATTTTTTAATCGGATTTTGTCATTTTTATACTGATGTTACGTCCTCCAGACTTCATATTCCTTTCCCACGCTCTTAGTTACCTTACGCTCCGTAGTCTACCCTTATCGTTCGCGAGTCAGCAGGTTCTCCTGTAACTCGCGGCTAGCTTGCCTGCTACATCCGGCAGAAGCAGGCAGATCCATCCCAGCACTCAAGCAAGACACCTATCCCTCTAAACCAAGACCATACCCTTTTTCCCTTGACCGACTCCGTTGCATTGACCACTAATAAACAATCATATACTTTAAATCGTTTACCTTCCCTTAATACCGATCCCTTTCTATTCCATTCCCTTCCTGCATTGGGAGTAGTAGCACGCGAGTGCATAGTCGACGTGAACGGACCCTACAATAGCCAAATAACACCTTGGCTGGGCGTGGAGTAAGCTCCGATTACCGCTCATCCCAATCTACGCAATCTACCCCGTAACACTGATTTGGATTTTGAAAAACGCGCGTTATTTGAAGTTATTTTTTTTTTTCTTTGAAAACTGAAAGAAAACTGATTTTTGAAACTTGTTTAAACTGGTCCTGAGTTTTCAAAGAAAAAAAAAATAACTTCAAATAACGCGCGTTTTTGAAAATCCAAATCGGTATAAAAATGACAAAATTAGCGGTTTCTGAAAATCAATCGGACACTTTCTTAAGAAAGGTTTCAAAATTTGTAGGCTCAATATAAGTTTTTAAAAAAAGAAATTTTTCCGGAAGATTCTTAGGATTTTATCATGATAGGAAAAATGCTTGGTGGGAATAGAAAATCTCGCGATCAATCGTTTACTGACTTGGAATGGAACACCTCATACGTGTAGGTATATGTAATATTTAAGGCTTGAGACATTCACGAATATTGTCACAATAATTTAACTCATCTCCGTTTTTTCACCAGGTTACGAGATGAATATCACTTTGAAAAATTGCCCCGGCATGTCGATGGTCGGTATAAATGTTTGCAGGGGATATTGCCAGAGTATCGCCTTCCCTACGAATCCTGAAACACGTTCAAAGTATCCACAAGCATTGATAACGTCCAAAGGCGGATGCTGTAGTATAAAAGATTATGTGAATGTAAGTGTTACCAGTCTTATCATTATTATTAATTAATTTACCACTTACAGTTTTCAAATTTTTTCAATACCTTGTAAAACTCGATATTTTTTAATGAAATTTATTGCATCTATCCGTTCGATCGGTTAATAAATTAATTTCTAAACTAATTGCGAATGTATTCTAATTATTAGAGTAAAATCCTGTTTTTGATGTCCGTTTTCCAGCTTATTCATTATTGATGTAGCATAATCATAATATTATTTTACTCTTTTTTATAGTTCACAACCGCTGTTCCGTGTGGATCGGAAACAAAGAACGTCACCTTGCCTTCGGCGACATCGTGCTGGTGCCATGATTGCATAAATAGTTAGTTCATCAATCACCGTTGATATCATTTTTAACTGTCTTGAATTTCAACAAATTCTTAGCTAATTGCCTCTAAACTTTTTTATTTTTATTTTTAATACCGCTTTAGTTTTCTAAAAATAAATATTATCACGCAACGTAGACGACATTTGAAGAAGTTGTTAGATAATAAAAAAAAAAAAAAATTTCGTTGATGTAGATAAGTACTTATTGCCATCATACTCATTAAACACATTACTGCAGGTTGCGAAAGATGTATTTAAATTAGTTGATAAAGTGTTTAAAGTCTTATATAATTTAATCGTTTAACCTTTTATGTGCAGAGAGTTTTCGACCTTGTAATAAAAGATCAGAAATACAAATGTATATTCTTATAAATAACTACTTTGAATTGTTGTTTTATTAAACTTCATACACGAAGTAACAAGATACGTTAAAAAGTGAATTTCAGTTTGAACTCTGCAGTGAGGTTATATCCCGTGCAATTGCACAATTATCTTTCTTGTTATCAAGTAAAGATATATCAACTATCAAATTGAGTGAAATATTCCTTTGCTTTGTTTTTTTCAAATCTCTACGGAGGGTTAAACTTTATATTTTGGGATGAAAATAAGATGTGGTCAAATTTTGTAACTGCAGTCGATTATTGAGTTGAAAAAAAAAAAAAAATAACAATTTGCCAAACAAGAAAACGAAATATGAGAACAGGCTCAAATTACAATTTTAATCTTTTTTTACGCCTTATGTCTAAAGAATAACAGTCGATGAACTGTCATTTCAATCTAATATATAGTTTCGTAATATTGTGTTAGTGAAAAACAATGTCAATATGTTTGTTGCATATTTCGATAGATTACCGCAATTAAAAGAAATTGTAGACTGTTTTTCTGCTTAATATTTAAGGGTAATTCCAGTGAGAACTTCAAAATGCCGAGTTTTTCGTGGTTGAAATAACTAAAAAATTTGTATTCAAAAATTCTTTCCACCAAGAGTTGGATTATGGTAGAGAATTTCCTGCGTATCGCTGCCAAAAATTCCGTGTATATGCACTTTCATCGAAAATAAAGATTTTTATTCAGGACACACACTGCCATAACCTAAATATTGTTGGAAAGTATTATTAAAATTAAATCATTATTATTAAAAAGAAAAACCCGGTACTATTGTTACGTTCCGAGAGGAACGTTTCGAGTCGATTCTGATTCGCCGCGTGATTTAAATTGTTCTTCTGACTTACGTAGTTGGTATATGTAAATCTCGGGAATCCGCCGATCAGCTCCTCAGATCTTCTCGTTCAACTCGCCTACAATTCTGAGAGTTTGTTAGGTAAGGCTCGTGCCAACCATCACTATGCGTGATTGAAATAATTATTTATGACAACACTTGGGTTAATTACACATTTATTAACAATCTCCTTCCAGTTCTCGATGGTAGATTTACAATTGTGGTACAGATTGGTGTTAATCACTATCGCAGTGACAAACTGTTAACAAGTCTCGGAAGTTCTGAATGAATTATAATGATTTGATTCTAGGATTTCGGTAGAGTTCTCTATGTTCTGTTCTGTTCTCTATGATGTCTGAAGTTCTTCTCCCTATTCTGTTTCCTGGAAAGGTTGAATTAGAGGGAAAGTAGGAGGAGTTCAAAAGGAGTCGCGGTTTCTCGCGGGTCTCGGATGATTGGTTAAGGATGATGAAATAATTGGGAGTAAGGTTTCTGGTTCGTGCATGAGATCTCGGTGGTGGATTAGCGCGAGGTGGTTGGTTTAGAGAAGCAAGCGGCGAAGCGTTAATTGGTCTTATCATCATTAAAATGAAGGCGCTATCCTGAATTCTGAGAATAAGGGTTTCTTTATCTGTGAACTATCCGTGATTTCTCTTCCCACGTTTCCGGTGTTTAGTCTACTCGATTACCTTAACTACTGCAGGTGTTTATTACTTTGGGTTATTACGGTTGAGATCGTAAATCAAAGGTTTTATGTGAAAGCTAATGTTGAAAGGTATAACGGTTAAATGGGAAAAAATATATATACCATGTATGTTATGAATTTGACTGATGAAATAACGGTTAATCTAGCGTATGAGAACTATCGATATAAGACTTTGTACGTTATGATGGTAACTATGTGTGTTGGTATTAATCTACGACTATCGGTAAGAGCACGTGAGGCTCTCTTATGGTAACTGCACGCTGGTCAAGTAGGGCGCAAAGAGGGCGCCACCGTGGATACCGGCTGGCACGTAACCCTATCAAGATTTAACTTTCATATCTCTAAAAAAAAAAAAAAAAAATGGAAAAATTATTGTCTTACCTGCAAAGTATATTCATTAAGGAGTAGAAAATTGAGATGTAGGATAACGTCCGGTACGACGTTATTTTTAATTTTTTTTCATAATGAGGTATTATTAGAGGTTTGTTAAATATGTGTCCAATTAAAATAAACAACATTCTCTTAGAACAAAAGAAAAAACATTTTTTTTACGATATTCAAAAAATGATATATTTGATAAAGGGCAATTGCTCTGCAATATAAATTTTGTTTGTCATACATGTTGATAGATTTTACGCTGGTGTACGAGTATATTTATATTCGTTTTTTCTGTTCGTACAGTGTAAAACCAGAGATATATAGCGCAACCAAATGACGTCACTCACTTACTCAATGCGCTACTTTTTACACCCGTCAAGAAAATCACGATACCCGGATGTTAGTTTAACTTTTTTTAAAATGAGTCACAGTTTCTATCCGTGCAATCACCGGTTGAATCACCATCTTTTTATCTTTACAATTAGCTCAACAAACTCTGGAGCTTAGTGCGTCAGACTTGGGTGTTTAAACGCGTCTTAAACATTTTATATTGATTATATGGAACAGATGACATTCAGAATTTTTACTCAGAAATATACATTTAATGTAAACTTATGATGCTGATATCGTAAAAAATTCATGCGTCGACCTATTTCTGTATGACGTTGCCTAACTCGATAAGATTTCTCTGAAATCATGATTTAAAATAGTAATTCGATGTAAATAGCGTAGTATGTGTTTTCAACGATGCAATTGGTATTCGAAGTATATGAAACTTTTGGAAACGATCTTTAAATGGGGAATTCTTCATCAGTTCAGCCACGTTTTTGCAGACCTTCTCGGATATCATCCATTAATTGGCGACATTGTAGTGCCTAATATTTAAAGTATAAGTCTTAGTGAATGTTTGTATATTTTCAAATGAATTCTACTGGAAGATGATTTTTTTTAATTGGTATATCACGAGTTTATTGCAAAAGCTGTTTTGAATAGAAAGCAATGGATATGAATTTTTTTCACTCAATCGATATCGCTTTTAATTTCATGCGATCTTAATTGCTGAAAAAACGGCATAAGCGCAGGCGGTATGTAATTATTCAAAGTTGGCGAACGAATAAAATTCTCACTTAGGAGTCAAAACTCGATCACAAGTACATTAGAAACACGATCCAACGTCATTTAATAATCAAATCGATCATTATGAGCCCCGATTCGTCGAGTTGATATCCCCGCGTTCACACACTTCACTGTATCAGTCTCGCACACATAACGAGCTACTGCCAACAAGACTCACGTTTTTTCGCTTCCGAGTTTCCACTAATACTGATCTGGTTTTGGATTCTTTTCCGTATTCTCCTCTCGCTCGCTCTCGCGGGGATTTTGAGAACTTTGGACTGTATTGTCTTGTTGACCACTCGCCGTAGTGTGCGTGAGATTAGCGTACTTGGATTCATTCACACACACATCGTATTATTATAATACATTCTGTCCCTTTACTAATCTCTAGCTGATCTATAGCGGTCGTTCACCCCCTCGCCTTACCATACCTCTCTGTTATTACATATGGTTTCGAGTAATGCTCGTCCAAACTGTAGTGCTTTTGAGTACACTTCTTAATTTTTTACACATTCTCAGGTTGAGATCGCGTTAAACATTGGATTCTAACTGAATAATCACACGGGTTAAGAATGGTCTGTGACAATGACCGATTACGTAATTATAGGTCATAAAGCACTAGTTACAGCTGTTGTTTTCTGTCTATGTATTGGTATGCATCCCCAACACCTCCTTTCCCCACCATTCACCAACATCTGAACAATACTATGCAAAAATTTTTTAAGTGAAACTTATTTACTGACCAGGCAACAATTTTGTAGTGTTACCAGGAAGGAAGAGGGGAGGAGACATATCTCCGCGTTACAAAAGTGGGCCACATTCTGGGCGAGAGTTTTTCGTTCCAATAACGCCGCTCACACAGCGCTGGTTTCGTCTGTTGCGTTGGAAATTTGAACGCGTGTAAAAGAAAACAACGCCTGATAGCTGGCAACACGAACTAAACGGCAAACTCCTACAGACGCCATCTTGACGCTTTGTTATCGACATTATAAGTATTGTTGTGCAACGTGCAAAACTGCCCATCCCGCATGCGAATTACATACTCTCGTTCGATGTTTTTTTCCTCAAAATGTAGTTCACATATTGTATGTATCTGACTTCCTCAATAATTTACGCGAATGAGGTAAAGCCTTTTGCCATTGACGTAAACGTTCTTCCTATATGGGATAAATGTGAAAAGAAAGAGTTCTGGGATTCCACAAAATCTTGTGAACTAGTTTTACAATTAAAAGAATTCTCAGATATGCATTTGCAGATATATATTTGCTGCGCTACCTTCGTCAACAACTTGAATATTTTGTAGTTTTTATGGAGCACTAATGCTTAAAAGTCGACTTATAGTCTCCAAGTATAGCAATGCGGTTTAATTTGGCATCTAGGAAGAGTGTATATTATTTTTCTAAATCGAATATCATAAGGTCCCGAGGTTGAAAACCCGTAATTTGCTGTCAATTTATACGATATTCTTAGTATTCTATACGACATTTCTCAATGAAATGTCACATTCTGTCGTTTTTTTGGTATATGTACTTTTGCCTATTCTGTAGTAACCAGAGGCTCGTGTCAAGTGACACACGTAAATTATTTCAATAATTAATCAACATTCAAGCACCCGAGTTGGAAATTAACAATTTAATATTTACTAGTTTTAAAACACTAGTTTTAAAACACAAAAAATTCTGGTATTTGCTTCGCAGTATACAGAATGAACACTGTCTTTGCGCATGTGACGCAAACCGAATCTGCCCGTAAGATTTTTTCTATATAATGCTTCAAATCACGTTTACACATGCATGTAAGTATAACGTATTGTGACTTTATGACAATAAATTTCGTCCAAAAATACCGCACAACAATCAGCTAAGTGCTAACAGATTTGAAGCACGACGCACAGCAATTTTAGCTCTAATTGAACGATGTTATTGTCATGTATTCCTATTTATACTATGCCAACAACTCAGCAATTGCAATATGTTGATCCTGGTCGTTCGGTTTTTTTCCGGATTCAAAATGTTATCTGAAACATGCATATTGGTTTGATAGTACAAGACATGACGTTTTCAATAATCAAACTTGTACACTTGAAAATTAGTCCTGAAGGTCAAAAGTAACCAGGTTAAGGACCTGGACAGCCGGAAAGAACTACGGAACGCTTGTCTTGGAAGTCGAGGTTCACCAGGTAGTGGACCTTAAGCGCAGAAACTACGGAGCGCTTATCCTGGAAGTCAAGTTTTATCAGGTAGTGGACCTTGAGCGTAGAAACTACGGAGCGCCTGTTCTGGAACTCGAATTGCACCAGGAAGCGGACCCGCAGCGCAGGATCCAGGAGGTAGAGAACCCGGTACTCGAAATCTGCGGAGCGCGATTCTCATACGTCCGCTCTACTGTGCGGTTGTTTCCAGACTGAAGAATCCGGCTGATTTTCGTCGTCGACGAATGTGTAAATATTGAATAAAATATTAAAATCTGAGTGAGAAAATGTTTTTTATGTATTTTAATTGAATAACAATCAGAAAACCCGTTAGACGTCCCTATTAAATATCAACTAAAGAGTTCCAGGAGCATCTTATTTAAGACACAAACTGATCCGCTGGCAGCTGTCAACACGAAAAACAATTTTACTAACAATTATCCATCATAAATTCGATAAAAAGGAAAAAGAGATTAAAAATCAAATGTGCCCGATCTTCCACTCATAGTACAAAACAAGAGGTTTTCAATAATCAAACTTGTAAACTTCAAAATTAGTCCCGAAGGTCAAAAGTCATCAGGTCAAGGACCTGGATAGCCAGTACCACGGAGCGTTTGTCCTGGAAGTCGAGTTTCACCAAGTAGCGGACCTGGAGCTCAGGAACCACGGAGCGCTTGTCCTGGAAGTCGAGTTTTACCAGATAGCGTACCTGCTCCGCAGGAACCACGAAGCGCTTGTCCTGGAAGTTAAGTTTTATCAGGTAGTGGACCTGGAGCGTAAGAACTACGGAGCGCTTGTCCTGGAAGTCGAGTTGCACCAGGAAGCGGACCTGGAGCGCAGTGTTACGCCCCGACGTACCGCCTTGGCGTACCTTTTTCAAAATTCCATTTCATTTCATTTCTTTAATTTCTTCACTGCACAGATATCATTTTATCAAAATCTCATATTCTAATAACGGCGAGTTCCACCCCTCCTGGCAAAAGTCACGTAGAGACCAACGATGATCCCTAGTATAAGGTTCAACTTTATTCTATTTAACTGGTACCAAGAACTGAGATAGGAGACTGCTGAATTAGCATCAGTAGCACTCAGCCTGGAAATATCCCTCTTTTTAAGTTAAAACTATAATCAATAACTAGGATAAACCACTACCTTTAGAACCACCAAATTAAATTACTTATTGGAATGTATGAATGAATGTGTGAACATTGCATGTAAATATCTTTTGTTCGTATCTTCAATGTGTCACCGACGAGATTGAGAATCGTCGGAACACCGTCGAAGAGCGAGAAGTAACGCTGACCACGTGGATTTGGGCGCCAGGAGGACGCCCTCGCACCTCATTGGCTAATTACCGTTGTAACTAATTACAACTGCAGCTCCTTGGACCCTCGGGCCCAAGAAGCCGCGTCTTTCGTCTGTCAAGTCGCGAAGTGCGTGGACGTAAACCCGGATTAGCCCTCTCGAGCAAGAGTAGCGTTTGGAAAATCTTAATTGTGACCGGCCTAAAGTCTCGCGCTAATTCGTTAAATTCGAGCATTCAGTTATTCTGTTAGCTGCAAAAGACTCACTATCTTCTACATTTCCATCTTTTCTGTTCTTTACTAAAGCTCGTCATTTCGCGAATAGACATTTTTATGATATTCCATTTTCCTTAGTTAAAATTGAGTTCGGCCCTGATTCAAGCGAATCAGGTAATCTTAAGTAATAATAATAATAATTACACTATCATTTTTAATAAATAATCGTTCCAATCAATTTTAACTTATCATCAAAATCACAAACAGACACTTTCAAACTTTCGATAACAAGATATCATTCTAAATTCACAAAGACTAAGTGACCAACGTTCAACATCATTCGATTCATCAACTCTTCCAAATTTGAGGTGAGGCCCCTGGTCCAGCATTCTACCGACGCAGACCGACACGATCCGACGGCTCTCAATCTCGTCGACCGATTCACCAAAAAGCTAAGTCAATCCGAGTGTTAATCTTCGAAATTAGACGAATTCTTGTTCACCTTGATAATCAAAACTACTTCAGTAAA
Organism: Neodiprion pinetum; assembly: GCF_021155775.2. NCBI lineage: Eukaryota > Metazoa > Arthropoda > Insecta > Hymenoptera > Diprionidae > Neodiprion > Neodiprion pinetum. The sequence continues at coordinate 19,926,270 of NC_060234.1, forward strand.
TTCACAAAAACCAAGCATAGAATTGGTGGCTAGCTTCACTACCCCCAATTAAATTCCACCATCGATTGTTACCAGATATTTCAATAACTAAATTGAACCAGAATATACTTCATCTTTTACCAGTTAAATCTTTTTAAACATTTATTTTGAGCGACCTTCTTCCCATTTTCTTTATTATAAAATAGCCTCAACTATTTAAACAAACCTCACAGACCTGTATAGGTCTATGGCAACACGATCCTACAAATTACCGGCTTACCGAAAGGTAAGTCTTTTCTTAGTTTTAATAATTATTCATTGTCGTTACGTGGGAGCTAGATTATTCAATTAATCATAAACTACCACCGCTCAGTACACCCTCACCCCCACGTAACAGCAGGATCCAGGAGATAGAGAACCCGGCACGCGAAATCTGCGGAGCGCGATTCTCATACCTCCTTTCTACTGCGCGGTTGTTTCCAGACTGAGGAATTCGGCTAGCTGATTTTCGTCGTCGACGATTACTATAGATCGATGACGTCAAGAGAAAAAAAATCTTGCGTGACGTCACTTTCTGAACATCCGAATATCCGAACATCCAAACTGTGGTTCGAACTTTAATATTATACTATGTATGATGTGTATGATGATTTATTGTTTTCATCTTATGAATGGACACACTACCATTATTACCACACTGGACTGACCTACGGAGAAAATAAAAAACGATTTCGTGACATCGACAATCGATTTCGACGCTGACTTATGCATCTCCAAATATCAAAGTCTGTGTATCTCGAACGCGAAAAAGAACTCAACAGCGCCATTTGATACACAGTTCTGATCAACTCGCTCCAACATATTTTCATTTGACGTAGAAATAAAGAAATGGCACGGATTCTACCAAATCGCAATAGTAAATTCGTAAAACTTATGCCATTTATTTATTTCCGCGTGTAATGAAAATCTATTGGAGTATTTTTGTTAAGAATTGCGTGCCTGATGGGGCTTTTAAGCCCTTTTTCGCGTTTGAGATACGTGGACCTCGATATTTGGAGATATATATTTGCACGTCGAAATCGATCAGGGCACGCCCCTAAAATTTAATGAAAAACTAACTGTGTGACGATTTAAAATATCGTTAATAGATAAAAACATACACGTTTACAACTTTCAGCTTTTAACTTGGTCTACACGCGAAGCTGGTCTCTTGGAGTATATTTCACGTAGCACATGTAAGAGTTTTTATTCGCGAGTTTCTGTTATTCCCACAGAAATGACACTTGCAATCGAATATTGGCTCTCACGAAATTGTGCTACATACTCAATATGTGCGGATCGTTATCTGGAGATTCTTACACACACAATAGAAACTGTAAGACTTGCTCCAGGTAGATTTGATGCTATTGTAAAAGGATCAGCAAATAAGGGGCTATGGGAAGGACATATGCAAAAAAAAAAACTACAACGTAGGTACTTACTTTACAATATTTGTTTTTACCGTTAATAATCTCACATTCATTCAAATAAATATTCTCATAAATAACATTAATAAATAAGATAATATATCTTTAAATATATAAATAGTTTACATTGTATTACAATACTTGAGATTTCGATGAGATCACAACAAGATAATTGGCTGCCGAATACTGATAGTAGTAAAATAAACTCATCAAGGAACATAAGTGACTCTTCGTCGTAAGAAGAAGTATGCTATCTTGTACAACTCTTGTTTAAAAATATTTTAAACGGAACGATTTGTCATATTCAACGCATGTCGTCGTTTTTACTATTTTCATGCTCATGTTTGTCCGAATTTCTTGACGTACAATAGGATTTAGAAGGGGACGAGCCGTCGACGACGTGATTGTCCAGCCGATCTGTGCAGCAATTCTTTAAAAACGAATCGAAAAAATAATCGTCAGTCATGGTGAAGTAGGTATCTGGTATAATGATTTCACAATGACTGCAAGAATACACATTGCAGCGAGACAAATTTTACAAGAGTAACAATTTTCGGCATTGTGTTACTGAACAATTAGAAATAAACCTTCAAAGAAACACCCACAATAATTAAAAATCTACACACTTTTTCGATAAATAGGTACATATGTATGTATACAAAAAATACCAAGCTGGGTTAATATTCCTGTTTATGGCGCACGAGAATCGAAAGGATCTTCAGAGACTGAATAAGGAATTAAATAACTGAGATATGCTTACCATATAAGAAGTTCATTTGTGGTGCTGAATTTGTAGGAAAGTCCTTTTTTACCATTCCCTCACACAAGGTGTTCGAAGAGTTGCATAGCTGACAGCTACATTCACTTGGTTCGTGGTATTTATAGCTAAAAAAATGTAATATACGCATTATATACCTGTTTTGCGGGCTCAATTTAACGCCTCACGTTTTTGAGCAATATCGTATAAGACTGATATAACAAAATACACATGCCTGCAGTTATTCTGAAACGGCTAATTTTTTAGGCAAGTTGGTTACGTTGGCAATGCTGAATCAGCCCGCAACGCCACCGCCGGCCGGCTGCGAAATAGGCTCACAATCAATCTTTGTAAACGTAACTCAACCATTAGAATTTTGTATTGCTGGATTATACATCTGCGTTACCAACGTAATTGACTTGTCGTAAAATTAGTCCTTTCAGAATCACTGTGTCCACGTGTGCATGAACAAAATGACCTGAGCTGCTCACCTTAATGTTTTTGGTGTCTTGTCGTCATCGCATTGCAGTTCTACCGTTTTCTGTTCTAGTTTGCTTGGAACGCAAAGTCGGTGATAGTGTGATTTGTATGGAAATTCCCAATCCCCGCGCTAGAATTGTAAATATAACGTGATGATCTTCAAGTCATTTTTTATCTGTCATAAGTGTTCGCATTTTTTATTCACCATCTAACGTATGCAATTCGGGGAATACATTTATCAAAATGTTGATTATCACTTGACTGATTTCAGCCGATATAATAGCAACAGATGAAATATTTGATTTAGAATTGGCAACAAATTGGTGAGACGGTGACTGTTCGTCTGAGACGTGGAAATGACTTGTCAATACACCGGTAATCGATGCTGGGCCAAGCCTGTATCGACAAATGTTGTCAAAAACGTCACGATCAAGACTACGCCAAAACAAAAGTTAGATATTGCATAGAACTGACCATAGCGAATGTAATAGGATGAAAATAATGTGGCCATTCTCAAAATTTCAAAGATTCGCTTGAATATTTTTTGACGACAAGACAATTTCTAGTCGACTTGTACACTATTGACTGTGAATTGACAAGAAAGTGACGTTCGTTAACTTATGGTCGATACATACTCAATAATTGGTGTTCAATGAGCTCTCTTTATCGGTCTCCGATTGGTTGACAATTCGTTTTACTATCGACAATAAGTCAAATTTGAGTCGATCCTGTGCTATTTGGGAAGCTATTTGCTATTTCGAAAGCCTTTTTCGTAAGATTCATAAAAAATGTTGGATAAGAAGATGCAGCATATAACGAATATTTTGATGGTATATACTGACCTCACCGGTTAGACAGTAACCATGGCAAACTCCAATTTCGATCTCGGCCGTACAACTCCGACCTTCGGCATCAATTTGGGTGACAACATAGTGGATAATTTTTGTCTGACATTCGTGAGTCTTGCTTATTTCTTGTGAGACTACCAATACTCCAGTTAAACTTGTTGAGATCAAGATTACAGATGCAATTGTTGCCGTTGCCAAATGTGCGATCGCCATTGAGTCTGCAATCATAAAGACCTTTGCGTTTAGGAAATGAAAATATTCATTACACTGATTACACATATTTTAACGCAGAAAGAAAAGTACTAATTTTAAAGCTCTTAGAGGTTGACATACAAGCCTGAAACACCTGTGAACCTTAATTGGCGTGGTTCGAAATTGGAGGATTTGAGAAAATGCGTCATTTTGCAATTCTTAAAAATTATCCACGTAATGTAATTAAAATGAAGATTACCAATTTGTTAAACCATGACATGAAATCATAGTAATATTAAATTTCTAGTAAAAGAATCATCAAGGCTACAATTTGCTTTTCGAGTGAAAGTTATAAGCATACGAATGAATCAGAGAATTCCACTGTATCGACTTTCTAGAATCTCTGGGCTTGGAATCATTTTCAGCATGATCCTCAATTGATTATACGAGCTTCCAAATTGTGATCATCGGTTCAACTTAACTTGTTATGATTGTGTATCCTTTTTTAAAATAAGCAATTACTGTATAAATGGGTAGAGTTTTGATAAAAACTTTCTTGTCAAAGTTACATAATTATTGACGTAAAATATGAAAGAAGTTCCTCGACAGTTTTTAATACAATTTGGCTGATAAGGATCATTTATTAAAATAATTACTCATATGAGAAAAACAATTTATGTCAAACGAGTCGTTTGACGAGTAAATAGTCACGTGTTAAGTTGAGTGGTAATATCTGCAACACTAAATCCTTGCATACTAATGTTGCATAATTCGCTACATTGAGATTCAGAAATCTTGCAGAATATTCACTCGTGTCACCAATGTTTAAAAATAAAAAAAAATTCTCTCGCCACCTTGCAAAATTATCACACTGAAGGAAAATAATATATACTTTCTGCACGTATTAATGTTATAAATGATCTCGTGGTTTCCATAATACTCATGATTATGGTATCTGTTATCGAAACAAAATTAAAACTAACCAGAATCACTTTACGGTTGAACGATCACGGTTGTATGACGCAGTCCGTCCGCGGTTTGCGATGTTGTCTGCAGCGCTTAAATACTGTAGATCACATGCTCCAAGCGAGATTTTATCCCAGATTGGTCCATCGAGTTAATCTGTGTGGAGAGGGGATGAAGCGGGCGGTTCGTCTCCACCCCCCTAAAAGATTGTAAAGGTGAAGTTATTTTTTTTCCGCTTTCAAAAAAAATCAGGTTTCCGCATATTATAAGGCTGATTTGGATGAACCAATATTGCGACGAATATCTTTTCTGATGTAACATTGCCTAAAAATATTGCACACCAATGAAATAACGGCCATAGGGAAATAATCAGGATAAAAATAGTTTTTTTGTACCATGAAGTAGAAGTCCGTCGCACTCAAAGAAACAAAGTGTTTTCAAAATTGAACGATCCTCATGCTTTAGTGTTGTATCGGCTCATGTATATTAAAATCAACCATAAAGTTCACATATCAGTTGAATCTATCGATACATGTCCAAGACATAGAATCGAGTACAAATTTTAAAAAGCGCCGGAAGCTTCATGCCGAGAGACAAGCTGCGACCTTTAAGATTCGACAATAATCCTTGGAATCAGCTGCTACCATACTGACTACATCAGCGTATAAAAAATTATGCGTGGCAGCTATTGATTGATGGATACCGACGTCATATTCTTGTAAGTAGTGAAATTATCCTTAAGTCTCACGACTAATACAATGGTGCTTTTTTCCTTTCTGACCGAGACTCAATATCTCTGTACCAAGAATTTAATTTTCGGCGAAATAAATTCTGGCAACTATTTCACATACGTATATGTAATGAATTTTAGTAATCCATTAGCACTTATGTATATGCATTAGGGGTCTACAAAGAAACCCCGCCATGCAGCAATATTGATTTTTGTAAGGACTTTTAGAATCTTGCGATTTTGACAATTAGTCCTTACATCTACTCTTCAACGTTGAATTTCAATGCAATTTGACAAAGCTGGCAGATTATTCGCTAAAATTTGTATCTCATTTACGAGTGATAAATACAAACAGCTTCTTACGGGTTTCAAACATTATTAACGCCAGTCAAAGATTCACGTCGCGTTCAGGCTTTGAAATAAAAATACCTCCTTCTCTTCCGACAAGTCAGAATGCGGCAAAAAAAAAAAAAATACAAAAAACCAGTCAATACAGTCCATAAAACAATATTTCGCAAACAAGTATATCATTTCTGCACCGATTCAGTCAATTGTAAATTTTTATTACAATAGAACCTTATTCAAATTAGTAAAATGAACAGAGATAGATTGCGTTTTTGTAAGAGCCGCGACCATATGATTATCTTTACAGCCTGTTGCGGCAGCTTTGTTTGATTTGCAAAATATTCAAAACTCGACTTGACCTTGATTATTCAAAACACGAACGAAATTTTTACAATTATAGATTTTCAAATGCAGACTTTCAGATGCAATTCACACCATTAGTGACTTTTAGGTACAGCGTTCAAATTATTAATTTCATTCCCGTGCGCCGTTCTTCAGACAATTCAAATTTTCATCTCTCTGTATTAGTCTCCTTTACGTGCATATCATGCATAGAAAGAAGGTATCAGAATAATACGGTAGATGTCATTGCGGGTTGTGAAATCCACCAATGTTAAATGCACATTTGGTAATGGTAGAACACTGCTACATTTTTTTTCGAAATACTGTCCAAGGTGCCCAGAGAGCAAAATATCCGAATTATAGTCGACAAACGTGTGCCTTCAAATTTACAACCAATCGTTGCTCGAAGGAAATATACTACAGTGTATAATGAATTCGAAAAGTGGCGCGTTTCTAAAAAAAATCAAATCATTGTTGAAAAATATTTTCCCGACGTATTCTTCTGAACTTGCACAAAATCTTACCGATGATTCTAAGCATCTTCAGTTTTCTTACAATACTGAAGCTTGTTAAAAAATTTTCAATCATTTCTATTAATATTTGTGTTGAGGGGAGTCCATCCCTTCCTTGTCAGCCCTCGCTTTATTTCTTCATTGTTTATTCTATTGTCGTGCTTTAATTCACACAATATTTTATTGCTCTTGTAATCGAACTTCGCACACCCTGTTTGGAAAAATAGCATAGGGGAGACCGGTGTCAGTTGTAACAGGGTGTCAATTGTTACAGTGAAAATTACCCCGCCATCTTGCCAATTACAGAGATACCTGTCCTCCTTTTGTTCACCAATGTTTCGGACAATTTATACAAATCTTCCTCTAATTGTCGTTTGATTGTAAAAAATTGTCGTCGGTGTCAATTGTAACACTGTTCAAATCCTACTGATTTTTCCATGCTGATTCCTTACACAATTCCCTAACTAATTTCAAAACCACTTAGAAGAAAAGGATTACCAAAAAACCGAGTAAATCAATCGACCGAGTCTTCGGACGAAGTTACATTTCGTTAAATGTGCTTGGAGCCATATTCATATTAATATTGGTGCGTTATATGCGTGCGACAACTGTTTGTCTAACATATACTTTTATTTGTTGTTGAAGTTTTGTCATTTACTTTATAACAAAGATAGGAGGAACCGCAGCACGTCGGACCCCTTTTAAACATTTTTAACAAAAAATGTATTCTTGTCATTTTTTTGGAGCAGGCAAAAGTGTCGATTTCAACACGTGTGGCAACAGGGAATTTACGATGCTTGTTCTCAAGGCGGAAGTTTTCTTTCGGGTCATTTCTAATGCTCAACTCTGCTTCGGGGATATCATCTAACGGTGAATACGCCTGTTTCAATGTTAAATTTCTACAAACATCACGCCATGTGTTGAGCAAATTCGCAGATTACATTACTCCTACGTGTACAGTGTATATTAGGAAAGGTCTTTGTATAACACATTCGCGGTACTGGATATTACTGGATACTACGTAAGATTCGAAGGTCTGTAATGACGAAAGATTGCTACTAATTTGAAAAAAGGAACCAAGTAAGGTTTCATCGGAAGCCTGTAAATTTTTCTTCGTATAATGTTTCATCATGATGCATCAATGAATGAAATATGCTGAATCACATCGCCGCTACATCTTATATCGGTCCCGTAACAGGAATACTTATATAATTCTTCTCGTAAACGTATTTACATAATAAAATCCGTATCTATTGTATGAATATAATTGAATTCGACGTATATCGTCAATATACGTGACGTGTGAATGAAAAATCTTCCATTCAAGTCTTTCGAGATAAATTCGTGTTCCACTGATACAGGATAGTCTTCTCCTTTGTAGAGTGAGTGGCGAATTCCACTAAATATTTCTTGTTTACATGTAGACGCATATTTGAAGACACGTACGCAATTCAGAGAATTGAGGAAAAAATTTACCAAAACCACTTGTATTAGTTAGTACTGCGTACATGATGTGATACCCGAGCACTTTATATCAAACCGAAAATTAAAATATGAATTTTTAAGAATAACTGTCGTTTATTATTTCGTAGTAATCCTTTGACGCGTGCTCAGTAACTGTTCAACACTTGGACGATGAATGACTCGAGTCGAAAAAATTAGCTACAGTCTGCGTGATGTTACGTACTATAAGTATAGTGTTCAACCTTTGTTAGTCCTAAGTGAGGTCAGTAACCGACGAGCGCTTTATTCGTACCAACACTCAGCCGATTTTTACATGAATATTGCTCTGTCGATTACCCATAACAGCATTGCTTATTTTTTGGGCTATTGCGATTCATTCGCAACTTTCTAGAATAAAAATTAAGTCAGGATCTGATGAAACTTTTTCGTAAAATATTTTCTACAAGATTCACACTTTCACCCAGTTCCACTTTACACACCTCCTTTCACATCACTCGTCCGTGTTCTTAGGGTAAAAATTCTATAGCTATTTTTTTTTGGGTAACAATTAGCGACCAGTAATTACAACTAATGGCCACCCTTAAAAGGTTTATAAAAAATATGATAAAACGGTTCAAAATATCCTGAAAATAAAAAAATTATCGCAAACGAGGCAACATTCTTTTCGATAGACGTCACCTCGCAATAATTTTCTCAAAACATTTTATGTCCTTCCTGGTGTGAGACTGAGCGCTAAATTCATCGTTACAATTTACAGTACGTGAAAATCTCACATTTACTCACAATTAAGATTGGATATGCCCCAGAATCTCCGAATTCGTTTTCATAACGCGTCTTTCTGTACAGCGCTAAGAACGCACTCGCATTGATCGTTGAGTTCAACGGTACGGGTTTTTTGTCAATATTTTACTACTTTACTAGTGAAAATTTATGTTCCCGCATGTGTGTGTTCCTACGGAAAAAAACTGAATTGAAATAAAAGTTTCCAATACGCGTGAAAAACCACCACCTGAATCCGACCGGCCATGATACTAACGAAACTGAAATTTGTGAGAGAATAATAGGCGCTCAATGTCATACTAGAAAGGAATTCGCTTTCTTTTAAATTTGATGGTCGTTGTCAAGGTCGATTTGCGCCAGAGGTGGTGCTGGTGGTATCTGATTGTTATCGTTCTGTTGATTTTGTTGTTGCTGTTGCGTTCTCTGTACTTCGAGAGCAAGTAGTTTTTGCCTCTTTTCCTCCATCAGTCGTTCACGATGCTTGTGTATGTAGTCGTAAACGTTCGGCAATCCCATGATAACGCAAGCGGACAGAGCCGAACGGTAAATGTTCATGTCGGTTGCTTCGTACCTGTGAATATTTATTATGACTCGCAAAGATCAAAACACCTTTACGAGTATTAAAAATCATTCATCACTAAAAGACGCACCACTCGTTCGTCCTTTCATCGTAACACTCGACATGGTATATAGTGGTAACACCATTGAAGCCTCCGATCGCAAAAATCATGTCGTCTATAACTTCAATGGCGAAATTGCTGCGTGGATTGTACATGTCGGGTATCTGAGTCCAGCTGTTTGTAGCTGGATTGTATTTTTCGCCACTACACATTCTGGATATACCGTTGAATCCACCTGAAAATATCAAATTAAGCTGGATTATGGGGCAAGAAGTTCTGGAGACTCCACTTGCGTATTCTGCCCATTCTTCATCAGTCGAGAAATTATACTCACCAATGACATAAACGCAGCTGTGATAGGCGATGCATGAAACGCCACTTCTGCGAGACCTCATGGCGGATATAAGCGTCCACTGATTCGTTTCCGGGTCATAGACCTCGGCCGAATTCATGCACTCTTGTCCGTTGAAGCCACCGGTGATGTAGATCTTATCTGAAAGGTAGAAGAGAACAGGCAACTGCGAATGAAGATACCGGAAAATGCACCAAGGATTCCAATAAGTTACCATTGAGCATCGTTGCGCTTGCGTCTGATCGCTGGACGTTCATTGGAGCGATAAGGGACCACTGGTTGCTCCGATAATTGTACCGTTCTGCTGTGTTCTGCCGGTGATGACCGTCGTAACCTCCCATTGCGTAGACGAGGTCGTTCAGCACCGTGACGCTTACGTAGCACCTGTATTTTCTCATATATAAATAAGATCTAGTAAGGCTGCAACGGGGCGGGTCAGCCATGAAATATAGTCAACCTTCTAGCATTCATGGGAGCAACTTCTCGCCACACCTTGCTAACAGCGTTGAAACAACGACAGCTATTGAAGTAATCCATACCGTCGAAGCCCCCGATTACGTAGATATTGAAACCTACAACCGCAGTGCCGTGGTAAGCTCTAGGACCCGTTGGATCTACTTCTTCGACCTGCGGATATTCAGTGACCTAGAGTGATTTTAGGGGACTGAAGGTGGTCAGAAATAATTGGCATATTTGGGAGCAATTTACTTTGACCCAACGATCGGCTCTGGTGTCGTACGTTTCGATGAAGTTTGTTGGGCTTCCACCGCTCCAGCCACCAAGTGCGAATAGTATCTCGTGCGGAACTCTTGGCCTGGCGATTTCTGGCGTTGGCACTTCCCCGTCTTTCTGTGTAATCATCTCCAAGTCGTAGAGAAACTTTAGCGTTTCAATGATGATGGGTCTGCAGGCCTCGTTACCGGTTACATACGGATGATCCTTGACGTTCTCGAGGAAAAACTGGGTGTCTAGCAGCCCTAGACGAATGTTCTTCATCAGTTCGACAATATGCCCTTTTCGGGGCTCGGGGTCGTGGTTTATCCACCTGAGAACCAACTCCCACACAGCTTCCTCGCTTTTGACGTTTAGCTCGTCAGCTCCGACCAGGCCACGAAGTTCGGATATCGGTAAAAATAGCACTTCATCACTCTTTTGCGCAACCTGTCGTTGGTGAAGTAAGAGGTTTCAGCAGATCAATCGAAAAATCAAACGTCACGTCGATGACACACCTGTACGAAGTGCCGCATTACGTAGCGGTGGGCATCGGTTTCCAATCCCTTGCAAAAATGCTCCCTGGCGAATCTCATTACACCGATACAGTTCTCTGGTGCCAAGTTCTGTCTGAGATAGTCACAGCAGAGATCGAGAACACCAAGAATGCTCAAGTAATCCGCGGTGACCAAGAGTTGACAGACGTTGTCCCTGTTTACCTCCAACGAACGGAGGTAAGCATATTCCAGCAGTAAATTCATCATGTGACTGTTCACCCCTGGTAAAAGTACGTCGGTTTTTTCACGAGAGTGAAGAGTCGTCGTGAAGAGGGCTCTGCGTCAAAGAAGTGGGTGTAAACCATCGTCTAAGCTCACACGACTACTCGATGTTGATACCACGTCAGAAAATGAAGTGGTTACATTAAGGGTGGTGTAGCCGATTCATTTCCATAAAGTAGGTTTAAATCGGTTATAATTTTCGATGCAAGGTAAGTGATTTGGTTGTGAACATTTCTGCTGTACATACTATACGAGTTCGATACGGACATCAAAAGTGTTCGATGGTATCCTCGATTTCAAAGGGATTAGGCAAAGATAATTAAAGTTGAATAAGACATGTAGCACAACGAACCTGAAGTAGGTGCTGCAGGCGGACAGAATTGCTCTATGAATCGGAAAAATACCGCCATCTTCAAGCCGAAGTACCGCGTCGCAAAGTAAGTTGTTCTGGCGGAGGTCGTACAGTGACTGCATCGCTTGCGTACTCATGCATCGACCCCCATTTTCCGCGATCAAACGCTGTACGTTTGTGTTACAGTTGTCTGGTGCGAAGTTGCTCTCATTTTGATCCACCTCCATATTAAAATCCCCAATTCCGACGACCTTATCCTTTACTCAGGTAGGTTGCCAAGGGTTCGAGGCAGCCACTGTACCGACGATGACGGCCCAGTATTGTGTAATGTTCTACAGAGCAGAAAATAGGAGCTGAATTGAATGGGAAATTGCTTAACATATTCTGTCTTGACAAGGCAACTTTGCAAATGACACCTAGAATCAGAGGAAGTGTTCTTTTTGCGGTGAAATATTTGGCGTGTTTTACCTTGTACAATTTCAATGAAAACTGCCAAAGATCTTCCGAGTTTTGTGCGCTACAAGGTTAGCTGACCCGTTTGGGCAGCTCTATTCAGGTAATGGCTGGTGGATGCAACTTATAATTTTCCAGTGATCTTGCAGCACATGGGTTCCGTCAAAGCGTAGCCAAAATGCTACAGATTTTGAACGCGCTGGACGAAATTGATTGGCTGAGGGACCTGCTCATACGGACTAAAATTTTAATGGCCAGGCTGCAGACGTACATACGGGCAATTTATCAGTCGCGAACCGTATTGGAGCTAGTGGTGTGAAACAAAGTAGAAGAGTTGGGTGGACTGGCAGAGAGATACAAACTATTTTGTGTGATTTTAAGAGCGAATTACTGTCGCCTCTGGCTGTGACATAGGTCTTACATGTCCGCCGTTCAGTCAAGGACTGTCATTTGACAAACGAAGACTGCTATTTTGCCTGGAATACATCAAACTGCGTTGGCTGTGCAGCGCATATACTGGACATCCTGAAGTAAAAAACGTTCCGCACCTTTTAATTGATGCTTCAACTCCAATGGTGAATAAATACGAAATGCTGAAATGAATGTGTATAACCACGTATTAAATCCGCTGTTTGTCTGCTGTGTTCGTTATTTCATTGGACCTTTTCCTTATGTTTTCTTTATGTACATACAGTATATGCATTGCTATGGGCACGAATAAACTTATCTATCTATATCGAGATCTATCTCTCTCTCAAATTGTGAATGAGCGGTTCAACGAGTAGCTTCAATCAAGTGTGTGGGCGCTGTTGTGATGTAGACTGATTGCATAAGTGTTTAGAGAAAGAACTGCTCGTATTACAAGAAAAATCATGAATACCGAACATGGCTAAATAAGCTGTCCACATAATTCAAACAGTGCCAATGCAAAGGAATGAAAACACATCAGGCTTTGCCTTTATAACTGAGACATTACCAAAACAGTAAGAGGTTAATAATTTAGCTATTACCAGAGGTTAATAACCTGGTTAATAATGATAACATGTTTTCAAGTGTAACGGAGCCGCATCCACCAATGAAAATTTTAATAGCAAAGAATGAAGTATTCATCGCAGCAACAAAGAAGGGAAAAATCGAAGTAACGACTAATGGGGGTTCAAGGTGTCCTGGAAGACGTTTCTTATTTCCAGAGGTCCCATGAAATTTCTCAGTCTCCTTGCCAAATTACAGCCGGTCTGCTTAACTGACGCGAGACGTTCAACGCCAAGACTGCTATTGCCACACTCGTCGAACCCAATCCAACGAAGCACCTCATAACCCCCCCTCCCTGCACGCTTCGCGGTAAAGTTGTGCTGGCCATATTTACACTTCGAGGAAAAAATTTGTGAAATCTGTGGAATAATTTATTTCATTTCCGGCAATTCAGGAGGTCAGTGGGGAAATTTAGAATTTAGTCACGCGGCTCAAGTTCTTACGCAATATTAATTGAGGAAAAGATTTCTTGGGATATTTAAAACATCCGGCCTGAGATTCTAATCTGTCGATTTAACGTGGACGATGTGCAAATAATATATTATTGTACTCATGATGTTCAACTTTGTATGCCTTGGGTATGAGCTAGTAGGAAAGATATCCTTGAATTAGAAATAAGTACCTGTTTTTCTATCTATATCTATCTATCTATCTATCTATCATTCTATTCGATAAAGAAAACTTGTACGACAGTGATCAATCGTTGTCGGTACTTACCCGTTGACCGGTAAGCACAAACCGAGAATTATTTATCTGGTCCAACAACTAGCCGAGGGGGTATTTACTTGTTGAAATTGCAAACCTCTTTGATAAATAATAACTTCAAGATTGCTTGAAATCACTTGAAAAATCGCTTGAAATCACTTGAAATCAGTTGACATCAGTGTAATAGCTTGTCACTGGATCTGTGAGCGAATATCCCCTCGAACTGAACTAGTAAAAATCAGTGAAATAGAGACCACGATTGATGTCAAATGGATGGATATAAATTCTTGAAATTCAAAAGTTGGCTCATTGAATTTGACTCGCACAAAACGAAGCCTTTATCCGAAACTTATACCAATTATTACAATTATACCAATTATTTATCAATATCAGGTTCCCAATAAGCTCTCTCGAAACTCTACGCAAAATATGCTTATTAAACAAATATTGATGAACAAGCGTTGAAAAAAAATCTAACAAAATGTACACAAGTTAATTATGGCGAATTTTCAGAATAGAAAAAAAAATTGATCGAAAATTTAAATTTAACCAGTTTGGTATAAATAAAAATGTCCTACCCAGTTCTCAAACTTTGATGTGCAATAACTTTGAAACTGTAGATTGAAAAAATATAAACTGCAGAGCGCATTTTGCAACTCTGTTCACTTTCTACAGTTCATTCATGTCAAAAAATAAATACGTCTTCGCACGGTATCAAGAAAGAAATCACAAAACTCAATTTTTTCCACTCGTTATTATTTTTACTTAATAAGTTGTCGTATTAATTATTTAACAAATTTTCATTGTTGGATAGCATTCTTCACATTTTCACGATTTCAAATCGACAGTTTTTGAATATGAAAAAAATGTCCTCGTTGTTTACAATTATATTTGTTAATCATCAATTATTTAACGGTCTGTTGAGCTCAAAAAGAATGCATACATTTGAATGTTTTTTTACGGACACGATAGTATGTTCTCAATCTTATTCCATCCGCTTACTTATTGTTAGTCTTTGAAATTAACATATTCTTAAAAAAAACGTTAAATATGTGTAACAATGTTCGTATTATCGTAAATTCTTTGATTCGGGGAATGTACTTATTTCGATTTTCAAATGTTCTTGGAAATGAATAGAAACATTTCATCTTCAATCATTTTTTTCGTCAACAGAAACACTTCAGCTTTGATTTCATTGAAATCCATCAAGCGCATCAAGTAATCACCCCTTTGGGGGTCGGTTTTACCCCTTACGACCGGTTATTAATAAATCACAAAAAATACGTGTCTCTTAATTTGTATTGGAAATGGGATGATAAATAATACTTAAACGCAGTGAATTAAATCTATATCCTTTGCCTTTTGTTTCGAATCCACGGAAAAAGGATCATCTTTTCTTTTCTAATGTCGCTAAGAGACTGAGGGCTGTTCGGACTCACTGGCGCCCTGGAGGGCCCAAGTGCTTCAGGTTTTGACGTCTGCGTCACAAAAGCAGCGTGAGATTTGATAAAAAGGAGACAACCATACATCGTCTAAAGAGCCCTTTGTTTATGTTTGTATTGCCTCTCCGGCATTCTCCACGTCGATCCGTTTTCTAACCCATGATCTTAATTAAGGAAACATGATTCAATAGGTGCCAGTGGTTCAATGATCCAATAGTTTTTGATGCACTACAACCTATATGAACTAGACAAAAATCGGAGGGATTGACTGACGTAGGATTCCTTGCAAGACGTGCCTCGCATACCGTTATGTGACTCATCCGATTTAAGAGGGGAGCCTGCTTTAGAGGCTTCAAAAAATCTATTTTTTTTTTTTTTGCATAAATGTCTTCCCAAACTATCCAAGAATGTGTCCCTAAAATTGCAGACACAAATTCGAAATATTTTCGGAGTTACAGAAGAAATAGTGAGCAAGCGTCGAGCAGGTATACGTGCGGTTTTTTTAAGTTTTCAACCAGTTTTTTGAAGAGTCTGAACCAGTTTTTTGAAGTTTTGAACCAGTTTTTTGGAGAGTCTGAAGGGCAACTCTATGGACCAGGAATCGCTGATTAGCATATTAATGCGGTAAGTTCAAGAAAATTACGATTTTTTATGTACGAAAACTTTGACGCACGATTTCTCCGTTTTTCATTTTTACGCTTTTTCCTAATTGGCGGGAAAGATAGGGAAAAAACTAAACGTCCTATCGAAACGAGACAAATTGCATTGTACTCGGAATGAAATTCTCTTCTAGTTGAATCTAAAAAACTTTAAGAAAGTTAAGATTAACCCCCTTTTTAAACAATCTAAAGTGAATTCTTTTCTCAAGAAAAATTAATTTTTTTTTTAATTTGCGAAAAATTGTTGAATTATTCACTTTTTGTGGAATTTTCTTGGTTTAGCTAGAAGCTATACTATTGAGAAGTAAAAATTTTTTTGGTTTCTTTGTTTCAGATGGAAATTGCGACCTGCACCTTTCCCGCCGCACGACAAATGCATACCCGAGACGCCTCGGTGAAATGCTTGTACCAGGCATAGTATGACATGTATCCTAATGAAAAAATTCGAGAAGATTGTTGAAATACATAACAATAAACCCTGAAAGTTTCGTTTCAATCGGATATTTCTTTCCTTCCCAAAAAAATCCTCGAAAAAACCGATTTTTTGAAGCCTCTAAAGCAGGCTCCCCCCTTAAGTAAAGTGTAAAGAACTTTCACATTCCAGATCCATATATCAGAAATGTGATGCTGTGGCGCCTGAACCGGTTATATGAGTAATTCTTGCTTACTCCGAATTATGGGTACTATATTTTTCAGTCTCTGGGGATTCCCGATAATGCGTCACATGGCTGACGAATCAACGATTTCACATTCCTTATAAGATTGAAAAATAAGAAGATTATTTCCGTGTAATACCGCTCTGTGGAACTTTAATAACAATTTTTTCGAAAATGTGTCACCTTCGAGATTACTGCAAACTGATCCGCGTTAGATTTTGCACTGTTAGACTTCATGCATGTAAAATAACAATCTATGTAATAATTACTACTTATGTATCGAACGCTTTTTGGGTATAAAATCGCCTATTTTATTTCAATGGCTGTCTGTTTTCGAAATATCGGAATTTTCTAATTTTATCCGGATAAGTGGTAGTTTTACCCATCTACTTGAAGACCAGATTGGTTTTTATGTTTCAACAACAATGTTACAGGGTCGATGATAGAGATCACGATGAGCGGCTGGATAAGAGAAAATGAGAGGAACTTTTATTGAGGTGTTGAATATTTAAATATATGATTGACGTATTGTCAAAGATATGGAGAGTACAGTGAGAAGTTGCGCACGGAGAAGAAAAAAGGGAAGAGAGGTGAATTTAAATCTTGGCCGAATTAAAAATGTCTTAATTAAGAGTGAGCGTGTGGGGTAAAAATGCAAGGAATTGTCGTTATGCTGATGCGGTATGGAAACCGAGGCATTGACCTGAAGATAAGAAGAGGATGCAGGGTATAAGGTAGCTTCAAAAGTGTGGGAAAAGATTCAAGGTCTGGAGAACGTAGCAACAAGGTAAAACTTCATAATTTTTTCGAATTTTCAGATGATTTTTTTTCATATTGTAGATAAAATACTGTACTTTCAAATGTATATTATTATTGTTCAAGAAGATTAACTATGGAATTCAAAATTGTGATGAAATAAAATGTAAATTTTATTTGTGATTCGTAATTAGAGAAAAATAAAATAAAAATCACGTTTTTATTTGATATATTGTTTACAGATGATATGAAATACGAATTACATTTTTAATCGGTAATTAATTTCGGTTTAATCGCAACTTTTGCAAGTAGTAGATTATATCTTTGCTCAAATCAATTGCTACCTTCAAATTCTATACGACTGAGTGATTTGCATTTCATTTTGTCCCAATACCAAATTAATAATGTAATTTGTATTTTATTTCGCCTCAGTTACAATATACCCATAATATCTTAATCTTTTTCTTTCATCCAGCCTGCCTGACAAAAACGAGTATATTCGGGATGAAGCACAGAAATGTACTGTGTCCGACAAGTAAATGTACGGTTCTGGAATATGACTCGAAATCGCTAAACGGCTTAATTATCGCGATGCGATTTCATGACGTATTACACGTGCGGAGTAAAGTCAGTATTCGACACTCCTTTTTCAATCGTCAACAATTATAAGATTGGAAATAATTTTTTTTTACTACTTTTAGACAGCGGCCATTTGAATACTCATCGATGTCCATTACATTTCAAATTACAATAAACATTTTCCATAATGTCGTACACTGTTAAAAATTTCTGCACGGAACTTCTTACACTGTATTAGAAGTTTTATTCGGATACGGAACAGTGAAATCACCATACACTTATTGTATATTCAATTTGCGAACACAATAAATTTACTACAAAATTTAGTGAAATAAAATTACTTTTTTGTGTTTTTCCTATAAATTTTAGTGAAATCAGAAATTTTCATTGTAAATTTCAGACAAATGCATAGTATAACAATTTACGTTGCTGCACTAAATTTTTAAATTTACATCCCTTTTGTACAGTAAATGTGTGGTAAATTTACAATCATTTTTAACAGTGTACAAACATTTGTAACAGATTAGAAGCCCTTAATACCCGAGGTTAAACTAACGGGTCACGTGGGTGATAGCCTATCAGAAACAGATTTAGTCACGTGGTACAACGCGGGAAAGTTTGAATGCATGCGCCTTGTGAACAAATGCCACGTGATTCGTTAATTCCATTTAACTGTTATATATTATAATACATTATATCAAGCTATCGAAGCGCCGATGTCGATTTCGTCCGATTCCAATCGACTGTTGCCGAGGATGCTAGTCAGCCATCCGGTTAGTATAGAGATCAGCGGCGAATTCCTAATTAAAAGTAAAAGTCAGACTCGTACTGTACAGGGTGAGTCACTTCACGTACCTAAAATGGGAGGGGCTTAATTCATGCGAAATCATGATTCATCCGGCTAATAAGATACGCTCGATTTATTGAAGTCCCTGAAGCGTCGTGGTATTGGTTGATGGTTCTTCAAATCATAACTATCGCCTCCGAATCAGCGCGATTAACTTCGCTGTTCATAGTTGGTGTAAATTTTCTCGCAATTTTCTCGTGAGCTCTTCTGATTGGATGAAGGGGCGTGACTTCGCCTCAAGTAAACTCTACCTATTCTACATATAAGAGACGTCAATGATAATTGGTAACGAATGTGGGGGAGGGATATAGAATATGGCGCATAGTGGGAGAAAATCTTTTTTTGCTGTAAAACGTATTGTACAAAATGGCGAAACCGGTGTAGTATTTCAAGTGTAAAGAGCCGACGTATTCACCTCTAGCTTCATCTACAAGGGTTTTTGGGGTCGGAAACTCTAAATTTGTGTCCAGATACTCGAATGAATTGATAACATAGGCCCGTGATGCCTCCCCCCCCCCCCCCCCCCCCCCACAAATACACACACACACACACACACACATACACACACATACACACACCGAGATATAATTTCGGTAGGTATTAAGTACGAATGTATGAAAAAAATATTTATAAAATTCTAAATTTTCTGAAATTTTTTTTTTCCGTTTTCTTAATACTACTGGAGCCAACTTCCAATTTTTGTGTTGAATATAATTATTAATGATAGTGTTGATATTTGAATATTCATCTACCCTCACTAGCTGTTGTTTATAGCGATTTTAAACATATTTAGAGCTGCGTAAATACAAGAGAAAAAGATTGAGCAGGAATTTTGAAAAAGGTATAAAAAGAGATAAGTCTTTTTGATTCATCAAGTTTCTCTTTTAAGTCTTGTTCAAAACTAACGCTGTTCATTTTATAGCTAAACATTCGGTATAATTTTTTTATTCATAAAAATTATCAAGAAATTTGTAAATATGCGTATCTTGCATGAAAATAAATCTCGATGAGTTGTAAACAAACTAGTGGTATGTTTTTATTCAACGTTCCCAAATACCTAAAAAAAAAAGCGTTATCACTTGAGGCGAAAATTTAAATTTATATTTTGCAAGACTGTGTGATTCGGCAACTTATGGGAATTATCAGCAATTCAGTAACATACAAGGTAACCCGGGGCACGACGGACCTCCAAAAAGATTTACCTTTTTTTTTATCTAACATTGAAATGACTTTTTTAAAAACGATATTGTAGATAAGGGCCACTTGCTCCGGAATATACATTTTTTTTTTTGTCATACATATTAATAAATAATCAATGATGTGATCAATACCCCGTAGATCTATTAAAAAGAATTCGAGAATAATCAAAATGCTTACAAATCCACGTTATTACGGATATTCGAAAAACCTATCCATTTTTTCTTGTTTTTCAAATTTCACACATATGACAAATACATATGTAGGAAAATGACTACTATAAATTACGAAAGTGTAATTATATGAATATAAAAATGACAGTTCTTTAGTATAACTATTTTTCTGGCCAAATCATGCAATGGAATTATGTAGCGCCGAATGGAAAAAAGAGTATTAGGACAACGTATGGTATTTACAGGAACAGTTTCATCAATTTTTTTAGAGCTAATTGTTTGTTATAAATAATTGATAATATAATCCAAATCTAATTTTATCGAACTATATTTTACCCTGTATCCGTCAATTTCAACTTCAAACATGACCATTGAAATGAGTAAGCTAAAAAACATACTGAGAGAACATGATGAAAGTTAGCAAACTGCCATTGAGTGACTGCGCATACGTAAGGTAATTCTAATCTATTGGTCAGGGAGATCATACCGCGACAATATTTTCGTCTGTAGTATGTAAAACTTACTTATTCGAAAGGGTGCATGCGCCAAAAAAACACTAGAGCGAAAAATAGGAGCGCTTCAGTTGTGCGAATGTGCCAACGTCGTTTCATCGCACTGTTCGGAAATAAGGTATTTTTATACGCACGCTCCACAGACTTCGAAAGTTTATCTTGACAATGATGTACAAGTTTCTACACTCTACAGTTCAATTAAATATAACATTTTTTTCGAATCAACAACTTTTTTGCCAGACTTACCCAATCCCACCCTCACGGAAAAAAATCTCGACTTGGGTGTAAATCCGTACCCTCAACTTTTTTCTTGCGGGGATTTAGCATTATCTATGAGCTGAGGGTACGAATTTACACCAAAGTTGAGGGTTTTTTTTCCGTGAGCGTGATTGTAAGAATTAAATAAAAAAGAACATTCCCAACAAAATTGATTTGAAAATCTATAAAAATTCACAGACACTGCTTCCAAGTAGTGTCTAAAATGTGGTAAATTATGCGCGATATCCAAGAGGGTTTAAAAAATGTGTAGTAAAAAGTACTTGACTGGAAATCTTTTGATTCTCATACCAATAAATTAGACTATAATTCCGCAAACTGATTTACGTGGAGTTTAATTATGAGAAATACAATAAACTTTCAAAGTATTCCAGGTTACGTTCCAATGCAAATCAGCTTCCGAAGAGTATAACCATAACAGAAAGAGTAAGTGTGAAAAGACTACTTATTTAAATAATGTGAGAACATTTATTACGTAACAAATGTGCGCGTATATTTATATACAGCGATGATCTATACACAATAATCATCATACATACACATACCGAGAGGAAACGGTGAAATTTAGTAGAACGCGTCCAATTGTGCATGCGCGAGCCTTGTCATCTATTCATGCAGGCTGGCAATCTCAAGTTTCACTTGTCATAGACAGCTTATGGAAGGTCTGTTGACAATACGATTTTTTCAGGATGAGTAGCTTTCATACGATTGATGTAATGATATTACGGAAGGTTTCGCAAATTTTCATTGTTTACTGGCCGATGATGACTGATGCGAATCATCGTAACAACATGAATTCCAATTTGCCATCTGACGTGGGACGGTTTGCATCTCATGCTCTCTTATTGCTGCGGTACAATTTCACCGACCAATAGAATTTCATTATTTTGCGCATGTTCAGTTGGCCACTCAGCCTCATTGGATTCACCGTTTCCTCTGATAAGACTAGCTACAATTATTATGAGATTTCATTTTAATAGCTCACACAATTGTACTTTTTTATTACATGCATTCTACGATAAATGAGCAGTATTGCTCGGGTGCTAGTTCAATTAAGATTGTAAAAATCACAAAAAATTGATCACATTTCATAACACATATTCTATTTACAACTATCGATACTTTTATTCACCAGTATTATTGTCTTATATTACACCTAGACGCTTCTTTTCTGAAGGTCTTGATCCACCAACAATGAATCTCCAAACTGAGACGAAGAGGTTCTAGTCACGTCGGTTACACAGCCATGTATGGAATCTGATAACTGACAAACGTAACACTGCAGCTGATGCCCAGCTGCTGTAACGAAGAATTCTTTTGAGTGCAATTAGTATCGACGATAGTGGTTTTTCAGCTCTGCCTGTGAAAACTGTTCTTTGCGCTTTGTAAGGGTTTATACTTGATAAACGTGCACACTGTCAATATAAGATCGTGCAGCGCCAGGATCAAGAGTTCCCCTTAAGTTCGCCAAAGGACGTGTTAAACTGATCGACGACGAGCACGAGCTCGGGGACACTTTTGGGAATCGACGCTACATGAGGTTCATCCTTCTTCTTAGACATCGATTCGTGCTGTTCACCTTGGTCTTCGATTTCAGACACGAGATGGGGATCCTTCTCTTCCAACATTTTTACCTCTGGCCCCGTGTTGAGTGCTTTTTTGTATTCCATGGAGTCGTGTGTGACCGACGAAGCCAACGAAGCGGCTAGTGCATGGTTAAGTCCAAAGGTGGACATGGTCGAGTAGGACCTGGCTTGATGTGCATCCGTTAAAACGTTCGTCATGGCCGTGTGCCATTGCCTGAGCAAGCCAGCGTCCTGTTTTTGGACTCTATGAGGTTCTTTGCAGACGACTGCAGGCTGGGTCTGAACCTCTGGTGCCTCGGCGGGTGCGTTGCCTAGAAGTCGAAAGGCCCATGTGACGACTGTGAAGGTCGCCGCGTTGGTTGGAAAGGCCCTTATTATGGTGGAGTTCAAGCCTTTGAACAAACAAGCGTAACCTTCGGCGCTGACCGATTGACGAAGACAATCCAACGCCCCGGAGTATCTGCCGGTTACCTCAGCCTGCAACCGAGACTTTATTACATCGATGGGATAAGTGACTATCCAGGAAGCTGTGCCGGCCAGTCCACCGGCCATCAGCATATTGAAGGTTGATATTGGGGCAGGTGAGCTAGATCTGGTCAACGCTTCGTAGGTAAAGAAGTATATGCCGTAGCCAGGAGCTTCCCTGAGGAACGTCACGCCCAAGCCCTTGAATATTCCACGGAAACCTTCGTTGCGATATATGTGTCTCAAGCAGTGAACAGGCCCGGAAAATTGGGGTCCGTTGCCGGTTTGGAGCTGCAAACGAGTCTTGGCCAATTCCATCGAACTGCACACTGGACTTTGAGCGATCCCAGCCATTGCACCCGCTATAAAGTGCGAGTACAGTGACTCCGGCTCAGACAACTGTCGCTGGGTGTTTCCGTAAACCCCGAAAACTATCGCATTCACGAACGCTACGCCGACCATCGGAGATGACATTCCACGGTAAAGACCCGCCACCTATGGACCAGATCCGGTCACATCTTTCAATTAAAGTTGAAGTAGTGAAATTTTGTTGATAACAGATAAGGGGCCATCCATAAATCACGTCACACGTTAATGGGGAGGGGGAGGGGGGAGGGTATCACCGTAATGTAACATAGTGTGACAAGGGACGGGGGGGCGGGGTCAAAAGCTTTGTGACGTCACATGTCAAAATTTAAAATACTGAAACACAAAATTTATATGTGAGTAAAAAATTTTTTAAATTTTCGAATTTGATCGATATTTTTATTAATAATCAATGAAAATGAAGTGCCTGATTTAATAGTACTAGCCGATATAAAGGAGCGGGTCCAAAGTCCATGGACACAAGATGATTAAGTTTTTTTATCTTTAATTAACATAATTAGTAGCTTTTTGTTTCTTAACTAGTCGTTTTTTCTTTCCGTTATCATAAATACTTGACTCTATGTTGATTTTATTAAAGATTATTTTAAAAAAATAAGAAAAAAAAATGAAAATAACTGTTTTCTTTTGATTATTTTGAAATACATGCATAAGTTTGAAGAATTTGTGACCGCACATCAGGGGGTAGGGGGTTCTAAAAATGTGACAACCTGTGACAAGGACGGGGGGAGAGGTTTAAAAGTTCTAAAATTCGTGTGACGTAATTTATGGATGGCTCCTAAACGTCGAGTAACATGGCCTGAACCTAATTCTAATGTCTTGATGTTTTTGGCCCGTTGGCGGATCGTTTTTGTATATCTACACTGTAAAAAAATGCGGTGTGAACTTCGATGGAATATAATTTCGTGTCAATCTAAGACTACCTGACATTGATCTAACTCTATTTGCTGTAAACGTAATACCATCTGATGTTGAATTTTCGAATTATGCGACGACCAAAATTGTTTTGTGGTAGTCCGCAACGGGAAATTTTGACTAATTCCAACAACACGGTTTTTTACAGTGTGACGAAAAATTCGTTAGTCAACAATTGGTTAGAAATTCGTATTGATCGTCTTGAAATTCAATTGTCTGCAAGAGATTGCTCTATTGGTTTGAATAGTAGAAGCCACTTGAATCAAGATAGCGAGTGAATATTTCTTAGGCCAAAGAAGATTCCATAACTAATAACTGTAAACAAAACGGAACAGAAACTATAAACTGTGATAATAATTCATTGAACCGAATGACATAAGTATTTGCATTAGATAGAAAGAGCAAATTCGCAACTTTCAAAACTTCGAAAAACTTCACCAGGTTGATAATTGATTTGTCATTATTGTCAAGATGAATGTTTTGACAGTGATTTGAGTGAACAAGAAATGCGTGAATAAATATTGTCAACATCATGATGTGGTTACCGAGTCTCGAGCCACGATAGTACGAAAGCAATTCCATGTTCCGGTATATTTCGGATTTCGGAAGTCTTGCGTCTGTATGTGTACCTTGATGGTATCCAGAGGATGTCCCACCATAACACCGGCGCACCCTGAAAGAGCAAAAAAAAAAAAAGGCCAATTAATCATATACAAATTCACGCTGTTTTCAGCGTGCCTCGTTCGCTCTGATAGAAACTTTTTTCGAATCAGAAAACCATTTCGCTATTTTTAATCAAATGTGTTCAGCATATGTAACGGGTCAGAGTTTTGCGCAGTAATCGAAAACCGTAGTTATGGAATATTATCGACGCATACCTCACTATCCGCGATCATTTTTATCCGGTCTTTAAGATAGCAGAAAACCGAGTAATCACGTCTTTGAGATAACCTTTGCACGCTTTTACGGCATGAATGAATACGAAGATGTATCTACTACGAGAGTGACGTGATGGTGATATTTCGAAACGATTGCGAAAAAAAAAAACAGAGGAAGAAAGAAGCTGCGTTGAATTTTATTAGGAAGATCATTCCCAAAATGCTATTCCACTTGCACTGGATACTAAAAATTACCGACCCCTTCCAGTTCCTCAGCAACTGTACATTAGTTGAAAGCTGAAGCATATAATACGATTTAACCTACGAATATGCTTCGCTTACACCGTCACAACGATTTAGCCTCATTGCAAAGCGTAATTTTGCCACTCGAAACTTGTAATAGGGTGGTTTCGAGCGTAATGGCAAAGTTCAGGTTTCGATTGAGGGACCCACGATTGAGGGTTCAAAAAATATAATTAGCTCCGCAAGTGATCACGCAGTTATTGATTCTGGTGTCAAACTGCGTAGTCTGCTCGCTGCACACAAGCACCTAAGTGTAAAGCTTTGAAGCGATAAGCGTGAAACCACAATCTGTTGTTGTTGAGTTTCATATGTTCCGAAAAAACGGTGTAACAGCAATTCATCGGGATATTTTATCTGGCGCTAATCGGAGGTAAACAATGAAAATAAGTAATCACCCATAGTCTCCAAGTACATTTTACAGTTTCTCTTTATTACGCGAATATGTTTTATCTGCAGTTCTAAAAGAATATTGCAAAGTTCTTGCCATTAATTGGGCATGGTTCTCGGATAACGCATGACAATTTTAATAGATTTGATGTCGCATGGAATTGAAAAAACGGATATGGATGATGAAGACAGATCAAGTGCACGAAGTCGGCTGTGTTTGGTACAGGAAAAAAACTGAACGCGTCGACCAATTTGGGCCTTTTATTTCTTATACTCTGCAAGCGATCGGTTTCAGAAATTATCTGCCGTCATAATTCCCCGACCCTGATGGCTTATTGTCAGAGAGCTTCAGTTACCGCAGTCTGTACGTAAATAAATGAGTAGCTACCAAAGTCAAAATAAATAATATAGCACGTGCTACGTTTTGTTATAGCAGTTCCTATCTTATACACACGCTTTTTGGCCTTTGACATTGCGGATTCTATCGTCACGAGGCTGAAGTTGTCATGCGAAAAAATACGCAATTACGGCCAATAATTATACCGACAATAGGATGGGCTGATATTGCGTGGAACATTTGAGATAAGGTTACAGTTTCGGTGCATGTGCGATATGAGGCTGTATGTCGAGCTCTTTACATTATGGAAATTGAAAAAGATTAATCGCTACAGATGCAAAATAATATGCACAAGGTAAATTTCAAGTGTATAATATACCTGCTTGGCGGCGTTATTGAAATGTATCGTTCGAAGTCAATTACCGAAAAGTGCCCATCGACTATTGCAGCGGTTCAATTCGTGAATATTAAACGAGGTGAAGGGGAAGATACAATCGAATGCGAAAAAATAAGGAGTTCTTGTGATATTTTTGGAAAAACTGTACGTGTAAATGAAATTTGGTTTTAATGTACTAAAAGTACATCATTTTGTGTATTTTGGGAAGGAAAAACCGTAGGATGAGTTCATTTTTATGCCCTTCAAAATTGGGCAGCTGAAGCAAAGCCATAAAGAAAAAGCTCAGAGATCTGTTGGTTGACACCTTTCTGAGAAAAAGATTGACCTGAAATCAACAAATGAAAAATATTTTTAAAATACGAGTTCCAGGCTTTTAAGTGAAAGTTCGTTTGTTTTAAGTAAAAAATGAACTGACATTATACGTAAAAATGGAATTTTATAAGTTTAGAGTTGCGTAATTTTTTTAAATCTTCCGAAATGCAAAATTCCGGGACTTACAAACAGAGCCTGGGACCTTCATTTTAATTATCCTTTTCGTAATTTCAGTTCAACTATTTCGGTTTTGATGGCTTCTGCTTCAGATACAGAGGGTACTTTCAAAGATATTGGTTGGCCAGAAATCTGTGCTTTTCATGAATTCTGTTACAGGACAGTCATAAATTGAATGTCCATAGAATTATTATGTTCGACAGTTACGAAAGTCTTTTCAAAACTCTCCAAAGAAAACGATAAATTTTGAATTTATAAACAACAGCTTCGTTTCATATCACCTCCAAATGATTAAAAATCTAATTGATTCGGTCGACTTCACTCTACGTCGTCTGATTTTATCGAGAAGACTTTTTTTCTCCAAATTCAGTGGAACACATATTTCTATTATGTTGGCGCCGTTAAATATTTCATTTTGCCACATTGCTTTGGTATTGATTATCATCAAGAAATGGCGATATTGAAATGACTGCTGGAGAAAAAAACATCTGTTCCTACGTTCAACGTTGTAAGAAATAGTGTTCCAAATAAAATGAGCCATCGTAGAGTGAAATCGAAAGAATATACCAGATTTTTACCCAGTTTGAAGCGATTTAGAATGTGGGATTGATATTTAACCCAGATATCACACGACCATCTTTGGGCATCATTAAGCCATCTTGAGCCTAATGTCAGTCAACGATGACTTTGTGCTACTTGAAAAGCTCACATTTACAATTCTTAGTTCTCGCTACTTTTTTGCGTATAAAGAGATCTTCGAAACTCATGAATATATCACATTTCTGGCTTCTATTGTGCCCTCCGTCTCCCCTTCTATCTTCTGGTTGTAGCAATTTCAAAAAATCTTCATTTTTCTAAACTCACCTCCCAGGCAGCCAGCTGCAAAATCGAAAGCCATTCTTGTTGCGAAATTTTTCCACCTTTTGTATTTCCTTGTTTAAACCAATAGCCCGTTTTCTCAGCAGTCATTTGAAACGTGAATTCCTCGCCGGGGTCTTCAGGCATTTGCAAGTCGCGTGCTGGCTAGCGGCGTGAGCTTTTACCGTTATGGTCGAAAGCTCGATCTCCATGAAACATCGAGGATGGCTTTGCTGCATTCGAAACTGAACTAAAACCAATAATAACGTCACAATCGCAATCCATTGGCATCCTGTTAAAAAGCTAATTGTGACAAAAAAATTTCAGTTCATTCTGTTCACTGTATGTTATAAAAAAACTGTTGTCGAATGACGAATTCGTCACAACGTTACCCCGATTCAGCTTCCTAATTTGTTTATCACGGAGGATATTAATCGCATGTTCGGCTTGATGTGAGATTACGCTGGGTTCTTATATTGCGGAGCATCTAGAAGATTTTTTTCAATACATACTTGAGCATAGCTGTTTCTTATTTTTAGAAACAAGTCGTTCTCATAATATTATGTTATGTGTAATCGTTAAACCATTCTGATAACGGTGCTCAACAGTTGCTGGATAATTCATATCCACATAATCATAATGTTGCGAATTGCTCAATCTTTTAACCATTAGGGGAAGTTCCAATTCCGATACATGCTGTACATGACCGCTAAGGATTACACACAGCTTTGTCCATGAATGACTACGTACATCGGAACGAGATAAGTTCGTTAGAAAAGTCATTTTTCGTTCATGGTATAAACTTTATGAACTTGCAGAACCGTTAAAAACGAATACGGGGGCGTGGCTAAGCAATAAATATGGCGCCGAGACCTCGGTTATCAGCAAACAGTTTTAGGTAAATCCTGCGAGTAAAGAAGTAGAGTCAGCTTTTGGCAAGCTCTGAGGCATTAGTTGTCTCACATGGAATCAATAGTCCTAAAAAAAATACGACAATACGGGTGTTTCAAAATGAAAACAGGCTCGCATTCGGAGTAATTTTCATCCCTAATTACGGGTGACTATTTCCCCTTACATATCTTATATCGGAGAAGGAAAGAGATGAGTTTACATTGAATTTCCTTTGCAATCCAGTGATATCCGTGTGAAACTTTTTGTAAATTGTACACAGTAAATTCCCAAGTACTGCATTATGCGTTGTCTGCTAAATTTTAATGCGCACGCGCAACAATCCAAGAGCGGCTATTTTCCAGGGCGACCAACCGTCATAAATTGTGTGTAACCTCAAAAACTTTGATAGTTGTGAATTGAGCACAAATGCTACCAACAGCTGTGAAAATTTTTGAGGTTACGTACGTCGCGGTGATTGGTCACCCTGGCAAACAGCCGTTCTCGGATTGTCGCGCATGCGTATTAAGCTTTAGCAGACGACAGACCATGCAGTCGTTAGAAATTCACTCTGTATATGAAAATTTCCGCACAAACGTATCCTTTCTCAATCCGTATTGTTGTTGTTATTATTATTAAGTTTACTATTACGATCGTTTTCTCTGTTGCCCGCGTATTCTGTATCTATAACTCGTGACATTTGACTCTCGGACTTCGTTCTTAATTTAAATATGTACGTACATGTATGCAATACGCCTGTACAATATACATTTTACATCATTATTTTGTTTTCTCACCCTCTGTACAATGTGCAATTCTGCACTAGGGGACCATGACCTAGAGTTTGATAAACTTCTAATCTTTCCACCTATTTCAGCTATCAATTTACCTATGTTGCTTTGATTGTTTGATCGAAAGTTTGACAGTTAGGATTCGTTGTCGACGCTACGTAATCTGTAAGGTTACCTGAGTCAAATTCAAGCGGCACAGTAAAAGTATATGCGGAAAGAAACCATTATTTCACGATCGGTTAAATTTTTGTTAGGCATTTCTAGTTATTTTGGCACCACGTATAAATTCAGATTTCCGTCAAGCTTTGCTGGCGATTCAGTTACGCCAACATATTCATTTCTGTATTAATTATTATAAGTTTCAACGCGTCAATGTTACGTGCTATAGTTATTTTAACACGATACAAACAACGTAATCTTCACGTCACAATAGAACGTTATTCACGAGACGTTAGCTATTCTCGGCATATCTAAATGACTCGATGAATTGTACTGTTTATTGATGCATCAAGAATTGCGCGTGTGTTAGCTTCAAATGATTCTCAAACGAGATATATGCATTTTATTTACAATATTTCGGTTTTACGATAAAAATTTTTCATCCGTATAATGAAGCTTTGAATTGCACAAGTTGGAATAAATTATTGCAAACTGCTTTGAGGTTTGCAAAATCAGATAAATTGGTAGAATATCAGTTACTCTGGGACAATTTTCAGGGGTGGCTGTAACACACGAAACTAGTATAAAAGAGATTGAAGATTACAGTTGTATTTTTCTATTATCATAATAAATGATGTGTGAGAACTCAGAGTCTTCTCATTTGTAAGCATTTCTCTTTATTCGAAGAAAAATCTATAGACGAGCTAATATTTCTTGAACGGTAACTGACAATTGTTACAAGAAAAACATTTCAGAAAGCATCCTAGAAAATTTAGTCTGCGGGTCGAGTAAAATTTTATTTGACAGTGAATCTAATTAAATAAAATCATGTTCCTTCGCGAGAAATAAATGATTAACAGTTAAATTCGCATTCGTCTAAAGTTTGTTCAAAAGAAACTTCGACACTCTTCGAGAAGACGTTACGATCGTTTTAATTGACTTCCAATCGAAACTCGCAGATCGTTAGTTTTCGTTCTCGTTGTATTAAACAATTAGTAAGATAAGAATTGGCACATTGCTGCGTCAGAACATTTCTCAACCGGAGGGCGAGTTTGAGGCTTGAATCTTTTAAACTTCAGGACAACGCCAACAGACAACGAATGCCTCGAGCAATCATCAACCCCGTTGAAATGAGCGCACAGACTTATCGTTTAACCCTTTACCAATCGTGAGGGATGTTTCGATCGATCTTCACGACACTAATTGGTATGGAGCACAACCGATTCTTGACTTACCACTCGAAACAGCATCACGACATTTTCGTTAACGCGAAAAGACTGCTGGATGTGACGAAGTGATCCGTGGTCGAAAATTTTTCAAATCCCGAGTAGATTTGACACGGGGGACACTTTGCCTTCACGATCGCGGCAAGTACTGCTCTGGCCCGTGGCTACTTGTGATGTAAATTACAGCTTTCAACACGGGTGCAAAGGTCAGGGAGGTTTATCTGTGAGAACGATAATACCGCTGTATGTCGTTAACGTTAAATTTGCGAACAGTCTTTAAGGAGGCATGTTATCAAATCCGAGATATCGCGAGTTCGCCAAGTGTGGAAATGGAAAGTCGGTACGTCGTGTGTAGTTTTGATGTAAAAGGGTTAATCGGTCTCTTCGAGAATTGATGAGCGAGATTGTACGTCTGTTTACGTTTTGATTATTGTGTAAATACGCAAATCCCGTCATTTGGAACAGCTTTCACTGGATAGATCTGTAAAGCGTTGCGCAGCCTGTATATGTATGCACGTATCAATGCGAGATTTTTCATTATTTCTTTTTCTCTCTCGAATTGATAAAAATACAATTTTATACATATGCGGGAGAAGTGATTTTTAGGAACGAAGTATCACCCCTCGTATTTTACGTACACCGCGTGTGTATACCTATTTATATCGGTTGTCTGCCGTATACTTACTTGACGATTATAAAAACTTACACGCGTTGTAATAACTCTTCATCCGCAACCTATCGTTACCCTAATTTAATGCGCCGTATGATAGTAGATAATTATTTTTGACGTTCAATTTATTTAAAGCCGTAACATATATATTTCGAAATATCGTTCCCGATATATACCGGAGTATACGATCAAATTTCTTTTCGCTTTTTATCGAACAAGCAATATACGGACGAGAGATAATTATAACACCTCAAATTCAGTTTAACGAAAAAACATGTTCTTCAATATTTAATTAAATATTCCAATTACACGATCCACCTTAATATCTCTTCCAAATGAAGAACAGCTTCCGTGCCGAACCAGAGAATTTTTTTTCTTATAAAGAAGCCAGCCAAATTGCTTTTGCTTTTGCATATTGAAGTGAAATACTTGTTCGATTTGAGTAAAATAATTAAAATAATCCGTGCACATAATCGAACGATTTGCTTTTGATGACGTCAATTTTTAACGAATGTTACCAGAATTTCCCAAAACTTTTATTTTATTCGAGTATAAATATTCGTCGACGATTATTGTGAGACAAATTTGTTGGAATATTTGAATAAAAAATTATGTCAGTACCATCGCCCTTGAAATCGGCGCTTGAAATTACCGAGGAGTCGGATGGTTGTCGCAGACTCGAAGATAATAAGATGTCGGATTACAGCTGCGACGAAAGAATTCAAAAATTTTTTTCATTCAAGTGTATAATTATGTTTAAAATATATTTGCATGTGTAGGTACTCTCACATCAGTCGCGCGCACATTCGTTAGAATATATAAATAAGTTTACATCGAGCAAACAGATGAGAAAAACAAAAAGGATGAGGAAAAAAAAAAATGCAGGAAGAAACACACTATGGCAAAGGCTGCTCGCGAAGTTATCAGTATTTGCGGAAATCATTACGTAAATTTTTACCGAACAAGAGATGCGTTAAAAACGTATTTCAGCGTTGCACAAGTAAATCAAATTTTTTCATCGATTGTATTATGTATATAATTAGCTATAACAGATATTAGAAACATTTGATCAATGATATCTAATAAATACTTATATTTCGTGATCCTATCAGTTTAAATTCTTCTTCATTTACACATACTTTTGGACGCACTATTTACTGTTCACAGTTTATTGTCGAAATATTAACCGTAATATTCGGGATTGAGAAGAAAAGTAATCTGTCACTCGCCGAATTGAAAATTGAAGATGTGATGAACCCAATTTCTAATGGCATCAGTTAAACCGGCATATAAAACAGCAATTATCAATCAAGTCAGTAGATGATCATTGAAACGAAAAGAATATTAAACACGGTCCGTTTCATCGAGCGTGTGATAACGATTATGAAACATATAACATGTATTTCGACATTGTGAAATATATTTAGATCGATATGTCAATTTATGTTTACGAATATTAGTGTAGTAGTGTACATAGATATAATCTATTTAAAAATCACTAATTGACATGTGCGGAGTAATAATCAGATTTGTTTAACGAACATAAAAAAATGTAAAAAAAGACAAAAAAAAAAAAAAAATTTACATCGATAAATTTATTTACGATCACGTTATGTACAAATAAATCGAAATCGAAAAAATTCACATCGAGTGAGTAACGAACACTTTTATGCAAAACAGTGAAATAAAAATAAACCTGCTAATTATCATTTTACGATGGAATTTTCTGCAGCTGTATTTTTCGTAACGCAAACTCTTTTGCAATAAAACAGTGAAGGTAAAAACAGAATTTATGATGCCGATTAAATATTATTGAAAGTTGTCGTGACGTCGTTTTTCATTGCTGTTGTTTCAAGTAATTCAAAATAAGTGATACTCGACTGTGACTCATTACAAGCACCGAAGGGGGTGTAACGATAATCTCCGGCTTGGATGATATTTTGCAAAAATTTCTTAGCAAGATTAAATTAGGCTGAAGAAAAAATCAAATCACTAGAGACCGGGTTATGTGCACCTTAAAAAGCTCGAAATATGCACGAAAATATGCACGAAAAGTGTCAAAATATGCAATATTAAATAATTAAGAAATGGTAACTTTTGTTTATTTTTTTTTTTTAATTCGAAATCAGGATGCAATTAGTAAGTATATTCAATAATTAACCATTATTTAAGATTTCGTTACTTCCGTTAACGTAACCGCTCAGATACTGTTATAAATGGTCGGTAAGATTGTATCTTCGGGAACTCAAAATATTTTTCAGAGTGGAACAGAAACGTTCCACATCCACTGAAATAACTGGACACTGTTTGAATTTTCGTGCTATGTTAGCACTTATTATTTGTGGCTAAAGTTAACCCGTTCCGTTATTAAAATTACCGATCTGACCCAAAGGTTTAAAGCCTGGGTTATTGTTCAAAATGTTTTCAAACTTTCCTTCAAGTTTACGCGGAAATACATCTGGCAATGCGGAATTCATTTGGCGGATTTTATTCATTAACGAAATAGAATCGGTCAACGCCAAAAGTTGAGTTTCAAGCTTTTTCATACTCGCAGCTGTGTATTTATATTAATTATTTTTTTTTTTTTATATAATAGAATCGTTAAATGCTTTGTAAATATAGTTAGCAAAAATATGTATCGTGATTAGATTTTTAAATTATGGGCTTAATATGGAAATGCATATAATCCGCTCTCTGCAAATCACATCGCACGATCGTGTTAACTTAAATTACCGCATAGTTGCCGATCACTGCTGGATGCAATCGCAAAGGTCATCGTTGAAACGTGTATGCTGATTGTGGGCGTTAAGTGATAACCAATTCTGGTTCGATTTCATTTGACTACGCAAGTTCGGGTTACATATTTCACAGTTTCTTCCTCTTGCAATTAGCTATTTGTGTACTCAAAAATTCCATCAATATTCTGCAGAAGGACCGAATCAATAAAAAATTTACCTCAGTCACGCAAATAATTCTTCAAGATAATCCGTTTCTAAGGCATCTGAACGGTTGTCCTTTATCCAGCTGATAGTACACTGAAAGAAATTTTTAGTTCAGGCTACTCAGTCCTTAATTATTTTCATTTTTAACCAAAATCGAAAAATATAGTTCTAGGTAGAAAATGAAAATTAGTTTCCTAGCTGTTACCGGGAAGTCTAGTATCCGTTACTATTCTTTCAGATTACGATCACTGTTACTGTATTTTCTTGTAACTGTTGCTAAAATTTAATTCTCGTGCAACGATAAATTGACGTTAAAGCCTTGGTTAACTAAAAAAGTAGAGTAAACCTCACAAACTGATTTTGCGTTGCAATTACCAAAAAAGGATCGACAATAGCGCAAAATGGTTACGCGTACCTCGTTTTTCGCAATTCCAACAATATTCATACAGTTTTTTTAACGATACCTGTTTTACTGAATTTTTCTAGTTACTATAACAAATGAAATTTTTTTCAGTGTAGCCGTTATTTTTTGAACAAAAATAATTGACACACCAAAATTGTGCTGACACGTGCAGATTTTCTTTAAATTTGCCACACCATGCATCACGGAGTATCGATATAAATGCCATCGGTAAAATCGAATCAGTTGCGTGTAAATTTAGACAAAGTCTTTCTACACTCTACCAACACTTGCTTAGAATAAATAATTTATCTGCAGCATCCGAAAACTTGAACTACGGTACAAAATATAAATATTTCTATTTGGGTATGAATTATTTTTTGGTCATTCTTTGGGCGTATGGAACAACTAATTGTAAATCATTTTTGAATGCGTAGTAAGTAAAGCTGTTGCTTTTCGAACGAATGAGTGCCCTAGGAGACATAAATTAATAACCTATTTGGCTCAAGTGTCCGCAATTTCCATTTTTGTTTCGTAATTGGCACACTTACCTGTACCAATTGGAAATGTAATATTATATGTACCTGTAAAATCCCGGACAACACTTGAATTTCCCCGTTTATTGCGAAGAAGCTCATCGTAAAGTGCGCTGCAAGCTCTCCTGTAAATTTTTGTAGGCAACAAATAACGTGGTAATTTTAGAAATTGACCTGGAAATTTGTTTATCATTCAACCTTCCGTTTCACGAAGTTTTTCTTACATAATTATTGCAATCTACGAAAGTATTTCTACTACACTACTGTCAAATTCAACTTGAATATTACACTTGATGCGGGAAATTCGTCTGCCAATAAATATGTGCGATCATATCTCTTGCAGTAACGTGAAAATCCCACAAATCGAAAATCATTCAATTAAAATTTGTCACGTATAATTATAGGTGCATGAAACACAAATCACATGTTTGTATTTTGTAATTGGAACGAAATAAATTACAAATAACGTTTGTATCCATGAACCGTTTATCATTTGAAATATTTATTCATGCATTCTCATAAGCAAGTCATTCGTTAGAATTGTGTCTTTTTTGTACTCTATTCCGAAGCTTTACAATGTTCCATGAATTGTGACTCTTCAAAGTTATTTAAGAAAAACTAGAAACCAGATCTCAAGGGAAATGAGGATTTCATAACAAGGCAGTCTCGGAGGTAGCCTGAGAATCTCAAACAATATCAACGGTTCTTCTAAAAGTCGCTCAGCCTAATTTTGTTCTGAATTTTTGAATAACATTTTCGAGGTATTTTCGGAATTATACTTTGAATTTCAGCGTCTTTCAAAAAATGAAGAAAGCTTCATTTTCATTATCAACGGAGAAACATAACGACAGACGGTAAATAATAACGTAGAAGCAGAAGCCACAATTTCTAGGCCAATTTGAATCGAGTGAGAATAATACCGATGTATTCCTGACAGAAGCCGTATAACACTGTGAAATATCGCATTTTGGTACAAGAATTACTTCTTCACAACGCAATAGAAATTGACGGTATTCTAATTTACCGAATAGTCCAAATTGCCCACACACATAATATATAATTGTTATTTCGTTCGAAATTTGCATCACTAGTTTACCTTTGGCTTTGTAGAAATTGTTAGTTTTTTCAGTAGCTCATTAGAATCACTAAAAGTAGAAAATCAAAATTCAAAGATTACTCATACATTTATTTTGGTAATTCTTATGGAAAAACTTTACCGTCGCACGTATAACTACGTGATTTTTTTTTTTCAACGCGTGGAACCAGCATTCTCAATTACCAATCGCAGTAATTCAAAATGTATGGAGATTTTTTGTCATTCACAAATCAATTTCTGTCGAAAACATTTCTTGTCAAGTAACAGATTTCGGGATTAAACACGTAATTCAAATCTCATGTCTTTTGTAATACTTTCAAGATTTTTGCATCAACAAAAATTAACTTTACTAACCTATAGCTGCCTAATGACCATTTAAAGAGCAAAGTTCTCTGGACCATTTTTCATTCTTAATCCGATTATCCAGTGGCAGCATTTTTCATGTATCTTATTTGAACGATGCAAAGTTCTAAAAAGAATTTCTGGTCAGAAAACTACGGATACCAGCCAAAGTACAAATGTAGTAAAAACTCGGACATCAGAGAAAAAAAAAATTAATAAACAAACAATACCGCCACTATACATTACAATCACTGGATGTAATAACCGGAAGTTACGACTATCCGTAAGTTGCAATTTTTTGTATTCAGAAATCTTGCATGCGATTGTTTATTTCATTAGATTTGTAAGCCAGGGCTTTATCAGTCGAGATGACGAAAGAGCAGGCAAACTAAAAAAGTCGCGACCGATCAGAAAATCTCTAGAGGTCAGAAAGTTACGCTTCGACAAAATGTTCATCACTCGGTCATTAAAAGCTCCTAATAACTTGGAATTCGTAGTATCTGATCTAGCCCGACAGCCGATAAAACCAATAATAGTAAATAAAAGCAGACGTGCAGCAAGGCGGTTGAAGGTAATTTTTTGCTGCCAAGTGTTTCCGTTCAAATCGCCCGCGAGAAAAAATTCCTCAAATCAAATCTAGTCCAATCTTCGGGCCGCTTATAATTAGGCGCTCAACGAATCCGCGTATTGATCAAGCGGACGCGGCGGCGCAAGCCGCCGGCGTTGCGGAGCTTTTTTCCAGAGGGCGCGAGCATCGCTTCGCGTTGGTCAGACTCGAGGCGAAGCTAAATATATCCGCGTAGGTGTTATACGAGCGACGAGGTTGACGCGAACGTTCGTCAGGAGGATCTACGAGACGAGACGAGACGTCCACCGAAATTCCGATCGCCGGGGTAACCGCGATCCGGTCAAAGTCACCCGACACCCCGAAAGCTCGCCGGTGAAAGCCCGGCGCTTCTTGTCCGCCGCAGGGTCTCAGAACCCGGTCGCATCACGTGTCCGAAGGTTGAAGAAGAGGGCGAGCAACGTCGGCTTGCGGGTCAGGAATCGGAATCGAGACTTCCGGAGACTCGAAGGATTCCGCACAGAGCGCGTGATCGTCGCGCGATTCCCAAAATCGAGCATCAATTCCGTCCCGGCGATAACGTCTGACGTAATCCTCACGTGGCTACCGGCGAGAATTTAGATTACGGTAAGTGTGCGTGTATTGTGCATCGCGTGATGTAAGGATCTTGCGCAAGCCTCCCTTCGCCTCGCCGTTTTCCCTCAATGATGCATGTGCGAATTTCATAACTCTTTTATACATGCGTACGTCGATCATCTTCGCCGATTCAAAGCGGAGATTGTTTTAAAAGATTACCTCAGGTATAAGGTACGGATGCTTGCAACCTTCTGCTTTCGAACATCGGATATTCGACGTTGGTATTGTTTTTTTTTTTTAACTTGATTGTAACGAAATTTGAGGGAAAAATCGATATCTTGCGATGTTTTAACGACTTCGAAAATATTAGGCGGTGTATATGTATCCAAATATCGAAGTTCGCTTATCTCGAACGAAAAAAAGAGCTTAACAGTCCCGTTCTATACCCAATTCTGAACAAAAACAGTCCAACATTTTTTTATTTGACGCAGAAATAAAGAAATGGCACGGATTTTGCGAAATCGCAATGGTAAATTCGTAGAATTCACGAACTTCGATATTTCGACACATATTCGTCAACGTCGAAATTGATCAGGGCACCCCGTTCATATGTTTTGCTTTATCAGGGTTCAATGAATTTCGGGCAATCCGAAAGTTGCGAAATGTTGATTTTTTCCTACGAACTTTAACCGTGTCAAAAATAAAAATTAGTATGCTTCGACGTAGTGAAGTTTAGAAAATCTCCGACAATTTTTGAGCATCCCTTTTCGGTCAATTGGTAATGAAACTTCGCAAAATTTTGAATTCTTTCGCGAGAGTCAAGGCGTTGAAGTAATTAAAGAAATGTTCTCGACGATTGCACTTTGTCATGATGCAATACATATATTGCACGGGCCTGCTCTGTACTCAATTATCGGCCTTGACAGGCTGCTGACTACGTTTGTACGTATTGCGGTTAAAAATACACATCGTTGACAACTGTTGATGCAGTAGAAACACAAGTCTATGTACTCTGATTTGTGACTAGGCGTTATGGAAGCAATAGTAATGATTTCTAGGCCCTTTCAGCGAGACCGGTGAATCAATGCTTTTTGTCGATTTGATTAGGAGATGGTCGCACGTTGAGTACTTATCAAATTAATATGTTCGAAAGATAGAATAATTTTGCTACGAGTACAAGAAGTAAAAATGCTGAAGTTAAAATCAAGTGCAATTACAGATATAGATTTTCATTCGTTTTCACTGAAACAGATTACCTTTTTCAATGGTTAATTCAACAAACGTCGTTCGTAAACTGAAATTTATATCAGTGTAATCTTAGCAAATAAAATATTCGACTACACCGACATGATAAAATAGTGTTTCAATGGGATGGCAGAGAGTGGTCTTCTGAAAAAAATAAGCCACCAAGGAACGAAGTCAAAGGAATAAAAAATTTTCTTACTTAGAAGTAATTTGAAATAAAAAAACGATATCTAAAATCTTGTTCATACTTTTGGTCCTTTCGCTTTTTTGGCCTTCGGCAATTCATCGTCACTAGGAAATATTTTAATTTAACAAGTAAGGTATCAAATAAGCTATATTTTACTCATGTATTCGTTTTGATTGTTATACATTTGGTTGCTTTGCTTTATAATAAAAAAAAAAAAGATCGAGTCGCTTCTGATATCTCGAAATCCGCGCATGTTGATTTTTAAAGTTCTGTAACACGTATTCAAATTCAAAGTCAGAGTTTCCTTATGCGTGCAATTCGATGACTGTATTTATTTGAATCAGAAAGGCTTTTTAGCCCCTACCGGTACAGCATTGGCATTTTATTTGTATCAACATCGCAGCATCCGTATACCAAGCGCACGTTTCCGTCTGGTGGGATTAAAATAACAATGCGTTTATAATTCGCCGTGGACTTGAGAAAACAGCCGCAACAACGAAAAGCGTAGAGTAGCTGAAAAGCACGGTTGTACCAGTGCCAAAAAACGAAATATCCTCTCGTTTGATGCACCTGTTCCATCCAAGAATTACAACTATCTAGTACCAGAAATGAGAGGCTGACCAAGCCGTGGGTCGAATCGATAGAATTCGCCCATGAAAATCCGCTGAATAGGATTTGATCAACGGTAGGCCGGAAAATAAACTTGTTATAGTTTCTGAAATCGTTCTTGTACATTTTGAAGTTTTAATTTAAACTCGGAATCTAATAGGAGGACTATTCTTGATAAATGTATGTTAAATAATTACATTTCTAAAAAGTACGTATCATCAAAAAACAAAACTCACACCGTGCAGTGTTTCGCAAGTATTCTCAATTTTGTAGATAAACATCAGGGCGCTGAGTGGAATGAAAATGTGTTTGATTTCAAAGCTGAAAAGTGAGGTTACGTTTCGCGATTTGTGCACAATTTTCGTAAAAATTGATAGAGTTGCATGGTTCGAGGAAATCGAACAGTTTATAAATGAGTTTGCTAGGATAATAAAAAGCATTATTTGCTTTTCTTATGTTTAAAAATATGTCAACTAAAATTATACCTGTAATGATATATCTTAGATAAATTCACGTCGTCTGTTATCTTGTGGAGACAATGTGAGTTAAGTTCACCTATCAGTTTGATTTAGATGAATCTGTTGTTCTAGTGAAAAATATTGTCCTAGGTACA
Organism: Neodiprion pinetum; assembly: GCF_021155775.2. Taxonomy (NCBI): domain Eukaryota; kingdom Metazoa; phylum Arthropoda; class Insecta; order Hymenoptera; family Diprionidae; genus Neodiprion; species Neodiprion pinetum. The sequence continues at coordinate 19,967,076 of NC_060234.1, forward strand.
AAATGAAAATTAGTTTTCCAGCTGTTACCGGAAAGTCTAGTATCCGTTACTATTCTTTCTCACTAGGATCACTGTTACTATACTTTCTTGTAACTGTTACCAAAATTCAATGCTTGTGCAACGATAAATTGACGTTAAAGCCTTGTTTGACTAAAAAAGTAGAGTAAACCTCACAAACTGATTTTGCGTTGCAATTACCAAAAAATCCAACAATATTCAAACAGTTTTTATAACGATACTTGTTTCACTGAATTTCTCTAGTTACTATAACAAATGAAATTTTTCTCAGTGTATCGTTTTTCCTCAAAACTTGTAGTGTCCAACGGATCGAACCGAATATTTCATTCCCTCAACAATTCTTTTTTCTCACAGTGATATTAGAAATCGTCCACTTTTATCTCCCAATGTTTTTATCCTTATATTTTTGATTATCCGGATGAAAATGAGGACAATCTTATCCTCTATAGAAATAATTTCAAGACAAACTATCTTTGATCTCAATTAGCTAAAAATTTCCACACGAACGATCTTATCTTGATCGAGATAATAACACTTATCATCTCGTATGCAGCACTGACGTCAGGTAAAGATGTGGTAAAGGATCGGTCTGTTATTCTGTCCAAATATTCGCCTCACGTGCTCAAACGGCCAATCTGCACACAGAGCATGCGACTTCATGATTATAATCGCTCATCCGTTTTGCGCGCTTGCCAAAAAAAGCATACCAACCTAACGGACTTATATTAGTGTATTTACGCTCATGGATGACCAGTCGGAGATCTTTTAATCCCGTGACAAATGCCCGTCCGACAGTCATTAGCTTGCAGAATTTGCATCCACCTGTCTTGGCGCTTAAATGCGTCAATCGTTCTTCGAACACAGAGCCTGCACTCTTCGCGGGTCGACTAAGAATACCTCAGGCGGTGCATTATGACGATTTGTCATGGACAGGTATGATTATTTGCGGACATTAAGGACCGGGGAACTTTTCGGACGATTCCATTTCGTGCTCAGACCGTACTCGTCAATCACGCACGTCAAGTCATCCTCTGTTTTTTTTTTAACCTGGAAAAGTTTTGGGCGATCGAGGAAGCCAATGTTATTTGTTTTCTCGAATGGAAACTCCAACGAAGATTAAGCCAAGGTTTTAGATACGTGTCGCACGTTAAGCTCGCAAACTCGATTGTTGAATGAGGACTGCAGGGCATAACTTTTAACCGACTACTTGTTGATGTTGGTATTACGTGGCTCACGTTCATCTTCAACGTACTCATATATGCCTGAGGCTACTCTTGTTACCTTGCCTTGCGCTTTTGCGCACTCGTTACATGTGACTAATTACGACACGGCGCGTGATGAAACCCAGTATTTTGTCTCCGCTTCAGATATCGACATGAATTTGATGCAACGAAGCGATAAAACGGCAGTCATCTGAATCAAAAGTTAGGAAAAGAGAAAATGCTGTGTAAAAAATCACCGCAAAGGTGGTTTGCCCCGATGATAATGAAAACGAATGAAACGACATGTCCATTACGTATATGATAGATTTTGAATCTTTGCAAATCCGGTTGATAGAAGCTTATTAACAATTTGCGAAAAAGATTGTGTACTTAGAATATTCAAAATAACTAATTTTATCGTTATAGGTGTTTTTGATCCGATTCTGATTTTTTTTAGGCTGATTTTGTTCGCCATAAAGACTCCAGACATCGCTTGACAATATTTGGAACTATTTAAATACCCTTGGAAAATTTTATCTGAATATCTCATTGTCAGTGGAATTTTTAATCTATCGTAGCCCAAATTTCGTGTTTTCATGTATGAACATATCAATTTTTGAGACTTGTATTGATGGTGGTTGAAAATGAAATATGAGGACAATTTTTCGTCCACTTGTTTCGTAGTTTTTTTTTTTTTTTTTATTTTTATCGTTTTTTGCTTCCGTGTTAATGACATGAAGTAAAAATGCGAAGAACATAACGACGAGAAATGTCGAAAAAAAAACTGCTATAATATTAAAACGTGACTATAAACTGAAAATTATGATCGCCGTAGCGGTTAACGAGGTAATTGAAAATTCTATTATGTACAGGCTTCGGAATCCGAATAGAATTGCTCGATTTGTCAAAGACTTCCGGTGGGACACAAGTCTGTAGATTCACTGATCAAAATTCGATTGGGTTTGGATACCTAATGAGTTTTGTCTCCCACGCAACAGAGCCTCGCGTCGTGACCCGATTGCATTGGCATGTACGAACGTTATAATAATCTAGCCTATAACTAACTACTTTGCGCGAAGAGGCGATTGTTCAAATCGATTTTTACTTATCCTCGTTCAAGACTGTATTGTGCATTATAGATCACCTGTACGCACGTGAAAATAAAATCTGTTGAATTCACCAAACATGGCTGAAGAAAAGCTTTACTCCGAATTGAAAAAATTGAGTCATTTGTTAGTAGAAAGAAAAAAAAAAAAGATCGAAAGAACAATTTTTGTCAACGAATGAAATTGTAGTTACCTCAGTCAACGAACATTTCTGATCCCATATTTGATGAATTTAGGCATTTTTTTTTTTCGTATTTCGACACTGCCATCTAATACAAACAAACCGATGAATTTTATGATCATTCTGATTTTTTTAAAATATTCTCTAATTTTTTCTTGGGTTGATGTATCAAAATAATTTTTTACTTATACCGGATTGTCCGAATGAAAATTCGACAAGCCTTAGCCATTAATTTCAAATCTATGAAAATCAAACTTCATTAATGATCGAAATAAGGCCCAGAATTCCAAACGATTACAATGCATCTTGATCTAATTGTAAGTTCCGAAAGTTAAACGACTGAAAGAATATTCCGTGTAAAGTGAATTATTTAGAAATTGAAACTCTGTAAACACCAAAAATGCTACAGGATAATATTTCAAAAAATCTAAGAAACCAATGAAACATCCGATAATACGATTTATAGATACGCGTAATAATAAATCTAACGAAAAAAGTTCAGATGCGATAAATTTCCGATATTCAAAATCACGAACGTATTGTGTCGTTACTTTCCATACGTGATATATTTACTTATATATTTGGGCCAATTATTTTCAGCGGAAATTATCAGATGAAACTACACATCACGGGCTGCGTATTTTAGGCCAAGGAAACAACCGTAAAAGTTTTAGTAGAATCCATGGTACAGAGGTCTGATACTCTGCTCGCCAGTGCGTCCATTGAAAACAAAGTAAAATACATTTCTCGCCGTTTTTCTTTGCAGAAATGAACATCCAGAAACCGGAGGGTCTGCTGTCTGTGGTGCTGCCAGGCGATCTGCTAGCGTCGCCCAGTTCACAGGAGCTTTTGCCTCGGGTAGGTTGAATCTTTCAATTAGCTTTTATACAATTAAGATTTTTCATAGCATTACCTCGCGTTGCGCCGAAGAACTTTCAGCACCAATAACGGTGAGCGCGGTGCTTCCCATGAATATTATCGTGGCGTCTGCTCGAACGTTGGCCCCAATTCGATCAGACGTCGTTAATCGAACGTTCGCAGAAGCGATGCCGTCCTTGTTTGCCCAATCAGCGGTTAATCGATCAAAATTGCTTTCCTTTCTTTCGTGACAAATGCTCACTGCAGATTAGAGTGTATCGAAATACCACAATTTTCGAATTTCGACACGGACTAGTGTGGAAAACTTCGGTATTGACAAAAAAAAAATAAATAAATAAATAATTATAATGGTTTTAAGGAGAACATTTTTGATTAATATTTTGAGCTTGAGCAAACGGTGTTAAATTTTGGAATTTACTTAAGGGGGGATATCAGTGCGGAAAAAAAAATTGATTTTTTTTTTTTGATTAAATAGATAGTTTTGACCTTTAAGAATATGCCTACAAATTTTAAAAACAATATTCGGCTTGGAAGTATTCAAAATTGGCACCAAGCATCGACGCTTCTTTTATATCAACATTTAAGTTACATCGCTCGATTTTATCCTCTCGAAACTTTGAACGCGTTTTTCTCGAAACCATGGTTTTTGACCTGGTTGACAGCATAACTCTGTCAAATTTTGTCCAATCGACTTCATTCGAAAAGGATTCTCTTCAGAAGACTTATCGCTAGCGTCGCATCGTAGAGTTTTTTTTTTTAAATTGTTTACGTTTTTTTTTTTTTTATTCATAATTTACTGCAAATTTTTTGTATAAAATTCGATTTTTTTTTCCAATCAAAATTTTCCAATTCCCTACCATGCTGCGATATGTATACTATTATAATTTCATAATCCTTTTGAATTTTTAAGTTCAGATGCTTGCTGTGGCACTTACGTAGTCAACCGTCGGAAAGTTTTTTTTTGAGATGCTATTTTGCGACCGCTCCTCTGCTTTATAAAATGTACTAAAAATAAAAAAAAAATTTCCTTATACACTTCAATGCTTCAATAATAAATACACAAAATCCCAAATAATTCGATCGAGCCGTTTTTCCAAAAAAAATTCCCAAAAAATACCTCATTTTTCAGCCTGTCACACTGATATTCCCCCTTGATACAAGAAAACAAGAAATCACTTCATTTTTTTGTCAAGACCAAAATTTACCCTAATTTATACCTAAATTTATAACCTACTACAGATTTATAAATACGTTGGCTGAAATAGTTTTGCAGTTTAACGTCGACTGTTCAAGGAACACATGTGCATGAAAAATTCCTTCAAATTGATCCAAAAAAACAAGTTAAAAAAAAAAAAAAAAAATTCATCACAATAATTTTTTAGACGTTATCTCAAAATGTGTTTGGAAAATACGTGATTTCAAGCAGAAATTTATTTTCACCGAAACGATGTTGGCAATACGGGGCACTCATAGGTAAACAAGTAAAAAACTTGGGCAACACACATGCAGTAAGTAAGGTTTCCATGATGTGAATATTTTGTGGTCCGATAGTTACCTCGATCCAAATTCCAGTATATTTACGTTCTTATAATGTTTAAAATATATGTTTTATGGTGGTAAACGAACAATTTACTAATAAAATGACCCTTTATAACCGTTTATTAATTATAAGAGACTGAAACTATACGATGACTTTGTACAATTCATCGGAGACGTTGATCTTATTGAATGTGTCGTTTTCGTCACCTGATTTTGAACTGTGAACACTGTGCTTGACAGGACGAAGAGACGTCGGATTGTCCACTTCTGACGCCGAGTCCTCCACCAGGTCAAATGTTCAGTCCATTGGAAAACACGGCAATTTTCAGCCCTCTTGAGGGAAACCCGCTAGACATGACTTCCGGACAGACTTTGGGTAATTTCAATTCCGAAAACGGTCTGAACGGATATATAAACCTAGTCACGCTCAACAGTTCCAGTAAACCTCTGAACGACGGTGAGTACCATTCATTTTCGTAATCTTAGAACCGATTGTGGAACACCAGATTTATAAAAATGACATCTTGCTGTCATAGGCATGACAAAGTGGCTTCAAAGAAAAATAATTAAAAGATAATAGAATCTTTTCTTAGGCTTGACTCGTGCCGTATTAACCCCAGAACGGTAACAGGTGGTGATAAAATAACTGTACGCGAAGTAACAAAACCTGCGAATTAACTATCGACTGTTCATTGGCTGATTTTTTATCGTTCAACTCTATTTTCTTCAGTTTAAAATCCAAATCCCCAAACACGATTGTACGTTTTTTTCAAAGTAAAAATTCAATTCTCACAAGCTCTTTTTCGACAAGGTTCTGTGAGACGTCGATAATACGTGATCTTTACAAATTAAAAAAGACACCAATGGTGTGTCAGAAACAAAAATTTTACAATTATCCCTGCAGACGGAGGGAAAGGATTACTCGAGTCAAGTGATATTCGTTTGATTCAATTAAATGCTGTAGTCAAATGCAGCAGACACAATACTTAATTAATTCAACAAATTATTTCTGTCGGACGAAATAATATAGAACTGAATCAAACCATTGAATGATCATGCTGACTATCGATCTGTTCAAGATAACACGTCGTGAGTTCCATGCAGTAGTATAAATTTTGTAACGAGAATATGCGCGATTGGTATAACTAAAAATTTGATCAAGCGCACTAACCGTATTTTTGGAATCATATCATAACATACATAATACTGTTAAATCGAAATTTTTCGGGACTTGTTCAATATTTAATGGGTAAAACCCAAAAAATTTCTCGTTGTATGTGTAAAAGTATAAATTGAACATGTGTCAATAGCTTTTGTTGATTTGTAGTCAGTATAAATTTCAATAATTCGGAACTTGATGTTATACTTTCTTCGTTTGTAACAGATCTTATAACAAATTTATCTCACGTTATCGGAGTCTGACTTTCTAGACGACTACCCGATTTTATAATTATCTCCGAGGCTACTTCCGTAGCGAGAAAGTTCGCCGCCTAGTGACCATTTATAGTACCAGTATACTGATGTTCACGACGAATATATTCTCTACTCGTTTCAAAACATGTGGTGTTTCATTTACCTCGTAAACAAATTAGCTCAACTGATTCAACCAGTTACGCTTAATTAACAAGCTCCAGTTACATCAACAAAGTATGGCATTTGATCGATGTAAATTTTTTATTGCCTAGATTCATGTACTCATTTTATTTGAACTACCTAATTGTTTCTGTCAGCAAACATGCAATTTGGAGAAACGATACATAAACTTCAAATAAAATGATATTTGGTTGACTCAATTTCGGTAACACATCAAAAGGTTTACTCGAATCAATACTTCACTGGATCGGAAAAAGAAAATCTTTTTTCTAAAATTTATACATTCTACTATTCCGTTGTGTTCTTTTTTTTTTTTTTTTCTCTCAGAGAACTTTTTATAAATTGCTGTGAATTTGCATTTTTCTCTGACTCCGCCATAAAAATTGTTTCGAATTTATTCGTTTACGTGAAAATCATTTGTTTCTAGTTCTTTGAATGAACTTCGTGTAATACAAATATATATATATATATAGACAAACTTTTTGTTTCATAGAAATATTCAGATTCGAAAATTGTATCCGATTGTAAGTACGGTTCAGGGTGAAGCGTAAATAAGTAAGAGCAACAATGATCACTTGACACCCGGCACCTATGAGCTAAAATTTACAACCTATTACATTGGTGGCGTGTCGCATGCCATCTTCTTGGACAGACAATTGTCGTTGATTCGTTGCGTGCTCGTAAATTCATGGCCACGCTGTATCACAGTGCTGACACTCGTGTAATTGAAATTAAATCCCACTTTTCAAAACCTCAGCAGCGAAATGATATATAAAGGGGCATCAGTTGAATAAGTTAAAATTAACTGCTGAAAAGGTATTTACTTATTGGTTTTCTTTGACAGTTCTAACACGCTGGCACAGTTAGTTTTGAAAAGAAGAAAATATCTATAGGGCGTTCCGCGTGCAATCGATCTGGCCAAAATCCTTTAGTTAGTTGATGAGAGTGTGTGTGATTGTTTTTTTTTTTTGTATATTTTTATTCAAAGACGTTCAGACTGTAGTTGTTCAGACCGACAAAGTATATTGGAAGTAGACCAAATTTAAATCCAGTATAAGTGGAAAATATGGATCATGTAATATAGAAAATGTTTCAATTTTAATTGAGTTATACAGTCAACATGTAAAACAATATGGCAGACCCTGAAAGTTGACGAACAATTGAAAATATTTTTTCAGATTTATTTATGAAAATTTTCATCGAAAAAATATGATTTTGGATATATATCTATAGCAAGGTACACAAATTTTATTATGGGGCGGAATTTAGTTTGCAAGCAAGTGTGAGTTTTGTTCGGAATCATATTCTAAAAAAAAAAAAAAAAATCCATCTTGAAATAGAACGCTATAATATTCACGAATACGGACCTATTTTTTTATCGTAACTTTCGAATTAGTGAAATGTAAGAATATACTTCAATTGTGAAATCTACATAAGAGTTAAAAGTCGAAAGCCAAATACATTCATTTTCGTTCTGCGGCAATTAGTCGGGTGATTTTTGACACAGGTTTGAAAATTCGTAAATTAGAAACCAGCAATGAAATTTTTCTTCTAATTTCTGAATGATCTACCGCAGTTCCGCTATTGTAATATTGGATATGATTTTTCCGCACATTCGTATCCATTTTACTATGGTGATGAAACATTCGATGCACGTTTTCTTCATCAGTGATATCCATTACAGTGGATCTAATCCTCTTACCCCGAAAAAATTTCTGGACAATCGAATATATTTTTGGTTACAGCGAACCAATCATTTCAGCTGCTACAGGTATACAAATATATTATAGTTGATTTTTACAAACTTTTCATAGTAGAAAATAAATATTTTATTTTAAGAAGTTCTCATCGTTCGCTTAACCTTGAAATATATTTCGCCTAACCGAAATTCTTTTTTTTCTCAGTATTATTAACTTACATCATCCATAGGTTATTATTTTTTTTTTTTTTTTATAGACAAATCTTTGTAATTCTTCTAGTCACACCCAAAATTTAAGAATCTTTTATTTATATCGAAATTCACAAATACTAGCAGAAGAACGACGAACATCTATGTTGACGAAGAAAAAGAATACTGTTCGCACAAATCAATCACACTGAAAAAGAATTTCAGTCGCACGAAATACAATTCGCGGTTACGGGCGATGAGACGAGAGCATTTGGTAACTCGAACTTATTAACATCACTGCTTGAAACAAAGGATTCATTTTCTTCAATTAAATATTCGTTTCAATCGAGTGATAAACATATATTTTTAACTTCAGCAACTGAAATACAGGGTTTTGGTCGGGTCGATCACAAATGGAATGCCCATAGGTACAGTTCGCAAACTGAAGAGAGTTACAATTTTTCTTTCTATAACAAGTTTTGCACAATAATCGATTTTAGGGGGATTTTTAAGTCACCGTGCTAACGAATGAAAAAATGGAAAAAGTTGTCGGATATATGTAGTATATATGTATATGTATATTAGCGTACGCTAAAAACATTTTTCTTTCTTTTATCGTTTCCTATATAAAAAATGAGTGCTTCCACGTGTCCTAAGAAGCGTCGTCGAAGGGGGGGCTGTGAAAAAAAATATTAACAAGTGTCTTAGTCGACCAGAAGTCATACATTAAAGCACTCAATTTTTACATGGGAAACTTTGAAACAAAAACCAATTTTTTTTATTTGGCAGACCGTAATATATATATACATATAAATTTATTTCCACAGGCTTCTCCGGCAATCGATTACCAATTTGATATAAACATTTTGAAGCTCAGAACGTTAGATAAAATGTTAAGGTAAGGTTGCTTAAAAATGCAGAATCGTTGTTAGGATTTGGAGCTTCTAACCTTGAATTTCGAAACTGATGGATCAAATACAGGTCCGGGGAAGCGGTTCAAAGGATTGAAATATGTTAGGTAATATCAAGGTTTTTTTTTCGTTTTCGCAGAACCCAGCTCTAGAGATCCAATGGTAGAGTCTAGCAGTAGTAGTGCCAGCAGTAGCGGAGATAACGAACCCGTTTGTACCCAGCTCCTCACGCAGCTTAACACAGCGTACCAACACCTTGCTCCAGATGCACAGGCTCTTGTGAGTAGATCTTGGAATTACGCCAAAAACGTTTATTGTGTCCACCTCAATTCCTCAACTCTTCATTAGTTCTTCGACTTTTTGATTTTTTTTTTTTGTTTTGTTTTTTGTTGAATTCAATTTTTACTTTTTCTACACCTTCACGAAGACAAATTTTATTTGACTGAACAACCTACCGATTATTCCTCATTTCTTATCTGATACCTCATCGAGGTTTTTTTTTTTCTTCTCCTTTTTGGCGAACCATATGTCTGAAATAAATGAACGTATATTTAAGATTTTGGTCCCATTTGCAGCAGCTTTGCTTAATTTATATCGTATTATATTTGGGGTAGATCGGTCCAATAGTAATTATCGAATTATTTGAATTAGTAGTTTTAAAGTGATTTCAACAATAAATTTTACGAAAGAAAAATGAACAGTTATTTATTAATGTTTTCTGCGTTCTGGACGAATTCAAGTGTTATATGGAATATATGAAAAGTTCGTAAGCTGGCACATTAAGCTCAGCCAAATTAACTACTTATTTACATTTCTCTCAGCCGTGCCATCGCCGAACGTCTTCTTTTTTCCATCCTTCGTTTTATAAACAGTAAAACAGCAAAGAGCCAGAAAAGAGTTGATTCAAAAATTCTTTTCCATTCCGTGTCGTTCTCTGTAAATTCTCAACAGCTGGTTTAAACAGTGTTTTAAAATATATTCCATTCTGCTTGACGCCCGTCAATCATTCGTTTACTTTCATAGCGAATATTCGACTTTACTATTATATGTATTACACTTGTGTACATGTAAAAATAAATATGTCATACGTCATAGGGAAGACGCATAGCGTTAATATCTAGAGACGTGACATATTCTTCAAAGAATTTGTAAACTACCCACGCACCTCTGCAGTGCAACGTTTCTTTTTTCATTCTTCTGTATTGTTGTGAAACGATGTTTTTAGTATACTTGAACATTTCAATTCTTTGATATTTCATACAATGAGAGAAATTTTCAGTTCCGGTTACCGCTCAATCCCTTAACTGTTTTCGTTTTTGACTAAAATCGAAAATATACAAGTTCTAGGTAGAAAATGAAAATTAGTTTTCTAGCTGTTACCGGAAAGTCTAGTATAAGATTAATCGTAAGTAAGTGGAATACGCGGCGCCTGATTCACTCGCCGTTCCTTTAATTGTGACACTGACTTATCTATACTGACAACCTACGTCTTTAGTTTTACAACCAGGAGAACGGCGGAAAACCCCCTTTGGTGGGAATTCAGCTAGCTGTCCAAAAAACTCCGAAGGACTACCGTTTCATGGCATGGAACTGGCCGCTTATTCGCAAGGCGTGCTTTTGGTCTTTCATGTCATTTCTTGTCGGTTGTGTGGCACTGGTCATCGGCATAATTACCACAATGCCCAAGAGGTAAGTAATCCGTGTGAAATTGCACCCGTTGTTCTCTTTTCCTCTGTCGATGGTCTGTAAACGACTAATATTGTGATTAATGTTGATTCCTTGCGGTGTTGGACAGTTTTTCATTGTTCCCGGTGACAAGATGATTGTTTTAATGACGTTTCATAGCGATAAGAAGTCATTCGCTGTTTACGTTTATCTACATATAACAAATTTGACACGAGATAGAGAATTGGATATATATGAACTGACAATGAGCTGAATTCTGTCGCAAATTATGTAATATGTAAGTTAATTAGAGTAATAGAAAGAAACCGATAAAATGCTTTTACCCCTCGAAATCTACACGAGTCTCGCCTCGAGTCTTTGAATGTGATTTGTAAGTCAAACCCTATAGATTCAGAAATCGGAAATAACTGTTACCTGCCTAAAGGAGCAAACAAACCCACGATATGCAATTAAGAAAAATGTTCATCGATAAGCGAAAAGTGCTATGTTTTAGTTTTCGAAATGTTCACCTCAGTTGCAAGAATTTTGAATATTTTGCAGTCCGTACAATTATGAATGAATTAATGTTTTTTTTTTTTTTTTATATAAAAAGTTAGATATTTTTTGTCTCCCTAAGTTTGCCTGAAGAATTTAGTTATTCAAGGAAATTAAATAGACTCGAGTCACTTGTGTAAAAGCGATCCAGAATACCGCTTGGAATCGGGATAAAAAGATCACAAAATCAGTTGATTATAAACCGGCGGATGTATCGTAAAACGTTGAAAATATCAATTACACTAATGTTAGAATGCTTAAGAAAGTTCATAACCGCGAAATACGTTTGCACTTATAATTTGGTCAGTTAAAAAGAAACAGTCGATCTAATCACACGAGTAGATGTCTCCAACCAAGTAGTCAACATTTTTCAGTCGAAAAATATTGAAAAACAAAAACTTCAAAAAAATTGAAAAACTTATGTCTAAGTCATGAAACTTTCAAAGGCTGCGTATATTCTTATGGGGCAGGATGGAGCTTCTTCAATTTCGGCGACGTGAGTTTTAAATTGGATTTACTCGCAAAAAACTCGCTTAAGTTCGCGAAAAATGGATTAAAACTTTCGCCCCTCATCTTCACCGAAGGTGTGAAACCTCCTTAAAATCACCGGCATAAATAGAACTGTAAGCTGCATATTATATAATACGGCCGATGTTAACAAACGATAATTTTTATCACGCAGATGCGATCCACCAGTCGAATGGTGGCAGGGAAGTGTCTTCTACGAAATATTCCCGGCTTCGTATCAAGAGTCTTCGAAAATTGGTGACGGGATCGGAGATCTGAAGGGAATCACGAACCGGCTGGACTACTTGACGGATCTCGGTGTGCGAGTCATTAGATTGAATTCCATATTCCCGGCGCCGGGATATCCCGAGTATTACGGGAACGTGACGACGCTTCTCGACATCGACAAGCACCTAGGAAAGCTCGAGGATTTCGACAATCTGCTGCTGGCTATACATCGAAGGAACATGTCGCTGGTTCTGGACCTCCCTCTGCACCCCTACATAACGTCAAATTTCAATGACGGGAACTCCCAGATGGGTAAATTAAGTAAAAAGGACAAAGCTGTGAGAGAAAGAAGAGACGAGAGTGCTTCGGTGCTTCCCACAATTTTCCCGGTACCCGAACCAACCTCCCTTGAGTCCATCAGGAACATCCTCACCTCGGTACCACCGCCGCTGGATCCCGAGCCCGTAACGGAAGTTGCATCGGCTTTTGAAGAGCAGGAGAAGGATCACCCGGTGACCGAGGCTATCAAGTTTTGGCTCGAAAAAGGCGTCGATGGTTTCTACCTCAAGGGACTCGAGCACTTCGTCAAAGAAACGAGCTTCGTCGAGTTGGTCAGGCATTGGAAGTCGCTGGTGGGACCAAACAGGATCCTCATCTGCAGCATCGAGGTACTGGACATCGCGCCGTCCGGACCCTCGGAGAACGTGATTCTGGAGAGGTTCGACCTCGTTGACGTCACCTTGAACTTCGAGAACGGGACAACTGGGCTCAAGAGTCAAGTTGACGCCGTTTTGAACGGCGCGTTGTTCCGGAAACCGGGATATCCTTGGGTTCATTGGAGCGTTGGGGGAGTTGACACGGGACGAATTGCGTCCATTCTCAACAGCACTCTCAGTACGAACAATGCAAGCATAGCCGCGTCTCTTCTGGGCATGATGCTACCCGGAACTCCGAGTATATTTTACGGAGATGAGGTGAGATATCGTATTAGGGAGGTCGCTTACCCGGAAATTGATACATTTTATTGATTTTATTACGAGATGGTCGTACGTTGAGTATTTGGCAAATTATTATATTCGTAAACTGCGGAGATGTCTTGAAATATACCAAAATAGACGAGGCTGGAAGTATAAACAAAAGCCTATGTTAAATACCGATGTTTCATTTCACACCGCTTCAAAATGGTTAAAAATACATCCAATTCGTTCGATTTCACTCTACGATGACTCGTTTTGTTTGGGACGCTACTTTATACAAATTCACTGAAATCCTTTTTTCTAAACAGTAATTTATATGTTTTCATTTTTGAAAAGGTCTTCGGGGCTAGTAACGTATATAATAATTTGAAAAAATATTCATCGTGTGACTATATTCTAATAAAATTAATGCGAAGTATTGAATTTTGACCTGACGAAAAAATTCTTAAAAATTTCTCATCACTTTGTCAAGACATTTCTCAGAAATCGTATACGTATGTTTTGGCCAGTTCTGAAAAAAAATCTATATCATTTCTGGTAGTGTTCGAACTATTCCGATTAAATCCAAGGTACTTCAAGAAATAAGAGAGTATTTATGGAAAGACCTTATTTTCGTTAACGACTTAATTTTCTATTGAAAATCTGAAATAACCGAATCTTCAAGTCTCTGATTGCTTATGACTAATTAGCGTAGTTTGAAATGAAAATCGAATGAATTTCTGGGATCAATTCAGATTCTTTCCGATCTTCCGTTTTATTGAAAATCAGAAAAATTTCCTATAAAATCGAGTTTCTGTCTATTTTTCCCCTCTATAGTTGAGTTGGAATTGAAAATCGAACCAATTTCCAGAGAAATCTCATCTTTCCTTAAAGTTTCAAACAGTAACATAAATTAGAATTAAAGGAGTTTTGCGTTATGAAAATGTGGAATAGATTGCTGAAAGAAATTTTCCATAACAGTTTAAATAAATTTTTCATAAATGCATTATGCGTATAAAAATGCAATATTTTTCAAGAATTTTCCAGAAACATCGAGACATATTGATTGTCTGCACACCAAAACTGGCAATGAGATATTTCCACGAAGTTTCTAGAAGTTATAGAATTTGCTAAAGATTTTATCAGAGAAACTGAGTAATTGTCAAAAATTTAAATCGCAAAGATAGTAAGAGAAATTTCTGAATGTGTCTGAAAATAATTTTCTCCAGAGTTTTAGTAAATATTTTGACTAAACTGAGTAAAAATTTCCTAAACGTAGATTGGTATGCTGAATTGCGATAGCGAAGATCATCAGGACATCAAGCATGTTCATAATCTTTCGCCAATGGATTGGGAGGAGGTTACGGACGGGGACAAATTCTGTTCCGATATTATTCCATGGCTTCCCAAACCCCCAAAACCCATAAAAACTACACTCGTTGGGGCAATTCGCGCTATGGCAAGACTTCGTTCGCAGGTACCGACGATTTACATCAATGCGGTATACAAGGATCACCAAATTAACGGGAATTGCGGAATTAGGTGAGAATACAACCATACGTCATAAACGACATCCACGGTGGAGAAATTACATTCGTTGTACTTGACTGTCCGCATTTTTGATGAGTTAAGGGACACCCTGTATAACAGAGTGATTTTCGAGGATCGCGTGTTTGGCGCACCATTTTTCAGGAATTAGAAAATTTTCAGAAACTCAAAGCTGAAGACTGAAAATTGATATAAAACATTATTGTTTCAGGTACACGGCAGATGATCTGCTGGTTATCGAGCGTTGGTATCCTCGGCGTAACTCGTACGTAATGGTGGCTAACTTCGGGTCAAAAAATCGTACCAAAGATTTGTCTTCTCTTTACTACGGCGGGCACGTCGTTGTCGGTGGCGTAAACCAAATCAACCACACTGTCTACTTTAAAGAGCTCAATATTCTCCCCGGTGAAGCCTTTGTCATCAAGCTGGACAAGTGAGATAACGATCGGGAAATCCTTCCTATAACCTTATCTTTTAACAGTAAATTTTACCGTTGATTGAAGCGCAGATTTCGAAAAGTCTTGCGAATTTTACTGTTGCTCGCTGGCGAGCAGAGATCTCCTGGTTTCGATGTATTCGTTTTATACCTCTCGATAAACCCGGATCGTTTTACTTCGGCAATTTCCACATTCCATGAGGAAGATTGTATACCTGTGTTATTTGAGGGTGGCCACTCCTCTGGAAAACTGGGGCATATCGGGGAATTTCTTTTGATATGAAAAAGTGAGGAAGACTTCAGGGAATTTCAAATACTTGCAATTTATCCTGGAAATCCCGTGAAATATGGTGTTCAATCCGGTCTACAAATTTTTGAACTATTGCTGGTTATTTAAACTAGCTGTTCATAATTTTTCTCACTCTCTGTGCTCACTCAAATGTTTTTTTAAATTTTTACTGCAATTCTTAATTATTATAATTATGGATTATTTCATAAAGATGATAACGATGATATTCAGAATAATTATGAATATGTATTCGTAAGTTTTAATCTTTATGTTTATCGGTAGTTACAATTTTCTATTTCTTATGAATGAAATATTTTCCAAGGTTTTTACAAGTACGGAAAAGGTGTTGCGAGATGCGATATGTTAGGGAAGATGCCTAATTTCAGGGCCAGGGTAACTGCGAATTTTGCAAAACCAAATTGAGTGATTACTCTCAATTTGTTTTGAAAATTATCATAATTGATTCCGATTATGGGCGACAATATCGGCCAGCTTGCGTGATTTTTTTATTACAATGGTCACCAATTGTTTTCAATTATGAATAAAATATGGATAACGCACGTCAGTCAGCTCGACTGAATGTTCAATTTTATCAGAGATTATTCAACAAATAAGAAATTCCAATTTTCTGCAACTCATGAAACTCGTAGAGACAAAAATACTAAAAAACCTTCCCTGGCGGATCCCGTCCCACTGAAATGGAACTGAAGTTGCACTTAGATTTCACTTTGATTACACTTGGATTTTACGGTGTAGTTAAGAAATTTTTACACTGTATTTTCCACTGTAATTGCATTAAAAACATACCCCGAAAACTACCATCGAAAAATCACAGAAATAAAAATTTCCGACTCCACCGCTGGAATAACACTGACGATTGAAATTTGAATTGAATTCTAAATTCATACTTATAACTGAAATCACACTTGAAATCTACTGAAATTAAATAATGCGAAAATATTTTATTAAAAAAAAAAAAAAAATTATGAATGGTGATATTTTGGTGATACCAGATTTCCTGGGTGTAATTTTGATGAAACCGCAGTGGAAAAATTTCACGACTGCACCGAAGAATTGAATGGTATTCGAGTGATTACCTGGAATATCACTCAATCACTAATTTTAAGATCAACTGAAAAAACAATATTATAGCGCAGTGGAACCGAATCAATCAGGGTTCCTACTATTGTCGGATTGCACTTTGCTTTGTTCAATTTTTACCATTTTTTGGTACCAAACTTAAGAGATATAGTTTAGTGCTTCTTGCCAAGAGAATGGGACATCCTAAACTATATTAATTTGTTGAACTCAACCTGAAACATATGCAGTGATTCAAAGTTGGAACGTGCAGAAAATGCAAACTAGTTCAGATTTGCCTATCAAATTGAGATGCCGATTTGGCATATTTAAAACCCGTGAAAACACTTTGGGTTATTTTTCTTTTGAAAAAAATCATATTCTATATCTACGTGTGAAAGAATTAAATGTGAAAGAACAAGATATAAATGAACTGGAAGAGCTTCTTCGAGCGAATTTCATTTGCGCATTGACTTTTCATACATTACAAATAACTTTTGTATTTTCATTCTTCACTTTATACTCTCGTATATCATCATCCAAGTTGAACCCGACTATACATTTAGATTGTTAACAATTTTATATGATATAAATTTTCGGAATTTGACAGAGGCATGTTGAAAACCACCTCTACGTAAATGTGACACATAGATCTGTCCTTTTGACTCCAATGTATGTACACCTTTCGCACATACCTATACAAAAGAGAGGGAGAAAAACAATGACGGACAAACCTAATTTCATACTTGTTTTATACTACAAATGCGAATTGATTGGTTGGTACAATTAATATATATTATTTACAATAATTGTACCGAAGAAGATCTATGACTTATTCTATTTTGATGAAATACTTATTGAAACACTTTTTAAAGTATTTTTGTGGACATGAGAAATCTCCAATATTATGCCACTAGTACCTGCTCAGAATACAGGCATATTTGTTACATGTATTAATAGAACTGTAGATAAAATTATGGTGACAAAGAGCAAAGAACACACACAATATGCTAATGAAACGTTTATAGCAATTATATGCTCGTATGTTCAATAATATTTGATTTCGAGGGTGAACTACGAACTCGAAAACGAATATGATGTTCGTGTAAAGACAAAGTATTTATTTTGTTGTATAAATTTTTTGTTAGGTAAAAAAAATAATAAATTATAACAGCAATTGCTGTAACGAATTAAAAACACGAGGGGATACGGAATAACAATTTGCGATAGTAAGACATTGAAACAATTTGCTCAACTGTGAATTGTAAAAAAAATTAAATAAATCCAATCGATACATTCTGATAAATGCGATGTTTGATGCTTGCCAGCTTTCTCGCAAGCGCTATCATTCGCCGCTTCTAAGTATATATACGCACGAGCACCTTAGCGTGAAGCGGAGTTCCCTCAAGCCTCACCGCGGAGCCACAAGCGGGTCCGTTAGTGACTCACACACAGCTCTGAGGAAGGTCCTCGGATTCTTGACAGAAAGTGTCGTAACGTTAAGTTGCTAGCCTCCGTCGTCTACCCGACAAGGTGAAAGGAAGCTTCGGCTGATCCCCGGGTAGGGCGCGAGAGTATTGGTCACAGTACAGCTATGTGAGGATGGCACGCGTGCGTCACGCGCGCTCGCGTGTACAACTTAACGAGGCCTATTCCGAGGAAACTCCTTTTTTTGCTAGATGTGAGACGATTAAGGCAGGCTACGTTCGGTCTGGTGCGTGAAAAACGAAGAAATGATGCAACAAGGCCGGCTACTTATTTACTCGACCCTCGATTGTTAGAAATTTGAAACTAGGGGTTTCTGAGCCCCTAACCATTTTCAACTTTTAATAACCCGCTTTTTTCGCAAAAAAAAAAAAAGAATACGACAAGTTTTTGTAATCAAATGAATTTTTTGTGCTACGAAATCTAGAGGACGAATTAATCGATTTGGATAATTTTGTTCTCAATCGACTGGGCTTTTCTTAACTTAGAAATGATTGAATTTTGTATTTTTATCAATAATGCAGCTTTCGAATTATTTGAATAACAAAAATTAAATTTTTAATTCATTTGTGAATATATTATGGGCCTGAAACGCATCCTGGCCCCATAGAAGTCAGCCAACTTAACCACTTGTTTAATTCCAAGTTTAACCGCGTAATCAATGTTCTCAAAAACTCTTGGTTACATTAACTTTTGCATTTTCGATAACCATGTTGTAAAGTAAAACGTGTGTCCCAAATGGGTAAACAGTCAGCGTGTTTGCATCATTACGGCTCCGTTAATATCGGGATATAGAAATTTCACTTATACTTTGCTATCCTAATTTTTCGTGCACAATACCGTGACCGACTCACGTACGATCACCTGCATGTATAAATGCCGATGGTGCTAACTTGAAAAATATGCTGAGGCCTATTGTTGGGTTTAGGTATAAGCAATCCACCGTAACCGTAGAAGTATAGTTAGCGTTATAGTTAGAGCTCAAATAGCGTGCCAAAAGACACTTGAGTTGCGGACTTCTGTGTTCGGTTCGTTCATTTATTTATACTATTATGTTATTTATTTATTGCGTACCTGCGAGGAAAACTCTGTACGGATTTTTATAAAATATACATTACGATGTTTCAATAACTTCAAAATTAACAAAAACTTGAGAATAGATCGAAAAACAACAATCGATTACTAGATCACTGTAATATTAAGTATACACCGTATAACAAAGATCGTCGAGTTAGCGATCACCTTTTGCATTTATACATCACGATAAAACTTGTGATCATTGTTTTTGAGGAGTTTTTCTCGTACGATTGCAATAATATTATAGCTACTTTACAATTGATTTGAATCTAGAAAAGTAAGTGCTTATAATTTGCTTACTTCGATGAGGACATAGTTCATGAATTATTATGTATGTATTTACATGTACAAAAGAATGAATCGTTTCTTTGCTGTAGTGTAAATGCACATTGTAACATTACATACAGAAGTTATGTATGCTTGTGAAGCATTTTGATGAAAATATTTTTACAACTTACAGGGAAATATTAATCTGTGTTTCTTTTTTTTCTAATTTTTAATACAAACAAAGTGATGTACACATTTATACGTTGATTATGTAGATCAATAGTGTGCACAGACTGCACTTAATCTTAACTAACATATTTTAGTTTATTGTATCTCACGTAACTACTGCCGTGATGAATTCGAAATGTGAAAACTGAATAATCAGTGACAATGTAAATGTGTAAATAAATGTTTAACCATCAGCCATAAAATAGTGTGTCGCCTTAAACTTTCAAACTCTTCTGCTTGTATCAATTGTGGCGTACGTTTTCTTTTTCTTTTTTAACTCCTTCTCGCTGTTTCTTTTTTAGGAACTTACGCGAAAGCAAAATATCCCTTGAAATAGACTACTCTTTGGCCGTGTTCGAAAATTGACTGACAGTACTGTCAGCAATCTTTTATCTCCTTTACGCTGCCGAGTTCTCTCGAGTCGGACAAGGATCACTTGTCTGAACTGTAATTTTCTTAGAATTGGGTAGTAAGTCTACCGAAATTGCATTTTTTCGGACTGGGCCGATAAATCGCCAGAGCTGCACCCGGTCGCTAAAAATGGATTCGTGTAGAACTGCTAGAGCCGCTGCCCTCTTCAGAATTGTGAATTAACCGGATTCCAAAGCTGACGCGCCTGAATTAATTTATTAATCGCGAATTTTCTGTGCTGCAGAATCTGGTTCCTAATCTGATCGCGTCTGATCAACTTGAATTATTAAAAAAGCGTGAAACAAAAAGAAAGAAATCTTCTTTTACAATATTTAATCAAAGAAAATTAGCAGTTGATAACAAGAAACAAAATTAAATCAGATATCTGAGCTCTTATGCTTTCCGGATAACAATTCCACAAAAATCGTACAAACTAAGTAAATTTAAGATAAATATGAATTACGAAAAGAAAATTAAATCAATGTGAAACATACGCTTTACGTCTTACGCTTATTTTGCGTAAAGTTTGTTCATAATCAGATTCTCGTAAATTGATATTAAATCGAATAAATCGAATAGAGAATCGATTTCATGATAATCGAAATTTTGAAGAATCGATTATCATTCATTATGAATTTAATTCCAAAATTGTATTCGAACTGCGTCACGAATGGTTATCAAATCCAATACAAGAATCATGGAGCCTAGTAAACAACAGTAATTGAGGCGTGCCTTTATATATACTGAAATTAACATTTTATAACATACTCAGGCATTCCGAGGTATGTACTCAATTTCTCATCTCTGAAAAGTATATTAATTCGAACCTTGATTGAAATGCATACATACATTAGTATCTGCTGACAACTAAAATGATCATGTGATAGTTACATATTGCATTGCTGACGAAGTCACCGAAACGTATCGCATTGATTACACACTTTTTCTCTCCAGAGTGATGAAATTGTTTCAAACTCCGGGGAACATTAATGTTGGCAATTGACTGTGCTTGCGTGATCATTAAAAAAAGTTGGGAAAATTGACGAAAACACTGAATATATACTTGCAACTAATTTTTACCAGCTTTGAGGTTATGGTACGATACTGACATCTGAATACTGTATTTTCCATATTTTGACATCAGTGTTCCGAACTTTTCTTAATAGTCACAAAAACACCAACAAAACACCATAATATCACAATGTTTAAAACGATTTCATTAATCGGTAGAAAAAAAGTGCAAACTACAAATTGCCAACTAGAAGCGTTACGTCGACGTTACATTTTCAGAATTGCTTCGAGAAAATTCTTATTATATTAATAAATGAAAAGCTTCTTCAAACCAAATGAGAAAAAAAAAATTGATAAGCGTATCAAATATTGATATTTAATTTACATGCCAATATCAAACCGATAAATAACATATTCTATTTTACTTTTACACGTAATGGCAGACAGTAAACTGCGTAACATTTGTGAAGCTTGAAGGAAATACGCTTTCCTTTACGAAGAATCATAAAATTACTCCATGGGGAATAAATGGAAAGATATTAAAATAAATAACGCAGAATACATATTATCCGTTTCCCATAGCAAAGATGTATGGAAAATATTATTATCAAATCTTGTTGAAGTATGGATGGAAACTATAACGAAAGACGTTGCCTTACTACGATGTCAGGTACATCATTGTTACTTTCATATAATCAAATCACACCTATAGAATTTTATCACTGTACAAGAATTTCTCGTATCTCCAATTGCTAGTTAATATTTGCACAATATCACAAACATGCTAAAATAATGATTGAAAAATTACGTATCTCGCACAGGTTTAAACTCATCTAATTGATTTTTCAGTCGCTCAACTCAATGTTGGATGTAGACGAGTTTAACATTGAAGAGACTTTTGACGTGATACTGAATGATATACCCAAATATGCAGTCGACATATCTGTGGATGAGATCAAGCTTGTAACTTGTATAGATGGGGGTGAATTCAAATTTGATATAAAATTGACAAAAGGAAGTCCTCATCAGTTTTGGAATGAAATTACAAAACCGTTGTGTCAATCTGTAATGGAATTACAACGTAAACACGAGATTGTTGTAGATTTGATTAAAAGAAAAGACGAAGCGCTTATAGAGTATAAATTAAGCGGCGCTCAATTAATTAGAAGTGAGTATCTATACTTATTTTAAATGTACTAGAAATTTCGATCAATCAAGCTTGAGTGGAAATTCACACTGACACGAGCTGTAGACATATGCATGTTTGCAGATTGGCCGACTGTTGTTTAAAACGCAGCCAATCCCGTAGATTTGATTGATCAAAACTTCAGCTAGATTATTTTGTCTACACAAATTTGTGTTCTGGACAGTATGTATTCAGTTGAAATAAAATTCGACAAAAGAAAACTCAGGCGATAAAGAATCTGAATACTATTTAGACTGATGTTGAGGTAACAATGTAGAAGTTGTTCTATTAACAGTTGGTAAATTGATATATATTAGGCCTAATATATATATACTAACATGTATAATAGTGCAAATTGGTATCATTCGATTTTGCAGGCTAGTAATTTTCAATTATAAATATTATTTACAATTTTAGAAAATATTGAAACACCGCCTTACAGTGTGGATATATTTGTGAATAAAATTTCTGTACATAACACACAATCAAATGAATGCTTAAACGCATTTAAATCCATGATGGACGTACATAATGAGCTGGAAAAACGTGATTCTTCGTTAAATGATAGTCACAATTCTTTGCAACAAGAGCCAAGGTAAAAAGAATCAGGTTGATAACTGATAGTCATAATGTGGTTTTACAAATATTCCCATTTGTTAATTGGCTTATAAATTAGGTTTCGAAGGTGGATGAAATCGCTTAAATGTTCGACAGAAACCTATCGTAGATACAATGTTATAGTATGAAATGTACTGCAAACCAGGTATTAATTTCAGCAGTCCGAATCCTGTTCAACCTAACATCAAGACAGAAGTTGAAAACATAGAAGTATCTGAAGAAAATGCTGCTGAACCAAGACCGAGCAGTTCCAGAGATAATTTGCGAATCAAAAAGAATGAGCAAAAACGATCTATAACAAATGGTATAGGACACATCTCGCTGGCTTCTTTCAAAAAAACCAAGCAAAAAATCTCTAACCGTTGAGCAAAAACCAAATATTAATGGCTATTACTGAGTTGTACGATTTTGAAGAAGCACTAAATAACGCTACTTCGTTTTTTGATAGAAAAAATTATTAGTCAATCACTAAATTTTAGAAATACTCTTCAAATTCCTTGATGGAAGTAAAACGCGCTATTATTTATACAATCTTTACACTGTATAGTATATATCTTAGGAATTATACATCTGATAATAAATAGGAGTTACAAGTTATTTAAGTATTCAAGTTCTGACTGTTGCCAATATGGTGTGCCTGACTATTCAATTGATCAAGTAAAGCCAAAGAGCTCGTGACACTGATTGTGAGTTACGACGTTAAATATCGAGGGCAGTGCAATATTCATTGTTAGCTAAACTTTTCCGACTTTATCCTGACCAATAGCTATAGATCACGTTTTATTTGCTCTTCATAAACTTATTAACACAATTTATAGTGTTAGTAGCAAGGAATTTGAGTCGTCGATGAAGCTTGATCAATCCGAAAGTCAAGTACACTTGATATATTACAACCGGCAATTGAATAATTGATAAGATTAACGGTACGGCAGAGTACAATAATATTGATTTGCATAAAGCATGTTAATTTACTCGGCTTTTAATTTTATAGTTTCAAGTGCATGCAAATTTTTAGTCATTGATGAAAAAATTATTGCGTGTTTGAAGGTGATGTGGAATAGGTTTTTGAATTTCCAACAATTGCATTTCAGGTTTGCTAAAATACAGAGCTGGATATTTGCGTTTTATTTTCCCAGAATGTGTGTGATTGTTTTCTTGACTCACCTCATTACTCAATACATAGCGCCATTTAATTGTTTCACAATTAACATGTGACATCGCAATGGTCACTGTTAACATACACGCATTGTATTATTGTAATACATTCCACAAGCTTTCAAAGTTTTGTGAATATGTAGACAATAAAAATTTATATTGCACCAAATAAAAACGTTACATTTTTCTAATTCGTTTGCCAATGTAGTAATTGTATTACGTTCAACACCACACCTCACATATCTAAAAAAATGATAAGGTTGAAGTTAGTAAATTAAAAGTAACCAAATATTGAAAAATTCAATCCATTGCGGATACTTAAGAGCGACTTTGAAGTAGTTAAATTTGCAAAATATGAGTACATTTTGTTTTACTAGACGGTTTACTAAATTTCACACAGTCTTGAAATTAAAAAATAGTTGCTTATACGGTACAACTTTCAACCACGTAAACATTAAGCAAAGATATTATTTAGTTTCAGACATTTATTAAGAAAGAAAGTGAAATATTCATGCCATTCATCTTACTGTTACAAAATTACTGATGACAGTAGAAAATGATTTGGCACAGTCGTTCTTTAAGTCAGTCATATGGTCTATTGACATTAGCTAGATATCGAAGTTGTTTCAAACTGTTCAATTTTTATAATGAAATGACATGATTAATAAATTACTAAGTTCGTGCTTCTCGAGTATATTATCTTCAATGTTGATGAGCTAATTAGACATTGTAATCAGAAATACAAATTCAAACAATAAATGATTAGATGGTGACGAGTTATTAGATATTACAAACATATATACATACATTTTCTCAGTGCAAAACACAACACAAGTACATGCAATACATGTAAAAAGTGTGCTTGATTATTTATGAACCATTCGAACACCGAATTATTCTACAAAGTGATTGATTAAAAGGTTACAAACATATGCTTATTATTTCACAATAATTGCACATAGTATAAATGCTGAAAAATTCTCAGAATGGGTTACTGTGACCAATATTATAAGTAAAACTAAACCAATATCTTAGAGGCTGACGGAAACTGAACGACATCTCGTGTGAATTGTTATTAAGCCCAACCATCGATGCTTTTTCTTTTTCTGTGATGGGTTATCTGATATCTGATGAAATATTACTATTGGGAATGAAAATATGGCGCTGTGGCATCTTTTGGGAAAAAAATGCATGACTCTGCCTTGACCGTATTTAATTTGAAAAAACTTATCTCATCGTATTTTTTGCAGTATATTGATTCCACGTGAGAAAACCAAAGCCTCACTTTTTTATTCGCAAAATTAATCCAAAACCATCTACAGATGATAGCCTTACAGTTATCGATGCCATATATCGCTTCGTTACGCCACAAGCGTGTACTCGAATTTAGGTAGGAGAAAGCAATTGAAGGTGAGGAAGTATTTCAACTCAATAATCATCTACGGATAAAATTTTTTTTACGGAAAATTTGGCAAATCAGAAGTTTTCGTTAAATCAATGGTCTCCGACCCATTGTACGCAATTAATTTGGCATCTTTAAATCAATGCAACGTTGCAAAAATATTATTTCCATGTGTAAAGAATATATGTGTATTTCAATGAGTCGCTTCACATCGGGGTAGTTCTTACAACGAGAAGTGAAATTGTTAAAATGAAAATAAAGTTAGTAATAACAAGTTTTAGTTCTATTTACGTGAATCAACTAGCCAATATCATTTAAAGATTTGCTTGAATATCACATTTGAATCAATCCATTTATAACTTTAATTGATTAAATATTTTTTATAACTTTATAGATATCACAGTTTTACGCAAATAATTGATTTAAAAAAAAAAGTCCGATTTTATAAATTCATATTACATGAACAATCTCCAGTAGTCGTTCACTTCCGACAAACAAATTATTTAACTGCATCGAACCACAGATGCATTGATCCGAATCAATGTAGACGTGAATAAGTTGTAGTTTAGTTAGATACTTAGATCGAGCAAATAAAATCGTTTGTTTTATAAGTATTTTTGATTATCAAAAGATGCTAATGTGACCATGTGTATATTCTCAAAAATTTACGGTTTTGCTTTTTTTGAGAAGCAACACAATACGAGCCTACAAGTATAACAGATCGTACTAAAATGAATATATTTCTAGTAGGAATTATATTTAGATTTATTAATAAAATTTTGGCGAGGCCAATCAGGATGAATTGTACTATTTACAAAGCAAATTCCACTACGCGAGCCCATCTCTTGCAACACATGCAATGTACGAACCGATTACTCTGTAACTATGACTTACGATTTCCATTCCCACAAATAAAATGTTAACAATGCGCTTCTAGTTCTTGTAGAGCTTGACGTATCTTGCCTCAAAAAATTATCACCGGTCTTTTCCCAGAGGAATATTTTAGTGGCAGTATATAGTATTGATCGTAAGAAAAAAGTACGATCTCCAGAAGATGCGTTATGCAGTTTGTATCTTCTTGAAAGTTGAAGCTAAAACTCATTCAAATTCATGCAACCCAATTTGCTTTCCCTCTACAGGATATAATGTAATGTACATGCAAGCTGGTGGTCTACTTGCTTCACTATTGCATAATTGTCTCTCAATAACTACTTCAAGCTTTTCGAAAAAATGTAATACAATATTTTACATAGGATCGTTAATCGGCTCAGACATGTTATGTACAATTTGACTGTAACAACTTACCTGTTACAACTAGCCCTGTTCTTTCCTATGTCTGACCCACTCGGGAGTAATCATCTTTGTGGTATTATACATAACCGATGAGTAATGTCTATTACCGGAGACCACTAGTGCTTACAGTGCTTACAATTATTCATCAATGGGCCTTAATGTTCAAATTGAGCTTTACTTCAGTCACAGACTTAACTCCAACGCGATTACTAGCGCGCTACAAGACTCCAAAACTCCACGCACTGGATTCCAATTATTTTACGTACTCTCAGAGACCATTATCAATTATTCCCAAGGGCTGTGTCACTAAAGCAGTAGTAGTGTGGTTTAATTGTAAGAGCCACGTTCATGGGCGACGGATTGACCACTCATTAATTTGTATGTACACAGCATAATTTCAATGATTTCAGAGAATTTAAATGACTTGATCATTTTATTGCAATTTTGCAACGGATTTCAAAGAATTTCATTCGGTTTCAAGAAATTCCATTGGATATCAGAGATCTTATGGGATTTCAAAAGATTTCGCGGGGTTTCAACACATTATTTTACGGGATTTCAGAAATTTTAAATACTTTTATAAGATTTCACGAATAGTTTACACGGGGTTACGAAGGTGCATGTCAACCCCTCGTTCGTGGGTAATAGATGTGACATTATAATTTTATAAAACAGCTTGGAATATATGGGCCTCTGCGAAGTTCAGATAAAAGCATAAGCAATTGACATGGTAGTGTTTTGCCTTGAATATTACTGCTCAAGGTTCCGTTTATTCAGATTCAAATTTAAAATCGCACAATTGATAAACTCTGCGGTAAAATTAATATTGGTCAGGGCACTCCAGAGTGCATAATTGAACTATGGCGAAAAGCGTTAAAATACAACGTGGGATAAATGGTAACAAATTTTTATAAAACGCTCTTAAATTTTCTCAAAAGACCAGCTTAAGAGAAGAAAATTTTTCCTATGGGGCGGCGATAATATTACGATCCAGCGTTTTGATGAAAAAAATAGGTATAAAGAAATTGTAAATTTACAGTAAATACTTTTTGGTCTAGGTCTATTAGCTTTGGTGCTGCTTAGTATGCAACAGTTTCTACCGAATTCGGCAATTCCTGTTAAGAGATCGTTTCAGCCGTAGTGCGTGTCGATAATAAATTGTGCGTTTAAAGAAGCAACATATATAGTTGAATAAAAATTTCTTAAACTTAAATATATTTTTAAACAAGACGCCCGCCCCAATTCATAATTAACCTTAACGAGCTACAAACGCTTAGCACATAGGATAGTCATATATCAAAGAGTTTATACAAATTGCTGTAAGTTACAAATATACAAAAGCAACAATAATACATTATTTCGCGATAATACAAAGCCTGTCAGAAATCGATTTTCTTTGTACCAATTCATGAACGGTTAGATTTTGTTTAATTCCAGCAATTCATTCAATTTTTTTCACTTCCACTAGTCGTTCTCGTCCCATTCATGTAATTTTCACAAATAATTTATTTAGGTATCTTATATGCGCCATTTATGATATTTACTCCGTGTATACAAAGCAGCTTATTTTATGTCGCTTTAATATTTTTCTTCGTTAATAGGCACAATGAAGGCTTTTTTGTTTCTGCCAGCAAAAACGAAGATTATGAATTATATGTACCGTCGACTTGCTCTAACAAGGAGTGTCAGACCTCTGAATCCCGGATTCAGTTGAAAATCTGTAAAGGGGTGTTTCTGGCCCAAAATAAAGACCTTCTGGTGTATAGTTTCGTCCATTGTTCCGTGTTCCGTGTTCCCTCGAAATTAATTAAATTATCAGTTTGATGAGTATAATGCCGTAATAAACGAAATCTGTTGTGCATTTTTGTCTTAAATACAAGTTTTCATTGGCCTCTGCTTTAGTTTCGATGACAGGCTCTTATAAATTCTAACGTAAATCATGAATATATTATTATCTCAGAGCCGTATTGAAAATTTAGATCAACCTGAACTTTTGTAAATTGAGCGAAGGAAGGCTCAATGGATGAAACTAAACATCAGAAGTAGCATTTTTTGGGCCAAAGAAATACCAGTATAAAAGTTCGAGCAAAATCCGTGATCCGAAGGTCTGATACTCTCCTTGTCAGAGTCAGGCCAAACACCATCAATGAGGCGCCGCTGACCTAGCTTGTAAATATCCATTGCGTGACGTCATAAGCACTTACAGCGCCTCTGGACATTCAACGTTGAACTAAGGCCGCTGATTTCATTGGCCAGTTCCGTTAGATCCGGCCAATGAAATCACTTACAAGTGGAGACAGACTTCTTGTGGATCATGAACCGGCCCTTGCCACCTGAAAATTTCCTTGTCGAATCGTGCCATATTTACGGAAAGATAACAGGTGAAATAGGTTTTCCCGGATTATGTGTGTGCTTTTATACGTCTGCATCTCCCTGTCGGAAGTGAAAGAAATTCTGAAATCGTAGAAGCGGTGAATATTCAACGAATCGGTAGTTCCGATCAGCCATGTTTGATGTGACGTGATTTTATTCATTTCATCATTATTCGTAATAAATACTATCAGCGATCTACGTTAGCAATAATTGAGATACTGACATACTCTTTTATTCAAGCTACGATTTGTGAATTTCTGGTCAGATTCGTACCCCCGTTCTCGCACAATTCGACAAGGAAATTGCCCTGCTTCTGACGTCATGAAATATATGAATATATGACACAACGGGTCAGCGGGGCCTTACGCGCTCAGCGCTTGCTTACTACATACATACAAATCAACTGATTTCTAATCATGAGGCCTTTACCTGAATCACAATAACGGATCAATCTTGCATCTCATCATCAGTTACTATTCAGGAGAAGACATATACGAGTAGAAGGCTAAAAAATTTGATTAAATTTGGGAATTTATAAATCGTTAACTAATCATTCAATTCGATTGGTGTTTGTTTTATTCAAAAACATGACAATCTCCATTTACGTATTCGTTTATTGGAATGGAGGTGCTGCCCATTGCATGCTATCTCAAAAATGACTCAAACTGAGTCACTTTGAATTCAGAGGCAGTATTCTTATTTATCCTCTATGCCACGACCCCACGTTTCTTTTCATTATCGTATTATTATTTGATAATTAAATAAAGAAATGGTAAATTCTTGACGAAAAATCAAACTTCAAACGGTGGCTACTTTGTAGAGAAAAGGATCGATTCGTGACAAAGATACAAGTGTCCGAGAATACTTTTGCCGAATTTAAAGTACGTCAGTTGAATCGCTTTTGAAATTTATTCGAATGAAAAGAATGTGGAAATAGAAACTGTATCTATATATTTTCGAACAAAACAAATCCCAATTGAATTGGATCATTGATTGGTGAGACAAAATTCCCAAAAATTATATTCATCAACAATCATAAAACAATTTTTGGTCCATCTTCATGAATGCAGTGTTTACTCACTATTGTAACATAAGAAAAAACCAATAGCAGCACGAACATATTTTGAAACTATTCAAATTTAAAAGCATCATTTTCACGCGTCCAAAAGCAGTTAGAGTTTTTCTATACGTTTTACAAACTGTCTAGGAATTGACATACAGCCATGGAAAGTTTATCAATTTTACTTCAACCTATAATCATAATATTGACAACGAGATGAAGGTTTCTTTCCGTAAAGGTTTTACGTTTTCTATACCAGCAGGCGATTATTATCTAATAATAATAAATGTGGAAACATATAGTTGTATCTCCAACGCAAATGTCTTATAAAGCCGTTGCATTTTCGCGTACAATAGATGTATGTACGGCTATAAGGAATATGTAGACTTTTAATATAGCACTATACGTCCTTAATTTATCTTTTGAATCCTTCGATGTCTAGAGAATTTAAAAGCGCGTTAACTTGTAATGTTTCATTTTTTCAGTTTCATAAATCAACTAATCTTGCATTTTGTGCCCCATTAACTGCTTTTATATACGCACATAATGACATATTTTCTCAAGAAAACTGGACTAGGGCTACTCTTTCAACTTCTACGAAACTGTAGAGTCAATCAACTACTTCAATACTGAATTAACGAAAAGCTTGACGAAATCCTGGAACCAACACATTTTCTTCGTAAGAGTAGCACTTGTCCAATACTGTTATAGCATTTTTTCTTGTACCTATGCACAGACCAAATAATTTGTTCTAAAGTTTTCTGGTCAGTATGTCAATTTGTTGGGAAAGTTTTGTACGTGAACGTATCCGGAGATCCTCAGATTCTTTCGAATGTGATCAGTTGCGTTAAAATTTTAATATGGTACATTACGTCAAGTTACACGATACAGAAAGATTTGCTGAACAAGTAAGAATAATATTCCGATTTTTCAAGATCGTTCGAGATTGGCAAATGTTCTATTTTTTGTTCGGAGCGTTTCAAGATCAGCTTCACAATGGAATAATTTTTTTCCCTGCTTCTTTTAATACTTTCTCATATTAGCGAAGAAAAAAAAAAAAAAAAAACTTATTCTGTTACGGAACTAATCGTTGAAATAATCGTAATAAAGAATTTTGCAGAATTTTTTGAGAATTTTGGGAAAACGGAACTATCAATAAATACTAAGTCGACAAGTTAATCACGGAACTAATATATACAAAAGCATAATCCGAATCCTTTTTTAATATGAAAATTAGATTGACACACTTACCAAACCGTTCGAAAAAAATGATCTTCTCTCTAGACAGCCAACGTTAAAAAAACATATGAATACTATGTACGTATATAAAATTCCGTAGGTATTTTTTTTTTTTTTTTCAATTTTTCTGTGTTTCTATAAGTCTTAAAAATTAGGAATGAACGAACGTTCCTAAGATTAAGACCTTGATACTCCAGTACTTCAATACTTTTTATATCATTTAAATATCATAATATCGATGAGCTTTGCATTATAAAACCATACCACTTCTTTCAAGGAGCCTCTATAGCTGTCACTAAAGACCCAGCAGTCAGAATATCAAGCCCCAGGCTAACACGTGCAACGCCATGCATCGCCTTGCTGCGACGGCGACTGAGCTGTTATCACTGCATTTGCTCCTTCCCTCTCCGAAGCTTCGAATAGGCTTGCCTTTGGCAGAGAAATGTCGTGACATATTATTCCAGGTGGACGCGTGCCATTAAATAGAGCAACAACCAAAAATCATCTCAGATGCGACAAGGTGTGTGTCGCAGGTTTTTTTTATTCGCATGAAGCGGAGAAACCAACAATAATTAGGTAATATATTTTATCTTTCCGATTAAACGAAAATTGAACCACGTACAGCAGATTGAAAACCTGCAACGATATGACGTCACGCATAGTAAAGTATATCTTTTTATATCGCAAAATCAGTGCAATTTCATTGCTTGTAATACTCACGATTTACATACCGCTTTACTTCCGTGATCTGCTCCCATAGGGACCCTTAATTGTAGGCAAATCAAGATACACGTCGATTCTGAACAGCCCCGTTGCTCTTTTGTTACCACACGACTGACGTCACGCCGGCGAAACTCGGAGCTCCTCAGAGTGGACTTGTACCCTGATTTGCCTATACTTAGGGGTCCCTACAAGGGTGCATCACGGAAATAACCGGTATAAGTTTATTGCGCGCTATTACCTCGAAATGTACCTAAGTTCGAATGATTTTCAAGAAGTTTAGCTTCTGTATGATTACGGAACATTTGAAGCTTCGTTTAGAGTTTTATATAAATCCTACTTCGGTTCTGACAATGACTAGTACTCTGTTAACAAATATTGAAAATTGAGTTTTCGAATTTTCTATAATTTAAATGTAAAAACTATCAACTATCGGTGATTCGGATATGTAAAAGTCAGATTCAGATTTTGATCTGAAAACGTATAAAAAACTGATTTGTTTCTTGAGAATTGAGAATGAATGCATATTCTGCATGAATAGTTTGGAACCGGAAAAAATCGTCTGAAAAATTTCTACCAATGTTATTTATTCCAATGACAGTAAAGACTAACAAATTAAAAAAAAAAACTATGATAAAGTTGGATTAGGTACCGCAAGCATGAAAAAGCTTACAAAATCCTGAGTTCCAAAAACCATCAACTATACATTAAGAATTACATATGATGGTAAAAACAAAACTAGATGGAAAAACAAAGAGGTGACAAATTTTTTTTTCGGCTAAATTGCTTTCTTGTACACAATCAGCTGACATAGTTTCTCATTTCCCCATAAGCCCAACAATTTTGCGAAACACCGGAAAAACGAACAAAAGACACTATCTGTAATTCCTAGATCCTCGATCTGCAGTCACTATCGATAAAGAATTCATGAACATACGACAGTTGGTTTGAAACGAAAAAGTTGTCGATAGAATGAATATTTCAGACGGTTAGAAGTACACACAGAAAAATGATTGAATTTACCAAATATGTCGACTAAATATGGCGAGAAACGTGTTTTTTTTATTCTAATGAATATAGTTTTACTCGATAATCCAAATTGTTGTCCTGGTTATTTTTCTGTTGGTGCAAGTAACATTTGTATTAAAAAAAAGAAAAAATTTCTTTTACTATATTTGATCGCGTATTTCGTGAATTCGAGAAATCCTCTCTCTGTGTGTATTTAAAAAAACCAAACTTGATGGTATAGAATTTCATATATGACTTACTCGACGACCCCGTTGTTCCCGTATTCTCCTGGCTAAAGTTAAGAACGCTTCTTCGATGTTAATATTTTCTTTGCAGGAAACCTCGAAAAAGGGCATATCGAAATTTTCAGCAATTTTATTTCCTCTGATAGCATCAACTGCCCTGTGAGTTGTGGCATCACATTTATTAGCTGCCAACACTTTAACTACATCTGGCGAGGCATTCTGCAACAAGTGAAATACTAGTCACCAGGGTATTCTAAGTTTTACTTAAAATACTTTCGTACTTGTAACGCCATTTGCTTTATCACGCCACCACTTACAAACGCTTTTACGAATTCCGCTAGCTATTTCCAAATACTTCTTTCGATAGATCACGTCAACATTACAAAATTAAATTACAAATGGGCATCCGGCATAACTGTTACGTCTTCTATATTGTTTTTGCTACCTGGAATGTCATGCTCAGCTGATAAAGCGAGTTGTTCCAAAAGGTTTTCTCGTAATATATTTAAGGATCGCTTTCTACTACGAGGAGGGTCAATTCTAATTGCCTAAATTACATACGCCTAGCGAAGTCGGTTATCCATATTGGAATTTTTCTGATCCGGGCAATGCATTTATTTTCCCTTGAGCAAAGTGTAGAAATTAAAAAAATTAAAACATGTTCAAACAAATTTACTTTGACATCTGCCGATTGAAATTTTACATGAAATTAGATCATATTTTACGAAACTCAATCTCTCTCTATCTTTGTATTCATTTTAAATGTAGCCTAAAAGGCTACTATAGTTAACAAATTATTTGCTAAGCTGCTACATATTTGTTTTAATGTTTAATTCGATATCGAACGTAAGAGCACTTCTATCTATATTAATTCGAATTCGAACGGATTACATTAATCGAATACAATGTTAAACATTTGTAATTTTAAAGAATAGTAACCATACCATTTGGTCCAAACTTCGAGATTAGAAATATACGGTAGTCCATTATACTTAATCCCATGTTTGCAATTTATTTTTCTATACTGGACTCGGTGATTCAAGTAGAAGAGCGACGTAAAAGACAAAATTTAATGTTTCGGAAGATGTGATTCGCTGATTTACTTAACTTCCGAAAACTTTCGCGAAATGACTTATAATGAGGCGTACTTTTTTACGCAATTGTATCGACTTTCTCAAGCAATATAATTAATATTCAACAAGGGCAAAAGGCTGCGCAACTGCACAAAGAGAGTTTAAAGAATTTTAGATTTTCTCGTGAAATCTCTCCAGAAAGAGTAATAATAATTCGAAATCTTTCCGAGCGTTTGTTGAAATATATTCCGAAAACAAATTCGAACGAAAAAGTAGAATGACAATGGTGGTGTCCCTCAATATGCAAGTGATAATGCCACAGTTACAACATTTTATACGTACATGGACAATTGAATCACTTCACTGCAACTTAAGTAAAGTTAGAAGTTGAAATAAAATTTTTTGTTCCATCGTAAAATACGCTATGCCGTTTAGAAAATTCTAGAAATAATTGATGTAGTAGGTGCATGGTGAAGCAAATTCAGGAAAAATTTCAGTTATTACACCCAGGCAACAAGGCGCCGAAAGTGACGCTAGAAAATTACAGTATTTTTTGAAAATCAGAACAACGTTTGAACAATCGGTCAGTATATTCGCATGGAGGAAGGACCTAAATAATCAAATATTCAGGCTTCGTTTGAACTCGAATACATTCTCAAAACTGATCTCGTCAAAATGTGGTTGGATAAAACGAACCATCTCGTTGCTGTGTTGTCCAGTATGACATGCTGGAAGCTTATTCTTATTCAAAGTCTGCTCCCTGTCAGTATAATATTGTGAATCATTTTCTCTACACAAGGAAACTTATACAGAACCGAGAAAACTAATCGGTATTAATAAATTTTTACGCATTTCACGCAAACTTCTTCGTTTTAAGATCAATTTCTTTTCTTACTTTTACGATCGACGCGGTGATTCATACGACGCCTAATGGTAATTTTGTCTTCAATGTGATTTACCTCTTGGATATTACGAAGCCAATACGAAAGATGATTAAAACTCTCCATGCTGGTAACGTCATACATCAAAAGAATGCCCATCGCTCCACGGTAATAGGCCGTCGTGAGAGTTCTGAACCTTTCTTGGCCAGCGGTGTCCCTGAAAGACAAAACACGAGTCAGCCCCAAATCTGGTTGATATGACACAAAAGATAACACTGAAGCCTCGTGTCATAATTAGTCAGCCTCTGATCCATCTTCCCTTCCGCGAGTTAATTATACACGGAGAATATTCTGTTGAAACGAATACCCTTCAACATTTCGTCCTGCAATTTTTTTGACATTATTTCGGTGTTGCATTACAAGACTTAAACCTATGTTCAGAAGCATTTTTTTAGGAGAATTTGTGAAGGTTTTTCACTTTCGTCACAAATGTGAAAACTTACGATATCATTTTTCTAATTGCAACTCGTTGTAGGAAAAACTAGTCGTAAAAATGATATTTTTCTTCGTACTTTCCATCACTTTACAAACCAATTCACTTACTGGAAAGAGCGTCAACTATGTGATAAAATATTATAGTATTATTTTTTCATAAAATTGTTCTCTGTTCCATTAGCTTATCCGTTCTGTAATAATTTGTATAATACTTTTTATCAACATCACATAAACTCTGTCGGAGTACTTCAAATATTTCGATTTTTGGTTTGTTTCGTTGAAAGCATACGTTAGAAAGTATGGGACATGGTTTCATTGTTTGATACCCATTATTTGCATGTAAATCCGCGTCCATTTCAGATTTTTTCACCCAGCCATTTTAGAGAACATCGCAGGCGCTATTACAAACTTGAAATTTTGATTTTATTTTCACAGATCAACATTTTCCTAAATGTCTGTTTTTTTTTATACTAGAGTTCTGAAAACATCAACATTTATTGAAATTAGAAAAAGTCATTTTCGATCGAATCCAATACTTTTCCTACATTTTCATATACATGATGAAAAGTAAAGATTTACCTATCGCCATAAAATGTGATGTTGGAAATGCGTTTTAAGATGAAAAAAAAACCTCGATCTTAAGCCTAAACAGATTAAAAGTTACTTCCAAAGCAAGAATTAAAATTGCATTTCCGAGGTATATTATATACTTTTTTAGAATTTTCACATATAATTTTTGCTTCGTATGTAACTTCTAATGGCTTCAAGCATACAAGTTACGTCACACCAAGTTTACTTCTATTTAAATTATTTAAAACAACAGGTTACAAAATATAGAGACTCTCTAAAATTTTGACATCAATGAGATCAAATATTTCAACGGTTGGATGGAGTATCAATTTTAATAATACCCAGCATACAGTCTCTGGAGTTAAAAATTTTATTCTGACCAACAAATCGGATAGAATCGATGAGCCCGTTAAAAGTACAAATGAGTTAATGGTAACAAATATTAATATCTAGTAAGGTATAACCTAATATCAACCGAATAAAATGGTATGTTATTTTTGCCTCGGTTGATGTAGAACAAAAATGACTTACCATATTTGGAGTTTAATCGGAGTACCATCTAAATTGATAATTTTTTGTTTGAAGTCGATGCCTGTAAGAAAAAAATGTTCATTTTCAGTTGTACGGTTAACAGAAATGCCGAATAGTTATACATTGAGTCTCAGATCTGCTAGTTTATTTTTATTCGCTATTTAGGAGTCGTATCACTGCAGTTCCGATGACTGTCAACGATAAAAAAAATTCATTTATCAAGTGTAAGCCCGACTAAAATATTCACGAGTTAGAAGCAATACCTTTTCTAAATTATAAAAATAAATATTTTATCTTATTTTGCTATTCACCGGCAAATATTCCGTAGAAATTAAAAAATTAGACTATAACAAATTTCCGAGTTACGATTGCAAGATTATATTCACAATATTGCAGGTGAGGTGAAAAAACATGAAAATGTAGAAACTGGTAAAATGGATGCACATTTTTCCTCAATTGGTCAGGATTTGCAAACTCTGTATAAGACACAGCCGTTACGCTTATAGCCGGCTCGATAAAATCGAAGAAAAGTTTATAGCCTACGCAGAATATCTCATTGAGAAGAAAATTTGTCTAAACTTTTGCAAAGTGATACTGCAAATAATAATAATACTCATAAAATACAGCGTAGCTATATTAAGCATGTGACGTAGAACGAGATTTCAGGAGTATAACTCGGGTCAACATTTACCAAACTTTGCCACTTAAAAGAAGGCAGACAAGAAATTAACAATGAAAACAACACACTACCAAGAACTGGGTACTGATAAAAAAAAATTATATTTGTATTAAATTTCAAAATGGCGTTGTTTAAGAATATCCCAACGTATTTCACGACAGACAGCCAGGCGCCTCGAATATCTATACATTAAAAACATTGACCCGTCAAAGGCTTTGAGTGTACCTAGAAAAGAAAATTTCTATCTCAAAACAAAATTCGTAACTATAATGCATAACGAACGATAGACATAGACCGAGAGTGATTAGTCGAGACATGTCGCAAAAAAACAGCCGATAAAATGAAAATTTATATCGAAAATCGCAAACACTGTATAACGCACAATTTCAATCGCAGAACAATAATGTTTATACGAAGTACGTTAGAATGACTCACCTATGGTTGATATGTAAGTGTCATAGTACCGCTCATCGCAATACCGATGAACGATGCAAGTTTTACCAACGTTCGAATCTCCTAGAACGAGAACCTTGTAGGTAGCCGCAAAGTCTAGCGCCATATTTACTTTTTTTCAAAATCGAAAATACGCTCGCTGTTTTTCTTTGTCGGGATGGGAGCGACGGTCCTTCGTTGCCGCTCGTCGACGGAGGCTATTCGCTCCACGTCTTTTCGGAAGCGATGAATCGATCGGGACCTGCGCCCAACCCAACATGTAAGGCTTTCTTCACACCGTTCGACTTCTACCGTATAAATTCAGCGAACTTTCCTGAACTGGGGGGGGGGGGGGGGGGGGGAGGTTGTCTACCGTATAGGTTATAGTGCACAGTACTGAATTTATCTTCCAGAATAATTATCGCTGATTGAAAAATATTACCGTACAGGGTAAAGTTCTGACAACAAACAAAGGCATCATCGTACCCTTGACTAAAGAATATGGTCCCATCTAGAACAAGCGAATTTGGGCTGACTGTGAGCCAGAGTTGAGAACTTTCCTTTATTTGTGCTCGAAACTAGTATATTTCGATACAAGAGGCCAAACTCGCTTCTTGCGCACTACTCGTCTTTTTTTTTTCTCAAATGTGACTTCAGATATGTGATCAGCGACCCCAAACACCCTCGGATAACAATTTTCACGCAAATCCGTTCATCCGTTGCGAAGATAACACCATTTTTATTTTATTTTTGTGAATTTGGTTTTTTAAGTTATTCAAAAACTGCTAAACCAATCACAGCCAAAATCTAATCAGGTCTAAGTCTGAAAGAGGTGCGTCGATTAAGACCAAGTTCATCAAAATCTAACTACTCGTTCTCGAGATATCGTCGGACAAAAAATTGATCACGCACGTACATACATACATAAATACATACATACACACACACAGACGTCCATTTGAAAATGATTGGAGATGATTCTCCGGACCTCAAAACGTGGAGATCTAGCGAGAACTCAACTTTTTATTTTCGGGGTGATTACAATAACTTCCTATTTTCTCTGAAATCAGAGAAACGGGAAGTTAAAAACATTTGTATTGTTTCGCGTGGTCCAACATTCAAAAGTTGACTGAAAAGCCTAACGTAGCTTTGTTTGCCCGGAATTTTATTCGCCGTGATTCCTCTGATGCAGGACTATAAAAGTATGAAAGTTTTTGGGAAAATATGTTCCGATAAGCATGAAAATTTTCTGTACAATGTCCAAACTCCCCAAATTATCAGAATCAGGCGCAAAAATACGGACTAGGTATTAGGTTCTTTTAGATATCTCCATGTTCTTTACTTTGGAATCTGATTCACTGGAGCATCGAGAAATTCCAACGTAATTAATTATCTTCGCAAGCTAGAAATTAATTCTGCGATGAAATTTCTAATGACGCCTATAGTGTCGATTGCTGATCAAATCATCGTACTTTAAGGACGACTTGTCCGATTATGCATTATAAAGTCAGAGATAAACGTGGTATAAGATATAATCTATTTATTTGATATCATGTGAGTTCATTTAAATTTACATGATGTGAAGACAAATCATGCAGTCAAAGATGATACTGAAAATCGTGAAGCGTTCTATATTTAGGAAAAAGTACCGAACCAACACCAACGAGCGTTCAAATAATGTCTATCTTGGTAGTGTTGCAGTGATTTTAATACGAAGTTCTTACCACGCAGTCGATGAAAATGTTAGTACGTTCTGTTCGCACTGAAGACTGTCGAAACGAATTAAAAAAAAAAACATATATTGAGCAATTGTTTACCTTCATACACTCAATGTGAGCTTACAACTACGCGTAGAGTTTGTTTTATTTTGCATCTGGATTTCGTGTTTACATCGTATGGAAGTCACGCGAAGTATGTATTTTGGATTCGTTTCGACAGTCTCATGTGCGATCGGTACGTGCGAATAGTACTTGGTACAATTTATTTGAATTTTTCCTGCTCCGAAATCTTTTAACGGGTAAAACTGACTAAATCTAAAGAACTTCGTATTGAAAAACGAGGCATGATTACTACTTTACGTAATCAAGGCATGTCGTATCTAATTATCCCGAAAAATGAATGTATCGATAAATATGGGCTGTTCGGAGCAAATTCGATTTTTTTTACAACGAAAAACTCGTATAGATGAGTTGAGAGACGTGATTTATTATATCTTTTTTTTTTTTTTTTGCGTCAAAAAGTAAGTTCAAATGCTTAAAGTTTTTTCTTTTTAATATATAGTCTTAAATTTGATAGTTTTCGAGATACAACAACTCAACTGACGCTGATTCTCCAAGTTCGAACTAAAAAATTGCCCCTCCACTCATCAGTCCAGACCCAATTATTGAAAAAATATTTTTCTTCTAAATTCTGAAAAAATTCAGGCTACTCCAGTGTGAACGTGAGCAACTTTTTACCTTCCTGACATTTTCTCTGAAACCCTCTAGTTATTTAATTACAGCTTTTTTTTCTAAAACATGTTTTTTTCAGCTAAAAATGCAATATTGGGACGGAAAAAATCGTACGAAGCTTTCTAAAAAACAAAAATGTAGGTTTTGATATCCTTTTACGTTTACCATAGAAAAAACCGAGGAAAATTTTTTCCCTAAGACTCGGATTTTATTTCCGGCGGCTAAAAAATAGCCAAAATACGGCCATGTTCAAAAATACGTACCAGGGTAAAATAAAATTGTATAGAATTTTCTAAAAAAGCAAAATGAAGAACGTTTGATTATCTTTATTTTTGAGTCCGCTATCTAACTTTTAGTGCGGCAAGAAATTTTGACTGGTGTACGTACCCGAACTTTTGGCCGGCAGTGTATGTACCTACATATGTTGTTTCGAACGTATATGTGGGAAATTCTTCTCTCTAAGAATCTGTTGCCTTTCAATTTTGATCTATCTGACGCGATTTTGGCACAAACATTAAAATCAAATCAAAAACAACGCAGTTTAATTGTATTGAACCTGTCCACTATAAAACCATTCCAATTAACGATACATTAGCTTGCGTTATTCAAATTTGCTGAGTTTCATTCCTATCACATAGTAAGGATGTTGTTTTACCCCCGCTTTTGACTCTGCTGTCTTACCATTTTCAAGTGAATGTCGTAGTCAGTTAACAACCGAGTAAAATGTCACTAATTTTAACTATTACCAAGTCCTGCGTAGCACTGTTAAAAAGGTTACGGTTTAAGGATACGGCAAACAAGCACTTGGAAATCTACCGGCAACCTGTACTGTTGAATTTCGAAAAGGATCGAAATTCGGTTGTGAGGTTTATGGGCTACGATTTTTTACAATTTATATCCGTCGAAAGCGTACCAGCAATAAGCCTTGGACCCTGATTCGAGGCTTTCAAGGACACGTATCCGTGAAACTCTAATCATCCTTGGGTGACACGAAATAAAATTGAGATTCTTTAAAGAGCTCTTTGCATCACGGTTTCTCTCGTATAAACTTTCACCAAAATGCACTATTTTTTGCATCAAACCGAAAATGTAGCACCACTATAAATATGGACGAAGTCCAGACAGAGCCATTCCAGAAATCGCAACATCAATGTTACGGAGGTCACCTTTTTCAATATGAGGTACAAGAGATCAAGATCGAATCGAATGACACCGTATGACTCGCTTCCACTCAAACC
The DNA here is from genome assembly GCF_021155775.2 of Neodiprion pinetum. Classification (NCBI taxonomy): domain Eukaryota; kingdom Metazoa; phylum Arthropoda; class Insecta; order Hymenoptera; family Diprionidae; genus Neodiprion; species Neodiprion pinetum. Next base: position 20,008,781 of record NC_060234.1, read on the forward strand.
AACAGTTGACCTGGATGTAATAAGTTTGTTCTCAATACCTGAATTACATTCAATTAAAGTCGAAAAAAACGCAAAGGAATTCATTGCTGGATAAAGTGTAACAATAATTTGATTGAACGGTTGGATTGCCAAGAGAGAACTTGTAGAAATCTAGACGAAGGAGTTCTGGTTTTGAAGTTAATGGAATAATTGAAAAAACAAAATTGTAAATTACAATATGATAATAGGTTTCTCTCATTTCAGAGCGACTAAAATGCAAATACTGGTTTATTTCGAAGAACTGTATAATAAATGTAATAAATTCGTATCAATCAAAAATTACTACATGGCTTATCGTTAACTAGGTATCAGGTGAGGTGTATTGACCAAAGAAGAACATAACGAATATCGCTGCAAAGTTTATTTAGTTTTCAGCGATTTCTTTTTTTCACAATAAACTACACGTGAGAATTAATAAATTACTAAGATGCTTGTTGTACAAGGATTACTGAAGTAAAATATTCATTATTGCACTTCACATTTCTGATATGACTATTATCACTCCATGACAGTAATACTATACAGTTCATTTCAAATTTGAAAATAAACTATGAAAATCTTTGAAATGCAGTAATTATCTAGAACGTATCGAGTAATCGGTTACGTTTAGCACTACAAACAGTTTACCTATGTCTAAAATTGTACAATCTAAACGGTAGAAGGACCTTCGGTAATTTTTACGTAAACCACGAGGTCTTGTTTAAAACTGAAATTTCAGTGCACCTGTTCTATTTTTCGTAAGCAACCGATCGACAGATACTCGTTTATTTAATAACAATCGTATAACAGAATTCTTTGTCGACTGTTCTAGTTTTATCGTATCGAACATATTAGTGTGCGTTATTTGTTACAATCTGCTACTGTTACATTCAGAGTAGCTACCGATAAAGATTATGCTTCAATTCTCGATAGGACATCGAATTCAAGAACATCCGTTAAACGTTCAACTGGCGTAATACATAATGGCCCGTTATAATCTAGTCTTCATTGTTGTTATCTTGTGAAACGTATAACCAGCGTAAATGTGACAGTCAAAATGATGAAAACAGGAGATTATAACAGGCCGTTATACATTACGCCCGTTAAACGTTTAACGGACATTCGTGATATTATCCCCTACGAAATATTACGACAGTTTCCAGCGACACGAAGTATTGGGATTCACCAGGCAATGGAGCAGTGAAATTCGTGAGTGTAATAAGTGTTTAGAGTACAGTTGAATTTAAAATTGTAAGTCTTCATCAGCCTGAAGTGATACTAAAAAAAAAACGAGTATTTACGGTTATTGTAAAAATAAAATGATATTCGTATACTTCTGTGTGTTTTGTAAAATAACAAATACTTGGGATTTAGGTTCCGATTACACTTTAGCTTGAATAGTCCGATACTCCGACAGAGCAGTTGTAATTTTTGGTAACAAATTTCTAATTCTATTAATTAACTACGTATTACTACTGTAGATACTATATAAAAAAAAAAAAAAAAAAAAAAACAATCGAAGAAATTTCTATAAAATATATGAAACATAAAAAATTCAATTGCACAGCTGCCTGTACATCATTCCAAAGTTCTATATAAAACAAGTCTCTAACGTGTTCACAATTTAAATCTTATATGTATACAAATCATAACTATTTTTCATTAACAATAATAGATATAAATAATTTCGGTTATTATTATACGTAGAGGCACTTTCAAAATTCTCATAGCCGTCTTGTATTGGGAAGAAAATCATTTTTTGTTACTCTCATACTACATCACACATAAAATCCACATGAAACATAACAGTTTGTATTGTTTAAATCAACTGCGTGAGACACTTGATGTTGATTCTCAAGAGTTGTATAGTTCTTTTGCACCTATAATATACCATCCGGCCCTTCAAAGTCCGATTCGTCCGTCAAATTATTCAATCAAGTGTGTAAACATCTACCGTAATACAGCTATTATATCAATCTCTCATATCTAAACAATCCACCTATCTATCAAGTATTTTCACGTACCTCTGAAATTGGCGCTAAAAGTTGAAGCGGGACCCTTCAGATACGTACGTGCAGAAAATTCATATAAAAAGTTATCCGTCTATAAATATTTATGTAACGTTTTGATTTGAAACTTTCCATGTACAATTCCCAAAGTGGATTTTGACCGATTCAAAGCCACCCGTGTTGCACAGCAGTCGACACGGGTTGACTTGAATCGGTCAGAATCCACCTCGGGAGGTGTACATACACTTATAAATCCTAAGCTATTAGTAGATACCAGTTGGCGATACTTCCGATACAATTTAGTGTAAATAAATGTTAATTTATCCGATGAGATTTCCTGGAAAACAAGATATTTGATTCAGAATTCAAAATTTGACTAACAAAATATGATGTCAACTAGAGTTGTAAATAATGCATCAACTTTTTAATGCATTGGTATTTTCATTAATCATTAATTTTGATTTTTTAATAGGAAGCATTTCCATTGCCATTAATTTTAATTATTTTATGGAGAAAAATTTCATTAAAAAATTTAATTTAATCCTTAATGTATTATTTTTTCATTCAGAATTTTACAACCCTGATGTTAACGAAGTACGGAATTTTTCATATTAGAACTATTTATGATGCCACTCTAAACGTTTTATTTTCGATTTTGTTTTCAAATCTGGGCCCAAACTGTGAATTATTGATCTTTGGCCTGTTGAAAAAGTCATCGCGTTTTGCTGAGTTTTGGAAACTAATAAAGGGGCATGACTAAACAATTTGGCGTCGAAAAATCGATTATCAGCTTATAGTTTCAGGTTAATTACGCGAATGGGAAAGTACCGGCAACTTTTTCCAAATTATGAGGCTTAACTTTTTTCACATGGAATCAATATGCTGCAAAAGATACGATAAACGAGGTGTTTCAAAATTCAACATGGCTCAGTCAGAGTAATGCATTTTTTGCCACCACATGTCACAGATCCTAGCATTTCCATTCCCAATACTGCAAAACTCCAAAACCCGATGACATCGATAATTTATTAACATGAAATTTCTGCACCTCGAAATGCAAATGCTGAAAAAATTGTTTGCAATTTGTTTAAAAACTGCATTAGTACAGAAACTCTGAGTTGAAAAGGTTTTCTTTCACTGGTGCAAAGTCTTGCGCTTCTGGATTTTTAAAAATACCAAAACGGTGAGCTTTTTTAGTAAGTACCCTTTCTCTTCTTTCTAAACTTACTAACTATCCGTAGAATCAGTGATTTTTCGAGTATTGTCGTTGGAACGAAATGATACTCTCAATAAAGCCAAAGTCCAAAACTTCTTTCATTCATTTCTGTACATGAGGATTAGGGTGGTCCTTAAAAAGGTAATTTTCAAATTTCGACCGGCTCACCCCCCAAATCGTCTCCAAATGATTCAAAAGTAATTCCCTAATTTCTTCGCATTTTTATCTTAACTTTAACCCGTGTCCCCAAGAAGGTGGATTTCCCCATTCAATCCTTTCAGGGGCGCATCAAATCTAGAAAACGGATTTAGATGAAATTTGGTCTAGTGAGGTTTTTTGGGTCACTTGTTGAGAATCTGAACTCAACATTTTTAATTTCAAATTGGCGATCCAACATGGTGGACCAAAATCCCAAGTCACTTGATATTGCCATATTGGATCCACCATTTAGAATTTTGGAATTTCGATTACAGATTGATTACAGTTTTTCGGAAATCAAATGACTTTTTGGATTTAGCTCCACCATATTGGGTCTGCCATTTTGAATTTGCAAATTTTGAATTCAGATTCGTAACCAGCAGCCTAAGAAACCCTCCTATACTAAATTTCATCTAAATCCCTTCGGCAGATTTGATGTGCCACTGAAAGGGTTGAATGGAATCCACCCTCTTTCGGGACTGCTTAGAGTTGATACAAGAATCTGAAAAAATGAGTTCATTATTTTTTAATTATCTGGAATTGATTTGGGGGACGAGCCAGTCGAAAGTCAAAAATTACCTTTTTAAGGACCATTCTAATAAGGATGCAGGTTCAAAAAATTATTGCATGCAGAAACAAAAGACAGATATTGAGATTGGTTCATTTCGTTGAACACGAAAAATTACCTGGAAAGTCAAATTCGTATATAAAATCCTATATGCTTTTCTGCACTACCTTATATTTAGGTACCTAATAATTATATCTTCTTCTTCAAATATTGTATTCGTAGATAAAAATAATATAATCAATACATGATATAAAGAATTGAAACGTCTTTTCGACTTACTATTAGTTCACATTTCATGATCTGCAATAGAATGAGTTCTTTTGACATTGTAAATTTCTCAAATATGCACAAAAAAAACACGTTAGGACGTTCAACTTGGTACGCTATTTCACAACTTTAAAATTGGTGTATAGGTTTATATATGCGGAATACAATAAATTGGCCTTACTAAGACCTTATTTCTGAATAGCTGCGATTGTAGCCATTCTAAAATTGCAAAATGATTGGATATGTTAACGTTACAAGGTCGTAAAATATTTAATGCGTGTATAGGGCTTTTATTAGAAAATATAAGAAAACGAAAGTTAAACAGGGCAACTGAGGCTGACCAAGTTATATCAGATTCAAGAAAGTCTATGTGACCCAGATGCAAATGTTTCAATACTGAATTTCAATTGTGAACACCGCGTTATTAGCGTCAGAGAAATTGCATTATCACATTATTTTTTCACCGAATTATCTAAGTAATTTGTTTGACTCTATTGACAAATAACTCATTTTATTCGTAAATGAATGCCTTGCAAATTGTCTGAGACATATTCTTTCTTAAGTTTGTCAGATGGCAAGAAAAAAGATGTATACAATTCATCACAATTTTACTCATTATTAGACGATCTGTGGAGAATCTATTTACGGATAAAGTCAGTTATTGGAATAGTCAGCTAATTGGAATTAGAAATGTAATACAGATTTTTCGGCGAAAAAAGAGTAGAATAATGAGGTTTCTATGGTGTAGTTAAAATAATGAGTTGTTTATAGTTGAATTTCAGTGTTTTAACATTTCCATTCTTCCATTTCATTTTTTACAGTTGAATGTAACTAAAATAGCTTCAGTGACACTATCTAAAGCTTTGTTTCATCACGTTTTTGTGCCAACACTTTTTCAACCTGACTGTACACCCCATAGTCTTTTAAGCGGACGCTAGAGTCAATGTTTACCGACCGCGTTGAATGTCATTTATTTTGAATTTTATCAGAATATAAACGTCACTGATGTAAAAATACCGCAGTTTGCGCAATTCTACATGCAATGTGAAATACAAGTACCCCAAAAAAGTTTTTTTTACGCAACAATAATGTCAAAAAATCTATTCCTGTAATTCTATTATGTACTACTTACTTTATGAAAACATTTCCCAGCCTTTTTTATTTTTGTGTATGAAGCAGAAATATTTTTCGATACTTTTGTTCAGCATGCATTTTCTGTAGCACTCAAATGAAGCGACATTTTCTTCAGTCGGTAAATACTGACTACATCGTTCTCGCAAGGTTTCAAATAAAGCTAAATTTATTTCGCAATAAAAAGTATAAACGGAGAGTAAATTTTTAATGAGTTATACTAAAAAATATCTGTACTAAACTAGTCTTTACCTGTTTCATTTGTACGTAAATGCTACTGTACTACAATAAATATACATGGGAATTAATATAGCCTCTTACAGAATTTGCAACAGTAACTTAAACGGTAATTGATTATTCTTATTGTCGTATGTGAGTAAGAAATTTCGAACGAATTTGTCAAATAAATTGTTTGGGTTCACGATTTTATCATTATGAATGTTCAATAATTTTATAATTCTTTGAGTGATTTACATATCTGTAAAAACAAATTGCGTTTTAACGTCTTTGAAAATGCACTATTTGAGTAGCGAAAAATTAAAAAAATATGTTTAACATGAACTTCTTGCTGACATCCCTTGAACACTATGAACAATGAATGAATAAGTAAGATCGAAGTAAAAAAATCAACGTGATTAATTTATGCTGATTGATCGCACTATAGTCTAACAATTAAAACAATCTATAGTATGATTTAAGATATTTTAAACCGATAAAACATCTTGTCTCATCTATAACTATAATATCAATTACCTTGGTGAAGTAACGTATTATAAAATATGTACTATAAAAAATTCTATCAAATTATGGATGATCAACATGCTATTGATTGTAAGATTTGTTGACCAGAGATTTATTTGCAGGACAAACGGATGAGAAAACCATAGGGAGACAATAGTTTTCTGCAATGACCGAATTCAATTAAATTATGACCACAGTTGATGAGTCGGCAAGTATAAAAAACTGTAATTAACCCTGAACTACTTCGAGCTTCTAGATTGAGCAAAAAGATATGCCTAGGGTGAACTGTCTTAAGGGGGTGTAGACAAATAGATGGCTGAAAATATGGGTATGTTTTGGGAATTTACCTCTCGACAACCAATTGTTCAATTCGATCGGAGTCTGTTTTATTAAAAATTACGTAGATCAAGTATTTTTATTGACAATAACGTCAAATAGTTTGCTCGTGATAAATGATGACTGTCAACATACTTTTGTATAAAGCAGAGTTCGATTGACTTGATGAATAATTGGTTGTCGAGATATGAATTTTCAAAATTCAACTCCTTTTCAGCTGTCTACTCGTATATAACTCCTTAACACTTCTTAACTCTTTGGTCAAAATACGACCTATTGGGACTAATGCTCAAACTCGAACACAATATTAGTTCCTTTAGGTTATTAAAACGTAACCACTGGTAGCAACACTCTCACATCAAGAGATCTTGCATTGTATACAATAACTAATCAGCGATATTTCACTGCTTTTTTTGGTTCATATACTAAGAGCTACGAACTTTCAAAGTTAAGGGGGTCGTCCAATATGAAGGCTGTTTTTTTTAACGATTTTTTGGGGGTTTGTTTAAGTCGAAGCATTGAAATAAAACTTCTCATAACCTAATGTATACCGCCCGATAGGAACGTATGTAAGAAAAGTGTAGACATGATATCTCTAAAAGCACTGGAGCGATCCTACTCAAATTTTTACAGCACTTTATTGTATCTATACCTATCGCGTGAACTAGGATAATCATGATTGCTCTGGTAGTTTATATTTTATGAAAAAATATTTGATTTGCAGTTTTTGATCAATTTGTTTAGCTCGTAAAACAAAAATTATCAAAGTCATCATGATTATCCTAGTTGAGGCTATAAGTATAGGTATAATAAAGATTGTTTAAATGTCAATAAATAGAACATAAAAACTATGAGAAATTTTATTTCAAAGTTTTATCTTAAAAAAATATCCAAAAAACCTTTAAAAATACAGCCATTACACTAGACAATCCCCTTAAGAACAGCTTTTAACAGAGTCCAAATTCGTATTCAGTTCTCATGTCAGAAGGCTGAGTCATTTTGTCAGATCTAGCAACAATTACCTCCATCGTTATCTAAAGTGGCCCAATAGTAAGGTTTATTTGCCAATATTGAATACTCGTGAATAAGTATGTGCTGTTGAAATAAATTTTGATACATAGGATTCGATTTACGTACTTAATATTGAGAATACCATTGATATGGTGGAAGACGTTCATAAGTCGACTCAGAAAAGAAAAGTACTCACTGAATCTGAATTCCGGAGTTTCCCTGTCTTTTTACTGGTTGAACATTAGGGAATCCACACTCGATACCCACTTTAATTTTAAGGTCGAATTCGAAAATAATTAAATTCCCACTGTATTGTAGATTGCGATTTTGAAAAAGCGCGAACTTCAACAAGAGTCTAATACAATAGTTTCATCATTACACATATTGGTTCATAAACTTCACCATTGGATCCACACAACTAAATAATTCTATCTTTTAGGTTGATCTCAATTGTGGTACGTACGTAATTCTTTTGCTGCCTTCTTGCAGAATCAAACAATCACCCTGCATCCAAAAAACTCAATTAATTTGTAAGATTGAAGTTATTTATTATTGTAACGATGCATTTTGCAGAATATTTGTTATTTCGCAGCTGCAGAATTTTGTGAAATTCAGTAAACAGTAATGATGCAAAATGTTAATATTGAGAACTTAATTCTTTCAAACACATTCTAAACGTGCGAAACAACAATTTTTTTCAGTATTCCGTTACATTAATGTTTAAAACTTCAACCTCGAATCAATTTTACTTGACAACACAATACAATATGCAACACATGATACAAAGAAATAGTAAACTTGAGTTGTGTCACAGTTACAAATACTAACTAAACAATGTACATGGTGAACAACAGCTGACAACAAAATTTACCACACTAAATAAAAACTTCTCTATCGCTTTTTGTGATATACAAAGAGGTTACTCATTCAAATTGATAAAAACGGCATTGGTTGATTGTACTAAAATTTTATGTCCAATTACCTAAATGATTCCCAACTCACGATTCACAAAACCAATGATCCCTGTCACTGTGTCAAACTACGACTCTGTATCTCATTGTCAACTAGAAATGGTGCCTATACTGAAAATTTTATTTTTCCTTTGAATAACGTACATTTTTACAATACATTGAGTTATAATTTTTTTTTTAAGTCCAGCAAATATTCAACAATAAAAATTCTATAAGAATTTAAGGTGTATTGTTAGTACTAGTTGTACCAAACTTTACCGCTCCCTGACGCAATATCTCATATGGCTACAGTCGTGTCCGTTCTTAAATAAAATATCTTCAAATTCGTTGGTCTGTAACGGTATGAAATATCGCAATAGTGGCCCCTGAACATTTTCACTACCAATAATGACAATTTTGACAAAAAAAAAAACATTTTTAAAACACAATTTCTCGTTGAGATACAGAGCTGTCCAAATTGTCACAGATTTTGATGAAAGTTCATTGGGTAAAATTCACCCAAAGAAATTTGATGGACCACCTGAATCTGTAAGATGTTGTCAGCGGTTGAAATATAGAAACAAAGATTTGGAAGATTAGATCAATGTAAAACAGAAGTAATACCTGTTATAATCCAAAGTTCCATTCATTGCTATGCTTTTAAGATAAGCACTAAGCAGCTGCTCATGTTTATTTTGATTACTAACTCATCGCTTTGCATATCACAGGGCAGCACAAAAACATAATCCGATTATAACCATTCCTGAAATACACGTGAGATCACGTCTGATATTCTGACTGGATCCAGCTCCAGGTAGGCCATAGGCGTTACGCCATTCCACAGACCATAGAGGGATGGCAACATGAAGAATATCAGGAATCATGAACCCCAGATCCCGAATTACCTATTAATTATGTGAACCTTTTACTTCAACAATGCACTGTAACAAGCCTTGAACAGAATGTCTATGCTTGAGAAATTGCTTGAAAATCGCAGGTGTTTTGGAGCATAATTCAGGTTTTTCCCTAACTAAAAATTATTTTTTACTATTGAATAAGCTGATTATGCACTATGTTTAATAACACGCGATTTAGAAAATCCAAGTAAATAATTTAAGCAAATAGAGAAACTGATAAAAAATTTCAGAAATTTATGAAATCAAGTCAAGGTCTGTAAAGACCAAGTGCAATTTAAATTGATATAACTAACTGTTTTACATGATTGGGAGTTGAGAAATCTTATTTAATTTACAATAATTAGTAACACATTTTTATCATCACTGAAAACAAAAGTTATCAAAGATAGATGAGATTTTTATTTACCTGATGGGAATATCCCTCTCCTCTAACAACATTGGTGATGAACTGGTCCCAACTACCAGCTAAAATATGCATGATTGCAATAGCAGCGATGCCAAATGCTTTTCTATGTGTGATTGGATTTTTTGCATCAGCCAAATGAACAACCAGAATTGTTGACAATAATTCGGTAGCAGTGAAAAACAATTGATGATACCACTGGGAATAAAACTCGTCATTCCAATAATTTATGTACACCCACCATGAATAGTAATGAGAAAACACTGCAGTTCCAAAAAGTATCAACATTCTAAATCTCAGACGACATTGCATAGCTAGCCATGCTAAATCTTTCACACTTTCGTAAAATATAATTATACCAACTACTATCATAAACCATATTTTTATGGTATTAGCAGTGGCATTAAAATACATATGCTTGTAAGATGCAACACCAGATTCATAGGAGCCTGAAAAAAAAAAATTAAAACAAGGAAGTATGCATTGGCTGACGGCATTCTCATTTCGGAAGTGCTTGAAATTTCAAAATACGAATTTTTTTCTACTATTGGTTGACCAAAATAACCCAATTAGTTTTACAATTACCGATCAAGAGATATTTATGCAAAAAAATGGAAATAATTAGAAATGACATTTATTTGTTATTTGAAGTTTTGACAAATGAGATGTGTATCTCTATAGTCAAAGTAAAATATGCATGAGCCATGACCAAGAAAAATGTTTCCAATTTCTTACCCTTGAACACGGTGTCCCAACAAGAACATGAGCAATAACGCTTGTCGACATCTCGTGAGAATTCTGGCCAGAAATAGTAAAGTGCAGCAATATGTGCAGGAGGAATAGTTAAAGGTGCTAAGATGCCAGCAGCCTTAGAACTGCAAGTAATCAAACTTGGGAACATACGCTTTGCCAGCATCTTCATGATTTGGAAATCCTTCAATATGCGGTGCTGTCTATACTTTCAAAATGATATTAATGGACCAGACACTGGCCTTTCTCTGTCGAGAATAATATTGATAATTAATTGGTGAGCAAAGATATTTAAATTTTTGTATCTACTTACAAATTTACTACAGGATTTTCCCTACTATTCATCCATAAGAACAGACCAACTTTTGATATCATCATTTTCATCTAGGGATCCAGTATTTCCGTTAAATTGCCAATGTAACTACGGTAGACGCCTGAAAGGATGCAGCGACTACCGAGATGACACTATTTCATAGACAAAATTATTCAAAATTCAAGTGTAATTAATAAATCTGATTCTATTTTCGCGGAATTATATCGTAGTAATTCAAACATATCTAGCTTAATTAACTTGCAAACACTCACTGTCGGCACATTTCAAATTTGCTTTTGAATTTTCACGCCATTTTTACGGTTAATCAATATTTAACACCCGTGTGACATCTGATATATGTATAAATATGTATATATATATATCATGTATACCGTTCACTATGCTTGCCACAGAAAAGGTGAACAAGCGGCACAGTAAGAAGAGACAGACACTTCTGGCCTGAGCTTCTGGCGACTGGCGGAATGCCGATCCACTGAAGTTTCCTCAACGTTCAACAGAAAAAGAGAGAGAAGAAGCATCTCAAAAGTGTGCTTTGAAACTGTTTCGGACGGAGATCGAAATATCCCATGGAACTATCTTTGCCGGCGACAGGCCATGGCTTCACTCTGTGCTCACTCACGCACGCGCTCAGAGTGACGTTGCGGCTTGGAGCATTACTGTACACTTGGAGACAATGAATCCGACTGAGATGGCTAATTTTTTGCACTGAACAGTTACGTTGGCAACACGGAGAAACCTACAGCGCCACAGTCGGTCAAGCGCGAAACAAACTCAATCTCAATCACGGTCTTGTATACAGGTTTGGAAACTCCTATGTTGGGAGCCACGATTATTCGTGTCGCTTAGCGAGTGCAAATTTTGATTCTAGCGGCACGACCAGTTGTCGCTGCGGTCTAGTTACCAGGAGAACAATAACCTCATAAATACGATGAGTGAGCGTGAGTGAGCGAATAACCCATATACATACTATATGCGAATACCACGGTCTTGTCTGGACCCCCCCGACCCCTCCACCGCTGTTGATAAGATCGCAACGAACCTAGTGGCGACTAGTGAACACAAAAATTGCTTCAATAAGCGACATACCCCCTCCAATGAAGTTTCCAGACCTGTATATAAGACCGTGATCTCAATAAACCTGACATAACCCATGACCGTCGAATCTGACCTTAAAATCATAGACTTATAAAGATAGACTGAACGCTCCTATAAGAGGTACTGAAGCTTACATATAAAGGACAAAGATATGTCAGGAGTACTGCTCTCTCTTTTCAATCGGTTTCATACCGGGAGACAAGGGCGTAGTGGAAGTAGAACAGCTATAGATATAGGCGCATAATTTCGCCTCATTCTCCTCTACCGCCTCGATCCCCGCCACAAATATCGTCAGAGAGAGAAAGGAGTACTCCCGGCATATTTCTGCCCCTTAAATGTTTGCTTCAAGCGGCTCATAAGAGCGCTCAGTCTATCTTTTATAAGTCTATGCTTAGAATAGGTGTCAATCTAACAAGTCGTTACCCCCGCGGTATTCTAAGGTTACATTCGACGGTCATGGGTTATGTTACGTTTATGGAGATTGAGTTTGTTTCGCGCTCGGCCGACTGTGGCGCTGTAGGTTTCTCCGTGTTGCCAACATAACTGTTCAGTGTAAAAGAAATTAGACGTCTCAGATTCATTGTCTCCAAGTGTACATGCTCTAAGCGTTGCGGCATGTGGATACCAGGTGATACGATAAACGGAATGCAGCTTTGAGAATTGTAAATGGGGAACCACACTGCCAACTCTTGAAGCTTGGTAGCAGCACCATCGTTGGTTCAAAATTCAAATTCAAGCATACATTATTACGTTAAAATTCCTTTTCCTTTATAGATCTTTTTTCTTCACTTGGAGAAAAGCACCGTCGCAAATTAACCTGTTTAAAGTTTTCAATTGACCAAACAAAATACTTTTTCATTTTCGAACACTGGAATTTCGCGGCAAAGTAAACCAACAATTGTGCGCTACCTGCAATCACCTGTGACAACTGTGGTCCCCCATTCGCTCCTGCGTCCGTGCATATAGGTAGAAAGTTCTAAGAGATGTCTTGGACAAATCTAATGGTTAGACTGCGATATCTGTTGCCAAAATCTTTCCTAATTAATGATCGTTTCCGTACACAAGGCTTTGTGGAAAAGTGACAAACTCATATGAATGTCAGAGACAACTGACAAACGTCGTTTGAACACAGTACTTAGATTAATCAGAAAGCGGCTTCGGGCGTTTTTCACTTTTTTTTGTCTGTCATTCTTTATCCACTGTAAATAGAGACATATTATGGCAGATGAGCGTACATGAATATGGAAACTTTATCATCCGTCCCAATATAAATATGATTCAAAGTTCGAAAGGCAACGAAATCTCAATTTTTTTACATTTCTCATTATCCGCATTATCAATGACTGCATTTCACTTGTTAATGCGTATATACATAGGCCAGAATGGCAAAAGAAAACCGAGGTGGAATCAACTTAGCTAATCATTTCAAAATATAATCAAGAAAGTATAATCGCATATTTATGTATAGACATATGTATGTGCATACTGCGATCGACGACTTGTTGCCGGTTCCAAAGGCCATGGCCATATACCGTTGGATTGCACTCTTGGGCACTTAGGCCACAGTTAACGGACAACCACGATTGGAGTCTAGTCAAACAGATATATTTTCTTAGAACATGGCCAAGATTTTATCCGCCAAAATTGGCCCATCTATCTTAAATGCGGATTTGTCGGATTTGTACACCGAATCTCAACGTCTGTTGGATAGCGGTGCGGATTATCTGCATCTAGACGTAATGGATGGTCATTTTGTTCCTAACCTTACATTTGGTCATCCGTTGGTCAAATGTTTACGAAATAAAATAAAAAACGCATTCTTTGAGACCCATATGATGGTTTCGGAGCCCGAAAAGGTACCTCAAACTTAAATCTCTATAAAAAAAAAAAAAAAAAAAAAAACAAGTGCATGAGAGCTAAACAATTACCATTTCATGAAAAATGTTCGTTTCACTCAATATCACTTACTTTCGGCTTGTACAAAATTTTATTACTTTCCAGTGGATTTTGCCCATGTCAGATGCCGGTGTAGATCAATACACTTTTCATGTTGAACCTGTTATTGATGTGCCATCAGTTTGTAGAAAAATTAAAGAGACAGGAATGAAGGTATGTGTCAATACTTGAAGAAGGCATGTAATAAAATTTTAAATATTTAAATTTGTACGATGTACAAGTTCGATTACGCATGGCTCCCAGTAATGTTGTCAGAATTGTAGATAAAAAAATATGTAATTGCTAATAATATTTGTAATGAGTAATTTAATAAATTCAATCAGTCGTTCTATTGACGTTTTGACTCTTATAAGATTCATCTATTCTAACAAGAGAACTGATGTTTGATTGAATTTTCGACTACCTAGTGCAAAAATAATTTGTAGTTAAATTTTTTGAAAAAGAACCTGTTGCAAAAGTAATTAGTAACTAACAGTGACAATAAGATTGAAATGTGGAGCAGTGACATCTAGTCTCTTGGGCTGTATTTATTGGCACAATATTCATTATATTTTCGACGCACTCTCAAATCAATGGAACAAAACTGAACAATGAAAACTAACATAGTTTTCTATACCTCTGCATTTATGTGATTTATAGCGTGCTTTTTCTCTCAGTACTTCTACTTGAATTTCTTTGAATTTCAGCATAAAGAATCTTGACTTGTGAATTAACTAAACATATCAGAAACATTTAATTTGAATAATACTGACGGAAGCTGACAATTTATGTTATAAAGGTTGGGATAGCTCTGAAACCTGGAACTCCAGTAAACGTTGTGGTCGATTACATAGACATGGCAGATATGGTGCTCATCATGACTGTCGAGCCTGGTTTTGGTGGTCAAAAGTTTATGGAACCAATGATGAATAAAGTTCGATGGCTCAGAAATAATTACCCCACTTTGGACATTGAAGTCGATGGAGGAGTTGGACTAAACACCATACACTCTTGTGCAGAGGTAACTTCCAATGTTTATTCTGAATATCAAACTAGGATCATGATAAACAATGTACTAAATAGTATACTAACTGGTTCCATGTATCCTTGTAACCATGGATGGGATGGGAATATAATAATTTCCGTTCAGATCCATTTTGCTGCTTGTTATCCTTGCAGAATTGCAAAAATTGTCTGTTGAACATTTTTAATTACCTATTGCCTTAGTAAGCACTCGATTGCATTAATAATAATATTGGTATTCCGTTGGTTCGAGTTGTTCCAAATCTGTAAAAATTAGCGAATATGATAACAAATAAATTATGCAAGTATTGAAATAATTGAAGAACTTGAAAAATATTTGTACTTGTTGGTGTTGAGGGCTTTTTTTTATTTATGTTATGGTTCCCACATTATTTTCTGTTTTACTCAGATAGAAAAATTATATCTAAAACATTGCTGCCTAAGTATAGATGAATATTCCATTTGTGTAACATAAAACTTTTGATCCATAAAGCTAATTATGTGATAAAATACTATTTGGCAGACTCAAGCAGCCGAAGAAATTGTAGAGTAGACCTTTATCACACTCTAGATAAACATATTAACCTCATTTTGTTGCGACAGCATTAGCCTCATCCATGCCAATAATCTATTTTTCTATCATCGCCAAAATTTAATTTCATCATTATAAGAAGATTGTTTCCAAATTGCAGGCTGGTGCTAATATGATAGTTTCTGGAACTGCAGTGATAGGTGCTGAAAATCCTACGAAAGTGATGGCATCTTTAAAAGAAACAGTAACTGCTGTATTGGACAAGCATTAGAAAAAAATTGACAAATACCCATAATCTAAGAGGCTTTGAATGATTCATCGTTATTTTATTCCAATTTATGTATATACTTTTTATACTATTAAAAACATGATGATAAAGTTCAAGCATTAGGGAAAATCATTTGGTCATCTTGCTTTCAGCTAATTGTTCTTCTGCAATTTTCAAGTAATCCTTATCTGCAAGGTTGAAATCCGTCACATTAACATAATGATGTAGAACAGTTATATTTTCCAAACTCAATTCCTTTGAAGTCATTCTAAAGTTGCGAAACAGTGATTTTTTGGAAATGTTTCTTTACATTAAGTTTCGATAAACTTCAACCTCATCTTTTAGTCGGACGAATCGCTGGAATCGGAGCTGTGTACTGTTGGATTTTCTGTCTTCATTTTTTTTCTTGGTACTAAATTATTCCCGGCAGCTTGAGGGTCATTTTGAAATTGAGGATTTGCTAACGGAGGATTTTTTGGTAGTAACTTATTCCTCAATTCACCCAGCGATATTAATATAGCTTCCTCAGTTCTTATCGTTCGGGACCCTTGTTCTGGACAGACATTCAAATACTTGTCGAAAAGTAAAGATGGATCGTCTTCATTCAAGAGGGGGTCGGCTTCCAAGGCTGCTTCCAGCCCAGTTAAGCCACCAAAAACAATGAGAACATGATTGTATGCAAGGCTATTTGACGCGACATGGTCTGCAGAAGTTCCTTTATCCGAAGTTCCAATAGTCAAATCATAACCTTCCTTGTAAGGACTATTTGTTATTACTTGTGTCAAATTGTTTGCTATTCTGACACTATAACCCCAGTAAGTTCCTGTGTGTGCTCTCGGCATACTCGGAGGCACAACGATACCTTTCAGTTTTTTGGGGTTTTTCTGTTCTGCAGGTATTTTAACAGTGACCCTAAGACCAGATGCCAGAACTTTGTCAATTGTGACGTCGTTGAGCAATCCAACGTTGACTTGGGATCCTCTTCCAACTTTTGTAGGTTTGTTCGTGACGATGCCTTCACGAAACACAGACTCATCCTGTTGTCTTAAGTGATGTGGAGCGTCCAAAGGATTCAGAACTCCTGCGTACTGGAGGTCTTTATGAAGGGGAAAAAAATATTTACGCAGATATTGCGGACACTCTAGGTATTGCAATATTCTAGCAAGTTGCAAACACCCGACTCTGACCTCTCCGAATATTTCATCATGTCTCAGTTTCTTTTTTTCTTCCTCTAAGACTTCTCCCATATCATCAAACACGATTACTTCATCAACTTTATATATGCATGCTGCTCTCGCAATCTGGCCTGCTAAATAAGTTCTCAATTCTGGTGACTGCGCGTTATCCAGAATCGAACCAGGCACCGCGATACTTACAGTGGATACGTTTTTTGTCAATATTTTCTCAGACTCGTTTGACTTTTTGATCTCTTCTGCAAGATTTTCGCTCTCTTCTTTCTTCACTTTTTTTATTAGTCTCTCTTCTCTCCACTTTTTGCGTTGTTCCTTGTGTAGGCGGTTGTGCTCTTTCCAGCTCTTACCACGTGCTACGACCGATGCCATTATTTGTTGGTGCAATTATCCTAACAAGTGTAATTCTTCCACCATTATAACCGCAGTCTTTTCCTTCTCTATTACTCGGACAACACGCGTCACACATTGGCTTAATTTTAGGTTAGATTCCAAGTTGACAGCGTAGTGATAGCAAGGTCCGTAGATGAACAAGCGGTCTCTAGCCCGCTCGACTACCTACCACGGTTTTACCCATCGACATATGGGCGATTCCGCGTCAACCGGATCAGTCATCTCTCAGATATTTTTTTAATTTGGCATGTGGATTGTGTAGGAGGAGTTAGATTTTTGTGCCAAACCGCGAATCTCATGATGCAAAATTTGATTTTTTATTAACAATAACAAATTCGACTCCCATTTTTTTCAGAAATTCATCACTTCGGCAAAAAATTAGATACAATATTTATTTTTTTTCAAATTACGCGGAAAGCTCCATAGAATTTAAAAAAAAATACGAAATGGTAAAAAAAAGTTGTTATCAATTGTTTATTTAACAATTAATTTTTCACAGATTTTTAAAACAGTGACTGACAGGACCAAAAAATTTTTTTTGAATTCTGACATGTTCCTTGAACTGTACTACAGCCTGTGAATTAATTCCAGAGGGGTGTTTTTCTTCGTTTTCGAGTAAAAAATCATTAAAGGTGTCGATGCGCATGAAGTCTCTACGTAATGGCGGGCGACCGGTTGCCGTCCACCGCTAACCCGCGGTGGCGTCGCAGTGTTATTTTAGAGACATTTTCACGATGTAGGACATGATTGGAGAACATGAAAAAAATGCTGTAACTTCACAAGGCCTGCTCAAAACGATAAGTGAAGTTTCAAGAATGTGTTTTTCTCCTTTTTTTTATTACAGAGATTCAAAATTTGTTATGACGCATTATGATTCACGCATGAATTACGGACACAGGTCAAGTGTTGTTCCAGGATATGGAATACCTGCACCTGTGCATGCGTCACCTAAATCCTTCATTATCCAGGTAGTCCGGGTCACCACCTCGATTCCGCGAAGGGGTCATTTGGTCATTCTATTCTTCAATCAGCTGAAGACACGTCGCCAAATGTCAAATAATAAAATTCAGGTAAATAGATTCGCTAAAGTCAGGTACATTGAATTGCACCTGCATTATGTTAGCCCCATTGGTGGAATTCAACCAATCAGAAGGGTTGTTGGGTGGGTGAAGCACTATTCTGAACGAGTATAAATTTCGAGCAAAAATATCACATTTGACTTCTGCAGCAACAGCGAACATGAAGAACATGAAAAATTATTGAAGCCGCGATTGAACCAAGCAATAACTGTTGAAGGCACTCAACGATTCCATTCATTTTTACCTCTGTCAACAAAAACTGTAGAATGTAGGGTTTGCTCTTCCTCTGATGAGTCATTCACCCGTAAATCTATGCGCTAAGATAGCCATGTAAGTTATGACGAAAACTTTTGCTCACATTTCTAAGTTTAATGCCCAGTTTGATCAAAGATTAATAGATTGTATCCATAGAATAAGCGATTTATTTGTATGAAATATATAATTGTAAGTGCGTTCATTTCGCAGCTTCCACATATCTTCGGGGGTGATTATAAGTACTAAAATAAGTAGCAAGTTATGTAATTATCATCATTTATGTGCACTCTCATGGTGTGTAACCGTTATTTTGAATCTCTGTAATAAAAAAAGGGTGAAAAACACATTCTTGAAACTTCACTTATCGCTTTGAGCAGGCCTTGTGAAGTTACAGCATTGTTTTCAGGTTCTCCAATCATGTCCTACATCGTGAAAATGTCTCTAAAATAACGCTGCGACGCCACCGCGGGTTAGCGGTGGACGGCAACCGGCCGCCCGCCATTACGTAGAGACTTCATGCGCATCGACACGTTTAATGATTTTTTACTCGAAAACGAAGAAAAACACCCCTCTGGAATTAATTCACAGGCTGTAGTACAGTTCAAGGAACATGCCAGAATTCAAAAAAAATTTTTTGGTCGTGTCAGTCACTGTTTTAAAAATCTGTGAAAAATTAATTGTTAAATTAACAATTGATAACAACTTTTTTTTACCATTTCGTATTTTTTTTTAAATTCGATGGAGCTTTCCGCGTAATTTTGAAAAAAAAAATATTGTATCTAATTTTTTGCCGAAGTTATGAATTTTTTTAAAAAATGGGAGTCTAATTTGTTATTGTTAATAAGGAATCGAATTTTGCATTATGAGATTCGCGCTTTGGCACAAAAATCTAAATCCCCCTACACAATCCACATGCCAAATTAAAAAAATATCTGAGAGATGACTGATCCGGTTGACGCGGAATAGCCCATATGTAATTTAGACGGAGAGAACGAGGTGGGGGTCAATTGCTTTTTCTCTCTATCATATTTCTACGCTCCTGAATAGATAGAGACGGAGGGTGACCGTCACCAGTGGCTATCTCTTTCTACCAGATGGCCGTATTCTACTAGCCTAAGCGTAGTTTATACTATTCGATGATCTGACCTTTGTTACATTCTGTGAGGAACGTTACGAGCAAGGTCCCTAGATGAGACAGGTCAAGACACGCGTGTTCCAGTTTTTCTCACTATAACGTGGGTAAAAATGTTCTATGCGCGTTTGCCCAAAAAATATGAAACTTACATTACCGCATTAACCAGTTTTGACCAATCTTGCTCAATTTTTTAAGGTTAAGCATTAACGAGTTGCGCCCTCAGTGTCCTGACGTTCACGAAATAAATAGAAGCACGTATATATTTTGAGGTTAATCATTGTGACAGGTCAGGAATCAGAACCACACCGGGTGCTTTCCATTTAGAGCACAGTGTGACACAGTGTATAAATTTCCATTGTAAGCGTTCAATCCGGGCAAAAGAATAGACCAGAAATGTTTACACCGTGTCATATTGTGCTCTATATGGAAGGCATCCATTGTCATACGAAACTTTTGGCGCATTCTCACTGATTTTTTTGCCCACGCGAGTCTTGACCTGTCTAATCTAGGGACCTTGGTTACGAGTTGATTCTGATTTGCCGCGTGATGCTTAGTTACACTCTTGACGTACGTAGTTTAATGCATATGACTCTCGGAAATCTGCTGATCAGCTTCTCAGGTCTTTTCGTTCAGCTCACCCAAATTCAAAGAGTTTTTTAAGTTTTGGGTCCAGCCAAAACCATTACTACGCGTGATCGAAATAACTATTGATGACGACTTGGGTTTAATACACGTTTATTTACACAATCTCCGTTAAGTTCTCGGTAGTTTGGCTTACAATTGTTGTACAAGCTGATGGTTATCACTTATCATATTTACAAACTGTTGCTAAGTCTCGGCGGTTCTGAGTTAAATTATTCTATGATTTCGTTCTATGATTTCTGAGAGGTTCTGATCTGTACTATTCGGTGTCTAAATGTCTTCTCTATAAAGTCTAAAATTGTACTCCGTCCTAGTCAACGTCTTAATCTTTTCTGCATCTTGTTATCTGAATCAGGGTTGAATTGATGGGAAATTTATAGGAGGAGTTCAAGTCGCGTTTTATCGCGCGTCTAAATTGATTGGCTGAGGCTGATTAATACTCGATAAAACCCTTTGTTAAATTATCAGCTTTGTCAGGTACAAAGATCATTTCATAAATAAAAACATAGAAAATACCGGAATTATTAACAGAACCGATGCCTCATATCAAATAATTTCGAAATGGTGAAACATTTATTAGATTCTCGATTATACTCTACTTTGGTTTATTTTACCAAATGAAATCTTTCTTGACAAATTGATTGAAAGGACTTTTTCCACCGTGTCGTCATCATTGAATACCTAATTCAGAAAGCGCCTGAGGTTGCATCGAATTATTATCGATAAATATATATTGTTATTGAAAACAAATTTTTTCATTTGCGTACCGATACCATAAACCTAATTTACTTTTACGACTCCGGCTGTTGTACCGAAATCGCTTTCACCCTAAAGGTTAGAATCAAACGCAGACCATGACTAAGTCTTATTGTGCGTCATAGACCATGGAAAACATTAACAAGAAATGGTTAATCTCTTCGCCTTCACAATTTCTGTGAAGTTGCATTGATTGCACTTTTATGGTCACTAGTGTAAGAGGGTCACTGAGGCGGAAAGTCCTACAAGTGTAATAAAATGGCATATTCTCGCAGTTTTCCGACGCAATTAACTCCAGATTAGAGGTATTTTATGGTACCCTTTGTGTATTCCCTACCTGCGATACCTTGTAGTTGAACAACTCAATAACTCCGTTAATAATTATCGTGCATTTATTTTTTTTAGAACTATGCTATTTTTTTCTCAACAATTCTAAATATAGTTCTAAAAAAAAAAAATGTACGATAATTATTAACGGAGTTATTGAGTTGTTAATTAAGCGGTGAGAACAGCCGGGCGCGCGTAGCCTCGAGCCCCCCACTACGTTGAGCGGTTTCATTCCTCCGACTAACGTCGCTCGACGAACGTTGAGCAATTTTTTTTTCCTACATACAACGCACCTAGAGATCTGAAAAAATTCACGGTGATGCCTTGGGGTGTTGAGAAATAGCTGATTTTTTCCCCCTCAATATTAATTACAACAACAATAAACAAAATAACATTTAAACACCGTTATCTCCGGTTCTAATCATGATATTCATGTTTTTTTTTTTTTCAATTAGTCGTAAAATGAAGGGAAAGTACAATCCATCATAATATTTACAATAATATGAATATTCTCGGAGATATCTCTATTTGTTTAAAAGCAAAAAATTTCAAGTCGCCCAAAAATTGTGATTTGCGAGTATAAAAAATTTTTTTTTTCCATGTATAGAAAGTACTAGTAACGAACTGACTCCATGATTTTTTGGCAACCCGTGGGCCAATCACATAAGAAAGCGCAGACGATATACGGATTTTGGCTTGTCGCGGATTGTTGCTCAACTATGTAACACAGCCAAAAAAGCCTTGCACGATAATTTTGAAGACACTTTATATTACCTGTACCATGAGTGTCAAAGCCACACGTTGTTTATTCATCAATTTATAACAACAAATGTGAATTTTTTTCCACGGCATTTTGCATTTTGCAACTAAACAAATAGAGGAAATTGATCTCACGATAGCTTGTTTCATCGACAATGTTGAGACGAATAACATTTGTTTGAACAGTTTTCGTGTATGACCCATGACAAAGACGTTATTTATCAAAATGTGGGGTCTCAAAAGTTTAAACAATCGTTACGAACAAACCCGGACCTAACTTTTTGGGGCATGAGTGAAAATATGTTCGTCCGTCTCTAACGAACCCATAAAAGAATCGACTAACCTACGTTATTCCAGAATAGAAGTCAGTCAATTTGATAACTTATTCGTCTGGACTATGGGTAGGGAGTCTATAAGCGATCGTCTAGTCCGCTTCCTATTAGTTCAGCCGGCATTGGGCCTCACCAATGACGCGCCTTGTCTTTGGGCCTTTCCCCCTCCCTGCCTGGCTCAGGCGTTGCTCCCACCCGGCGAATTTCGGACTCGGCCCGCAGTCCACATTATTTTTGAAGAGGTTTGGAAATTCAGTCGTCAACTCTTCGTGGTCAGCAGTGGTCAGAGTTGGACGGTATTCAAGACAAGCAAAATGCGCTCTTCATTTGATTGTGTTTTAGTGACGAACTTAAGTTTCAGTGAGTTATTTTCTTTTGTTCAACTTGACATCAGGAATAATTATTTGAATATGCCACATTGTACACAGTTAATTTCAGTCACGGGCCACATGTATTATATTTTCTTTTCGTACCAAGCATTAATGCTTTACTAATAAATTTTGCGAATGAACACAGTGAAATAAGTTTTACTTGTGAGTAAATTTTCGATGGACGTATATTTGTCCTCATAGTGTGAATTAATGCGCGAATTCTACTTTTTACAATTCAAATAAGTGACGCCAATGCTACAGTGAAATACCGAGCTCATCGTGCATGAAATCAACACGACTTTGTATTCGCGCATCGATTAAACGTAAGTGACAGTCGAAATAATAAATGTCATTTTTGTTTTTATACCCGAATGTTGCCACAATAAGTAATTTGTATCCTCCTTAATCTGGGATAAATTTAATTGACTTCGATCCATATACGTTGATAATATTTTCATCGGGCAAATGATATGACTTTCGATAAAGACGCGTTATTGTACAGTTCATACTTAAGGTCGTATACTAACGACAAACAGAAAGAAAACCGTCAAAATATATTTTCGCGATCCATTTACCAACTCTGTGGAATGAAATTCACACTATTTTTATCGGAATAACCTTTTTCAACACCACCACTGGGGTAAAGTTTCAGGCGCGTTCTTTTTTTTTGACATGATTTCCCCAGTAAGCCTAATCTTCTTACCATTACTTGCAAGTTTGTTTTGTTTTCTGACGTTCTCTTTCTAATAAGATTTTGAAATGGAAATTCCGTTTTTTTCTCGCAAGTGTAAAGGATCGAAGCGATGTATTTTCATCTTTGTTTCATTCTCTTGTTTATAAGGTTTTGAAATCGGATTCTAGATCTTCCTGCTAGAAGTATCCCGAATAGTTCTACAGTTCTATACAGGTTTGAGCGAAAATTCTGTTGAATTTGCCCCCAGAGAAGTATTATCAAAAATTGAAATGCCTACTTCGTGTAACATCTTAGAGCATCTCAACGAAATTCGATCGGCGGACCTGCAAATTAGAGATATCAGAAGAATTTCATGGAATCAAAACTGATTTAAAAATATAGTGAGTTGTTCTTAAAAACAAAAATCCAATCAAACGAGAAGCTAACTTCTCCTGACGTGTCGTAGCATCTAGACTGATTATGACAATTTGACCATCATTCGACATATATACATATATGATGAATTCTAAAGCCAACGAGTATGGTATCAATAGTTGTGCAGGTCAAAAGGGTGCAAAAATGACGTAAGTTTTCACTTCGCTGACGTCGCGCGATTCAATATCAGATCTCCAACCGTTTCTGAAAAAACCAAACTATCAAGTCGAGTACCTGCAAATCTGGAAACTTTGGTCCGTACGCGGCCAGCTCATTTCAGGATAGCAACATCTGAAGTCGGCGAGCCGAATATTGACGCTGACCAAATCGATTGAATAGTTGAAAGTGTCGCAGATCAGAACTATGATCGACTCGATCTGGAATATGAAGAGCGAGGTCGGAGCAACTCGATAGTCACTCCAAAACGATAGTACCTCTCGTCCTATAGCCAAACGTTCGTAGTCGGTGTGCGAAATAAATGTTGAAATATATTTCTGTCCAGGACTATGTTCAACTAGACTGCAACGATCAAGAAAGAGTTCGACGCAACTCGAAAATCTCCCTGAAACACCCGCACCTCGCGTCATAAGGCCGACAATTCGAGGTAGCTGTTGAAAAAGATCGTTTGCGTACATTTTTTTACCGAAACTGTGTTCGATTGAACAGGAACTATCAGGAGACTGGTCGGAGCGACTAGGAACTCACTCCAAAACACCACCATTTCACATTCACACCACAGCATGCAACATGGTGAAGACGAAAGTTACGGGTTCATGTTTGATATATTCATAGAAATATATATGTTTGATCGAAACATGGTTCGATCAGACGAGAGCTGACGAAAACAAAGGGAAGACTCGAAACTCACTGTGAAACACCAGTATTTCACCCTAAACGACAGCTCGTAACATTAGAGAAAAAAAATGATTCTGATCAAAACACTGTTCGATCAGACCAAAGCTGACGAGTAAACAAAAGAAAGCGACTTGAAAATCGCTGTGAAACACCCGCATTTCAGCCTACGTTTGAAAAGAAAATGTATCATCAAAACATTCTTCAATCAAACCAGAGCTGTCAAGAGAAAAAAAGACTCGAAATTCACCTGGACACGACAGCACTCAACGTCTTGGCGCGGGAAATTGGGTTGAGTGTTTAATATGTTTACAAAAATATATATTTCGAGAAAAACAAAACACAGACTTACGAAATTGGTGTGAGTTTTTGAACTGTTCACGAAAATATATATTTCCGATCGGAAAATCATTCGATCGGACAACAGCTATCGAGAAAAATGGAAAAGAGATTCAAAACTCAGTGGGAAACACCAGCATCTCAGCCCGACACGACACACTCAACGTCTTGGCGCCGGAAATTATATTAAGTGTTTTATGTGTTTACGAAAATACGTATTTCTGATCGGAAAATCATTCGATCGGACAACGGCTATCGAGAAAAATGGAAAAGTGATTCAAAACTCAGTGGGAAACACCAGCATCTCAGCCCGACACGACACACTCAACGTCTTGGCGCCGGAAATTATATTAAGTGTTTTATGTGTTTACGAAAATACGTATTTCTGATCGGAAAATCATTCGATCGGACAACGGCCATCGAGAAAAATGGAAAAGTGATTTAAAACTCAGTGAGAAACACCAGCATCTCAGCCCGACACGACACACTCAACGTCTTGGCGCCGGAAATTAAGGTAAGTGTTTTATTGTGTTTACGAAAATACATATCTCTGATCGGAAAATCATTCGATCGGACAACGGCTATCGAGAAAAATGGAAAAGTGATTCAAAACTCAGTGGGAAACACCAGCATCTCAGCCCGACACGACACACTCAACGTCTTGGCGCCGGAAATTATATTAAGTGTTTTATTGTGATTACGAAAATACATATCTCTGATCGGAAAATCATTCGATCGGACGACGGTTTTCAAGAAAAATGTAACAAAGACTTGAGAAATTGGTGTACTTGTGTGATGTGTTTACGAGAATATATATTTCTGATCGGAAAATCATCCGATCGGACAACGGCTATCGAGAAAAATGGAGAAGGGATTCAAAACGCAGTGAGAAACACCAGCATCTCAGCCCGACACGACACACTCAACGTCTTGGCGCCGGAAATTATATTAAGTGTTTTATGTGTTTACGAAAATACGTATTTCTGATCGGAAAATCATTCGATCGGACAACGGCCATCGAGAAAAATGGAAAAGTGATTTAAAACTCAGTGAGAAACACCAGCATCTCAGCCCGACACGACACACTCAACGTCTTGGCGCCGGAAATTAAGGTAAGTGTTTTATTGTGTTTACGAAAATACATATCTCTGATCGGAAAATCATTCGATCGGACGACGGTTTTCAAGAAAAATGTAACAAAGACTTGAGAAATTGGTGTACTTGTGTGATGTGTTTACGAGAATATATATTTCTGATCGGAAAATCATCCGATCGGACAACGGCTATCGAGAAAAATGGAGAAGGGATTCAAAACGCAGTGAGAAACACCAGCATCTCAGCCCGACACGACACACTCAACGTCTTGGCGCCGGAAATTATATTAAGTGTTTTATGTGTTTACGAAAATACGTATTTCTGATCGGAAAATCATTCGATCGGACAACGGCTATCGAGAAAAATGGAAAAGTGATTCAAAACTCAGTGGGAAACACCAGCATCTCAGCCCGACACGACACACTCAACGTTTTGGCGCCGGAAATTATATTAAGTGTTTTATTGTGTTTACGAAAATACATATCTCTGATCGGAAAATCATTCGATCGGACAACGGCTATCGAGAAAAATGGAAAAGTGATTCAAAACTCAGTGGGAAACACCAGCATCTCAGCCCGACACGACACACTCAACGTCTTGGCGCCGGAAATTATATTAAGTGTTTTATGTGTTTACGAAAATACGTATTTCTGATCGGAAAATCATTCGATCGGACAACGGCTATCGAGAAAAATGGAGAAGGGATTCAAAACTCAGTGGGAAACACCAGCATCTCAGCCCGACACGACACACTCAACGTCTTGGCGCCGGAAATTAAGGTAAGTGTTTTATTGTGTTTACGAAAATACATATCTCTGATCGGAAAATCATTCGATCGGACAACGGCTATCGAGAAAAATGGAAAAGTGATTCAAAACTCAGTGGGAAACACCAGCATCTCAGCCCGACACGACACACTCAACGTCTTGGCGCCGGAAATTATATCAAGTGTTTTATGTGTTTACGAAAATACGTATTTCTGATCGGAAAATCATTCGATCGGACAACGGCTATCGAGAAAAATGGAGAAGGGATTCAAAACGCAGTGGGAAACACCAGCATCTCAGCCCGACACGGCACACTCAACGTCTTGGCGCCGGAAATTATATCAAGTGTTTTATGTGTTTACGAAAATACGTATTTCTGATCGGAAAATCATTCGATCGGACAACGGCCATCGAGAAAAATGGAAAAGTGATTTAAAACTCAGTGAGAAACACCAGCATCTCAGCCCGACACGACACACTCAACGTCTTGGCGCCGGAAATTATATTAAGTGTTTTATTGTGTTTACGAAAATACATATCTCTGATCGGAAAATCATTCGATCGGACAACGGCTATCGAGAAAAATGGAAAAGTGATTCAAAACTCAGTGGGAAACACCAGCATCTCAGCCCGACACGACACACTCAACGTCTTGGCGCCGGAAATTATATTAAGTGTTTTATGTGTTTACGAAAATACGTATTTCTGATCGGAAAATCATTCGATCGGACAACGGCTATCGAGAAAAATGGAGAAGGGATTCAAAACTCAGTGGGAAACACCAGCATCTCAGCCCGACACGGCACACTCAACGTCTTGGCGCCGGAAATTATATTAAGTGTTTTATGTGTTTACGAAAATACGTATTTCTGATCGGAAAATCATTCGATCGGACAACGGCCATCGAGAAAAATGGAAAAGTGATTTAAAACTCAGTGAGAAACACCAGCATCTCAGCCCGACACGACACACTCAACGTCTTGGCGCCGGAAATTAAGGTAAGTGTTTTATTGTGTTTACGAAAATACATATCTCTGATCGGAAAATCATTCGATCGGACAACGGCTATCGAGAAAAATGGAAAAGTGATTCAAAACTCAGTGGGAAACACCAGCATCTCAGCCCGACACGACACACTCAACGTCTTGGCGCCGGAAATTATATTAAGTGTTTTATGTGTTTACGAAAATACGTATTTCTGATCGGAAAATCATTCGATCGGACAACGGCCATCGAGAAAAATGGAAAAGTGATTTAAAACTCAGTGAGAAACACCAGCATCTCAGCCCGACACGACACACTCAACGTCTTGGCGCCGGAAATTAAGGTAAGTGTTTTATTGTGTTTACGAAAATACATATCTCTGATCGGAAAATCATTCGATCGGACGACGGTTTTCAAGAAAAATGTAACAAAGACTTGAGAAATTGGTGTACTTGTGTGATGTGTTTACGAGAATATATATTTCTGATCGGAAAATCATCCGATCGGACAACGGCTATCGAGAAAAATGGAGAAGGGATTCAAAACGCAGTGAGAAACACCAGCATCTCAGCCCGACACGACACACTCAACGTCTTGGCGCCGGAAATTAAGGTAAGTGTTTTATTGTGTTTACGAAAATACATATCTCTGATCGGAAAATCATTCGATCGGACAACGGCTATCGAGAAAAATGGAAAAGTGATTCAAAACTCAGTGGGAAACACCAGCATCTCAGCCCGACACGACACACTCAACGTCTTGGCGCCGGAAATTATATTAAGTGTTTTATGTGTTTACGAAAATACATATCTCTGATCGGAAAATCATTCGATCGGACAACGGCTATCGAGAAAAATGGAAAAGTGATTCAAAACTCAGTGGGAAACACCAGCATCTCAGCCCGACACGACACACTCAACGTCTTGGCGCCGGAAATTATATTAAGTGTTTTATGTGTTTACGAAAATACGTATTTCTGATCGGAAAATCATTCGATCGGACAACGGCCATCGAGAAAAATGGAAAAGTGATTTAAAACTCAGTGAGAAACACCAGCATCTCAGCCCGACACGACACACTCAACGTCTTGGCGCCGGAAATTAAGGTAAGTGTTTTATTGTGTTTACGAAAATACATATCTCTGATCGGAAAATCATTCGATCGGACAACGGCTATCGAGAAAAATGGAAAAGTGATTTAAAACTCAGTGAGAAACACCAGCATCTCAGCCCGACACGACACACTCAACGTCTTGGCGCCGGAAATTAAGGTAAGTGTTTTATTGTGTTTACGAAAATACATATCTCTGATCGGAAAATCATTCGATCGGACAACGGCTATCGAGAAAAATGGAAAAGTGATTTAAAACTCAGTGAGAAACACCAGCATCTCAGCCCGACACGACACACTCAACGTCTTGGCGCCGGAAATTATATTAAGTGTTTTATGTGTTTACGAAAATACGTATTTCTGATCGGAAAATCATTCGATCGGACAACGGCTATCGAGAAAAATGGAAAAGTGATTCAAAACTCAGTGGGAAACACCAGCATCTCAGCCCGACACGACACACTCAACGTCTTGGCGCCGGAAATTATATTAAGTGTTTTATGTGTTTACGAAAATACGTATTTCTGATCGGAAAATCATTCGATCGGACAACGGCCATCGAGAAAAATGGAAAAGTGATTTAAAACTCAGTGAGAAACACCAGCATCTCAGCCCGACACGACACACTCAACGTCTTGGCGCCGGAAATTAAGGTAAGTGTTTTATTGTGTTTACGAAAATACATATCTCTGATCGGAAAATCATTCGATCGGACAACGGCTATCGAGAAAAATGGAAAAGTGATTCAAAACTCAGTGGGAAACACCAGCATCTCAGCCCGACACGACACACTCAACGTCTTGGCGCCGGAAATTATATTAAGTGTTTTATTGTGATTACGAAAATACATATCTCTGATCGGAAAATCATTCGATCGGACGACGGTTTTCAAGAAAAATGTAACAAAGACTTGAGAAATTGGTGTACTTGTGTGATGTGTTTACGAGAATATATATTTCTGATCGGAAAATCATCCGATCGGACAACGGCTATCGAGAAAAATGGAGAAGGGATTCAAAACGCAGTGAGAAACACCAGCATCTCAGCCCGACACGACACACTCAACGTCTTGGCGCCGGAAATTATATTAAGTGTTTTATGTGTTTACGAAAATACGTATTTCTGATCGGAAAATCATTCGATCGGACAACGGCCATCGAGAAAAATGGAAAAGTGATTTAAAACTCAGTGAGAAACACCAGCATCTCAGCCCGACACGACACACTCAACGTCTTGGCGCCGGAAATTAAGGTAAGTGTTTTATTGTGTTTACGAAAATACATATCTCTGATCGGAAAATCATTCGATCGGACAACGGCTATCGAGAAAAATGGAAAAGTGATTCAAAACTCAGTGGGAAACACCAGCATCTCAGCCCGACACGACACACTCAACGTCTTGGCGCCGGAAATTATATTAAGTGTTTTATGTGTTTACGAAAATACGTATTTCTGATCGGAAAATCATTCGATCGGACAACGGCCATCGAGAAAAATGGAAAAGTGATTTCAAACTCAGTGAGAAACACCAGCATCTCAGCCCGACACGACACACTCAACGTCTTGGCGCCGGAAATTAAGGTAAGTGTTTTATTGTGTTTACGAAAATACATATCTCTGATCGGAAAATCATTCGATCGGACAACGGCTATCGAGAAAAATGGAAAAGTGATTCAAAACTCAGTGGGAAACACCAGCATCTCAGCCCGACACGACACACTCAACGTCTTGGCGCCGGAAATTATATTAAGTGTTTTATGTGTTTACGAAAATACGTATTTCTGATCGGAAAATCATTCGATCGGACAACGGCTATCGAGAAAAATGGAAAAGAGATTCAAAACTCAGTGGGAAACATTAGCATCTCATCTTGACCGACACACTCGAAGTCTGGGCGCGGGAAATTGGGGTAAGTGTTTGATGTGTTAACGAAAATCTATATTTCTGATCGGAAAATTATTCCATCAGACAGATGAGGAAAGTGACAAAGAGACTCGAAAATCACTGTGAAACAGCACCCTCTAATCGATTCCTTTGTCTATTACAGCCAATAAAACTTTTTGTCCGTTGCAGCTAATCAAACCTTTTGTCTGTTACAGCCAATCAAAACTTTTGTATGTTCCAACTAATTAATTTGTTTCTTTTTTCGTTTATAATATTTTTTACCCATCCAAGCTAAGTATATTTTTGTCTATATCACCTATATCTATGTCACTTATTACATTTTTATCTGTTTCAGGTAACTGAGTTTTGTTGACTATACCAAAAAATTAACGTTTTATTTTTCAGGCTTAGGTCCGGCTTGGGTCTGGTTCAGGGTCAGTCATCTTGTTTTCACAGATGCATAGATTTAGCGCTGTAGTTCAGAATCATCACGATCACAAAATGTAGTATAATAGATTTAACTATAGTTTATTTTTCAATGGTTTCACAGTCTTTTATTGCAATCGTTTTAGTGTCAGATTTTTTTTGTTCTCGAGTCGCTCAGTGGTCGTGTTCGGTTTGTATTCCACTGTAACATTATACAGCTCTGTCGTATTTTTGTGGTTGTGCTCATTATACTCCAATTTGTTTCCATTTCTTCAAAGATTTCTGCATCGTCTTTCGATAGGTAAATGACAACGTCTTACAGCGATTCGTGTTTTCGATCTTGGTTCAGTTGTTGATTGTTTCGCGTATTCGCCAGGTTCTCTATTTTAGTGATTATCTCATACCTCATCAGAAGAAAGACCCGTGTGCAAACATCCAAAGTCAAACGGCGTTCAGGTATAAGATAAAAACAATCACCCTTCATCCAAAATTAAAACAACTATCTTTCATCCATAATTAAAACAGTCATCTTTTATTGATGAAAAATAGTCAGCGGGTTATATGAACTCAAAAATTTCGAACAAACTGCGAATATACGCAAGTGCAAATTGAATGGGAAAAACAATTTACCATAATTAATATGTGACAAAAAGTCATCTGCAATTTTTCGAAGAAAGTAAGATCAATCTTGCAAGTATTCTCCGTGGAGTAGGCCTACTGGGGATACCACGTAAAAAAAAAACGCACCGGGTGCTCTACCGCTTGCGGTGGTGTGGAAACGAGCATAAGTTAGCATATTTTCACTGGTCAAATACTAACATACCACAGTTTTTCAAATAAAAATTTTATTCTGGCGTAAATGTAACTCATAGTCAATAAAACTCATGCTTCGATGATGAGTACCGCACGTGGAATCGTACCTTCGGTATACCTTCGGATTTCTCTATTTTGGTCAGAATGAATTCCACGTAAATATATTTTTATTTTTGATAAATTTTGTTTCTTAATCAAAGTCAACAAGGTGCATCTGACTAGAAAGGTATACCTTTGGCAATTTAGAGTATGACAATTCCAACATCCTTCTTCCCCGCTTGACCTCTCGAATCTATATTGTAGAAAATTATTTAAAAACTTTTAAGACAAATTTGTATACCCGCTCGATTCATAGATTATTCAAACAAATCTACTGTTGAACACTTTTTTCAAAAAAATCATTACATTCACATACATAAAAAAGGCAACCAATATGATAACTTGCATTTTAAAATATTATTATTTGATTTTAGATTCAATTAAAAATCATATCACTTTCGACAGAAAGGAAGGCCGGACTTTCAGATGATGAATTCGTAAAACGCAAAAAAAAAATGATGCATCAATAACTAAACGCTCTACGCATAAATTGGCTGCCTCGCCACCAATTCCAAAAACCAGTACAGTCATTGTTGGATGGCGATCTGCGCAGGAACTTGTGTAGCGGACAGAGTCGCATATCTAACCAGGTAATATGCGTAGAAATTGAGAAAAGGAACGTTGATCATCTTTAAATTTTTTGAAAATTACTTTTGTGATAATGATTGCCTGAGGTTCATCGGGGTTTGTTACAGCATGGACTCAAACGTTAACAACAATCGAGTCTTACCTAGTTTCCAAAAAGTATTTACAAGTAGTATTTTTGCGTAGAAAGGTCTGGGTTTTCCGCTGCAAATAAACTTTATTTTTAAAAGACCACGGAAATTTAAGGTCAGTTTAAAAATTATTTTTACACGTCAGCTGCATCTCCTTTCGGAACGAAGATATGAGCGTTGATTGAAGATACATATTGTTATTTTCGTTTAACGGTACGAGTCAAGTATTAAACATACGTGTAGAAATTACACAAGGTATGTAGACGAAAAAAGAGATCAGAACAGAATGTTGTAACCACCATTTTTTTTTTTGTTTCTGCAATCATTCTAGAAACAATTGTAACGCATAGACAAATCGAGATCTGCAAAAATTCAGAAATCTTATGAAAAAAATTTGGCAGAAAAAAACAAAAGGACGTAACCGCCGATTGTCTTTATAATATTTTCTTGGGAACGCTCTAAGAACTAATGAAACGCATAAATAAGTTGAAAACTGCGAATGATAGGAATAGAAATAATAATTGTTTTATTAGCCGTAGGCATGCATACGAAATTTAAAACAAAATTATCTTCTGACACATATATATTCCCGTCAAGGTTAATTTTCAAACGCTATGTTCTTGAAGTTTTGAACTTTTATTCGAACGGAGATATGAATGAGCCAATACATAATAAATACGAAGTCTGTAACGTTGATGTAGTCATGCATTTCTAGAAAAATTGGTTACTTTGAAAATTTAACAATGTCTGAAATTCAATATATGGAATAAATTTGAACGTACTCGTTACTCACACTTTGCGAACTTAAATCTTTCCAAGTTGTTTTAAAGCTGCAAACTAGTGATTTATTTATCAACGTTTCGTTATATTACCTGTACTCACTTCTAGTTAATTCATGGCTTATACCAGGCTAGTTCTTTATAAATTTTTATTACTATAAATGACATTATTTTTGTGAAAACTACTACGAATTGACAGATATTTATAATGCAATTTCTGAAGAAGTTCGTCAGAAAAAAAAAACAACATGCATGGTACATATAACTTGCTCGAATTTCCGTTCAACTGAAAGGTCAGAACTTCGAGAAAATCTTTCAACTGATTTAATCTAATAATAATAATAATTTTCCGATCTGGTGGCATTCATTATTATAAGAGAAAAGAAACAATCAAGATTATTTGACATAAAGTTTTAAATAATGTGTGTTTCCGTATGTATACGAATAGAGCAGGAGCCTTGATTTTTTTATAACTAAATATAAAGCTACGCTACACAAACTTTCATGGAAAGCGTTTATTATTTGTCTTGCTCCTGGATGCACATTTACCATTTCACTAGTTTTAATAGTTCTGTAACTTGTCATAAATTTTTTAAATGAGGTGATAATTTTATTCATCTTTCCTATTTTTATGAAAATGGGATGTAGCATAATTTTACATAACATAATATGAACTAGACCAATTCAATTTCTATAAGTTTTATTTGCGAATGTCTTGCTCTTCCGAGAACATTTATAAATATACACAATTATCTAGCAGATAGATATGGAGTCTGATTTAAACTTTGTAGCCAACAAGGTGACGTTTTCCTATAACTTCACCGATATAGAACCAGCAGAGGACTTCGATTCCAACGAGGGTGTTCAACCACGCTTCTCTAACAGTCAGATTACGGTAACTGCCATTCTTAGCGCTCGATAAAATTTTCGCAATTCCGGAACGAATAGCAGGAATATCGGAAAGTTTTGGTGGTGTCAACTCGACCATGGCGTATTGCCTGAAAACCTGCAGTTTAGGCTTTGCCAAGACCATACCAGCTGTCACAAAAAGAGAAACAATGGAATTATATTAGAGCATGCAAGGTGAAATTCTAAAGACTTAATTTCAATGTATGGAAGTCATACCTGTAACAAAACTAAATTCAATAAAACGAAATTGTTCTTGATTGGAAAAATTGTAGAATGTAAGTTACATCAAACGTAACGTGTAGTTTCATACTGGTATCAGTCGTGGATCTTTTAGTGTTTTTTTTTATATCAGCTAGTGATAAACATTGTACAAGTACCAAACAATTCTTTGATGCCATTTTTCAGAGTATCGCTTATCTGTCTAGTTCCATGTTTAAAATAACGACGGAACTATGCTCTGAAGTTGTAAAGTTAAGCTAACATGGAAATGTGTCGATCAACCGTCAAAAACATTGCACGATTCTTGACCATACATTGAAACATGGTTATTTTCGGTGGCATTGCATGGAAATATTTTATCATTGCCATTGAATATATAAAAAGAAGTTTCGTACTGTAATAATCACATTGAACAAGTTTTAGTCTAAAAGGAAATGCTTTGAATTGCGATACCATTTTGACGTACTCTGGGGAAATCAATGGAAACCATCATGCACCTTCGAAGCCAAGAGATAAATGACTTTCTTGTACAAATAAATCATGACATGACAACAAATGTTCGCTTTTTAATACGAACAAATAAAATATTCTACAAATTGACAAATCAATCTCACAGTGCGAAACTACATGTACGTAGATCAATGTTATGTAAGGTTGTGAGCATTGATCACGCACGACGTTGTTCGCTTGATAGTGCATCAAACAATTTGTTGATATAATGAATAGATTATATCTAAAGCAATATGATTCTGAATAAATACTTTTAAGTAGGCCCACGGCCTTCGCTGGTAGTTGCGCTGCCATTTTCGTGCTTCTTCGTCCAGGAATCAAAAAACTGCACGAAAAGACACGGGATGTTGAAATTCCACCGTTCCTCGATACAGAAATGACGGTGACGTAATTCCAGGGAACGGATCAGAACGGATTTGATTCAATGGCGGGAAACAGCAGGTTATTCGATTCGCAATTTTCGGTATTAACTTTAGTACGTGTACACACGTGTATGTTGACGGAAGAATAAAAGATTTTAATGTTCGCTGACTAAAGATATATTCTAATTGACACTATAATAACAATTGTTCCTTTCTTCCATGCGATAAAAGTAAGAAAAAAATTTTATCTGGATCTACGAATATGGTTAGTTTTTTTCATGGTCGCCCTGCATGTCGGATTGAACAGATTGTTTGCCTTCATCACGAGGAGACGACCTTACATCATCAAATTAAATAACATATCCACAACTTTATAGACGTTTTGATATTGTGGAGCTATTACGAGGAAATATTGGGGTGGTAATCTCTTGCATTCGTAATAACATTTGTCTCTAACTTGTAGCATAAAAATCTACTTCATTCGTACTTTGACCATTCATTTTTACAGACTGTTTGCATTATTGCATTTATCCTTCTTGGTTTAATGAATTGTTACATATTTTCAATTTGCAATTGTTACATAATCTATTGGCGGTTTACTCTGTTAATCGGAGGTCATCTCACAATTTCATTTGCTCCTTGGATGAATCAACTTTCATTTATGTAAATAGCATCAAATTGAAATAAGCGATGTCTTAACACTTATTTACCAGATAACAAAATACTATAGCGAATAATTCTAGAAACGAAAGGAATACATTAATGTCGATAATAATGATTAGATCAACAAACATGGGTTCTGCAATAAAGTGTATTGTATTTTCGTGAAAAAGCCAAGTACACGTGTAAATAATTTATTGAGGTAAGTATATCAATTGCTAATTAAAAAGGAATTGAATATCTACCATCTAAAAACTAATTGAATTCACTTTCAACTTGTAGTGTTCCAACTAATCCCACTTCCTAACTCTCAATTCCGGTTCCAAGACTGACCAATTAGGCGAGTGTTTTTCGTTCGACAACCAATTGAAGTCATCCACCAATTGCCAGTTATTAATTTTTTGATCTAGCCCAGCCAAATTGAAATGTATAGAAATATCGTCATAGGACCAATTGTAGGGTGCAAACTGTATTTTCGAACAGTCTTCTATAATAGCTCTACTTGTAACGTGACAATAAACGTCGCAATTCGTTGAAGTATGCAGTCTAAATTGTTGACAAGCAAAAGCAAGGGAACAGGCGTTGCATCTGTCGGCAAATACAGACGAGGAAACTGGCCCAACTAAGACTATACAATTTTGTAGATTAACCATATGTAACGTACTGGGCGCCCCATATATCCTGATGAAACACCCTGACAGGTCAGAGAGCAAGATATCATTTTTGTTCACATTTTCCGCATCCAGAACCAATTTCTCATCCACCTTTCCCATTATCATACAGGCACTGTCGCCATATTTGCTTGAAAGTTTGTTGTTTTGGTTCGTCGCGTTGTTTACAATGCTGTCTGATATTTTGAGATCCTTCAGTCCGTCAGTGACATCGTGACATTTTTCCGACGGTTTTTTCAATACTCTACGATTTTTGAATCCAAACTTTTTCTTCGGCAATAATTTCAGCTCCAGCTCATCCGCCTCGATTTCGAGTAATTGCAGGTTTTCCTGTGCTCTGCGAATGTCATAAACCTTTAGATACATTTTGGATTGGGAAAGAAAGTTCTTCAATGTCAATATCTCTTTGTTTGCTTTGTCAAATATGGCAGGAAGCACGGATGGTGAAGCTGTACAAGCATCGTCTAGCAAGTCTTTAATCGTTTTACAAGACGCGTAGAAAGCATCTTTGAAATAACTAGACTGTTCGGATTCCACGGCAAGTTGCTGCCTTTCTTCTCTGCGTTTCTCGATCACATTTTTGCGCTCGCGATCTCTTTTGGTTATTCGTTCAGGTAAGCTACCCTCTATTAGAGTAGATGGATCCATTATTGTGACAGGAGCTATTATTCAACGCCGCTTGATATATGTTTCGTATCTACGAAGTGCCGCTAGATTCTGCTGTCTTCTGCTCTTTGTTCATAGATTTCTGTTTCAAAGCAGCTTTCCGCAATGACTCAAGAAAAGGTGTCTCGTTATTAGGGTGAGGTCTAAAGCGCAATTGCTGAAATCAGTAATTATCATTTTCAAAACTCGTAAAATATCCATCGGTTAGAAACATGAATTTCTGTTTGTTACTATAGAAACTGTCAAGTAAGTAGTACACCATGAACATTCAGTTATTATAAATGGTTATTTCAATGTGGATATAACAGTTGTAACAATAAAATCAGGTCTCTTCAATTTCTATGACACCCAATGGGCATGCACAAACATGATTCAAATTATCACGAAGGTTTGTTTTTAAATCACAAATTTCATTACTGTTCTTTATCAAAAAATTTTCGTTTGGAGATAATTTTTTGAGTTATATGCCTAGAATTGCCGATCAAGTTTTTATATTTCAGTACAATATCAGAGTGTTTCAGTATTACAACATCCTGACTTGACATTTAGGCCGACACTTGGCCAGTATACTATATACAGTATACAGTATACTAGCCAAGCTGTAGTCAAATAAGATAAATGTGGGTTATTTCAATATACATTAAAATCACCAGTGGTCTAATGGTTAAGTCAGATATAGCATACGATTGTTGCGGATGACTGAAGATCTTTAATATGTACTATTCCCTTGCAATTTCACAAGTATTTTAAACCAGAGAGACTGATTTCAAATCAAATTTGGTTTCGGGCAGCTAGAAGAAAATATTTCTGAATCTATTTTAGTATTTCATTAAACTGTAAGATTATTTGCAAAAGATAATCATTCACATTTTTTACAACATTCTATAATATTTCTACAACTTTTCCTGCTTTTTAGGTTTGCAACAGCTCTGATTCCACAGTAAAAAGTTAATTTTCTGAAAATGCAAATCATTCCAAAGTTACAACGATAAACTCGTAAAAAGTAAACTAAGAAATTATTTTAAAAGTGGATTTTACAATTGTCAGCAATCATTTTTTATTAGTCAAATAAAGAAAGGATTAATTGAAACTCGTACGAGATATTTACCTTCTCTATTTCGGAATCTTTGGGAGTTATAAGTTCGAACAATGCGTATGAGAAACCATAGGTACCAGCCAGCATAAGTAACACCTTGACAAACGCCATGGAAAATGAATGATTATTTGGCTAATTTCTGATTGTACTCCCAGACCATCTGATCTGTTATTTTGCTCTTAAGTTCGGGACTGGTGTATTCTTCAAATGCATAATATTTGTCCAAAATGTAGGGACAGTGTTCGCGACAGAACAATCTGGAACCTGATAAAAATATACTTTAACATCCAATTCATAAGCACCCAAAGGTTTGATCGATCAAGCTTGCTCAAAATCTAGATTGACGCTGTGTTTGAGATTCAATGATAAAGTCTAAAGATAAATAAATATGGTGAAATTTGGTAATCTGTGCGGGAGCACAACATAGCGAACTTAAGGCTAAATAATGTTATGAACCATTTTCAGTATTAGCACGAATTTGTAGTCCGGGTCAAGCTTGATCACTTAAATCTTTAGGCATATCCAACATATAAGCAGAATAACGAATTTACAGATATCGCACAGCTTAAATTAATCTAGGATAAAGAAGCAGCCAGTGTTAAGAGTTAAACGTATTTCACTTTGTTCCAACAAGATGATGCAGTTCAGTCTTATGCCCATAATTTCCAGTAATAATATTTGGGATACGAGATATCTAGCAAACTTTGATTTTCGGCGTTCATCAGGTTAGTTTAATCAAAATAACACGTTCGACTGCTGACTCTGACTGCTAGCTACAGCTTAGTCTCAAATTATCAAGTTAATGAGATTACTGCAGTTTCAAGCGTCAACTGAAACATAATCTTACTTTTATGATTAATGCATAGAACCCTATAAAGATTTATATGGATATTTAAGAACAAAAGTGGGATCAAAAGAGTAGAGAGCAGTAATCGATGAAACTTTACAACTGTCTTACCAAAAATAATTGATAATCCAGGTAAGGATTCATTATCATGCAAGTTTATGCCAAGCGATGAGGGGACAAAAATAATTCATGACCGAATTTTCGATTATGAAATTTTTTGACAGCCGCTTACTAATTGTTTTGGCTACATTAGATAAGTAGTAAGTACCGAATTTCATATGAGCTACTGTGGGTAGACATATCTTTGTTCGGGCAAAGGGCGTGTAGGTGTGAATTAGTATGCAGATGAATACTTTGGGGACAAAGTGTTTGGTAACTACGGGTGGAAAATGTTGAAGTAACGTATTTGGAAAATTACTTTTTCGGGTATTATCAATCAGAGTTGTACTCAAGAAGAGAAATATGTTTCGAGATCGAAGAGGAATTGGGATGTGAAACGGATAACCTAAAAGTCGACAGAGATTTAGGTACAAATGTTATTCGCTGCTCACCTCTGGAGTGTCTCAATAATTGCCACGCTGAGAAGCTGCTGATAAAAAGTATACACTCGGCTACGAGTACAGCCTTTATCCCGTTTCTTGTGCCTTTACCGATTCGAGATTTGGCTGGTTTATACAGCATACTAAAGAAGGTACAGACGGCTGATTTCCTAAAATGGAAATCATCTGGCGCCTGTGAAGTGAACACTGAATTTGCAGCGCTAGATAAACTACTACTAGTAGATGAAGTGGGTTACGTTGGAGATAAATTGGTGTGAGACACGGTATGGTTAAGGTAACGTTCCGCGGAGCGGGACTCTGAAATGGCGCAATTGTACTTTTAACTAGGGTTTCAGTAATTTTCATGTTCCACAAAAAATAGGGAATTTTATATTTCGCTGTTGATTCATGTACCCAGACTGAACCGTTGACTGGAGATATATAAGGACTGATAACCAATGAGACTTTTCGTAATCGTAAATGGACGAGATAAATTCATCATCAAGCGGCGTTCTCTGCGTTTTACCTTGCACGCGCAACTCAATTCGGCAAGCGGTCGGTACGTAAAGACGACAAGAATTGATGTTACCATCGCTCATCGCGTGTGCTCAGATAATGCAGAGTCGAATATTATTATGCCTATGGAATGATGAACGGAAATAGACTGAAATTTTCATGTAACCCCATATGGACGCCGTATACTTTTCAACTACGCAAATTCATTTAGACTAAATTCCGCAATGTCAATCTAACTCCATCGGATCGATAAAAATGATGTTATCTAAACAGATGCACAGTAAACATGCACATAGCTGTAAACAGAGTTAGAAACCTTTTCTTCATGCAAAGTATGGGAGACATAGTCGAAGAAGTTGAAGGATGAAGATATATAGTTGTTCCGATATGTATGTACCTTACGTAATTTCTGTACATATGATTAGTTAATACTTAACTCGTACCGTTAACTGAGGATAATAATATGTATCTCCAGTCATCGCTCATATCTACATTCCAAAAGGTGCAGCTGATATATAAAAATAATTTCTTGACTGACCTTAGATTTCCGTGGTTTTTTAAAAATACAGTTTATTTGCAGCGGAAAATCCAGACCTTTATACACTAAAATATGGCTTGTAAATATTTTTTGGAAATTAAGTAAGAGCCGGTTGTTACTAATGTTTGAGTCGATGCTGTAACAAACCCCGATGAACCTCAGGAACCATTATCACAAAAGTGATGAAAAAAAAAAAAAATTTAAAGATGTTCAAGGTTCCTTTTTTCAACTTCTACTCATATTACCTGGTTAGTTTGCGACTTTGTCCGCTGACTCCCAAACACAAAATTGTTCAGAAAATTATTAAGTGGCCCAGATTATAATTACTTTTATCTGTCCACTTTATTATACATTTATAGCATTACCCGAGCTGATTATTATGAATTTCAAGTATGAGAATATCTATTTCCGTCAAAGTCGATACTATTTTATCCGGAATTTCAGTATTTTTCCGGTAACCCGATTTTTGCGAAGAGAATTTACAAATTTTGCAGACTTAGGTAGAAGAATAATTTCACGAAGTGAAGAGGTGACATTGGTAGAACGTTAGTGAGTTACATTCTGTATGTTAAAATTAGAAGGAACTTGTTAGAAATTCATGTAATTGCTTGGTACTCGTTCAAAAAATATGCATGAGTTATTGAAACGGCATCGGGTTCCGGTGGTGGACTGATTGTTCGCTTTGGAGAAATATACATACATTCGATAAATTCCAAGCGATACTCTTCCTGCGAAGATCGCTATACAATAACGCCTGTACTGGTCTCTGAAATTGGTGGCGAGGCAGCTGACTTATGCGTAAAACGTTAAGTTATTGGTGCATAATTTTTTCCGCATTTTATGAATGTATCCTTTAAGTCCGGCCTTTACAACTTCCTCCGTAACTATCTGCGGGGCGTAAGAAAAATATTTATTGCATACGCGTATTATGAATTATCTTACTCGGTACGACCTTTAGCTGAAACAGATAAAGGTTCGATCAGCTGGATCGAACAAAGAAGAGATTATCGGAAAATAGAAAGTTTTATCTGCTGAAAAAGACGAAGGTATGGTTAGCACAATCACATAAGTTCATACACTGAATAAAAATGGCTCGAGTGCAGCATGATTTTCGTTTTAATATTTGTTGCTACAATTATCTATTGAATTAATGAATGAAAAACTTTCTAAATTTTTTGAATCGACATCTCTTTCTGCTTAAAGTTATTGAAGTGAATATCTTTTTCGACTGAACATTCTGTAGTTCTCAGTGCGTTTGTTAAAAAATTGGTTTTGCCACCCTGATACAGAAAATAATACGATCAGTTAAACGAGTATTTCTGTACATTTCAGACATATTTCATAAATACTTACGTCAAGATTTTCCACTATCAGTATACACTACCAAGACTGTTGTTCCTGCGCGTTAAGCACTGGTTTTCAAACACCGCGCTTTCTCATGACAGAAAGGTATCAAGTCCACGCACAAAGGGCATCGTGGAATTTGAGAATTTTATTATTCATCAAAAAATTCACCGAAGAGCTGAAAAATCAGCACGTCGAGAGTGCGTAACTCTTTTATCTACTGTTTGCAAAATCGACACGCAAAAAAACGTGGCCGTTTCCCGTTAT
Organism: Neodiprion pinetum; assembly: GCF_021155775.2. Lineage (NCBI taxonomy): Eukaryota > Metazoa > Arthropoda > Insecta > Hymenoptera > Diprionidae > Neodiprion > Neodiprion pinetum. The sequence goes on from NC_060234.1 coordinate 20,051,837, forward strand.
TAATTTACGCGCATGAAGCTACGTCCAATTCTCGTGATTAATCTGCGCGCAACAAGGCGTGATAGATTAAACGGTCAAAAAATTTGTATTATCTGGGACTTGTCCCAAAAATTCTATAGAAATACAATCCACATCTGCATCTTTTTGAATCAGACACATTGCTATGCTGATTACAAATCGAATTAAAATGAGGAGGGAGGTTGGAGGGCATGCATTATTGTGTGGCGTGACGGTCGGCGGTCCTCTTCGACGCGAAGTCTTCGAGCTCAACATCTCTCCCCATCTAGCGTACCACGGAACGCGATAGATGGTCCAGAGATGCGTTTCGCCCATTCAGACGATCACAGAGATCAATTGAATGGCATAGTGATCGGTATTTGAATAACGATTAAAAGATGGTTGCAGAGTGACAATAAATAGAAAATTCAATCTCGTTAATATTCAAATGCTTACAAACGGTCGCGAGACTCGAATACGAAGTCTTCTGGGAAAAAAATTTCTGTGATCGTTTGACGCTGTGATTACTAAAGTTATAACATCACGGCACATCGCGACCTTCCTACCCTTGCCTGTTTCCCAACGGAACCACCCAATGGAAAAGAGAGATTCACACACGCACACATGCATAAATCCCGCGACGGATCCCAAAACGTCCACCTACCTACCCGGTTACCTATATTCGATCTAAACGATTCTCCATATTTTCCAACACACATCATTCTTCATCATTTGCGCCGTGGTCACTGACTTACATTTTCGTTGGTTACCTGTTGGGAGCAAAATGTTTTTGTATCGTAGTCTGCCTTCTCGGAATACAGTATCGCGGTTGTATCCCGCCAACTCTAATATTGCATTTATTATTTTAGTAAATTTTGGCAGACTATCGGTACATTAACCTTTTGTAAAAGTGATTAAAAACATCCTGAATGCCAATTAGCATTTTTCTAAGCGAGCTAAGACTGCAGTTGATCAATACTTGTTGGCTGTTAAAAAATTGAAAATGATGTAGAATGTAAAATGCAATTTGATTACGTTACGTTATGCCAGACTTTGGAATTTCATCAATTTAACCATAACGTGAATAATTGAATATGTTCAAACCTCAGGTGAACCCACCACTTAAACGGCATCATCAGTAAATTCAATCGTAGATTATTACATCAGTTACGAAACACAATTCGATCTCGCGAGTGCCGAGTAAGCCATGGTTACCTGTCGCGATGCTCATTCCACTTTTAGCAACGTGTAAAATTTCTAACTTGAAGTAAGCTACGCTAAGTTGCATTGCGAAAAATAATGATTCGACTGAAAGTCAAGCACGTTGCGATCGTGAATGAGCCTATCCATGCAGCTAAGAAATCGAAGATTTGTTTAACAATTGTTACCGCCACGCCACGTGACAGAGGAATCCCAGGGAAATACCCGTAACCTAACACATGCAAACTCACCAACGTTGCCGAGAAATGGAAAAGTTACTCGGAAGTCTCTGCTTAAATCTGTAAAATACAAAACAGAATAGTTGAATTAAATTAACAAATTGGCTTTTCAGTTGGCAAATTAATTATTCCTGTTGTCTAGTTTCATATTTATGCGTTGCATGTTATGCGAGAACAAAAGTTCGGCTTCAAATGTACCACCCTGAATTATCAATGCATAATTAAAATAGGTATTATTACCTCGACTCTCTGGGCTGCTTCACACTTTTACATGTAGTAGTTTTTGTAGAATCTCAGGTTTATTGGTGAAGCGCCGCACTTTTCACATAATTCAGATCATCACTAATTTCTCATAATCCAAAAATCGGCACCGCAATAACACTCGATTCTACACTCACTTTTTGTGCTATCACAAATCATCCAAAAAATTAATAAAATTGACACTCGACGTACAGAGACAAAAATTGACATCACTGAAATCTGAGGTTACACAAAACAATGAAAACCCGGGACACGAAATTTACCTTCAACGTTCGCAGGCTGTTTTAATTTCAGTAATTCGGTTTTTCTTCAGGTTGTACGCTGCTCCTTGTGTATTATTCATATATGAGTATGGTGGAAATACACTGATCGAAAAACGTGACACAACTTGTACAACGCGGTCTGAATATCGAACCGATACTGAAAGCACCATGATTTCACTTTGATTGTTCGGAAACGACTGATGCCGTACGGCGCTGAGAAGAGATTTAACTCAGTTCTTTGAAGGACAGAAGATAATAATTCTCCCGCCCTCTCTGTCGCTCTTCCTATAGAGTGGGGGTAAGTGCACGCGCCTGCCTAGCTGTTCTTCCCCTCTTGTGGCCCCTACTCCATGGGTAGAGCGACAGAGAGGGCAAGAGAATTATTATCTTCTGTCCTTCAGAGAACCGATTCAAATCCGTTGACGTGTGACTGAAGAATATACTCCAATCAACGGTTCACGGGATGTTTACGCCGTTGTTTACGCTCTATTTTCTGTAGCTCTGTGGTCCCAACGACCGGGTGAAAACACCACGTAAGCTACGCGCAATACAATCTATGTAATGTTTACGGGATTACTGTAACATGCGACGTTAGCCAAAGTATGAATTCTCCAACTTACGGCGTGCTGCGTTGACTGAGGATATAGGTATACCAGTCAACGCAACTGGAAAACCTGCAAGTGTCAGGGGGTTTTTAATTTTGTCATGGTAATTAGAAATGATTTTTCGAGGTAACAAGTTTACTTTTTCCGTCGAGAAAACAAATTGGCTTGAACTGACATTTTTGTATACTATATTTTTCTTCAATTCGAATTGAATATCAACTGAATATCGAGTTAATAAATTGAACGATTCAAGTTTGAGTAACATACTAGAAATGGAAAAATGTCAGAGAAGACATTTCAAGACAAGTTTTAGGTCCTGGAACACCTGGAAATGTCATGGGATTTTGTTCCCAAAAATTTGTGGCCACCCTGTATCTAGCAGAATTTGGGTCTACAGCCGAAAATTGGTCTTCTCATCTTCTGGGTATGAGTATAGATAGATGTAGAGAATCTGTTCTTCATATTTGAACTCACCGTGTCACAATAGGTGATTCGTACGAAGAAACTATTATTTATTATTTCACTAAACATTTGACATAAGAAAAACCATCGCGTAAATGCGAGCCATTCTACCCTGGCGATAATGATTTTTACGATTTCCGACAAATATCTAAAGAAACTGGGACATTTCGTACAATTTTTTATAAAAAAAAATAGAATTTTTATAAATTGTACATATGCACACTTTGTCATAAAAATTTTATCTAAATTTTCATGACGATTTATATTTTCAGTAAACAATCCCTTACAATTTTGCAAGAAAATTAATAATTTCTCATGAAAAACTATGCACATTTACAATTTTGTACTAAACAACACAAATGGATCAATTTCTGTAAAAATTCGTAGTAGTAGAAATTTTCACCAGGGTACACTTATGTATTAAAAGCGACGATGATCTACGAAAAGTACAATATTTCAAGAGAAATACGATAATTTACTAAAAATTCAATGCCAAAACTACGAAAGTGTCTGAACTTCTACTTAAACGCAAATAATAATAACTTAATCGGTTGCAGATATTGCCACACCATGGTCACGATATCTCAACTTGCAAATTAACAGACAAATAAATTCTAGAAGTGTCTAGAAATATGTGCATATACTTAAACGTATACGAACTGAAAAAAATGGTCAGAATTTGTATTATAACTGATTGCACTCATTCCCTAAATATAAGAATATTCGAAATATTACTGTTACAATTGAACATACCTTTTCTTTCTTATTTTACAATATTTACAAATCAGGTTCACATAAAAAAGTGAAATATTTTAATCTACACGATCAATTCTTCATTTAAATGTATTAATTAGTGTGAATAAATGAAATGGTTTCAGTATTGATGTAGAATTTGTAACTTAAATAGGAAATTGATAAAATGGTGCATTAGACATTTATTGATTTTTAAAAGATTTAATTACAGAATCTTTCTTCCAGTCTTGTTAGCTGTTTTATAATTTCAAGTTACACCTGAAAGATATGAAATTGCTTGAAAACATTGCTTGGAATAAAAAGGCGACGTTTAATTCTACAAAAAACTCAATTTAATTCTCAATCTTAAGCCTAAAGCACTTCATTGAACTTGTCCTACCAGCTCTGATGAAGGATTTAAAACCGAAATATATTTATTGTATCTTATTGATTCTATAATAATGTCTTGTAAGGACTATCTAAACAACCAACATTATGTGATATTTAGATGTTAGCTACAGAACATTCCACGTGAAATACATCAGTTTTTTTCTTGGGTTATTGTTTTATCTTGTATATACGCCAGCAGTCCACATGGAGTGAGGTTTTTTACGAAAAGATTTCAAAGTTTCTTGCCTTGCTTTCGAGACATAGAAAGAAAAACTTCTGGTTTAACTTCGCTAACAACAGATACAACAATTTTGTCAACCAAATAATTTGATTTTAAATACCTTGAGAAACTCCACAATATTTGCGGAATCATTTGGTAGAATAATTTAACTTTCCAGGAACCATCCACTGGCAAACGTCTCAGAAATTATTAATTCCTTGACGTACTATATTCTATGTAAATATTCAAAGCATTTTGTTCAATAGAGTATACAGATAATTTTCCATTATGTTAAAAGGTTGTAAAATTTCAAATCTCACATTCCACTGAAAATTTTGTTTTGCGTAACATTTTTCAATGTAAGACTTCCCCAAAGTGTTTTTGGCAGTCTTTGATTTTGAATAAGTAATTAACAAAATTTTTTAAGAATTATCATCTGAGAAGTTATGATACTTTTTTTTCTCATGACTGGTTGCTCTGGAAATAAAACGACTAAGACTTGAGACATTCGTTTTCACTCAAATTTTTTGAATCACTGAACGGCGGTGGGAAATTTTTCAATGTAAACACAATTTAAACTCAATTAAAAGAAATTCAAGATTCTCAAAATACGCCACTTTTTATTTTCATAATTTTTCTTTACAAAAATCCAGACAAAGTAACGAAAATTTGGAGCCCTGATCGAAAATGAGATCAATTTTTTTTTTCAATGAATTGTAAATTCTTTAATTAGGCTCTTGTAAACTAAGCCTGTGTAAGTCATTTTCTGAAACGGAAAATTTCTAAATACTTTGATTAAATTAATTTATGATGGTTTTAATTGTAATTAGCTACACTAAGTTCAAAGGAAATTGAAAATGAAGATTGGAATTACAACGAATTCGTAAATTTAACTGTATTAGAATTATTTTTATATTTTTGTTTGTAACAAAAATTCATGATGCAAATTTTATAGTGCAACCTAAGACTTAAAATTCTGATCTCTTTCGACTGAACCGATAATTTCCAATACACGTACTGGCATATGCGTTTGATTCCATAAGCCTCTAACAAACAGTTTTTGACAAAGCAAGACCATACACTTTAATAAAGTTCTTCTTATTCTTGAAATTCGTAATATTTCTCTGATGTTTAACATATTACTGATGATGATTACATTCATTATGTTATTCCTGAGTAGACGTATTGCACAAGTCGATAATTTCTATAATTCTAATGTTTTCATGTCAGCATTACATGTCCATTAACATTAGTTGCTGCTATAAACATCGTTTAAGGAGTAATCTGTAATCACAGATTCATTTACGAGTACTCAATTTACAAGCAACAAATATATGGTAATAAATATTAAATGAATTCCAAATTCCGAGCGTTATTTCTTTCGTCCTCCGCATTACGGAGTATTGTAATTATGAAACATCTTTTTCTTCCTCTCTCTCAACCAGGGGACGTTTTCATGTACTTGCTTAAGGCATAATTTTAGTTTGGTAAGACGACATTTGGTGTACTTATGCGATACTTATATTTAGTACAGATACTACAAGCATTAGCAGTAAAATATACAATGGATAATATTTAGATGGGAGTATTAAAGAGAATAATACACTTCTGTACAAAATAGTTTTTGGAAATTTCTATCAAGATTATTAGTTTACAAATTACTACTAAGATGACCAAGATGCACCACAAGGTAGACAAGAATTGAAGTTATAGCACTGGTTCATCTGTAATGAATATGTTTATCTTACCATTTAAGTTAGTATTGGTAGTATTGGACAGCTTACTGCTTTTTGTTCACACAGAAGCATTTCTATTCTTAGTTATGTGATGTGATAATATACCTTATTGCTTAGTGAATACAGAATATGTATACATATGAGGCATTCCACGTCAACTCGACTAACGATTTTCCCTCACCATTTTTTATTTACTTCAGGATTTTTCATATAGTTCTCCGGTCACGAAAAAGCGCTTTTTAATTTTTTATGATTATTCAAACCTATCTAAAAGTTGTCATTTTTTAAAAGTCTCAACAAATTCTCGAAAGTCTTATTTTTCGTTTCGATCATTTTGACACCCGTTCCATAATGGGGTAATTTTTTCGTCCAATTTTTTCTAGTGCTTTAAACATTTTGAACACACAAGACACCATGTTTCCACATTCCGAAAATTCTCAAATAATTACCAAAATTTTCGTTTCCAATTTTGATTCTTTTGCTGCAAGAAGGCAGAATTTTTTGTAATTCTTGAAGATTTTCGGAATATTGAAACATGGTGTTTTGTTTAGTCAAAATGTTTAAAGTGCTAGAAAAAAATAGAACAAAAAATAATCCCATCATGGAACGGATGTCAGAATATAAGATTTTTGAGAATTTATTGAGGTTTTAAAAAAAATGTCAATTTTTAGATAGTTTTGAGTAATCGTAAAAAAATAAACTTTGTAAAAAATAAGAAGTCCTTTTTTGTGACCAGAGAACCATACGAAAAATTCTGGAGCAAATCAAAAATGGCGAAGGATTATCATTGGTTGAGTTGACATGGAATGCCCCACATACAAGTGTGTCTGAATTTGTAAATACCTGATTTTTAACATGCAGTATCATCTAACATTTTTTATTTGTCTACATTTTTTTTATCGCAAACCCACTCACAACGCCACTTTAATACATATCGATAGTAACTGCAATGATTTCGGTAATAGCTATTATAACAATACTGTCATCACCGATGATAATATCAACAGAAACAAATCAAGTTCACAAACTTTCGATTTCTAGCCTAAAGTACCATAGATACTGTTGCTAATTTATTAAAAGAATATCAACACACTTTTCGATTTGGGATTAATAGTTGAAGTTTATTCTTTTAAGTTACTTGTTACAGCAGGAAATATTAGCTGGCCAGAAAAATTTATTTTTGACACATCTTAATATAATAAAGATTAAAAAAGTTTCTTCTGATTAAATATCGGTTTTAAAAAGAATAAAAATAGTACGTGCCGTTATGGACATCACAAAAACATGTCGAAAATATAACACAACATTAGATTCTCACTCTTCTTAAACGTGTATATATATATATGTGTGTGTGTGTGTGTGTGTGTGTGTATGTGTGTGTACATATGTTATTTTTACTAATCCTAAAACAATGTTGTGGATCAGATGTTCAGTTATTGTTTCTTCTCTTACTTTAATCATTTGATTCGCAGGGTTGAACCAGTGTCAAATTCTCTAGACGTTATAATTTATTCAATAAACATCTATTAAAAAATGTGACGAGACGTGGTTTTGGTCTAGTATATAATAAATGTCGCATTAAAATTCGTAAGTTTGGCCACCACGTTTTATCTACATACAATATTTTTTTCAATTTATACAAATTGTTGGATGGCAAAAATAATGACACCTGCAACTATCTATCAATATTATTATCAAATATCGACTATCATTATAAATACGATAGATTTGACAGTTCAAAATGACCAGTTAAAACCAATAATTTATTTCAACTGATCGTTTGATATTTTCTGTTGACGCATTTTAGAATATAGGTATAGTGTTTATATTTCTAATGTGGAATAATTTTTCATATGCTCTTATCCGGTGATATTCACATACACTGACATATAAGACTCCGCTTTAAGATTGTAATCGCCTTACTTGCATTGTGATATAAATGAACTAAGGGCGTCAGTTTAATCGAAGGTGTACTTACAGACATCCATTCCAATTGTTTCTCGCCAAAGATGTTCGAGAGTTGACGATTTTTATTATTTACTACAATGTGTTATGCTCGATCTATTCCGTTAAATATTATACATTTATTATACCTATATGCATATTGGGGTGTTTAAAAAAAAAAAACTCTTTTTTACTTCGAAACAGGTTCAATAGTTTCGTGTAGGTATAAAAATATGTCCGTTAAAATTTGAACACTTAATATTAACAATAAGAGGTTGCGCATCGCACTTTTTTTATTTTCTATAAGAATAACACGGTATAAATGGTTTTTGCTCCTTCTGATTTTTATAACTAGCTAATGATGTGACATACAGGAAATTCACAGACATATTTTTGTAAAGAATTGAATCCTCTATAAAAAGGGTCTGTCGTCATTTTATGATAAATCTACTCTTTCAAAAATTATTACACACCTAAAATAATTTTTGACCTCAAATAACTTTTAAAAGACTAAATTTATCATAAAATGCTAACGGACCCTTCTTGTAGAGTGTTCAATTCTTTACAAAAACGTGTCTGTGAATTTCCTGTACGACACATCGTTAGCTAGTTATAAAAATCAGAAGGAGCAAAAACCATTTATCCAGTGTTATTCTTATGGAAAATAGAAATCCTCTTAATGTTAATATTAAGACCTCAAATTTCAACAGGCATATATTTATGCCTGAACAAAACTTTTGAACCTATTACGAAGATAAAATTTTTTTTTTTTTTTATAACACCCTAATGTATATACATACATATGTATACATATACTTACATATGTGTGTATATATATATGTACATGTGTATAATTATTTCTTTTTCTTTTTCTCTGAGTCTTACCCTAAGGCTTAAGTGCATCTCTCAATTCCAATGCTCTTAGATTATGTGGATACCAAAATTATTCAGGCTTGCTGCGACATCGTACACTACAGGCAACAACCATTTGTAGAATTTTTAGAATCATTGGATTAGGCCATGAAAATTAGTAGGTCAAAATGTGACGTGGATAGCCGCGAGTCAGGGTTGCAGGTAGGGTACATTTTCAGTGCAAAAAAACAGGTGTCATGCTGGTTCGATACATTTTTTTTAGATAAAATTTAGTAAAAACGTGTCAAGTTGGGCTCAATTTTTTATTGTATTTTTCATTGATATTAAAGCACACCTATACATATACGTATGTATAAATAATTTCATTCACGAGTTATTATCACTCCGAATGATAACTAATGTATTGAAAATTTTACCACACATAATCTCATCAATAGCCACAAGTTTTGTATCCTCAAATTTCTTCACAGAAACAAGTATTTGCTGTTCAATGTTTTTTTTTTGGTATTCGTGATAAACAACTCGAAAAATTACATCATTTTCTGATATGATAAATTTGCATTTTCATCAGAATGGTTGTACATAGATGTTGACGGGGAGATTGTTCTACTTGGCAACATTTTGTACTTTGCATCGAAAACGGATTGAGAATTCCAAGGTATTTATTACACAGTACACATGTACATCTATTAGATATATGTTTATATACATGTATGTACATATATTAGACATATGTGTATATATCGATAATTGAAAACATTTTATACGAGGGTACTTGAAGGAAATGTAAACAAAATTATCTAGTACCTTACACGTGGATTGTTGTATAACTTGGAAACACAAGAGTTAAAGTAATCTGAGTCTTTATGAAATCAAGCAAACTCAAAATGTATATCACATCTTATTTTCAATTTGCTGTTGGTGACATTTGATGAGATCATATTTGGTTTAAGAGTTTGCCCAACATTGAACTTGCATGTTGTGATCATCATGTGAAATAACTTCATGAAATGTAAATCAATGAAGTATGTATATTTCAGGTCAGTGGGAACATTTTTCTTCCACAATTGCATCTAGTGCAATCAGTTAGGGTGGATTTTGAGATTTTGCATTACTTCTATAATCTACAAAAGTTAAGATGACGTAATACGCTTTGTTTGTATTGAAAAATTATTATCACACATGCCCCTATTTTCACTTATACATCATCATCATCACTAATTATTAAGAATTCATTATCGTTTAATCAAATTAATTTGGCACAGCATTATCAACGGATTGTCTTTATCAATACGCTCCAGATAGATAATGCTTTTTGCAGCCAGACTGACAGTTCCCCATCTCTAAAAATTTGAATATACACTTCTTTTTAAGTCAAATTTAGAAGACCAGTATCTAATTGTAAGACATGATGTTTGGATTTCTCGCAAGTTGATGTTCAATATTCGGCAGCGACGTAGATGAGCAATCAAATTTTCAAGGAATTAGTAGATAATTTAATGCCAAAATGGAGGTAAACTAATGTTTCTCACGACTCAAGATAATTTAATGAAAAAATTTATTACATCAGTTGAATGGATATCAATGTCTATGAATTAAAATTTGTACCCACTAACCAATACAGTACATCCAATGGCCAGGCACAAAACACTTTATTTGTAGATCGTGTTGAACGTAACAGTACTTATATAAATGAGCGTTTGCTATTACGAGCTTAGTGGCATTTCGGTGTGAGTTAACATGACGCGAAAATTCGGCAAATCAATAGGCGTTGAAAGTGCTTTTTGCCGAAATAATTGCGAAATGTAGTATGGCTGGACTATAGAGTGCGTATACTTGAATGCACTAATTATGCGAAATGTTACATGATTATTACCCGTTTGAGGATACTGGCTTATGCAAATCAATTGAGCGTTAAGCGCTGTTTATATCAGGCCCGCGGTTGTCTCCAGAGCTGTGATAGATCAGGATATAGTAGAGCAGATTATCGAATTATTCATTTTCAAGGTATAGGGTCAACAGGGCAGTCTTTTGAACACCACAGGGTTATGGGAATCACAGTCTACATTGAACCGCTACGACACCATCTCGTGCCATCCACTGCCATTTGATGAACTACTTTCCGGCGCTGCTAAAAAATCAAATGGGTCACGATATTAATTGACGAATCACGTGAAAGCATCACTAGATGAAAACCAACTGTATATCCACGCAATTTAACGGAGCAATGATCTCGTACATATTTGCTGCTCGAGTTGTGACGTTAATCAAAAGCTAACTTAGAAGATATGGATATATTTTGTTGGTCCTTAAAATGAGCTTGTCTGAATTTTATCCGAGAAAATTGTCCAAATTGGCTTCAAACTGATAAATGAAAATCTGTGCCAGAGAGCAACTCTGTATTCAAATTAGAAATTGGCATCTGTAAGCACAAGTTGTTTCTTATCTGAATAACACTGATTTGTTGGTTTTTTTGAGTCATTCTTTTTCTCCGACTTCAGTTAGCGTTAGAAGAATCTAAAATTTACATGCATCTAATGTATATTGTCAATAGATACCGGTTGAAAAAAATTTCAGTGACTCCTGATGCAATATTTGATATGACTATACCTTTGATTTTCATTTAATTGAGGAGGTACGACGAGTAGATAGCTGAAAGAGTGGGTGCATTTTGCGAATTTTTACATCGAAAACCAATTACTTAGTTCGAGTGGGGTACATCGGTTAAGCTGTTTTTGAGATAGCGTGGGTACCACAAAAAGTCTCACCAAACAAAATGGTTGACGTAATTGTTGACACCAATACTACCTATTAATTTATTCTAATAAAAAAAATGTTGATGGAGCTCGGTGGGCAAACTTTTAATTGAAATAAACTCTGATCGAATTGTATATTAGATTGTCGAGTTATAAATTCCTAAAATCGCCCACTTTTTCAGGCATTGACTCATTGTTGCAGGCACCTCCAAAAGTTTCATCAGCTGGTATTGATAATACAGCTTGGATTCATATGATTTGCGAATTTTTTAAATGTTGACTACGCAGGTACAGATTATTTTTACTAAATTCATTCAAAGCCGATTTAGAAACTGGCCTGTTTAAAATTCACCGTGACCCGTTTTTAGGGCCAGCTATTACAGACACTTCGAATTCAATCAGAATTAGTTCTCAGGTTGATTATGTACTTCGACTCTTTCTTTTCTTTTCGTCAGGAAGCACAGATTATTTACAAAGCAGATATACGATACATGGATAAACGAGCTTGTGCTTCGTACTTTTCTCAGATACGCTAATGACTACTTAATTAGAAAGTAATTAGAAAAGTTCCTCAAGCTCATCTGGACTCACCAGTCTTCACACTATCTGACCTTTCTGGGGTAGAGGGTCGGGGCCCCCATATCCGTACCGTACAGTCATCGGAAACAGAAGCCATCATTTGATGATAGACAGGATTCCAAGATACGCAGTTAACGGTTCTACTATGGCCTACCAGTGTAGCTATAGGTGATTCTCTCTTTATGTGCCAAACGTAGACTTTGTTATCTACAATCATTAGTTGACAGTAAATAAATGTTTCAATAGGCTAATTATAATTTTTGTCTGAATTTCGAAAATATTTGTACGAATTATTGCACTTGAAAGGTGTTACTTTCATTGATAATAAATCATATTTGCACATTAATTCTACATACTAATAAATGTAAATTTAATATGAAATTGAAATCTGAACATTTTGCAAAACCCTTGGCATCGTTATTCGTGATTTTCCCGAATTGTAATTTTTTCTCGATTTGCACAATTTTGTGATTTTTAATTCACCATCAACAAACCTTCGCTTCCAGAGGCAACAAAATCTTGATTAATACCACCAAAGCAGCTGTGTATTGTAAAATGTCCTTGCGTGACACCTTGGAACCTCCTTACAAGGCAACGATCTTGCAGATCCCAGAGATGAACGCCTTGGTTCGCTACATTCAGTAGAGCAAGTCGGTCAGACTTATTCACACTGAAGGACATTACTGGATGGTCTTCTTGCAGTCTATAAGGATGTTTTTATTTCTTACTTGGATACCAATATTGGTCATTAAGCAATGTGTAAGCATATTTCTAAGAAAGAAAAACCACCGAAGATGGTCATGATCGTTCATTTTTTAGAAACTGAGGTAAAGTTTAACGCAAGAAATAAATGGTAAGTATAACAAGTGCAATAAATTAGTATGCTGATCAAGTATTGTGCCAATAAAGAGTTGTTAAATTCCAATTGGACGGATACTTATGATGATACTTACACTGTGAAGTCGCACAGATCGTCGAAGTTATAGCCACGTATGCGGTAATGTGAATCAGCTGCTAGAACAGTTTTTCCATCACTTTTGCACCATAAACACTTTACTCGAACACCTTCCCATGAGTCGATAACATTGCCTTCCATATCCTGTAAACAAACGTAGAAGTTATGATAAATACAATAGTGCATTGCAGTTTGAAAGATATAACAAACACAGGCACGACCAAAGTGAACAGGTAGTTAAGAACTCTCATGATGCATGTTAAAAATCTTATTCCGATTTTTTAAATTTGTGAGCAAATTAAAAGAATGTTGAAACTTACACATTGATAAAATTGACCTCGCAGCCCTCCAGTAACAAATTTATTGGCATCACGATGCCAGGCGCATGCAGTCAAGGAATCCTCTGGGCTTTGAGTTAACTTCACTCGAAGTTCACAGTCAGGTGTTTCGACACTCCAAAGCCAAAGTTCAGGGCAATCTTCAGGTCCGCAAGCAATTAAATGACTGCTGTCGGGGCTCCACGCAATTAGTGCCACTCCGTAAGAGTGTCCTTCCAGAGTCTTTCTATGCGTCACAGTTAAGGTGTCCTATAATATAGTAATATTTTATACATAGAAAAGTTCAATCCTTTATAATTTTCTGACAAAAATTCCACAATTCGAATTGTTGTGGTGTAATTCGATTACAGTTTTATTCATACCGAGCATTGATACTTTGAAATATAATGAAGTGAATGTAGCGGCGAAAGTTTTCATAGATTAGATGTAACTCAGTGGCTCTTCATAACTCGTGTTATATAGTCAGCCATAATAACGATATTCATTTTCAGTTCATTACAATGAGCTCTAGTACGTGTATTAAGTTCATAATATGCAGTGTAACATATGTAACAAACAAATGCGTTCATCTAAGGAGGTAGATCCGAGCAGATATCTGATAATAAATGGGTTAATTTTGGGAATATTTACTCTACAACTATTCATTTAATACAATGTGTAGAATTAGTTTTTAATTTTTTGTATTAAAATGTAGGTGCATCAAGGTACGTTTACAAATTTTGTTTACAAAAAGAATTGTTTTTTTTGCCAGTCAAGGCTAATCGTCTCTCATAGTCTGCGGTAACAATTATTCCTCATTGTTAGCTGATCTGAAACACAAAATCCGAATTAAAAAATTATACAGTCAGCATTCTTCCTTTTCTATAAATTAAAATTTCAAAAAATTGACAACTAGTTGTATTTTGGGTTCGATATTTGGTCAAAAATTTTCAAATTTTCATTAAATTGCAAGAATCTTTAGGATCATTGGTAATAACATCGACTGTCGAAAAACATTGTCTTTAATTTGTAGTAAAGATTAAGCCGTCAGGATAACATAGTCACTAGTTTTGAAAACTACATGTTCAAAAAATCAAAAGTTTGACAAACATTGATGTGTAAGAAAATTAAGCCATTTTTTTACCTTACCTTACCTTACCTTAGTCAGCGATTCCAAGGTTACAAAATCATTCCTCGGCTAGGCTCGCAGCATTTTCAGTAGTAAATTGATTGTTTGTGCTGAGCAACTTGGTTACACGACACGTCCTGCGCTCCAAAGTCAACTTCACAAATGCATTTTGCATCCTTCACCTCGCAGTACCGTTCAGAGTTCCACTGAACATTGATACCCGAGGTGTTCACAACTTGAAGATAGCATTTGGTTTCCAAGTCTAACAAATGTGCTGCAATGTTAGTGTCAAAGTTGACGATATTTGCACATATGATCTGTTTTGTGTGCTATCCACCAATTGTTGTAGTTGAAGGTCTTATTTGTATTTTGAGTATGTCGTCCAATGCAGCATTGTGATAAATTCATAGAATCACTGGAAAAACTTCAGCAAAATTTAGATGAAGAGTAAATTTATTGCGATAGCTTTTCAATGTATCTGCAGTCTTTGATTGCCGCTGTAAATACCACGAAACGCTCTCCGAAGTCATGTAAAAAAAGATAACCACAAAAAAGCTTTCATCTTTTGCACAGAATCACTTTTTCATCTTATTGTGAAATTGTATTACATAGTATTTGTGTCGATACATTTCTATGTTAATTTTCCGTGTACTCCAAGTCTTGTTGGTTTCTTTTTGTAAATTGTAAGCTTCATACCGCTGCGCTTTCAGCTGCGTCCAACACACTGTTTTTTGACAATTCTGTGTAACTCTTCGTTTACACCATGTGCCATTTTTAAGTACAGCTAATCCGTTTATTTATATGACTTATTGCCTCTGCTGATATTTTTTTTTCTTCCTGCGCACTTGTCGATGAAGTCACATCACGTATTCACTCAAAAGCAGCTAATATGTGTTTGTCAATTACATCATCGGTTGACTGAAACATTGGTATTGTTAGATCTCAGAGTCCACAAAATTTTTTCTCAATCCAATGCCCATCAATCATATAGCAAAAATAAATTTTGTGTGTATTTCATTTGAGCTTCATACGTTAAGAAATGTCGGTACGCTTTTGACCTCACACGACGGATACGGAATTTTAACTTCTGTTAATTTCATGTGTTGACTAATAAATAAGAAAACTGCTATGAAATATAGCAGAATGTATTTAATATTGTGGTTCATGCTTGTTTCAAAATCACATGCATTTCGCAGTTATTTTATGTCAATTTTTGTTGCTGATTGGCTATTCCAAATTTCTGTTGACATTGTAATTCTCTCGGAATTTTGTACTTCAGGATAATTCTTTTTATCAACAATCCATAATTTCATTCGAGTCTTTCAAATTATCACATCACACAAAATCACGAGTCACGTTCACTGCTGCACAGTGGATGACAAACTGAGTTACGTGTTCCTTTTCAAACAAATGGTACAATCTTTAAATGAAATTTTAAGAACAAGTGGTCTGAAATTGTACTCCCACCTGATGAAAAACGTACTGCTTTAGTAACTTACTCATAACTTTCAGAATTAGTCACATTGCAACATAAAATTAAATACAGTACTCTTAACACTTTGAACTTCAAGTAAAAAATCTTTAAAACAAAATCTCATCGGATGTACCTCCTTAAAAGTAATATCTATTACTGGTTTGGTGGTATTATAAGTTTGTTTAAAATCTAGTCAAGTAAACTCAACCCACCAAACGCTGTTATTAATCAGATGACGGGTTAAATATACTGTGTAATATGATTCAATCTCTATATGCATTCGGATATACCCAAGTGCCGTGAAAATCTTTGTTTTACTTACAGGACAAACATCCCATACATTGACGGTTGTGTCTTTGGAACCAGTGGCAAGCTTAAGACCATCTGGGGAGAACTTGCAGTACCATACTTCGTCACAGTGGTCATTAAGTACCTGAGTTGTGTGACATGGGAATTGTTCCTTACTGCAGTTGTGGTCCACCAGTAGAGACACACTCTCTAAATTTGTCTAAACGAAATAAGTCACGATGATAGCTCGTTAACACACGATTTTTGGTCTTTGAGTTTGAAGATGTGCCAGAAAAATATGTAAATTATTTTTTAACACTTGTCCAAAGGCCAATTAACATTGATTCTTTCAATATATACTTACAAATGTCTGGATTTTTGTTGTGATTCACGTAAATTTGACGATCGCATTGTATTCAAAGTCTTATTTTACACATTCAGTAACTTTTGAAATAAATTCTATTTTAGTTATGTTAATTACCTGTGTCTGAGTAATGTGGTATGTACATTGTTGATTCTGCATTTCCACAGCTTGGCAGAGCAGCGAGTGCAAGCGACGTGGCGGAAGCATGACAGAAGGTGGTAGATACCTTTGCAGTCGGTCCATTAAGGCAGCTCTGGAGGCTGGACCTTTACCGTCCCAACCAGCCCGTGTCTGTAACAAAACACATACAGAAAAGAGCCTGAGAATAGTATACGGCAAAGACAACATTAGTGTTCTTAGATTTGTACTTTGTTCAACGTGTTTTATATTTTTACCTGTAGTTCATCGCGTCCACTGCACATCATAAAAGCTGAGAGCTGATGAACACGCCCAGTATTATGTCCAAGAGGAGTGAGTTCGTTACGTAGAACTTGTAAAGCTTCTAAAACCAAACCCTCCTCCAAATATTCGAGGTATTTTTGTTCTAGCAGCAAAAACTTCATTTCCTAAATAAAATTAAGGTAGAATTCAGTATATTATGCACTTGTAGATTGAGTAAATTGACAAGATTAGGTTTTTACTACGTCATTAAATAGCAATGTTCCCACCACAAGACTCTGACTGGATCCATGTAGAAACGACTTCAGTTCATTAAGGTCATGATCTGCTTTATTCCAATCACCATCCATTACATGTTGCCTGAATTTTGCTGCAGAAGGATGATCAAGGCGACATCCGGACTCTTGCATGAGCAGATCGGCTGTACGACTAAAAACGATTATGCGACAATATTAAAGCTTACAGAAACGAATATAATTGTGCGTTACAACTGATTCTGGCAAGCATTGGAAACATTTCATATTTTTTTTTTTTTTTTAGAAAAAGAAAGGACTGAAAATGGCTATTGGGAATCAATCAGTGCATGTTTAAAAAAGGTGTATCTAACAAATAATTCTACTTTAATTAGGATTATATTTATGATTTTGATCATGTATGACGAGATTGATAGCTAATTCATAAATAATTTTTCATTTTGTTGCATCATTTGAAAATCAGTAAGTATATATATCGTAAGATGTAACATTGCTTTACAGCAAGACTAGTGGATGTCTAAATATTGAAACTTGACATTCCATTTCAATAAAACTGCTTGTAAATGTACAAAATAACTGCAAGCAATGATGAGTGGGGAAACCAGTCTGTTGTTGTTAAATCGTCACTTGTGAAAGTTGAAATTTGGTTAAGAATAACACAAAGAACCATGTAACATTGAATTAAAATTTATCATTGGTATATATAGTCCAATTCACACATTGAAATCGTCTTGATGTTATAATCTATGTATAACAGAAGGGTATTCACTATAGACTTGATACTATAATTAACCTTCTTCCATCTAATAATAAAATGCAATACAGATATGTCTGCAGCAGAACACTTCTTGGTGTAAATACAGACAAGTCGGAAGAAGAATCTGAGGAAACATGTCCTTCAATATTGATAAGTTTCTATAATACGGAACAAACATGTTTTTTCTTCATTGACAATGTTATTCAAGAAGTGGCCTTATTGTTCTGATAGATGGTGAGCAATTGATGATGACTATAAATACATACTACATTTCCCACTGAATATTGGTGAAAACAAAATTGCAGAATCATTTTGATAACAAATGGAAGAAGTTCAAAACTTTTAAATCTGGTGCAGTTTTGTTTTAATTTGGAAGAAGAAGTTTGGTGAAGATTAAATACCAAAAAAGGCTGATGGTCCAGTTGCAGAGAAACATTCATACCTGAGTCTGTTGAATCAGTAGTTAATTACTTTTGTCCAATATATTTCAGTGCAAATAATAAAACACACTACATTATCATTTTTTGTCAGACAGAAAATGTTCTATTTTTATACAACCTTACTAACATTCATTTACAAAATAGATCAAAAAGTTTTTAGCTAAAGGAAACACGTGTCATATAATTAAAAATTTGTATGGTTTCTTACTCTGGATTCTCACCAAAATCTCAAACTTATCTACAAAACATAATGCAATGGATAAAGTAAAGTACTATATACTGATCAGAAAAATTGTTTTGTTTTAACAACTGGCAAGTTGTCTTGAAATTTGTTAATACTACACTCTAGAATCCAAGCAAATATTTTGCGATGCATTGCAATTAGCAAAACTAGAATCTTTATGAATCTACATATGAAAAAATACTATATTATTTCAAGTGGTATTAGCAGAAATAATATCATGCAGTGTTGACTATTATCAAACTTGTTTGTTTTTGTTTGATAACTGACAGCAAACAATATTTGATTAATACGAGCAATAACGATATACAGTGGGGACAATAAAGGGTAAATAATATTTTATTACACCAACTGTTTCTGTACCAATTTTAGTGCGTCTGGTGTTCTACGAAGTTGAAGCTTCTAGTGTTAATATAACAAGTAGAATAGGTGAAAGAAATTCCGTCACTGCAACCATTGAAGGTACACTGGATGGTGAAAAATCATGAGCATACAATTATTATTTGAGTGAATCATTCTTTTTAGCCATCCTTTTAACCTTAAACAGTTAAAGCAACTGAAATTAATGTAGATATTTTGTTGTGTTAATGTTACGACGTCAATCTTATGGTTTTTTAAGTACCTTACAATGTTTAGAATGCAAGCCAATTATTAAGTAATCAATCGATAGATAATATTCTATACAGGCAGATTAAATAACTTTCAATTTTAGGTTTCAGGATGATGCAATAGATAGAAATAACAGCTTTGAACTGAAATGAATAAATATAAATTTAATTCGAATATTCACGAAATTGCTGTATTGCCAATATTACATGGTTTCTATATGACGTTGAAGATGATTAGTTTTGTTTTCAACTATCTTGGCTACTTTGCACTATTGCCAGAATAATTGTGAATTCAACTTGTCTATTGTTTCATAAAATTATAGAATTACTAATAAACGCAAATTCAAGGGGTTCCTTAAGTTTTATGATTAGGAAAGTAAATTCTCTAAGAATATCAGAATCATTGGAATTAGTGCAGAAACGTCTAGTCTGAATAAGCATTATATACTTTATAATAAGTATTCTTTGTGTCCAGATATTTAGGATTAAATCAGCAGGGCAAATGATGATCTTGTAAACTGCTTTTCAAACAAGACAAAACTATCATGAAAAAATGAACATACTCAAGTCCAACTGTCTTCAGATGTTGACCAATCAGTCGTACAATGTCTTGATTTGTTTTGTCCATAACTTTTGGCGTCTCCGAAGCTCTGTTTGCCTCTCTATTCATACTATTTAGATCACTGTCAGGTCCTAGTGTTATGTTGCCGTTACTATGTGGGCCTCCAGAGTCTGCGGAAGCTCCGTTTTGCTGAGGCCCGGGCGGTGCAGATAGACCATTAGATGCCTGCTGCATGGTGCTGCAAAATTAACATGAAATAGTATTTACCATGCAAAAGGTCTTTTGCTATATCTCCAATGGTCAAGTTTCTTTTGACCAGATTTTAAGATCTACAAATTAAGTAATTTAATAGGCACAATTTGTAAGCATCGCGATTTTGATATGGCCACAAATTATTTTGCGAAATTAATTAGTCAACATGATTTTAAATGAATGTTAATTTGCGCATATCGCAGACAAGTTTTCGCAGAATGATACAGCTTTTATTATCCAATTGTAAACTTCCACCACGAAACAAAGAGACTTGGATCATACATATTTTCTTTGTCTTCAAGTAACACGTAATTTATTACAGACGTCTGACTGTCGATTGTTGAATGTTAGTTAACAAATTCAATGCAATGTTGTAATGCAATGATGCTACAGCAACTTCAAATAGAAAAAAAAGTTAGGAGAAATATGTGGGGTATCATTTTTCGTTTTCACAGCGTGAAGTGTCGCAATTTCCATGAATCATTTCAGGCATTGACAAGTTTGCGAAGATAACTTGGAGGTTTACATTTGAAATTAGTGGGTATCGAACGACAAAGACTTCTCATCGGACAGAATGACAACTGCACAGGTTAGACCCTGTTAACGGTAGTCGGAGAGTGCATATCTTTGGTCATTGTATATGAAGAATAGAAACCGATTTATAGGCCAAGCTTGCGGAGTAGGATTGATGGGAGTGAAAACTGTAGGGTAAGAAATTTTGTGCCATGTCATAAAAAAAAGTAGGTTACTTGTCAAAAGTTTAATACTGATAATATTACGTGGAGAGTAGTAGTGAGCGAACAGGGATGAAACTTGAAACGAAAATTAATGGACGATGAACGAGCGGGGCAGTCGGCGAGGCGACGACGATTACCGAAAATTTTCCATCTCTAGGCTGGAGTGGAGCTCGTCCGCTGGTCTTACGGTAGCCGAGAGAGAACTACGGGACCTTTTGCGCGGTGGCGGAGCGAGTCCACCGTCGTCCGACTCGCCGCTCGAGGCCAGGCTTGTTCACGTACCACCCCGTTTTTCACACAATTATTATCGCTCGTTCCGTTGGTGGGGCAAAGCACGGAGCCACGATTGTACGAAAATTGCAATTTGCCCCCTTTCCTGCGCGATGCTGCACCAGCGGGGCTGTACAGCGATGGGAAAAAAAGAAGAATTAGGATTCTTGTACGCCTGCCAAAACGGACACGAAGTTACGAACAATGACTGCCACCAGCTGATACTTGTTTAGATCGTCGTTCACGTCACTCTCCTACTCGACAGTCGTTCTGGGAGGCGGTTAGGTGGCCCCGCTAGCTGTTCGAGCTTCCATATTTCGCAGCAGAGCGAGCTTCGTGGTCTGCCTGCTGCTTGTTTGACGAATATTCGTGCCGCTAGATGACGCTGATAAGGTACAAGAAAAGGTGGGTGAAACGGATCGTAGCGCTGGTTCGTACCCACTTTCTTATCCCTTGAGAGAATGTGGTATTCTTTTTAATTTGGATTCAGTTGGTCAGGATTCTGATCAGTCAGTCCTTACCGATTGAGTGAAATGTCACTTATTTCGGCTATAATCGACGTCTACGCATCCCTGATGCGAAAACACCACGGCCAGCGCAATCCTACGTGCAATGCCGAATACAAATATCCAGAAAAAGTTTTGTGTAACGCAACAATGACGCCAAAGAAATGTGTTCCTATAATTGAATTACCAATTATTGCAGGAATACATTTCCCAGTTTTCTTTTCGTATGGAACAGAAGTTTTTGGACGTTTTTGTTCAGCATCGCGGGTAGAATTGCGCTGAACGCGGTATGTTCACGTCAGTGCTATGGGCTTTGACAAGATAAGTCATATGTCGTGACGTTGTCCTCGGTCGGTAAGGACTAAGTATGGAATTTTCTTAACCCGTCGTCTGCACACCTCCACCACGACCTGTCCACTGTGCATTGGATCAATCTGACCGCACACAATATTCGGCTTTGAATATCTCGGTAATTCGAACTTTTCTTAACAAAATTTAGAGATATTTTTTGTAGTAAATTGATTAAACTTTAAGTTTATGCATTCACATTTTCAAAAATAAAAAATTTTGCTATTGGAAAACGTGCTTGAAGTTGATAGTACCGCTCAGCACTATAGTACAGAGAAAACTTTGGGGTCAAAATGACCGCGTGTGTAGACCAAGAGTTGATGGCGTTATTTTATTATCGATTGGGTGTTTGTTAGCAAACTCATCATGGGCCTTGATTCCCGTGGGAATTGGAAATAATAACGTTTAAGCGGCGAAAATGTATCGTAAACTAAAAGTAAACCATTTCTTGCAAAGTAAGAAGTCTACATTTTTCTGAAACTTGTCAGGAATTTCTTGCACTCAATAACCTGTTAAATTCAAGGATATCTAGAAATTCAGAAAATGTATTTTCTTGTGCCAGTGATTGAACAATATATTGATATTTTGACTTAATGATTTACTTGGCAACAATTTCTTTTGTAAATCTTCAACGGAGATTTTCTATAAAGAATCTTTTTTCATAGCAACTCAAGACTCGAGTACTACAGATACTCCGAAATCATTTTCTAGTTGTCGTTGCCAGCAGATTGTATAAAGAAACATAATTTTGTACCAATCTAAACAACTTCTGCAGTAATTCCTGAAAAAAAATTTATTGCAGTCTCATACCTGCAGGTTTTTCATATTATATGCTGTCTAGTTGGAAAACTAGGAAATATCTGCTGAAGTTTTTCAACACAACATCTTGTATTACAGAATTTGCTGTCAGATTCACATTCACATAAGGACACAGTTGATTGAGCCCAGAAAAATGTATACTTAGTTTATTGATATTAATCCCATTTCATTTATTTTTTTTCTTTTCATATCAAAAACAAAATCTGAAAGTTTCCCGCGATCCGCACCGGATTTCCTGTCGATCCGGTGTGGAAGAAGTTAAAACAAATGATTCATTTAACTGACCTTCATTCTAGAGCCAGCATAAGAACTTCCCGATGCGTTTCGGGCCCATAAGATATTAACAAATTGACGGGTTCTATAAAAACAGACGTATTTCGGCGCGTTGTATATTACGCACGTATCTCAAAAGATCCGACAAGTTGTGTATACAGCTTTATACACGCATGCTGTAGCATTTTTTCAAATACGTTTGTTCTAGTTTCCTAACAAAATACATCCGTTTTATCCGGCCCCCTGAAATACGTCTGTTCATGGTCGATAAAGTCCAAAACTTAGAGAGTTCATAATTAAAGATTGAGACCAAAATCATCCGCAACCGTTGATTCGTCGTCCAGATATCGTCTTACAAAAAACACGCGCCTACACATAAACATCCAGGCGTTCATGGAAACTCAACTTTTCATTTTCGGGGTGATCGTAAGAACTTCCCTAATTACTTTTGTCGTTAAAAAAAGATACGGGAAATTATAAAATAGTAGGTATATTATGTAACGCAAGTATATTTTACGCGTTTTTGCATGCGTGTTTTCGGTACATAAAGTACCCGTTGCTACACTACGCGCATGCGCATTCGCTGACAAATCGAAAGCGCGTAAAATGCTTTTCTCATATAAAACTACCGCGTGCGCCACGGAGATACGATCCTTCTACCCCTCACGTATTTGCATTTATTCGTTTTCAGCTCGCGCCCGCGCTCGCCTACGACTCATATCGCAAACTTACGTTCGGCGTTCAAAAATTGTATTTGCTCCCATGATTGCCAACATACTATTATGCCACGAGTGCGGAAAACGGAAGATTTCCGATGATTGTGAAGTTTGCAGCGTGAGCCACAAAGGCAAGTACTGCATTCGTACGAACGCTGGTGCTGCAATTGCTCGAGTATTAGTGTGAACACTGCATAAGCCAAGGCGAGCGCCCTAATCGCGCGAGTCAGATATCGCCCATTCGCACCTGTGATACACGCTGTTTTTCCCAACACCTGTGAAGGAAAGTTTCATTTGAGAAGCAACGAGGGTGCTACTGAGAGCGCGTAAAACATTTAGATTTTGTATCGCACTGGTAAATCAAGCTGTATGTAAAAATCGATAAAAACAAAAAGTTTATTCCAATGAGACGGCTATTTTCCGAACAATTTTTTTGCACTGATCGTAGTAATCTGCCGCTGGTTCTAAAAATCTGATGAATTTCTTCAAGCCATGTGAATGTCCTTACTCAGATTATTACTGGGGTTGCAAATGTCAGTTTGGTTTGCATCTGGCGGCTAATTGTTACCGTCTTGTCTATTTACCACTACATTTAATAATTCTTCGGGTAATACAAGGAAATAGTTGGGTTAAATTTGTGCGTTTTACCACTAAGGATGTTCATGAATTAAAAATCAATAGTTTTTCGTAAATCAGGAAAATTATCGTGTTAACTAACATATTCATTTGAATAATTCTCATATTTAAATATACAACCGCTCTGCATGCGTACGACAACAGTTCACTGCAGTGCTCTAATTGTTATGTTTTTTTCGGTAGCGTTTTATTTCCGCAACTGATATATAGTGCACGAAACTTACACCAAATTCTTCTTACCCTAATTTTGCCTCATTTTAGTAATAAAAAACCAAGCTAGATGAAAGATTAATTACTACAACCGTGAAGTGTTCTCGCAGTTCCGTATCAGAGGTGCTTTTTTACTTTTTAGTCTCTGACCGAGTTGCACCTATTGTATGCTATTGTGTAATACTGTACGTGTATTGGAAGGTATGGGAACACGAAGAGGGAATAAATAATTAATCATACAATATCGATGGTCAGGTTGAAGGTTTGATTAATGAATGTGATAACGATAAATAATACTGCGTAATGACACAGGTATGTATATATGTATGTATTTTGTACATGCAAGTATAAGTATATTATACTGCGCTTGTTCGAGATCACTGTGCGTAAAGAACTCGTTTTTAATTGTGCTACAATCAATGTCGCAATCGATCGTACAAATTTTTTCATTGTATCACAATATGCATAGAAATATTTTTGATTATCTCGTGATGAAGATGTAACTTTGAACAAAGTCATGTATGAGTATTTTCTACACGTTGCCTGTGAAAATCGTATGATATTTATTCAACTACGATGAGTTCGCTGGATACGCTTGTTTCGTATTTTAAATTGTAATATTATCAACATCTAATGTGCAAAATGGTCGTTGATTACAGTTCGTGTTTAGATACTAATAGAATTCAATATTGGTAATAACATTTTCAATGTTAATAAAGCTACAAGAAACGGTAAACTTGGTAGTAGCTGTCTCCACTGCAAAGAGAATAGCAATAATGTACAACGATTTTATTGAATGCAGTGAATTGATAACAAATGGTTTTTCCCACATTCGCATACAATTACTTTACTACGATTGTAATTGAAGCAGACGAAGGTGTATCCCTCTCAAGTCTTGCTTGAAAATTGCGATCAATTTCTGTAAAAATATTTTGCCCGACGGGTCATTCGATTAGAGTGACGTATCAAGTGAAGACCGATTTTGAAAGTAGTGAAAGCGATTCTTAACTTTTCAAGCAGTTTAATCATAATTCGAATTTGTTTCGAACTTGTTTCAACCTAACTTCAAGGAGTTTCTAACGACGTCTAAGAGATTTTAAGCGATTTCAAGTGGTTTCAAAATGATTACAAACTTGACGGTTTGAAAATAATTTCGAACCAATTATAAGTGGCTTCCAAGCAATTGCAATCAAAAAAGACTTGCGTTTTTAACGAGTCAATATCCGCGCCATTTTAGTACTGTTTGTAGATAAGTTTGGAATAGACGCCTGTTTACAATGTTGTTTGTATGAGAACATTCATAACGAGTTGCTGTGATTTTGCTACGAAATGGTATCTCTGGTTAAGAGGGGTCAAAAGCCTCTGTTTCCGGATTTTCAAATTATTCTTTCAGAAATCTTTTTACAATCAATAGTGTATTCTATTTTCGATCAAATTTCATGACGCATCTACAGCAGTTACGATAAATCAGAGAGAATCTGGATTTTTTTAATCAAAAACACTGATGTAACTACGGTAATTCGGAAAAATATTCCGGCCAGCAAAAATTGTGCTGATACCACAAGAAAAACTTGGTTGCTTCTGTCATGACAAAGTTTCGTAAAACACGAAACTGTTGTCGGAATTCTCCATCATGCAGGTGCGTATCCAAACAAAATTCTTGCATCATTGTTATTGTTCACTGTGTTTATTTTTCATCACCTCGTATGATGGTGATATAAGAAAACGATTAAACATTAAGCTGAGGAACGAGAAGATCATTATTTTCACGAAGAAACGGAAGTTTAATGACAAGAGGATTCGATATGTATATGTGGTTTAGTTGCACCCTATAACATCACCGAAGGTGAAGTCGTGTAGGAAATAAAGGGCATAGCCGGATAAGCAGGTCGAATCGGCCCCCGCTGAATTTTTTGTCGGTACTTCAGGGATCAATTTGGACCCAAATGAAAATAATTCAGTGAAAATTTCAGCTATTAATCTTAAACGGTTTCCGAGTAATTGAAAAAAAACCTATTTTTTAGTATTTATTTTTTTTTTAATAGTAAAATTAAAAATTTTTTTTTGCTGATTTTTTTTTAAATACTTACGAGTAAAAGCTGTGAAAAAATTTTTTTTTCTGATTTCTAGACTAATAGCCGATTTTTAAACTAAAAAACAAAATTACAATTATTTTTTTTTATGCCTATTTTAAAACATGCAATCACCAAATTTGGACAGAATACGTCTTTTATACCCCTCTGTACTCAGGAATTTTAAAAATTTTTTTGGTTTGGTGCAACGTCATGAAAAAAATTAAAAACCAATTTTTTGTTAATTATTTTATATTTCAACTGCTTAGAACACTACTTACAACTAATTATAAAATGTATTTATTCATAAAAATATTCATCAAAAACGTAAGTGGTCATCAAAATATTTGTTAATATTTTCGTCAATCTTCATCACTGTCTTCATTAATAACTACACAGCGCCCGGTATTATTGAAAATGCGACGAAAAAATTAAAAAAATTCCTGAGTACAGAGGGGTATAAAAGACGTATTCTGTCCAAATTTGGTGATTGCATGTTTTAAAATAGGCATAAAAAAAAATAATTGTAATTTTGTTTTTTAGTTTAAAAATCGGCTATTAGTCTAGAAATCAGAAAAAAAATTTTTTCACAGCTTTTACTCGTAAGTATTTAAAAAAAAATCAGCAAAAAAAAATTTTTAATTTTACTATTAAAAAAAAAATTTAAGATTAATAGCTGAAATTTTCACTGAATTATTTTCATTTGGGTCCAAATTGATCCCTGAAGTACCGATAAAAAATTCAGCGGGGGCCGATTCGACCTGCTTATCCGGCTATGCCCTTTTTATTTAAAAGTATGGGATTTATTAGCTACTAAACCAAATAAAACAAACCATATGCTTGATGGTATTTAACGTGTGTACTTGATTGTACAGTTTGTCAATTAGTCTTGTCGCACCCTTCGTACAAGTTTTTGGGTAATTTCAAGTTTCAAATATCACGCTGAAAACATTCGACTCATCTCTTGTTAGACTCGAATAATGAATAACAATTAATTCAACATTTTGTGACACGGATTTATTTTCGTTGATTTCAATTTCTGGGACGCAGAGTCCGACTAAATTAACAGATAAACTGTTACTTACCTAATCGAATAGTACCTAGTACCCAGTACCTGATCGAATTGTTGCCTCGTGAAAAAAAAAAAAAAATTAATGAAAAACACTGTTTTTATCACAGGAGTGTCCGAATAGTGGTCAAAGAGATGACAATCGAATCCAAATATTCGAACAACTAGAATAATAGTTCAAATTATTCGGTAGTTTGACAATTTAGTGCCCTTAGGTACGGCTTATTGTTAGTGCCATTTCACACTATACTCGACAATAGCTAGCAGGAGTAGGTCAATCGCTATTCTTCCATCATTAGTTAAGGTACCCAGTACGAAATGAAAATCGAATGATTCAAATTGACCTAAATAATTCGAAAAATTCGAATCGCACGTAGAATTCAAAATATTCGATCAATGATTTTGACTTGTTCGCTTACTCCTAGTTTCCACCGCTTGTTAATTTTTTTTTTTCCCTCAATATCGTGTAGCACGATACCGTGGTTCCTCTCGATGCGAAGAGAATGCCTAACAGGTATGCATGGGAGAATGAAATTAGTTGGCGGATCGGTCGCGCGGCGGCGCTGACGAAGGGGGCGCTTGACCGCCGAGGTTAGGTTAGTTAGGCGCGCACCTCGCGGCGACTGGCGAGCCCGAACCTGGAGGAATCGGCGTGTGCCGAATGCCAACAGTCACCCGCCGACTGCCGGTACCGCTGGTCGGTTTTTGTCGCAAGTCAGTTCAGAGCAGCGATCTCTGTGCACGCTTGCGGCGTCTTTGCACTTGGCATTCGTCAGCGAGCCGCTAAACGGGGTTGGTGATAAACTGGTGCTCGAGGTGGTGCAGTGAGAATGGTGAATGCGTATCCCAGAATGTGAACAATTATTTCGGCGGCAAATTATAGTCGCGGAAGCGTGTTCTGCCCGTAAGTGCATCGGAAGTCGAGTGAGTGCCCGCGATTCTACGAGCACAGTCGATAAGATAGATAGATAGATAGATAGATACTCGAGATAGACGTCGTTTACGAGTTTCTCTCACTTTTTCTATCTTTCTATCTCTCTCTCTTTCTCTATCCCCCTCTCTCTCTCTCTTTCCTTCTCTCTCTCTCTCTTTCTCTCTCTCTCTCTCGCTCTCTTTCTTTCTCGTTTCCCGCGGTGTGCTGTGTGTACGTAAGAAACGCACGAGTGTTGAGTTTACCGCCGCGATCATCTGTCGCGCGCGTACCGACCGGTACGCGTATGCACGATTATTGTTGTGTACAGTTGGATTACTCAAAACCGATGGCATTTGGGATGCCGCCTCTGGCTGGATGAACGTCTCGGCCCCCGGCGGAGAGGTGAGTTTGTCAATTAGTCAGTCAGTCAGTCAGTCAGTCGGATATTGGTTCGCCGGTCGCTCACGTGTTAATTTCCAAATCGAAAATACTTGTTATTCTTCTCCCTCCACGCGGCGGTTGCAGCATAGGCCGCGTGCGCTTCAGAGTCTTTCTCCTTTCCGAGAGAATCCCGGCAGCTCAACGCACCGCGTCAGCATTACGCCGTTTAGTTGGATTATCAGATTCCACCGACTCGTATCGGAGTCGCCTTGACGGCGGCTCGCTCAACGATCATTCGACTAGATTGTCTGAATCAAAAGTTGGGAAGAGAAAAAGAACAGTTTGAAAAATCACCGGCAGTCTTATTTTTCGCCAATACCTGAAAGTGGGCACGAAAAGGTTTCAAAATAATTGAATTATGGTGTTTTTTTTTTTTTTTTCAAATCCCTTTCCAATATTTTTTGACTCTGAAGACTTTTTTCATAAATTTCACATTGTATCATAGTCATAACGACAAAATATTATTGTTTTCGAATACATATCTGTTATACCGTGCTGATAATTCAATTTTAACCACTTTGGAGGTAACTATTTGTAAAATTTCATCCAAGCGAGCTCTGAAGATGAATAAAATAAACTTAAAAACATAAGAATCATATTGATAAATCCTTTTCTCCAATTGATGGTATCTTGGCTTGCGCTATTCATGTGTTCAGATTCATTTCCCTCATATAGTAGGGATGTCGTATCGTTTTTGTTCTCTGTCATCCGTGCAAATAACGTTCCTGAAGATTCTTCGGATGACTTTATCTCTTTTTCCTACAACTGTTCATTCACCTTCAATGTCTAAAGATAAAGATAAAGAATAAAGATCGATGGAGACTGCGAGTTATGAGTATTTATTTTGAAGTAGGCGAAATGGCGCGGAGGTAATAACAGTGTCCTACACCTACCGACTCGTTTACAGGATGAAAATGTTGATCGAGTCGGTAATGGTAGGAAGCTTCTGTACCGAAGCTCGCCACTCGTCGTTCGACAAGCTGCAGCGAGCTTTAAATGTCTGACTTTAACAATCTGTCTTATACAAATTGTTGGATGGTAAAAATAAATTCTATTCAACCGTGTTCCGTTCAAGCGTAATACCCAAGTGTAGTATCGCCTTAATAATAAATACGCACAATCCTCTGTCTTTTCACGTCGAGCTTCGACATTGTCATTCGGAATCAGTACAATAGGTACTTGCAGCGTACGACACTGAATCATGAATGGTGTTCGTGATAATAATCGTCGAGCAAGAAGCATGCACGCTTTCAGATGTCGTTACATTTAATTAAAATCATTTATTCACCTTCGCGTAACGTGAACTGTGACGAGGCGTGAAAGGTCGATGTAACTTCTCTCCTTGCCCTCCTCCTCCTCCTTCTTCACAGCTGCGGAACTAAACGAAAACCATTTCATCATACACGTGATTGTCCTGATAACTTTTGCCTCATCTTGCTTAGATCTTGTTATGCGTGACATTAGATCAAACATGATTCTGTGGTACGGTTATATGTATTTGAAAATTTAGGATCCTTACGGAAAATTTGTCAACTTTTCGTTCGGAATAAATGTTTTTATTGGGAAGGCCTCAAAAGCGATTTTATCCTGTTAAATATTTCTTCACGCGTTAACCTTGCGTGGTTCAATTTCATGTGTTATTTTTACTGGTATATAAATCGTGTTCAGAAACATTTCCAATACTGCGGAGTAAAATTGCATAATCATTTTAATTATTTACATATTCCACGGAATTCCTAAACGGATTCTTTTACTAAATGCTCACTGTCCTAGATCGTGTTCTGAGAATTATTTGTACGTATATTTACTCGCATAGCCGACCTGCTTGCGTGTTTCGTCCTTCTTTGTCTCTCGCAAAGATATACGACCATGCAGTTTCGTGACAGTAATTGTTTGAAGCGAAAATTAGACCAGCTGCTTAATTCTGTTGGTTTCTTTTTTTGTTGTTTGTTACGTATTAGCAATTAAGAGTCTGAAAGTTCAGGGAGAAGAGAACCGCTTAAAAAATGTTCAGTAATGTTATTTGCGCCACTGATAATGATGACGAATGAAACAACAACCCTCTTATGCAATAGAAATGAATATAAGCGAATTCGAACAATGAGACTGAAGTTAGCAACGTTAATGTAACGGAACATCCGGGAAAAAGTCATTATTGCGGAATTTTAGAACGAGTCTCAAGGAGTCGGCTTTTCAAAATAAGTGTTATGTTTATCGTAGTTTACTAAATTCAAGACATTCCTGAAGGCGCGAACTAACGAGTTTTCCTGTTGTTGATTCGATTCTAGCGTTTTCGGACTCATTTCACTGGAAGACATCACGAATTGTCTGAAATTTTTTGGACAAATATTGCATTGTAACATGTTGTACGGGTAAATGTAATAGTTGACAAACATCTGTCGGAATATACAGTTTGTACAAATTTATTTTCATCCAGTTTGGAGATAAGTATTTTGTTTTTTGATTTTAGGTGATTTTTGGACATCGCTATGATTGAAAAATTTAGCCCGGAACTATTAAAATCGGATAAAAAATACCAGAGTTGAATCAGTTTGAACGTTAACGTTATGAAACCTTTTCTCAAACAGCTAATTTTGCTTTGCTATATTGGAAATTGCTCGGATTCATTAATATTGTTGGATATTTTTTTTTTACGCTTACCAACTTTTGATTCACCGAGTCCAGCTCGTTGATTGTTTGCTGTTTTGTGATCCTGCAAAGTTTTGCTACTATATTTTTCGATTGTGGTAAAAAATGAAAATAGTTTAGGACTGAGCGGTAAACGGAACTAAAAATTTCTCTCGGTACAGTTGGTTCTGAATTTGGGATGCAACCTTCATACATGTATAATCCGCGTAACTTGGTCCCTGTGATTAAACGTAATATGGTGATATCCCAGGTATAACAGTACAGAAATGCCTGATTGTAGGCGCAGAACGGTTTCGCGGTCTTAGCTTCGGAGTCAAGTCTGAGTTGAATATTAATGGACGGAGTTAGGCTTTTATTTGGTCCTCGAGTGAAGAGGTATGCGGTAAGCATTTGTATGGTTACGATACTTTACAAACCTTTTTCGCACAGTTGCGGAGCGTCTCCAAGTGTGTTGGAAATTGTATAATAAGTCATTGCGTATCTGTACAACATATCCGGCATTTCATAATAATTTGTCCAACGTTTGGTTCTATGTATCCAGGATATTTCTTTTACGTCGCGGTGCCGTTGGCTACAAAATGTACTCGTGTTTTTTTTCAGAATTTTTTTTTTTTGGTTACTGCTTACTTCTAATTTTTTTCAAGGAACAAATTTTGTACCCACTTTTGTAATTTGACATAAAATCTCGAATATTCTGTGGGGAAACAACATGGTAAGTAATTATTTTCAGATGTTTTTTGAAATACACATGTTTCTTACTCTATTTGTCGAACCGATATCGAGAGATTTCATCCGATATCAAAAAAAATTACTATAAAAGATCAGACGGTTTTGTTCCTCAAAAAATTTGTAAAAAAATTTTATCTCATTCATTTGTAAAGTCAAGTTCCTTGCTTCGGACTCTACGTTCCGTATGTATGTCCAAGGAAAACGCGATAGTAGGAAAATTTTACGTTCTGGGACATTGGGAAATTTTTGGCGAGTATATGTTCTTTTTTTTTTTTCTTTTTTTTTACTGAATATTTATTTTTGAGGTGTAATTTGCACGTTTCTCACGAGTCTAAGGGTATAATGAGTAACCGTTGTAAAATTGCGCGTTCTTCTCATGCAATGAATTTCGCTTTCGAATATGCAACATCTTGAAATATCAAAGCATTGTAATTTCGTAACTTTTCCACACTCTACGAGGAAGTTGGAAAAGTTGCGACGCGCGTATTATAGTGATAACAAATAACAGTCTGCGGGAAACAGATCGATATTTTGAAACGGCAAAACCCCTTAAAATGAACCGTTCGTTGTACTTAGTCCCTAATTTTTTACGGCAAAAAGTTGCGATCCAATCAATTTATCGTGCGTACGGTGATCGCTGAATCTTTTTTCGTTCATTTTCATCGCTTTGCGGAACATAGCTGTTCGGTGTTCTTGCGATGTGTCATCGTTTATTCATTCTATTGCCCCCCTCCCCTAGGGGGATTTGGCGGTATTCGCGTACAGAAAGAGACACAGGAGTCAGCGTGCATTTAGCGGAATCCGTACGTTGTGCGGGTTCGGAATAGTTGGACCTGCACGATCTCCATATCTATGACTTATGTATGCATTTAGTTATTGGGGACCTGTTCGTGTGAAGTGATTGACAGTTTGACGAAATCTTATGCGGGTCATCGATCGGCCAAAACTATGTATATGCCAAGACGTTTGGATATACGTTATATCTTATTTTTATTTATTATACCCACGGCCGAACGCAAGAAGTGTAGAACATTCTAGAGGAATTTACAAGTGTGTGGGTATAACGGATGTTTTTTTTACGTGTAACTACACGCGGGCATTCCATGTCAAATCGATCGATTATGACCGTCACTATCTTTGATTTTGTTGAATTTTTTTTTTCCAAATGGTAGTGGTATGTTCAAAATCCCCAATTTATGAAAAAAAAAAATTATGTTTATTGAGCCGCTTTTGAGACACATACATACAAACTTGTTCGAGGAATAATTTTTATTATCCCTTGAGCACTCTGAGTGTTTCAGATTGACAAAAATCAATTTTGAAAGTTTTGAACAAATCGACAATGCCCTGAAAGCTTTTCCACCGCATTAAAAGCATGTTAATAAAATTATGTATCACGTGATGCTAATTTTTTTTTGATTGCATCAAAACTTTGAAGAGGTGTAAGCTAAATTAAATTTGAATCGATGTAAATTGCTGAAATGCTTGAAAAACTAAACAATTGTATCATAATTTTGTCATGAGGTTCGTTTTCTTTTAGATGAAATTTTCAACACACGTTCAACATTGATCTTATCGAGTCCAAGTTTTTCCAAATCCTCAAGGATGTAGAAAAAATGTCTACATCATAGTGTCAATCTTAAAATAATTATAATAAAACACGAATATTTCGAGGTTTTTGAGAATTTCAAACATAGTGGAACTTGGGGAAGATTTAAATATTTATAACTCAAAAGTGATTCTATAAAAAAGAGAAATGCTTACGTAATACGGGGATTTTGAAGATGTGGCTTATCGCCTCCTTAAAAGTTTTAACCAAATAAAAAATGGTTCGGATCGAAGGTGTTCGATTTGGCATGGAATGCCGTATACATGTATATTGTAGATGAATATTCATCCCTATTTTCGTTTATCCGTTGCATATTTACTTGTACTTGGTGGTATTATACTTATGTGTCCATGCCTGTTACCTCTAAACAAGCTTTCTCTCGTTTTCTTGGTGATTTATTTATTCAAATATTTGCAGCCCCCGTTGATTCTTTGTTTACAGAATCTTACACGTATTTCTATACTTAAAACTACATACGAGGCGTTCACTACCGACTCAGCCACTTTTTTTTTCTCTTGGATCTGTTTCATAATTGGTCATAAATTAGTAGTACTTAATTAAAGGCACTCCGTGAATTTTTTCAAATTTTTTAATTTCCTCGTTTCGGAAATATACTCGGAAATATATATATATATTTTTTTAAACCCGTTCTTTAGCCTTCTAATTATTAAAAATAGAGTAATACTCAGACCGTGGGAGGAAAAAATAGTTTTGCGAATAACCAATAAAAAAATTGCGGATTGACAGTTCTCATGGCTTCGGATGAAGTAAAAAATTAAGTAAATGAAAAATAGATGTGAAAATTTATATTATTATTTGATTGCTTTTATTCTGCGGGAGCGCAGAATGGCATGAAAATATCGAAGACAATAAAACCCTATGCCAGAAAAAAGCTGATAAAATTTTAAGTACAATCAAATTCTCGGGAAGATTCGTAAGAAATATCGTGTAGAAACCTAGTTCAAATAGGATGCCCGCTTTAGGTTCAGGCTGTGATTCAGCTCACTCTTGTTTTCAAATGATCATTTCAGTTTCGTATATATTTACAGGCGAAAACTTATCCCTAGTCGAGAGAAAGGATAAGAAGATTGTTGATCAGTCAAGTCATAAGACATATCATCTCTAAAAGATTTAGTATTTTTTTAGTAGCCGTTCAGAAATTTCAAATAATTTCACAAGATTTTACGAGTCGTGCGCATTAGATTTTAACGATGATCCTTTCACGTGCGGTAGAATTTATCCTGCATATACTTCAAATCTCATTTTTTAAGATTACAATATAGTACCATCCCTTTCGATGTGCGATACTTGCAGTCGGTGTTGCCAAACGTCGAGTAAAACATATCGCTATATCAGTATCCAAAAATCTCTAGAAATCTCTAGATTGGACAATATCAAAAAAATCGACTGGTTTTTTTTCGAAATTCGAGTCGAAAATATTTTTCCAAATGACGAAAAAAGAATGCTGTCCAAGTTTGTGCTCTTCCTAGCAATATTTAGAGGTACAACATCGCGAATTTCTATTTCCCTTCAACGAATTGAACGTTTTATAAAAAAGGTCTCTTATCATTTTATGATAAATCTAACTCTTTCAAAAGTTATTTGAGATCAAAGGTCGACAAAGAGCCTTAAATAACTTGCAAAAGTCAAAGGTCAACAAAGGAATTTTAATAACTCTTGAAAGTGTAGATTTATCATAAAATGATAACAGACCTATTTTGTAGAGCGTTCAATTCCTTACAACAATACGTTCTGGTTTTATCAGCACTCTAACGTATTCGTGAGTTATGAAAATCCAAAGCTAAAAAAAAATGTCCCATGTTGTTCAAATGGGAAATAGAAAGTCGCGATGATACACCTCTGAATATTAATATTAAGAGCTTAAACTTGGACAATATTCTATCCTCTTCATTTGAAAGAACATTTTCGACTTGAATTTTGGAAAAAAAATAGTCCATTTTTTATACAGCCTACTTTAGATATTAAAACCTCAGAAATCTCCAGCATTCGCCAAAAAACGAACAATCCACACAATAGTTAGATTGCGAGAACACATCAGTGAAAATACTTGTGGTTATGTAAAGTACCGACGGTCGGTAACAAAAAGTATAATCTAACTTTTTCGGACATTATTAAAACTTGGTCTACTGATCGGACGGAAAATCGTTAGGCTTTGGTTATCCGATGCTCCTTCGCAAGTTGATTCCGGATAATGGGACATCGGCCTCGTCGTACAGTGAAACAAAAACATCGGTTATTAAAAATCTCTAGAATTCACCAATTTTCTTAAAAGATCACCGTGGTCGAGACGTGTCGTAAAGCGGAGAAAAGAATTTCAATTCAATGTTCAAAAACTTGAGATTTAGCTACGGAATCACTGAATTGGCAACACTGCCCGAAGTCACCAGTTTTGGAATCAAACGAAAAAATTTGTGTCACCTCCGCTTCCCTCTCTCCTTTACTCTGCTGATATCTTCATAACCTGTTGTGTGGTACCGGCGAAGCCGTCACGCTGAAGCCTCTGCACAAACACTGAGTTTTTTTTTGTGCGGTATGCGACAAGTTCTGCATCAAGGATGCAGGTACAAGAAGCATTGCAAAACGAGGAGGACGAGTTAACGCATCTAAGCCTTGCATCAACTTCTTAGCTTATCTACACGCGTAGTGTTTCCAGCTCTGCGAGCATGTTGCGGAGGGAACGAAGCCATGATTTAGATTACTTTCATAAGGAAACACACTCTGAATCTGAATGTTATTTTACCGGCAGACTGAAGCAAGGTAAGAGCGGTCGGAATGTTTGCCAAGATGAAAAAAAAAAAAACAAAAACGACGGTTGGGTTCGAGACTATTTTACCACAAAAAACAAGGTTAGCAAGAATCACTCTCAGTAAAGTATTCCTTGCACGAACCCGAATATTTGACAATTTACTGATTTTTGTATACAATAAAGTATGAATACATATTATTGAACTAGAAAAATTTAAAGCCAAGTTACCGAAAATTTATTCAGAAATTACGACTTTAAAAATCGTTAAATTTATACATCACTTTATGGAGATGATATGCTCGTCACATTTTTGTTTAATAATTTATATATGCCGAATAATTCTAGATGGCTGATACAAACTATCCTACTCTTGTAAAAATATCCGTTACGACGACAAAAACGGAGCGTCACCGAATGTTTAAGAAAATAATAATAATAATAAAAGTTCGAGAAATGCCACAATCAGAAGAATTTTCTTAACTCCGACTTTTTAGGGGTTATGTTTAGTAATACAATTCATAACAAATTTTCGATTCCAGCTTGTCGTTAGGTGTAATAATTAATTATAACTCATTTTTATTAAGCGCCAGTCTAACTTACGAATGAGTTCAAGTTCACAAGTTTTCATTGATTTAAATTTGATTGTTCTACAATATTTTGATGCCTGTTCTTCGGACTTGACTCAAATTTTTAGTATATGGAGTGCGGATTGCTGAGAAATATTGTTCATTATTTGTGTGGAAGTGTGTGGTAACAATTTTGGGAAAAAATATGTCACAAAAACCCATGCACGTTTGTGTTATGTATTTACGAATGATTGGGAAGGGGTCCTACTTATATGCCCCGAAAAAATATTGCATTCCACGCAAGGAATACCTCAAGAGGAGCATCTGGCGGTGATCTTGTAGAAGAGCTAGGCCGTAATATCCGTGAGCCTTTGAAGCTGAAAACATCCCTGGGAGATCATAAGGGGAGATTCGGGTAAAGCGGGGAATTATAATGGAAATCCGTGATTGTGTATATATTTACTATTCGTAGGTATTAGAGTTTGAAATTTGCTCAACAGTCTAAACTTGAAAATCAACTGCGCATGTGCCAAACAGTTCAATCTCATTGGTCAACGAAATTTTCCCGCAGCGATATTTTTGTCTGCGATGCAGGCGGGCCAACGTATACAAAATGTGTACGTTTGAATTTTCAAATAGCATAAGCATTAAATTCGGACCGTTCTTTGAAGAATCAACTTTCCCACCCAATAACAAATGCTTTCCAAACCTTTCCGAGGAACTGCCTCAATTATTTGAAATTCTAACCTGGAAAATTCGTTTCAACTACAAAATGTAATGAAACGTGTTATCTTAATTGTTTAATATTGCGCGTCTTCCCTGAATGAGGTATACCTGTAAGATTAAAGTTGAAAAACAGTATATCTTACACTTGGCTGTCCCTTTTCGAGTGAATTGGGCAAACATCTCGGGAAATGTAAATCTTAATATAATAATGCTGATCAAGGTAGTTGCTAGTAATAATTAAGAATTAGAAAGCAGTAAATATATGCGGTAAGAAGTATGCAAATCCATAATTACATTTTTGCAGGTAGCCTGAAGATCTTCGATCAGGTCTGGTCCAAACGCCATGCATAAATGATCAAAAACAGCGATTGAAACCAGACCTCGACTCGATCGGTATCAGTTTCTACAAAATTCGATATATTTGCCGAGATATTTGACCCGTGCAATAAAAATCCGACATCCATGCATGTAGGATCTTTGTACTGCACCAACTGGCATACCTACAGATGATTACGGTGTAAAATGTTGTCAGAAAAAGCACCTGGGATGAACGTTTCTATCCATGATCGTTCTTTTTTTCACCCAGAGTTGGTATTATGCGGTCGCGCATATGCTTTTTCCTCCCAGTTATGATCGGCATGGTTATGTGGATGTGTACTTATCTACCTCGGCATCATGGAAGCGAGTCTAAGTGTACTTCGGCCTCCGTCGTTATTGCCGATCACGGTTTACCAAGTTGGGTTTGTTGGTCGGTTATGGTGGCTACAATGACGTTGACGTTCCTTTGACAGGATCATGTCCTGGCCGGGTTGGTCGCCTCTCGCGTTCTGGACCGGCCAGATCTTGAATCGAGGTCACGTAGCCTCATCGTGTTCTCTCTACGTGCATTCCAGGCTCCGAGCGATAGAATGCGCGATACTCGCGAGTCCGTTGTACGCATTTATAGTTGGTCTCATCTCCTTCGAGCCCTCAGGGTTCTTCATCTCCTCACGTTTCTTCCAGATAGTTATTTACTTAAGTCTTTCGCATGGTTTTTTTCTTTGGGGGGGGGGGTTGTCTTTTTCGCACGTGACACTCGCGGCATCGTTAGGTTATGGCTGTTTTCTTGTTGGAGCTTGTCCTTGATTCCGTCCGTTAACTATTCTGTAATCATTGCAAAAAATTGTATCGGTGTATGTACAAAACTCTAGATGCTACATCAATTTGGAAATCAAAAAGAAAAAAAAAAAATGAATACAGAGATACTTGTTCAATGATTTGCAGATTTTACGAAGTTATGCTATAATATATGCTATAAATTTTTTTTAAATGCGTATCCCATTGGTGAATATATTTATCGTGCTATTCAAAATTTTTTAAAACTTGATTACCGTTACTTCTCTGATTCAATTCTTTGTTCAAAATAGCGCTGCTACTATTTCCACGATTCCTTGCGAGTTTCACATACCTATGTACCTATAATATATAACTCACGCGATAAATACCGCTAACGAATAAAACAAAAATTTGCCACTTATTCGTTCGGTTATGCCCGAAATGCGCTGTAAATGATCATCTTTAATATTATCACGTAAAACTTGAACAGCAACTCCTTGAAGGTATTAAGAAAACGATATGTATATTTTTGCCACGAAAAGAAACTAATCATACGTGCAACACTTCGGATGCAAGTGATTAAACTTTGCGCACGGATAAAAAAAAAAATGTCAAAAGCTACTCCATGTAACTCGGAGGTAATGTCAAGTTTCTGACGGTGATCAGCCTAAATCTTACCCTCTGAAGTTTTCAGGTTTCCGTTTTAGCCTCTTTCTTGACTCTATTGTGAAGAAATTCTACGCTAGAGAGAGAGAGAGAGAGAGAGAGAAAGGTAGGGAGGGGGGCGGCGGCTAAATATTCGGTTTGCCTCAGGCGACGGAGTGATTATAATTCTTGGACTGAAATAGGTATCTTTCAAGTGTGGAATGCCAGCCAGAAGGGCGGCTAAGACAAAGCCTCCCCCCTCGATCCTTCTGTAGCGCTATCTTGTCAACCCGACCATCGAGTTCTCGGCAGCACTTCATTCTTCCACTACGTAGGCGGCGACATCGGCATGGCAGTCTTTCCGTTGCCGCACGAAAAGTTCACAAATTCTGTCTGCCTATGCCATGCGCCTTCAATGTGCTACGTTGGGACGAAGAGTGGAGTGGGTATATACGGGTGTTCTTCCACCGCAACCCGAGATTCGTATCTGCAAGATTCGGCCTACAGATGTTGATCGTTGACTGTGTGTCTCTGTAGAAGTGTTTTTTTTCTTCCACTTTTTCAAAGAAACGATTTATTTGAGTTTGCGTCCTCAACGTTATCATTCTCCATTTTTTCCGTGAGGGTTTCGCCGGATATTGTATGTTTCTATCGCTATCTAGAATCGAGTCGTAACCCTGTTACACAACTATGTTGCCCTATATCGTGACAGATGAACACGCAAATGCGCATGCGCTAAATCGTGTAATTTTGTTGGTAGATTCAATCGCGGTGTAAGATATGTAGGGGGTTCAACTTGCATTTGTTGAGTGACCGCATTTTAGTTCAGTTCATCAGTCTGCACCAGATGTCTCACGAACAGCAATCCAAGCAAATGGAATATGGCGTCCTCCAATGTTACGATCCTGGCGTAAACGTTTCGAACATAATTCCATGACAACCTGTGCAAGCTGTCAAATGAGTTGTAAAAATGGTAACTTAACGTTGTACTGTAGCATGTGTTTTGAACCACCTATAGTTCTTACACTGTAGTTTCAAATAATGTGCTCTAGAGTCTTTCGTCTGCTTGTCATATTAGTTAACTCCGTTGACTGAAGTATGCTATAAGACAGCCAACTATGGGTATTACTTTGAAACAAGCGAAGGGGTTTCGAGGGCGCGCAATTGCAATGTTAATCGAGTCGGTAACGGCAGGAAATGTTTGTATAAAAACTCTCTGTACCCTACCTTGCCCGTATGCTGCTCCGACCTTAAAACTTTGCCATTCGATTGGTTATCTTTAACAATCATCAGTCAACGCCAAATCATATCACTTTCCTCCAGACGCTAGCTATCAAAATTAATAGGCATCTTGAGATTATGTTGCGTTGAGAATTTTAAGCATTTAAAATGTGATGGTTTTGCAATTGAGTTCACATAACCTCAAAACGCTTGCGTGTATTGAGATTTCGCACTTGTGTCCAACTAGATGGAGTTTGCTAGCCTGTCGAAGAAGAAGAAAAACTTGGCGCACGTTCCAATAAGCGTCCAGTTTCCTGAGACTGTCAAGGTACACTTGGGGACAATGAATCTGAGACTGCTAATTTTTTACACTAGACATTTATGTTGGCAACGCAGAGAAACCTACAGCGCCATAGTCGGCCGAGCGCGAAACAAATTCAATCTCAATAAACTTAACATAACCCATGACCGTCGAATCTAGCCTTATAATACGTGTCAATCTAACAAGTCATTATCTCCGCGGTATTCTAATCGTGGTTTTACCCCCCTTAAACTATTTAGCAGAAACGTTACAACTTTTGCTTTTCACTGCTTCAATTGATGGAGAAGTCGTGTAAGGTGAAATTGTATAATTTAGAATAAAAGTTCGAAAAAAGTCTTTGGAAACAGGATTAAATTGATTTTCACGCTCATAGCTAAGTACAGTTGGTGTGATTTTGAAGTTTATTAGTGCGAAGGGTAATGATGTCGATAGTTTAGGCGTTTCTGATGGCATCATTAACTAGTATAATTTAAAAGTAACAACTCCAAATGCCTCTATTTGAGTAAGGAAACACTTTTTGAACGACTTTGAGATGTTTTGGACATGTTTCAGAAATTCAGGTTTTCTCTCAAAGGCATGTTTAAAATTCTACGTATCATTTTGCATTTTAAGTATAAAAATCCTGGAAATAAGCTGCATGAGATGAAGTTATATACCGGTAATGACTTTGGAGACATACAGCTGTGTTTGCAGCGCACACCGCGTTGCGATAAAATTTCGGTTACAGGTAAAAATGTTACTTCGGTGGCGCACGCTTTTTCAAACTATGTCATATGATAAAAGTCTGTAATGACAAGCGATTGGAATGTCAGATACGTGGAACGCTAAGGAATGTCAAATAACAACTGCTCGGCTCACGTAAAATTATCAGAAAAGTTTGTTTTTCGTAGGTGATCGGTATTCCAAAATTTTTCAATTATTTCACGTTATTTATTCAGGAATTCGTAGCGAGTGTTCCAACTTAATTTCATTTACCTTGGCAGCCGGACACTGTTTTCAAGTTAGGTTTCCTCCTCACCCAGAATGTTTCTCTGTATCTATAGTAACAGGTGTGCGTGAATTTGGTCTGAACTTGTTTGCACAAGCCCGTGCTGGTTCGTATTTTACTTGCACAAGATTGAGCATCGCTAGACTTTCCAGTGATGTTTCAATGGACCGCAGATTTTGCGAACCCTAGCCCGTTACCGTGAAGATCGAATCATATTTGTACCGTAAACCTGTGGTGCCACCTTTAGGCAAACTAAAACCACCATACCGTCCGTGACAGTCATTCGTTCACGGCGAGAACATTTCTTGTACTGATTTCGATAGTCTATAATTTGGCGTCAATTTGGCACCTTCTTATAACAAGCTTCCAAATCGACCTCAAAAATTGTTCTGCAGTAGTACGTACCGGCCAATTTTAACATGAAATGTTTTCACTGTTCGTTTGGTTACAACTACTTACGACCTCCCGTTCAATGAACCATTCAACGTCAACGTTTTAAAACTAAAAAAATTAAGTTGGGCATGACGATGACGTGTGAACTTGAAGATGCCTGTTGATTCCTCTTCCAGTTTCATGCCGTGGTAGAGTACCTGTCGTTTGACGGGCAATGGGTGAAAAGTGAAGAGTCAACCTCAAATAAGCCCAGACATTCTAACTTCTGGCTCACCTTACGACGATCACGCGATCTATAGTGTTGGTATAGCCATAGCAATGTTATCTAGTGTCACATCGGAGCGTGCAGCGAAGCTTGTTTAACACGGAAATCCGTCGATTACGGGGACAAGCGTTACGTGTGTATATACGGCACGACGAGGTTCGGTTGCGAAGGTACGAGTACCTACCTGTATAAGCAATCGGTATCGGAGGAACCCCGGGTAATGAATGAAGACATGAGAAACAGGCCATGGTGCTTTGCATTCGAGATCGGCATGACGTAAGAGATCGGTAATGCAACTGGATGAACAGAAATCGGGGACAAGGCAACGGAA
This sequence comes from Neodiprion pinetum, assembly GCF_021155775.2. Taxonomy (NCBI): domain Eukaryota; kingdom Metazoa; phylum Arthropoda; class Insecta; order Hymenoptera; family Diprionidae; genus Neodiprion; species Neodiprion pinetum. The sequence continues at coordinate 20,095,450 of NC_060234.1, forward strand.
TAAGGATTCAAACACTCCTCGCATGCAAATTACGATTTACAACGTACCCGAACGTACCGTCGTGCGGACCCTTGTGCAGTACGACTATAATATGCCCGTACAACCGTACCCATACCCATGCCCATATATATTGCTGGCCATCTCCTCGACCAAGTTTAGTATACGCATAAATATGAAACGCTGGTAAATTACCCGCATATGCCTGTATAAAGCATTTCTACGTACATCCGTAGATATGGGGCGTTCCTGGCTAATTTATCCCGGGCATGAACCTCGTTATTTTTAATTTCGTCGTCCACTTGAGATGCCGTGAGACATCACAAAAGAAAGTAACGAATTGCAAAATTTTATGTTATTCATGAAATGACTTTCCTTATAAGTAATCGGTAGGCGCATTTCGTTTGGAGGATACGGTTCTTATTGCAAAGCAATTAAGAGACGTGAAGCAGTTCGATTCGAAACATTGAAAAGGGTAAAAAGATCGCAAAGTAAAAAGACAAGAGAAATTTTCAGCGTGGTAATTTCGCGGTCCGAGTTCGAGTCCCGATGAAAAATTATGCGATAGTTTGAGTGTATGTTTTTAACATCTAATTGTATATCTGCTTTGCAATCAGCGAAAGTATTGTTTTCAACTGCTTAACTTATTGTTGGATTAAAATGACAAGTTCTACAATGAAATATTCAAAATCGTACGCTCAAGATTCGATTAAGATTTATTAATTTTGTAGTTAAAAAATTCACTAAGACTTCACTTCGAGATGCAAGCTAATTGGAATATTTCATAATTCAACTATTGCGTATTTTTCTGATTTGTTCAAAGCACAAAATTGCCCAAGTTGGTGTTTTTGCGTCACGGTGTATATACACATCGCGAGATTATTGATACTAACCACGTTCATTATTAGCGGATTTGATGAGGTTTGATTCTTTTTTTAATCTTCCGCGTTCTACCTACGTAAGTATAATTGCGAGGTGTTTGGTTAGTCGAAATTTGCGTCCGATTTTTTTTGTCTATTTATTTTATAAAATGCAAGAAATGAAGATGAACGAATATATCGCTGGACATTCTTACGGGTCAGTAATTATTCGAATTATGGGAATTACGGGTCTTTCCTTCATACTCACCGATTATTATAATACATTCTGCGGCGGGTACCGAAGGCATTACGTAATCGCTAGAATTTTGCAGATGAATTCTCTGTGCTTACGAGGATTATACGGTCTATACCCATAAGTCACGTGAGGCAACCAATATTACCATTACATTAAATTACCGAGTTTGAATCTTAAACTCAGCGGCATCGGCTCATAACTGTCAAAGAACCACCTGCAACTTTTGTAACGAACGAGTTTAACGCGGTCAATCAAAGGATGTAACGACTCCATTAATCTACAACGTGAACGAAACGAAATGCGGAAACGTAAGCAGTAATTCTAACATTGGTAATGCGAGATGTAATTACAATTCGTCGAACAGAAACATGACGGAAACGTGACACGATGTGACGTCTATTATATAACAAAATATGGAAGATATTCGCAACAATAACATTTAATCCGAAATGGAATAAAATTACTGTAAAATCTTCAAACAGGGAACCGACCGGATATTTAATCGTGTTTCTTTATCGTAAGAACCAGTGTAGAATAATTTGAAAGGAAAAATAAAATCTCATTGCGGTTAATGGAAAACAAAACATGAATGGAGCCGAAATGTGACGTGTGCGAATTGCCGCGCGTGCCATAAACTAACGAGTACATACGATACAAGTAAACCTCCTAACCTCTCGACGTATAGCCAATAGCGAATACCACAAGTCTGAAGTCATCGGCGGTTCCTCGTTTTGCTTCTTTTTTTCTGAGGCCATTTTTCGGTCGGAGGATAATCATATGTCCAGGATTTCTCTAATTCGTAGCTCCGTATTCGTGGAACCAAAATCATTTACAGGAATTCACATAGTGAGTGCATTCCTAGCGACTGTACGTTCCGTCGTCTGATCAAATTTAGTGTACCTGCGCTACGATTTGAGAGTGGCTGTTTGCCAGGGCGACAAACTGTCGTAAATGTAATCTAAAAAATGTTGACAGTTGTCGCTAGTAGTTGTGCTCGGCACCAACTATCGGAATTTTTTAGGTTATGTACGTCGAAGCGAACTGTTGTCTAAATTTCTGACGATTGGTCGCTTTTTTCTTTTGCAATAATATCGGTTAATATGCTGCTAAAACATTTTTTTCTTCATCGTCGAAGCGTTGGTACTAATGAAATTTGACTTGCCTGATTAAAGGTGACAGAAAAGAATATTGTGAACATCCTATTTTTTCAGGTTATTGTGGTTACAGTTGTAAAAAATAATAAGAGTAATAAAAAACAATATGTTAAAAGCATATATCAGAGAAAAGAAGGAACACAAACATCGTATTAACAAAAATTTCATGTCCGGCTATTTCGCGTTTTAACAATGTACGTCAATATGTTGTTCCGCCGTAACTGCGTGGTGTAATTATAGCATTGAGTCGTTGTTAAAGTCAATTATAAATTGATTCGAGATGTACCGATACACCGCAGTTATATTTACACAGATGTAGTCCAGTCGTATTTATTACAGGTATTCAACCAATTGGATGATAATTGCTACGGCGTAATTGAATGTCGCGTTGTCAACCTTCTCATTCTTTCGTATCAATTTGCACGTATTAACTTTCATACGAGGCTTTCTTATTCTACAGATAATTTTGTACTCGAATTCAACAGTTTTCTTTCTTAACAAAAAATTTTGATTATTATTTTTTGTGCATTGAATAGAATGAATCTTTTCATAATGACAACGATTACGTTGTTTGCAATTTATTGATAGTTGGTAATATTTGCAATGTGCAAATGATATTTTTGCACCGGTTAGGCGCTGAATTTATGGATGTATTTTAATAAAGCCGGTCGCTCTGAGTCATCTGTTACCAGACCTGCTATGCTTTTCGTATTACTTTTACCGCCAAAGCATCGCCGAGAGTTCTACGCCGTCTGTCGGCCATCCGTGGTACCTTAATAACCGATATTCCATGCTCTACAAGTAAACGAATGGATAACTGATATTTTTGAATTTGTAAACATTACATTGTAATAGTATTGTGTTGAAATTTCATAATTTTTTTTTGAAATCTCTCTCTTCGCAGATTGGAGGTCATTGTCATAATTACAAAATCTGAAGCAAATTGAAAAAAAGTTTGAGTTTTAACGCATTAAATTTCGCATTCGTCCGAATTGTTTCTGACACTCCAATTGCCTTGTCAGCGTCATTCTGCTGGTCCGGATGAAGTCAAGTACATACATAAATGTTGTACAACGTATTATTGACGGACATAAAACGGAAAGAATTAATTACAATAAAAACGAAAATATATAGTAAACACGGCGTGAAAAATTGTTCTGTAAAATTGTGCATACACCGTCAAGCCACATGTGCAGCAATATTTATACGTCTACATATGTATTTTTGTAAATTCCATCGAGCGTATCGCGTATTCATTGTACATACTTATATTTGAAGAAGTTTACAAGTGTCTGAACGCGGGATTCACTAAGTTGACTGTGACAATATTGAGTCATCACCTTGTTTCTGTACCTACCAACCAACCATTGGGGTAACCTTAAGCGTTAGATACCTCCGTACGTGACTGATTTTGTTAATTACTCGGTAGCGTTTAATTAGCAACGAGCTGGGAACGAGGTGCTGTTATAAATTGAAATCTCAACGTCACGACTAGCAGACTGTCTCCCTACTTCTTTACCTTCTTGAAGAAATCATGCCTTTGCCACTTTTTGCTATCTGTTTTCCTATCACAAATGCTTCATCTTTTCCCAACTTATTGCATATTTCACGCTGCGTTGTTATGCGGCGAAATTGAGCGTAATATATTTTTCAAGAAAACTTTACGGAATATCATTTTTGTTTGATCTTCATGATACTTGTGTATTTTTATATAATTATCATGATTTTAATTCAAAATAGATTCCTAACGAAAACATTGAGAATTAAAGTGACCAACCAGCCCGCTTACACTCATTTGAAACATATTTCAAAAGGAATGCTCGGTGTGAAACTGAGGCCCTTTTTAATATCGCTGAATTTTGGAATATTCAAAACTTTCCAATCTTATTTCTGGTTTCGCAATTTTATTTTTTAATTCTGTATAATTTTACTAAAACTTTCGTACGCGAGGAAAAATAAATTCAACTTCCGCAACTCAATTTTCGTTTCTTACACACGTCACGGATCAAATGAAAAAATTTGCGTCATTTACAGAAATCGCAACGTCGGGGACCTTGGAAATGCAATTTTCATATTCATAGTAACTCGTGAGTTATTTAATTGGAATTTTTTAATGATACATTGACATATATATGAGGTATTCCATGCCAACTGAGAGGACATTTTCCCTGACCCCCGCCAATTTGCTTCATTATTTCTTATATGATTCTAAAACCTAAAAAAAGCACTCACCATTTTTTTCAGATTTTTCGTCCTAACCATTCTTTTTTAAAAAATGTTACAAACCCTTTTCTGGTCCTAAAAAAAACGCCATTTTTAATTTTTTTTCACAAAAATTCACATAACTTCTGGGTCCCAAAACAAACATTTTATGCCATAGTTCAGAGTGGAGAATTGATTTTTTGTATTTTTTAAATATTTTTTTAGAGGAATAATTTTTCTCATTTTGTACGTATACAAAACATATGTTATTTTTGTAACATTTTTTAAAAAAGAATGGTTGGAACGAAAAATTTGACAAAAATGGTGAGTGCTTTTTTTAAGTTGTAGAATCATATAAAAAATAATGAAGCAAATTGGCGGGGGTCAGGGAAAATGTCCTCTCAGTTGGCATGGAATACCTCATATATATACATACAAATCACATTCCTCACCGCCAACACACTAATTACAAATCGTATGCGTAACTGTCGCCATCTTGTATACAAATTGTATTTATCACCGCCGCCATCTTCAATACAAATAGTATTTATCACCCCCGTCATCTTAAATACAAATCGCATGCGTCATCTCCACCATTTTGAATACAAATCGCATTCTTCATTTCCGCCATCTTGAATACAAACCGCATTCGTCACTGCCGCCATTTTGAATACAAATTACATGCGTCATCTCCGCCTTCTTGAATTTGGTGATTTGCACCCAATCGATATAAGTACCATAACTGTTCGTGACCTGTAACGTGACAAATTTTGCAGAGTACCTCTGCCTAAACATTTCCAATGTTGCACACGATAAAAATAACAACAAATTATCCAAGTTGTACTCATTGAAGAAAAGAGAACATGTTATTGCAATCCTGCACGTATAATACGAGTGATCGCGAGGTTACGTAAAATCAGATTCATTGAATGCACGAATATCGCAGGTCAGATATGCCACGCGTTATGCATAGAATTTTCCTTTTCGTAAGCCATAAGTGTACGCACATGACATACCGATACTACACCCGGTTTAGCAACAGCGTTACACACCGGTATTATTCAATGTGTAATTAAGGTCACAGTATTGCGATGACGATCGTTGTACTGTAGGAATTAACTTGGTAGCCGGTTTAGATTGTCCCAACTCCTTGACTGTAACTGTGGCTTACTTCGTTGGGTAGGAACCTGGCACACGCATTGATTGTGAGAAAAATTTAATTTACTTTATAGTTACTTGCATTATATATAGTTACTTACAAATTCTAGTCAAATGAGGTATTGTTATAATAACGGTCTGAATATTGTTGGAATCACAAGGCAATGTAGAACATGAAACTATTTATCGTGATGACGATGTATGGAGTTGTCAATCCTACGTCCAACCTCAAATTACAAGAAGAATTACAAATAGAATGAAGAATAGTTTAGCAGATACTAAAATTTCTGGTTTTAGCTAGTACCATGCTCATTTTCATTTTGTACTCAGAACTGTAATTTTTGTTCGTGGTAAATAATGGAAATAGCAAAGTCCCGTACAGTAATCACAAGAAGAAATTTTTCTCTGTGCAGTGATTAGCGTTGAAAATTAAAGTGTAATATTTCACGTGTCAATGGTGTATAAAAAATTTAATATTTGATTCACGATATGATCTGGTAAAAAACTTCGCCATTTTCTCAACTATATATTTTAAAATTCAAATGGGTTTGAACGAATTTTTTGTCTCGATCCGAAGAAAATGTAATATACGCTTTCTCCTTTCACGACAGACTATTAGAACAAGACTTATATTAAATATCCACGTCGTTGATATAACATATGTGTACAGTGAACAGGTATATTTACTATGTATACAACGAATACCAGAAAAAGAGAAAGTGCGAGAAAAGTAAAAGTGACGAAAAACAAAATCGGAGTTAAAAAGGAAGAGTAATAGAAAAGAGGTTATACTATCATTTTTTATACACACGCTCAACTCTTTCCGAGGTCAGGAGGGTGAACAATTTATTCCTAGGTTTGACGAGCCTGGATTCGATGTAAAAAATTATGAAATCTCTGAAGTAGGCGTTTAAGCGCATTGCTGTCTTGACGAGAAGCCTAGTAGAGCGACAAGGATAGTATTGGACGCATGCCAATCTGGCAATGTTGATATTATACCCTTCAAGGTTCCTTGGTCTCTGTCTAAGGACTTTGCGCATCTGTCTTGTGTATGATTTAAAGACTAGAGGTTTTTAAACAATAGTTGGAAGTGATATTTGATGTATTGTATTCAATTATTATTGAAAACTCTGTGAATTTGGCTGATTTCAAAAAAACTCGAGATGATCGATTTTTAGTAAAAAAAATACTTTGTTGAATGTAGTTGAATTCTTGTCTGAAATTGGATAGCAAAAGTCGTACATTATTTGCACACTCCCCAAATTTCAAATAAGGCCACCATATTCGACTATTAATTTTGGATTTCCTATTCTTTTTATCTTAAAATCGTGATTACTGGGTCTTGGTTATCGCCAAGAAAAGTACCTAAAAGTGCTGCCAGTAATCCAATCGATAAAATTGAAAAACAACTCATTAGTTCTATCTCAAGGTTCGTTTGTTCAAGCCGGAATTTTTGCGACGTAAAATTTTCATTCTTGTCGATTAAAATTTTTTACGACTGTTGAAAAAGTGGACCGAAAGTCGCACCGTCATGAAGCCACTCTTGAAATGATTACAATAAAAAATTATACCTTCAAAATTTTTTTGTAAATTTTTAACTAATTGTAACTTTAACAAAGTTTATTGGTAACTCGGAAGTGATTCCATAAAAGAATCGACAAAATAAATAAATCGAGGGTAATGGGCTCGGTGTTCATCACCTAAGAAAGTATCAACAAAATCGCAAACAGCGATGGTAGAATTTGGTTCGATTTGCCATGGAATGTCTCGTATGTCACTTATTTTTTTTCCGAGTTCAAACAAATACTTTGCTGCGATACAACGCGTTTTGAAATTACTGGGTATGCAGCGCGTTCCCATAAAATTGATGACCGCACACTGTCTATGGCGATTATCATTCGAGTTGTGGCTCATTATACGAGATGGTTTGCAACTCTCGGGTGCTTGGAGACGGTATGATTATAAGAAAATATGGTAAATGTTCGTCAAAGCAGAGAGTAACTACTGTCTTTTGACTAGTTTTCACTGCTATAGACAACAAATTTCTTCCGCGTTCTCGTTAAACTGCAATATTTTAAATTCAATCACCTCGCATTACCTTCAACCTAAAGCGGCGCACGTCCTACAATCAATACCTTATTATGGTACCGTATAGACGTTGAGATAACTCACTCACTCGCTTACTACTCACTTATTTACTTGCGCCTCGAGGCGTTTACACATGACTACCCCTGCGGTTGACTGATTTTATGATCTTCTTTCAGAATATTTGTAAGTAGTCTATGAATATATATATATATATATATACACATACAATATACATTAGGGTAGTTTTGTGTCTACCTCCTTTTTTTTTTTTTTTTAATTCTCACGTATCCTTCGAAAAATTAGTTTTTATCCTCAAACGAAGCCTCGGTAGAAAATTTTTAAAAGGTGGCTCATCCGGTTTGATTTTTCAAACACTCTATACCCGAAATATCTCGAAAACTATACAAGTTAGGAAGCTGTACTTGGTTTCATTTTGTAGATAGTCAAATGTGCTTTAAAAAATATCGTGACTACTACGTGGCGTTATTTGTATCAGGTTAGAACACGGGTGAGATAAAAGTTACAAGGTAATAAGCATCTTTATTTATACAGTGCACTCAATTTTAAACGTCCGTATTGAATACAAGACGAATATTTAGGTGTATAGTAGTCTCGACCTTTTTTTGTTTTTTTATAAAAAATTTGATTATCTACAAAATGAAACAAGAAAACAGCTTCCCAACTTTTATAGTTTTCAAGATATTTCTGTCAGAGTGTTTGAAAAATTCAAACCGGATGTGACATCTTTTAGTTCCGGTTTCACGAGGCGTCGTTTCAGGCTGAAAACTAACTTTTCGAAGGGTACGTGTGAAACAAAAACTTGAAAAAAAAGACCACCCTAAAATACATGTATAATACCTATATGTATCGAAAATCTTATTTTTTGTTATGATCATTTCAAGACTAGCGCCAGGATGGTGCGATTTTTGGTGCATTTTTTTCAGTATTTAAAAGAAAAATTAGAAAAATTCAACCGATAAGAATGAAAATCTTACGTCTCAAAAATTTCGGTTTGAAGGAACTATCCTTGCGATAGAATTAATGACTTATTTTTCAATTTTTTCAAGCTCTTCGGCAATTTCTATCGTTCAAAGTTGAGTTCAACTTATACCTTTTCAAAAATTCAGGAAAATTCCCCAAAAAGAATAATTTAAACCTCTATACATTAAACGTGCTTTTGGCAGAGTGTCTTTGATATTTTGAAAACGTTAAACATTGATTTTTCTCAAGTCAAAATTTTTCATTGTGCTCGAAAAACGTGAAGCTTGAAAGATTGGAATATCTGTAAGTAACTTAAAAATGATTTCATAAGCGTTGATTAAAAAAAAAATGCAGGTTTCATAGATGCTATCACAGCTTTAAAAAAATCAAGAATACGGGGAGTCAGAATATGGATAATATATTGGATTATCTCAGATTCGGAAAATATTTTTTTAAAGCTGAAACAAGGTCTCAACCGTAGTTTTTGTCGAGCTAAGACAGAAATATATAGATAAATTGGTTGTTAAAATTTTATCATATATTTGGTACAACGGACCGAGTTGGTTCTTCTCTTGCACTTAGATTCTCCATATATTATAAATAATTTAGTAAGTGATACTATTTATGAACCGACATTGCAGATTTCATTGATCATTATTATGCCGATACAAGGCTCTTATTCGTTACTATTTGATATGGATTGTGTTTTTTGTACTTCATATAATACGAATTGCGTACATTCGCTTCATATTTTGTATTTTTAAGTTGTATATGAAATTTTGCTCGGGCTGGAAATTCACTTACTAAAAAAAACAAATGAATTATTCTTCATCAAAAACTGAGTTATTTAACTTGAATAAAAGTCATTCGTTTTACATAAATGACGTTGTGCGTGGAAAAGATTCTACGAAAAGATGTACACAGAGACTTCGACATCGAGTTAACTTAACGTACGACATATTCTTTACACAGGTTGGTAAATTCTTGTTAATTTCGTGGAGGTTAATTAACGCGGAGTAAAAAGCGCAGATACCCAATTTGCAATCGGATTGAATCGACGGGTCGTAAATACGTTTATATGGGTACACCTACCTGTGTATCGAGTTGCGCCCAATTTTCCTCTCAATGGAGAACTGCATGAATTGTAGTCATTCATTAGGCCTGCCAGCCTGCATCGCCGTTCTTTGACGTGCCGTTTATAGTGCGCCTACTATACATTCAACTTTCTACTATATACGTTGGCGCTGAGATAATGGTTAATCACCATGTTGCTGTGAATGCATTCCTCTACATTTTTTGTAATATACTAGCGAAATATATAAACGCGTATCGAAGCAAATACGTTTCGTTATGGGGACTTGTAATTATTGTGGGTTACTGTTTCAATTTCAACAAATCGTTGACAAAGTGATTTCAATCTCTTTATGGAACGAAAATGCTGAAACGGAAGAGAGTTTATATTATCGATCGGGTGATAAGCGATTGCTATGATTTCAACGATTTTAAAGTGACTGGTTTCCAAAGTGGTTTGCGAGTTCAACAAGTGAATACACGTGCGATTTCAAGCGATTTCACGCGATTTCAAGGGATTTCATACAATTTCACGCGAATTCAAGCGAAGTTAAGGGATTTCGTTCGATGTCATGCGATTTTAAGTGATTTTAAGTGATTTCAAGCGATTTTAAAGCGGCTGCTTTCCAAAGGGGTTTTTGATTTCAACAAGTGAATACACGTGTGATTTCAAGCGATTTCACGTAATTTCAAGTGATTTCACGTGATTTCAAACAAATTCACGAAATTACACGTGATTTCGAGTAATTTCAAGCGATTTCAAGCGACTTTAAAGTGGCTATTTTCCGAAGTGGTTTTTGATTTCAACAAGTGAATACACATGTGATTTCAAGCAATTTCACGTAATTTCAAGCGATTTCACGTGATTTCAAACAAATTCACGAAATTACACGTGATTTCGAGTAATTTCAAGCGATTTCAACGATTTTAAAGTGACTGGCTTCCAAAGTGGTTTGCGAGTTCAACAAGTGAATACACGTGTGATTTCAAGCGATTTCACGTGATTTCAAACAAATTCACGAAATTACACGTGATTTCGAGTAATTTCAAGCGATTTCAACGATTTTAAAGTGACTGGTTTCCAAAGTGGTTTGCGAGTTCAACAAGTGAATACACGTGTGATTTCAAGCGATTTCACGTAATTTCAAGTGATTTCACGTGATTTCAAACAAATTCACGAAATTACACGTGATTTCGAGTAATTTCAAGCGATTTCAACGATTTTAAAGTGACTGGTTTCCAAAGTGGTTTGCGAGTTCAACAAGTGAATACACGTGTGATTTCAAGCGATTTCACGTGATTTCAAACAAATTCACGAAATTACACGTGATTTCGAGTAATTTCAAGCGATTTCAACGATTTTAAAGTGACTGGTTTCCAAAGTGGTTTGCGAGTTCAACAAGTGAATACACGTGTGATTTCAAGCGATTTCACGTAATTTCAAGTGATTTCACGTGATTTCAAACAAATTCACGAAATTACACGTGATTTCGAGTAATTTCAAGCGTTTTCAACGATTTTAAAGTGACTGGTTTCCAAAGTGGTTTGCGAGTTCAACAAGTGAATACACGTGTGATTTCAAGCGATTTCACGTAATTTCAAGTGATTTCACGTGATTTCAAACAAATTCACGAAATTACACGTGATTTCGAGTAATTTCAAGCGATTTCAACGATTTTAAAGTGACTGGTTTCCAAAGTGGTTTGCGAGTTCAACAAGTGAATACACGTGTGATTACAATCGATTTTACGTGATTTCAAATGATTTCAAGCGATTTTAAGGCGGCTGCTTTCCAAAGGGGTTTTTGATTTCAACAAGTGAATACACGTGTGATTTCAAGCGATTTCACGTAATTTCAAGTGATTTCACGTGATTTCAAACAAATTCACGAAATTACACGTGATTTCGAGTAATTTCAAGTGATTTCAAGCGACTTTAAAGTGGCTATTTTCCGACGTGGTTTGCGATTTCAACAAGTGAATGCTCCCTCGAGCTTATCGAAGTATTAACTTTCGGCTTGTACGCGATCGCGGCGTTTATTCTCGAAAAGTTACATATTTAGTATTACAAAAATTGAGTGCAAATCTACCGCCTCATAAATTGCACTCGAATGACACAAAGTAACTATGTTAATAAAATGCGATTTGTTTATTTACGAATACCTGACGGCGTGAATAAACCAAAGCAAGTTTCAAGCGTTTGATGTCGGAAATTCTTCGGTTCACCCTTTCACCGCCAGGATTTTGCTACCACCAAGCCGCGGAACGTTGAAGAACTCTCGAACGTTTGATCGGCTTGATACCGAATCTTCTCGTTCTTAGCCGTCACTGACCTCGCGTTATCTTTACGCAACGTGACGGATGACACAATGCAGCGGCATGTTGCACCGTACCGCATTTTTCTCTCGTCTCTCGTCGCTGGTATTTCGTCTTTCGTATAATGCCTAACTGCATGTAGTATCTGCACTAGTCACTTTCTCTCCAACAGTTACCGACATTCTACGGCACTCCTGCACTCTCCTCTATTTATTGTCCATCTCGGTTTTCGACTTTCTTTACTTATTCAGGGAATTTCTTTCGTCTGAAATATGTCATGGTTGTGGGTTATGAAATTAACCCTAGGACCCTACACTTCTGTACGAAACAAATAACCTACACAGGGGTTTTCGCGCATCCCAGAACTTCAAGTTAACGCTGCTAACGGGCTCTTTGTCGTAGAAGAGTTTTGTTTCTTTCATTCGTAAGCCGAAAGACTGAAGAATAGAATATAATAAGCGATAATAAAATGTAATAGAAAATGATAATAGTATATGCGAGAAAAATGATTTTAGCATACTGAGAAAAATTTCATTTGTTATAGTAACACGAAAAATTCAGTAAAACAGGTATCGTTGAAACAAATTGTTTGAATATTGTTGGAATTACGAAAAACGAGGTATACGTAACCATTTTGCGCTATCGTCGATCCTTTTTTGGTAATTGCTTTAACATTAATTTATTTTTGCACAAGTATTAAATTTTCGTAACAGTTACAAGAAAATATAGTAACGGTGATCGTAACGAGAAAGAATAGTAACAGATACTGGATTTTCTGGCAACAGATACAAAACTAATTTTCATTTTGTACCTAGAACTATATTTTTCGATTGTGATAAAAAATGAAAATAGTTAAGACCGAGCGGTAACCGTAACTAAAAATTTCTCTCAGTTTAGGCCGTAAAAATTATGTGGGGTTAGGGGTACTCGTCTGTAGAGTTAAAGGGTTAAAAATTTCTCGTTAATTGTAAAGTTGATCGTTACGTTGTGGCTCAAGTTTTCTCAATATCATACCAGGCGGAAGGCTATTCCCTCTGGTCTTGGTTACATTTCGGAATTTCATTTCCTTGACATTGTTGGAAAGCGATACTTCAAAATACAATACACTAAATAGTTGTGGTCACTGTTTACTTCTTGACTATTTTCATTTTTTGGGTGCAAAACGAAGATTAGTTTCGTAGCTCTAACGAAACAATCGAATATGCTAATTATGTTAATTGAGGTGAATTTGATCAGAACAACTTCTATCCTATCTGTTCTTAACATGTTAGAGAAGATTTCGAAATTCAGTAATTACCGTATAAAGGTCTGAATAATGATTTATTTGGAACAATTATATTTCATTTTGATACTAAAGTTGTAGTGATTGAAGTTTTATTAACTGCAGCATGTTGCGTTCATGAACAAATGAATTTTCCACAAATAGTTGACGGTAACCTTCAACGTCTTATTGCTAGGTAAGTAATTTTAATTATGAAAATGACGAATGCAAAATTCTTGGAATTTATAATTACTCAAATACTGTTTAGAAAAAACACCTTTACGTTATTAAAATTTCGTTTCAGATTTATATAGGTATATATAATACGGCGTTGTGGTAGAATTCCAATAATTTAAATACACCGATTATTTCCACGGTAAAATATTTGAACCGCTCTCACAGCTTAACAATATCATTAGTAAATTCCCAGATGCAGGCGTTTCAACATTATTCCATTTTGATAAACTTATACATGCATAACAGTGATAAAGAAGCGTTGCAGATAGTTGAAAATACCAGGAAGTCTGTCAATTTGACGATTAATCGGTTCAACAACTCAAAAACCGCGTGTTCACTGACTCTTCCGATTCCTCTATCGCCTTTGTCCATATTGCGGTATTATTTTTGTTTTCACGTTTGCCGACGTTCGAACGAAGTTATGGGAATTTTTCTCAAATCTTCTCTCCGTCTTTTTACGTTAACATTATTTTTTTTTTTGTTTTTCATTCCTCCCGCATAGCTGTTTGTAAATGTAGTTACGTTACATTACTTGTAATGTCGTACACGATCGCATGATCCGAGGTAATATCGAACGCGAAATACCTTCGAATCAGTTTCAGGCCAGGATTGTTTTGTGCTGTATCATGTACGCGTACGGACGGCGATGTCTTTCGTAATATCTTTTCGAAGGAATATGAGACCACTCACTCGATACTCGGATCGAGCACGCCAACGTTGAACGTGTAGCGACAGAATCGAACGAACAACAAACCCTCCGACCGTCTCTCCTAAAAATTTGAACGTAATAGGGGGAAAAAGGCAAACGAAAAAAGAAAAAATTACTTTCGTTCTTGGCTAAGAAATATTTCTCAAAATATCTGATTACTATATTTTTTTCCGTAGTTCAATTCGTAGCCGCGTAGATAAATTTGTTTTCGTTGAACCGAAGTTTTGAGAAAAAATTATTCCCATTTTTTTGAATTGAAAATACTGTCCTTGAGTTTACAACAATTTTATTTTTTTTTTCCATTTTTTTTTAAATTACATTTTATGAATGTACAACATCTCAAGAGTGATATGCTGAATGATAGCCGTTCACTGTACGGGCCTGGCATCGATGATTCTGTCTAAGTATACAGTGAAATGAAGAAAAAAATTGGAATTTTTGAACGTACAAAACTTTAGAGCGAATTTCCCGCGCTTCACGTTTTCAAAGTCTGTGACGGTTGTAGTTTAAAATCTATCGCACCGATCCTTTTCAAACTTGGTACATTATTTCTCTGTATAATTCACGAGGTAACGGTGTCGAGTTATATTTTTTAATTTGTTGTTATTTTTTATTTTACAATACAACGCGAATGAAGCAAGGATCTTACGTGTTAATTTTTAAAAACAATGTTCAACGTGCACCATTAAAACACCGAAATGAAACGAACGAGGTGAATTATTCTAGCCTTGACAAGGAAAGAAATCTTTTCAGCCCGGTGCGTAAAGCTGATTAACGAAAGGCGGTAGGTATAAGTTGTCGCAATGCTTCGCACACCTTTTCGGGTCGGTATATCGTTTTCATCGAATACCCCGCACTCGGGATCCTTATTTTTAGCTTAAGCCCCGGGGCATCGGAGTCCTGCCGCATGCAGGATTCTCGTGTGGGAGAATCGTCCAACAACCAACCGAAAATAAGAATTGCTCAGCACGAGCCTGCAGTCATGAGATGCAACAGAGGTTACCCGTGACCGGTGATCTTCGTTGTATATCTATAGGGCTCTTCTTGCCGCCGTACCTTATTTTCCATGGGGATACACGTAGCGTGTGCTCGTACGGAAATACTCTGTGACGATCGTACGCATTTGCATTTGGGTATACGAGTTACGGCTGATGAAGTGCTTGGAGTGTTTTTTTCCGACACAACGATCGATGTCGGATGTATCCTGCCACTTAGCATCGCAACGTTTTCTTTGAATCGCTATCCAATCCTTTGCACACGGGATTCCTGGACCTTATGACCTTGCCTCGCATGTACAGAAGACGGTACTTCTCTTCGTGCCCCCACCTTCTTCACCGCATCTTTTGTATTTTCAGTATTACGGTGCAACGGCACGGTTTAGTTTGCTATACTTGAGGGATTCTCCGTCAACTCGGCCACTTTTTTTTCGACCATATCAGATCTGCCCCATAATTGGTTGTATCAAAGTACTACTAAAAGGTACTCTATGTGAATTTTTAAGGTTTTTTAATTCATTATTTGAGAAATTGCCGTGTTTTTTTTCAAACGAATATATCTCGGAAACTTGAAGTAACTGAAAAAAATGACTCTGCATAAAAGTTGTAGTTTTTTGTTAGCTTTCGAGAGGAATTTTTGAAAAAATTTTTTGAACAAATTAATTTTTTTATACCGGAACCTCGACCGAATTTGTGTGGCTTAATTTTTTTTACCCTAGAACCTCGATCCGTGCCACTCTGGCGATTTTTTGGCGATATTGCCACACATATTGGAAGACTCTGTAATTTTTTCAGCAGAAAAAGGGTCCTTTTTGAATAAAAAAAAATAATTTCTTCCTTTTTTGGTAAAAAATCAGCGTTACCGGAACGTAAAATTTTTTTCAAAAATTTCTCTCGAAAGCTAACAAAAAACTACAACTTTTATGTAGAGTCATTTTTTTTCAGTTACTTCAAGTTTCCGAGATATATTCGTTTGAGAAAAAAACGGCAGTTTCTCAAATAATGAATTAAAAAAGCTGAGAAAATTCACGTAGAGTACCTTTTAGTAGTACTTTGATACAACCAATTATGGGGCAGATCTGATATGGTCGAAAAAAAAGTGGCCGAGTTGACGGAGAATCCCTCACTTATACTCCGTTCTAGTACTCTTGGTACGTGCGATTTCCTGTTATCCTCAACCCTTTGAGTTGCACGTTATTGTGCTGAGTCAACTTTTATAACAAGGTAGTATTTTATCGTTTTTTGGGACGTCGATCCCGAATCTGAAACCTGAGAACAGATTTCAAAATTTCTACATGGCAGATCTAATATAGTGGAGCTAAATTTCAAATTTGATTCGAGATTCTATCTTATCAGGGCTGGTAGTCAGTTACTTTTTCGACTATTAGACACTTTTTTCAACGAAGTCACTTTTTTTTACTTTTTTCAAGAAATGATCGCTTGAGTCACTTTTTCGGTAGTAGTTGAGATTCATGTATAAATAAATTGGGTTTCACCATTTTTTCCCACGCGATATCCATTAGACAAGGTTTTGTTTGTCGTGAATTAAAGTATTTTCAACGAAATAATCAGCTTCAGCTTGACTTCGGAAAATCAAATGTGATCACATTGCTCGTTGTTTCTGTATCGAAATGTTTCGCTGGAAAGGACAATAAATTCGTAAGTTAATGTAACAAATGAAATTTTTCTCAGTGTTCATTTACTAAATATCGTGTAGAGTGATCCATCTTTGTAATGAGGAAAAACAAGGAAAACACTGACGTAATTGAAAATAGATTTATTTGCGACGAGATGAATAATAGTGTAGCAGCACTCTTCGTTCAATTACCGTGCAATAATCAATTCTGATCAATCACTTTTGAGTCACTTAGGTCTGCAAGTCACGTTTCGCACTTTTTTCAGATGACTTGACTGTCATCAGCCCTGTATCTGTTTCTTCCTGTTGCATGTGTGTTAAAGTAATTACCCATAATAATACTACAATAAATGTCAAGGACGATCAAACGCATTACATCGATAGTTGTGCACCATCACTCGTATTTCAAATAAGCGACGTATTGTCTCGCACCATGTTGATTACGTCCAATTCAGTCCATTTATAAGAGTTGAAATAACTGACTTGTGGGAGGATCCTACGTTTCAGTTGTCCCATGTAATACTTGTAAGTCAGCTTCCTCGACACTTACGACCATGTATTATGTTACCACGAGAAGATTGGATTGTGCCGTATAGGATCGGCTCTAAGTCGTTTTACTGGAGCTGAGGATTAAAAAAATATGGCTAGGTAATTTATAAACCCAATGTTCAGGAGCGATCCATTCTTCGGATGGAATGACAGTAACATGCCGAAGGTGCTGCTACCTGTCACCCTGTCATCTTCTTACGCCACGCATACGTCACGTTACTCCTATTACACGAACTCTCGGTAAGCAGGCTGGTCGGATAAAAATGTGTATTTGTACGCATTGCTGGTATAGATAAGCCGCGCATCGACCGAAAGCTTAGCATCTACAGTGTTTGAAACATCTTTCGCTGAGCTCAATTTCTTGTGCTGCAAAGAATGAAGCTTCTTTTAAGTAATTAAAGATTTTCGTGTTTGCACGTTGTGAATTATGATTCCACGAATGGTGAAACAAGGGGTTGCAGTTATTTGGAAAAATGAAATCCACTCGCCTGACACGAACCTGTGTCATTTCCTTTGAGAAAAGTGTGCCATCGTCGGTGAAAAAGGGAAATCACTTGTAGTTTCGATCGATCAGACTTGATTGAAAGAAATTGTCACGACGAACAAATAAATGAATGCAATATTGAGCTATAAATTCACCGTCTCGTACTGTAAAGTAGCTGGTAAAAAATGTATTATTAGAATTCGGCATTAGTGTCAACTCGATATTTCGATCTAGTTTGATCGATAAGGATTTCGAATACGTGAGTCAAGTTACAATCACGCCACGTGGAATAGGATCGAAATCTTGATGCAGTATCTATTAGCTTATAAAAATTTATCGGATTAAAATTCAATGTCTAAGGAGATCTCGAAATTTGGGAAATTGGTGATTCGTATTACTTGATGCGATGGTGTGCATCACGCAATCAATTTCGTGATAACGTATCGCTGGTCAAAGTACCGGCTTTTGTTCGGAATTGGTTTGGAAAGGTCGAACATTTTGAGTAAAGGTCATCAAGTTTTTTGAAATTCAAATATCAGCTTGCTATAATTGTAAAACGTAACTCCGTAGTTTATCGTGCCTGGGTTTTGTTTTTCAGCCAAAAATAACGAATCAAGAATCTCGTACGCGATTGTTAAATCCAAAAAAAAAAAAAACAAAATTGTTCCGAATCGAAGAGCATAGAAACGTACTACGATCGTTGTATGGCGAAGAAGAAGCGTTCGGTCCACAACCAGTTATCACAACGACCAGGCTCGCATCCTCGAATTTCGTACGGGCTACATACTGCACATACACAGTATCCAAGGTGAACGAACTCGATAAATTGGAGAAAGCTCACCTCGATGGATGTGCGCCATTCATGTCCGTTCGATTATATTCACTTTTTACGCCACGTCATTTCTCTTACCATTGGGTTATTTTTAGCGTGCCCGTCTTCATGCTCCGGGTTCCGTGCGTGCGTGTATACGTTTTACGTAATATCATAAACATATGTCGCATATCTTTCACCCATATGCACCACCTTTTTGTCTGCATGTACCCACATACGCATTGATATACGGACGTGCACATCCATGTGTGGCACGATCACTCGGCACCATCTCACACTGTTTCGTATCGTATCGTATCGTATCGTATCGTATCGCATTGCATTGCATTCGAGGCTTGTAACGATTCGCTCTTTGACCATGGAACCTAAAGTCCAGTCTCTACGTCTGGGTTTCGTTTACCAGCATCATGTGCATGTAGGTACCTGCGTGTTCCTAGGTTAGGATGGCTTAAGTACGGTACCAAGTTTAAGTATGTATAGCTGAAGTTAAATTAGATGGGAATGGGTGATAGTATAACCTTAGGCGGATGGATGGAGTTTAATCAAGCATCATAATGAAGCGGACCAAGTCACCACATGGCGCAACCAACCGTTTCACTGCCAGCGCCATTGGCTTCTCATTTATCCATTTTTCGTTTTTACACTGAGAAAAATTTCATTTGTTATGGTAACTAGAAAAATTGAGTAAAACAGGTATCGTTGAAAAAACTTTTTTAATATTGTTGGAATTACGGAGTACGAGGTTACTTTTTTAGTTAAAAAAGGCTTTAACATCGATGTATTGTTGTGCCAAGCGTTAAATTTTCGCAACAGTTGCAAAAAAACGTAACGGATACTAGACTTTCTGGAAACAGTTAGAAAACTAGTTTTCATTTTCTACCTAGTACTATATTTTTCGATTGCGGTAAAAAGATGAAAATATTCAAGGACTGAGCGGTAAACGAAACTAAAAATTTCTCTCTGTGCGTGTGTTTCACGGTACAGTCCGTAACTATTTTCACTTTCTTAGCATAATCGAAAAATTTAGTAACAGGTAAAAATTAGCAGCGGTAACAAAAAAATTTAATTACATGTTACTATTCTTTTTGATTTTGATGCACAATAATTAGGTATAAAGGCCGCATTTAACACGGAACATGTATTAAACTAAACAAACACATTCAATGTCGCAATAACCACAAAATATAGTACCTATAGACAATTATAATTACTCTGAATAGTTACCGCGATATATTTTTGTTATTCCAATGATATTTGAACCGTTGTTCTAACGATGGCTATATGTTACTAGAATTTTTTATCGATAACAAAAAAAAATAAAATAATAATAATAATGAAATTTTCTTCAGTGATTGAAAGTGCCGCGATAATCGATCCGCACCGTGCACGGAATGTGAGTCATAATGTGGATTTTCTCCCTCGTTACCGGCCGTCGTCGTTCCTCATCAACCGAGCACATATACCTCGTCTGCAAGCTATTCAACGGAAATATCCGCGAGCGCTCTGGGAGTACATGACCCTCTCCCGAGTCGACGTTTTGTACTTATGAGCGGTGGTGAATCGAGGAATTCCAATCTGACTGTACACCTACTCAGGAATCGTTTACTGCCAAGGCGTCAAGGCTGTGTCCAATTAGCATTAATTACCTTATAACGACTTTGAATTGAAAAAAAAAAAAAAAACGTGCAACGGAACTAAGAAAACGTTTCAACCATAGACACAGGCACGTATATATGCACCTGCACCGTAGTCAGGACTGCAATGTGTTCTCACTTCCACTCATCGTCCCAAATCAATTTGCTCAAACAATAGGGTAAAATGGAGAATACCTGAAACAAATTTTCTCTCACGATTTCTTCAAGTATTATCTAGCTGTGAAAATGTCACATTCTTCGACAAAGACCGTTCAAATACAAGCCTTACATTACCGAGTTAATCGGAATGTTTGATTGATAGGAAATTTTGTAATCAAGCTGTTGACATACATGTGAAGGATCTCAGGTATAAATTTCAAAGTAAAGTAGGAAAATTACATTTAGCGGACCTATATGTGTAAAAGAAGAAATACCGCAAAAGATGTAGTCAATCACGCAATTATTGTGTTTATGTCATGGTTCAAGATTCAAAGGGCTGGTTTTCATGGCGAAACCACTAAAATCAACGGCGTTCCAACGGTTCTGACACTTCTGTCAGTGTTTCACGTACTTTAATCGTAAAAAAACAATGCTTACAAGAATTTTGAATGAAAATTTTAGAGACTTTATATCTATAAATTAATTCCATAGTTCATTGGATTGTTTTTGTACCGATAACAGGAAACAGTGATTATCATATCGATCATGGTTTCATTGGAAGAAGTATACGACGGTTACTCGAAACCTTATATGTTTTCACGATATCTCATGGAATATAAAAACGTGTCTACGTTTTTACCTTTGTATAAATATTCCCTCGTCGTAACCTTAAACCTTATACTTATTTATTTTGTGTACGATGAAATTAAGTCTAATTGTAATACCTATCTAAAACAGTTTTATTTAAACGTCTCAATCTGCAACCTACTCTATTTGATTTATAAAAAACAAAAAGAAATCAAAACAGATGTTGCAGTAGCCGAAAAACGATTTTTACTCATCGCATAGAATTGGAATGAAAAAAGGAATGAAAATATCTGTAGTCCTTTAATCTGTCACTAGAGATCCAGGGTATATACAAGTGGTCGTGTCGTGGCGCCAGCGGCGTCGTGACATCATCGGCGCTAGAAAGACGCTTAGTCGACTTGACTTGGATTACAAATGCGCAAAATCACCCGCTCAAACGGTTGAAAAATCATCCCAGATTATGAACACGTCCCGTGATTAGTACATCGTGATAAATCGATCTAAGAAAACCCCGAGTTTGAGTAATCGGTGATGCATGAAGAAGGATCTTCAACTCGAAGACTGAAAACCAAAAAGCGGCAAAAAAACCGACGATACAACGAGAGAACTTTTTAGTTTCTGTTGCCACTCAGTTATTAACTATTATCATTTTTTACCACCTCGAAAAATATAGTTCTAGGTAGAAAATGAAAATTAGTTTTCTAGCTGTTACTAGAAAGTCTAGTATCCGTTAATATTCTTTATCGTTACGATCACTGTTGCTATATTTTTTTGCAACTGTTGCGAAAATTTAATGCATGTCCAACAATAAATTGACGTTGAAGCGTCGTTTAACTAAAAAACTAGAATAAACCCAACAAACTGATTTTGCGTTGCAATTAACAAAAAAGGATCGACGATAGCGCAAAATGGTTAGGCGTACCTCGTTTTTTGTAATTTCAACAATATTCAAACAGTTTTTTTTAACGATACCTGTTTTACTGAATTTTCTAGTTACTGTAACAAATGAAATTTTTCTCAGTGCAGTTTTATTTTTTAATTAAACAAGCTCCAATCTTCATGCCTGATTAAAAATCATGTCTAATAATTCGACAAAATGTCTCTTCGAAGTATTCAATATTGAACATTCTCTTTCGTCGGTTGTACAGTAATTTTTCTCCATGTAGCCAAAAATACGTCGAATTCGTTTATCTGATTTTTTTTTATCGGCCGGATGTTGCAGTGGCTGACTTATAATTCTGATACAGGATTGAATCAATCTGAACGCGGATCGATTATTTTGATGATGCACGTCCTGGTTCTGAGATAACGATCGAACGTCTCATTAACTACCTCACACAGCTGGTAGGAAATCGTTTCTGTTAACGGTAATCAGCACAATATCGCAAAGCGAACATACCGCCGGTCTGAAAGATCGAGCGTGCATATCGGTGTGGCTACAAATTGTACTTTTCAATTGAAGAGGAAATATAGCTATCGCTCGTTATGGGATTAACCGACAATACATGTTGTTTTATTTTATTTTTCTCTATCACACAGCAGAAATTGAATCATTGCTGTAATGTAAAAACGGCGTTCGGACTGTCTTTTTTCCTCCTCGGATTGTACCAGTGATTACTTTTTGATCGTTGAAGAGACAAATGAGAAAGAAAAAAAGGTAATTGAAAGAAGAAAACGAAAGAACAGCTAGGCAAGGTAGGCGCCTTCTTGCAGCCCAGAGATCTTTTCGGTGTTTGTCTTCAGTATGAGAACCGAACCGTCTAAAACTAACTTGATGATCGACCTCTGGAGGTTTCGAAAATGAAAAAGAATATGAATAAAAGGCCCGATGCCTGGCTCGGAGAACGTAGCACGGTAGCTCGCCATTATATTCATATTATAATCTCATCAGGGGACCACCCTAACCGGCCAGCCACAGATTATTATACTACATGCGTACGATGTAGGTACGCTTGCCTAACTCGCAGCGTAGCATGATGCGTGAGTATTGCACGTATTTGGGTGTGGATGCGTATACGTGCATGCGCAATTGTTCAGAAAGAGAACCCCTTTGGCGATGGTAACTGTTCTTTTTCTTTTTCTTTTTTAATGAGAAAAAATATTCATCTTTTTCGAATAGTACGATTCGGTAAGTCCCAAAGAATGATGTTGAAGGCAGCCAGGCTTAATTCCAATTACAAAGGATGAGGTCCTTCATTGAACCCGAGTCATAGGAACAGAGTTTATGCATCGATAACGTTCTCCGGCTATTTGAAAGATGATGAAGGAATATGTTGAAAGATCTTTACAAGAATACGTGTTACGTTGGGAACGGTTTCAACAGTTTCGGAATAAAATCAGAAATCACTGTGTCAAGTTCTGAATTTTAATTGCTGTATAACCTCTTTGATTAATCTTCGGTTTCTTCGGTTCTTTTGGAATTTCGACAAGTAATTGTGGATTCAAATTTAAACATGTTAACTTGACAAGCTAACGAAATAAAATTACAGTTTTTAAATAATCAAGTAGAAGTACGTGCGGTACATCGAACCAATAAATTCCAGAGTGATTGAGAATTATTACGAAAATGAAATTACAGCGATGCGAAACGTTGAATCATTTATTTATCTACTCGTGTTCAGTTAGGTTCTTAGCTGCGGTACTGTAACGACATTCGTTTTATCTCAATATCATTTAATCGATACCAGGACATAATTGATGTCCACGAATCTTACAAAAGTCCTTCAAACGTCTTCTCATTTCCTGCCACGAGACCTGAGTTCCAAAATACAACGAATCGTGTCCGGGATCGGGATGAAAAACACGCAATCGATTTCACCGGTACGTTAGAGTAAGTCCCTGCTTATCGACTCTTCCAAAGGTGCTTTCATATCGAGGATAGTACAACGTGAGACAGCGCTTGAGCAATCCAGCAATACTCCAGCTTCTCTTTGCACACGAAGATTGTAAAAAGTTCGGTTATCTTATGGTCTAGCACTTTAACGGTGAACGGACCCGAGTTGATGATTGCAATAACGATGTGTACAGATGATTCCATTATAAATAGAACTTCAAAGATCAACGTGACCAGCTGTTGACGCAGCTCTCCATACGTAAACACGAAGTACATCTTATGATAATCATTTGCCAGTTTATCTTGTCATATTCAAGGAAGAACCTCTAACTCATAGGTTTGCTACCCACTTGCTGGGTAGAGTGAGTCGCAGAGCTTGAAAGTTAGCCTGAAAGTTTTTCTCTTGTATTACTCTTGGGGCATTGAGCATGCAGTGGCACGATGATAGATATTACAAGATTCAAATAGAATTCTCTCGGATCGACGGTACACGCGTTAGAAAGATGATGATATGCAGCTGTTGATAGATTATTCTATTTGGGTATTTGTGGTGGTGAAGGTTGAAATCTGGGCATTATAGATACTACTCGTCACTATTCAAAATTTTATGTCGATATGAAGGTGGCTGTGAATATATAGTGATATTTAGACTAGCGTGCAGTCAAAATATTTTCATTTCCATACGCCAAGTCTTCCAATAGCGTTGAAGCGAGTAGCGTGCTCTGAGCGTCGAGAATTTTGAAACCTTTTTTGACACGGGATATCAACTCTACGGAACAACATTGGAATGTGAATTTTTCAGATATTCCGTGTGATTATGATTTTATTAATTTTGGTTTAAAAATTTTTACTTCACATATTTTTGATACAGAGCTAATCGGCTTTGCATAAAACAACGGTTGAAGATCTACGTATACCGGGACAATCTCTTGAGACTTGAAAATCAACCAAATAATTCAATCTCATTGGTCGGCGAAATCTTCCCGCAGCGATATTTTTTTCCGCGATGCAGGCGGGCCAACGTAAACAAAATGTGTACGATTGAATTTTGAAAGAGTATAAGCATTAAATTCCGACCGTTCTTCGAAGAATCAACTTTCCGACCCAATAACAAATGCTTCCCAAACCTTTCCGAGTCACTAGCTCAATTATTTGAGATTCTAACCTAGAAAATTCCTATCAACTGTACCGCCGCCAAAAACAGTTTGACAGCTGAAACTCGGGATGGCCAGCCTGCGCGAACAGCCGATAAAACTTGCGCATGCGCAGTTGATTTTCAAGATTCAAGAGATTGTCCTGATATGTGTGAAGTTTTGCGCCGTATGTAATGTTACATTTTTTTACGGAGGTCCTTCAGGTTAGGGCTGATACTTTCAGACAGGTTTTCACTCCGGTATAGATCTTGTCTAGAATAGAATATTTCCGTAAAATAACTAGATATCAATAATAATAATTTAAAGAACTCAGTTTTTAAGATTTTAGATCGCTGTTGATTAATATATTCAACAACAGCAAAGGAACCGTTTAGTTCAAGATTTTTAATTTTTCTTCGTTATTATTGTCGCTTGAGTGCATACCCGATTATTTCATGAAAATATTTCACGGGCACTTCGACACGGCGTAAATCCACCTTCATGTATTCAATTCAAGGTACAGTAACATACATAAATACCTTAACCCTTTGACTAACTTGTTTCGGTCCGAAACAAAATGCGAGTTCAATTTTATAGGAATTATGCGACGATGACTGGCGAAGCAGCTGACGTGAGAGAATGAGATGCACGTTGGCTGCAAACAAATAACGAATCAATGTTACAAAATTGCACTCACACTTTGCTCCGAATCGTAAACACGTTAGCCGGAAGGTTAAGGTATCTGTGCATTTTACTTGTATATTTAACGATCAACGTTTGTCTTATAGCCCTATATTGGAGAAAGTGAGTAATCGGCCGATTGTGAAAAATGTGAAAAATGTCATTCCGGAAAACATACTATCAATTGCCAAAGTGTAGGTGGATTCCGTTAAAACATATCCTAAAACGCTGAAATGCGGATGGATTTACCGCGTGTCAAACTCCCCTTGTCATTTTTCCATGAAATAACCGGATGTATCCTGTCAGTTTCAAGAAAGTGAAACATGAAACGCGCACGCGCCAAAACCATGTGATTTCATTGGTAGATTCAAGTAATCCGCGCCGAATTTTTCGTCTTCTTGTCAGTTTGGCCAACTGAGTTGCGGTTAAATGCTAGCTGTCGTAATTCGCAGGCGTTTCTAGGTTATGTTGCGATCAGAATTTGAGTTGGTCAAAATGCGAACGGGTTGCATTGAGGTTAATATAACTTCAAGACTCTTACGAGTATTATCAGTTTGCGCTAGGACTCAGCTAGACACTGTTGGCCAATGGCCAGTCTTTTTGGACAGACGAAACACAACCTCGCGCATACGCACTTGGGTTTCAAGTATCCTATAGTATTACGATATCAAATTGAATAGTATTCTCACCCATCTGCATCAATTATGTTTCGGTGATCCGCGTAATTCAGATCGCGATAATATTTTTTCGCAACTCGAACGTAAAAATATAGGAGATTTGGACCGCCTGTTGTGAACGAACAAAACACAATATTTCCCTACGATTGACGTGTGCGTTAGAAAATGACGTACCTACCATTTGAGGAAAAAACAGTTTTTCCCCACTAGTGGAGAAATGGTTCGCTATTTCCGAGCGCGAACGTCATTCATTAGAAAATATCGTCTTTCGTTCGTGTTTATCAGGTTTCAGAATCGCCTAATTTTACATTGTTCTCGTGAAATATACCGTGTGCAACCCGCGGTCAATGACGATTCTGAGTTCGCACGATATCCGCACTTACTCATAGTCGTCACTTTTGCCCACTCGATTGGCACGAAAACGTTTCATAGTTGTCTTTGAAGCAAGCAAGCAAGCTGCCCCTTTCGCATCACTCGTACTTATATAAGCTCCGTAAGGATTGAATTACGGGTCGTATAATGAGCCTCGACCAAAAAAATGTTGTGCACTCTGGTGCGTCGAGGAGCGTGTGTAGGAGACCGAATCGGTGGGCAGGGGATGGGGGTAAACCCCATGGTACACGTCTGTTCGCCCGTCCGTCTCTGGGCTGCATCGCATTCCAGCCTCGGGAGATGGTTCAGATTGTTACCAGGACTGTTATGATTATATCGCCATGGAATGTCCCTCTCTTAACGTCCCGGAGGCCGCGAGATTCGTTATTTACGAGGGATGTTATACCGCACTGCGGAGGCTGTTCGCGTTGCATGCAAGATCCCCTTTGAATACGTACCTTTTATACCTTGGGTAAAATACCAGATGTGAAATACTTTCCTTCGCTCCGCTCCCTCTCGTGTTTTATCGGAGGATCTGCGTGTCATTTTTCTGCATGACGACACTTGAATTTTTACAATTCTTGTACGAATCAGCAGCCGCTTATCCGGAATTTTCACTTTAACTGCACAGGGAATATTCAACAACGTTTGATCCTGTTTGAAATACCGATTATAGAAGCAGGAATAATACACTCGTTAACACTTCTTGCGCAGCTGTAGTTCGATGTACGAAGTTGACCAGTTCCAATTTTTTTTCAGCGGTTGATTTTGGGACGTAACTTAAACAGGTTTACACAATTTTTTCTACAATGGCATGATGTTTTTTTTTTAAATGAGGAACAATTCCAATTTCATCAATATTCAATCTAAAACAGTTCTGACCATTAAAATTTTATAGACACGTAATATGATTTCAACAAAGTACCGTCAACATAAAATTGTGTTCGATAATGGACAAACAAGAGTATCAGAGAGATCTGGTCAACAAGAAAATCGTTAAAATAGGTAACTGATTTGAAACGTTTTGAATTTTCCACTTCCTCGATTCGATGTCACTGTTGAAAAAGAATTTCGATTGAAGTGTATTTGGTTTTTGAACAACTTTTTGGAAAGTTAATCAACACCGTCGTAACTTTGGTAATACCGGTAATTAAACGTGCACAATGAGTAGCCTTCGTACTCGATGCTTCGTTCTTGCATGAGGCGGCACTGCACATTCTAGCCCTTTTTGCGTCTGAGCCTCAGAGCATTATCCATACATGGGATAAAAATTGATTAAAATAATTTCATGCAAGAGCGATTCCTTGTAGTAGACATATCGAATTTCGTTCAACCACAATTACTCAGTGCTTGCTAATCGTTATGAGCCTGTTCTGCAAAACATTTTCAATCAACGTAACACAGCGATGGAATAATGCGGGTGTAAATCGATTGTTGAACAGGTATCCTTGTGAAAACTATCGCTTTGCACGGATTTAGGAGCATGACATGATATTGATTAGTCGGTACAACAGTTATACCAGATTTGTTTATACTCGTTGCG
Organism: Neodiprion pinetum; assembly: GCF_021155775.2. Taxonomy (NCBI): domain Eukaryota; kingdom Metazoa; phylum Arthropoda; class Insecta; order Hymenoptera; family Diprionidae; genus Neodiprion; species Neodiprion pinetum. The sequence continues at coordinate 20,123,855 of NC_060234.1, forward strand.
TATTACGATCCGTGATCTATATCAGAAATTCACGATATGTTTGGTACGTCAAAGGCCCCAAAAGAAGATTCATTTTCAGCGGTCAACAGACTTCCGGAGCCTTTCTCAGCAGGTATTGAGCGTGTTGGATCTGAAATCTGAGCTCCAAATTATCGGATTCCCTACAACTGGTTTAATTTGATCCTAATCTGACCATTTGATAGTTCAAAACTGAAGTAAACCGCTCATCATTCAGAGAACGTTATTGAATAATATGAATTTCGCAAAGAGCACCTTATAAGATTTATTATTTCCTGTTGACTCCATGAATTACACTTATACCTAGTTAATTTTCTCTTCTTTAAATTCCCTTAGGCATTGTATTCCCAAATGATTGAATTGAGACGATAATTTTACAGACAACTGATCGTGGTTTCCGGACTTTTAGACTATTTTCGACGAATAATGGCCAATGAACGATATATCGTATTTCTGTAAGTTACCGAATTGCTGATCAAGGGTAACTGCAAAAACGAGGTCGAGGAATTCTTAGCGATCGTATCTACGCGTTTATGAACATTTTTTCTTCCGACTAGCAACGCATTCACGTGGAATCCAATATCAGAGAACGTTCAGGGTTTATCTGATCGAGGCATCTCTTTTGAACGCTCAGAGATTAGTCTGTATTCCAAATTTAAATAACGCTTGACGGTATACCTCATGACAACCACTTTTCGTGTGACTACATGATAACTAATATGAGACGCGACGTCCCACAGATCTTCAATTCTACACGATTCTGTATCAAGAACCCAGTCGTCAGGTCTAATGAATCCTTAGGCAACTCGACTGTTGATCTTAGAATATGCCCTCATAAATATTAAAACTCTTGTGCACTGCAGCGGACGACAGATGACAATTTCTCATATTTTCTTTTTCTCAACAACTGCCGGTATAAGATTATGGTTGCATGAGTTTTCTGCCTTGCCCCTAAACGGGTCTCTAATGTCTTAGACTCGAAACTGGAGTAGGTATCAAATGTTCTTCGGAGAAAGGACCGCGAGGATACAACCAAACCGATGCCGTATTGTACAAGCATCTGTGGGTATGCATCGAGAGAATACCATTGCCTCATTTGTGAGACTTGAGTATATTCGAGACGCGTTCGACTCACAGGTTGATACCTTAATGGGAATTTAATTGCCCGACGCGGTCCAATTTGAAAGTAAACATCACAGGCATGTAGAGTTCAAAAGAGAAGAAGATAAAGGTTAAATAGTGGCAAATATTGAAAATTCGATGAAGTATCTGGCTCGGGACAAAGCCTTGGAGGAAGAAAAAAAAGAACTCTTGTCAAAGTTTAGAAATGGCCACTGCATTTGTACATTTTAAAACACACTGATAAATATATTTATACCTGCCTCTGTGTAGAACAAAATCTGTTCAATCTAATATTGGTTATAATACTTATAACATAATCCAGATCGGTTATACTTGAACAGCACAACACACTTGATGTCGATTTTTGGACGGATCAAAAAGAATCTAATAATTTTTGAAGACATTTGTCATCCAGAGATTTTTAATTTCCCGTTTCTCTGTTTTCAGAGATAAAAAGAAGTTATTGTAAACAATCCGAAAATGAAAAGTTGAATTTTTGTTTTTCGATGTGTCGATAATGGAATCCAGAATGCTGAATCTAAGTCTGCACATGAAAATGGGGTGAAGTTTTGATACTTTGTATAATTTTTTTTATACTTATTAATACCTGTATTGTTGCGTTAGGAGCAACTGGTTCCGAATTTGTGGACAGAATTTGAATTTCAGATTACCACACTGTATATGAGGTGTGAAATCGAATATATCATTATTGTAATGAAACTAGATTGTCTTAAGTTAGGGTGATATTTTTTTTCTGGAATAACGTTTAATCTAATCTAAGTTTACACCTTCCAAAATTTGGGATTTTTAACTCGAGTTCAATTGTAAGAACTGTCTCAGAGCCTAGCATGCGACTTTTTTCCATTCAAAGAATGTGTGAAGAAACAAAATTACTCCGCTTGCTACGTGGAATTTTATAAAATTATCGTATGCACGACCCTGTATGAATACAATATTGTAGACAATTGAATTATCTTCAAAAATGATAGTAGGTCCTTTTTCACGTAGCAGCAATAAGAAATTAGAAATTAGCAAAACCAGGAGTTTTCATATTTTTTTGTCGAAATTTGCGAACCGAAACCGACCGACCAAGGTTTTCGTAAACGAATATTTCATTATTTACTTATTTTAACATGGAGCCAATTCAATTCATGACTTTTCACACCTTACTTAAGACGGACAAGACAGTACGACACGGAATGAGGCATATCTTAGACTCGAACCAATAATCTTATACTTTAGGCGGACATTCAGTTGGGTTAAAAACTGACGCTTAAATTTTGTTTTAGCAAGAAAAAAAACACCACCTTCATCTGAAACAGTTTGGTGTGAACGTTAACTTCGCAATTCGATATTCTCACGGTTCACGGATGTTCGCGACTTTTGCCACGGGGTTAACTTCTCTGCAGTATAAATATCTTCCGGGTGATTACTGTAGCTTAAATCTAAAGCCGAGCTATGGCTAATTTGTAGCAAACTGCTACCAAACGAGGCTTCCTTGTTAAGTTGAAATATTGAATCCCAGGGATGCGGGCAGCATCCTGACTGGTGCGTCTCACCGGCGGCACCATCTTACCACCTCGGATCACTCGAAGGACGACTGCATTCCACACTGCAACCTGGTAATATAAGGAACGGAGCTAGGGCGCAGCGAGTGGGACGTACCTTAATTTTTCCTTGTCCTTCCATGCCCTTACCTTACCTTACTTTGTCTTAAGCCGCGTTCAGATCGGATCCTGTGCATTAACAACTGCAGGGTTGTAAGAACCGCTGGACGAGGACTGGAGGTTTCGTGGGAGGAGTATCTACTTTGCTCCTACGATTATTTTTTTTTTTATCAGTCAGCAGTACCGACGATGAACCTCAGTTTTGTCCATGTCCAAGGTCACCGATGCTTCCCTTTCACGATTCATCCGTTATAAAAGGTCAGCTTTATTCCCACTGGGACAAAGTCACCGGGTCCCTTGAATTTCTTCGCGACTACCACGGACTTTTAATCCAAACATATAAGGTACCATTCTTCAGGTAGGATTTTCGTGAACGGAATATCTCACACGTCACTCGTTTGCAAAAGTATGTTGTATTGAGAGAAAATGACGAAACCACGTTGTTGGGAACATATTTTGACACTGGAAAAATTGCTTACAAATGTTTTCGGAAAACGATGGATGCGCTCGTGTGTGCGATTCAGATATCAATGAATACGATACCAAACAAACCACTCGACCGATTTCGCTGAAATTTGGAGGGAAAATGGTTTAGGTACATTTAGACCATGTTACAATAACTTTGTCACATGTTTTCCATGCCCGGTTTTCAAACGATGCACGTTCATACTCTTGAAAAGTTTATCAATTCTACAGTTTTCGCAATGATTCATTGAACTTTGAAACGGAACTTCATCTCATCGATCCACGAGTTCAAGCATTTGTTCATAACATACCACTGCATGGATTGGTATACGAGTTTTTCGTAGACAGGATTACAGATGAACCGCTGTATCGATTTGAAAGAAATTTGAACCGTGTAATATTGTTCGAATTGAGATAATTAATGTCCCAATAAAGCTCTTCAAGGCATTCCCACTTCCGGTCTTCACGGGGACATTATTGATACTTTAGCGATGTATTATATTTTGCGTTTCTATTTCAACGTTGTAATTATCCAACCCGTTTCTTCTTTGATTATTTCCAGACTGACCAACCGTGATATCGGGACCAGGGGGACCCAGCGGACAGGGGTATATAGGTAAGAACGTAAGATTAGTTTTTAGGTAACCATTAAAGGGTTGAAATCGTCTATATAGAGAAAGTCTGTTTTCTACATGTAATTTGAGAAAGATACTTTATATATTTATAAGACACGCCGTGTGGGGTTTGAATTGAAAGAGTCGAAACAAGTTGATGTGAATATAACAATTAATAATTAGCGTTTCGAATCACCGACTGCATCCATTTTGAATACAAATTCGAATACGTTCTCGAATACATTGTTCAGGAAACTGAACAATAATATTCACAAATAACAGCAAATAAAGTCTGGAATTTAACGACAGTGAAGGTATGGAAATAGAGCAGATGTAATGCTCAAGGTCCGACTCGGCAGAACGTCTTTTCATACTGAAGACGAAGATGCATGTTTAGGAAAAATCGTTACTCAGGATCCTTAGCAATGTCCGAAAGGGTCTAGCCGGATAAAATAGTCAAATCGGCCTTAGTGTCACCTGGAAAAGTGATTAAAACCATTGTGTTCGGCATAAAAAAAAAACACCGATTCCTAGAGTATCAGACCCCTAAACCCTTATGGGGTCTGAAAAGGCCCAATTTTGTGATTTTCAGTGTTTTGACGATATCTCGTTCAATTTTTATGCTAGAAAAACAATCTTCTTTTCAAATTGTAGGGTTTTTTGAGCCCTACAAATGGATTTTATGGTTTGGAAAGGTCGAAGAATGAGCTTCAAAAATCTAAGCATGAATTGAGAAAATATTGAACAGTTTACGAGTATTTTAACTTATATCGAATATCGAAATTTTTCCATGCTCAATGAATGGGAAATGAGAATCAAATTAGTGACCCTTTAGACTTTAACTAGAGGGCTGATCTTTTGAGAGGATCTTTTTCTATCCGACGCCAACATTTCAGGGGGTAAGACCGAAAATCTAATTTCTCGAATTACCCACTTTACTGGTCATTCTGTTCAGAAATTAATAGCTGGAACAGACGGCACCTTCTTTTGCTGGTTGCATCTCTTCCCGCAGAAGAAGGGGGATCCAGACGCAGTGGAAATCGGTATCGAAGGACTACTGCCTTCACATACTGCAGTTCGAAATTTTACACACAGCCATGCGGACTTGCGGGATGAATGCTTTGAGGCTGGAGCCTCATCAGCATAACTCTAGGATTCAATTATCGAGCACAGCGTGTGTTCCTTGCGTGTATGTATGTAGTATATCCTTGCGGTGTATTTATACGCCCTTCGTGCATCATCTATACGGAGACAGGGATTGAGTATAGAAGGTTCTACAATTATCGCGAAGCTGAGTAGATGTCTGTAATTTGAAATTACTTTTTTTTGCGGAGTTTGTGGGATTTTTATTTTACTTTTAATGGTCTTTTCGGGTTGTTTGTCAGGTGGTCGGAATCTCATCACATTGTTATCATAGCGACATAACGCAAGTATACACAGGGGTTGTCTAGTTGTGGTCAATATGCAATCGTTTACTAATTTTTTTTTCCATAACCGAAAATTAGTCTTGTATCTGTCACCAGAAGTCTAGTATATATGTGAGTGTTTCTTTTTTGATTATGGCCAATGTAAGTATGTTTTTTTGTAAATATTGCAATAATTTTATGTTGGTTCAGCAACAAAGTGATGTTAAGGCCTTATTTAAATTATAAATACAGGTTCAATGTTGCAACCACCAGATACTGTAGTATTGACAAATGTAATTACACCAAAAGTTTGATTGTACCACATTCTTGGGTGATACCAACAATATTTCAACCGTTATTGTAACAACATACATTTTACTAGAATCGTCCAGTAACTTTACCAAAATGAATTTTCTTTCCGCGCAGGTATATGTGGACTTTTTACAATTACAGAACCTCTGAAATTGTTTAATATTGGCATATTCTGACTTTTTATGATGCAATTTGTACCGGGCATGTAATAACAAATGTTATTAGTCAAGATTTCGTTAAAAAATTAGCAAAAAGAGGGCCACCTACCTCCTTCTGCTGATTCAAAAGAATTCAGGCTGTGTATGTGTGTGTGCGTGTGTGGATTCTCATTCCCGGGTGTCGTTGGTTATTTTTTACTCACCCATCACCGGGGGGCCTCAAGTTTAAATCACACTCCTGTCATGCATTTTATGGTATATGCGTTCATCTTAGCGGTGCTTGCTGCCGGACAACGCAAATTAGCGGAACACAGTCTCTCTTATTATTACGGCCCACCTGCAAAATTATTATAAGGCTCGAGTCAGGCCTCAAAAATTTGAACTGGAAATAATTATAGTCCTGTTTATCGGATAACTCTTCCTTTTGAGAACTATTTGGAAATTCGAAGACCTTAGGTACAACTGCTGATGATCTCGACATTCATATTTTGCGATTTGTGGACTAATTTACAGAATTTAAAATTTGCGTCGGAAGTAAGTTTGTTTTTGGAATATCATAAATTGAAAAATTCACGATCAAATGCAAAATCTCATCACACTTCGAACCGGGATTTAAATTTTCGTCTTTAAAAAAATTGTTTTCATTATCGAATCATTGAAGTAAAAATTGGCATTGCCTCGGCATAAGCTGTCATAATCGTTACGCAACGGAAGTCGGAAATATTTTTTCTGAAATAGTTTGAAAGAAAATTAACATTAATGCCGTAGCAATTTTCATCCCAGAAACAAGCGGTTTGTTAACAAACAAAAATGTCGCAATTTGTCCAAATGCAGTTCTTCAAAATTTTCAAAAACAAATTACTGGATATTAACTAGTGTGAAAAAAGACTTTTTGCGGTGTAGCTTTACGTTGGAAAATGTAACTTAAGTGAAACAATTCTCTAACGAAACCTGAGATCCGAAATTTCGAACCCTTTTGACTCGAGCGAAATACAGAGACACTCTCTTGAGACTTGAAAATCATCCGCGCATGCGCCAAATAATTCAATCTCATTGGCTGGAGAAATCTTCCCGCCGCGATATTTTTGTCTGCGATGCAGGCGGGCCAACGTACACAAAATGTGTACGTTTGAATTTTGAAAGAGCATAAGCATTAAATTCCGACCGTTCTTTGAAGAATCAACTTTCCGACCCAATAAAAAATGCTTCCCAAAACTTTCCGAGTCACTCCCTCAATTATTTGAGATTCTAACCTCGAAAATTCGTATCAACTGCATCGCCGCCAGAAACAGTTCGACAGCTGAAATTCGGGATGGCCAGCCTGCACGAACAGCCGATAAAACTCGCGCATGCGCAGCTGATTTTCAAGTTTCAAGAGATTGTCTCGATATATGCGTCAAGTGCACGGGTTTAATTAGCTGTACGTACGTTGTGCCCGGTTATGAATGTGCACGATGGTATGTATAAAACGTGCAATGTTAAGTTCAAATAGGTTAGATAAATAGTAACTAGGAGTGGGGAACTTTATTATAATGATGTTACGGGCTGTACTTCTTGTTAGCTCTGCAGCAGTCTGCCCAGTTTGTAAGAAAAAACGGGAAATATTGCGTCATAAACTATAAACTATTTTGCACTCATCCGAGTTTACCGTCCCTACTTGCCTATCCTGCACCTCAGATCCGGAGTAAAACAGCGATATGTACCAGACTCACAAAGTGCTTTTTGCTTGTGCCGACTGGGCGCTAGAAGAAATCAAGGGAAGCTAACAAGAGGAGAGAAGAAACAACGCGAGACGTGGCGAGGTAAAGCCTAACTGAAATTCCTGTCACGAAGCTGGAATATTAACATAAACACGTACCATTCAATCGAGGATAACCGAGCCTCGAGTATCTACTGCATATTTCCGTATAATAATCTAATACGTGTTTAAGAGGATTCGAGGAGTCTGCCTTTACCGACCGAGTAAAGTGTCGCTTATTACGACTGTATATTATAGGAGTCTATGCATCACTGCATTCAGATGTGAAAATGACGAAAGTAGAGTGATTCTACCTGATATGTCGAAGATATTTTTGTTCCGGTCAATTTTCACTCCGTTGATCTTACACTTCGAGTCATGGAACAAGTGGAAAATAGTACGATTTTTAACGAAAACCGCGATTAATGCAGTTCCATCCGTCTTGAGCGATCTTCCTGTGAAAACGACCGACAAACTTTGCTTGGTACGCAGTAATTCTGATGTTGAGTAGCAATCCAATCTCGTCTTTACTATCAAACCTTGACGAGGCACAAAGTCACGGGCAACAGAATTGTATTTCTTCATCCGTATCGTTGAACTAAGACTTGGACTTGGTTAGGAAAAGCAGGTTCCGATAGCGCCAGTGCGTTTATTTGGAAAATAGTTAGGGAAATATCAGATCGGCAATTTTGACGATGCTCGACAAGATGCGCGGGATGAAGCCCAGTAGCGGACCTATTGAATCATGATGTTTAAAATGAACAGCATGACAAGATTTAATATCAAATAACGTCATTGGCAAATACACTCCATACGCAGCTTTCGATATCTTTCATTTCAGCTCCCAGTCGGCATACACTAATTACTTTTTTTATCTACAAGAATTATGCGATGGCCAACTTCGACATTGGGAATCAAATTGAAAGTGAGCAATTCGGCAATGCTTGTAACAGTGAAAAGATATACAGTATTGCTTGATCCTCTCTAATTCGGGTCAACTTGTAAAGAATTTTACCAAATCAATTATAGGCGCAGGTATCAATCGTTATTGTTGAGGAAAGAAAAAAAAAACACAAAAAACGGAGTCACTCCGTGTTCAGAAAACAAGGTGCGTACGGTATATGCGAGTGTAAATAGTTAGATGAAACCATTACGCAGCGATATAATTTGAATGGAAAGATTTGTCGGATTAAATAATTTTTTATTCTCGCCCGGGGCAAAAGTACATCAAAGCCGGGTTCGACCCATGACCCGGTGGGCAAAGGCCATCCACGGAAACACGCGTCCTCAATCACCTGCGAAGAAGAGACCGTCGATCCCGTGGAATTTCAAGGCCACGTGTGTGCGGTCACTAGCAAATAAAACGAAACACCTACAATCGCGCCTACTAAGATTTTACACGAGGCTGAAACTGGCAGCCGAACCATTCTAATGTTCGTTCGAATAATGTAGTAAAGTCCAAAAATCAAAATTTTGTGAAACATCGTGAATTCCCAATATTTTTATACAATTATGAGGATATAAGTGAGCTGCATTTTTTTCATTTACAAAAACTTTAACACGTTTGGCTGCTGGCTTCAGCTTCATGATTTTAAACCTTGTATATCAATCTTTTCGATTACGCATGGCTGTATTCAGCAGGTGTGCCTATAATGAGCAATTATTTATCTATGCATGAACTCGCCGGGCCGTCTAAATCAAAAGTTGAAAAAAATAAAAAACCCGTCTCAAATGGGTATCTTGAGCTATGTAATTTTCGCCGTTTTTCAAACAGTTTTTTTTTCTTTTTTTTTTTTTATTACTTTTTATAATTTTGGATCACACGGTAGGGCTCATTCACCGTAAACTTTTTCTTTCAATATTTATAATATTTTCACGAGTTTCCTTCCCCTTTTACCCACCCTTGTATCTTTGAAACCTTACCCTCGACGTACCCGATGGCATTCAAAGTTTTTACGTAGTTTTTCGCGAACTTGAAGTTTCCATTCCTTGTCCTTCCAGTCATTAGTGTCCAATAATTTTGAACACTTAATCCACTTCCCTTGATTCATGTTCCAAGACGGCATAAATAAAATTTTAAACTGGATAAGCCGCAGTTGTCGTTAAAAATCATTATTGTAAACACGTTCTTTCTCTTTCGTAATGAACTGTTGAACATTTCTTTCAACGTGATAACAACGTCTAAAGTTCGTACGTGACGTACGTCATTTTAATCCTACCAGAGTTCAATTTTAACGAACGAATCAGTTCTGTAAGTTTCCACTATTTTTCGTTATTTAGAAAAATTGATAACGCAGCCGAATCGATTGTTTTCAAACTTTGGTCGAATTTTGAAAATTCGAGCTTTGAGTTTTATACTTTCGTTAATACTTGTACAAGAGAAACATGTCGGCTGGCACAATTTCTTATTGCGTTTTATATCTCTTCGATGTTTGTTGATGAGTAAACGTATTATTGCTTCATAAAAATATCGCGGAAATGATAATATTCGTTATTACCAGTATTGTGCGAGAATAACATGTTTGTAGACTGACTCATTGTCGGCGGCAAAACTTTGGCTGGTTGATTTACTATCCACGCTGGTGGGGATGAAGTATTCTGGATTCGGTATGATATAATGCGATATTTTCCTCTTTGCCTACAAGTTTCGTCGATGCACCTGGAAGTGGGAGAAATTGTTCTTAATTGAATACGTTACGCAGCGTTCGGTCATTTCAAAATACCGAAAATAATTGTGACGAAAACAAAAAAGTTTCCTGTCACGGTACTTCGTAGAAAATGTAACTTAAATGTCTTTGAAATTCTTTAAAAATTTGTTGTGGTAGATACTATTTTTTCTCCTTGTGAGATGAAATTCTTTGCACTTGTGCTGTGAAAATAATTACGTTGGAACGAAGGTTTACTCTAAATAACACTTTATTTTGTTCACCAATCACTCTCTTTAGCGTTTTTGCAAACTGGTGGCTGCACTGAGAAATATTTAATTTTTTACAGTAATTAGAAAAATTGAGTAAAGCAGGTATCGTTAAATAAACTGTTTAAATATTGTCGCAATTATGAAAAACGAGGTACACGTAACCATTTTGCGCTATTGTCGATCCTTTTTTGGTAATTGCAACGCAAAATCAGTTTGTGAGGTTTGCTCTACTTTTTTAGTTAAACAAGGCTTTAACGTCAATTCATTGTTGCACAAGCATTAAATTTTCGCAACAGTTGCAAGAAAATCTAGTAACAGTGATCGTAACGATAAAGAACAGTAATGGATACTAGACTTTCCGGTAACAGCTGGAAAACTAATTTTCATTTTTTACCTAGAACTATATTTTTCTATTGTGGTGAAAAACTAAAATAGTTAAGGACTGAGCGGTAACCGGAATTAAAAATTTCCCTCAGTGTCATTCGAACAATCAAGAATGTATTTAAAATGAAGTCATTACAGAAAAAACGGCTTAATTTTTCGTGGGAAGTTACCGTGCTCCTATAACATCGTGCTCGGACAATGCAGTCTGTTAATTATCGCATAACGGTCATATATTTACAATTGCTTTAATTGTGCATCCTATCCTAACCTGGCGTAATCACGACCAATGGCGACTTAATTAATCTTAGACGTGGCGGGTCTTTGTTCTGTTGTCTTCGGCATTCCTCGAGGATCTTACATTGGAGAAGTAAAGTGTATGCCGCACACCGCTCTCTGTGTCTTAAAATGATGCCTGATCCGACGTGATTTTTGGTCTTTGCAAGACGAAAGTTTTTCATTTTCGCCGCGGAGACTACGTCGGAAAATTATCGAAACAAAAAGAAAACAAAACAACGACAAATATTTGCGAAGCCTGAAAATGACGGGGATTTTTTTTTGTTTTTACGTAGTTACTTCATCTACGAATTTTTGACACAATTTTTGTGATTAAAAATTTCCACCCGACTACAATTTCAATGCGTGCTAGTGTTCGGTAACGAAGTTATAAAAATCCTCTATTTCTTATGCTTTTATGCCTTATTGTTTACGAAAAAGAAATTCATCAATTTTACGTGTAAAAAATTCTGATCTTTCCGAACATGAAATTCATTTTCGTCAGATCCTCAAAAATCACCCGTAAATACGTTTTCATCGACATTTTCATCCCTATCTGCGCATGAGGGATGAAAACGAATTGTGTTAATTTTTTCATTCGAAAAAGTAGAAATTTGGGAGAATATCCTGAGATTTTCAGACCGGGATGGAAATAGGATCATATAATTAAATCGGGATGATTATTTCAGCGATGTTGAATTTTTTGAATACATTCCTTATCCAATATACCGTCCAATTCTGCATCTCGATTGAATTAACCGATAATCGCGCTACATTTTTGCAGACTATTCAATTTAGCCACGAATTCAGATAATTTTACGTACAAAAGAATCCGCGGTATTATAACGAACGCAAATCTAAAGAGATACACCGTCAATTACTGCTGCGCCGGGTTTCAGCGATGTTAATTTAATTTTACGGTGAACTTGCGTACCTTATTTACTACTAGTATGGTATATACATCTATCCGCTTATACGAGTATCCGCATTATTTCCGGTATGTTGAATACGCGGATCTCTACGTATGCACTTTGAAAGTTTTTCGCATTCGCGATCGTGAGAGTAGAGCGTATAATTATCTGTATCTTATTGTAAGTCCACCGCGTATCCTTGCCCTGTAATACCCATAATGCATCATGATTCTAGTAGGCGGTATAAGAGCCAAGACTCGTAATCAGCGATCTAACGGCTCAATGAGGGCTTCCGGTTCTTACTTTGAGTCCCGGAGCAGCGGCAGTCGTGACTCTTATATCGGATTTTCTGTCGGATAACGAGATCTACGAGTTATAAAAATAACTTGGACGTTAGGTAAAATTTGATATTCACAAGCTGCCAAGATTTCTTTGAAATATAGGAAAATGCAAAATACCAGAATTAGAAATGAGAAGTGATAGACGTTCGATGCTTTATTCTCAAGTTGCTTTTAAACGGTTAAAAATCTAGCACAATCGTTCGATTTCACTCCGTAAAGGCTCATTTTATTCAACTGACCATTTTCAACATAGACACTGAAATTTTTATTTATTTTTTTTCCAACTGGTCTATGCGTGAATTGCAGTCCATAAGTTTTTAATAAACTTTACCAGGGAACTGATCTTCGATTAGCCCTTATATTTGAAATAAAATTTATCCGATATCTTCAAGCCGTGCAGAAATCTGGAGAGAAAAAATGCAGCAATCTAATTTTCACACAGAATCTGGTGAATTTAGTTTGTCATTGAATGAACTTGACCGTAGATAAGTAGAATCCCGATGAATTTTAATGACGTTTAAAATCATGCGAGCGGTAAAGTGTTGGATTCATTAATCCAACGATCGCGATGATTAATCACGAAGCTGAGGAGCTTCGGGCATCTGATGGTGATCTTTCCATTGCTCATTTATTTCTCCAACAATTAGTCATTTTTCCGATCTGTACAGACAAACATTTGTTCGATCGAACGAACTTACCCTACGCGAAGTTCGACCGAAAAAATTATATTTTCTCGTTCGAAGAGATGACAGCGTGATTACAGTTATCGAAAAAAAAAAAAAGAAAAATCACAAAAGTTCCGGTTGTTACAACATTAAAATATGTCTCTCCAGTCGGCGAAATTTTTCACTTCAATAAATCGTACAACACCAACTTATTTATTATCGCAATTACAGGTATAGGAATGAAAAATAAATTCCACCCCATAATAATAGATTCTTCGTTTACGTACAGAGAAATAATTTTCGTCGCGTCGACGATACGTAAAATTACAAACCTTTACACCGGATTGCACAGACACGAAGCTTGGCTCGTATTGGGAGATTAAATTCCTGGCGATTACCGTATAACCTAGTTACCCACGCCATGGCGTGCTGCGCACCTGTATACACGATTCAAGGCGAATACACGTAAGCAGTGGGCCTTTATAGATGTATACGCGTTGATCATACGGTTATGCAACGAGAGGGAGTCAATGACCTGTCTTGAGGCTAGATCTTTATCCGAATATTTCGAGTGTCATTACTGAACAAGAGAGCGTGCGTGCTCGGCGAAAGCGGAGATTATCGTTTCGAAAGAAGTCTGTTTTTTTTTTTTTTTTTATTCATTTTTCTTTCTATTTTACTTTTTCATCTTCTATTTTGCGTTAATATCGCTAGACGCCTTGCACTTGTCAATTTAACGCGCGACGCATCCGTGCCGATTTTTCAGATTACCCTTGATAGGATTCACCTGACAAAATGCGACCTTGACTTATTTTCAAGGAGAATGTTCGAATTTTTTTCACATCTTTCTGGTTGAAAGTTGGACTCTCAGACGGTTGGCGAAAAGGGGATTTCTCTAGCGTTGATATTACGTTATCGCGATGTGGAGTTCGTGATGCTGGATTTGGAGATACGGTCGTTTGAAGTCTGTTTTAATGTAGATTGTTAAGACATCGAGATGTTTCTGGTGTTAGGTTAAGGACGAACAGTTGATAACTTGTGAATAAAAAGTTAGAGAAGGAGGAAAAAAAAAAAAAATACGTCTGAAAAATCTTAAGCAATGTTATTCGAGCGAACGATAGTGAAAACGAATTAAGCGACATCACTATTCCTACTATGATAATAGGAATGAATTCGAGGAAGTTCGAAATACATAAGCTAAAATATCATCAATTTATAAGAAAGTTTTATAATTCGAACGTTCGTTAATTAATTTTCGACGTGTTGAAATCTGTCCGGTCATTCTGAGGTTTCGATTCGAATCGAAAGAAATTCTTATTCAATTTTTTTTTTTTTTTTTTTTTTTCGTAAAATGAACCGTGCAGTCATTATTTTTTCTAAATATTTAAGGTTTTTCTCGGAAATTCTAACAATTAAATCGGGACTGACTTTTAATTTAGAACCGTATGACAAGCGGGTTATTTATGTTATATGTCATATTTGTTCATTTCGATTTACGAGAAAAATTCAATCCAAGCACGCCGTTATTTGTCTACAATCAAAGAGTCGACATTTTTTATTCGAGAGAGTTAATTCAACTTACAGGTTGACGAAACAAAAGTAATTACTAAAAAATCGTAATAATATTTTCAACAAATCGCAGTAAGTGTATGAGTGTCACAAAATCAGTGCGAAAATGAAAAGAAAAATATAGTAGGGAATTTGGGTTGAAGTAATTAAACTTTAAAAATTCCTCGTCTGTACGATGATATCACGAGTGCTTTCGTTCCTCTACTCTAATTAGGAGGTCGATCAGAAATTGTTAATTGAAATCATGTTGCTCCGAGATTCCTTACGGCATTGTGTAATTGGCGAAGCGACAAAAAAAGGGGTATAGGAATTTCCGAATGGATTTTTGATGATGTATACGCTAGCAAATTGCCTAGAAATTACTATTCCGTTCTTTCAATATATTTTGATCGAATAATTTGTGGCTATAATTACGCTTTGCGATTCCCCCGAGGCAATGGGAATAACCTGAGCACAAAATTCTTGCGTAATATTTAATGAACATTGCGTGTTTCTTAGCTATATACCTCTTACGAATCTGTAACTACTCGTACCTGAGTAACTATAGTCTTGCGTGAATTATACAAAAAAAAAAAAATAAAAATAATAAAAATGTGCTGAAAATGTGAAAATATTGGTTCTGACGTTGGTGGTAAAAATCGTAAAATTAAGACGGAGGACAGACTTAAACCCCAAAAATGCATGTCTATAGTATATGGAGTATAGAAAACGGGAAGTAAATATATCTAACGAAGATCGGAGAGAGAGAAAAATAAGAATGGGACTTACATTGCGTGACCTGGTAGTAAATAATTCCTTCTTTCGGTCCAGAATTCGTTGAATAAAGAATAACGTGACTGGTGGCTCAGATTTATGAGGGCATAAAGAGGAAATATCTAGGCTTACGGTCTGGAAGCACCGTGTGCCTATCCTAATGCCGATCGTTTTAGTTTTACGGCTGCGCCGTGGATAATTCTATCGCGTTCCGTATGCATCGTCTCGTAATTCTCGTAAACGGGCTCAAAAATTCCTTTCATGGCTTTGCGTGGCTGGACGTGGAGGAAGTCTTGCGTACGCGGCGCGAGCAGCCATGAATTCAGTACTTTATTCTTGGCTATCTCAACGGCATTGGTTATTTTCGAGGAAAGTAAAGGGTAATATAAAGCGGACGATAGTCTGGAATCGCTTGGCTACGCGAATGAATTTCAATTTACGAAGAATGCGGTCGCTCCGCTGGAAAATTTGTATTTCCCGCCTCTTACTCGGTATAAAAATTTAGTACCAATCACTTCCCACTGATGGCGCTGCAGTTTCAACGGAAGATACTTTTCTATCATCGTGCACACCGTGGAGTGTATAGTAGAAGGAGGGATTTGTTAGGGTTGATAAAAAGTTAGCTGATTTTGGGTGCAAATAAGGGTGGTGCTTTTAAAAGTAAGTTACTTATCTGAAGTTAGTTTAAGTGTAACTGTGTAACTAACTTCAACATTCAGTTTGTATTAATCAGTGTCACGTCGGTTATTCTATGTACCCTTATTTGCCTAAAGAATATTACCACATTTTGAACGAACCGTCCATTAGAGACTGTCCTCCTTTTATACACTCCATAGTACACATAACGATCATTAGGGATAAAAACGGATCGCCGTGACATCTGGCGGCGCGATATGTATTACACTGACTGACATGAGCTGTATAAAATTCACGAAAAAACCCCTCTTGATCAATTTTGATAAGAGCAAGTTGATGTCAATGTTTCATTGATGTTATGGATTTCTTTTACGAGCTTATCTAGCCACAGTCGAAGAAGCTTCTAACCTACAAGAATACGCAAAGTATTTTGAGAATTTCATAAATTTGACAACACCTCCCACATTTTTTGAAATTCTCGCAGCAATTGTATGATGTTTAGTACACTTTCTGTGCCTTTTTTGAGAATTTGACGCTGTTTGTTAGTATTTAGTTTTTATCACTAGTTTATTAGTTGACTTGATTTTCTCATTTAAAAAGTACTGACTTCTTGGTTGGAGGTATCGTTTGGCGTACTTAGATTGAATTTTCCTTATAAACCAACCAAATTACTAGAGCAGACGTATTGCACGGCTGATCAAGCTTCTCAACGTTCAAAGACCTCTTGAGAAGTTCAAAAATTTCATTCTGTGATATGCTGTAGTAGGTACATCGAAAAGTATTAGACACGTATTTTTTTACTCGCTAATTCAGACATTTAAGTGATAAGAAGCACTTCTGAAGTTGACCTCCTTCGAAATAAGAGATGCAATCACGGACGGCAAAAACACTGAGCATATTATCTTTTGATCATAACGCGTAATGTCCAATTCGTTTTATGAAAAAAATGTCACGCGCTTATTGAGAAAAGATGAAAAATGAGTGATTCACGGGGGACCTATGGAAGGAGGTTATGGTACGCTACTGCAGCTGAGTCAGATATTTTTATGCATTTTATCATCAATCTACCAAACTTTTCTTAACCAACCCACGTCCACAGTTATCAGTCCTATCGTTTGCCAAAGTTTGAAGATATTTGATTACTTAGAGAAAGTTGGAGGTTTAAAATACGACTTGCCGTATTTGACGGAGATCGTTATCCCCTTAAAACTGCACTGCAAGTTTCTTGCAGTTATAAAATTGTATAATATATGCAGGGTAATTTTAGCATCGAGTAAGAAACTGGTTTTTGAGTCATGTAAAGCGACTTTCAAAGCTTCCTTGAGACAGTTTGATGAATTATTCAGTAGAAAAGTTGGCGAGAATTTTCAAAGTGATACGGGAATTCTGAAAAAAAAATTTTGGGCCTCGCAAGCATATCCGCAATGTTTTTATCCAGTTTCGCTATTTATAAATGTAAAAATATCCTGGTCATTGACTTCTTAACCAAAATTCATGTATCAAAAAGCTAACCCTTGACTATATCGGAGTATTTTATTTCTTAACATTGTGTAATGGTGTATCAAACTCTGTAGATAATCATCGGACTGGATAATCTCCCAACGTCACGACATTCTTGAAATTCATTAGAATACACGTCGCGTCTCAGCCGGCGGGCGATGTAAATTATCAGCACGTTGTCTAGTGTGTCTCGTTGATGAATTCCGGTGGTGATGAAAATTTGAATAATCCCGCGACTCGTGTACCGATGTAAGCCAGCCACGTAAATCGCTGTCAACATCATTTCGACCAGGTTATTCTTAGGTCGAATTTATTTGCAACAGGACCGTGAAGGAATTCTGAGAATTAGTACACTTAGATTGTATAATTATCTTGTAAATATCTCAGCAAATTGATCCAGCTTCCGAAAAAGCGGGTCATCGTTACCCGCGATCCGAGGATAACGGTCGGCCGTCGATTAACGTTATTGGCCACACTTCGTGTATCCAACTGCTTGTATTTTTCCTTGTTTACACATGCATACGGTATAAACTTACGTAAGTATGTCTCTGTGTCTTCCTACATGTACTCGGTGGCGTTTTTGCTATTTTAACAAGTCTTGCCAATTTGTTGCATTAAAACACTTGCGCGAAGACTGGAAGAGATTAGAAAGCAGGTAAATCGGAATCAAACACAAGCTGTAATCGCGTGCGTCAACGCAATACCTAATCCTAATCGGTTGTTATATCAGCAACTCATTTTTTTGTTCGCCATGTATTCAACATGCGATTTAACACCGATAAAAGTCATTGTCAGTCAAGTCGTTCAATTAATTATCAGATACTTCAACTTACGACAGGAATACATTCATCATTCCGCGGCCAACCATTGTAACAATATATATATTGTATATATGCACACACATATCTATAAAACGTGTCAAGATCATTGGCGAAATAATTACAACAATGCATCAGAATGTAATACACGAATTAGAAAACTATTACGTCGTCAAGTAAATTCGTTTCGCATGGATGTAACTATACAAAGACCATGTGTCGCCATCAAACTAAATTGTAGATAGGGTTACGTTGCTTTGGTTGGGAACGATGAGAAATGATAGTGCCATGTGAAATGGTCTTGAACCTTACCGGCATAATCAAAGCATTTTTTGTCACATCAGTCTACTAATTGCAGTCTTTTGGAGTAGGTATGATCAGGTAAAAATTAACAAACTTATAGACGTTGCCTTCAATATTTGAATGCAGTCCAAGTATCACATGAAAGATTCGTTCATCACTGAAAATCTTCGGCTTTTGAATTCGTAAAAGTATTTTGTAATGGTGTAATTAAATTCATGCAGAAGTGAATACCATTTTCAGCAATAGCAACCATTTAAATTGCGCCCCGTGGTTTGTTCGATCAATCGTGGCGAATACCATTTAAGTAATATTGTGAAAAGGTGACCAGAAACAAGCGTGATCGTGATTCTAAAAGGACTAGTTTCTAAAAAATCATAATCAAACTTCATGGCTATTTACCTCCACGTATGTATTTTTCAAAATAAGTTTTACAACACTCTCAGGTGCTCGGTTGTTTTCACTTTATATCATGTCGCTTTAGTTGCGTAAGTTCGCACGCCTGCTGACGTGCCTCTCCGTTTTCATACGTCATACTCGGTGTGAAACACCAGCTGAACCACATTCCGCGGTGGTTTGCGTACGTTTTGGTAAACTTCGGACTCGAGTCGACGGTTTTGCGGAGGCGTGGGCGGTCCGAATGTTTATTCCGAGTAGGTACACCAACCAGTGATCGTAAAGGTACATGCATTCAGTGCCTTCGGTATCCGCTGTGTCCACGCGACCGGGTCCAGAATCTCCATTCAAGTTTATCGTTCCGATAAATTCTTACGACTTGCTGCTGACAAGCAACGATCCCTAAGAATATCGCCAACCACACTCTCTCAGTAGTTGCCATTAGGGATATACGTTACAGTCAACGCTTTTCAAGAATGTGGCGCGTTACGATCAGGCACTTCACGGTCGCTTAATCTTCAAACTGAACGGTGCAATTGTACATAAACGAAGTATAGAGTAAAACTTACGGCAAAATCGTGAATTCTATGGTTGGTGGAAGGATCTTTCTGAAAATTGACTATATAATATATAATGTATTTTTCGTGAAACCAATGTGTTACGAGCAAAGTCCTATGCAATTACTCGATGTTTTTTTTTAACTAGTTGAACTCACAGTTAAATCACAACAAGCCTTGTAATGGTACTTAATGCCATGCACGTGAACTCACCCAAAGTCGTTTGAATTTCTTCGAAGCCATTGGTCACACTAGGTCTTGCGAAGTCACTGAAAGTCCAGTGACTTTATTCGAAGTCTTTTAACTTCATGTAGCCAGGACTAAGTTAATTTCACTACATACTACCTGCGTAGTACGCCCTCAAGTAATAAGACGCTGGATCAATAAGGTAACCAGAGGAAATGTCAAGATTTCTGGTTTCTGATCGGTGTGTTAAATTTTTGATTTATTAGCATGGAGTCTGTATAATGTTTTTATATTACTTCGTAAACAGGGTCGTTCATCGATTGTTGAAAATTTGACCTTGCGTGAGAGAAAGAAGCTACTTATGCTGGTTTCAAGTAAAGTCGATTGCCTTAGTAAGCAATCCAGTTCAGCAACCTATCGACGAACCTACAAACGTAATTTTTCGGCCTTTAAAAATTCTGTTTCGATTGAACCTCCGTGTTTTTATTGTCTCGTGCATTCGCTTGCTTTCTTCTCAGCCTTGAAGACAGTCCTGGAACCAGGAGATCAGGATTCAATTCCGTAGATTCTTCTTTGAAGAAGAGACGTAAAACATGACTTGCTATGTAGCCGCAAATCATCGATACCACGCAGCCCATGGGACAGTACCACATGTAGGAGATTCGGTACAGATAAAAGTATGAACTGTCACCCGTGCTTCTGCAAATAAACGATTATGGGAGTTAGACTAGCTGAGATCCGAATTTTGGCGAAGGCTTTGTGTGGTATAATTCGATATGAACTCTTCACGGATTGACAATGAGCAAATAGTTCTTGACATTTGGAGCAAAAGAAAAAACCAGAAACTCGATTCATTTTTACAACCAAATCAATTACTCACTCAGCTCTGGTAAAACTTGACAATCTGGTTATGTCAGAGGTTGTGTTGCAGCCCGCTATGGATACGGCCAAAGTTGGTGCCGATGGTTTCGGCTGGCCAAACCCGACCCAAAGACCGAAAACAAGACTTATTAGAAGTCCGGTGACGGCACCTCGCTGAGTGGCAGATTCGGTAAACATGCCTAAGGTAAATAACCCCAAAACTGGCCCTCCAACTACGCCAAATATCGTCAGTGCAGCTTGGAGAACACCGCCAAGATACTGTGCCAGAAAAGCGATCGCTATGCAAAGCAGACCCACTAGAAAAGCCAATGCTTTTCCAATGTATGCGAATTTGTTCACTGGAAACTCTATGTTCCTGAAAGGAGACGTCAATAAACCCTCATGTATAGTGCGTATTTACTCTATTTCTGATTCTATTACCTCCATATATACAGCGGCTTCACGTAATCCTCGAGAATCACTGCTGATAGGGAGTTAAGAGCGGCGGATACGGTACTGAGACCGGCGCTGAAAATACCGGCGATGAAGAGTCCGGGAAGTCCAGGAAACACCGATAGTGTGTCCATCACGTACAGAGGCATTAACTGATCGGTGGATGAAATTCTTCCAGTTGTCAGAGGGTCGCAGTTTTGATATTTCGAGTATATCGCCAGTCCAGAGAAGCATGTTACCACCGACATTATCACGGCGATTGGTAAGCTCCACCAGAGTGATGCTTGGGCTGATTTCAAGTCACTAGGGTTTAACAAATACAAATTTTACTGGCGATCATTAAACGCTTGAAAGGCAGAGATGCAGGTAATCCAACTACCGGGAACTCACTTGATAGTCAGTAATCTTTGAACTTGGACTTGATTGACTCCGTACAGGGAAAGGTAGGTGAAGAACCCGCCAAATGTCAGACTCCACCAGGTGTGGCGAACCGTTGGATCGGCAGATATGCTTCAACAGAGAAGAAAATTGATTATAAGTCGAAAAATAGAGACTGTTACTTTAACTTCGATTCGAGCAGTTCCTTTGGGATTACGTCGACATGATGGAACTGCTCACGGGATGGTAATTTACCTGTCAAATTCAATACGGTCTCCAGCTACGGCGATTTTCCATATCTCATCGATACCTCCGACTTCAACGGCGGCGGTTATTCCTACCGTGAGGACAGCAACTAACATTAGAAGTGCTTGGAATATGTCAGTGATGAGAACCGCTTTGATACCACCAAGGCTGGAATAGCATGTACAAACTAATCCGATTACTATTATGCTCGCAGTTTTCGAAAGACCAGTTGTAGCTTCAACAGCTAATGCGGGAGCGTAAAGAACAATCCCTGTGTAAAGTAGTAGCTGAAGCGAGATAGCACTGCTAGTGATTGTTCTTGCAACGGTCCCGAAGCGTTTCTCGAGGTACTGAAAATGCAGAGTGGTTAGTAACATTGTTGAGCTTTCTATTTGCTTATTCCTTACGAAGCTCATCAAGGAGAAACTTTAACGTTGCTTCTTACCTCGAAAGCACTCGTTGCTTGGAGTTTGAAGAATACGGGCAAGTAAAGGTATGCTACAACTGGCGTGGCTATAACGTAGCCGAGATTAACCACCACGTACATAGTCCCGTACACGTAATTTTCGGCACTGGCACCCAGAAGACTGACAGCTGAGAGAAAAGATACCATCAAACCTATCGCTACCGGGGCTGCACTCATCGAACGATTTGCTGTGTAATATTCCTGAAAAGTAGAGGTTACTTCATTTTTTGCGTACAGGTACGACTTTTTCAAAATTACGGATATGCACCTTAGAATAAGGCGAGGGGCAGTCAATTCTGTGAAGTAGCGATCAACTGGCTTAAAGTGAATACATGAATTCTAAAGAAGTTCACAAGACTTGAAAGTTATTTCACATTGTTTTAATCATGACTTCAATTCAATCGATCTCACATGTCATTGTGCAATGTCAAGTGATTGAACAATTTCAAGTGAATTCGTACAGTTCACAAGTCTTGCATCGGAATCTGTTCCAAATAAGTGGCTAATTCACGCTTCGTGCGTTGTTTGGTTTATAAAAATTAACGCAAGGTGAGAAAAAACCGTTGGTCATGACCTTGTCTTTGCTTACCTCGGAAGTCTTCTGTCTGCCTCCGGTAAATCTGTAATAAAAACCGATGCTCGTACTGATAATAAGCATCAGTATTATCACAACGTAGTCCCACACTTGCAGAGTCTCTGTCGCCATCTTTTGCTGCTTTTATATCTTTCCGGAATTTTCGTTGTATTTCGAAATATCGAATAACGTTTGAAGATTCTGTGTAGAAATCGTAAGCAGTCGTGATTTTTTCCTCGAAATGCAGACACTTGTATTTCATTTGAATTACACTTAGCGATCCTCTTCGAATGCTTATTTTAGCTTCAGGGTGAATCACTTATGGATTTTGTTTTCTGTAACATTTTACCTTTGTTGGTCTTCGTATCGAACCAACCACTGTCCACGTGGTGAGGAAAGTTTTTACGGAAGAATTTGTAGAAGGTTTTTCACTTGTTCAAGGTATATCACCTTTTAATACACTTCATTCATACTACCTCAAGTCCGAGATATTTAATATAACAGATGTTCCAGACTCACCTACCTATCCACCCCGATATTTCATGCCACGCTACGCCGAGCCACGTTATCTAAGATTAGAAAAGGTTGGTTCAACCTCTTCCCCCTGGTCTTCTGGGGACTTCGACAAGCCCGTAATCACTAGCGAAGAGCGCGTGATAGACTGGGGACGTTTTATCAGCGTGAATCCATTTATTGCAGTTTTGATGCGTATCTGGTAGATCGAGTTACGAAGGTACTTCATATTTACTCATAGTCGTAAAGTTGTAATTTTCATGCAATGCTGATAAAAATCGAGTTAATCGTCAAGACAATCAAGTTCAGACCTCAGGCTGGTAACAAAAATTAACTACAATATTTTCGTAGACTTCCGTCAACACCGAAACATTAATTTCCATGACTAGATTTTAGACGATTATGTAGTAATGGCATTACATTTTATCATCGACATTTTATAACGACGCTTAAATCCAGATTGGATTTGAAATGTTTTAGTTCTGAGCTCACGAAACTATGTATCTTTGAATATCACGTCTGTTTCACTCACGAGGCTAGCCCCTTTAGCATAGCTATTGATACAAAAAGGTATTCAATATTATTGGCATCGAATCGTAATTGTGAACAGCATAGAAGCAAAGATTAGTTCCCATGCTACGAACATTAAGGAATGTGATCGTGGGAGATAACCGCCTACACATGGTGCTACCGATCCATTCGCGATCTGTGTACACATGTATCTCTCATCTGATTGCAGATCTCTGTATGTGCCGGTATCCTCTCCTCCCAATTTATTAGTCAATTGAAATCGGTATCATTCACTGTATTTATCTGTAGATTTAAACATTATCTCCGAGCGAATTAATTGCTCAATTCGCCGGTGCGATACCTGCTTTTATTATAATTGCCACGTACAACGTGCTCGGTGTGTAAATCACGCGACAGATAACAGACGGAATTTCAGTGTTCATCGTAAGACACCTTGATTTTTGCCGATATCGATGCAGTCCGGTATGTTACACGTTGCATTAATTTTATGCAATTTTTTTCACATCAGATTTGAAAGAAATTTGCAAATGCATACAAACGTACGGATCACAGTTACTGTCTACATGTATTTTAAAAGATGTACGAAAAGTTTACGATGAGTTTTGAATGTAGGTATACAATGTTTTACATGGATTGAAATGAATTTAAAATTTTCAAATATAATATTCAAGTGTTGTTATTAGCACAAAATAGTTGATCATGGTTTTAGTGCGAACTTTGTTTAAGGTATATTTGGTCGTTGATTTTCCGAGTAATGCCGGTCTAGATCCTCGGAAAAAAGTGATTCCTGCCGCCAAGAAGATGGGAGGACAATTTTAATTCAAATCGAATGACTTTACCCATTTTAGTCCACCCCATTAGATCTACCATTTTGATATCATTTGAAAATAGAACATAAGATCGGATTCAATGACCTCAAAAACCACTACAGAGATATCTGATCTACATGCAGTTTTGAAAATTCTTATTTCCAAAGTTCGATTTTCGAAGCCTATGGAGCATGCGTGAAATATTCAATTCCCTAACAGTGCGGTAAAACGATGTTAGCGCATGCGCGCAACTGAAATGCTCCATTTTATACCCTAGGGTTTTTTATTTTACATGCGTACTTTCGAATAATTCAGTTTGACGCACCATGTCATTGAGCGTAAGTTACCTAACCCCAATTTGATGACCTGTTAGTCGCGCCTCCGTTGCTTCTCAAATCAAACATTTTATCACACGTTTATTGGGAAACGTAGAATGTGTCATTCGTAAGGATGGGTGATACTATTTACTGTACTATTCCAACACACGTTTGTCATGTAACAGTTCTTTCTCGCCTGACCAGAAGCAATTTTTACGGAACTGCAAATTTTCCAACTTTGATTGGAGTACAGGATTATTCAAAACCAATAAAATAATGAATTTTGCAAAGTGCACGGTTCGAATTCTCATAGTTGTATAATATTGTATAATTAGATAAGTTGTAGAAAATATCGTACATAGTTTTCTTACGCAGGATGACCTTTTGCTTCTTTCAGTCACACTGGACCTCCCCTTAAATCTAATTTTTGAATTATTTATATAACCGGAACGTAAGAATTCCATCTAAAAAATTATCTGTTCTATGATTTTCACTGGTGTTGTAAATCTCGAACCTCAAGTCCTTGATAGTCCTTTTGCGTATTTAAAATCATCCATATCAACGAATATGACTAGCATTTTAATCACAACTATGAAATAGCTAATTTTATGGATATAATCGTGGATTATTTAAAAAATTGAAATCACGAAGTACGACGTTAGGCAATATGCATGGCGCGTTTGTCGCACCTTTCTTCACGCCCGCATCGCCGTTGCGGTTCGTATTCCAGGTGTACCAATACATACCGTAGTTATAGCAGCATAAGTACATCTCGACACGTACAAGAGTTGCACTCTGCAAACGAACAGCGTAAAGAAACGGTTACGGATAGAGAGCACGGAGATCTCCTAATGCTAAGTTGGCATCGCATTATCGAGCAGCAGGCAGTTAGCGTAACTTAGCATTAACATAAACATAACAATACGAGGAGTTATTCCTATGGAAATTACGGGTAGTGCGGTGATATGAGTATCATGGGAATGCAGTGAAAATGAACGGATAACCGATCAGGCGAGTTTATTTCTCGCGGCGTTCGCTCATTCATACTGTTACAGACTCAATAATCACGTCACATTTCCGGTATTCGGCAAAACGAACATCCGGGAATCCGAAGAGTCGAGTAGCGAATGGAAATTCGGTCCTCATTCTTTTACCTTTAACAGGTGAGGCCAGTCGTTAGTTTCAATTCATATAACGTAAGCGTGTTTCTGCCCTAACTTGCACACTTTCGAAAATTACGTTCCACAAATATTAAAATTAAGCCAACTCCCAGAATCACGTATAAACGGAGGCACGCTGACGCCTCCTAACTTACGAAGAGGTGGCTGGCTGCAAGCCGAGCTTTTGCATTATGCATGCGGACTTGGTGTCGCGTATACTCTCGACCATTCGGATCACATCGATACCCAATGGGAATATATATGCGGGCTGTGCTAAAGTCAGACCTTCTTTGATCAGGCGTAAATGTACGCTGAGGATTTTGCCTTTAAGACGAGCCTAAGATCGTTTCAGGATGAAGCGTACGAATCGAAAGATTGGAAAAGAGAAGAGATTATTTAAACATATCCAAGAATGTCATTCCAGCCCGGGACGGTGAACACGAATTAAACAAGATCAGTTCTATTAATTAGACTTGGAGATGAGCAAATTGAAATAACACGAGCTAAGATACTCGTATCTACAATATCTGAAATTGTTTTGTAATCAGTAAATCTAGATGATTAAACTCTGGTGTTTTTGAAGAAATTTTCATGTTTTTGAGCGCATTTTTATCGCTGACTGGATATCTGTAAATTGTATAAAATTACCTGTTCACTGTCTAAATAATATTCGAGAAATTTCACATTACATTATACTTGTAATGTCTTAAATGAAATTGTTAACGAACATTTGTTGTATCATACTGTACTTACACAATTTTATACTCAGCCTGTCTGGAAACAACTATTTGGCAAATATTTTCAGGCTATCCATAGTGAACAAATTAAATAGAAAACTATTGAAACTGAGTCAAAAATACAAGAGATATAATCGGTTTGAAATTTCTTACTTGTAACCATCTCTCAAATCGTTGGTATCTTCTGTTAATTGAATTGGTTCAGATTCATTTCTATTGCACACCACGGAAGTTCATAGCAGGTATGGATGTTGATTAATTCACGTTCGGCATTAGCGAATATAACATCTTACGCCTATGATCAGATAAAAATATCACCTCCGTAAAACTTGACGCAAACAGCAGATTGTCGGGTACTTCTGCCTTATTTTAATCGACGTTAGCGTTTTTGGCTGCAAATAACGACTGCTATTTTCAGATTAATATGATAACGGACTATTTATGACTGACCAAGATCTTATTCATACTATCGATATTTTTTTAATAAATCCTACTCGTATTTTGGTTCGCCAATGATAATCTTATCTTATTTTATCCGATGTTGTTTCTTTTAGATTAGGTTCTGTACAGGGTTCAGATTTTCATCGCAGATATTTTCCGATACATTCTTCGAATATGTCTGCAGCGAATAGAAAATTACTTAACAAAAACGGATGGTTTGAATATTTTACTGAAATGTCTAAAAAATGGTTGTACAATTGCACTAAATCATATTTGTCCATTAAATACGAACTAGGTATTAGTGACAATTTTAATTTTCTATCAAGATCGATCGATCATAAAAAATCTCTATAATAAGCAAATAGATAAATGCTACATTTAGCAATCATTTTACCATTTCATACAACTGCCACATAGTTGACTAGGTTTCATAATTCATTCTGCAGGAATTCATCATCCGAATTCAGCGTTACTGAGAGCTTGAGTTGCTGAGTAAGCTCGATCGATCGAGAACTATGATTCCGGAGCAGTCATAAAATCTTATACAGTTACATCACGACTTCCAACTCGGAGACTTTCGTATCGTTTAATATTATTCGTCTACGAGCAGTTAAAGTTACAAAATCATTGCAAGGGATCCAAAATGTCAACGATGTTCTTCATTTACCTTCCGCTTGGCCTTTTACATCACGGTTCTTGAATCACCCTTCGATACCGGCGTGCAACTGATCTTGGAAGGGAGATGGATACCGAACGACGATGTGGCGCGTTGAAACTAGCATCCTCGGGGATGCTTGGAATGTAAACAACGCCCATCAATCACAGGACCGAAGAGTCGACACGGTTCTGGGTACAGGAAATGAAAGATGGCTAGGTTAGGGATTATAGGTACGCACAGAAGCATCTTGGTTAGCGCGTGTTACGCAAGTCGAGTTAATACGTGGACAGTAGAAAGTGTGTTCTTGGCGTCGATTATCGTGAGGTTAGCGATTCGTCGCGGTTGAGGTTTAATGCACGCGTTTCTAGGAGCCGAGGCCTCGGACGTGCGCGAGGACAAGCCATCTCACTCGCTGTTCAATTTTAATTACGATACCCTCTACGATAGCTATTCTGGCTTCTCTACACTCCGGGAGGCACAAGCCAACTCGCAGCTCACAGTCCCCACATTCCGTCCGTTCCACTTCTAATGACCGCGGCTTCTACCCGTCGACAGACGCGTACCTTTCAGCTCCTTGGTGCCGTTCTTACTGACGAACATGGCCTAGGGGAAGATTGGAAGGATTAGAAGAACGTGAAGGATTCATCAGAGTCCTGGTAGTTTGAAAATTTTGCTTTATCAGATCTGAATTGAGGAAAGATCATTCACCGGGAACCTTCCAATGCTGCGAACCTTCGTGGAAAGGGATGCAATTGGGAATTTGTCGAGTGCTTACACCAAGGTGGACTGAAATCGTGTTAATTATTCGCTTTCTGGAATAATTTAGAACAGATCTGGAGGGCAGTGCGATGAACATTTTTCCACCCCCAAATAATGATCACCCTAATGTAGATGCTGCTCGATATGTTTCAATGGCTCCATTTATCCGAGTGGCACGATCTTTCGTTCCGAATGCACGAATGTGAAATGGAACGTGATGAACATTTTGATGACCGAGTGCCATATCTTAATTACCAATTTCGAATCCAATAGCTAATGCCACTGCCACTTAACTCTAGTCCGAATGATCGAATTGTTAAAAAGCCAGACAATGATTGAGTTGCTTTGTTCAAATTGCCATTCTCGAAGTTTCAAGCTGTGAAAAGAACGAAAACAAACTCCTACAATGTATTCTCGTTCTTGACAACGTTTCATTTCGTTATTGGGTAGATGATACATGTCAGGTATGTAAATTTATGGTTTTCGTTTTCACGGGCCAATAAACCGTTTACCGTTAAACCGAGGCAGGCGCGCGCGCCGAAGGTTTATCATCGTGGTCCAAAACATGGAAATGGAATCGCTAGTCCGATCACCAGGGTTCGTGATTTACTGTGGACAGAAGCTGCGCGGCGATACTCGCGTTCCTAACCTACTCTTCCGCGAATCCTCTAAAACAGCAATATGATTTGTGTGCCTGGTGTCCTGACTCGTAATTTGCATACAGCCGTTTATTCTTATTTCAAATGTTACGTTATTGTAACGAGGGAATGATCTCTTGCCTGCCGTTATACGTCATGTGATTTTTAGAAGGTCTCATACACCTCTTCCGGTGTCCATCACATGTGCAAATACTCCCGAGGAGCCAAAGAGGAATCATTGTAACCGCATCTTGCACGTTACTGTCCAGACAGATGCGAGTAGATGCGTCTATACGAGCTTGTTGGATCATTCTCACTTTGTTAGCTTCTCTTTTTAATAAGCCAATTCAACTCGAGTAATGAAACAAAATCTTTTATTTCTCCGGACGGCAGGACATTGCGTGAAAATTATTTGTTTAGCCGCGGGTGAAATTGCTATTGAGGCTTGTACGGTAATGTTTATTAATGGGTTCACAGTGGCTCGTTATTTTTTTGAAATGAAAACTGGAACGAGCTTTCTTTCTAAGCAAATTTTATGTGTGCCAATGACTCGCGGCGCAAGTGACAGGAGAAACAAACGATACGTTGATCATAGACAAATAAACTTCCTGTAGGAAAAAGACACGTTTCAGTTTTGAATCCAAGAAAATAATAAGCCACTGGGAATGGTTAATGAAAATGATTGTACACGTTGCTGGAATATTCATTCAAGGGGTGCCGGCATAATTGAACTATTGACAAATGACGAATGTAACGATACAATCATTCTATCACATCTTTCGTAAAACTTGAATTTCAGAGTTACGCTAGTTTGAAATTCAATTCATTTTATTCATCATCGTTGGTAATTGAGACGAGCAGTTTCGAAAAAGAAAAATTGGTTGTTTCAAGCTTCCAAATGCGTCGTTGTAGTCTGAATTTAGCTCTCAAAATGTCGAAAGAAAATTTATTGAGTAGGTGAATATGTATGACAAACATTTGCATAATAATGATTGATAACAAATTTACTAGGAGTACTAAAAAAAAAATTGGCTCTTACAATGTTTGGGATAAGATAGAAAGCAGATGATGGTAGGATTAAATATTATCCAGCTCTGTGACGAAGGTGAAGCAAACCATAAAAGCTGAATAACTTTCTCTGCTTTTTCGTTTTCGTTTCTTTCCACGCGGTACACATTGAAAAAACATTTCATTGGTGGTTCTGACGCTTGTTTACTCGTAATAGTAGTATTTTTTCCAAGATTGTAGAGAGTCAGAAAAGACGCGGGATGATACAGAAATTGAATGACAATGATCAGGAACGATTGGCGACTCGTTTCATAATACGTAGGCAGTATATATTTTACCGATGCCGGAGTGAAAAATATGAAATCATGCAATGGTGGAAGTTTTGTACAAGATATTTATTGCATACGAATGAAATGGCAGAATTTATCAGCGATTTCTCGAGGCTAGTGCAGCACTGCAACCCGGCAAGTTCTGTACAATCCTCCGCCGAGCAAAAAACCATTCCAGGATCTTCCGTAGAATGATAATTGGTTTCGAGAAGGAAGGTACAACAACAAAGTGAAGCTTGCGCGCAGCTGTCTGGCTAGAAATATTTGTAGAGATATAAAAAAATTTTCAGGTATCATCGGCATGAATGTTTTCTAGAATTCGAGAGACCACCATCGTTTTCCATCGTATACCATACACTCACAGATTTTATTACCTTTCAGCGAAGGTCGGATTCTTTACGCACACTGCGAAAAATTTCATTTGCTAGAGTAATTAGAAAAATTCGGTAAAACAGGTATCGTTAAAAAAACTCTTCGAATATTGTTGGAATTACGAAAAACGAGGTATCTACACGTAACCATTTTGCGCTATGGTCGATCCTTTTTTGGTAATTGCAACGCAAAATCAGATGTTCGGTTTACTATACTTTTTTAGTTAAACAAGGCTTTAACGTCAATTTATTGCTGCACAAGCATTAAATTTTCGCAACAGTTGCAAGAAAATATAGTAAGAGTGATCGTAATGAGAAAGAATAGTAACGGATACTAGACTTTCCGGTAACGGCTATAAAACTAATTTTCATTTTCTACCTAGAACAGTATTTTTCGATTGTGGTAAAAAATGAAAATGGTTATCCGGAAGTAAAAATTTCTCTGAGCGCGCTATTGGAATCTATAATACGTTTTCGGATGTCCATATGAGAGAAGCTTTCCAAAAAACTAAAAATCAACGTTACAATTAGTGTTTTATTTTTTAACACAAAAATATCTGTACCGTTTCTTTTTATTTTAAAAAATTTTTCAAACGTACACTCTCGCAAATTATTTTTCACGGTGTGCGATATACGTTTGTCCAAAAAAGCACCAGTCGTGCAATCCTTTCTGTCTCTCTATATATTTCTCTCTCTCTCCCGAGTCCTACTTATTCTCGTCTTATCGAATGATAATTGACAGAAGTGCTTTAACAATGTTTCAGTCAGGACGCTAGAGCGTAGCGGCGGCGACATGAAGCATGCAGCATGCGCGGTAGCGGTGTCACAGCTGCGCGGTCCTGCCTTCAACCTCTGGTGTCCGCCAGCCGATACCTTGCCGTACATGCCCTCCCAGGTGACCCTCTCTACTTTGTCGTCGAGGTGAGTAAGGTTGGAAAATAAAAATGATCGCGTATCGAAGAGGTGAAGATATGGTTGAACAGCAAAATAGGCATGAGCACATCCGTGAGCAATATTGAGGAAACTGTGAAATATATGGGTTTTGAAATGTTTGCTCGAGTTTCAGGCCTTTAGAGAAAAAAAAAAAAAAAAAAAATAAAAATTTTGGGCGTTTTTTTTAGACGTCAAATACTGTACATTTAAAAAAAAAATTAATAACAACAGAAATCTTGCCGAATCGAATTTACCTAAGACCGAACCACGGATAACCAAATTTTTTTTTCCCGTCAAGCAAAGGTAGTTTAAAGAGTACAAAAACAGGTAACCAAATGTATATTCTGTTGCATTTGAAAAATGCAGGATTTAGCGAGCTCAGTTGCAAAATCCCATCAATATGCTCATGAAAGTTGAACCGGTGACTGAAATTGATGCAAGAATTGGCCAAGTTCGGAATTGCTTTCACGTTAGCTAAAACCTGACTAATTGCATGTATTCGTTCAATGACAGTTTTTATTCCAGAACAAATTTTACTAACGAGAATTGGGCAAACCATTTCGAACATTCTAATTCACTATAAAACCTTTTATCAAATCGTTAATACCTTAGCTTGTGTTTTTCGAATTTTCTTATTTCCTACTGACTTATTGCAATTACATCGTAAAAATGTTTCGTTTGTTTTCATTATAATTGGAAAATTTCTTCCTGAATTCGAAAAATATCGAATCGAACATACCTTAGCGGCTACGTTATAGTTCAAGATCTCTCTCTCTTTCTCTCTTGTTTTTTCGGATCATGATCTCGAAAAATTCTTATGACCAGGGTCACCGACTAGCTCACCGCTGGTCATTAAATTGAACAAACATGTCTCCACATCATCAACAGAATTACGAATTGCTCAATTCAACGCAAACTCTTTATTCGGACATATCGACTTTGTCCGCTTACTGTTCGAGAGAGCAAAGTTTCATATCACTTCAAATCAGCATCCGACACGTGGATACATTTTCACATCTCTGACGATCTTGTTCGCATTCAGGATTCTTTTCTTACACGCAATGATAGAGAGGGGAAAATGGGAGGTGGAGTGGCTTGCTACATTCATACGTCGCTCACCACGAAAATCATCGCTAACTCTCCGAGTGAATTTGATAGTAAACCTGAGTTTATTATACTTGAACTACGTGCCAGAAGCTCCGAAGTTTTATTGTTTGCCTCTATTTATCGACGTCCAAAAGGGCTCTACTTCTTTGATGATTTTCTTGTAAAGCTAAACTCCCACGTGCACTTATACGAGAACATCATTTTTACGGGCGACTTAAATTGTAATCTTTTACACACTTATTTCGAATCAACCTATGTTCGAAAATTCGTGTCGTCTTTCATCGAAAAAGTGAAATGCTGGTTCGTATTTCAACCCAAGAAGAAAGAACGGACGATATCATCGTAGTACTCGCTTTTTCCAACTACGAGGCGAAGAGTTCCGGCCTCCCGAATTATTTATGTCAATTGTTTACAACAAATAAACCGAAGAAGACCCGAAAAAGTGAAATGCCGGTTCGAAACGAGACTCACTTCCTCCTTTAGTTGTAAATGGCGTTAAATGTTGAGAGTGTTTGTTACTGCACACCTGTCACGGAGTAATCAAGTCTCACTGATCTCGATAAGAGTCGATTCTGCTCTCTGCAGACTAAAATATCACAAAAGTTCACTCCCTACTCAACTTAGGTGTAAGCTAGTTACTGCTCTTATTTTTTCCATCATAGACTACTGTTGTCCGGTACATCATGATGTGACTGATGAGTTGAACAACAAGTCATAACGGCTCGTAAATCGTTGCGTTAGCTTCATATTCGATCTTAGGAGAGATGAGCATACATATATTATCACCTTATTGGCACCAACTCCAATGGCTATCGGTAAAAAATCAACGACTTTATTTTCTCACTTGTTTTGTGTTCAAAACACGTTACCTTCATATCGCTTCT
The DNA here is from genome assembly GCF_021155775.2 of Neodiprion pinetum. Classification (NCBI taxonomy): domain Eukaryota; kingdom Metazoa; phylum Arthropoda; class Insecta; order Hymenoptera; family Diprionidae; genus Neodiprion; species Neodiprion pinetum. The sequence continues at coordinate 20,157,734 of NC_060234.1, forward strand.
CATGTTGTTAACAACTTTTTAGCATCAGTTATTCGCCATCCTCCGCGTATTGAAGCTCCTAACTCACAATACTTCATTCCATCTCACCGCACAGTAACACATCGCAACTCGTTCCATCTGTCGACCATCTATTTATGGAATTCATTACCTTCGTCACTTACTTCTTCCCATCATCACCTGTATCTAAAAAAGATCTGTTTTCACACTATATTTGACTGATAAGGAGCCACTACTACCACCACTCCCCCTATCTTGGTTCGTTATTGTCGAGACGATGTAGATTGCCAACGTTTTGATCTAAGAATTTCTTTTTTAAGTCACATATCATCTTCAACATGGATTGTGATTTGTTGTACTCTATTTCTTTTTAAGATAGTTTGTAGTTTAGTTTTTAAGGTTCTGTATGTTGTTTAATGTATTTCGTGAAACAATCTTCCTTGCTTCATAGTTTAACTAGGACATAAGTAAACATCTAAACTCTTTCTCTCTCTCTCTCTCTCTCTCTCTCTCTCTCTCTCTCTCTCTCTCTCTCTCTCTCTCTCTCTCCGTGGGTTTGCCACAACATACTTAAGTTTTGAAAAAATTAAAAAGCGTCGCCCCAAAATGTGGGCTCGCCCGACACGGAATACCCCATAAATATGTCATCGTGTCAGGCGTTTCACGCGCTACGCAGAGGAATCTATGCGCCGGCGAACGCCGCCACGCACTGCCAATCTGACGTTTATAAATCATGCGTGCCGTGTCACGTCGGCTTCCTCCGTCAATCTCTGACCACCGGCAGATCGTCCAACGCATCCTGAACGTAGTAGAAATAATCACACGCTCTTCCTTTTTCATCTTCCTCTTCGTCTTCTTCTTTTTCTTTTTTTCTTTTACGAGGAGGCGTTGCGCGACGACGACGATACATCGGAGATCCATCGATCCTGCTTGCGCGATTTGACACGGAATTTCAGTCAACGAAATTCTCACGAATTGCCATTAATATTCAACCTTACGCCGCGGCCGTCTCGAGTTTCTCGGTAATAATGCTTCAGCAGTACCTTCGGTATCTTCCTACGCGTTTAGAACTCCGGAGTCAAAGGTGTCTCCGCAGTGTGGAGGAAAAAAAGAAAGGGAACAGAATTTAGAGTGGAAAAAAAAAAAATAATAAAAAAAAAAACACATAAATAAAATAAAAATAAAAAACCCGTCTATGTGTCTCATGTCCGTCAGCCGAAGCCCATCAAAGCGGCAAGCGTTCAGATGGCTTTGTAAACGTCGGAAAAAAAAAGTTTCTTTCGGATCAACAATTCACGTTACACTCCCACGCGCGCTTTGACAACTGCACGGATAATTGCGTACGTATGCCTGGAAATAACGCGTACGTACTGTGAAAAAAAATTCACACCGTTCAGCGCTACACACGTTTACGTATGCATGTGTAATGTATAATAGACGCTAGGAGAGGAATACGGAACAGGTCGAGTTATTGTCTATGGTACTTACACGTTAAGGATAATTCATCAGTCCAGCTGACATGCAAACACTGTGAGAGAAAATCTTTTGTCAAAGTTACCTGTAGAAATTCTTTAGTAAAATATTGCTATCTCGTTACAATAACGTTTGAAATATTGTTGATATTACTAGACAATTTGGTACAAGTAACTGTTTAATTTATTTGTAGTTGTCATTGCTATATTGTTTTTTTTTTTTTTTTTTTTTTTTTTTTTTTTTTTTTTTTTTTTTATTATCGAAACAGTAAATCTCTTTGTTTGATCAGGTTACTAATCTTTTTTCACTTAAACAAGGCCTCGAGTAGCTGTAATGTATAAAAAAGAAGAAATCGGTACCAGATTATCTGGTTACCGCTACAAAACTCAATTTTGTTCTGTATCCGGAAATGTATTTTTTGGTTATCGTAAGAGATGAAAATAGTTATGGACCGTACAGTAACTACGATAATAAACTTCTCTCGGACGGTTGTAAGCAACAATATGTGCGGAAAATATGCGTGTGTCTAATCTTGTGAGTCCTTATAAATTGGTTTTTCTACGATATTTATTTATTTATTATTTATTCAGTTTTTGTAAGCTTAATGTTAATGAAAGCGCCAGTAACGGGACTTTCAAGACATCTGATATCTTTCGAAGATACGCGATCGTTGAAAAACATGAAAGAATTCCGACCGTTGTTCAAAATCATTTGTAGGTTTAATTATGATTTTTTATAAGTCTGATTTACGCATATCGTTAATCCGATCCAATATCTCTGTGAAAATCTTTGTAAATCAATGCCTGACGGATACAAAATTGTCTTAGTTAATTTTCTTGTACTCACGAATTGTTGCGTGAAGTTTGGCATACGAGATTTATGAATCACGGATTTATGATTCACCTTTAACTTCCCATTACCAAAAAGACTTTCAACTGACGCAATAATAAAAGTGTTCTACATTCTGCTCATTTCGTCAGAATATATTACTGGCTAAATTAAGAACGTCGAAAATTAAAGCTGATGAATTTTTTTTTTTTTTTAAATTCCGTCCAAACAACTTCTAATTTTTTTTTCTAATGACATCACATTTCTTACATCCCGTCCGTTACGGAGATTGTTGTTGATATTCATAAGATTGAAATTCGCAACGTTAACTTAACGATGCCTCGAGTAGATTTTTGTAAAAATCGTTAATTCGCAATTCTGGGATCTTTTAAATATGAGTAAACTGTAATATAACGCAAAACTTGCTAGAGTGTTTTTCTCTCAACGTTGTATCACCTTAATTCCATCAACTCCAACTCCGTTGGTATTATTTCTCTCTGTCTACGACTGCATGCCGAGAATGATCGTAAGCAGATTCGCGTCTGGAATATGCGGAAAACAGTTTGAAAAAGCGATGAGAGGAAACAGCAGGTATGAATTTGCACACTTTAGCTGGTTGTGGATACGCGCGCAGGGGGTCAATTTAATTCCTTTAGTAAGTGCCCCGGATAAGAGCCTGGAATTTCTAATAACACGCGTAATGAGCTCGTTAACAAGGATCGCTACTCTGGTGTGTAATAAGCGGAAATTGCTTTGCTCTAGAACGGTGAGAGCCTTTGATGATACGAAGAGCAATCGCTCGGGTCGTTTAACTATTCACGTTAAAGAGTGTATCGTTCGTTCGTTAGTTTACCCGTTTCTATAACACTCTGAGAAAATACGTCTCGCTGACGGTTATACGATTTACTAAAGGATTGGAGATTTGAAAGAGTCCGATAGAAAACAAATTTTGTCCGTGCCTTGCAAACGTAAGATCGTTTTCCACGTCGAGAAATTGATTTTTTTTAAAATACAACCGTTTCTCAGTGTTTTACTGATATAGCAGGCAAGTTTTTTTTTTTTTTTTTCTTGAAATTTTTCGTCGACTTCTGCAACAATTGCCATTTCAACAACGAATAGAATCTATTTCAATTCCTCCTTTTTCGTCAATTACATTAAACGTATCTCATTTTACGGTACTGCAATACCTTATTCACTAGTTTATGGTCTTCGAAGCATCGTTCTTTGCTTCTTATTGTAATTGTCTATTCGGGAAGTCAAATGCGTAATCCACTTGAAATTTGAAATAGCTAACCTGTAGATGTTTTTTCTCTTGCGTATACGCTCGTTCCGTTCGTTAGTGTTTTTCTTCGTCTCTGAATCTCCCATGACGCACCGGATGTTCAATCCTAGACAAAAGTTAACTATGTATACTCACGCATAAACACGCGCGCGCACGCCCACGCACAATCTACCCATCCTGCCGTGACCGTGAAGTTCATGACACGCAAGATCGAAACAACCCAGACACGCGGTGTAAATTTTGCTGCGAGTAAAGTGTAGAAGCGAAAAATTCCATACAGAGTTTGTTACAACGACGTTTCCTTACAACGACAAAGCAACAGGTTTCATCATTTAAGCGGTGGATCAATTTTTCCGTACATTCTCATTTGTGAAATTTTTTGTAAAAATAAATTTTTCGTTGCAATGTAAAAATCCAGTTACCAATCATCGGTTATGAGTTCGTTGATCGGTAAACTTGAAAGACGAATTTTGAATTATTATGGATTGGAAAAGGTAAAAGATGATTAAAAATTTACTGAATCAATCGATAATTAACATACGCGGAGCGCAATCGCGAAGCTAATCTAATGCTGATACGTTTTGCGGTATGAAAATTGGAAGGAAGAAATTAAAATTAACACACGAGTAACAGGGCTTTAGTTGAAGTACCTCGAGTGTAACCGAAAATCTTTAACCAAGCTATTTCACGGTATGCGTCGTCATAAAACATGTGTTATTTGGAATTTCAAACATACGAAAAAGAATACAAAAACAATCCAACTAACAAGCATCGAATAGACCGAGTAAGAGGGATTCTCAAGATGGAAGCCGTTTAATCCTAATCCTAATACGTCTCAGACTTGAAGATGACGGTAACACCGATGAATACTACAGTATAAAAGCGTAGAGTAGAAAAGTTTGAATAACTCGAGACAATTTCAAAGTTGATTAAAAAAAAAATTGATGTACTTCATCCAAGATCTAGGGATCGCAGGTCAAATAGGATTGCTTGCAACTTGCGATATGAACGGAATCACATTCACGATGTATGGATATTTCACTGCCAAGGTTTCACGAGTGCATGTTTAAGAAACAATAAAAAAAAGAAAATTGAGAAAAAAGAAACAAGCCTGGAATTCTCGGTTCTTCAGCTGCAGTATAGGTACGTCATTATATGGGAGGAAATATCAGAGCCCGTCCTGCCGCTGCAGCCACGGCTGGTAGGTCGAGAGAAGAATAAGGTATGACGACGGTGTATCCTACCTTCTCACACGATACGATCTACCTAATTATACAGAGGCTCATTTGTACCGACAAATCTGGATTCTACCCCGTGAAGGAAATTCGTTTGCCACTACCTTTAAGGTCTCCTCCACACGGTGGCAAAGTATTTTTTTTAAATTCCAGGCCTCTCCGTTTACATCACCTCGGGAAGAACCAACTTCCCTCCGATCCCGCTGCTGCTACGAAAATGCATATTTAATTCCCTTAAGCGTGACTGTCGTAATTACGCGTCCCTTTCTACGGTTCGGCTTGTTCTGTCATTTCATTTTTTTAATTTTCAATTTCTTTTCTTCCAACATTTATACGACTGGTAATTACAGTGGTTAACGAATATTATGCTCGATGTTCAAGTTACACGAATGTAAAGTGCACGTGTGCTGCGTACCGGTCGAATATCTTACTGGGCTGAATAATTACTGAAATAAAAAATCGCGAAACAGGATCGGGAAATACTCGGTGTAAGGATAAAAAAAAAAAAAAAACATCCCCACCAATCGCGTTGTACTGTTTTGTTCGTATACCGTTATGGACAATGTACTTCTGGTTCAGTGTAATGAAAAAGATACTAGGAGGCGATACTCGGCAAGTGTGCAAGGTTCTTTAGGGTGTCTCGCTGCTCCATACACGTGAAACTTGTACGGGTACTGTAAGGTGGGTGTAAAGATATAGAGGATAAATTAGACACGACGAAAGATGAAGAGCGGATAAATTAGTAAAAACCAAGAGGAATTTCGTAGAGACGGGTCAGCGTATAAATCTTAAATTAAATTAGAGGCTCTTTAGATGGAGATTTTATAGTCCCTCAGAATTTAGTTGGAACAATTTCCAATGGAATGTAGTTCTTTCGAGAAACTAGGAAAACCTTTAACGACGGACGATAAATATGATCTGGAAGATTTTCAAAGGTAACGCTGTAAGAATGTTACAAAACCAATGGTTAACTCTTTATAGTCTCAGACTTCACACAACGCGTCTACACTCTATTCGATTAAAAATTTTGTACTTTTACGCAGGCACCAGTACTTATTAATCGATTTTTTATAAAACAGATTGGTCACTTGAGTTAGATTTACCCTTTGAACTTCAGGGTATTCCTATATATGTGGCATGTCTAGCATTATCCGATAACTCGTCATCAGTTCCATGCGTTTGAATGTAATCATTTAAAAGTTACGACTTAATGATATACATTGATTGTTATAAAAAAAAATTAAAAACAAATAAAAGCTAGATCTCTTCATCTTTTAGGTACGGTGTCAAAAATTTCATCAGGCTGGCTGCAAAATTGGGAAGTAGGGCAGCCGTAGAATTTTCCATTATTTGGACACTTCTAGAGAGTACAAGAATCATAGGAGACATCTGGAATTTAGAGTGTAGCTTTGATATTAACTCTTATAGTATTGACTGTCGACCATTTGTACAAACGCTTGATTTACAAATTGTTTTACATCTTACCAGGAAGACCGCTAACGAAGCATTGCTTGAAAAACTGGATCATACAATCATTATAGATACAATTTTCACTACATAATATGCGCATTACTGCGTATGAATGTACTCGAAGATCAGCTAAAATTTCTGAAATAAGGCTTGTTTCAGTAGGTACCTTAATGGTGGATAAGCAGCCTAAACCATTATACACTCGTTCGATAGTCGTAACGTTTCTGAACCAACAGGAGCCTCAAAGTTATTCACGTACACAACTTAAACTTAAATAAGGTAAATTATCGAAAGACCACAACCAATTGTCACGATGAGACTGTCATGCGAATATTACAATTTCCTTTCTTTGGAAAACTTTAAGGTACGCGTAGATACCATTCCATTACCATTTCCGTCGACCACGTTCATCGACTTTCATCAAAGTACTGATCAAAACAACAATTGTATGTACCTAACATTCACATATCAAGAATAAAGTCCTAAATCGTCTGCTAATTTTAATAAGCTTTAAACGTCGGTAGGAATATGCAAATTATGAAGTTGCTCTTACGATATATCAGCAGCTAGTTCAATCAACGCTAATCGTAGATAAAGTATGACCAAGCGAATAGCGTATGGTCTTCAGTGCAGACGGATTAATTAACAGCTACTGCTGGCGGTGGCTCGCTTGGATCCGTTTTGATTGGCTCGAGTCCGCGTTACTCTATCGCACACCAACTGGTACACCTATATTGCTATACATGCCTAATAGTTGAAACGTGCGTTGCATCGCAAATATGCTCACCATAGCTGCGTGCGCAGTTGGTTGATTGTTCGATAATTTTACAAACCGTGTGATTATTCCGAGTCACGTATTCACGAGGAATTCTACCGATTCCTGCCACTACACCCAGACTACAGAAAATTTATATGACTCTATTTGATCAGATTATTCTTATGGCCTCAGCGTCAGGATATATGTATTCTATTGTAAACTCTTCGCCTTTACTTCGAGTGACTTTTCTGTTTCGTTTATTGCCATGTTATACGAGTAATAATAAAATTTGGAACAACAACACGCCTATTTTCAAATGTAATATAAAATCTGTCAGTCTGGTATAATGTAGGGAACATTTGACTAATTTGTTTCAAAGATTATGTCTCATGGTATTAGAATCTAAACTTAGCCAGATCAATTCTTGTACCTAATTCAGAAGGTCATCTGGGTCGTTAAGGCCTGTTACATGAAACTGGTACCCAATCCATTTGATTGGTAACTCTTTCGAGTTGCGTCGGAAATTCACAGTTGTCGCCATCAGTAGGCCATCCTGTAGTGGTGCATATTAAAGAAAATCAATTGCATTCGAACGGTTCGCTGAATTTGACGTTGCATACCAATGCAGAACGAACGAATATTTGTAGAACATGTAGAGTTAGACACATCGCCATTACAGTATGGGATGTGGAAAATTCGAGAAACGCTTGTAAATTAATGTTCCTGCTTTTCGTTTTCTAAATTTTTTTGCACTGCCCTCAAGGTACTCGCGTCCCTGTCCACGGGGCAAATAATGGTATCGTACACCGATATAGTTCTCTTATCTAGCTCAGACGTGTCTTCTCTAATGAAGTGACCCACGGAATCTTTCACTTTCAAATCTTTTCGGTCGTCACCGTATCTTCAATCCCTATTAAAAACTTTGATTACGATGCGTACAAGCATCACGTTATAAAAAGAAAAGAGTAAAAACCGGACATACACAACATATGTCTGGAGTTAATTGGCGCGGTGTGATAAATAGATACTCAACCGAAACCAATGAACTGTACAACCTGCAGTGGATTATTTTTAAAACATAATTACACGTTTCAAGTATCGTGTCATGGTATTGACACAATTTTCTGTCGTCACTTGTTTTATTTTAGTTTGATATGATATAACCGAAATGGTTATTTCGAATCATTCGGTTGAGTCATCGGTTTTATTATAGATCAAATTTCTCATTATGTACGTTGCTTGTACTATGAGTTAGTAACGTGAATTCGATCAATTATTACTTACAGTAACACGAGAAGCGTCCCGCACGGACGCCGAGAGTCGAGCATTCAAAATCCTTGTGGTTCAACGTACGAGCAAAACACTAATTTAGAAGTCGTCGTTTTGCTAGAACAGTCACGAACAGCGACGGCTGTTATTGTTTTTGGTAAACTCGCTGTTCTAACAGTTCACTTAAGATCATGGAGTACAATTGAAAGGTCAAGTACGGATTTAAATTTAGACAATTGGCGAACGCGTAGATTGAGATATGATATGTCCTAATTTAGAGAAATTACGTTTCGAGAAGAGGGTCAAGGTTTATAAAACTCACGCGTGGCATATAACCAGAAAATGATTAGGCACAGTTGTACGGAGTTATGAACAAATTATCACTCACCTGTAAAAAGACTTAGATTGAGTTAGAGTAACCGAGTAAAATTTCGCAAGGTTGAGAGTTGATCGATGATGGTCTGATTTCAATAATTATCACAAGTCTCTAACTTTTCCAACAAGCACCTTTGCTATTTTGCATCATACTTCTTTCCGAGGGCAAGAATTTTGCGTATTAACTAGGAGCAGGCGTGTATATTTTGGCAAATATTGAAATATGCAAATGTCAACAGAATCATTTTCCGAGATCATGGTTGGGACAGACTTCACAATTCGCGAAGCACCGAAGCGACACTATTATAGTGTTGCGCATTTGTCGTTATATCTTCACGGTAATCCAATGAGCTTCAAAATTATGCTTAGTGAGGTATTTCCAAAATCCGTGCCATTCAAGCCGCCATGTTACGTTCAGAAGAAGAACCTAATCTTCATGTTTGTGAGAGCACCAAACGTACCAGGTGTGTGGAAATTATTAATTGAGAAGCTATTTTCGAGCGTTTATCTAATCGCCAGTATTGCCCGAAGCTTGATGCACACAAAACCGCGTTACGACAGGTTATGTTCGTTGGTTTAGGGCATCGCCGAAAAAAAGGTCTAAATAATCTTGCAGAGTGGTAGGCGGATGGATGTCTGAACTCATTACAACTGGTGCTAACTATTCGCGCTTACTTCGTGCCACAGTCCACGGTACAATAGCGATATACCCTCACGAATTGAGTGAGTTGTAGCTGTAACTTATGCGTGTCATGTGCATGCGGTGCGACAAGTATCGTTAAAAAAAAAAATGTTTGAATATTGTTGGTATTACGAAAAACGAGGTACGCGTAACCATTTTGCGCTGTTGTAGATCCTTTTTTGGTAATTGCAACGCAAAATCAGTTTTTGAGGTTTACTCTACTTTTTTTAGTTAAACAAGGCTTTAACGTCAATTTATTTTTGTACAAGCATTAAATTTTCGCAAAAGTCACAAGAAAATATGGTAACAGTGATCGTGATGAGTAAGAATAGTAACGGATACTAGACTTTCTGGTAACAGCTAGAAAACTAATTTTTATTTTTTACCTAGAACTATATCTTTCGGTCGTGGTAAAAAATGAAAATAGTTGAGGACTGAGCGGTAACCGGAAATAAAAATTTCAGTGCTGTTGTAGCACGTGTTAATTATACAAAGCGGTTTACCACACTTGGAAGAATTAATGTTGCCTCAGAGATATTATATTCACTTTTTATGTATTCAATGCTTATTTTCCCGTATAAATCACGCTTGCGCTAAACTCCATTTTCAATTTCTATTTTCAGGCCAAGTCGAGGGTGAAGGAGGTCTACGCCCAAACATGCGTCCTGCTGGGCCAACAGGGCATGTTAGACTGCGAATTGTTTGGCCTAGCAATTCTTTCTGGTGAGTTAGCTTTCCTTCTTACTTTTCTTCGTTTTACGCTCCCGAGTTTCTCGGAAGCCTGGAGTTATTCTTCTTCAAGACAAAATCACCTGGGGCGTTTTGCCTTGGCTGCATTTGCTCGCTCTGGTATAGTCATCACCGGTCCACTTTCCGTGCTGTTCAACCAGTGCAAACCACACTTGGTGCTAAATGAGCAGTACACCCAGATAAAGAAAGGCACGAGTTCCGAGTCTTCACGGTGTTTGAAGATTGCTAACTGGAACAAGGCGAGATGCTACTCATCTTTATCTGGAACTCAACGCGCAAAGCTTTTAGACGTTCACTCACCGTCTCGTCTCGATTTCGACTGAACACAGAAAGAATCCTACTCTACGAGTTCGCCGCATACTTCACTTCCCCTCAGTTTGTTTGACCCTCGTCGTTGAAGAAACGATTCGAGGATGAACGAGGACTAAATTTTAGCTGGCAGACACTTCGTAAGTTCAATTCTTGGAAGCACAAAGTTGACGACTGAACGGACAACCGACGTAGGAACAGCCCTGAATGAATTCGTATCGTGTTACGGTGTGACTTTTCTCATGTATCGAATTACTCAAGCTCGCACAGCTCGTTACGCATATCGAGCAAAGTTGACCTGTGAATTGTCTGTCCCAACTGAGGGTTATTGAAAAAAGAAACTTTATTGTTTTTTGTTCCAGCAGTTCTTGGTGAACAGTAAATCATAAATGTGCTTTGCGAGGCCAGCTTTTAGGTGTAAATAGAACATCGGTCAGATGAATTATGGCGGTATAACCGGGCAAAGTCTACAGTGTTTGTATTCAAAGAGGGTACCTTAGTCATCGAGTCAGACGCCGTCATGAAACAAGAGTTGGCGGTGTTGTTCCGCCTGTCTTTCTCACACTTGACGGATTTAAAGATTGCCAACCACGACTCAATTCCCTCTCGGCGATAACAGCTTCATAAATGAATATTCATTCGTCTAATGGGGTACATCGTACGTACATATGCCGTACCGTTAAACAGTCGGCTGCGTTGATTCATCGCCGGAAATGATAATCGTCGAATTCCGGGCGGTGATGACTATTTCGCGAAACGAATTACTGTCGCGAGGGACCAGATCGGTGGTAAGTTATGCGAACGTTTTTACTATGTATTAGAAAAGTATCCGCAGATTAGTCAGCGTTTCTTCAAAACAATGCTTCGCTTCGGATTATATCTGTGTAGTGATCTGTACGTGGCAATGGTATCATTGGCTACATTGATGGGGTTATGAACAACCCTTCGAACAGAAGGACCTGTCAAAACATTCCATGAATTGTTGGTGCATCCACTATTTTCAACTATAAAACCATTATTGGGATTTTTATACAAAGTTGAAAATGAATTGTTGCTATTGGTATCGTCACTGCGTACGAAATTACTTTTTACAATTGTATCAAAAGTGACGGTCGATCTGGTTTTGCCAACCAAATACTTTCCTACGTTACTAGTATTATAACTATCATTTTGTACTTTACATGTTTGTAAGCAATAGAAGAAACAAGCCAGTCAGTAAATTAAAAAAAAAAAAAGTGTTCAATCGTTATATCGAAATAGTCATTCACTGGTTGGTTGCCTTTGGCTCATTTTCTATTCACAGTCGATAAAGATTGCTGTTCTAGCGTATAAATGATTATGAGGCACTTTTTCAAGAACTTATCACACTGTGCATTAAAAGAATTATTCTCAGCTTCGATAGCAATGATTCAGAGGTGACTGTTTTTTCGTTTACTTCAATATCTGTGGATCTTCACCCATCTGTCGGAAACTTTACAAAATTCTATACCGAAGTAGAATTTACTGCCATGAAATCTTCGCTTCACGGTATCGATCAATTTTGTCAATTTTACAAGTCACGATGGATTATAGGTTAGAGCGATTCCAGCGTGAACACCGACATTTACTAAATCTGCAAATTTTTACTATAAATTTTAACCACTTCATGTTCTCACTTAACTTTCTGTTACCGAGTAGTTCAATGAAACTACCGTTCTAACGCTGTATTTATGAAAAAAGTTTATGTGGTATTGTAGGAAAATTTAGCCCTGTCATTATCTTGGTAACTGAAGAAGCATATTGTAATGTATACAGGTGTAAATATTACTTCGAAAAAGTCTATAACGCGTGTCCCCTAATTTTATTTGAGCGGTTTGTTGTTCGTGTTGTTTTTTGCAGGAGAATCTTCTGCTTGAGAGGTACGTATGGGGCATTCCACGCCAATTCGACCTGGGTTTTGCCCTTGACCTCTCAGATTTGGCGCGTGATTTTTTCCATGATTGTTCTCACTTTGAGAGGTACTCTGTTTTTTTTTTCGACTCAATTTCAATTTTCCGCGAAGTGAGAACAATCATAGAAAAAATCGCGCGCCAAATCTGAGAGGTCAAGGGTAAAACCCAGGTCGAATTGGCGTGGAATGCCCCGTATATACCTAGAGATATCGGTTTCTCGAGGCAACCGGGGGTATATGTTGTCGGACGGTAAGGAATTCAAATTCCAAAACCCTCAAGCGCAATACTATTTATCGCTGTGGTCGCTAAATCAAACGGCCGAACGAAGGGGTTGTGCTTTGAAGAAGGTTTTTTTTACGATCCGACTTTTTCTCGAATGTATTTTCAAATCACACAGTTTTATTACCCCGTTCACTATATTACCAGAAGCGTCTATGTCGTTGAAATTTATAATCGCTAAGGGAAGGAACGTCTCTTATAGCTGTACTTAACTAACTCCGGTAACGATTTTGAGAAGACGTATTACGAGATCTTAAAACGAGGAAACAAACTTATGAAATCGTCTTTCTTCAAATACCACTCGTTTTTCCAATCTGAATCTATCGCATCAAAATTATTCAAAACAATTTTATTCCACTAATTTGTAAAAAAGACAGACCGTCTAATTCCCTTGGCAACTTCTTTCACCCAGTCGTTTAATTTATGGTAACTAAAGACCATCAGAACCGAATGAAAAACACCAGAGTTTGCGTTAATTACAGCTACTTGGATTCATTTTTAAATCATAAAAGAGATCTTTGCTGTATTCGTATCCACTTCCATTGTCACAAATAACATTGCTGGGTATATTTCAAAAGTTTTATTTCCCTTGATTTTAGACAAATTTGGCGGGATTCATTCTTCATTAAGCTATGCAATATTGTTCCGCGGTTTGTTAACCTTCAGCCAAAATCCGGCAATAAAATGGCACTCTTGGAGCCGTCTTCGTCGTCTTGCACGGGAATCGCGGCGGTTGGCAGGGGTTGGAAACGGAGGTGGAGGGCAAGGGCGGTCAGAGTTGCATAAACGTTAAACAAGTTTGAAACTCTTGACTAATCTTGAGGTCTCTTCTGCATACCGTTGGGGCGCACCGCGCCTCCCTTTGCGGTTTCCCCTGCCCCTACCCCCCTGCCCCCCTTCCCGCCGTTCTCCACCCCCCTTTGGGACGTTGCCGGAGCCGGTCCGACTGGTCCTCCTCCTCCTCCTCCTCCTCCTCCTCCTTCTCCTCCTCCTCCTCCTCCTCCTCCTCCTCCTCCTCCTCCTCCTCCTCCTCCTCCTCCTCCTCCTCCTCCTCCTCCTCCCCCCCCCATTTCCTCCTCCTCTTCGCCATGAGCCGTTGGGCCTCCGGACCCCCTCCCACATTCCAGAGGGCCCCATCACGGGCCCCGGCTGGGCTGGCGGGTTTTGAGGCGCGCGAGGCATGGCGCGACCGGGAAAAGAGTTTAAAAAGGAAAAGAAAAATGAGGAAAGAGAGGGAAAAAAAAACGACCGGTCGAGAGAGAGAGAGAAGTAAGTAGAGGGCAGCGAAGGAGGAAGACAAAAAGAAATACTATAGCAAAAAAAATCAGAACAAGTACAAAAAGCAGCTCTCACACCCCCTGCAAACGTCGCCGGTGCTGCTGTTATTAATCTCTTGCTCATTGAAAAGAAAAAAAAAAAATTTCATTTCATTATTTTCTCTTTCCCTTTTTCCGTTTCTCGTTTTTGATACCTCTTTCTCTCCTCCTCTTTTCCTCTTGCACGTTCTCGAAGCTTTTCATATCTTTCCCCTTAATCGTTATTTCTCGATTGTTATTGTCGTCGGTGCAGTTGTTTTTTTTTTTTTTTACACACTGTTTCGCTTATTTGATTTTTCTTCAGCTTCTATTACTGTCTTGTTTTTTTTATACACTCTGCAGTCACTCGATAATAATGACACGAGCAAAAATCAATTTCATAACTTAATATTCTCGTATATTCACCGGTGAAATTTTTATAAGGCTCAAACGGTAGGTAATAATGTACGATTCTATAACAGACTTGACTAACCTGAACTCAAATTTTTGGAGATACATACGTCAATATCGATATCTATCAGGGCGTCCCCTTAAGGTTAGGTTTGAGCCCTTATGTTGTGTAAATATATGTATATGGGGCAGCAACAAGCTTCAATTTTATAAGTTCAGAAAAAAAAATTCTAACAACGTGAAACTCAATTAATTTTTTCTTCTTGTTAGACTTCATCAATTTCCTTTATAGAATGCAGAGGTAAGAAAAATGTCTTCAACTGTAGAATATCAGCATTTTTGAAGAAACGTTTTTGAAACTTCTGTAACTTTTCTTCTTCTAAACCTCGAAACTTTGTATACTAGCTCTTTAATTATACGGGACAGGTATGGGGGTGTCTCAAAAAAAATTTCTCGAAGACCATATTAAGTAACACCCTAACGTTACGTTCATGCATTTTGAATTTTTTAAATTATCATCTCACAAAAAGGGACCATTTTACATAATAGTACACCGAAATAAATCGGTGTTGACGTTGCTTAGTAATTTAATACTTGAAATGATTGAGGAATGTAGTGCAGACGACCATTTATTGTAAATGTAGTCGGTTATACTACGTACATTATCTAATAATCTACTTACGAGAAAAACGATTCGTAGCGCCAATTAAATACCGGCTAGGATAATCGAAATTAGTCTAGTGTTCAATAATCCACAATATTATTTTTTTACTCCAAGTCAGTAGTATTTTTTTCACATAAGTCAGGTTGATAATGTATTTCTTCATTGTCAGTGTAGGGTTGAATCTCGTTGAAATATGGCCGCAACATTTCTTTTGTGGGTGGGTAAATATATTTCCATACTACACATATTACCGCGGATACAAGGAAATACATTGCAAGTGCTTATAATTTAACATTTTCATTTTTAGATATGTTTATTGATTTAATTTTATTTACAGATGTATGGATCGTATCTTCCCCTAGGGTCTCTAATATTCTGGTTATGTCATAGAATATTTTTATTTATGAGTTTCGCTCGATCATGATGTATTTATTATAATTTAACGTCAACCTAATATTATATATTATATAGTTGATTACACAGGTCAGCAAAAAGAAAAAGGTTCTTTTATTTGAGTTTATACTTAAATGAATAAATTTTGATTCTTTACATCGAATGATAACCATAATCTTCATTTATTACTTATAAAGTTCTCTTTTATATCTTTTACGTTGATAAATAAGCACCTTGAAATAAAAAGCAAACTGTATCTAATAAAACTATTTTCTATTTTATTAGTTACTCGGAATAAATCAAAATTTGATATCTAGAACCCGGACTCAAAATTCGTGTCGACCGGTGATATACGAGGTGGCTTGGGAATACTGACATTCATCACGTAGTAACTGAAAAAGTAATTTTTGATTTCAGTGGCAACGTGCGTATTAGTGGTTGAAAAAGTCGATTTAATCCAGAGATTATGATCATGAGCCGCCTTATGATATGGAAAAAATTTTCGCTATCCCTTAGCCGATGAAGATACCAACGTTGTAACAAATAAAAATCCAAATTTCTGCGATAGGATTTAACAAGGGCGGTTGATCGATATTAGAAATATCGGAGAACGGTGCGATCAGGGATACGTTATATATACGCAAGTCGGATGTAGTTTATATTAAATGTCAAATCTTCGGTGGCGATAACATGAAACGCACGCTTATGGTCCTGCTGCCGGTTGTTGAGGGGACTCGCCCCATGCCGCGTAAAGTAAAGTGAGATGAAATGAAAAATAAAAAAAGAAGACTAAGAAGAAGAAGAAGAAGAAGAAGAAGAAGAAGAAGAAGAAGAAGAGAAGCAGAAGAAGGGGCCGTGGATGAGGACGAGGACGAGGACGAGGACGCAGCGGTGCTGGAGGGGGAGAGATTGAACGGGCGTTTGAACATGTGACAGAGAGAGTGAGATGACAGAGGCAGATAAGGGCTCGACAGAGAAAGAAACGGGGAGAGAAAGCCCACGGGTAAGACGGTAGCCCGGTGATTTGTATAAGCCCCTTCGAGCCCCTCGCTCTCCGTCCCGTCCGGGCCCTCATTGCCGCAGCTTCGGGCCCAGGAATGCGGGGAAGGGTTACTCGGCTGGATTGGGGGGGGGGGGGCCCGGCAGGTTCAGCGGATGCCCCGACGGAGCCACGCTGCGCGGTAGGGAAGCAACCGGGATGGGATCTCTCTTTCGTTTAGCTATTCCAACGGACCCCGCCGACCGGCCCGGGGATGGTGAACGGATGGGAGAAGAGAGGAATGGGATGAGGAGAAGAGAGGAAGAGGAGGAGGAGGAGGAGGAGGAGGAGGAGAAGGAGGAGGAGGAGGAGGAGGAGGAGGAGGAGGAGGAGAAGGAGGAGACGCGCCTTAGCGCTCGACGTATTCCCCAAGGCCCCTTATATCTATCTGGACTAAATTACCATGGCTCCTTGGATGTGTTGGAGTGAAAAACTTGCATAATTTACGGAATTTTTATTTACGGTGAGCGTTATTGGAAGCGTGCTCATCGGCGCTTGACTTCCGCTCACACCTGCGATCACCTTCTCATTTACAGCTCACCTCTTGTATATCAGGGTGTTTCCGTTCGTTGTAACATTTTTTTTTTTTTTTCTCTTCAACTCTTCTTGTTCGAAACTTGTTTTATATAGTAGAGAAAAGGAAAATAGTTACATTCAATTGAATATAGAAACGAATAGAAAATTCTTTGTTAGAGGATATCTGTTAAATCCAAATCTCAAAAGGCAAAGAATTGAAGAAATTGTATTCTGTACCTACCTATAAGAATGTCTGTAGATCAGTCTGTTAATACAACGGTTCACAAGTCGTGTATTCAAAATCAATTTCGTGTCAATTCATCTTTAAAGTTCCTTTGCGCCCAAACTACTGACTTGACAACAAAAATTAGAATCATACCTATGTAGAGAATTCAATTACGGGATCTTCCATGATCAAGTCTGTATTATTAAATGTGACTGGGTGGTAACATTTTAAAAGAAATGAAACCTCTAATCCGTACTGAAAATCTGCTAATTTTGCCATTATTTTTTGACAACTTGAGCTGCCGATTGACTTTTTTTTCAATATTTCTTTTTTTTTTTTTTTTATTCAACTTATTTTTCTCCCCTCGTTAATATCTATCCGCAGTGCAAAGACAGCGTTGTAGCCGGATAATCAAAGTTGCAAATATGCATAATACCTAAGCAAAAAACCTATCTGTTGGGGTAAATTAATTAACTTTATAATTACGCTAGGAGTTGGCGCGAATCTAGATCGTTTCGTACAGAAGCTTCATACCCTTTAATTATTCAAAACACAGTTACCGTATTCGACTCATTAAAAGCTATTATAGGATAAGCAACGACGTCGTCTTGCGGCGAAAGTCGTTAAATTATGCGCACGTTTAGTGCATGACTTTGCTTAACCGTGCATAAGACGGTGTCAAAGTTCATCAGTAAGGCGCACCGTTTCCAACAAGACCGTAATAACTGTTAACAATTAATTTCGTCATGGTTTACCGTGCAAAAGCTTGATTCTACGCAATTTTCTGCAACCAACTCTTCCTGGTGGAAAATTGAATTTAACCTATATTAAAAACTTGACGTACCAGTCGCCCCTGTATAAATTCTATACTTCAAGTTTTTTCCACCGTGAATTTCCCTTTGGCCACTTACATCGAAGAGCTTATACAAAGCACGTTTAGACGAAAAAGATTTTTTGTTTTCTTCAGTTTTGAGTTTGAATATATCATACAATTGTGATACACCACCTGACTGTTACATAACCGTGTAATTGAGGACGAATGGAAATTGATGAAATAAATGCTAAATTGAAACGTGTACAATTTAAAATACTCGGGTATGTTTCGAAACAAAGTAGATTTTTTTTGTAATAATCCGAGGAAATTTGAGACCACAAGCCAACCATACAAGTCGTATAATTTATCAAGTAAGGTGGTCTTTCACGAAAGTCCCATTCATTCAACCGAAATAAAAAAGCGAAACCACAATCAATTACCAATATTATAAGACTTTATACCCCGTCGGTCATCCAAATACGCATGCGCTAAATCATGTGATTCGATTTGTATATTCGACCAAGTCGCGTCGAATTTTCGGTCTCTTTGCCAGGTTGATCAACTCGATTGTCATCCAACGCTAGCGTTCAGAATTTGAGATGGCTAAAACGTGACGGATCTGCATGTAAGTCAACGTAACCTCGAAAGTTTTGTGCATACGGGGTTTGCGCAAACGCATTTGGGTATTCAGTTTTTCACACGGATACATAGAAGATTTAGGAAACGAAGAAAAACACACGCGTATATAGCATAATACATCCGTCACCTGAGAATGCGAATATGGGCACGGTATTTCCAATCTGCCAAAGGTTTAATTTCAAACCAGCTGTTGTTACTGGACACGAATTCGTAGAAGATGCTTAACCGCTAACAATAAGACGCAATTAATCAAACACCGAGGAACTGGGCATTGAACGAATGTCAATGATTCATTCAGGCGTACCATAATAAGGGTTGGATAAAACGGCGTTTTGTAAACTAAAACGCGATCTTGGTCCGGGTTGATTTATAATACGCGATCGCTAATGAAGGTGCGCAGATGCGTCGAGGTTCGGACCGGACCATACCGAGACGAACACGGACTAACATGGACATGATACAGATGCGGGGATGTGATAAAGTGAGGATAGGGTACCAATGTATCGGGCCCAGGCAGCAGCAGCAGCAGCAGCAACAGCTGGCGGCCAACGGCTGGCAGCCCTGCAACCCGCGTCTGCAGGGCGGCCTCAACGACTTCGCCGCGCCGCCGCGCTGATGTATATAACGTGTTTTGTTTCTTGGAACAATTTGATCGGGATGAAATATGCGATGAGCTCCGGATAAAGGCCCCCCGAGGGGGCGGGAGGGAAAGGGGAATCGCGTTTTACCCCTTGCCGCCCCTCGAAGCACCAGAAGGATGTAGGAAGAGGGATGAGCGTGGTAAAATCTCCCTTCTCTTTCCCAACCCCCTCCCGCCCCACTCAGCCGTAGTGCCCAGAACTCCATCTATCTTCTTTGTAATGCAACGTAAGGCAGTCTATAAGTAACGCATGTATGTTGTACCTCTTGATACACAATGAATATTCAGGTGCGCGCCTCTCCGTGAGCGTTGCTGTTGCTTGCACTGCTCCTGGCGGCAGTCTCGCTGGAGTTGAAACGACCTCGTATATCTCCCGTTCCAGCGTTCGTTCTTCTTTTCCCGATACTGCTGCGAAGAGAACGAGAGAGAGAAAGAAAGAGAGAGAGAGAGAGAGATTTGGTATGCGGTATAACTTCGTACCTTACCTACGGACGTTTTCACCCTTCCTCGTTCATGATTGAGTCGAACGATCGATTGTATGTGCTTTAACTCCAGGTGATAATTTGGCTATTATTCATTTCGAACTAACCGAGGTTACGACGCAAACGCGATACGTTCGGTTCGGTAACTCGAACCTTGAGCGTACGAGCGCAATTTGTATTGTTACTGGAAAAATTATCCAATCCAATTCTCATCGATCATGTAATGGAAAGGTGTTGGAATTACGATTGTGGTAGTTATCACCGTATGCTGTAAAGTCACGTTTGCATCGCAGCATTGAAGAGGTGATCCAATATGGACATTGGTTTTATTCTCAAAGTGCGGGATAACCAGGCGACTATTTTCTTAAATAATACTCATCTTGCAATAAAACTTGCCGTTTAAGATTCTTTTTTTTTTTAATGGGATTCGAAGAAGGTTACATCGATTTATCGCGAGTAATAAGATGAAAATCTTTTATTTCACCTCGTCACATTGAATCACTCACGCCTTCATGTTGTGCAAGTTTTTTTACCTGACGTAAACTGGGCTAACAGAAACTAACTAATTAATCATATTATGCGCGCTGTGATCTCTGTGTTACTACAGACTTGTAAAATTGGAAATTATTTTGGTCAAAGTTTAATCGAATGCAGCAGCTCAATTCCTCACAAGTAAAGAAAGTCACATGCTACGTATTTGATCCGTGGAATAAATGAATTTGTCAAAAAAATGCATAGATATCAATGTAATAATATATTAATAAATTAATGCTTATGCATACACAATTGATGGATATATTGAAGATGTGTAATGTGCCGATTTGTCGTACAGAAATATTCGTTATTGATTTTAATTTTTCGTGAACTCAGGAGCACAGTTATCGATAAATGGAAAAAAAAGCATGAGAAATTTGTACGTAAAGCGTCGTGCAACGTCGCGCAGATCATGTTTCGTTAATCCGCACTGATCTCGTTAGGTACCCACTGTAAGGTCTTTGGTATTTTATTACCTACTACCAACGGCCGTCTGGTCACGGTCAAGACTTGACAGAAATGTATAGGGAGCCACAGTCTATAATCTATTACATCTTCACCTATCTTCATACTCAGGGCGCAACGCCCCTCCAGATACGCTATACGATTCAAACGACGCACTGGTTCGTGTATGGAAAATAATGAGGGCTCCGGTTTACCACTATTTCAAGTTAAGAAATAGGTTCAGGCGTATAGCTGGGCGTAGATTTGCTCCTTGCGTGCGTCGACGACGACGGCTTTGGGCTCGGTGGCTAATGGTCAGTTGTGGTAGCATTCCTCATTCGTTGTGGTCAACGAGTGCCTCCAGCACTTTGGGTCTACGGGCGCGTCATCTCCGCGATGGAGTCGCATTCCATCAGAAGACGTGGGTGCGCTCACTCGCTCTTTTCAACCGCCATGAGTCCCTGTAGGTTGGCTCACGTGCTTGAAGGCCCACGTGAGGCCTGGGTCCTATCCACTCGCCGCAGGTGGTGTAGGATTACGTTCTCTGATCACCCGGACCAGGAGAAGGACTAGAACCAGCGCCAGAATCACGTCGAATTTATTCATTCTCTCCTTCCAATACCAGAGAATTCCGCGAAGGAGAATCCGGACTCTTGAATAGAAAATCCCAGAATCTTTATCATAAGGGAATATAAAAGTATATTCTACGCTTTGGACTGAGTTTTATTGCTGTAGACACTTTATTTATTACATCGAACGCCACAAGTTATGGATAACAACCCATCGACCCAGC
Source organism: Neodiprion pinetum (assembly GCF_021155775.2). NCBI lineage: Eukaryota > Metazoa > Arthropoda > Insecta > Hymenoptera > Diprionidae > Neodiprion > Neodiprion pinetum. The sequence goes on from NC_060234.1 coordinate 20,179,261, forward strand.
AACGATTGCATGCTTTTGATTTAATCAGGTACGCACATTACAGCGATCCTTGTTGTATATTCTCATTTGGGATTCCTCGTGGTAGCGTCACGTCCAGAGAATTCACCGAAGGAGCGTCGGAGGTTTTGGAGTCAATCCCGAAGTCTCTTTACAAAGCGCTCAGTGTGATCTATACCGGGTCAGATTGAGGACCTTCGATCTTTGACATTGAACAACACATCCGGTGGACAACCCATGAGTTACCATTTCTACAAATGATGACATGCTTCGGGCGAGACACTCCATTTATCTACCTCAATGTTTCCGTTGCGTATTTTTGTATCCATCGCAATCGGATACGATGCCTGTGATTGCGCTGCAACAGTCTACGAGATGAATCGTTGAACGCATCTTAAGCTCTTACACGGGGTGACGTCAGGGTGCGGGTACCGATCTATCTTTCTTTGATCAGCAACGGGATGGACGATTTATCTTTGGTCTCGTAACAACTCACATTACGTTTATAAATTTCGGAGGTCACTGGTCCCCGGACAACATATCTTGATAACAGGGTACAGGGTCTATTCTCTGCGTTATCGCAAATCTGGTTCATCGCAGAGGTTAAATCATGTTATAAATTTTTGCGCACTGCCGACTCTTAGACGTCGTTAATTCGCTACGTTTCCGAGACGGGAGACCCTCGGGGCGTCATGGCGATGGTCGCGATTCACCGGAGTTAGCTACCGTCGTAAAAGGGATTAACCCTCTAGCGACTAGATAATTCCGCATCCTTTGCAACAATGTTTCGCTCAACGTCGAAATACGCAAGCAATGTAGGTATCGGACATCATCTAAAACTGCTTTCCATGAATGATGAAATAGATCGTTGACAGTAATCGTGGTACTTGTTAAGCTCCTCAATAAAATGGCAATGTTAATGGTCACAATTATCAGCGAGATTCTAAGTTTTTCACAATTGTTCACACTGCCGTGTGCTGCCGTAGTGTATAATAAAAGTGATCATGTCTTGAGAATTTGGGACACAATAATAAGATACTCAAATTTCTTTGACTTGCGTTGTAAAATTGCTTCTGGTTCTTGGTGGAACTTTTCCAAGAATTCTGACATTCGGATCGGAGAATGATATATCCTATTCTATATTTTTCGTACTGCAATCTTTTTCCCTTATGTTTTAAGCCTGACAGTAAATCATTTTGACACGTTCCTGGTAAGCTCAAAAGTTCTAACTTGTTACTTTTTGTTCTGTTCATTGGTTGAGGTATCGTCGAGGGGAGCAAGCCATTCTCACCCTTCCTATAGATACATTCCCATTTAGTTCTACCCTGCTGGAAGAATGTGCGTATACGATGATGAACGTTGAAGGACAGAGGTCAAATGGAAATCATAATTATTTCAATTTCTAGGATTTCTCATACATCTGACGAAACGATTACCTGTCCACCTTTGAAGGTGGTAAAACGCGGTAGGCGTTTGTTGTACGTGGATTGTGGAAACATGCGTCCATGGTATGTACACAGAGGTGCGAGTGCGTGTTCAAATTGCATATATATAGAACACAGCAGAGAACACACGTGCAAAGGTAAGCGTCTGTACCTACCAGGCTGCATATAATGGTTGGGTATTATATAGCTGTGTTCGTAAAAGGGCGGGTTCTTAAATAAAGCCACGGACAGCTAGTTTCACTGGAGGCAGCAATCAGGGAAGATTATGGGTCTAATTATAGTTACGCTGCATTGTTTCCTTCTGAGAAACAAGAAACTTTACCTCCGTCTTATTCTTCTTCTCATAGTTTTTGTCACGAAATATCGTGTCGGCTTATAAAGAACAAAACGACATGACGAAATAACTCCGAGAGATACCTGTGGAGAGCTACCCTATACCCTACTCCTTCTCCCCCTCGATAATACTACCAAGTTATGGATATTACGATCGTACCGGCATACTTTTTATCATACCGCGAGTATGCTTCGCCTACCTCCACACTCTTTCATCGTACACGTATGCAAACGGAAGTGGCTTGATACATGAAGGTGAAATGGTACGGTAGAGCGTACCATTGACAACTTATGCTTGGCGCTGCTTCATAGGTGCCGGACAGTTCGCAACCTTGATTGACAATGAACTTGAAAGTTTTTCTTCCAACAATGCATCAGGTCCAGTGATGAAATTGCTATCTAATTTTGTATATTTGATACTTTTAGAGAATTGCCGGCGTAAGACCTTGTTGAGTTGTCCGTGACAATATTCGTGCACATGACTGCTAATTTTGGTTGTTGAAATCAGCTTCATTGATCGGATCCATCGTTATTGCGGATGACGTTTATCTGTGAAGTCAGTAATGCCGTCGTCGGTGGCATTGAATGTGTCAGAATCAATCTAAGGCTCTGTATATACATACATCTACCTGCAATGAATTTCACACGTTCCTGCTTCGCGACAGAAGGCTTCTATATGGCGATAAAGCGTCTGTACTTTAAAACGTACAGTACCAAAATTGCTAAAATAAATGTTTCTCCACTTGATCGTACGTCGTAGTTTACATGCATGCACATTCTGGAAACTTTACAATAGAAGATCGAGAATCCCTCTGCATTTTTCAACATCACAGGGTAAAAAGCAGGGTATATCGGGCCAGATTACAGAGCCGTCTCATTTACCTGGTGATCCAACATACCTACTTACCGATATCCCACAGTACAGAAGAGCTTGGACCCGATTGTTCGCGACTCGTACCCATCGCTGGCCACACGGCTTTACTCCGAAGAACTCGTTGCAGGGTTTGCTCCCAATCTCTTCCCCCTCTCTTTCTCTCTCTTTCTCTCCTCTCCTCTCGAAAGTTCTAATGTTAGGGCTGGCACAGGACTGTGGCAAGCCCGGTAGCTGGTGCCACCCTTCCCCACGTTTCCCCCGCGAGGCCCTGCGACAGGCAGGCAGGCAGGTGTGTCCGTCCGGCCGACCGTCGTCGAGCACTCCGACCGTCTGAGCGGTCCAGCCGTGTATCGCGTCGGTTGGGCCCGACGACCTACGTAAAAAAGAGCGAGATGAACAAAAGTGAATTGCCTACGAACCGGCGCGGTGCAGCCCTGCAACGCCGCCGGTCGTTGGCTGTCTCGGGGTCCGGCAGCAGACCCAACTCTCTCCGCACATACTGCACAGTGTGCAGCGTTCATGCCGAGCGAATACCGATGGTCCGCATGCCGCGCATGGTTACGTATAGGTATGCTTATGGTACGTCGTTCGGAGCCTGGAGTTTCCCGAGGGACCTTCGAAGGTGACTCGGGGCCTTGGAGGCGAGGGTTTGGGGCATCGGGCCCTTGCGGTAGACACGTGAGCGGATGTGCTGCGTCGACTACCACGTGGTCACGTCGCCTCGTTACGTGTGCCGCTGGCTCCTTGGACGAGAAACGGTGCGGGCTGGATGGAATCGAAGTCCGGAGAGAAGAGAAGGAAAATTATGACCAGATTTTTGGGGGAAGGTTGAAAGATTTCTGAACAATAGTAGTGAAGTTCGAAAACATCGGATGAAACAAACGGAGAAGTAAAACGGGAGACGGCACGGGCATCGCAAGGAACCGCTGCAACCGCGACGGTTGAGAGAGAATGGAAAAAGGCAAAAACTTAGCCAGACGCGCGAGACAAAATCTCAACCGGCCGAGGTCTTCTGAGGTCCTTTCAAGGTCCCTCCCTCGTCACCGGGACAAAATAATTTTACTCTAACAATCTCGACGCTCTTATACAACCAGACACTCGGACCTTGCCGTGATCCTTTCTTTCAGCCTCTATATCTACATGCCGAACCCTTTCTTTTAAGGGCGTTAGGAAATAACTACAACGAGTTTTTCTCTGGAATTCAACACGTTGACACGCCCCTCAATCTTTGCCCAGAGATATGTATGGTAATCCGAGTATTGAAAATATTATTCTTATTTCGTCCCGCTTGCGCGAGTTTTGTAGTTTTCATCACTTATATCTGTCTACCTGAGGTCCCCCAATTTTGGCGGGGACTTCTTATAAGCGATTGCGTTCAATCATACGTGTTTAGACACCGAATTCATATACGTAACAGTGATTCTCTTATGACGAGGAATGACGATAATCATCGACACGATCACACACGTACGATTTTCGATCTCTCCAGGTAGTAATGGGGAAACGTTCCGGCAACGAATTTCTTGGAATCCTATTCCCCTAACCGCCCTGACACTCTCTCATAACGAGGTAGCACTGTAATAAGAAGTTTACTTTGGTTTCAAGTTCTTTATGAATTGTTTTTATTCCCTTAAAAATTTTATGAACACGAATTTCACTGTTTTTATTATGTACTTATAGGTATATAATACGTGTACTTTGGCATCTGTGACTTCACATGGGTACCTTTATCAAGTCTGTTGATAATTTGCTTTAATTTGCTTTCTCTCTAACAAGAGGAGAATACTCATGATCAAGTTATTCTTCCCTAAGATACTAAAATATACGGTAAATAAAATGAAAAAACTATGAAAATTTTCTATTGTCATGGTTTTGAAATTTTTTTAAATTCATTGCGTGTAAGATCATTCAGCATGGTGTCGGTAGGTGCAAATGTGTGCTCTCCACAGGGCGTGGCAATGGTTGAAATTTTGATACACACTCCACAATCCGTGTAGTGTGTGGTATTCCAGTGATTCGGGCTCTGTTTAAATTTTTGAAATTATCCGTAACATTCAACGTTCTTGAAAATCATGATTTAAGAAGGAACCACAACTTTACTAGAGATAATGTAAAGGTTTTCAAAATATTCTTAACTTTTGTTAATTTTAATAAGAATAAATCGATGTTAAAGATTCACGAATTTCAGGAAGTTTGTTTATGAGTTAATTCAATTTAAAACTCACTGAGCCGCAGTCTAAGAAGCTCCCCATTGAAGAATCACATATCATTTTAAAAGTTTGATAACTTCGACACAAGCTTCTTGAACCCTTTGAAAATTTTGTAATAATTTGGTAATACTCGTTATACTTGTCGCGATTTTCTCGACGACTCTGAATTTGTTAGTAATGTCTTTCATCAGGTAATTATTCATGTTGTTAAATTGATTGTTTTGACTGAAAAATGTCAACTCCTTGGTCGGAGACATCTTCCAGCATGCTTGGATTCATTGAGACATAAGAGCAAACGTATTTCACGAGTGATGAACTTTCTTAACGTTGTTTTGCAGAGCATCTGTCTATCAGAGAAGTCTTAGAAGCTGGAAAACAAGATTTTTTCATCTAGAAATATGTAGATCAATTACCACTGACCATTATTTGAATTTAGGAATGCTTATAATATGGTAGCCATGCACCGAATGAAAACGTGTAGAAATTTCAAATCGACATTGTAGGTTAACTTGTGGGTGTCTCGAAAAAATCACAATCTCTCTTTTAAACTCAGACAATGTCAAAAAATTTGACATGTCATCGACGTTACTTTTGCAATAGGGTAACCGAAATATTAAACCGCCGACTTTACGTGATCGTAACATATCCAACTGACTCGTTACTTAAAAAAAAAAATCTAACATTCAACTATATACAAAGTCAAAGAAGCTCAGAATAATCCGGTCACATTTTCTTTCTCTCGTTCGAAAACGAAAAAATCTGACCTAATTTTTTCACGCCAAATACCCAATTGCTCCATTCGTACCGCCACAAAACCCATTTTAATCGTATTCCTAAAACTAAAATATTTTTCGGTTATGACCAATAGCGAAAATAGTACAGTAAGTACGAACAAAAATAACGTGTTGTACGAGGCATACGCGCACTTATCCTGTCCTTTCCTATTTTATCCTATCCTATCCTATCCCATCCTATCCTGTCCCACACCTACGGACCTACGGAGGTATAAGGCAGGTAAGCGAGTTACAGGCACGCACCTGTGTGCGTCCGGAGGAACCTACGTGAAGGAGCGGCAGCCTGAGGGACGGGGGGTCGCGGGGTTCGCAGCCTGCGGGCAACATTCCCGGGTAATGGTTGGGTTCTACCTCGGGTAACACAGGTGCTTCCCGCCGCGGACGAAACGGGCGGACGCGTAATTCTGGGTTGAAATAGTAACGGAGTCGAAACGCGCGCGCGAGCGATCAAGTCTCTTATACCGGGACAGTCTCACGAGACTTGAAAATCAACCGCGCATGCGCAAAATAATTCAATCTTGTTGGTCGGTGAAATATTCCCGCAGCGATATTTTTTTCCGCGATACAGGGGAGCCAACGTACGCAAAATATGTACGTTTGAATTTTCAACGAGCATAAGCATTAAATTCCGACCGTTCTTCGAAGAATCAACTTTCCGACCCGGTAACAAATGCTTCGAAAAAACTTTCCGAGTCACTGTCTCGATTATTTGAGATTCTAACCTAAAAAATTCGTATCAACTGCATCGCCGCCAGACACAGTTTGACAGCTGAAAACTCGGGATGGCCAGCCTGTACGCACGCGCAGTTGATTTTCATGTTTTAAGAGATTGTCCCTGTACGAGATATTTGGGCGGCATCGCATTCTGAAACGGTGATGGGCGATATCATCATTCGTCAATCATAAATTACAAATAGCAAATATAATTAGTCCATGGCACTTGGCAGTCAAATGTAGATTGAAAATCGTATTCTTTAATTTGAAAAAAAAATAAAATTCGAATTATATTTATATTTTGTGATCAGGATAAGGTAGAATACAAGTCATATTTTTATTTATATGTGAACATATTTCGTTCGTACAATAATACTCACATACGTTCCTAAGTGTTCGTAAATTTCTGTAAATATCCGCGTACTTGCAAGAAACTTTATGTTCAATGCAGTGATCGATTATGTTCAAAATTTGCAGCCGGATCGAATGAAGATATTGATTATATTTGAAAATTTTTATCAACCTGAATGCAGATTTAGTTTCTGGAAAAAATTGTAGTTAAATCAAAATCTATTACCGATTACAAACGTAATTTGTATTGTTTGTTTCATTTTAAATACAATATATGTATAAATTACGCCTGAATTACAAAATATAAATGTAATTTGCCATTCAAATGTCATTAATTACAAACTGTAATTACGGGTGGCTTCCAGTACTGCTTTGAACTTGTTTTACAGTTTTATTACAATTGTATCGTTTATCCCTGATATTCAGATGAGTTTTCAATCGGATAGAATCGCACTATACGTCGAATCAGATATCCAGTGCTAGATTTTTTTCTTAAATGAGCACTGCTTCAGTTATTACTAAGAATAGAAATTAATAAGATAGAAATGACAACGCGGTAAGTGAATACGGAATAGGGATATTATTGAAAAAGTTTCACTTCTGTACTCGCAACGAAATCTAACTACAGTTTTTGCATGCTTATGACATCATAAAATAATAGTAGGCAACGATTTATAATGGAGAATTATATTTATAAGGCATTTGCAATATCAGCGAATATTCGTTCTTCTTTTTCACTTGCTACAGTTTTACAATTTACAAGGTTGAAATATGTAAAACTTTCAATTTCTAAAAAAAGAATTCTCCTAGGCAAATATATTCAGAACATCCCCAAACATTATCTAACATTTGGATTCGTTTATTTATTGTAAATCTGAGGTCTATACGCATTCAAAAAGATATGATCAAAACTTTCCGGTGATCCATTCATTCGGTTATTAATGTGGCTATTTATTCACTTAATATTGTAATTATTAGGAAAATGAAAATGTTACTAGTGCAGGTGATAAAATCCAATCAAAAAAAAGTTATGAAAGTGGTAACACCCATAATGCGTAGTTGAAGTAAAATCAAATACTACCACCAAAAATCTCTGCTTTAAAATTTTCATTCCAGAAAAGAGAAGGAGCAAATACAAAAACCAGATGCCTGAAATTATTATCAAATGCAGAAAAAGCTCTCTTATTACCATTTCTTCACAGTAATATTACCAAAATAAATGCAGCTTAGCTGCAACTGGTCTGAATTGTTTAATTTAAATTGAATTATTGGCTAATTTAAACTAGGCACAATAAATTTGAAAATCTGATTCAACATCACATTGAAAACAAGTGGATAATTTTCAACGTAAAAAAACGAATCATCCCCTTTTTTTTATTTATTCGATACTTATTACCACGACTTCTTTTTTGTCCTCATTATTTTTTTCACTCAATTCCAAGAACACAGCATTCCGTGTATAAAAATTCAACACACTGTAATTTCTGTATCAGTATCGGAGCCATATTATACATCTAAGAAATATAAGTCAATCTATGTATAACCAAGTATAACAAGGGTGTGAAAGCGAATGTTGACAGAACCTAGTCAAGGGTGAAAAAACCGTGTGGAGAATAGCGTACCTTGATTTCGTTTCTACCTCTCGCTACCGCGCGAGCAAACATCCCATAATATTTTCTGTACTTGTACGCTGTTTACAGACACGGTTAAAGCAAACGAACGTCGTCTGTTGTGAAATATTTCGTTGATTCAAATTAACCGATTGTGTAGCAGGACTTGTGGGTGGTTGTAGTTCACGCGTTTATATTTGTCGAGTAACTACGTTATAATATAAAGTCGCCCTGCGACAAAACGAAAGTCAAATTATTCACGGTTATTACACGTATGTATAGTATTTATTGTACTGTTTCAGATAAAGGCAATTTCTATTTGATTTTTTATTTTGCTCGAATACGGTGGATTAGTTTTTGCTCCATTGAAAACCCTCTTGAAGTACAGAACTTTCAACTCGAGTCTAAGAGGTACGTCATTCCATTAAATCCCGTTGAAAAAATGTGTAAAATATAACACGCTTTTCCAGTTTCTTTGCGAAGTTTTCTAAAATCATCGTGCAATACGGTTTGTCATTTGGACCGACATCGTTCTAATATAAATAAAAACATACTTGTTTTGGTCGACCTCAGAAGGCTGGCTGGTCCGCCATTTTTCTAAGATGCGGTTTTTGGCTGCTCAAACATAAATAACGAAGAATTACTATTTTAGAAAACGATCAATTAGCTAGCCGGCGATATCTAAACAGAGAAGTTCTCTAAATGACCCGACTCAGATGATTCATTTAGAATCTATTTACAAATCGAAATTAGTTAAACCATACTCTTTTTTTTTTTAACTCAAAATAATGATTCTATCATACAACCTCTTTGAAGCTATTACCACAATGGTTGGGTCATCGTAATTGAAATTTGCTACATCCCCATTTTTCGTAGGTTGAGCAAACGTTGCTTTAGCTAAATTCAATTCGATTAACCTCACAATCAATTTGCGCCATCCTATTTCGAATTAAAGAGTCATGTCCTTCCTTCTTTCTCAATTAGAAATAAAAGAAGACCGTTAAAGTTTCACCGCCGATGATGAAATTTTTACTCCATACTTTTCTTTGATTTTTTTCACCTGCTCCCTTTCCCTGTCGCCTTATAAAAGTCCGATAATCTTGATCTCGGTATTCGTGGGGTCTTAATAGAATGGAATCAATTCAAACCCTGGTAGCTATCCGCCGCCGCTGCGGTGTACAAATAGCTTCCAAATTGGCTATTCTTCTTTTCTAGTGCTAGCTGACGGTAGGATCGGGCAGCTGGCAGATAGGAGGATGCCCGAATTCACCCTCTCCTTGGAAGAGGCTGAGGCGATGGACCCGCGTCTGTCTCTCTCAGTCTCCTCTCTTCTCGGGCTCAACCTGCTCAGATACCTTCGTCCCTTCCTCATCCCTTCCCTCTAAGGAATGCGGTCCGCCGCGCCGTCAACTTAGACATTCGACGCCGTAGATCTACCTGCCGATCGAAATGTATGCGCCAAATCCATTTCGCACTTATTCCTTGTCTCGTAGTTAATACGTCATTCTCCCTCGATAACACGCCATTTTGTCTTTAGAAATTGAGAAGAAGCGGTGTAACGTCGCACGGTGAAAATAGTATACTAAAAATGCACGTATCATACTGTAATCAGATGGGTTTGTCGTTGCGGTAAGTGGATTAATGTTATACTGTATGTACGTGGAACATGCGATACAGTTTTAGAACGAACAGTGTTTGAGAATTGGAAGAATCGTTGTACGGGCATAGAAAATCCATCTGTTACCATGCCTTATCCGAATGTTCGGTGTATAATATTCTTCTTGTAACTTTACCGCACATTGATGAGGATATTAACGAGTTTGAATCCTTTGGATTTTGAGGTAGACGATGCTACTTATTTCAAGAGTGGTACATCATCTTTGTTCTTTGACACGTTGAATTCATTTTCCTAACGGAAAGTATATCGTAAATTTCATAATACTTTTCACAGCTCTTCAGAATAGGCGTTCAAGTTTCCCAGTGACCAAATACGAGGTGTTCTCAATTTCCTTGGGCCACTTGTCTCCACCAAAACCAATGGTCATCAGCAATTTACAACGTTCACATAATTGTGACTGATGTAACCGTATTAATCAAATATTGCTGTCCTCTAGGCAGTTGGTATACTGAACGTAATCCAGCGTCGATTAAACTAGCATAACCCACTGTCTGGATAAGATCCATTAAGGAAAGTTGAAGAATAAGTTGCACCTTCGGGCCTGACAATTCACGTCAGTTATATTGGTGACGTGTACAATCTGTGATTTGTATAAGGAACGATGTTCGCCTTCCCTCCCTTCCCATCCGTCAGGCTTAAATTATATCTTGACAGGTGAATTTAATATGGTCTAATGAATGTAAACTCAATTTGTCTAGCGTCGATAGCTCCGTTTAATTCATCATGTTCTGTCGTCTGGTGGTAAACTGGTATCTTCGTCGTGTGTCCAATTCGACGATAGTGTCGTCTGGCCGCTGAGTAGACACCTCAATTATCTCTATTGTCAACGCTAATCTTTACCGCCCGTTTTCATTTAATTCTCCAGGAGACTACAGTGCTCCCAAGTTCCATTCCTCATATACCTGTTGTTCATTCATTTATTCCTGTTTTTCAGCATTTTAAAAAGTAAATTTTATTTTACCACGTTGGCACACGATCGATGTGTCCCTTCCGAGAAATTCAAGACCAAAGGCCTGAATACTAAAGAGTGCTCACGACAAATGCCGATTGATCTTATGGCTGCAACCACCTGCGGAAATCCGTTCTGCATTTTTTCTAGGTGCAATGGATCTAATCATATATATGGACCCTCGAGTTGTTCATCAAAAAACGACAAGCTTGTGAGAGAAAATATTACAACTCAAGGTCGGATGGTCACAATGACTCATTGTTAGTTCGACAGCTTGATTTCAACCGTCGACAAGAATATACTGAATTCCTACAGTCTCAAGCCTGCCTATTCATGAGCTCCCTTGGTAAAGGAGGTTCTAATTTCGTTCAATTCATACTCGAGCTGCTCCGAGTCTCGCACTGTTTAGGAGACTGCAATGCCTACAATTACGGCGAGTCAGACCGTCGATCCGATCGATTCCCTGTATGGTAACGCCCAGTTCCAGTTCAGAACACGTCGCCTTGTCGTACGTGTCGTAGGGTTTGCCCAAGTAGGACTCGTGTGGGCAGGACAGGTTTTAGGCCCTCTCATTCAAGAGCTGCAGGAACCCTCGGGCGCACGCGCGCGTCCACGTCTCTTTCATTGTTTCTTGGTCATTTAGGGGTATCGGTATTTGGGCCCATCAGTCGGGCGTGCAAAAAGTCGAGTACACGAAGAATGAAGGGCACTGTACATCCCGCTGCCGTGCCGGTTGCTTAAACCCGAGACCAGTCTCTCCCCCATCTCGACTCCGATCCTCTCGTATCGGACGGGGAACGAAGGCAATTCGAAAGAACCTCCAGAAACAGTCGGTGCTCGGTGATCCGGCGCACGTGAATGTCTTGGATTTAAGCGAACCTTAACGTCTGGTCTCAGTGTCTAAAAATAGATTCCATCATTCCATACGCCCTGCCGACGAGGTACTCATTCCGAAGCTTGATTGTCTACGGTGAAATGTCTTCTTTCATCGAGGGGCTGTCCGCCTGGAAATCACTTGGAAATCGTCCGTCAATGATTCCTAATATTCATAAGTAGCTTGACTTCCACTGGTTTCCAAACGATTCCTAATTGTTGAAAGGTATCATTGATTTTCAAGTAATTCACCATATTGAGAGGTTGCTGGACGTTCACTAATTTTCAAGTCATTCCTAAACGTTCAAGGTCGTTCGACGTTTTACCGATTTTAATTATGCAGTGTAAACCTACTCTCCTTTATAAAGCTATGTTGGTTTAATTCGGTTGAACAGATACGCTTTGTTTGATTAAAATTTTATGGAAAACTTTTCCGGTGATCCTCTTATCATTTATATTTGACCAACTATCACTTTGTTATCAGGCCCTCCTGCGCAACAGTTATGCGGCGTTACTAAAAAGTTGTCATTCTTGATTTGCACATCACTATCGTAAATTGATAATGAAACATACCGTAAATTACATACTCATTTGTGTGCACTGCCTTGAACGGGGTGTATTTTTGATCTCAAATAACGACGCTAAATCCAACCTAACCTAACCTTTTTGCCACAGACGACATCGAGTGGGCAATGGAACAGCTTCCGAGACGGACTGTGAAATTTTTGTACTTTTTTGTGCGATCATAGGTATGTACCTCTACGGGGGCTCAGTTCGCCTGAAACTTAATGTACAAGTATTGTAACGAGGTGGCGCGTTCCGTTCATTCTTGAGTAAAGACGGCGCCGCCGTAGAACGAACTCGGGGAATTCTGAATCAGCGAACGAACCCGCAGTCATAACAATTTGTGGGAAATGCAGGCTCCTCCGGTATTTCTTGATTGTGCCGCAGCAATTTTTCAATTAAAGGTTATTTAATGGAAGCGTTTAGCATTTCATATTGGGTACTGGGCTTTGAGAGTGAAAGGCCTCCTCCTCGTACCCTTAGCTCAGCTCTGCACCGACTCTGCTAGCACACTTTTTCTTCACTTCTCACTCGCCAGCCAATCGGTGGTACGTACATCGGAAATTAATAACCGCAAGCAACTGTTTCCGGTACCACAGACAACGATTAATTTTTCCAGTAAACATGTACACTTGGGGACAATGAATCTGAGACGGCTTATTTTTTACACTGGATAGTTATGTTGGCAACACTGAGAAACCTACAGCGCCATAGCAGGCCGAGCGCGAAACAAACTCAATGTCAACAAACATAACATAACCCATGACCGTCGAATCTAACCTTAGAACACGTGTCAGTCTAACAAGTAATCTCCGCGGTTTTTCTAAGGTTAGATCCGACTGTCATGGGTTATGTTAAATTTATTGAGGTTGAGTTTCTTTCGCGCTCGGCCGATTATGGCGCTGTAGGTTTCTCTGCGTAGCCAACGTAACTGTCTAGTGTAAAAAATTAGCCGTCTCCGATTCATTGTCCCCAAGTGTACGATGCCTGTATGTATACGATATACATAGAGAGTGATTATCTATCCACAGAATAGTCCGTCGTCTGTTTTAGTTTAATGCGCATGCGCTAAAATTCGAGAGCACTACGTATGTAACCTCAAAAATGATGACAGCTGTCGATGTTGAACGCAACTGCCAGTGACAATTGTCAAAATTTTTTAGGTTACGTCCATGACGGTTGGTCATCCTGGCGAACAACTGCTCTTTGATTGTAGCGCATGCGCATTAAACCATAGCAGATGACAGACGATTCTGTAGATAGATAATCACTCTATGAGTACAGTGAAACTTCTCAATAGCGGACTTTTTCGGAACTAAAAATATTGTGCGTTATTGAAGAGTGTCCGCTATTCGGAACAATATTAACGTGTGAATTGTGCTTCAGGAGATTACTAAGATTGTCCGTTGTAAAGAGGAATCCGTTGTTGGGAGGTGTTTGTTAAGAAAAGTTTCACTGTATATTTACTTCGATACATACTGCGTGTATTCGTAAATAATCATACAGGCGCTGTTTGAAAACTGATGGAAATTTCGTTTCTCTTATACTTTGCTTTCGTGGTATGTTGTAGACGGCGAGTATCTCTTCGTGGACCCTGAAAGTAAGCTGAGCAAATACGCACCCAAAAATTGGCGAAGTTCTCATACATACGTGAGTATATTTTCATTATTTAACTTGACAATTTTCAGCGAATGCACCTGTAACTAGCGTGCAATCCTCATGCAATTTCGAGTCGGCTAATTAACTATTTTTTAATCCTTTTCGACGAATTAACTATAATTTTACGTTATCTTAAGGAGATGTCGGTACGCCGACGAAGTGAGCAAACCTTTTTTTACAGTATCCATTCGACAGTTTTAACCTGCGAATAAGAATCCTACGATTTTGTGACTTAATTGATATAGCGGCATCAAATCAGGTTTGATATGTTTAATCAGATTCTATGCACAGTTATCGTGACTATTTTGTTTTCATCAATCTTTGATTTTCATGTTTCACTTTCATTTCAATGTCAAAAATATGACCGGTTCCTTGTTACTGACATGTTTCAAAACGAACAGTATAAGAACATGTTTTGTTTCCAAACAACGCGATAGAACTAGGGAAAAAAAAAATGCTAGAAAAATAGGGAAAAGAGATATGAATATTCGGAAGCCCAAAGTGAAAAAATTGAAAGTACGGGCCCGTTAAAATTAGCATTTCTTCTTACGGGTGCAATGGCTGCCCGTCAGCCCGTTAAAAAAAAGCCCCTCCTCGGCATCCGCGATCCCTGTTTTACGTCCACTTAACTCGGTAGCATCCATGCTCTCCTACAGCATCCTCGTCGACTCTGGAGGCAGATACACTGCATCGTGGCATCAACCAGCAACACATTCATACTGGCTATCTCCGAATCTGCCCTGCATCAGCCAGCGAGCCAGCCAGGCACTAATGATGGCCCACCAATAACCAATAAATACTCGCTCGGTAACACAGGCTACCGCGCTACGTTCTTATCTCGTTGAAACATCTTCACCCAAGATTTTCCCCCACAGTATTCTAATAAAGTACCATCGCTACGCTTCTCACCTTCGCTCGCTCCTCCAGTCTTCATTATTATTTATTTATTTTTGTCTTTTTGTTTTTTTTTTTTTTTTTTTTTATCACGTACTCATTTGTGGTACTGTATTTGTCGGTATTGCTGCTGGACGCTCGACGGCTATGTTTGATTTGTTTATAGGTATGTGTGGGACAAATCAACCTCCGTAGATTAGTTACGGTTTCCTGTCTACCTGCTTAATGTGCAACAAAACAGGCATTGATCACACGAAGCTCAGCCTCTTGGACGGAAATGATGCAAAAATTGATGAGAAACTTTTTATCGTAATTACATAATGGTGTTAGTTCATACCGTCATTTGTATCGGTATTTTTTTTTTTTTTTATTTACTCCTAGAATCGTCATAATTTACAGAAGATAAACTTATTATTGTTACTCAAAATTTTATTCAGTTGTTAATCAGGTTCTGATCCAGACAATGTGGATTTTTCCGTGAAAAATGATGTTAACTTTTTCAAATTGTAAACATAACGATGGGTCTATATTGAAAATTCATCGATTCAAAATTTTTTTCACTGCCACGGGAACTGTTTTAATACACAATGTAACTAGATCAGCTTAAATGAGACTTTCCGAGTTTTTGTTTTATCACGTTTCTGTTTTCATCATACATCCTTAATCAACTTCTACGGTTGGGATCGTTGATGAAAGGCATGACGAAAGAAGGAAAGTAGTCTTATAATTTGAATAACTCTTGTGAAATTCAGTAGCGATAATCATCGAGTACCGGAAGAATATTCGCATGAATCCGTCAGAGGCCATCAAATTGACTCGAATCGAAACGGTGTAACGATCGTAACAGATTAGTACAAGTAATTATCACGCTGTCTCTGTTCATATATCATGATTTTTATAATCTTCGAGGAGCAATTTGATTCTTGAGTTAAATAAAACACGGCCCAGGCGTAACGGACGTTCGTTATAACTGGCCCACCGATAGCAGAGGCTAGACCGAGTCGTTGGAAGTTACGATGCTTTAATCTTCAGCTACCGAATTTCCGGCGGCCTCGTCCTGGCCAGCATGCAGGAATCAGCCTCCGGTTTGTGGGCCACACCGTCAGTGTATTCCCTGTTCGTTACACAGAGTCGGGCGCGTTCTACGCCGAGCGATCTTAGCTGGCTGCCTCAGGAGATGATGAATCGGGCACTTTAATCCTTGCCTTCGGAGTAGAGGATCTAATTTATGGTAATGAAAGATCAAGACGTACTTTTGAGTGGGTAGCAAAATGCCTCTTGGCGCAGCAACAACCTGACTGGTACTGCACTGACTGCGCTATGGTGTTTCGTTTGGAAAGGATATATTTTTTTTTTTCTTTCTCTCACTACCACTTGAAAAACTTGTTAATAACATGGCAGAAAAAAATACTCGCAGAAGGATACCTCTCAACGTAAAATTTTAAATGGTGGACCACGGCGTACTTCCTTTTACCATTTAAATAACATTTGGTGAACGGTAATATTTCAAACAAACTTTCGCCATTCAGCCGCGTTTTTCATGGTTTGTAAAATTCAATCGCGGATGTATTTTTCAATGAATTCAGTGCCGTTTGAATCTTTCCCACAAGGTCAATCAATAGCTTAGCCACTGAAGAGGTTTCGAGATGAACTTTTACATAAAATTGATTTTCAACAGTCATAACTTGTGGAGAACCGTTGAAGCTACAGACTTTGCTCTCAAGACATTTTTATTATAAAAAATTATAATCCTCTACAAACTTGTCGTTTGAATATTGATTTCAACCTGAATAATTCAGCCACTGAAGACGTTTAGAGATAAATTTTGACACGACATTTACTGCTTTGAAATTTTTGAACTTCTTAAGCTACGGATTTTGCTGAATTATTAAGACTTTATCAGAGAATCTTAGACTCTGTAAAATGCTTTCAGGATCAAGTCAAAACGATATGTTTTCACGTTATTCGAATGGAAAAACTTCCAATTCACAAAGCAACCTTCAAAATTGGATTCCAGAATATCCTTCGGTTAGGATTTCTTCTTTTTTTTTGTCGTATAAAAAAAAAAAAAAAAATCACTATGACTGGAAACCCCGCATCACAACAACTTTGGATTTTCTGTTACGGCTGGTACAGTTTCGGATTCCGGAATTCGGCTTAAACGGGAATCGAATTTAACGAGGCACAGGCGGCGGTTCATTTTACACCTGGATTTTACTGTGCGCAAACGGAGTCCAGGCTCGGTCCACCGTGTTTACGGTGTACAGTCAATAACTTTTATCCCGCCGCGCCGCCTGTTCCACCATCCTTGTATTCCAACTGTATACCCATTCCATTAGGTCCTCTCATTTCTTTTTACGACAGTATCCAATGTGAAGAATCCTCCCATACAGTCTCTGTAACACATCCTAAACGCAACACTACATATACCCGAGTTCACTACAATTATCCTTCGGCTCCTCGATCGTAAATTACTTTGGGTTATTTTTTAGTTTACCTTTCTGTGATTGGGAACTTCGCGTGTTCTCTGACTTCTGCCATTTTTGAGGAGTTTCAGTGTCTACCGTGTACCTAGCGACAATTTATTTGAAATTAATCTTTTCGTGGCATCGCTTCTGAGTTACAAGTCTAGGTAAGTCAAACGTTCTTGAGGGTTCGACTTTTTTCAAATTCTAGAAAAATTCTCGTATATTTCACTTCAAGATTGTTCCTACCAGGCAACAATTCTTATTTACTTGAAAAATCTTGTTATTCAGAAACATTATTAAAGTTTTATAAAATCTTTTATTAAGATAAAAACTTTGTATATTCTCTATTTCGATTAATTTGCAATAAATCTTCTGATGGATTTCATCATCTATTTATTCACTTTCTTACAGTACATCGGTAGTTAACGATTAGAATTATTTTAGCTCATACCACTTCAATATTATGGAAAAGTTCTAAAAAACTAGTTCCACCTTCTACATAACTTTGACGTGGTTTCAAGAGTGGAAAGTGTTTTAGAACTTTTTCGACGTTTTCAAAACATTGAACACGGATTATTATTTACTTTTTTTTTTAAATTTTTTAAGTGCTCAAAAAATAGGTAAAATAAAAACAATTTCTTCATATTTCTAATCGTAAAGTAATCGCACCAAACAATGAAGTAGAAAATAATTATCTTTAAAAATTTTTTTTGTCCGTCAGAATTACACAGAATAATAACCAATACGAAAGTTTTTTCGTTTTCTTGCTTATAATACTGCCAAAAGAGAAGGTTCAATCATTTTGGCATTTTTTTTTTTTTTTTTTTTAGACATCGTATTGAATACGATCTTCTCATAATTTTTAGTTGTGTTTACTATTATACAGTTTTCAAGTTTACTTCCATTTTTGATCGCGCTGAAAAATATAGTTCTGGCTACTGAATGAAAATGACTTTTGTAACTGTAATCAAAAAATCTAGTATACGCGTAACTATTCTTCTCGATTATTTTTACTCGTACTATATTTTCTTGTCCATTATCCATTTTTTTAATGCCATTTTTGCTTGAAAAAATATAGTCAACCAAACAGATTCAATATAGCACTAGATAACTAGCCAAACTAGACAACTATAATCACACGAAATCGCTACTTGCACCACATTTTACTGGAACTTGCCAGCAATTGTAACAAATGAAATTTTCTCCCGCCTACTGAGAGCAAAGCTTTTATACCTTAATTCCTGACATTAGTGCCAAAGGCAACCTAATCTTGTACCTTTTTCTTAATTATTGTCCACATGCCTCTACCGTATTTTTCATGACTCTTTTATTACCTTGAATATTCTCATAGAAACTGTCCACCCCTCCTCCTCCTTTCGTTCGTTTTTATTTACTCATACATAGAACGCGTATACCTACATATATATATATATATATATAATCGTTATTTTACCCCGGGGTAATAGCAGTTTCGTTGATTTTAATGCCTATCTAACTCTGGTCCTCGGCATTCAGCTAGAAATACTTCCTCCGGTTATCTAGCCCGAGGCATTTGTGCTGTGCAGGCTGGCACGTCCGACTTCAGCCTCCTTTTGCTCAATCAAACTGAAATTAGTTTGCGGCTTTACACCGATATATTCAGCCGCTTGATCCACGAAGCCTCGATTCTGAGAAACGGGGTAATAAAATAAATAGTAATAAAGAAATAAATTAAAAAAAAAAAAAAAAAAACATTCTTTTGAAATTAAGCTCTCACGTATGAAATGTCTCGATGCAAACACCCCGGACCACATCGTTCCAATTCGCCACTTTTATATCACCAATTTTCTCCGAACACCTGCCGCTCGGTGCTACCGCAAAGCTTCACTCGTCGATTTCAGCGGGATCAATCATCTCAGTTCGTACATTTTCTAGGTATTTCTGATCCCGATGCGACCCTTCGGAGCGTAAACCGATCAGCGAGAAAGCAGAATCAACATATTACACATTCGCGCAATGATTCAGATTCCTGGAATTAATTTTCGACACGAATTTTTTCATTCCCGAAAGAGGTGCATACGCGAGGGACCATAATTTTGTTTATCATTATACCTTCAGTGATAATATACTTGCATTAGCCAATACCAGGAATCCTCCATGAAATCAGCCATTGCTCTTTCCATCCTACAGCTGATCATCAATACTTCTAACAGTTGGTCAAATTTATGTATTGCTTGTGAGTACGTTTTGTGTTGAAATGTTTTTTATTTATACCTCAACCATTTCGGAATTGCATTTTTTTTTTAGATACATCTACAGATCTATAAAAATATCTAGTTATCTAGAAAAAAAAAAAAAGTGTGTGTGTCAGCTCTGACGCACGACTGGAGCTTACTCCCTACGAACGACAATTATGATATATATCGAATAAAAAAAGAGGGTAAATGAACGCATCTTCCAAAATGATAAGAGAAACAAACACATATCTGTAATTATTCGAATTATTTATATTACTTCAAAAATTTCCAAATTTTGAGTGCATATCCGTAATGAGTAACCGCAAAAACCCCTGAGTACCAACTTTTGTTCCCGTCAAACGACTTTTTACATTTTCGGTCCGCCATATTGGATCCGCCATATTTAATTTTTAACTTTTGAGTGCGGATTCGTAATTAGCGACCCCGAAAACCCCCGAGTACCAACTTTCGCTCTCGTCAAACGAGTTTTTGCACGTTTGGTCCGCCATCTTGAATTTTCAAATTTTCAGTGCAGATTCGTAATCAGCGACCCTAAAAACCCTCGAGTACAAAATTCAAGTCGATAGCAAGTAAGGAAAAATGTGTGCCCGCCAAAGGTTAATATAAGTAATATAAAATATTATATAAATATAAAATATATTAAATAAATTAATCAAAAATAATAAAAACACTAAATAAAAGATCTAGCTGTTCGTAATTGAAATGTATATTATTCATAAATGTAAACGATAAGCTTATCAATCAACCGCAACCATTTGTTTTTCGAATTCCTCTTCATTATAATCTAAATCAATTTCTTCCATATTTTCAAATATTTTGACGTGATAACGTCACGTCTTATAAATTCATACGCAGGCACACAACACACACGTACAAACATACTTACACATTCAACTCTCAGACCGGAGGTAGTGAACTATACAGTGAAACTACGAAGCACCGCACAAAGAGGAGACCCCGAGTACAGGATACGCTGTGTAATGTATTTCATCTCATTCTTTTGCATGTTCAATATATATGTTTGTCTCTTTCTATAACGCCTCAAGTTTTCGTGTTACACTTGATTTTACTCCTCATATAATTTCCGTATCGGGCCCTATAACTCAAATCGTTTCTTAAGGAGTAAACTCCAAAAAAAAAAAATTGATTCGTAAAAAAGTTTTCTTACCTTTTATGAAGATTATTTTATATGAAATCTCACTTGACTGAAATATTTTTTATATTAATTACTTTTATTCAAGTATAATATAATGTTTTTGAACGCATATTATCTTTGCGCAATATATCAATAATACTGTTATACATTGACGTTTGAATATATTTCAACTGAATTCGATTCCTCGTGTGAAGCGTTTCATTACTAAAGTATCAAAGATTTTTCATAGGCCTCATACACGTGTCTTTATATTATGTAAGATTTACAGAAAAACAAAACGATCCGTATTAAGGTTATGTAGCATTCCTACCTTTACCGACCGAGTAAACTCACACTTTTTCTTCGTCTATTAAATATACAAATGAAGGGAAAAGGTTCAAATTCCGACGGTGCATCGTTCTTTCGTAGTGGATTTCAGGAACTTACTTATACCGAAATTATTGTAATTCCTAGTTTTCGTTCAGCGACCTCAATACTGCATGAAAATAATCTCACAAAGGATTACTTTACTCCAAATTTTTTGCGGAATTGCGAAAAGTATCTCAATTATGCACTTTTTGGATCCAAAGTGCGGGAAATGTGGAAACGGTAACACGTGTCAAATAAAACCACCCATTTTTTTTGACGATTTTCCGGATTTCAGTAACTTTCCTGAATTTTGCTAGAAAAGATGGATGCACCGTCGACATTTTAACCCTTTCCATTCATTTGTTTATTTAACATACGGTGAATTTGCTCGGTCGGTAAGGGTAGGACTGTTGCATGACCTTAAACGAAAATTATCAATTTAGTTTTCTTTTTCACTGAAATCGACATTTAGGTTGCCCTGTTCTACTTAAGGCTTCGCAAACGTAAAACTGTTTTGAGTAAATTTTTAATTGCGCAGCCTAAGTCCGTTTAGTTCTATAGATATTGAGAAAAAAAAATACAACTTCGAATTGTGTGGATCTAAAATTTCCAAGAGAATTGCGGAAAGCTCTATTAAGTAGTATTACTATCTGGCCAATTATCGCAAGCATCCATAAGGATGGAAAAAAAATGTTGAGTTCATGCGGGATGTTTTGTATGTTGTGAAAAAGTAATTTCAAATCATTAACGACTAGATGAGCGCGTGATAATTCTCCAAGGATTATGCGGTATTAACGTAAAACGTTGACGTAAATTCTTATACATAGCCAGCTGAAATTGAGAATCTCGCGCTGTTACGGCACTGAAAGGGTAAACTTAAGTTTATAAATCAAACTGGTTTTTATTTTTATCTCGAACTCTGTTTCTTTTTCCACCTATTTATATAAATTCTATATTACACGTGAGCCAGTAGATATAACAGTAAAAAAAAAAAAAACTTCAAAACAGAAGAAGGAAAGTTTCTGCTTAGTTTTGCATCAGGTATTCGCACTCAACGTAAAATTTCCAAAATCGTTTAAACTTATCTATGGGATTACTCACTCACTCTCAGACTATCCGCAAAAGTTCGGTCGCAAACTTGATTGAAAATAATTTTGACTATATAAATTAAAGTGTGTATATTTAGAAGCAAATTTTGCACAGTTCATAAAAACGCGGTGAAAACAACATCCGCCATGTAAATGAACCAAAAAAGTTTTCAACACGCGTGTACAAAAAACAATTTCAAATCAAGTTTGAAGATGAAACCTTGTCGACGGAGACAATTGGAAGATAATTACGTTTTACAAATGTGAAACTATCTAGATTCCTCAAAGACGGTCATCGCATCCGTAAACCGTGGTCATAAAATGTAAAACAAGTTGGCGCGGTATTTTATTATTATTACCAAGCGATTAATTTATCGTTTGCCTAAAAACGTGATCATGTCAAGAATTTTTTTTTCAAATCTCGACGCGTCAAGTCCCTCGAATTTAATATTTCTTGAAAGAAAATTATGTAGGTGTATGTGTATTAGACTGGGCCAAAAAAATTGACTATTTTTTTTTTTGAAAAATATATTGAGAATATCATTCAGTATGGCAAAAGAAAAATTCCATGAAATTTTAAGCCCTTAATATTAACTTTAAGAGGTCTATCATCGCTATTTTTGATTTTTAGTAATAATTTGATGTTTTACGTCAGAACTGTCGAAATATTGAAGTGAAAAAATTTATGTTTACTCATTCCTTTATTACATTAAATTCCCTACAAAAAAGGTCTGATTATAGATTTTTGTCAGACAAGCCGTTTCCGAGTAATTAAACTTAATAAATTGATATAATTTCTCGAGAATTTCTCGAGAATTAATCGATAAACTTAATAAATTGATATAATTTCTCGAGAATTTCTCGAGAATTAATCGAGAAATTATATCAATATATTAAGCTTAATTACTCGGAAACGGCTTGTCTGACAAAAATCTATAATCAGACCTTTTTTGTAGGGAATTTAATGTTATAAAGGAATGAGTAAACATAAATTTTTTCACTTCAATATTTCGACAGTTCTGACGTAAAACATCAAATTATTACTAAAAATCAAAAATAGCGATGATAGACCTCTTAAAGTTAATATTAAGGGCTTAAAATTTCATGAAATTTTTTTTTTGCCATACTGAATGATATTCTCAATATATTTTTCAAAAAAAAAAATAGTCAATTTTTTTGGCCCAGTCTAATGTGTATATATGTGAAAAACGTAGTATGAATGAAAAAAAAAATGAAAAGTAAAAAACGTGAATTCAATCACGAATTGCCCGGAATGAGGTAAGTTTACACGCTTAGAACCAATTATTGACCCTTCTATTTTCCAAAAATATAAATTGATGTCAGAAATTGTAAATTTCACGATGACTAAAACCAATTGCTAGACGGTTAGACACTACAAACTTATTTTTCGGTAAATGTTAGAACGAACAATCAAACGAAAAAAAGGTTAATAATTTGGACAGAGTCAGTAACTGATACACTTAGTTCATTTAGTTTTATTTTAATGATGACTCGTTTTACGATCTATTTCGACGACCGAATAGTGTGTTGAACAAAAACTCAATTTGAATAAAGTCAAAGTTATAATTGAAAATAATTGTTTGAATATATCCTATGGTTGAAAATAAAATCTTTAAAAGCAGATAAAACAGCAAACGAAACTTGGAATCATTTTTTTAATTCGTAGCGATTTCGACACAGAGATTTAATATTGACACCGAATGATTGGCAACGAGGCTTGTAACTTGAGAATAGAGCGAATGTAATTGGTTAATCGTACCAAAGTTACCGGGGATGCATTTTTTATGCGGCAATTAATTTCGTCGGAACGCGCAGCGCAAGCTCTTCACGGAGCTGCGGAGCCTGAAAGAATGTCTCGAAAGACTTAGCCAGCAATTTCTATCCACCGTAATACTCCTGCGGTATACATATTGAGGGCCATTATTCAAATGGGCTTAAATACTAACGCGCTTGGATCACCGAATGGATGGGGGGGATTAATGGAAATTGGTTACCCGGAATCGGTTGGGAAATCGAGGGATCGAGGGGTAAAGGAAGAAAAATAAAAAAATAAATAAACGAAAAGGAGAAGGAGGAAGGTGAAAATAAGAATAAAATTCCAAACGATCCGAGTCCCTCGACAGCATTAGTCGATTATTTTATACAGCTCAAGAGCTTAATTTAACTTCGTAGCGTGATTTTCAACGCTTCAACGTATAGAATTTATATTTTATAATTCTTACAGCTGACCCGAAATTACAATTAGTTAAACAGCAGATCTACATGCTTGTAGACTTGAAGTCGTTCGTTCGAAATTCTTTCGGTTTAAATTTTTTCAACAATACTACCGAGTTTGCTTTCAAAGCTGTGGATATTTGAAGCAAAATGAATACCGAGGGGTTGACAACATCTTGCGGAATGTCGTAAAATTCCTCTAATAAACACGAAATCTTGCAATATCTCACAGAATATTTGAAATTTCATGAAATGATTTTTTTCCGTGTAGCATTACGACTGCTGAAATTTCAAGAAATCACTGAACGCGCGCGAAATCTTGAAATCATAACATTGATTTTCTTGTCATATTTTTTGTGTACTGAAATACCGTCAATTTTCGAAATCACTCTTATAGCCACACTCAATTTTGGTATAAACCTACATTTTTTGTGAAAAAAAAAAAAAAAAATGTGGCGCCCGGAGCTAGAATGGGGGGTACATTGAGTTCGGAATATGTATGAACAAGTGATTAAACATACTAAACACTAAGAATCAGAAAAGAAACAAAAAGATTAGCAGGAAGAAATACACGATCGGGATTTGAACATGAATTTCAAGTTCTACGCTGGTGTTTTTTCTTCTTTTGCTGACCGTTTAACTCCTTAACCTCTGCTGACCTTTGATTACCCTCTCGCCTTAATGAATCGAATTTGTGTCATTTTTTAAAGCTAATTTATTTGTATCTCCCAAATTAAAGGCAAGTTAAAGGCAATCTTTACTCTGAAATAAAAATTGTGGTTTTACACAAAGAAGGGTGATCGGCTGCTTTTTTTTACCTCCTATTGGAATTTAGCGTACACTTTTGCAAACATGAAACTCGCTAATTATCCGGAAAGTTTTACATTTCATCCAAATTCATCACCTTTATGAGTAATTGTTTACTTCTCCTCACCTTTTGTGATGTAAGAAAAGTATTGGTTTCGATCGAAAATAACTTTTTCTAATTTCTACGAATCTTCGCGTTTTCGAACCTCTCAAACCTGAATAAACAGGTTTTTAGAAAAATGGTGGTTTGGATTTCGGTCTGTCGGTCTGTCCGACAAATTCCCGCTATAATCTCGGAAACGGCACGATGAAAAAATTTGAAACTTCCAGGATTTTACACTCACAAGACGGTGACGATAAATTGCCATGTCCCGTTCAATTTGAACTTCCGGGTTTACCGGAAATAAATCGATTTTCAACGTTATACCGACAAACATATAATTCATTCAAATAAACGATTATGTTTTTCTCGGCTTAAATTGTTTTTCTCCTAATTCTTCTTTCAAAACTTTTTCATTCGGTTGCTAAGTCCGATTAATTTCAGATTTGTCATTCGTCCGTTTGCGAGATCATCACGAAAGTTTGTCGGACGGAGACCGACAGACTCTTTCCTTTTCATGGCGATGACGAAATTACCATTTCAACGAACGATCAAGTCATTAATTTTTGCGATAAAATAACTGTGTTAAACTATTGGTTTAATAGTGAGCAACGACATGGTGTCCGACCATTAGGACATTCACCTAATGCGCTGTGAATATTTCATTAAAATTGAGGAACAATAATTTCGTTGATCTAACAATTGGCAGAGATTTTTCATCCAAAACACTGTAGCACGTGATTATTCTAAATTTAATTGAAAATGGCGAGAGGCATGACCAGCTCGGGATGGAGGGAGTGAGGTTGGAAGCTGTTTCGGAGTGATATTCCATGTGTGTACGTGAAACGATCCACCGTGTAATTAAACGAGTCCGACACTTTGTGCAGGCGGCATATCGCCAAGGTAGGCTTCAGGTAGCCTTCTTACGGTGAAGGTAGGTAATGGCTCTTCTTTCGCCGTTGAAGCTTCTCTGGGCGTCATGCTGTTTCTGCAAAATTATCATTCCTTCCTTCGGATCGATCCGTCTTCGAGTCGACGCACGGGGGACGGAACGGATTTGTTAATGATGTTAGTTAACAAACAATCGATACCGTTTGTCAATTTTACTACAAGAGAGTGATACATTGAGTATTTGTCAAATTATTATACGTATCCGCAAGCTATGAAGATTTATTTAAAAATATACTTACCGGAAGATAATAGAATTATAAACAGAAGCTTAGATGTTATGAAAATCCTTGAAAGTCTATAGTATATTTGTTTGATGCTACTTTACGAGTCATTTCATTTTATGCAGAGGAATAAAGCTTGTACAAATTCACTGAAACAGTCATTTTCAAAATCATTTTGGTATCTTTAAATATGTAATTTTACAACATTGCGGGAATGTCTGTTATAAATAACAAATGACAATACCGAATTTACTACTGAGAAAATAAAAAAAAAAAAAAAATCTATTTCAGTGACTTTATCTCCTGATCAAAATGAGTCATTGCAAAGTTAAATCGAACGAATCTATTAGATTTTCAACCATTTTGAAAAGATTTGAATAAAAATATTGATGTTCAAGATTTCTCTTGATGATTGTAGTGTTTTTTATTTTTGTCTTTGCAAATAAATCTCAATAGCTTGCAAATATGAGAAATTAATAGTGACTCAATGCACAACTATCTCTTAATAAAATTAATACAAAGTATAAATCCTTGGCCGACCAACCTGTTCTTAATTTCATTTGTGTTAAGCATCCGGTATTTTAGTGAAGTAACAACGAAGTGGAATAAGCAGCGTGGCTACAGTAGTAAAAGTCAACAATTTTGGCGACGAAAATAGTTGTTACAATTAACTACGATGTTCAACTCAGCTGACAAAAAACCACCGAGTCCTTCATACATTTTGTTACATCATCACGCGTATTTTGTCTATGAGTAAATTAATAAGATCAAATTGATGTATGATTGAATGCAATAAATGGAATGGTTCAATTGACAGAAAAATGAAGTAAGAACTTTTCAGGTCGTCAACTTTATATTAATGTTAAAATTAACCAGCAATTAAAGGTATTGTCAACGCTAGTTACGGTCAATTGCACAACTGCATTATATAAAACTAATTTTGTTATCGTTTCAAATCTATAGATTACTTGGAAAAATAATATTCCTTCATATTCACGTTGAACAGAGATTTGTTTGCGTAAACCATCAACTCTATTTTGTTCCAGTCATTGATTAGATTCGCAAAATTGATATTTTGTTATGTGAGTACTTATAATCATGCAAAGAAATGTTACATTCATTGTTTTCCACCCAAATTTTTAAAAATGAAACCAGAACGAATCACCTCATCAAGAATTATACTATAGATTACTCGAAAAAAAAAATAAAAAAAAAAAAAACATTGATCTGGACGTTTTTCCCATTTTTATCCGAACACGATTAAAATTCAATTTTAATGAAGTTGTCTACATTTTCATTTCTTATGTTCGTGAATTTTGATCTCTGAAATAAGAGTGGGAAAAATGATACGATGTATTCAATATCTGAAAAATCGTTCGCCACGCGGGCATGTGTCATGTTAAATGAAGCATAATTCAACTTATCTTATTTTACGGACTCATTCTCACATTGTTCATTCTTTCGATTTCAGGGTCTTGATAGCAGCGGAAGACCAGCATTTGTGCTCTATTTTCGGGTTCAGTACTACGTGGACACCCCGTTACTCTTGAGGTAAGTACTTTTTCCACTCGATTTAGATTCATTTCGTGTCACCATGAACCGGATATTGCAGCCAAAATATTTATTCTGTTTCAATTTATTTATTTGGTTAGTTAGTCCACGGGTAAGTAGCATTCTATTACTGAGGATCGACGCGAAAATGAATTTTGCATTCATCACATCTCTAAGGCAAAGTTTCAATTCGAAAAGGAGATAAAATTGTTCAACGTGCTTCTCATAAACACTTTACTGTTTGGCTTAGCAATTGGAAGATTTTCGCATCATAGTTTACGCTGTAACATTATTACTGTAATAATAACTGCAGTCAAATTGGAAACCGATCGAAATTTTCACTCTAAAAAGGATGAACCCGCCGTGTTATCGCTCTTTGGCGTGGCGCTAGGCAGAAATTTCAATAGCCTTTCTTTCTTCCTCGTTTTTTTTTTTTCTTAGTCGTCTCCTTCTCTCTGTTGCAACGAATGCTTGGTTTGGTATCGTGGTACCTGGATCCCTACGGCATCTTGGACCGTTTGGTTAATTGAACCAATCAATTGCCGGTTGAAATACTCCTCGGTGCCACTGTGGGCGATTTGTTACCTTACGAAACCCCTGCTTTATTTACAGCTATAAACACGCTGTTCTTTTTCTCAGTTTGAATTTTCTTCGTCTCTTTTTCTTCGCTGTCGTTCTTTTTCATCCCACAAAGAGAGCGGCATGTACCGATTAGAAGTAGCAGCCGGTAGTCCAGAGATACCGGCGTTTATTTTCCACCATGCCACTCCAGTAGCCGAACAACGTGTACAAGTGTTTGACCGATGCTCTGATAATTAGAAATTATTACCTGCTCTGTGATAAATAGTCCTCTGTCTGCGCTAAATAATAAACTATTCTGCTCGGTAATTAAAAATCGTTTTAGGATTACCGACGGACAAAAACATAGGCTGTGATTTCAGTTTCTGAATTTTTCTGAATACCTACGTAATGCGTTTTGACGGTTATACGACGTTGAAAGTGTTCGGATATTCTCAATTATAAATGTGTTGAAATACTGTTGGAAAGAAGTCAAATTTTTCTAGACTTCATATCGGTTGACACAAACTTTAATGACATTTGCATAGATTCGAATTTAACGAAGAAAATTGGTCTGCTGGTTTTGGAAATACATTTTATACAACGCGAGCATGTTTTACGTGTTTCTCCATGCGTGTTTTCCATACACAAAGGGCCTGTTTCTATGACGGTCGAGTGAGTCTGCGAATGCGCCTGCGCAGAGTACTGTGAAGACCACTTTTGAGTCCTAAGAGTTGAAAATGGTCGTCTCTTTACTGCGCGCATGCGCTCTCGCAAACAAATCTGACATTACGCGACCCTAACCTCAATTTCGTGATTCGTGAAAAACCGCGTAACGTACTCTTGTAAACTTTTGATATATGAAGAATCGTGTGCAATAAGGAAACAACGGTCTTTGTCGACTGCACTTCTCGTCTATTATTCATATTTAAGATCATCGCATGAGCCGGAATCTTATCGAAGATATGACAAAATATTTTTATCTACACTGGCCAGTAATTTATGTTCAAAACATATTCTTTGGTGTTTAATGGAACTGTATTGTTGCATAAAATTCCCTTTGGCATTAAGAAGAACTCGCTTTCTTTTCTCTTCGTGTTATTTTAAATCGTAAGCTGTTTACTAAAATTCCTGGTACGATATGTTTTAAAAAAGTCGCAGCTCGACGTAAAAATCGTTTCAATTGCAAAATCGGCAGTTTTTTAAGAAATTGATCTGTCAATTGAAGAGTACAGAACATTTGCTGGTCATTGAAGTAAATTATTTTCCGTGGAAATTTAATGGAATCATTGTTATTGGTTTTGGATTTACAGAAAATCACATATCCTATTGATAAATATTGCGGTGGTTATACGGAGGTCGTATCTTTTTTTACTTATTTAGACCGAAAAAGTTACTTGAATACATAAACATGAACACATGAACGACGAAAATCGTATGTTGGAAAGTATTCCGGTAGTTAGAACTTTTTTTTATCAAATCAATAAATAAATTATTAGATTATAAATGTGTCCTGCAGACATTGTTTTTCATTGCACAATTCATCTATCTTCATTCACGATTCAATTACCGCTATTAAGCAACGGCATGTGCTCTGTAATACATACGTACACACCTCGAATTGCATTGCGGTTTTTGCAAATTCTTTTTTTCTTTTTTGTAAATCATAAAAATGCATGTCTGTTAGAATTAAAATACGAGCTATTTTTATGACAATGATACTGGGTCAATTTTTGACGTAGGTACGGTAGTAGGTTTGCAACGAAGCTTTTAGAGGTTTTTAACGATATAATTTTCGGAACTGAAGCTCCACAATAGCTAAACTTTATCATTTCAGGTGCTGAAAAATTCTCGATTGAATATTGTTTCACTTTTTTATAAATTACAATTACCTGTTTTATATTCTCTTTCTAAATCGATTTATTACTGAGTTAACCATTGACCATTTTACATTACCTCAATCGTTGTTGCATGTTGTCTGGCTCTCTCACTTAGCAATTCACTTCCATTTTGCACATAACTGTAATCAAAAATTCTCAATGAAACTGATCTTTCATCGTTCATTTATATTTTTCAAAAATCTCATTATACTTGGAGATGGCAAATTGTTTCAAGAGTTTAATTATAACATTATATCTTACGTACTATATGTACGTGACAACTATTTGTGTTTCATTAAAATCAGTACAGAAATAGCACCGTTCCATTATTTTACGAAATGAAAATAGAGTATACGCGTTATGCCAGTTGAAATTTTATTAACTCACCTTTCGTAAGTAGAAAGCATTAATACCAAATCTCTCTTTAACTGGTGAACACAAGGAAATGAAAATTCGTATCAACTATCGAGCGTTTCTTACTTTAATATTCTTCGTGAATATTTTGGTCGCGGTTTCAACTTTGAACATTTTCGACTCCACCTGAAAACAATTTAAATTGCATAAGTTTTCGGAAACACAAATTAAGTTTATGATGTAAAATTTGCCAACGTGAGTAGATACATAGACTCGTCGACCACAATTTACAACAAGATGATGAAGAAGACAACGAAGATAAATGCAATCGCGGCATCATCATCAGCCGAAAACGATCAATTACTAAAAAGATCTCCATAAATTGAAAACTTGAACGCATCGACGCTAGTTACTTTGCGATGATAATTTTTCTTGCTGCGATTAATCATCGCAAGTAACAATCTGAATCGATCAGTTTTACTGGTCCATTTAAATGGGTCACAACGATATTCACTATATGCGTAGTTTTTTGAAATATTACAAGAAGGTCGATCTCGCCCTGATAATTCGGACCTCGTGTTCCACCGTTTTCAAAAATTTTCACGGTCAATCTTTTCTCGCCCCAGCCTCATAAAACCGTTTCTTTACTTTCCAGCGATGAGACGACCCGGCACCATTACTATCTCCAGCTGCGCGACAACGTCGTCCGACATGGCGGCGGGGTGGAAAGCCTCCACCCCCACCACCCCTTGCACAAACCGGGGGTGGTTGCGCCCTTGCTCGCGCTTGCAGGGCTCGCTCTTCAGGCCGACCTCGGCGACTATTCCGAGGAGCGTCATCGACCTCACGCCGGTTCGGTCGGTTACTGCAAGTCTACCGACTACCTTCCACCCCACGTGAGTCATTACTCTTAAGATTTCCATCAACCATGGGATATTTCCCAATGGGGGTGATGGTGAAGGGTTGAAAATTTATTACTCACTTTTGGGAATCGTGTGATGATTATGTTTATCGCATGTTTGTGACACGCACGCGTGTTGAATAAAAAAAAGCTAGCGTTTTTATTCTATTTTCCGCACTACGTCGACTGTAATGAATGAGGTGTACAGCCGGACAACGAGTTACAACGGTTGGCTCAGTCGGTGAATCAGCTGCGAAAGTTACCGACTCTGTGGAGAAGATAACTGACAATGAGTAACGACCGGCAGGTGCTGCCCTCTGAGTACACAAGTGTGAAACATCTTTTACTATTACTTCGTGGTTTGGACAAGTTCAGTTTTCAAAGCTTTGATTAAGGGTGAATGTGGGCTTTATCCGTGAAACAAAAATTAGTCAAAAAGTAAAACCAGTTGTAAAATATTTCAACACTGTTATTTACGTCAATGAATTGTGGTAGAAACAAAAATATTAAAAATATTCGAGTAATGATTCTATAATTGAAACATTCAAAATTATTGAATTGTGGTATTTTTGATTTCATTCTAACGTTTTTAAACTCCGGATGGTAGTAGAAGAGACGGAGGCACGACGGACCCCTTAAACCGCTAATTATTTTTTGTGGTTCTTGAGCACCGGCTACAAGTTGTTTCGATGTATCTCGAACAGGTTCATCGGTATTTTTCGATGAGTGAAAACAAAAAAAAACAGCAAAACTCCGGGCCGCGAGCCCTCTCCAAAAATTCGACACATTTTTTTTTCTTCTAAATAACTGTATCCTTTAATTCTATTTGTATTGAATAAATCATTGATTATATTATCTATCAATATGTATGACAAAAAAAATGTATACTCCGGAGCAAATGGCCTTTATCTCAAATATAGTTTTTAAAATAGCTGTGTCTCAAAGGAATGTTGCAAACTTCAATTCAACACCTATTAATCGAACCTCCAATATCTCAATATTAAAGGAAAAAATTTATTTTGCCTACATATTTTGGGGGGTTCGTCCAAAGCAGAAGACCATAATACAAATATGAATCGACTAAAATGTACTTTAAATTATATAAATGCAGGCGGTTTTTACTAACCTACTCTGAAATGCATAAGTGCAGGCAAAAATTTTACGCTGAATTACATGAATGCAGATGGATTCCGGTGAAGCGTATACTGGATTGAATAAATGCAGGTGGACTTCAGGGGGAATTTAATGTAAATTGCATATAAATGCAGATAGCTTAACCCCATGAGATTAAAGCCTATGAGACATTGACGTGAAATACCCTCGTATGTGGCAATAAAAATCTAATTTACACTTTTCTTTTTTTTTTGTTCACATTTCCCAGATGTGTATCGAGAAGAATATACTTAGTATTCTTAGCGCCCAGCATCGAGATAATCGCGGATTGTCACGAGAGGAAGCGGAGCTCCAATATATCCGGGAGGCGGTGCTCCTGGAAGCGCCGCTCAACGCGCACCTCTACCGGCTTCGTAGGAGCAAAAATGAAGCCGGCCCTGGACGGATCCTTCTCGCGATTTGCGCTCGTGGAGTCCGCGTATACGCCGAGGAAGAGACGCCTCGAGTATTTGCCTGGAACAACATCGGCAAACTCTGCTTTGATGTAAGTACTTTCGCTCAATCTGCGGAACTCTTCAAGAGATAATCGCGTACCCGTTTATTCTTGCAATACATACATTTGCACATACGTACAATTATATTCGTCGTGAATAACCCCCATAATGCGAATCTAAAATTGTCGGATACACTTAACGCTACATAATTTTACTGAAGAAATAATTTTCCTACGGGGGGGGGATGCACTTTAATTAAAATTGACCCTGCCTGATATTGAACGTAGAGAGCTGCAGATTCGTTTTTTGACTCCGTTTCTTGATCGAAATAATCATCTTGAACGGGAAATTAATTCAATTATTTTTAGGCTGTTTGTAAAACCTTTATTTAAAAAAAAAAAGTAAAGATATCGAAAGTGCAATACGATTCATTATTCAAAACCGTTTTCTGAACACGTGAAAACATCGGCAACTCTTAATCTTGAAAATTGTGAGAGGAGATGAATTTTTTCAAGAAATTTTTTCTCTATCAACTGTTATTATCTTACTTTTTTATTATACATATATCGACGTTACACAGGTTACCTGACTTCAAAAATATACAATATCAACAGTCTAACTCTCAACGATTATTGCGTTATTTAACGCTCACGCTGAAAGACTGAAATATAGTATTTCGCACAAGCTGGAAGCTCGCATGATACAGTTAAACATCATTCATTCTATCACAGTATTCACAGTTCTCGGCTTACACACAGGGGCAGAGTGATTCGTGAACGGATAATTTTTTGGCCAAGTCGATTATGTTGGCAACGCAGAATCAACCGACAGCGCCATCAGCGGCCAGCCGTAAACCCGTTTGAATTTTATGTTGTTGGTTTCGGTTGTGTTTAGGACACGGTCTTACATACAAGACCGTGGCTTAGGAAAACTGCGTTTGTTTCGCGGTCGGCCGGTGGTGGCGCTGTGAGTTGATTACGCGTTGATTTTGCGTTGCCAACGTAATCAGCATGGCCGAAAAATTAGTCGTGTTTGAATCACTGCCCCCGTGTGTATAGATCACGTGAAATTTCGTCTATAGCAATTTCTACTTATTTCACACTTTTCTGAAGCTGCATGTGTCTTAGTTTAACGTAAAGTAAAAGTGTCTTAAATTAACGACACAGTTATACAACCCATAATTATAACAGCTTTTTCAATATCAAAATTTCCTCCCAATTCATCCCTTCCCACAATTTTGAAGATTAAGAGACACCGATTTTTTCACCTGTTCAGAAGACGGTTTGGAACAATTAATCATACTGCATTTTTGATATCGGCATTTTTTCAAAAATAACATTTTGCAATCAGCCTAAAAATGACCGAATTGAATTCCCGTTTCAGGTAGTTATTTCTATCGAGAAACATAGCTCGAAAATAAATCGACAGCTCTCTACGCCCCCTTAAGTATTTAATAAATACCATTCAATTGTAATGCCCAAAAAAAAAAAAAAAAAAAATCGGATATATTTGACTCTTAATCTGAAATTACATTAAATTTTCAAAATTCTAAGTGATTCTGATTTTCTGTCTTTAATTTGCAGCGTAAAAAGTTTGAAATTCGGGCAGTTGACCAACCGGACAAACTCACCTTGTACAGTGGGTGCGATGACAAAAGTAAATTATTGTTGGGACTCTGTCGAGACACCCATCAATTTTCCATGGCTATAGCACCACGACTGAGCGAGGCGCGACGTCGCGAAGAAGAAGGTGAGATATATTATTACGTTAATAGATATATTATTACGTTAATAGATATATGCCGAGCGTTTAACCACTTATCAGTTTGTGTGTGCATTTCATATGATTTCGCAGATTTTTTTGGAATTTCAAAGGATTTAAAGCAGTACATCTGATTTGATAGATTTGAAAGATTTCAGACG
Source organism: Neodiprion pinetum (assembly GCF_021155775.2). Lineage (NCBI taxonomy): Eukaryota > Metazoa > Arthropoda > Insecta > Hymenoptera > Diprionidae > Neodiprion > Neodiprion pinetum. Next base: position 20,214,590 of record NC_060234.1, read on the forward strand.
ATCTCCAAGAATTTCAAGAAACTTCATAGTTTTAGTGATTATATGTCATCTCAAAGATTTCAGATGATTAGACAAGGTTTAACAGAATTTCGGAAAATTTTGAAAGTGTCCGTAGGATCTTAAAAATTCCATTTCATTTCTAAGATTTGAGATATTTGGGATTGTTTCACATGTCGTTATGTAGGATTGTGCGTCAGTAGTGTACATCGGCGTAGGTTGATGATGAAATGGAACCAGTAACTAGGATACTGATTTAAGTTGGTATCGCTGTAAGAACCAATAGCGCCCTCTGCCTGCAATCCCCTACTGGTCCGTATTGCGATACCAACCTGAATCAGTACCCTAGACACAGTTTCCGTTTCAGAATCCACTTCCGCATGTATACATAAGATTTGAAAGGTGGTCAATTCCTTGCTATATGACATGTTAATTAGGACATTGCAAGTAATAAACAAAACTAATACAATTTATCTCATAATCGAATTATAAACCTGGGATAAGCTAAGTTACGTTCAACCCACACAGCAAATCTACACGGTTGATGAAAAGAACCACATCACACCGTACAATTCGTTTTTGCAGAGCGGAAGGTGCTGCGAGACTGCTACATGTACCCAGCGAGGTGCAAATTAAGCTTAGCTGCACGAGGCGCTCGGAGTGACCAACGCATCTCTGTTATTTCAAGTACTTCTTCCAACACAACGTCGGGCATAGTGAGCGATCGAGTTCACAGTGAAGATGAACCTGATACTGCACCAGCTTCAACAGAGTGTCTACCTCGGCTCACAGAGTATCCAAACCACACGCAGCCATCGCAAATCATCAACGGCACTAACGGTGACGAGCATTCCAGGCCGTCGTCTCCTGCTTCTACGGTGGATGGTGAGAATAAAAAAATTAAGAATCACATCCTTCCAACTTACCTTTTTTAAAAAAATAGACTTGCTCTATTTGTGTGCTGAAATTTGATGGAAATGGATTTTCTTTCAACACTTGTAACAACTTCTGTACAGAAGTTGACAACATCGAAGCTGCGCCGTCATCTGTAGCACAGCAACGCCTCGTCTCGACCGCAGGAGTAACAGCGGAAGGCTCGCAGTGCAGCAGTAATTGCAGTACAGTGGTTATTGTTAATGTTCCCGATGGTCCTCCTCCACAAATACGAAGAGCATCTGCAACGTCAAGTCTCGAATTAGGCTACTCGCATACGGCCCAAAATTCAGCTGTTTCTTCAGAGACTGCGAGTTTTCCTGGTGCGATTTACGATAGGTGTAGAAAAACTGGAAAATATGCCGGTGAGTTCCAGTTTACATTCGTCTTTATATTCTGCAAATGCGAGTTTCCTTGATATGCAAAGATTGCGAAGACTCGAGGCTCCGAAAATTTTAGGAATTATTTCCAAGGTATAAAATTTCAACTGTGCTTTTATATAATGCCGATAGGTAGTATAAATTTGTAATTAACTTGTCAAAACGATATTCTTTACGTGCTGGACGAGAATTTAACTTCTTTTGAATAAGGTAATGTGGTAATTAATTGATGTTTCTTTTAACTAAGCATAATAGAAACGTGTTTCGAAACACAAATTTTATGGTATAAGTATGCAGCTGCGATACCAATTAATAATTCCATCTATCGCATCAAATGAAGCTACGAAAACCATTTGATAAATTAACGAAATATCCTTTCTGCATTTTTTTCAGGCACTGACATCGCTAGTGAAACAAGTGGCGTTTATACTCTGAGGAGTAGTGAAATGCAAGACGAACGTAACACAGATGTGTACTCACCAACAGGAATCGCGAATGCATCTTCAGCTGCGAGTGACGTTTGCGCTATGAGTTCGGTTCCCTCAACAACAGACGAAGCCTCAGTGACTTCCGGCTTCTACACAATTCACAGCGGCCTGAGATCAGAGACTAGTGGTGTCTACACCGAAGACGTAAACACAGAAGATCAGGAGCCGATATATAGTATTTGCAAAGACGGTGATCAAGTTGAAAACAGGAATTCGGGAATGGACGAAGCGCTTCTTGAACAGGAGCTCGAAGACTCGAGGTCGAGAAGCAACAGCATTTTGAGCGCTGGCAGTTTCAGGGGAGATGGGAGTGACCCATCGGACGTAGGACCTCTTCTCTCCGCAGACGAACTCTCCGATTTAATCGTTGGGAGATATCCGCCTCGCAAGACGATCAGCAATTCCATGGACTCGGACTGCGACTACGTAACCCTTCCGCCTCCGCCACCACCTCCTAGAACTGACAGTGAAAGGCAGCTCCCTCTTCCGCCACCGTATCCAGTGAGCGGAGATTACGCGACGATTAAATCGCCCATGAGCGAAGCTTCCATCGAACGGGAACCACCGCCACCTCCTCCATACAACGCTGTTCGAGGGGATTTCGTTCCTCTGCCTCCACGAAGGTCCGATCCTCCGCCGCCTCCCCCCTACACGGCACCGAGAGAAAGGATTCAGATCCCTCCGCCGACCCCTCCGAGGAACGACGCAGTCACTCCAAGGGAGCCTCCACCACCGCCGCCGTACCCTGAAATTCCAGATCATCAGGAGGCGGTTTCGACGCTGTACGATAAGGGCGATGAGGAAAATGGTGCCAAAGTTACGGCTGGTAAGTCCTACGGCAGTCTGAATAGAAGCAACGCTGTTTCGACATCTTCGTCAAATTTCTCTTCGGGGATCGTAACGAACGTAGTTCAGACCGCAGCACCGAAACCACCGCCTAGAATTCAACCGCCGACCTATCCTGGGGACAAAATGAAACCCACTCCGGTTCACGCTCCAGTCGCCGCACTCGTCGTTGGGCCTAATAACTATTTGGACGTCCACGCTTCGCGGGGTGGATCGCTGCTTCTTCCTTACCTCTCACCGGCTCCTCCGCCTACGACGCATTCCAGACAACCGCCTCCGCCGCCACCCAGCTTAGCTACCGTGTACACAAGTCAGGTAGCGAGATCGCAGATCGAACAGTACAAGCAACAATTGTACTCCGACGTCGACTTCGTCATGTTCCCACTGAAGGATCCGGCCGTTTCTAAGCAGGAGTACATCGACGCTAAACAAGGATCGCTGATTGCAGCAATGGCGGCTTACCCTCCACCGCCTTACCCTACTTTTAACAATAAATCGTCGGTCGTTTATCGCAGCACGCCTTATCTGCCGGGTTCTTCGTTCTCTTCACCGTCCAAATACGCTTCTAACCAAAACTTGAGTATCGCCGGCGATTCTTCAGGTGGTAATTACTTGCCGCAAAGCAATGTAAGCAGCCACTACGCGGCGAGCACGAGCTCTTTGTACAGCGGAGCAACCTGCTCATCTGGAGGAAGCCATAGTCTTCGAAGAGAACCACCTGCTCCTACGCATCCTCATACTCTACATGGATTTTCAAGGACTAAAAGCGACGATAATATACTTAAAAGTTTTGACTTGTCGCTCAACACTAGGGTTTCGTCTTTGTTGCAGCCGAAACATCGACGGTTACCACCGCCGCCACCCCCACCTCCTTATAAGATTCAGGTAAGATCAGATTTAATTAGATTGGATCTTGACATAAAATATTTGCTTCTCAAAATGATATTTAACCGATATTTGAATACAGCTCCATATTTTAACGTCTGAAGAGCATGTCTTCAAGAATACTGTCTCCAAATCGGTTCGGCCGTGTTAGAAATATCGTAGAAACTGCAAAACGTCACCAAACGAAATGCTAGATGTTACTGTCAATAATAATGATTTCTATTGATAGATTTTAATGAAAAATATGCAAATGTACCTCGATCTATATCATTTTCCATGAATTAAACCCCAATTGAAATTCATGGTTGGCAGTCAAAATGTGCATTCCCAAAATTCGTCTTTTTTTTCTGCCATCTTCTTGTATACAGAGTGAATTCCTAACGATTGCATGGTCTGTTGTCTGCTGAAATTGAATGCGCACGCGCTACGATCCGAGGGGAGTTGTTTATCAGGGCGACCAACCATTTTAAATTTAGACGACAGTTCGCCGCGATGGATGTAACCAATGCAACCTCAAAAATTTTAACAGTTGTCGTTGGTAATTGTGCTCAATTCTTGACTGTCAAAATTTTTGAGGTTAGATACGGTTGGTTGCCTTGGCAAATGACTGCTCTTGGATTGTAGCGCGTGCGCAATAAATTTCAACAGATGACGGACCATGCAATGGTTAGCAAATCATTCTGTACATACATATAGTATGTATATATGTGGTGTTTGATTTTCATGGAGCTTGAAAAGATAACATTATCGTTCGAACGTAGTCGTATTATTTAGAGCGACGCGAATTGAAGAAAAGTATCTCTAGTTGAACAAGGAAATGGATGTCTGCTGGATGAATTTTAGAGCAGAAAAAAGTATAAATATTCTATACGATTTCAGATTCGTCAGTCTTTCGTAGGTTCTTCCCCAACGATCGGAAAAGAATAGAAACGGATTGAGAATTTCAATACGATCTATTCCGATTTCTTTATCCAAATGGATGTTTCGTATTCTTTGAAAAGAATTAATTCGGATAAAAAGAATTGAATCGGATTGATAATTGCCATCCCTTATTCTAAATAAATAATTGAAACGAACAAGCTATTAGAAGTAGCATTGTCGCGAATATGAAGGGATAGAAAAGAACAGGTAAAATCGAATAGTAACGAATAAACATTTAAGAATTAAAACGAATAGTGCCTCATTGGAATAACTCATGCTTAATTCGGAAACTTAAAGAAATGGGATTCATAATTCTGCTAATCGTTCCGTTTCTATTCTTTTCCGATTGCTGGGTCATTTATCACATTCGTTCTTGCTCTTGATGTTGTACTTAAATTGTACTAACTCTTTCAGTTAAATTATAAATGACTTCAACAAGGAGAAATATAACTCTTAGTCTGATGAAATGTAACTGAACGAATTGGCGTATTTGTTACAGACTTTGGAAAAGAGTCAACCTCTTCCATCGACCTCCTCATCGTCGATAAATACGACAAAGTTGAATAGTTCGTCCATGGGAATGCCGGAAAGGGACGATGGTAAGGATGACGGGATGTTGGACATACGAACTTTACGTGAAAAAAGTCGAAATTTAGACTTGCCACTAATATCGGCGCTCTGCAATGATCGGTACCTTCTGAAACAAACGAACGCCTTTGTCCTACCCAAGCACCCTACCGAAGGCAACGTTGTTTCATCTTCGAAATCGAGCTCGAGGAGCAGTAGCGGGACTTCGAGTAGAAACAAGTACCCAGTGAGCGGTTTATCCACAACACAAATTTCCAAGCCCCCTAGGAAACCCTCCACAAGTACTCACAGGCATCCCGGAGAAGCTAAAGGAAATGCTCATAGATTACTGGCCGCTTCTGGGCCATCGCCGGCCAAAAAGGATCCCACAAGAGCGTCGCATTCATAGTTCAGCAAAGCAGTGATTTCTATCTATAGAACATGGTTTGAGATCTGCAGAAATTTGACTGTTCTTATCTGGCCGCGGATTAAGACTACGAACTGCCAGAGGTAAGTCTCAGTGGCGAGTGTTTGGATTAGAATCACCTGTTATAGTAACTCGGATAGAACGACCCATTGGACTTACAGACCTGGCCAATGCAACAAGTGCAGCAAATGTGCTGGTTGCCGATCTTTGCTCTCGACACAAAAATTTCTGAACTACTTTTGTGCCGCATTATATTTGATAAATAGTTTTTAGATGTCTTCAAAGTTCGTGATTTTAAGTACATTTTGTGGTGACAATGGAAATTGAAATTTTTTCATTCGAGATTTTTAAAAATCAACCGACAATTTTTGATACATGATAATAACGGTTGACAAATATTTTATAAAAAAATTCAGAGTTTGTAAGACTTTTTCAGAATTTGGTTCTTCCAGCATTAATTAATTTATTTTTATTTTTTTTTTCGGAACAAATGGGAATATTTATCCATCAGGGTTATTTCCCTATTCTTAATCAAAGAAGTTGTATGTGAATAGATCAACATGAAAGTGTGTAAATAAGGCCTGAGAACATTCTATTTGAATGTCTGAACTGTTTACTTGCTGAAAAAACATTATTCAACAGTATTGCAGACTTTGAATACTTTGAGCTGCATTCGAAAATAATTAGTATCCTGAAAATGCGTTTGATGAATTTATCAATTGAAATTACACTCGAATCAATTCAGTGATGTCAAAGCTTTAATTGAATGCAAATCATCGTATTTAGTCTATAATTTTAGCGAGAATCTTGTTATTTCGTCACCGATCGGAGTAATAAGTTCCCCACTTGAGCACCGAATTCTTCAGAAACAATTCAAATTAAATATTTTCCACTTGAAAGATTTCAACTGATACGTCCTTTCAGAATTGAAATATTTATGAAAGATTTCAAATATTCTGTTTAAAAAACGTTTTTCAAATTGAGAGATAAGTTGTAGCTTCAACGTTGCTTAAAATTGAAACAGAGCGAACACATACATATTTCTCTACATGTCACGTCTTAACGTCATTCACTGGTACACCTATACATACTACGCATCTATACATATCAGTTTATGTCACTAGTGAGATGAACATATGAAAAATGTAAGCAAGTAGCTTTTTTATTCTCGATCTTTGTAATTATTATATAATTGTACACAATATTTTTAATGTATATTGCATATTGTGCAATCAATGAAATAAATGTTTTTTTTTTTTAAACAATAAATGAAACTTGTAAAGAGCATGCCATGCAAAGTCCGTGACATTAATAATTCAGTTTTTCGATTGAACACATTAAAGATTATTGAAAAAGAGAGCTACGTTACAGAATTATCTAACATTTAATTGAATGTATTTCCGAAGCATTGCACACCAATGAAGAATTCGTTGCGAGGTAAAAATTGTTTATTGTAGAGGATTCGTTCAATAGAATAAGTATTTTTTTTTTTTTATTTTTTTTTTATTTTTCTTTGGGAATCGCATTCATGTTCATCCATTTCAGGATGAGGATGATCCTGCATGCTCAACATTTTTACACAATTATAGAGCTTAGTTGGTTAAACCCGCGAAACAAACTGCTAAATTTTGTAATTTCGTTAACGGCTTTCTCTTGTTAAGACGCCGCTGAACTGGCTTGTCATATATATAATATTTCGTGATGTTATAAGCGGGGAAACTTCTTCGTTAAAGTGCATGCCGAAAATTTAGTTAGCTTTCCGTAAATATGGCTCACTTGAACGAGGAAATTTTCAGGTAACAGGAGCTCGTTCATGATTTTCGCTTTCCTTTTACGTCAATTTTCTGGTACAGCACGATACTAAGTCATTTTATTGGCCTATTCCGGTAGATCTGACCAATTAAATCACTCGGTGTCGACTCTTTTAGTTCCACGTTGAATGTCCATACAAACTGTCATAGCGCTTATGCCGTCTCGAAATATGAGAAGCCAGTTCAGCGGCGCTTTAAGCACGTTTCGAAGGATTACAGTGCCAAAATAATGACTTTTTTTTGTCTATATCTCTATCACGATGACAATGAGAAATTATTGAGATACGATTTATAGTAATGAAAATGATTGCCAGAAATCATTTTAATACATTTGATAGAGAGCGGACGTTGAATGAAATACCTAGCTATTTAGTCAATTATACTATTGATCAAATATGTAATTTCAAATAATTTTCATAGTCCGTGCTTCTTCATCTCAGGGTGCCATTTTTCATTGTATAATTTTTTAATTTCATCACGACTTTCAATGTATTGTGAGAACCGTAAATATACCTGAAGGCTTCATTGCGTATTATGGTACAAGGCTTGTCACAAGCAGTGTGAATGTCAGGTGTTCATTGGTGATTATATTTACAAATTCTTTTATTCTGATTGGTTCAGTATATCTCAAAGTATGTTATACAGCATGAATATAGTAGGTAAACATACAATGTATAATAATCCTCTAGTAAAATATGAACTGTACTTTTTATTTGCAAAATACCTTAGATAATAATGTTTTAAAATGCAATAAATTGAAATTTTCTCTTCCGTTAAGGTTTGAATTGGAAGACATAATTTTCGCATTGATTATTTATGCACTAAAATTTCTCTTTTGAAAGCGCTCTGGTCAGTCAACACGTCGTAACATTTTCGTGCACCAGTTGATTCGATTATTTTACTTCATTCTTCTTCATCCCATCAAATGAAATTATTCATTGAAACGCATCTAACATTTCGAATAGAAATGGGGCATTCCATGCCAAATCGCCGAGATTTTAATCCCACTATTACTAATTTGGTTAAAACTTTTTCAGACTACGTTCCATTTTCTCTGCATCTTTTCAGGCAATCGTATTCCAGTTATGAATATTAAAACCTTTTCATTGCATACTTGGACCGTTTTTGTAATTTTCAGAAAATTATAAAACATTGTATTTCTGATATCGATTTTATCTGCAAGACCAGTCCTATGCTTATTTTAAGGTCGACCTCATGGTGGAGTCGGTTACTTTCTCATGTTTGCAAACACTGAGATTCTTCAAGCGTTTAATTTTTTTCAATTTGGGAATTGCGATAAAAAGTTTTAAAAAATCAAAACGATGAAATAAAAATTGAACCCTTCATAGTGATTCCAAATGATCACTATAAAAAATTCGAATTTTTAGAATCTTTCAAGAGGTTCAAAAATAGACGACCCAGATAAAAGCTGCAACTTTCACAACTCAGAGACGATTGAATTAAAGAAAAATAAATAAATAAATAAAACGTAGGTTCTCCTCTTACAAGTGAAATTTTCATCCAAAATTGAAAATAGTGAGGTTCAAAACTCCGAGATTAGGCTGCTCTCTATTGTTTGCCGAAATAGAATCAGATACAATATAAAAATGAATGTATTTTTTTTTTTTTTTTTTACTACTTTCCACATTCTTACTACAATTTACGTATTTTATTGTTTGCTCAATTGTGTTAATTCATAACGTGTGGCAGAAAATTATATATATAAGTCTTATTATACACAGTTGTAGAGATAAATACATACTTATAGCTACTTGTAACTCACAACTTAGCGTGAGGCCCTAAGAATTACGTTTAGGTATAGTGATATACTGTTAATTTAGACAAATTTAGTGTTACTATACAAACATGTTGAATGTAATATTTATTTTTGAAATTTGTTTTACTTTCGTTCATTATACGCATCTGCTCTGTGGTATCTCGTTAAATAAAATAAACAGCTGTGTTCTAACTAGATTTACAATTTTTTGTCATAGTGTCAGGGTCTGCCGAAAATTCAAATGCCAGCTGTTTCGATTATTCACAATAAATATAAATAATAAACTTTTGCGCGTAATATTTTTGCAAGTATTTCGGATATGCACAAAATTTACCTGATCCTGAAAAATATACTACAAAGTAGATCTGCAAATTTAATCTAGCAGATACTATACGACATATAGTATCGGGCTATTCCACCTGTAAGATTACAGGCTTGCAAGATAATCTTATATTATTAGTTTATGAATTACGAAGTAATACTTATTTGTAATTCTAGTACGTATGTTACAATACTGTATAACGGTAATTATATGTATAATTACATTTATTAATTAATATTGAATATTAAAAATAATAGCATACAATCCATTCTTGTACATAGAATACGTAAATCCATTGGACTTGCTACAGATGAAAACCTTATGTACCACACGCCACCTCACCTATGAATAATAAATTTTTTTTAATAAAACCGAATTCTCAATTTTCAACGTTTATCGCTATAGTCCATTCGCATATTTTTCACCTGATTTAGCAATTCGTCGTACATAATTATTTCATTATTTGAATACATGTATTTGCTGGTTTGTCTGACGTTAATGAATGTTTATGACGCTTTTGCAATGGAAGGATTACACATCGGTAAATAGTAATAAATTCCAGTGAATCAGAGTTGAAAACTATTCGGAGTTTTATTTGGTATGAAGTATTACATCCTATTCTCATTGTCAGTGACAAATTAAGAAAGTTACTTCTTGAGAGAGATGAAACGGAAAAATTAACCAGATTCTGGATACACTTACAAGATATAATATTAGGAAAGGATAGAGATTAAGGAGATTGGTGAGCACTTCTCAGGGGAAGGCGGTGAGAGGGGTAAGCCTATTCTTATACACAGGCCCAACCGATGGTCCTCAACGTCGTTCTCAACTAATAAAATTAAAAAAAAAAAAACTTCAAAGTAAAGGTTTTTGGCAGCTTACTAATGCGGTATGCATCGTCTGTCATTTCATCACTTTTGCCAAATCAACTGAATTGTATTTCGCTATTATATCATATAATTCCGGAAAAGTATTTTATGAGCATTCGCTCGATGATTATGGGTAAAAAATTGTGCAAAACACTTAGTATTTTTTACTGTTATTCGAAAACGATACAGACAAAGATCATACTTCATACTTTTTACCATTTACATAGTTTTTCATTGAGATTCCTACATTTTTTATTCTTCGATATTATGCAAAAACTTGAATCGCGAGACTACATTCTAATTTTCCTCACCAACCTTCTAAACTAAAAAATCGAAATTTTGTCTAATCGTAGACAGTTATTAATCGACCACACATTTTTCCTATCAATCGATTACTCAGGAGTACCGATTAATTTTCAATTAACTGAATTGAAGCATTTCCATTTAATAAGCATTTCCCGATTATTTGGCCTTTCAATTAAGTGTTTTTTCTATTAATTCAATGTCCTGTGCAATACGCATGTAAGCCCCAGGAGGGTGGGGGGGGCCCATCCATTCAGCTATCCTTGCGAAAGTTAAAAAAAAATTTATTTAAATTATGTGTCTGTTGTAGAATTGACGTGTAATATATGCCAAGAGGCATTTAGCAAGACAGTTTTGATCAACATCCTTCTGCGACTTTCGATCTACCCACCCTCTACTTACCCTTTACTCACCAGCTCACCCTCCGAACTAGCCCATTATGCAAACTTTTTTTTCCCTTGTCTGCCCGGTTCAAAATTAGAGGCGTACTCATTATCATGGATTCTTCAAGTTTTAATGGATTAGGAGTTATCAAATAATCATACTTAAAATCTGACATAAAGTTGAATAATTCCAACAATAGTCATTTTCTTACCTAGGGCGTAAAGTATTACGCCCGTGGTGCGAACAATATTTTTCGTCTCATGTAGGCGTAAACGGTATTTACCGGTTCGTTTCGTGTGTGTTACGGACAAAACCAGCTCGAGGACGATTTTAGTCGTTGTTTACGTCCATATAGAGACGCCTTGTTTTGATTATTAGTTAATGGTCAGAAAACTAGTTTTGTTTATACAAAGGTCCCTTGAGGAGAGCATCCACCGCGTAGAGTGGTGGCAAGCGACTGACATTGGGGACTTAAGGGTCGTCCGCCACGTAAGCAGATGAGGAAGATAATAAACTGTTGCAGAGGCGGTGGCATAGCCCCGTGGCATGAGGCGGATTGTAAAGGTGGGCTCGCTTGGCAAACGTTTGGATAGTAGCGGGACCAGACAACTAAACGCATGCGCCGAGGACAGCAGAGCGCATGCGCCGACGATGGGCGAGCGACCGGGAGAAAGAAGAGGGGGAAGAAGCCTGAGGCCAGCAGCAGCAGCGGCAATGTCAGCTCAGTTTTGGTTCACACTTTGTACTGCGCACAAGGAAGCTCTCCCCTAATAAAGACACTACCAACTCGACATTTTCGTATCGCTGACTCGCTCCTCACCCACCCACGAACTCCGTCTTACTCGCGGGCAGGTCGTGCGAATAACAGTGTGCGTAAAATCCCGCTTTACGCCTACTGTGACGAAAAAGGAATTATAAACTAATACCTAGAATGATTAAAATACTCAACAATATGCTTGCAGTATTTGCAATATACAATCATTGCGACAAGTATATGCAGGTATATCTTAACAAATGCTTCACACTTTATCCAAAACACTGGTGATCCGTATGTAGATTATAGAATGATTTTGTACCTTTCCCCTATCACAGGCTGAGGGGGAACACTTGGATCTTGTTAATTATATCGAAATGAAGCGTTTGAAGTCAAAACTCTTTCCTGCCGGGTGCCACAAGTATTCCCGCTAAATTGTTGAACAGTGTTAAAGCACCTGCCAGGAATGTGATGACGATGACGATGACTGTTGTGCATCATTTTAGTGAGCTCAATATTGATGCAGAGGTAGAATTGTATTATCCAGGCAGCATTAGCGTCTTAACCTCTCATTTTCTTTCTCGACGCTGTCTTTTCGCGGATCGCTCGTGGGAAAATTAGGTTGAACGGGACGTAGGAGAAATACAAAATAACAAAGTAAAAAACATTCTTTAAAAATCTAAATTCAACCATATTGCGAGCCTTGACTTTTCATCGTGGCGGTTCTTAACATGCATTGATGAAGTGCAATGTTGCAAATTATATTGCCAAAAATCGTTTGATAGACTGGAAGTAGGTAGCTATATATAAGTTATGGTAAAATCATTGCAATATTCGATTACGAAGGAAATAATTCAGTTGAATCACTGTCAACTAAGTTTGTATTCGATTCGGAGATGTTACACTGGTCTACAAAAAAAAAAAAACTTCTGAGTCTCCTTATTATTATTGTATATAATTATAATAAATTTGATGCTCTTGTATCGAAATATAGTAATAAAAAATATGTACGACGTATACTTTTAACGTAATGTTTTATGCAACAAAATGCTATATTTGCTCACAAAGTATAATAAAACACTAATGATAGCAACGATATTTATGAAAAAAAAAGTTGTGAAGTTGAAAAGTTTAAACATTAAAATCGTCAGAAAATATATCTACTAGTCTAATTCTAGTTATTACGTAGTTTTATTTCTTTTCACGAAGTCACAACCAGAACTGCGCAATCGCATACATTGGCTCTACATACATTTCAGAGGTGTGAAAACAGCGTTAAGACGATATCTTTCTTTCTATTTCTATCATGGTTTTGCATGCGCTTACATACAGACACTATTTAAATAAGTGAAAGCAGTGTAAATGCAAAAACAAAACACAACGAATTCTGCATTTTGTACAATAAAAAAATCATATAACGTAATTTATACGTCACAGCAAAAAAATGGAAAACACATATAGATTCGGCAAATTATGTAAAACCTTTATATCTGTAATATTTCATTTGAAGGAGGATTTTGTTGCAGACTTGTGTTATCGGTGTTTTGTATCTTCTATTTTCTCCAGAAAAAGTAATCTGGCTGTCACGTTTTGTTGTAGATATTGCATTTTTTTCCTCAACGTGCGATACGTTTATCCAGTCTTCGTTGAAGGGATGACACACGTATTTTAGATAGCTAATCAGTATATCCTCGTTGCTGGTGAAGTGTTGAACTATATTTTGACATGTTTCGTAAGATGAAGCTCATCAGTGGTGATTTTGATTAAATATGAGCTTATGCGGATAACATACAAGGACAAACAGTACCGTGTATTTACAGAGTGCATTATACCAAAGTTCGCAAACACCGTACAGCTTATCAATATTTCACTCACGTAGCTACAATCGTTGGCTGAGTAAGCTCACATGAGATTCCGTAACACCGACAGGTAAGCCACCGAACTTCTTATTACCTGTAAATATGTACATTCATTTTGAAATATGCACGATGACACGGCGTAGGCGTCATTTAGTCGCCGGAATCGCCTGGCTGCTGTAGTCAATTTTCAGGGACTCGATTTTATGGTTAATGAAGAATAGATTGGGGATGTGACGAAAGATTTATCGAAGCTTAAAATAATTTACTTTTTATACGCCGCAAACTATAGCAGTGTAACTTATTTTGTTTACGATATTGTTACATTAAAGTCCACCAATCGTATATCATTTGACAAATTAATGCCATCAAACTGACGGCAGATGAAAAACTTGACTCAGAGGTGTCAGAAATTCTGCAAAACATCTAGTTTTAGTTTCGGATGTGATAATGACTATCAATAAGCTGAAAATCACAGGTGTGCTAACCATGTGTGAACGAATGTCCTGAAAAATGTAAAAATAAAGACAAAGCTAAAACAAAAGTAAGATATGGCATAGAACTCGCCATAGCAAATGTTTAGACCGAACTTATCCTTTCCTTTCCCATTTCCGCGCGCGCTTTCTACCCCGTCTGATACCCGGAAACTCTAACGCTACCAGCAAGCCGCGGCAAGTTTAGTCGTTAATCGCGAAAGATGGCGCTGATCGCTGGATGAATAGCCATAAATAACCGGGAATTGAGACTCGGAGTCTCAGTCTGATCGAGTCTACGGTAACGATAACATCGCCGCGGATCGTCTTAGGTATTCTCATTTTCCCATTCCCTCAATTGAGTCTCTGTTCATCTCCTCTCCAATTAAAAGTTCACGCCTTCAGGCCTCTGAATCTCACGGCGGCTCTCCGCATGCGAGACAAAACCATTGATAGTACAAATCACACCTCATACACTCCTGACACGACTTTATTTACGATATAATAAGGGGTTTTTTTGCCTCAGCGGCTTTTCCCCTGCGAGTCAATAAATTGCAATAATTTTCTTGGCTCAATCGAGTGTTTTGATTACTTTATTTCGGCCCAAATCTCATCCTCCGATCGTTATTTTTTTACTATAGAATCACGGAAGCCTTCCATGTTGGAAAGTTTTTCGACTCTACGGCGAATGTAATAGCATTGGAAAATTTGATGAATCTGAAGATTTTTAAGTTTCGCCTGACTATTTCTTGATAACCACAAGTCATGCAGTCAACTATTGACTCCAAATACGCTCTCTTCGTCGAGATGAAAAAAATCAGAAGCCGAAAATTCAACATATTTTTCCATAACGCATCTGCATATTTAGTACAACTGTGGATGATTTTACCGTATTTTGATTTTTGAGCCATTTGTTTAACTCCGAGAAGAATTTTCGGATTAACTCATGCGTCGACAAATACTGTTACAAAGGGTGAAATCACCCGTTTTGCCCCCTTTTAATGATCTAGTAGTTATCATAGATAAAAGACGTTTATAAACCTCTTGTGTCTTTAAAAAGAATAAGGTTGCTGCGTCAACCAACATTATTGTAAAAACAGTCTTGTTTCAGACTTAAAACGAGAAACACATATCTTGAAATTAAAGCTTTTTCACGACATTTTATTTACGCCTTTGATTTTGGCTTGATAATCAAACTCACGGATCCATATTTATCTCCGTAACGTCTAAGAACGTTACAATACATTTAATGTCAGGTGACTTGTACAAAATTCATTCCCAAGCAAAATAAGCTATAATTCATTAAAATACAACAACAGGCTGGTTTTCAGCGCTAAAAATGATTACACAATAATAAAAGAATCTAACTGGTCTAAAATGATTTTAAAGATTTAGACTCCTTTCGTTGAAATTTACATAGGATATATTACAAATTTTGTCATTGAGAAGAATGATTCTTTAAATCAAATCCACCTTAATAAACTTTAGCTAAAGCTTCCGAATCTCCGTTGCATAATTTTTTTTTTTAAACAATCTTTGCTTAGACTGTTAATCGCGGTATATCCTTAATTATACGGTAGTCGACATAACGTCAATCATACATGTAAGTGCTACATCAAACTCTCTTACGCCTGTTGTGGCTTTCAATATTTACTCAACATATTTTATATATATCCTGTTCATTTTGCAAAACTACTCTCCTTTCCTATCGCGAGTTTAAGGTCGATTTATTGCTTGGCAATTTATGAAACAATATTTCTGAAATTGTCTTGTCATACAAAATATTTGAGGTAAATAGTCTCGACTTCTAAAATTAATGTCATGTACATACATAGATGTAGGAAGTGAATAGTCTTGCAAGACGGTAAACAATTGAATGGATAAACGGTATCTATAATTTAAACCCTGTTGACACTCGCGCTGACTTACGTTACCAGCATAGAAATATTTCTTTCTGCGTCAACAAACGCCGTCATCGTTCCTACGTCATTGGAAATTACTTTCATCTCTTTTTTCTCGACTCCCCGAAACCCTTTGAGCATGGTTGTCACGTGACCTGTGTAAGGTTATTTACGCGAATCGGGATAATTTTGTACCAAAACTTGGATTCGATTTGGAGTTTTCCGTAAAATGTTTTTAATATTGTCAGAAAGTGCGCTTAGTGCTAAATAAATATCGTATAGATTTTTGATCCATTTATTTCACTCCGAGACGAGTTTTGTGGTTATATTTTGCAAATTATTCGATCATCCGTCCATATGATAATTCATCGGTTCTAACTGACCAGAGCTCATTTCCCAACATAAAAGCGACTACACCATAAAAGATTTCAAGTTATTAAAAAACCGATATTTTATGAAAAAATGGGATGGATTGTCGTAAATACTCTGTAATTGGACACGTGACCTAGCACTAAAAACACCTGATTAAGACAACTGTAGTTTATGTCTTCTTATGCCACTTTAAAAATTGTACGGTCACTTTTGTCAAAATTTGATGAAAATTGGTCCAGTAATTGCTGATATCAACGGTAAATAAAAAAAACCACTCTCTATATGATATATAATATACGGACATGTGTATAAAATTGTGCACATGATAGTGCTTAAATACCTATACAACGTATAATCTTCCTTTCTCTCTGCACGTGTACCTGCCTCACAAATTTGAATGTATTTTCATTGTGTCGAGGTCAAGTTTTTGTGAAGTTTTTCAAGCATTTTAGTTTCAAAGCGTAGGTTACACATTTCAAAGAAATCTTCAGTGTTTCGGAAAAAGAGAATCTAGCAAATTGTGCTACGATATTACGATAATTTGACAAAATTTACACGTACGTCGGAAAATCTTGACAAGGAAAACACGTAAAATTTTCCAGCGGTTAGGTGGAGCGGCTTTTGGGACTGAATGATGCATGTAACAAACATCATCGACTCTTTTGTCGGTAGGTTGTACCACCGGCAGTTGAAAAATGCATTCCGTAATTTAACGTTCTGAAAATGAGAATCAGGTGTAAAAATAACGTCGGGTAATTTGATAAATGACTTTGCAAATTTACTCAACGACTGGAGAACGGCAAAGTGGCGATAAACGGAGTATGTCAATAATCATAGATAATGGTATCGTATGTTTGTGTCGGCGGTAAATCTTGGAAATTATTTAATAATAGATTAAGCAGGCCTGCGATGGTTTTCTCCTACAAAACTGAGTAGTAATTTCGGTAGGTATTGGGTACGAATCTATAAAATAAATATTGAAAAAATTCTGTCACGTAAATTTTCTGAGAATTTATTGTTCTGTATTCTTAGTACTCCTAGAGTTAACTTCTCAATTTCTGTGTTGCACATATGTATTAATGGTACTGTTGATATTTAAATATGGCGTAGACCATACAAAACCGTGACCCCGACCATTTTTGATTTTGTTGAGAATTTGTAATTTTTTTTCCTTACTGAAAGCAGTGTTTCGGAGTTTTTTTTAGATTTTTGTTTCAACCCGTCTAGACACGATAAATTTTTTTTTTAATTGCTCATAGCTTTTTCAAAAACATATATCAATATCAAATGCTATGTCTTTTTTTTCGTTTTGAACTGTAGTTTCATAATTGACCACTTTTCACGAGATATTTTTACAAGTACTAAAAAATTCGTAGGTTGTGATATTCATAACTTGTACTTTTTACTATTTTTTACTGCGTGTGAACCAAGGAATCATGTTTCCTTCTTGAATTAACATTGCAAGTAGAATGATTTGATTCCATATTATTCTTTTTCAATTTATTGAAGTGGTTTGTACACATTTACATTTTTGCGTGAATATTAGTGTTCGTTTCCGGTTCATATTTTACTGATTCAAAGCTTAGAATTTTTTTTTATATAATACGTTGGGGATATTTGAATCGTTTGCACTAGAGTACCTTTTTATTTCTACATTGTCGTTATTTTGAGGGATGGCGAAGTGAATTTTTCGTATTGCTGGAATCGGCCTAGCATTGTTGTGAAACGGTTTGTCAAATCAAGTTTCATTGCCTGACAGTGCTCTTAATGGTCGGGTTCACGGGTTGGTCGGTTTCGTATGGACTGCCCCATGTCCATGTACCCTCACTATTGTAGTAGTTGTTTGGGGTGATTTTAAGCATATTTAGAGCAACGCAAGTAAAAGAGAAAAAAGAATGAACAGAAGTTTTGAAAAAATTAGAAAAAGGTATCGTAAGTCTTTTCGATTTGTCTACTTCTTTTAAGTCTCGTTTAAAACTAATGCTGTTCATTTTATACATAAGCATTCAGTTTTGTATTCGTTGGATATTTTTTTTCACAAAAATTAAAAGTTTTATTTCGCAGGCCCGTGTATTTTACACACTCCCGACTCACCTCGTTCGTAAGACAATCGCCGATGTAACAATAAACGAAGAGTAATACGACCACCGAGAAGCCGTAAAGTGAAAAATTAAGTAAGTCCGTCTCTTGGCCTTCGGTTGTGTTCTGAAAATAGGTTAACGTAGAGTTTCTATACCGGGGCTAAAGACTATTTTTCCGTACCAGTGATGCTGGTACAGGTATAACATTTTACCACTGTTGTAATTAGCTCTTGAGACATAATTATCATTTCCTCGGTGTTGTGTAAGTCGGAGATTGTGTTTTGTACTGCACGTCGGCAGTACTCGGGCTGTTATGTATGACCCTTCTATTATATCGATTTTGGTCGTACATAGTACTTCAAACAAAACTCTGCATTTTTATTGTAACCATACGACTGCACGTGATCAGCTGCTCAATAAATTTGTGATGAACTTAATGACGAAGCTTACCTTTGGGAACACGTTTCTTGCACAACTCTGAGTTGGGAATTACAGTACAATCTCGTTACAAGAGAATTTCCCCTTCATTCTGCTTGACCGAGTTTTATAGGTTCTACCATTCTACTGATTAAACACGTTCACAGAGAGAACGCTCCGGCAACGAATTTTTTGGAATCCTATTCCCCTAACCGCCCTGACATTCTCTTATAACGACCAAATTAGCGAATCTTTCAATTTACGTAAATATTAAAATTATCCACATTTTCCGATATTCTCAAGGTATTTTTAAAAACCCGCCGGAATGGTCTGATGTTTGATCCGTGAATCGCTCATCCCATAAAAAGAATCACACTTTTTCGATGCTAATTTGTCAAATCCACTGAAATTGGTATTATTCTTTTTCATACGAAAATCCAGATATTTAAATAATATATCGCGTGAAAATAAGTAGTTTAATCCACCACTTGTCATTCAGCAATCCCGAATAAAATTCTCAATATATCTTCCATATTCAAATGTTATGCCACGTTATAAGAGGTACACGATCTGAAAGTGTTTTCGATGCAAAAAAAGTCAAAATTTTCTCAAATATCGTAGAATAAAATCGATCTAATCGATTATATTATTTACCATTGTCAAGCGATTTTGAAGGAAGCATCGATATCAAAGATTTCGTTTATAATTCAAGTATTTAATATTTTCGTAATTTCAAAGAGATCTTCGCAGACTACGAACATAATAATTTGGCAAATACTCAATTTACAACTATCTCGTAATAAAATGAATGAAAAGTGTCGATTTTCGACCGGCCAACTTCGTTCAAAAACAATGGAAAAATTAAAAATCAGTACCGTTCGTTTCTCGCTATGAATAGCTTATCAAGTGATATTGGTGGAGACAAAGTTGAGATGATTGAAATTGTTACCGCGAGTACGCTGTATCCAAGAAAGCATATCAGAAAGGTGCCACCAAACAGTTGCCCTAGAAGAACGGTATTGAAGGCGTCTTCCAGCGACCTTGCCATCCTGTTAAAGTGACCAATACAAAAAAATTTCATCGCGCGATCAAGCCGAATATTCATCGAACTTCCACAGCTACTGATAATTATTGTAAGAATGATTGAGTCAGTCAAGTTTACATACCTAATTAAGCGAACGTGCCTGCTGACAACAGCTCTTATGTTTTCCTTACATCCTTGAGTATCGCAGTTCAAGTTTTTCACCCGATTGGCAAGAACGGATAGTTCGCCACAAACATGAAGCGTCAGCGTCACCATAAGGCAATCGGAGCCCGTGTAGCCAAAGGTGGCAATCAAGACTAATGGAGCTTGAAGAGTGTAGATCAGTGAGTAGACGGCTACGTTCGAGATGTTGTGAAACAAGTGAATTCGGTAGGGCAGGTTGAAAATAATCGTGTCATTTTCTTGAACTTGAAAAGCAGATGTCAGAATTTTATGTACATCTTTGGGATTCGTGGGAATCGAACTTGTGTGATTTACTCGGGTACACTTGGAGAAGAAATTTGTTGCAGCATAATATTTTTTCAAATTCCTCCCTCTAATCTGAAGTTAAATTGTGTTCAAAGCAATCGATATCTAGTTTGATTTTAGGAAATTAAATAAGAATCTGTTCAATTGTATAGTAACACAGAAAATTTGTTGAATTTTACGAAATTTTATTGAACTCAAGTAAGCTTTGCTCTGAGTGTGGTTTCAAATCTTACAAAGGTTTTTACGAAGTCTTCAGAACTGAGTTACAGACGACATCACTACTTATTAATTGTTAGCAAGAGGCTGTCAATTTGACACGCACATATTTTGTCTAAACTCTGTTAAGGAAATTATTCAAATTATCCGCATCACACTTACTCCCAAATGAATAAGAAGAACCGATTTTGAAGAATTCAAAAGTAACAGAAAAGTTTCCTCAATACCCAGTGAACACAATTATGTCAAACTGATGTCAGAATGACGTCATGTCACGTCATGATTTACGTAAGATGTGAGTCATATATGAGTCACATATGACTCATAATTTCCCACTTCCTGACGTAAGAATCTTACGTAAGATAAATGACGTAAATATGACCTCCAATTTACATCATTGACTGGCGTCAAAATGACATAACTCTGATGTCATAGAGAAGTAAAGTCGGTACCGGAAGCTTACAAAAATATGACGTCCAGCTGACGTACTTGTTATTTAGCTGACGTCAAGATGACTTAAATTTGAGATAAAATAGTGATATAAAGTTGCGTCCAATGCTTACAAAATTGTAACGTCTGGCTGACATGATTATAACTTACCTGACGTCTCGATGACATAACTCTGATGTCATAGTGATAAAAAGTATTTAAGAATGCTTATAATAATATAACTGTTACAACAGAACTTGTAAAGTCAAAATGTTTATATTTTTCATTTATAAATAGTGATTATTTTGTTACTGTACCTCTATTACAATATAATAATTGATTTTGAAATTAGTTTATATATTTTATTTATGACAATATCCTAATATTTTCAATGTTAACAATATATTTAATGTTTGCATTTAAAGAGAATTTGCGGTAAGTTAAATTTGGACACTAAATATAAAAGTAAAAATTAAGAAATGTCATATGAAATTCCACTTACGAATTATTAAATCAATACATGATACAACATAGAACATAAATAGAAAAGTATCGTTGATCGTTTTTTTTATACCGTCGTGACATTAGTATCATGTCACTCGTATGTAAAAGAAAGACCGGAAGCTGATCAATTTTACGTAAAAATATGAGTTGTTTCTTACGTAAGCGTATGACGGTATTATGAAATTCTTTTGACGTCAGAATATGACTTGTAATTTATATAAATGTATGATTTATTTCTTACGTAAATAATATATAAATTTATGACTTTGATGTGACGTCACACGTATGACAGGGATAAGACATAATATTTACCTAATATTTAAGTCACAATCATGACGTCATATAAAAGTCAAATGTTAGGTCAGTACTATGTCATAATGATGTCATACTACATGACATCATATCAGAGTCATCAATAAAGTCATTTTTATGTCATATCTATGTAAAAATTCGATGATCTCTATGTGACCTATCTATGATGTCATATGGAGGTAATGTGTTCACTGGGTATTCATCATTACATTCTATATAACAGTTTAAATTTATTTGTGCAATATCTCTTTTTCGTGCAATTTCACAAGGAGTTGTGAAGTTGAAATATTTCCTTCTCACTTTACTCGTACAATTGATTCTACACGTAACTCGTAATAATTCTTTTTTCTATATTTCTATAACGCGTATGTTTATCACTAATTTCTATTTCTTTCTTCAATTCTTTTTTCATCAGTTGGGGTTATTCGTGAGTATATAATACGATGACATCTAAGTTATCGTGTCATTCGAGTTTCGCGGAAAAATTTTTCTGATTTTCTTACTTGATGTCAAGTGGACGCACAGAGGCTTAGCGAAGTACACGAGTGATGAGGAAAAGACAAGAGGTACAGCAACGCGAATGAAGTTCTTTGCCATTGCGTTGTACCTGAGAAAAATCTCGATCTCTTCCTGATTTCCGTAATCTTGGAGAGAGAAATTTTCTTTTACATTGTTGACGATGTTACACAGAATTTTGTTATTCTTACGCATCATGATTGCCTTAAGCATTACCACCGTGAAGGGGATAATTTCTGTCATACTAACTACCACGGTTTCCAACTTGCGAATGTTATAAAAAAGGTACGTGTACTCGAGAGTAATGTGGATCAGGAGATAGCTTATGAAAAGCGAGAAGCGAAGGCTTTTTGAATTCTCATCCGGCCAAGTACCCAGAATACCAAGTACTCGCCGATTCCAGCTGATCAAGTCCACTGCTGAGGCGAGATTCAACTGCAATTGACAGAAGATTCTACTGTCGGAAAACTCTGGACAGCTTGTACGTTAGACTGTTTATAATTACAGGATTATATACGTGGCATTCCACGTCAATTCGACCACGGTCTGGCCTTCGTCTTCTTGGATTTGATCTACGATTTATTATACTATTGTTCCAACTCTGAAAATCATTTCCATTTTTTTCAGATTTTTCTTACCCCGTCATACCTCCGCTGGTGTCCACATAGCTTGGATGATAATATTTTGACAATGATTACAAAATTCTTGAAATATATGAAAGAACTTATATTAATTTTGGGACCAAAACCACAAATATTCCAACCAAAATTGAAATGGGCAACGATAATTTTTTATTAATATTTTATTGAACGTATCTTTGCTAATACAACAATTTGGAAGTTGTTACATAAATCGAAATTGAAAAATCGAAATAACTACAAAAAATACGTACAAATTTGAATTTTTAAAAATTTAATTGAAATCATTACAGATTTTTGTTGAACCCTTAATCTGCAGAAAAGAAATCGAAATGATTGAAAAAAAATTTTAATTAGTCAAGTAATTAATTTAAATTTACCATTTTGGCAATCCATTCTAATTTCAGTTGAAATGTTTTGAATTTTGGTCACAGAATTTATGTAATTTTTGTCATCATTTTTTAAAATGTCGCAGTCATTGTCTAAACATCATCATTCAAGGAGTTGGGCGCGCCGGGGAGGGTAGGAAAATTGTGAAAACAAATTTAGAACACTATACAGAGTCGGAACAACAATTTAAAAACTCGCGAACCAAATCCAAGCGGGTCAAACCCTAGTCGAATTGATATGGAATGCTCCATATCTATTTCTATACAGATTTTTCAATGTCTTTGACAACCGCATAATTCCCCACTGGGATGGAATGCTATTTTGTTCCCAAATTCTTCTACCATTTTTCCAATTTTCGTGTGCATCGCATTTTGTTAAATCTAAAATGTTTCTCTATGCTAAAATCTTCCACGAACGGTGAGGATTTTTCGATTTCGGCACAATAATGACTAGACTAGACAGTTACTGTGAAATAGGCATAAAAAATTCTTACGTGCATTGTAGAAGGAAGCGCAAGTCTTCCCGTCGAAAGACTGACGCGAACTGCAAAAATTCGCGCCTCCTGAGAGAAGAACTGGTATCTTTTGCTCTATCAATAATTGCATCGATTTTATTTCCAAATTGATAAACGTATTGGACATGCGCGTAAGATTTCTCGACCGTTCGAGTTCTAGATTCTCAGATATCGCATGTGCGACGTGAATTACTTATGTAGATCACATCACTGCAATCTGGGCTGAAGCGTACAGCATAGGAAATGTTTGCCAAACGGATGCATTGTTATATATTATTGAATGTAACTTGAAAGCTTAAATTGGCGTACGTGACATCGTGGACAAATTATTCATTGCACTGCAAGAACACTCCGGTAGGTATTTACGTTCCTGAAGTCCTGGAAATTGTGAATATCTGATACGTATCGTGTATGTCTCATATAGTATTGAATAAGGGGTCGAAGAAGCTTCACCTTTCCGTCCATCTTCTCGTATTTTATCAATTCGATGAATATTTTGCACAAGCTGCAGTAAAAATATGGAAATAATAAATACTGGAATGGATTTCTAGAGTCATTCTGTAATGTCGGTTTTTTTTTGAAATTATTATTTCCTGCTTGTTAAAAAAATTATTTTTTGTGATGGAGAGAGAGACGATCAACTCACAGGTTCCTTTTCCACACTACATTTACAATCTTTAGTTCTTTGTCAACAAAATTTTTCTGCAGAAACGTAAATAATCGAATGTAACAACATTTCTCTGAAAAGACAAATAAGTTGTATTGGTTGATTTTTTTTTTCTTCTGATATGTTGGACAAATGGTTACATCGTTCGCAGCGTGTCAAAATAGTATATTATGTACACTGAGAAAAATTTCACATGTCATAGTAACTAGAAAATTTCAGTTGAACAGGTATCGTTAAAAAAACTGTTTGAATATTGTTGGAATTACGAAAAACGAGGAACACGTAACCATTTTGCGCTATTATCGATTCTTTTTTGGTACTTGACATTGCGAACTGTTCAGTCACGATAAAAACCATGCTGGAGGAGTTGGGATTGGATGAAGATGAGGATGAAATTGTTCCCCTACCAAATGTTAACTCTGCTATCCTGAGAAAGGTCATTCAATGGGTCACGCATCACAAAGATGATCCTCCACCACCTGAAGATGATGAAAACAAGGAGAAGCGAACTGACGACATCAGCTCTTGGAATGCTGATTTTTTGAAGGTTCATCAAGAAACCTTGTTCGAACTGATTTTGGCAGCACATTACTTGGACATCAAAAGACTTCTAGATGTATCGTGCATGACTGTGGCAAACATGATAAAGGGAAAAACACCAGATGAAATAAAGAAATAGAAGAAATTTTCTTTTAGTATTTCTTTTTAAATTAATTTATTTCTAATCAACATTTATTCAATGGCACTGTGTCGATTATTTTACAATATTTTTTATAATTGAAATTTATATAAAAACAAGTTCTTATATATGTAAATAATCGCATATTTATAGTTTACATTTTTTATCATAATTTTACACAACTTAATTTCTATACGTTTATCTACAGTTTACTGTACATAGTCACTGGAAATTTTTCAATAAAATTCACAATATGTATACCCGTTTTTCAATATTTATTATGTATTTAATAAAATTTTACACGAAAGTGTATAAAAATGAGGCTCTGGATTAATTTTTAAAAGGTTTATTAAGAAGCATTCGCATAAAGATGGTTTCATATGGTACGGAATTCATTCCGCCGAAACGTAGAGCCGTTGACTGAAGGATATAAGCACGGATACCCCGTGGGTAAATTTTTGTGACCAGTTTTCAGCGGGCAAGTGGGCCCAGGTGGGCCTTTGAGCGTAGGAGGGTTCTGCTTTATGAACTCTATATAAAGAGCACGCACCGAAATTCGTAGCAGCCAAAGTAGTGTCGGTATGAAAGCTTGAGATTGAGTCGGTACAAAGTGATTACGTAAGACTACTTGTCGACTGTGACTTCGAAATGTCGATCAGCCCGATCATCCCCGTGAGAAGACGCGTAACCGCGTCCACCGCCGACCGTCGCAACAACCACCGAGCACCTCTAATCACCGGCAACCACCTCCTCCTACTTCCGGCCACATTCGTCCTCCTCCATCCCCTCGTCGTCCTCGTTGTCCTCGTCCTCCTCGACCACCGCCGATGACTTCCAACCGCCGACAAACACTTCCTACCCCCTCCAACCACCACCAAACACCTCCTGCCACCTCCTACCAGTCCCTACCACCTGCTACCACCTCCTATCATTTCCGTACAACTCCTACCACCCCTTGTCACCTCCTGCCGTCTCCCAACACCCCGTACCACCTCAAACCACCACTTATCAGGTCCTGCCACCTCCTACCATCTCCGATCACCTCCGACCACCTTCGTCCTTTTCGTCCCCCTGCTCCGTTATGTATTCTGTAACATTAATATTCATGATTATTCTCACAACTTTTCATTTGCTCTCTCGATCTTAAATTTTCCTAGGCATAGAATCGAAACGCTGTTTTAGCTAGTCGCTAGTGAAGTATCTACGTTGGGTAGAGAAGCAGAGTTGTTTTTCGAAAAGTGTTCGTATGGCAAAAAATTCGGAGTAAGTGTAATACATCACGGATGCGCTGATTTTGATCGAGATGAAATGGATGCTTCGTATATGAGACGGTATTTAACGCAGTGTCCTGATTAGAAGCCTAAAAAGTGTGTGTCGGCGATTGTTTTCTTTTTTTCATAGGGAGAAAAAGAACGAAGCCTCTTAAAACTTCTAGTACATTTTAACACACATTTAAGAAGTACGAGCAAAATTTTTTATCATCCAATTGTTGCAGAACGGCAGCCTTATCAGTTGACCGTTAACTGAAGAATATATCTTTAGTTAACATCTGACTATCGAAGGGCCTGGCCGCTTGAGTCTGGAATCGACAGCAAAGATGAAGTTCGTATTTCTTGTATGTAATGTGAGATCTGCAATCATTATACATCATGTATCATTGTACATCATACATCATACATCATACATCATCATACAAAGTATCAAAGTTCGAATCCATAGTTTGGATGTCGGATGTTCAGAAAGTGACGTCACCAATTCAAAATCAGCTAGCCGAATTCCTCAGTCTGGAAACAACCGCGCAGTAGAGCGGACGGATGAGAGTTGCGCTCCGCAAATTTCGAGTACCGGGTTCTCAACCTCCCGGATCCCGCGCTTCGGGCCGCTACGTATTTCGAGTACCGGGTTCTCAACCTCCCGGATCCCGCGCTTCGGGTCCGCTACGCGGTGAAACTCGACTTCCAGGATAAGCGCTCCGTGGTTCCTGGTTCATGTTTACAATAAATTATTTCAATTCGTTTTTCGCGCAATCCCAAATTCAGTAGCTGTCGGTGCGCTAATAAAATTTCTATAACTTTACAATCTTCTCATAATCTTTTTGGTAAAATATGTCGATGAAAAAATTATATCAAACCTTACACATTATTTTTGATTTGTTCTCACGCTGAAAATATTTATTAGTATTCGAGGTATAACTCGAGGTGGTTGGCGGTTTTCGTTGGAGGTGGTTAGGGGTGGTTGCGGGTAATCTCGGTGATTCAGGAGGAGGGGGACGAGGATTTGTGCTCGGTGAGTAAAACACTTTTATAATATTTGATGGCAATTATAATGATATTTTATCTAAATTATTTCAAACTAGTCATGTTTACATTAAATTATTTCAATTCATTTTTCGCGCAAGCACATATTCAGTAGCTATGAATAGACTTATACAATTTATTATATTATTAATTAATTAAATAATCAATTACTCAATTATATTAAACCTTACACAATATTTTCGATGTCTTCTTATACTGAAAATATTTATTACTATTCAAGGTATAACCTGAGGTGGTTATCGATGGTTGTTCGAGGTGGTTGAAGGTGGTCGGAGGTTGACGAGGAGGAGGACGAGGAGGACGAGGATTTGTGCTGGGTGAGTAAAATACTTTTATAATATTTGATGGCAATTGTAATTATATTTCATCTGAAATATTACAAACTTGTCACGTTTACAATAAATTATTTCAATTCATTTTTCGTGCAAGCACATATTCAGTAGCTATGAATAATCTTATACAATTTATTACATTATTAATTGATTAATTAATATTCTTATAATATTTGATGGCAATTGTAATTATATTTCATCTGAAATATTACAAACTTGTCACGTTTACAATAAAGTATTTCAATTCACTTTTCGTGCAAGCACATATTCAGTAGCTATGAATAATCTTATACAATTTATTATACTATTAATTAATTAATTAACATTCTTATAATATTTGATGGCAATTGTAATTATATTTCATCTGAAATATTACAAACTTGTCACGTTTACAATAAAGTATTTCAATTCATTTTTCGTGCAAGCACATATTCAGTAGCTATGAATAATCTTATACAATTTATTATATTATTATTTGATTAATTAATATTCTTATAATATTTGATGGCAATTGTGATTATATTTCATCTGAAATATTACAAACTTGTCACGTTTACAATAAATTATTTCAATTCATTTTTCGTGCAAGCACATATTCAGTAGCTATGAATAATCTTATACAATTTATTATATTATTAATTGATTAATTAATATTCTTATAATATTTGATGGCAATTGTAATTATATTTCATCTGAAATATTACAAACTTGTCACGTTTACAGTAAATTATTTCAATTCATTTTTCGTGCAAGCACATATTCAGTAGCTATGAATAATATTATACAATTTATTATATTATTAATTGATTAATTAATATTCTTATAATATTTGATGGCAATTGTAATTATATTTCATCTGAAATATTACAAACTTGTCACGTTTACAATAAATTATTTCAATTCATTTTTCGCGCAAGCACATATTCAGTAGCTATGAATAATCTTATACAATTTATTAGATTATTAATTAATTAATTAATCAATTACTCAATTATATTAAACCTTACACAATATTTTCGATGTGTTCTTATACTGAAAATATTTATTACTATTCAAGGTATAACCTGAGGTGGTTATCGATGGTTGTTCGAGGTGGTTGAAGGTGGTCGGAGGTTGACGAGGAGGAGGACGAGGAGGACGAGGATTTGTGCTGGGTGAGTAAAACACTTTTATAATATTTGATGGCAATTGTAATTATATTTCATCTGAAATATTACAAACTTGTCACGTTTACAATAAATTATTTCAATTCATTTTTCGTGCAAGCACATATTCAGTAGCTATGAATAATCTTATACAATTTATTATACTATTAATTAATTAATTAACATTCTTATAATATTTGATGGCAATTGTAATTATATTTCATCTGAAATATTACAAACTTGTCACGTTTACAATAAATTATTTCAATTCATTTTTCGTGCAAGCACATATTCAGTAGCTATGAATAATCTTGTACAATTTATTATATTATTAATCAATTGATTAATTACAATAATCCTTACATAATATTTTTAATGTGTTCCTATACTAAAAATATTCATTACTATTCCAGGTATTACCCGACGTGGTCGGAGGTGGACGACGAGGAGGACGAGCTGGACGAGGAGGAGGACGAGGTGGACGAGGAGGAGGCGGGGTGGATCGTGAGCGGGAAGGGGGAGGGGGAGGGGCAGGGAAGGGGGAGAGGTGGGCGGGGAGGGGGAAGTGGAGGGGTGGGGTGGGGAGGGGGAGGGAGTGAGGGGAGGGTTTGGGGGGGTGGGGTGGGCGGGTGGGAGGGAGGATGGGAGGGTGGGAGGGCGGGAGGAAGGGAGGGAGGGAGGGCGGGAGGGAGGGAGAGAGTGGAGGACGGATGTCGATACGAGCCCGTTAGAGTCAATAGAGCAGAACACCCCCCCCCCCCCCCCCCCCCACGCCCGCCCGCCCGCCCCTTCCCGCTCCCTCCCTCCCTCCCGCCCTCCCGCCCTCCCGCCCTCCCTCCCTCCCTCCCTTCCTCCTCCCCGTCCCCGCCCCCACCCCTCCGCTTCCCATCCCTTCCCCCACCCCGCCCACCTCTCCCGCTTCCCTGCCCCTTCCCCACCCCCTTCCCTCCCACGACCCACCCCGCCTCCTCCTCGTCCACCTCGTCCTCCTCCTCGTCCACCTGGTCCTCCTCGTCGTCCACCTCCGACCACCTCGGGTAATACCTGGAATAGTAATGAATATTTTTAGTATAGGAACAAATTAAAAATATTGTGTAAGGATTAATGTAATTAATCAATTAATTAATAATATAATAAATTGTATAAGATTATTCATAGCTACTGAATATGTGCTTGCGCGAAAAATGAATTGAAATAATTTATTGTAAACGTGACAAGTTTGTAATATTTCAGATGAAATATAATTACAATTGCCATCAAATATTATAAGAATATTAATTAATCAATTAATAATATAATAAATTGTATAATATTATTCATAGCTACTGAATATGTGCTTGCACGAAAAGTGAATTGAAATAATTTATTGTAAACGTGACAAGTTTGTAATATTTCAGATGAAATATAATTACAATTGCCATCAAATATTATAAGAATATTAATTAATTAATTAATAATATAATAAATTGTATAATATTATTCATAGCTACTGAATATGTGCTTGCACGAAAAGTGAATTGAAATAATTTATTGTAAACGTGACAAGTTTGTAATATTTCAGATGAAATATAATTACAATTGCCATCAAATATTATAAGAATGTTAATTAATTAATTAATAGTATAATAAATTGTATAAGATTATTCATAGCTACTGAATATGTGCTTGCACGAAAAGTGAATTGAAATACTTTATTGTAAACGTGACAAGTTTGTAATATTTCAGATGAAATATAATTACAATTGCCATCAAATATTATAAGAATATTAATTAATCAATTAATAATGTAATAAATTGTATAAGATTATTCATAGCTACTGAATATGTGCTTGCACGAAAAATGAATTGAAATAATTTATTGTAAACGTGACAAGTTTGTAATATTTCAGATGAAATATAATTACAATTGCCATCAAATATTATAAAAGTATTTTACTCACCCAGCACAAATCCTCGTCCTCCTCGTCCTCCTCCTCGTCAACCTCCGACCACCTTCAACCACCTCGAACAACCATCGATAACCACCTCAGGTTATACCTTGAATAGTAATAAATATTTTCAGTATAAGAAGACATCGAAAATATTGTGTAAGGTTTAATATAATTGAGTAATTGATTATTTAATTAATTAATAATATAATAAATTGTATAAGTCTATTCATAGCTACTGAATATGTGCTTGCGCGAAAAATGAATTGAAATAATTTAATGTAAACATGACTAGTTTGAAATAATTTAGATAAAATATCATTATAATTGCCATCAAATATTATAAAAGTGTTTTACTCACCGAGCACAAATCCTCGTCCCCCTCCTCCTGAATCACCGAGATTACCCGCAACCACCCCTAACCACCTCCAACGAAAACCGCCAACCACCTCGAGTTATACCTCGAATACTAATAAATATTTTCAGCGTGAGAACAAATCAAAAATAATGTGTAAGGTTTGATATAATTTTTTCATCGACATATTTTACCAAAAAGATTATGAGAAGATTGTAAAGTTATAGAAATTTTATTAGCGCACCGACAGCTACTGAATTTGGGATTGCGCGAAAAACGAATTGAAATAATTTATTGTAAACATGAACCAGGAACCACGGAGCGCTTATCCTGGAAGTCGAGAAATTTTATTAGCGGACTGACAGCTACCGAATTTGGGGTTGCGCGAAAAACGAATTGAAATAATTTATTGTAAACATGAACCAGGAACCACGGAGCGCTTATCCTGGAAGTCGAGTTTCACCGCTTAGCGGACCCGAAGCGCGGGATCCGGGAGGTTGAGAACCCGGTACTCGAAATACGTAGCGGCCCGAAGCGCGGGATCCGTGAGGTTGAGAACCCGGTACTCGAAATTTGCGGAGCGCAACTCTCATCCGTCCGCTCTACTGCGCGGTTGTTTCCAGACTGAGGAATTCGGCTAGCTGATTTTGAATTGGTGACGTCACTTTCTGAACATCCGACATCCAAACTATGGATTCGAACTTTGATACTATGTATGATGATGTATGATGTATGATGTATGATGTACAATGATACATGATGTATAATGATTGCAGATCTCACATTACATACAAGAAATACGAACTTCATCTTTGCTGTCGATTCCAGACTCAAGCGGCCAGGCCCTTCGATAGTCAGATGTTAACTAAAGATATATTCTTCAGTTAACGGTCAACTGATAAGGCTGCCGTTCTGCAACAATTGGATGATAAAAAATTTTGCTCGTACTTCTTAAATGTGTGTTAAAATGTACTAGAAGTTTTAAGAGGCTTCGTTCTTTCTCTCTGTACCACCTCTTTAGGTCTTTAAACCACTACGCTGTTTTCGCTGCGTTTTCTGAGTTCCTGAGGGTCCAATTAGTCAGGTACGGGTCATTTGAATCGAATCCGAGACAAAAAATTTTCCGCTCAATTTGAATTTTTCGCGAAATTTTCGCGATTCTGAAAAGTGCTTGAATGAATCATTTGTGGCACTATTCCGACGTAATTTTGCGAGAGAAATCGATTGGGCGCAGTCCCAATACGCTGCCATTGAAGAATCAAAAGTTACAGCCAAAAAGCGAGAACCCGAGTTTTCGCCATTTTTCAGCGGGTGCTTTCTTGCTCACCATATCTCCCCTGTTGGTCCCACGCTCTTTTCGCTGCGATTTCTGAGTTCCTGAGGGTTCAATTAGTCAGGTAAGGGTCGTTTAAATCGAATCCGACACCGAAAGTTTCCTGCTCAAAAAATGAAGAAAAAGTAAGGCTAACCCCTTTGCATTTTTGTCGAAAATTTTCGCAAGTTTGAAAAGTGCTGGAATAAATTCTTTTATGTACTATTCCGACGTAATTTCGCGAGAGAAATCGATTGGGCGCAGTCATAATACGCTGCGATCAACGCATCTGAAGTTGCAGCCAGAAAACGAAAACCTGTGTTTTTCACATTTTTCAGAAAGTGCTTTTTCCTTCGTATCTTTTCTCTTGTTGATCCTACGCTCTTTTCGCTGCATTTTCTGAGTTACTGACGGTCCAATTAGTCAGGAAAGGGTCATACAAATCGAATCTGAGACGAAAAATTTTTTGCTCCGAAAATGAAAAAAAAGTAAGGTTAACCCCTTTGCATTTTTGGCGAAATTTTCGCGATTTTCGAAAGTGCTGGAAAAAATTCTTTGACGCACTATTCTGACGTAATTTGGCGAGAGAAATCGATCGGGCGCAGTCACAATATGCTGCGATCAACGCATCTGAAGTTACAGCCAGAAAACCAGTACCGGTGTTTTCCACATTTCTCAGCAGGTACTTTTTTCTTCGTTTCTTCTCTCCTGTTGATCCCACGCTTATTTCGCTGCGTTTTCTGCGTTCCCGGGGGTCCAATTAGTCAGAATAGAGTCATACAAACCGATTCTGAGACTAAAAATTTTCGGTGGAAAAATGATGAAAAAGTAAGGCTAACTCCTTTGCATTTTTGGCGAAATTTTCGCGATTCTGAAAAGAGCTTGAATTAATTAATTTTAGCGCTATTTCGACGTAGTTTTACGAGAGAAATCGATTGGGCGTGGTCCCAATATGCTGCGATCAACGCGTCTGAAGTTACAGCCAGAAAACGAAAACCTTTGTTTTCCACATTTTTCAGAAAGTGCTTTTCCCTTCGTATCTTCTCCCCTGTTGATCCCACGCTCTTTCGCTGCGTTTTCCGAGTTCCTGGGGGTCCAATCAGTCAGGATGGGGTCATACAAACCGAATCTAAGACCACAAGTTTTCGGTCGAAAAATGAAGAAAAAGTAAGGCTAACCCCTCTGCAGTTTTGGCGAAATTGGCGTGCCTAATTTATATCAGGTGACAGTCGATGATGCTCTAATAAATTGTAAGTTCTTGTTTCCATGTGATTTGCATAAGGAAGAACTCATTGTATACTGTCTACATTACTCTACAGTTATGAGAATGCGTCAGTCAACTAAAACAAAAAGTCGGGAAATGGTAAAGACTAGTAGGGTAAAAAAGAAGATACTGTACATAAAAAAGTAATTAATTTTTCAACTGACCTAAAAATTTCGAAATTGTACTCTCCTCTAGCAAATTTTTCTCGCTATAAATATGATATGCGTAGTTCATATCGCCAAAATGAACGCCCCGCCGTTCAAAAATAAATGGCTAAGTGAATTTAATTTCACATTAATAGCCACATACAGCATATGTGTGCACATACCAACAAGCTTCACACACTAGTCAAAAATGTGTCTCTTCGCGACGAATTTCAAATGTAAATAAAAAAGTAACGTTAAATTTTTGAAATATATTTTAATATAATAACAATAATATCATATATAATGCGTAACTATTTTATTATTACCCCACATATTTATTGTTGTATTTGCATAATTGATTCAGTGTGATTACCGTTTTCTTTTTATCAAAAAGCGTGCCGATGGAATTTTATTTAATCTTTGGTTTTTCGATTCATCATGCATTGCATTTTTATTAATATATTGTCGCTATAGTCACATACATTCATCGTACAATTATTTTTTTTTGTCAAACATTAATGTACCCATGAAATCTTCAGCAGCAGATACGATTTTCGTGAATACTGTCTGCCAGATCGCCGCCATTATTGTTTACCTCAATCTAGCCGACGCATGAGGTCCTTGGCAGATTTCCGTCGTACTAAGACATAATAATCACAGAGTTTAACACAGGGAGTATAGGGCAGTCGGAGCACCTCTTATTCTTACACCGTGGTCTAGACCCACTGTAGGGCGCCGATTACTGCAAGTTCACGTAATAATAAGAACGCCGACCACTGCAAGTTCACGTAATAATAAGAACGCCGACCACTGCAAGTTCAATGGCCTCCTCCTCACTAGCGGTAGCGGCAAAAGTTCACAATGTCGGCGTCACTTCCGTCACGGTTTCAGAGACGGAGTGCCCAGAACTGTGTAGAAAACCCTGGTAGCCGCACATTTCCGCCTCAAATGGCGGTTTCTCATGGGGATGCAGGTCCGCCATACATGTTGCTCCGTGCTTCAGTAGTGGAACACGGCCGATACAGGTTATGTAGGTGAAGCGAATTTTTTTCCTTCAGTTTCGAGCACGGTGCCTATTTTACCGACCGTGCAGCGCTGCTTGTCTCTCGATCACCAATAATATTTATAGTCGGGGAACCGACCGCACCATATCTTCCCTCATCGAACATACGACCAAAATGCATATGAATCGATGGGGAATATAGTGGTCAATAGAGTGCCAGAATGTCACTTCCGGTCAGTTTTTTCGAGGTTATCTTCCCTCATCGAACATATGATTGAAACTAGTACCAATCGATAGGGGAGGTCGAATACTTGAAGAAAAAACTGGGTTGCCAACCCCCACCCTGTCCGGGGGGTGGCAGCCACCCCTAAAGTGTAGTCGTAAGTAAAGTCGTTCGACTTTTGGGGGTGGCTGCCACCCCCCGGACAGGGTGGGGGTTGGCAACCCAGTTTTTTCTTCAAGTATTCGACCTCCCCTATCGATTGGTACTAGTTTCAATCATATGTTCGATGAGGGAAGATAACCTCGAAAAAACTGACCGGAAGTGACATTTTATTGACACTCCGGACAGGATCCATTCTCTATAAAGTCTGGCACGCTATTGAGCACTATATTCCCCATCGATTCATATGCATTTTGGTCGTATGTTCGATGAGGGAAGATATGGTGCGGTCGGCTCCTGGACTATTATTGTTAGTCGGAAGACCACGTCTATGAACTCAGATATTATTTTCGCGTTGCTCTATAATTGTGTCTTTAATCATTCTATACAATGCTTTCGTGTCTAAAAAACTAAAGCGTGCATATTTAATTGATACTAAATTTATTTATACAAATTTGCAGAATCCTGCCGTAACTAACATGCAGGGTTGCAAATAATGCATTACTTTTTTAATTGCAATAGTGTTTTCATTAAAACATTAAATTCAATGTTTTAATGGAAATTAAATTATTTCCATTGAATCAATAAATTTAATGGTTTAATGGAAATTGTTTCCATTCAATTATTTGATTTAATGTTTTAATGGAAATTTTATCCACCATATAAGATTATTTGAAAATTAAAAATTATTCAAAATCAATATTAAAAATCTTTTACAAACTATAAGTAGTAGAGTGAAAATTTTAATTCATTTATAAATATATCCACACATGAGCCGTCATTAGGTTTAAAATTCATTCATTCATCCATTTCACAATTCATTCATTCCAGGTGCATCATGGTTTAAAACAGTGTATATGGTTAAAACTGGTGGATATGCTTGAAATTATAAATAATTGTCAATAACCGTCTTTCGTCAAGGCACCATATTTGTTTATTGCACTTTTATTATTTCTCGTTCTATATCGTCTGTTTTTAAATTTGGGCTTGGGTTTGGAGTGTTTAATTTTTAATTCAATAGGTATGTCCTCGTAGTTTAGATTTACTTTATTATTTTTAAATGGTCGATTTTGGATCGATTACGAGTTCTTTTCAGAGAGGAACACCTCCGCACCTCCTTCCTCCTGGAGAGACGTAGACCAAGCCACCTCCTTCTTAAATTTGTAACCAGGTTCCCCACTCCCTGGGTCTAACCTAATCCACTCGTGCCGTGTTCATTGCGCGGTTATATTTGAATCATTACAACTACATCATTATATTTAATGGAAAATATTTGTTTTCAAATCAGTGAAACGATAGCAAAGCGAAACGAAAACGACGATATAAAGGATCGTAGCACCATATGAAACTAAAGGAAAATGTAACAAGTTAATTTAATGCGGAGAAAATAATAGCACATTACGTACCAAGGGAATAATCAACTTTTATTCTTGTCTTACATATAGGACTTTCATATTTTAGCCCGGGACTTACCATATCAGTCGAATGTGCCCCCTGACAAACTCCTTTATGTCCTGACAACATACTTGACGGTTCGTACGAATGTTGTTGATGTTTAGGATCTCAACCATCCATCTTTTTGTATTTAAAAAATCAACACAGTTTCATTTTAATTTAATTTATTTTATGTATGTTTTATGTAATAATTTAGACATCGTATTTAAAAAATCAACAGCTGATTACTGTTTCTATTTTGTCAATCATCGGTATATCCCTGTACTACAACAATTATATAACATAAAAGTCAACAATGTGTCGACTGAGTGACATCAGATGAGATTCCTCAACACTGACAGATATGCCATTGATGTTTTGATTATCTATAAGAAAAAAACATACAAGACAGAAATTAGTTTAATTAGTATAACATTTGGTATGGTAATAGACTACCAACACACCTCGTGATACTTGTATGATTCTATACCACAAGACAGGTGACCCTACTGAAAAATATGTTTTGAAAGAATTCAGCGTGTACCTTATCACATGATTTATCTTGTACATCCGATAAAATATATCAACACCCACATAATATATTCGGATCATATATTGCAACAACACGAATCATAAAATATATTAGATCAAAAATCACAATATAAACTGTATAGTTGACTATATGACTTTTGATCTAGCATATCTGATGATTCGTGT
The DNA here is from genome assembly GCF_021155775.2 of Neodiprion pinetum. Lineage (NCBI taxonomy): Eukaryota > Metazoa > Arthropoda > Insecta > Hymenoptera > Diprionidae > Neodiprion > Neodiprion pinetum. Next base: position 20,252,068 of record NC_060234.1, read on the forward strand.
TTTTGTAATTTATGATATGAGTTGATATACATATATGTTATCGAATTTACAAGATGAATCGTATGATATATTACACGCTTATTGCTTTCAAAATATTTTACGATTCATTACATCGTCTTTTTCCATAGGGTGATTACTTTTAAAATCAGTTATCGATTTGTTTTTAAACATTTAAATAGTATCCGAAATAGCAAAAGTTACTGTGATGTTTTATTTCAACCGCAAATCAAAAATAAACAAGTAAGAACAATGGATAATAATGATAACATTTTGTGAAAAATTACCGAAGTGAAGCGTTCTAAAAAATTCATTTTACTTTTTTCTATCACGCAGTATTATTCGTTAACTTACTTCGGTAAAACTGCCCAAAGAGAATGTGTAAAATTTCCCAGCTGTCATTACAAGTGGCTGCTGTGCTCTGGCCATGCATATTACCATCCATTTGGCATGCTCGGTTGACATTTCGTACCATCGACACTCGCTGAGCGATTCATGTACTCTGTCACTCTGGAGGAAAATTTCTCGTTAAATGATATGTGACAACAAATCACGTTACCAAAGATTACAACCAAGGAATAGAATTGAAACAAATTGGCTTTATTGTGGATGAAATAAATGATGTATTTTTAACGTGTATGTCAAGGAGTTTCTAGTTTACCTTGAAAAACAAAATTACTTTTCAAAAAAGAAACTTATACGCGTCTTCTTATGTGAACATGCATTTCATACGTGTTAGTGACAGACCTCACAGCCGGGTACAACAAGAACCCAAATTTCCATTTGTACTAGCTATAGGTCTGACAGTCACCCGTCTCGATAGACTCAAAACAATAATGGTGGGTTCGGGGTGGATTTAACGATTAATAATATGGCCACCAAATATGAAACTGTACTTCAGGACTTGTTGCACAAGCTTTACATTCATTCAATCAGTAATTATTCAACGCTTGTGTCAACTTGGGTAACTTTCTAGCGGTTATCCGTTCAACACGTGTCTCGTCGCGAGCAGAACCGGAGTAGGCCCCAGGATGACGAGTACAGGTACCATCTCACCCGAAATCATCGGTCAGTACCTGTACTATTTTAACCGTGCAAATCGCGCTGGTTTCCCGACACGGAAACCACCCCGGGGTAGCTTAGCTTATTGTTAGCTACTCCGGCAAGGCCAGCCCACGCGGCTCCACCAATTTTGTGTGATTTGTTATTTATTTTCAAACGTTCTTGATCCGTGAACTGTAACAATCACGTTGGTTTTCCAACGTGTCAACCACCCTGGGTCCAAACCTCAATCATAAGGCCCCGGGAAGGCCGGCACGAGAATCCCCAACCGGCTCTACCCAGTTCTGCTCTCGCATCTAATTACTCGATCACAAGTACATTAGAAACACGATCCAACGTCATTTAATAATCAAATCGATCATTATGAGCCCCGATTCGTCGAGTTGATATCCCCGCGTTCACACAGTTCACTGTATCACTCTCGCACACATAACGAGCTACTGTCAACAAGACTCACGTGTTTTCTCTTCCGAGTTTCAACTAATACTGATCTGGTTTTGGATTCTTTTCCGTAATCCCCTCTCGCTCGCTCTCGCGGGGATTTTGAGAACTTTGGACTGTATTGTCTTGTTGACCACTCGCCGTAGTGTGCGTGAGATTAGCGTACTTGGATTTATTCACACATCACCGTAGTATTATAATACATTCTGTCCCTTTACTAATCTCTAGCTGATCTATAGCGGTCGTTCACCCCCTCGCCTTACCATACCTCTCTGTTATTACATATGGTTTCGAGTAATGCTCGTCCAAACTGTAGTGCTATTGAGTACACTTCTTAATTTTTTACACATTCTCAAGTTGAGATCGCGTTAAATATCGGATTATAACTTAATAATCACACGGGGCAATAATGGTCTGTGGCAATGGCCGATTACGAAATTATAGGTCATAAAGCACTAGTTTCAGCTGTTGTTTTCTGTCTATGGATTGGTATGCGTCGCCACAACGGTCTAAAAGCATACCTATTTTGAGGAGTTTTTTTTTAAAGAAAATGAACATACTTAGAGCAATTTGAGTTTCAGGGCTTTATTATTTATAGTTTCAAGAACTTTTAGAAATTTTTTATTGAAATTAATAACAAAATAGCCGCATGGTGCATACAAGTAGCATACAGATTCCTAGGTCAATTTGCATACGATCAACCTGAAATTATGACACAATCTTTAAAACTTGTTTGTCGATTAGAGCTTGTGGCTACATTTTTGAATTTCAATTCCAACAATTTTTTATCCAGGTTTTTTTAACAATTTTTTGGTCGAAAATTACATTTTTTGTTCCTATTCGTATATAATTGAAAAAAAAATTTCCTCAACATTTGGGCTACGAGTTCTAACCCGAAAAATTGTTTTTAACTCTAAGCAGTTTTTCTATGTTACAAGTTGGATAATAATGTCAGGAGATGCGCCACCGTAAAAGCCCACCGCAAAAGTTCGGAATCGTTCTCTACTTACATGCGTCATGTTGTTATTAATTCGAATGAAAAAATTCTGAAATGTTCTCGAAACTATAAATAATAAAGCCCTCAAACTCAAATTGGTTTAAGTATTTGCAGTTTCTTCGAAAAAAAAACTTCCAAAAATAGATATGATTTTATAAGTGAGCTAGGTCGTAGTTATTATTGTTATTCTTATCCTCAACATCCTTATCATTATTATCCTTATCCTTATCCTTAACCTTATTGTTTCTATATAATTTAGTGATGGTCCAAATGTACATCAGAATTACCTCTTGAATAAGACTCTCGCCGACGTAGCAGTTGATCAATATGAAGAAAGTCACACTCACTACGTACAGCGTAAAAGTGACAAAATTTGATTTTTGTCCTTCCTCGGCACTCTGCGTAAATTTGTGATTATTTGGTGCATATTCCGTTTCAAGAATTCTCGATTATGATCAGTATGATCCAATACGTAAATTAGGCTGAATTGTATTCATTTTATTATTATTTTTTATGTTAGTGTAATAAATGATCTGAATGTCCTTTCGAACTATAGGATTTTTAGCTTAACTCTGAGAGATGCGACATTCGATGTGACCTTTTCCGATTTTAATGAAACTGTAAAAAACTATCCACATTACAGTTGCTGCCTGGAATTCACAAAATAATGGTATCGCATTTTCCGATTTTCAGACTGGCTTCACGATCCAATGGCAAAAGAAAAGTTATCATCATTTTTTAAAACAATTTTACTACCTACAATATTTTATTTAGGTTTAGGTCGTATTGATTATTATTATGGAAAAATCCGCCAAGAATCTGAAATCCGAATGTTCTTTCCATTTTATTTAAATGTACCTCTCCGATTTGAGTTAAAAATTCTATAACTCGGGAAAATTTTTTCTACGGTATAAATTAGTGTTTAGACATCGTTTCGGCAAAAAACATGTATATGGGGCGTTCGACGTCAAACCAATGGGACATCGACCTGATCGCGTAGGATTCTGATGTCCTATGGATTATTTGGTTTTCTCGGTCAATAATTATATCTTTCATTTTTCGAAATTTCTCTGCCATTTTGTAGAAGCGCGGCGACCCGAAATATCCTTGATATGATGAAGATGGACATTTTCAAAATAGATGAAGCTTTTTGGTAAAACCGGGGACTCGAAAACACATCTTTTCGACATGATTCGAAAATGGGATGAAAATGTCATAGGTATATATTTTTTGGAAATTTTTTTTTATCGATTTTATTTTTAACGATGGTATCTTGCGGTATAAAACAAAATAAAAAACAAAACTCTGTTATGGTTAAATTCTATTTACTTTTGAATATGATTTTCTTGACCTCGATTTACTTTTTTTTAAGAGCGAAACGAAGGAAACGATGTTTAATTAAAAAAAAATTCAATTCCTTCATTTCATTCTTGAATTGAAAAGAAAATAGAATTGTACTAAGTTGAAGTTTCTACTTATTCTATTTTTTACTACAAGAAATCATCATTGAAAATAAATTCCGAGACCAAAAGAAAACTTCGAAAAAAAAAAATTCAGCATTTCCATCCCATTTTCAAATCATGACGAAAAGTTTTGTTTTCGAGTAGCTGATTTTACATAAGTGCTTCATCGATTTTAAAAATATCTATCTTCATGCCAAGGATATTTCAGGTCACCACACTTTTACAAAATAGCGGAAAAAATTTCAAAAACTAGAGATATCATTTTTGACTGAAACAAACCAAAAAATTCATGGGCATCAGAATCCCAGGGGGTCGGGCCGATGACCCGTTGGTTTAGCGTGGAATGCCCCGTACATGTATTGCCTTAATTTGAGACAGTCATGCATGTAACTAGTGCTGTTACCAATAAAACGTGGTAGGACAGGATACATATGAGAAGCATTCCTCCGAGGAGTTGTGTCCATAAGAGAACGCTGGAGGCCTTCCCCAAAGTCTTCGCCATCCTGCATTCCGTAAATGATAAATATTCATACTATACATCGTAATTCCGTGTGTTTTAAACTTTTACAAATGAGCTAGAACGGTAACGTTGACTTCTTTTGTCAAAAAATTGCAGGAATATTCTGTTTTCCGGAATTTTATATAATTATTACGATTTTTAATGAATTTTCGTGTAACTCAGTACGTGAGCTTTTGTTTTCGAAAATATGAACAGCCTAAATCAATTGAGTTGAATATTAAATTACGTAAACGACGTGCCGGAAGAATTGAAAGTAGTACGAAACTTTGAAACTTTCATTGTTTGCGTTTTATACATTTTCACAGGTCTTGTCAACTTGGGAAAATGTAGCAAATTTCAGGAATTTCGATACGGTGGTACCTTTTTGCTTCTTTATCCATTCTATTAATTTGTTTTCAAATCAGTGGAACGATAGCAAACCGAAACGAAAACGACGATATAAAAGATCGTAGCACCATATGCAACTAAAGGAAGATGTAACAAGTTAATTTAATGCGGAGAAAATAATAGCACATTACGTACCAAGGGAATAATCAACTTTTATTCTTGTCTTACATATAGGACTTTCATATTTTAGCCCGGGACTTACCATATCAGTCGAATGTGCCCCCTGACAAACTCCTTTATGTCCTGACAACATACTTGACGGTTCGTACGAATGTTGTTGATGCGTTCCACCAAGCTTGACAAGCGGGCGCAGACATGGAGCGTCAGGAATACGATCAGACAGTCGGGACCGATCAGCCCCACAGACGCGACAACGGTGAAGGGAAGCTGAGCAGCATACGTCAACACGTATAAATGGATGTTCGACAGGTCGTAGAATGTACGCGAGTGATACGGCAGGTCCAATTCCGTTGTACCATTCCTATTTACTGTGCGATACCGTTGAGTTGGTTTGTGAATTGATGAAAAGCATCTCGAAACATACTATTTTTATGGCTTGTTTCATCACGTTGGCGTCGTTGAACATTCATTTTTTAGCAAAATGTTCTGTTTACAACGAGCTACCGTCAATTGAAATGACCAAATTTATTATCATTATAAAAAAATTACCGTTGCATTTACTACTTTGGTAGTTGGCGCACTTTTGTTGCTGACGTCGCCAAAATTTTTGGCACTACAATTTTTCTTCCTGGTAAATAGGACTGTCGATCTGGCAACTCGGATCATTTCTGCAGTAACTTAAACAGAGAAGTATAAGTAATTTCAACAAAAAATTCGTCAGTCTCTCATTTTGCCACCAAAGTGGTAAATCCAACTGTAATTTTTCGGTGTAGAATTTAAAGAATATTAATGATTTTAAACGATGAATCGATAACTGAACTTTTTGTATCTTTGATGAGATCTTCATAGCTTACGAATATAATAATAAAATAAATGTTCAACGTTATACGACAATTTCTTAATGAATTTAGTAAAAAGTATCGATCCTTGGTAAAATAACCTCCTTAATTATGTAACTCTCGAACAAGTTTATCATTTCGTTTTGTCATTTTTGCGCACTCTTTTCTTCCGCATACACCTTACTCCCGATAGATATTTAAAAATGTGCAGTTAGACGTAATCGCAAGATACTTTTTTTTCTGTCGATACATCTTTGACAACTGCATATTAAAAGTGTGACTTACTTGTGACCAAAATGTTAGTGATGGGTGTGAAGTAGTAGATGAAAACGGTTGAAAGTTCCCCTAGTACCGTCAGCTGAATGATCAGCCTAGTCTTACTGTAGTATTTCGAAAAAATTCTTCTCTCTTCAGAGGTCAGGTGACTCTCCCTCTGTAAGTTGTCTTGAACCTCGTAAATCACTTCTCTGAATTGCCGACTGTTTATACGTAGAAGTGCCAGTTGAGACGTGGCCACCATGTATGTTATTGTCTCCGTGAGGTTCGAAACGACGTGTTCAAGGCTGCCGATGAAATGGAACAAGTCGGCGTATTCCGAACTTATGTGAACAACCATGCAGATCATGCTGAAGGCAAACCGCCTATCGTTGATTTCAAGCGGCCAAAGGCCCACCACTGACAGTATATTTTTCATCCAGCCGAGAAGTTGAACGGCTCGGGACGCTTCCATCTAAGTGATGAAAATATTTTCATTCAAGTTCTGCGCGTTGAAAATTTTTATCACATCGTGTTTGAACAACGTCTGGACTAGATGAGAATGGATCGTTTGCACAGTAGTTAACTGGATGCAAGCAATGCCGGGTGCAAAATTGTCTAACAATTGTAAGCCTTTATCATCCGGTGTGGCATTTTTTGCACGTTGAAGGAACGGCGAGTTTTTTAAATATACTAATTAGACTGTGCAAAAAAATTCTAGTTGTCGAATTCAAAGCTGCTCATTCAATATCTTATAGTTTACGCTGCAGAATGAGAGCGATTCCATGAGGTTTCATTGAAGTCGGTTCGTTTTGAGGGGTCGCAGAATTCATAAGCATGTGTTTTTGAATGATTTATGTCATTTTCAGACATAAAAATTTATCGCTTCAATGTGCCACATTATTATTACAATTTTTAGTTAAAAGAAAGTATAATACATAATATTCAATCATTCAAAGCTGTTAAAATGATATTCATTCGGTATTATTATCGTTAGATGCAGTTTCCAAAAGGTGAAGATTCATTTCTTCAAAAAACAGGTTACGGTTTCTTGTTATTTAACCGTATCTTATACGGCATGTATGTACATATAAAAATAGGAAATGATAAAAAGTTGTCAAATTTAAACTGTTGTTGATGTCGATAATTTAATTTTTCGGAAACGATTTTACGTTTCCGTGATTATATATTCATTTTTTACAGTACCAAAGACAAATAATGCTTCTCAAAATGGGACAAAACATGCTTATAATATTCTTGGGATCGCTCTCATTTTGTGCCCTCTATAACATTTTGAATGATCAGTTTCAAGTTATCAGTTTGAGTCGAATCGAAAATTTTGAAATGCTCTTGGGGATGGTGAAGAAACTTTTGAGACCATAAATTTGATATAGAGTTCATTTAATCAGCTACGAAAATTGAGGAATTGATTTTTTCAAAACTCTCACTTACCGTATGTTCGATGCAGCGAAATATTTTTCTAGTGAAAAAAAATTTGAGCTTCAATTTAAGTGGACGTCGGACTTGGAAGGCTAATCAAACAACTTATATTGGACACGATGTGATTGAGAACGAGAAATGGAATGAATTTCGGGAGGCCCGTTGGAACACAATAGTTATTGAATATGTCAAGTTGATAAAATCTTAATTGGTTCGATTGAGTACAGCGATCATTTTACGTCTGTAACTGTTACATGGTAAATGTTTGAGCAAGAGAAGAAGCTACAGTTCAAAAAAACTCCAGCAATTTTATTTGCACGATTAATGGTGAAGAGGAATTAAACAATATTCCAATAATGTGATAAAAAAATATCAATAATACAAGAACAGGTTTCCAAATTAAAACGATTGAAATGATTAAAACCCGGAGTTTTTCTTTCGATATTAATATCTTATTTTGTTCACCATAGAGATCTCCAGATATTGCCCGAAAACATTGTTACAAATAGTTATATTCAGAGTGGATGAAAACTATTATAAGTACGATACTGCAAATGTTCAACGATTACACGTTACACTTTATAATGTAGGTTTTTTTGACTGTTTTTCAGGCAGCTTATGGGGATCTAGTCAGCTAATGAAAATAGCGCAAAACATTGGGGTTGCATAAAAAATGCTAGAGTTTCAGAGTTTTTAACCTTCTAATTATAAAACTGTTTCTGGTAAGCCTGAATATCTTAGCTTATGATGTTCGAAGTTTATCGGATTCATTCACATTGCCTAGTAAGGAAGGATATTGTTTTATTCGCCGTCACTATCATTGGCGCAAATGACACTAAAGTTCATTTTTAACGGTTTTTTCTCTCTTCATAATCATTGATTCAAGTGGTCAAGCCTATTAATCTTTGAATTGTTGTGTATATTACAGCTCTTAGACATTGATTTAGTTCCGAGTAAAATTGATGTTCAGTCAGACTTTAATATTTGTTCATCATCTTGCGTTTGGATTGTTTTTTTTTTTTCTTGATTACAACAATTTTATGCAAATTACTTGTCTCAACTATGATCCGTTTTTATTATCTGTTTGATCCGTCTGATTCTTTTACTTTTTATTATAATAACAGTACCAAAAAATGTGCGACTCACACATTGTATTCTTCTCAGCTTGGAAAATGATTTTCTTTTTTCACTTTTTCCCGAAATACAAATAAAGTCGAGTTTCGCAATGCGTGGATGAAATTTTCATTCGTACGATATATACGATTTAATTCTATACTTCCAAGTATCAAATGTGATTTAGTGAGCACAGAACTGCAGAGTAATGTTGAGTTCACAAAATAAAGACAGCAAAGAAGAACGACAATTGTTTGTCAATATGCTGATACATATTTATTTCTCCATGATAATTAATTAAGTTTAAAAAATACCCATGAATGGCGAAACTTTTACAAGTTGTAACGAGAAATCAAAAATACGTATGATCGCAAGAAACAGAGATTTAAAAAAAAATGGAGATATGGCCAGAAAACTTTCAAATAATTCTTCCCTAAAAATTAAAAGAGGAAACTCGTAGAATCTCAATTCCTAAGCACGATTTACAATTTGAGAAACACGATGCAAGTCCTTCTGTTCTAAGCTTTCAAAGAAATGATGAATCTTTACCTTTGCCGGTGAGGTAACTTGATCCATTGTGCTCAGACCAAGAGCTGCAACAAACTGGGGAAATAAACGTCTTCCGCCTCAAGGTGCACATTTGTAGGGCTCTGGTTGGACGACACGGACCAATCGAGATTCAGTCTCCTAATCGATACAGCTTTTTCAAATGAATGCAAATAATATACATTCTCGTGATTCCCTGACCGCGTCTAAGGCTAATATCAGTATTCACAATTATTATGCCGACGACGTTTGCTATTTCCTCGGAGTCGAGGCATATATTTAATTCACATACTTCCAGGAAAACGAATAACGATTCCACAATTTCTTTTATGCCGATGTTTCAAGAGTTGAATAATCTTCACACCGCTGTCTCCTGTTGTCAAGAAATGAAAAAATAATAATTAAAAAATATTAGAGAATTAAAAAGTAGGATCAAGCCATCGTTAGATGCAGAAAATGGATCATCTACAACACGTGTCTCTGGACGCTTATCCTGGAGACTTTTTTCAATTAATTTGGCCTCCGATCAGAAGAAATTTGGGAATTATTACCAAACAATTACCGAAGTTTCATGCGTCATGAATGTGATCGCACTTTTTTTTAATTCAGACCTTCAGCATTTTATTGATTTAAGATACGATCCATGACGGTTGGATTTAAAGATTTCAGAAAATTGTAAAATTACTAAGTTCGCTTCAAATGAAAATTATAAATATTTCTGGGAAGAATCATGCAAATGCAAGATACGGAAAAATAAATTAAAAATACTCAATTCTTGCTGTTAGAAATTCTATTTCACAAAAACAACCGTGAGGATCGTATACGATTCTCTTACGTCATTCAATTTCAAAAAAAACAAAAAGTCTTGGGAACGATCAGTTGAATTTTTCAGAACGCAAACCTGGAAGAAAAAATAAAAAACATTATAGCTCTATAACACGAACGGTTCATATAGGGATGGAAAGGAAGGAGGAACCAGAGAGGGAGGGTTGCATGATTGCAAAGTTACTGGCCATATAATATGTGTAAAATTTTCAAGCTTTCGGGACTAGCGGCTTCTAAAATCTGGCCATGTATATTAGGGTGGACTACAAAAATCGACTATTTATTTTTACACTTTATACTCCGAAAACTTGGTTGGTAGAGACCTTAAAAACATTCTCTCCAAGTATGAGCACTTAATTTTGATAGGAAGGCCCTCCGCCTCGCAGTTTTCTATTTTTTTCTTATGGTGAGGAAGAAAAATACATATCTCGGTATCTACTATTTATAAAAAAAAACTCGTATCATATTTTTGTAGGAAATTGAATTCTCTACAAAAAAGGTCTCTTGCAATTTTTTTGTATACCTCACTGTTCAGAACTTATTGATGGTTAAAGTTTGATCATTTTAAGGTAGATGTCTTTTCTTTTATGAATTTTATAACTCTTCAACAAAAAGTCATTATAATACGCGCAACTCATGGTTGTATCGGAAATTTACTGCGGAAATCAGGTACGGTAATATTACGTGTATCATTGAAGAAAAGCATGTGTTATTACACGAAAATAATCCATCATTTATCCAAAATTTGTGGATAAACGCAAAAAGAATTTACACGTGTGTCTTGTGCAAATAAGGTTAGTCCTTAAATAGTGTATTGTGTAACAAGGAGGCAAACTCGATTTTTTCAAACCGATCTTAAGTTTAATTATTATATTATAACTTAAAATTTTACGTGAGGCGAAAATACCGTTGCCTCCTTATTGCACATGATTCTTTTATTTTTGTAACACCTGTAACGGGAAGCAAGTCTCGAGTAAATTCAAAATGTGGCAGTCTAGCCTGAACGTAGACGCATTTGTTCAACACAGCGGACGCGATCACTTGACCAACCAATTAAAGTACAACCTTATTAGGGACAAGAAAAATATAAAAATTCATGTTTACGTTCATGTTAATACAGTGGAGGAGGTGTTTGGTTAAAATCAGAAAATACAAATATTTTCATTACGGTACCTATAGATAGAGATTTGAGTTGAATTATGTGGGAGGTGTGTAAGAGTAACGGACCCTGTATTGTCAGTCAAAAGTTTTTTGGATTAGCCATTAGATTCGGGCGCTGCAATCGGGCAGAAACGGAGCGCATTCGGTTTCAGATTTTCAGTCGAGCTCTAGACATGGTGACGATCGAAAGTGCTCGAGAAAGTTACGCAGATTTCGTTGAAGAATTTCTGATTCTCTAAAGTCTTTAAGCGCAACACCATTTTATTCCAGACAGCAATTATGCGACGCACGAAATCTGAACCCTTTCGAAAGTACTTCGAAACAAATAATGCTAGGAACATGATCAGGGTAGCTAACGATAAGAGTACTTTTGCGTTGCCTCTAGTGAACACTAGTTCCGGAGAACTGAATTTTTCGTAAGGTAAGCTGCTAAATTTTTGGGTGCCAGATGCAGTATTCGTCAATGATACAAAGTGAAAAGAAAAAAGCCATCCCAGAAAATTCATGACGGTTGGCTTCGGTTAACAGAGTGACGATACGTTATGACAGAGTGGCGAGGTTTACCACAGAATTAGACAACACATTATTTTCTTCAGTAGGTATTAACTCGCGTATTCAAACCTTGGACAATTTAAATTGAAAATTTGCAACGATATTTTGATAAAACATTTCAAGACACGAGTACAACGATTAAAGGCGCGAGTTTTAACAACGAATCACATATTTCACATTGATTCAATCAAGCGACTCAATACAATAAAAAAAAAAGATCAAAGCTAAGCAAGGAAATTCATAAAAACCATACGTAGGCAACAGTTAACATTAGCAATAATACGACAAGGATTAACTCTTCACGAATAAAATGCACGTTTTATCTTGTTGCAGCATAGTAACTGGACTCGATAATTCGGAATTCAAAAAGGGAACGCATGGTATAACCTGAAAAACCGGTAATTGTCAGGGAATTTGATATGTCATTGGCTCTAGACACCCTGATCAAAGATGTAACGACACTCTTGCCAGACGATATTAAAAATAAAAAAATTATTTCAGTGCGCCAACGGCGGAAAGATAAAGGTTCAGCCTGTCGAAAATATGTCGTAACGCTACGAGAACCGAACGTAGAAGAGACGGATTCGGAAGATGTTCTCAGACTCCCGACGACAGGTACTTTACATACAGCTAGTACTATTCGATTAATCGATGAGGAACCTTCTAATTTATTTTAAAACTCTTGGTTCAATTTCTACATGAATGACAAATTTTGCAAGAAAATTCCTGTTTCAACTTTCCCAAATGGATATAATTGAAGAACGGAAAGATATACTGACAAAATACGGGACAGGTTTTTTAGTTTTGAATCATAGATTCACAGAAAGAATTGAAAGAAATTATTCTCCTGAAAATCACTAACTTTTTAAATTTTAGACAAAGTCATTCGGACTACGACTTGATGGTCACGTTTTAGTTTATTGTAAAAAATATCCTGAACGTTTTTTTTTTTTTTTTTTTAAGTTTGAGCCAAGTATCATTATGGGTTGACCACTCGTTACATTATTATTATATCAAATATTAATTCCGTCAAGTTTCTTTCAAACAAGGTTTGGTTACTGCCGAATTGTAAATTCATGCCATGAAGAGTCGTAGTTGACCGAGTCACGGCACAAATTAATTTTTCATTTGAGAAACAAAGTTGTCTCGGACAGTATGATCTACAAATTCCCTGAAATTAATAAAAGACTAAAGTTAGTAATGTTACTGTGATGAAGCATGTTTTGGAAATGTCATAATTTCGCGACTCGTGATTCTTTCAAATTCAGTTAACTGTAACTAAGGAAATCGTCTATATTTTGAAAACCTGAGCTACAAGTCGTTTTGAAATTGTAAAATATTGATTTTCTTCACAATATTTTCTTACGTTAACGTTACTAACTTTGACATAAGTAATTAATTCGTAATTAGATGAAAAATAAACCTGTTTGAAAGTGTATCAACGAAATGAAAATAAAGTCAATAATAAAGATATAAAGGGTCGTCAGCCCATAACGATACTTGGCTCAAAATTTATGAAAAATATTTTTCAGGATATTTTCACATGGAAGTCGAATGTTGAAAAAATAGAAACGCTTCGTTTGACGGGTAGACTGTGATGAAAAAAAAAAAAAATTCAAATAACAAATCCAACTTCAGTATCTTGTCGGATTTCAAGAAGTAAAGAAACTTAACAAATTTTCTGACTCATACGGATCAATGTTTGTCATTAAAATATACTTGGTACTTGCGATAAATGAAAAAAGATTTTTCAGTGAAAATAATTTTTATTCTTTCAATACTTATATAATTTGGAATTTTTTCTAAATCTTAAGCTTTGACTGAAGAAACATACGTGATATTGCATGAAACTAATTCATCAGTGATCAATATTTGGGGAAAAAATGCTACAAGAATTAATGCACGTATCTTGTGCTAAGCAGGACGACATTAAAAAAAAAGTTCAGTACTGCTTTTCATACTTTCAATATTCCTAACAAATTTTTGGATCTCTAATTGTACTTGTTCCTGTATATCATTACCTATATTAATTCATGTATCTCATGACGATTTCAAAATTGAGACCATTTCGAATTAGTTGCATTAAAGGAGACTTTTCAACACTGACAGGTACGCCATCGAGGTTTTCATTACCTGTAAGAACAAACAAATTGTCGATTCGGCGCGATTATAAAATTCTCAGCTTAGACCATAACATGTACTCGTAGTATAATGGAGAAGGAAAGAATGTCAATTTACCGTCGATACTATACCTTCGATTATGGTATTTTAATATTTAGCAACTGATCGAAACGCTAGGTGACTTGGTCAATTTCGATGTCGACGTGTAAATCTACGAATATGAAAGTCCACGTATCTCAAATGCGAAAAAGGGCTTGACAGACCAATTTTATACGCACTTCTGGACAAAAATACTTGAAACATATTTTCATTTGACGCAAACATAAAGAAATGGCGTGAGTTCTACGAATTTATTGTTGCGACTTCGTAGAATCCTTGCAATTTCTTTCTTTCTCCGGTAAATGAAAATTCATTAGAGTATTACTGGTCAGAATTGCGTATAGAATGGGGCTGTTGAGCCATTTTTTGCGTTTGAGATACGTGGACTTCAATACTTGGAAATACATACGTGAACGTCGAAATCGACTAGAGTACCCCCAGAACTTGTTACACATTTGGACATTTCAAATACATTGCGGAATAACAATGAGTGAATCGCAATTCTTTATGATAATAGACTTGTTTTGATAAAATCAAAACTATCCTTTTAATACGGCTAGTTACTACGTCATTCCGTTGCAAGGTCAATAGTATTGATAGCTGCATCATGAACGCTTGATTTATATCTGGTCATTTATTGGCGTAAATGCAACGCTGCTGGTCATCTGAGGATACTTCTCGACAAATCTCACACTGCAGTATTCCTAGTCAACTGATGTCTTTTTTATTGCCTTCAGGACGTATCGTTAAATGTAATTTTTAATATGACTGTAGCGGTGATTCGTAGGCTATCGGTACTAATCAAAATAACTAACCCCCAAACGCAAGAAAACTTTACACACTGATTCCCAAAGTCTAACAATTGAAGCTTGCGAATCGTCAGTACCCGGAGGCCTCAGAAATAAAGTACGGTTCCTCGCAACAAAATTATAGTATGATCTAACCGGGGAGTGGGCTGTTACAACACCGTGTACATAGGCGGTATCTTGCCGTATGTGAGTATGTGGGAAAAAGTCGGCGTATTACAGCAGCAATTTATAAGAGGAACGTTCAGTTACACCAGAAAATGATGTGGCTTATAGGCAAACAATTATCTGGTTGTCAATCTTGGGTGAAATAAAGTCTTACTATTGAATCGCGCAGACCGTACGACAAGAATTAAAAACATCCAGCGAACTCACATTTGCAAAACTGCCCATAGAAAATGTGCAGAATTTTCCAGCCGTCAGTACGAGCGGCTTCTGAGACCTGGCCATGCATACGATGAGCATTTTGGCGTGAACCGATGACATGTCGTACCATCGACATGCGCTTAATGCGTCATGTACTTTAGTACTCTAGAATCAACAATAATCGAATAACATTTGCCAGTAAATAACGTTTCCACGATTAAATTAACCTAAATTGAACAAGTACATTCCAACGTATCCACTGGATGCTTTATAGTTGATTACTTGACATTTTTTTAATACCTCTTGAACAAGACGTTCACCCACGTAACAGTAAACGAAGATGTGATGTATCACGCTAAGGACGTACAACGTGAAACTGACGAAATCAGTGTTCTGTTCTCCCTCAGTGTTCTGTAAAACAAATTAGACACAAGCCGTATCGCATTCTTTCTATCAAATTCGGATCAAGCTTTAATGGTCGAACAGAAACTCGGTAGACGAGCACCGTATTACCGCTAAAACGTAGTAGGACAGGATACATATGAGAATCATTCCTCCAAGGAGTTGACCCAATAACATAACATTGTACACCTCCTCCAGAGTCTGTGTCATTCTAGAGTTTATTAATTGTTTATTTACGTACTTAGTTTTATCTGTAGGCTTGTCAACAGTTTTATCATTATTATTAGTAATTAAAATGATGAGACTAATATTTTGGATTCACGGTCAAAGAACTCACCGTATCAGTCGCACGTGGTTTTTGACAAGCGTTTTTATTGCCAGACCACACTCTTGACCATCGGTATTTACATCGTTGATTCGTTCCGCAAGAACGGACAGTTGTCCAAACACGTGGAGCGTCAAACTGATGACTAAACAAATGGAGGCGATGGATCCAAAAGCCGAGAAAAAGACGAACGGAAGCTGAGCGGCGTATGTCATTGCGTAAGATGAAATTTTTGACACGTCATAGAATATATACGTGTGGTATGGCAATTCTAACTGCACTGTTGAATTTCCGTTCACTGAGACAAAAATTGCATTTTATCATCTGGAGTATAATTTCTAGGGTAATGTAATTATGCGGTACAAGATTTCGAACTTTATTGCCAAACATTATACCCGGACTTTAGCTCGAAATGCTCCATATAAAACGAATATATTCATAGAAATAGTTGCAAGTTATTCTCTCGTTCATTTTGATCACGACTGCCCACGGATTTTGACTTTAAGTTACATGATGCATTCAGAAAGCGACTTACTGGTTCTGAGCAGATTAATGAAAGGAGTTAGGTAATAACTAACTGCCGCAGGAAGTATCAGCATTACAGATGATACAACGAATATCCGGGTCTTCTCAAAGTTGTCTAAAAGAATTTTTTTTTCCGTAGATGTTTTATAATTCTCCTCGACAAAATCCTCGTAAACCGCCCGGATTATTTTCCCCAGTTTCCGGCTGTTAACACGTAGAAGAGTCACTTCAATCAGGATCGTCGTGAACATTATGTTTTCCGATAGATTCGCCACGACGTGTTCAAAATTTTTGCCGTTTTTGTAAAGGTCTACGTGTTCTAAAGTTACATGAATCAGTAAACAACTTAGACCGAGGGTAAACCGCGTATCGTTATGACTGAGTGGCCAAAGACCCACCAAGGACAGGAGAATTTCGTTCCATTCTAGAAGTTTAACCGTAGATGACACTTCCATCTAAAAACAAAAATAACGCGAGGAATAAAATTGATACATGTCCGATTGATTGAGGGTGGACACAAACACCTTTCACTTCAATGAATCGAAAATAATCCTGTATTGTTGTTTTTGCGCTAATGCCTAGAATTAAATTGAAATGTTTAATTTCCAAAAAAATAAAGAAACATAACTGTTCCAGGATCATCTGATGTCTTTTAGATTAACCCAATGCTTACCTTAATCAGAGAAGTCGCAAGATTTGTTGTGCCTCGTCTGAGAGCAGCAATGAACTGGCCTAACAAGTACTCTTCGCCACAAGGTGAACAATTGCAAAGATCCGATTGGTTGATGCGAGCCAATGAAACTGAGAATCCAGTCGTACGGCATTTCCGAATAATTGAACGAATCGTAGATGCGCATGATACCATAACCACCGGTGAAGCAAATCTGTATGCAGACTCATCATACCAACCTCATTCGCCAACAATAAGCTTCGGAATTGGCCCATATTTAATTCACGATTGCAAAAACTGGAATACGATTTTTTCATATGCTGGCATACCGCATAAGCCTGCGTAACAAGCTCAATACAATCTACGCTCGATCGTCAACAATACAGGAAGGAAAAAGATAAGAGAACAGAATAAAGAAGAAGAGGACAAAGAAAATTACGAGCCTGTTACATGACCCCTGATCGGGTATAGTATGTTGACTCAACTACACGAAGGTACATCTTGTAAACATCAAATCGGACCGTCAAAGTTGAAATGTCGAACTTTTCCTATCAGAACGCGCTGTACGATAAAAAATACTTGAAATACGCAGACTCGTGAAACGAGGCCTCATGATTGAAAAGTCGCGTTTTCACAGAGAATGACGGTTTTTTTTTTTAGAAATCATTTTTCTAAATTCATAGGATATGTTATGAACAGTTGGTATGAAATACGATAGTGGCTATATTCTTGTGAACATTTGTCTTATTAGAAAAACTATGGGAGGACCATTTCTATACGAATCAGTCCTATAAGTTGACAGTTCTACAAGTTTGTTCGTTCAAACGGGGATCGACGAATTCGTTTCTCTAGATTTGTTTCGGAGAAGGAGGATCGATTCTACAAAAACCAGTTTTACAGGGCTGATATTATGCAGAACATTTGTCTAGGACGAAACACAGGCGAAATTGCAGAATTGTGGGATATTTAATATCGTAGAATTCAGGGCTCTTGTAAATAAAAAGATAATATAATTAAACCCTAAATTTCCTTTTGTATTGAGGTTGATTAGATGTTTATTATTTATCTGCCTGCGATTAACGAAACCAAAATCCTATTTCCTTCTTGGCTAATAA
Source organism: Neodiprion pinetum (assembly GCF_021155775.2). Lineage (NCBI taxonomy): Eukaryota > Metazoa > Arthropoda > Insecta > Hymenoptera > Diprionidae > Neodiprion > Neodiprion pinetum. Next base: position 20,270,215 of record NC_060234.1, read on the forward strand.
TTCTCTGTTCATTTACGAACCTGATATATTTTGGAAATATCGCTACATATACACTTGATTGAAGGAGACAGATAGGGAGACCTAGGTACACCCTAAAGTGCTCGGAAATAAACACTTCTTACAGAATAAAACAGGCTTGAGAACTATCGTATTACAGGCGCTGTCTATCTGCAAAAAGGGTATAAAGAAACAGTCTGAATAACCCAAGTACAAACAGATCTGCTCTGACTCGGAGTTGAATGTTCAAGCATATAAACGATTTATTGTCAAAGATGTGAAGAATACGGTGAGAAGATGTGGAGGAAGCAAAAGGGGAGAGAGGTGAATTTAGATCATGGCCAAATTAAGCATGATTTGAGAGTGAGTCTTGGGACTGGCTAGTTACAGTTCAGGAGTAGAGGGAGCATTTTGCTGATGCGGTAGGAAAATATTTTGATTAGTTATTATTTGTTCACGGAAAACCAAAATTCGCCACAATGAATCAACGCTCGTACACGGACAGAATTCCTAAACACGATTTACCTTCTATGAACACAGACTTTTCGTCTCTTGGTTGAGCTTTTCAAATAAAACTTGTCACTTACCTTAAGTCGATCTGCATCGTCTCGGACTGTGTGGGCGGCTTTGCGTGTCCAGCTGAGACTGGATCAGGGATAATTTGCGAAATTGTTTCTCTCTTTTCTAAAAGCACGCAGTTTAAAAATTGCGTGACGCTATTCACGCACGATTGCTCTGGCGGTGGCAACTGAATTATCGTCTCTGGCTGATTGAATCAAATGTTTTCTATTGATTGTTTACCAGCCCTTCGGAATAGGTCATCATTCTCCGCACTTTTGAATGGTTCTTGTACCTTATTGCGTTCTGTTTTGTCTTTGACTTGAATGGATTCTGTTCCTGCAGAATAAAATTCTCTAAAATGAGCTTCCCATTCAATTGCTCAGAGTTTACGAAATTTAACCCTTCTGCCTGCACTACTTCCTTTTCTTAGCTGTTTAGAAATCTTCCTTCTTGGCATCTATAGTGGGATTTTTTGCAAGCTTTTTCAAATGAGAAAAGGATAATTCATCAAGGCCAAATAGGGCGCCGGTGGATATACTAAAATCGGTACGGAGATAGTTGAGTAAATTTGCCAGTTTGACTTAGTCACATTAAAGGTAATAAATTTTGTCAACTCACAATATAGATTCAACACGATGACAAGATTTATTCAATTTTAGTTGAGTCGAAATTACAATGATTGATTATTACAATGAAAACGATGTTATTCAAATAAGACGACAAGCACGGAATTTCGTTAGAATTAATTTTCTAGCCTTAATTCTAAAAGATTTTATTAACTATTCTGACTATAGGTTCACGAAAAAGTATACTCGTTAAGAAAAGCATTTAGTCAAATCGCCTCGATTAAAGGAATTTGAAGAACTGCTCTAGTTGGATGACATTTTAGAACTACTCTATCAAAAGAACATGGTTCAACTGCGCTGATTCTGCATATTGCACGCTCTTGTTCCTTAGCGTGCAGTTTTCTAACGTGCTTCCTAATTGGTTGCTTCCATTTTTATGGGAAGAAGATCAATACGGAAGACTTACGTACGCTGAGATGATATTTTGGGCCTTTTTATTCGCCCTAACTACCCCTAACCTCTGGGACCAGCGTAGTGGGTTAGTTACACCCACTCCGGCCATTCCCACGGGTGCAGGTAAGAATTTCCGTACGTGCATCAGACATACAAAGATAACTTATTCTGGCCTTCGGTCGTCATTTTCCAAACAGACACCACTTGAAAAAGGCTTTATTACGCTGCGCGTGCACGCCGGTTCCTGCATGTCCGAAAATATCGTAAAGGTGATTTTCGGGCATCTGGTTTGTCCTAACAAACTGTTGTTTGGCGCTGAACACGTCTTGCTGAAGTGTTGATGAGATGAATAATCGAAGCCATAAAAGCCATTGTAAAAGAAAAAATGCTTTGACCGTTAGCTTGTGATATTTAAAGGATGCCACTCGTTCTCTGGTGTGGTCCTTTTGGTACGCACGTGCACGGCGTCTGTTTGGATTCGGACTGCCGTTAATATTATTTGACTATAAGGTTAACATAAACAAAAATAACTATTTCCATAAACGATTCGAAGATAAAAGAAACCGTATGCGTGCAATGCATACGGAAATTTGAAGTAAAATATAAGAATGACTTAGAACGAAATTATAAAGGTTACAAGTATGCGAAAATAATATATCAATCCATGGAATTGAATAGGTGATGTAAGACGAAGTTGATATTCAGGGGCGTTGGGCATCAAAGATGCGACACCATATTTGGCAAGGTAATGCTACGCTGAAGGAACTACTACCCTAGACAATGAAGAATTATCGAAAAATAACTAAACAATCGAAGAGTCAGTCGTACGAGACTTCCAGCGTAGGTCTTTCACTTCTCAATTATCCACGGGTTTTACTCATTTACAACTCTCAGTTGGCTGTCAGATGTGGACGCTGGCCTGCCTGAAATTTAAGTACGTAAAGGTGCGAAAGAGTCGCGTATTGTTCAAGTATAAGACATACCGACCTGCATGTTTTCAGTTCACTCCTACGTAAAAGATTTCCAATCCTATAACCAACACTTTCGGTACAATTTCTTGACCAATCCAAAATTCCCATCACGCACAATCATCGACCAATACGAAAAATCAACCACCCAACAAGCTCCTGCACCCTTCACATATCCGAAAATCTTCCAGATTCCTTCTTCGGTCATCACCTAAAAAGTCAGTTCCCGTCAAGACCTGAAAACAAAAAGTTAATACACGCGGAGTACTCAAGTCAACACGAACCACCTAACAATTTCAAGTCTTGACCGAATATCTCAACCTAACTAACCATCGAGTCAACTACTTATTAATCCGTCTAACAAACAACTATTTCGATCTCCGGCAAATTCAACGGATCAACCAATAGATAATATTAACGTCATTGCAATAACGATTTAAATTTATAAACTACTGCGAATAATACAACTTGCAATCTTGTAACTAAATATCGTAGCTTCGACGTGTAAATAAATAGTTAGGTTTCACAAAAATCGATTCAACGAATAATCCCCAATTAAATAGCCTCGCTCCACCAAAGTGTCGTGAGGGACAATAAATTATAGTTGTATTTCTTGGGACTGACCGTCGGCTCCCATTGTTTGTTTTTGAACGCCCTGTAGTTCTCCCTCAGCTGCTTGCGGTACTTGGCGAGACGCATGGCTATGATCCAGCAGACGCGCGTCTTCTCGTTATCAAAAGCGATGCACCGGAAGTCATTCCCGGCCGTTTCTTCAGTCTCCGCGTTGGCGGTCGGTCTCAAACAGATGCCCAACTCGGTAGGGGCGCAAAATTGTTTCTTGGCGTTCAAGGTCCAGTAGACGTGATAGTCCGTAAGATGGGCCAACACCTCGAGCTGTTCCAGACTGGATGCGAGGGAACGTCTGGGAGTTCCGCCGGAACCGTATCAGAGGGAACGTTTGGGAGTTGCGCCAGCACCGGATGACCGGAAGCGCTTGGTAGTTGAGGTGGAACTCCCTGACGAAGAATCTGCATGTCGCCATTGTCGTATCACACGGCTGACTAGATGTACCTTCGGCGAGCAGTAAGGCTTGCCGTAACGAAGCGACATGTAAATCTTGGTCCACACGTTCTTACCTGCATCTCGAATCCAGGCCGTGCTGAATATCGAAGGACACTTCCAAGTAGTAGTAAGCAGGTTCCGCATCACCGCGTGCCTATTCGCAGAAGGTCCTCCGAACTCGCGACTTTCGAAGTCAACCATATCGTCGGGAAAGAATTGCTTAGGATCGTGGTAGAATTCATACTTCCGGGTATCCTGTCGGAATAGAAATCGGTTTAGGGTATTCGGAGCGTAGATTTCCATGTCTCCGTGAACGTTGAGGACATCTTCGTGATCTTCCAAACTCCGCTCCAATCCAAGGTCAGACCAGGATTACAAGTTGATCTGTTGAATTTTTTACATACATATACATATATGAAGACAGGCATAAAAGAAAACGTACTATGTTCGTCATTTCTCATAAAATAGGTGTATAGTTCATTCGCAAATGAATTAAGCAAATTCAAAAAACTCTTATAACGGAACAATTAACATGACAAAACGACACCATCAGGAGTTACATGATACATACATCATTAGTATTACGCATAGATTTAGACTCTATCTATATCTGCGTCTACTTAAGATATCTCTAGGTCTTACTCATCTATAAACTAGGATAAAACAAATTTCTTTCTTTACTTGTTGATCGCACATCTCTGATAAAATCGTACGACTTGTGATCCTGGTCTGAACTTGGATTGGAAAGGAGTTTGGAAGATCACGAAGATGTCCTCGAAGTTCACGGAGAAATGGAAATCTACGCTCCGAATACCCTAAACCGATTTCTATTCCGACAGGATACCCGGAAGTATGAATTCTACCACGATCCTAAGCAATTCTTTCCCGACGATATGGTTGACTTCGAAAGTCGCGAGTTCGGAGGACCTTCTGCGAATAGGCACGCGGTGATGCGGAACCTGCTTACTACTACTTGGAAGTGTCCTTCCATATTCAGCACGGCCTGGATTCGAGATGCAGGTAAGAACGTGTGGACCAAGATTTACATGGCGCTTCGTTACAGCAAGCCTTACTGCTCGCCGAAGGTACATTTAGTCAGCCGTGTGATACGACAATGGCGACATGCAGATTCTCCGTCAGGGAGTTCCACCTCAACTACCAAGCGCTTCCGGTCATCCGGTGCTGGCGCAACTCCCAAACGTTCCCTCTGATACGGTTCCGGCGGAACTCCCAGACGTTCCCTCGCATCCAGTCTGGAACAGCTCGAGGTGTTGGCCCATCTTACGGACTACCACGTCTACTGGACCCTGAACGCCAAGAAACAATTTTGTGCCCCTACCGAGTTGGGCATCTGTTTGAAACCGACCGCCAACGCGGAGACTGAAGAAACGGCCGGGAATGACTTCCGGTGCATCGCTTTTGATAACGAGAAGACGCGCGTCTGCTGGATCATAGCCATGCGTTTCGCCAAGTACCGCAAGCAGCTGAGGGAGAACTACAGGGCGTTCAAAAACAAACAATGCGAGCCGACGGTCAGTTCCAAGAAATACAACTATAATTTATTGTCCCTCACGACACTTTGGTGGAGCGAGGCTATTTAATTGGGGATTATTCGTTGAATCGATTTTTGTGAAACCTAACTATTTATTTACACGTTGAAGCTACGATATTTAGTTACAAGATTGCAAGTTGTATTATTCGCAGTAGTTTATAAATTTAAATCGTTATTGCAATGACGTTAATATTATCTATTGGTTGATCCGTTGAATTTGCCGGAGATCGAAATAGTTGTTTGTTAGACGGATTAATAAGCAGTTGACTTGATGGTTAGTTAGGTTGAGATATTCGGTCAAGACTTGAAATTGTTAGGTGGTTTGTGTTGACTTGAGTACTCCGCGTGTATTAACTTTTTGTTTTCAGGTCTTGACGGAAACTGACTTTTTAGGTGATGATCGAAGAAGGAATCTGGAAGATTTTCGGATATGTGAAGGGTGCAGGAGCTTGTTGGGTGATTGATTTTTTCGTATTGGTCGATGATTGTGCGTGGTGGGAATTTCGGATTGGTCAAGAAATTGTACCGAAAGTGTTGGTTATAGGATTGGAAATCTTTTACGTAGGAGTGAACTGAAAACATGCAGGTAGGTATGTCTTGTACTTGAACAATACGCGACTCTTTCGCACCTTTACGTACTTAAATTTCAGGCAGGCCAGCGTCCACATCTGACAGCCAACTGAGAGTTGTAAATGAGTAAAACCCGTGGATAATTGAGAAGTGAAAGACCTACGCTAGAAGTCTCGTACGACTGACTTTGCGCTTGTTCAGACATTTTTCGATAATTCTTCATTATTTAGGGTCGTACTTCCTTCAGCGCAGCATTACTTTGCCCGACGTGGTGTCGCATCCTCGATGTCCAACGCCCCTGAATATTAGCTTTATTTTACATCACCTATTCAATTCCATGGATGGATGTATTCTTTTCGCGTACTTGTAACCTTTATAATTTCGTTTCAAGTCATTCTTTTATTTTACTTCAAATTTCCGTATGCATTGCACGCATACGGTTTCTTTCATCTTCGAATCGTTTCTAGGAACAGCTATTTTTTTTTATCTTAACTTTATAATTAAATAATATTATCGGCAGTACGAATACAAACAGATTACGTGCACGCGCGGACCAACAAGACTATTTGGTCGTCGAATGTTCAAGGTCGTAGTTCCTTTAGCGCAGCATTACCTTGCGAGATGTGTGACTTTTGCCTTTTCTAAATGGCTTGACCAGCTAACTTGTGATTTACCTTCCGTGGAAGTACCAACCGAAAAAGGATATATAGTTTAAGATGATACTATTTATATTGAAGAAATTGTGTCGATACACAAAATACTCCTCCGGTTGAGAGACGTGCGATCAACAAGTAACGAAAGAAATTTGTTTTATCCTAGTTTACAGATGAGTAAGAACTAGAGATATCTTAATATGAAACACAAATATAGATAGAGTCTAAAGCTACGTGTAATACTAATGATGTATGTATCGTGTCACTCCTGATAGTCTCGTTTTGTCATTTTGATTGTTCTGTTATAAGAATTTTAAAAATTTTCCTAATCAATTTGCGAATGAATTATATACACCCGGACGTATTTGTGAGATAGACTGCTGACGTGAGGCCACCTGTCCCTTTTTATCTCTCTGCGCATGCGCTCTGCCGATTAAACCATGCGGTAGATAACCTAACTCAATAGTTAGTCCTCTCTGCCCTGAGTGTTTGGCGTGACTTTTTGTGATTTTGTCCAGGACTTATTGCGAATAAAATGATATATTGTGAAATGATAACTTTTCAAAATCAATCGCGGGACTTAAGGAGAATCGATGAAATTTTTTTATTACACTTGTGTGAATTTATAGAGTGAAAATGGTGCGCAATCGTTGTTTCAGGGAATGTTATTATTCCACTGAGCGATTTTACGTAAGTTTTTGATCAGACCGTATGACAAGGACAGGTGGCCTCACGAATTTCTTTCTCTCTCGCACAGAACCGAGAGTCCAGTGCCCCTTCCAGTATACTTATATTTCAGTGGGGAGCACCACACCGCTCACAACGAATCATCTCGAAGCTACGCAAAGGGCGAAACTGCGATCTAACGTCAAGTTCTGCGGCGCGATGCTCCGACAGGTGCGCGTCGAGTTGCGCAATCTACGAAATCGATGACGGATCGATTATTGGGTATTCTTGTGGGTATGACGTCACGTACGGCATACCGTACCGAGATCGGTGTTGCGGCCGGTCGTCGATTTTGAAATCACTCTAGTTCTGGCGATCGTGCGAGATAATCGCGAAATCATAAAGTTTCGTTAACGAGTTCGCTTTTTGTAGTCTTGAGAAAAATAGCACCACCGAAAGATCACGAGGGGGTTGGAGAATTCGTGGCGTGGATATGGAACGGTAAGTGTTTCTAATATCCTCGCGACAGAATTTTAAAAAAAATTGAGTAAAGGCTTGCCGGGTAACGGATAGCCATTTTGGATCTGCGTTGTCGAACATGTACTCGAAATTCGTTTGCCGATTCTTTTGCTTGGTGACCGCAGACCGTAGCCTGAGTTTCCCGTTATGGAGTTGAGTGAATCTTGAGTAGTTGAGAATGTCGAGTGGAGTCACGGTTTTGAGTCGAGTCTTTCTCGTTTTTAAATTTACGTACAGTACCGAATTCCGCTGTACAGTGTCGAGTCGCGAATTGCCGAAATAGAGTACTCGAATTAGCAAATATCGTTTTTGAGGACTTTGAGAAAGTTTCGAGTTCAAATGCGTTGAGATTGCGGTTAGTTGAGTCTAGGTTTAGTTGAGATTGCGTTTGGTTAAGTTTGTGTTAAATTGATATTGTGTTTAGTTGAGATTGCCTATAGTTGAGGTTGCGTTTTCGTTGTGTCCATTTTGGTAGAGGTTGAAATGAGAAGATCGTGTTATTGAGTTTTGGTTGCGTCTGGATTATGATTGCGTTTAAGAATTTGTTTAGTTGAGTTTCGCGTAATGTTGGGCTCTATAGTTTTTGTTTAGCTGAGCCAAGTAAAGAATGAGAATAACATAAAACAATTTTTAGGTTTAATCGGTAATTATCGACGCTTCATACCAAATTTCTTCAAAATAGCAAAACCTTTGACAGAACTATTGAAAAAAGATGTAAAATTCATTTAGAAAGACGCACAAGAAGACGCATTTAGCCAATTACGAGATAAACTGTTCGAAAATCCAATACTTCAACATCCTGATTTTACCAAACACTTTATTGTAACAACAGATGCATCAGGAATCCCCATAGGAGGTGTATTAAATCAGGGTACAGTAGGAAATGATTGGCCAATAGCATATGACATCTAGATTACTAACGAAGGCAGAAAGAAATTATTCAACAATCGAAAAGGAATTATTGGCTATAGTTTATTCGGTAAACTACTTCAGACCACACTTATATGGACAGATTGAAAATTTTAAAGGGATAATTGACCGTTGCAGTTATTTATAATCAGGTAAGGATAATTGTATTTAAGCAGGCCATTCGATTTAATTATATTAGTTTTCAAATAGAACTAAGATCCTGATGGAACAATTGCAGAATATAAACCAGCCAAATATATGCGCTTTGTTCTAGAATGAGGATACCGCCTGTACACCCGCCCTCTGAAGTTTCGTTTGCAGTAAACCCAATGATAGACGACTTAACGATGAAAAGTAGTGGAAATGCAGAGGAAAAAATAGTGAAAGCCCCCTACCCAGTCGGCACTTTAGAGGACCATTTAAATGTCGAATTAGTCCGACAAGGAATTTCAATCTCTCGGCTCTATCGCGTGATATTCTATTTCGAAATTGATGTTACAGAAGTAGTTCCTTTATTCGAAACAATCGAAAATTCATAAAACTCACTTGTCATGATCCACTGTGAAAAAACTTCATTTGCACAAAAATCAAAAAATCATTACAGATTGGAGAGTGTACAAGACACATCATGTACTTGAAAGCAACCGAACTATAATTAGAGTCCCGATCGATTCTGGTATGGAGGCAGACCGATGAATGCATATATATTTAACACCTATTAAAATCGGCAATTTAAATCAATAATTTTATTTTCTTCCCAAATTATAAATTGAACAATTTGTTCCAGAAAAGGGGAATAATGAGTTAAATCACTCTATTAACAATTATATTATGGATTCCCGCTGCTGTGGTTAAATTTGATAAAAAGGAATTATTGCTCAAGGATGGGACTAGATGTACACTGTCTAACACAAATTGTTTTGAAAATGGTGGGTCATATGCTTTTCGGGTAAATTCACCAACGGATGACTGCAAATTAGACCGTTACGACGTTCTTTACACTGGACCAACATTGAAAATTAAAGAACCCCAAGAAGATGGATTTGCATCAGACATTTACACCTACTCTAGTGAAAAAATCACCTTCGCGCTAACGAAAACAAAGGAATTTAAAATTTGTGGATACAGAATTATTCGTACGGAACATCCTGAACATTTCATCGTCGAAATGGAATCTGCTAGTCCAATCAAAGAACACGGTAAGATTGCTGCTGAACGACATCATGAAACAGAAATGTGCCCTGGAAGAACAGGTACTACGAATTACTCTCACACTCGCCATTCACACGCCGGACGAATTTGCTTTTAATGTTATGTAGGGACCGGGTTACATGGTTGTTCGTGCATGAGAAACGATTCGACTCACCAAGTGCGTTCCTGTCGTGGTAACTGTGAGGAAAATAGAACATGCCATTGTTACATGTCCTTCCGAACTAGTAGGGAACCAATCAGGGGCTTCTTCCGGTTAGTTTCTAAATTCTAGCAGAGAACCCCTTTCAACAGATTACAACTTTAGGTCTTACGTTCAACAAGACAAAACTTCAGATCTTGAATTCAACGAGACCACTTCAAGTTTTGCGTTTACATGGTACATTTCAGTTTTGCCTTGACTGGTTCAATTCCATGAACGTCTCTCGTCCTTGTTTATAAATTTTCGAAACTTACAATTAACTAAATTCTTTGATTCATCTTTTGTCATTTTGCATACATTGTAAACTTACATTTAAATGAATTCTTCGATTTTAACTTTTGTTATCGTTCATATAAACTAATCACGTCCATTTAATAAGCATTATTTTCTTGATTTTTTGTGCTACCTTAAATCTGGCTTGAATAAAATTCATTCAATAAACCACTAAAACCTTATAAATTAGTAAACAAAAGACGCTATTCAATCTCCCGCTGAGCACGCAGAGCCGCTCACAGCCCAAACAACCAAAACCATCGTAAGGTAAGTAACGTTCCATTTAAATTTAGCGTTCAACTCAGGTAACCGTCTAACGTATCGCTCTCTTTCGGATACATCTATGGGATGAGTTGAGGTTTTCGTATAATTAATGGTCGTATAATTAATTATCGAAAGCTATTTCATAGCCATTGTTTGCTGCACATACTTTAAATTTCATCACCCTTTTGAATTATTAGCACCAGAAAGTTTGTCACACCCATCCTTCCATACTCATACATCCATTCGTATAAACTAGTTAACAATCCTTTGGTTATCCGTTATTTTGATTATAACAATTTTGTCAACTTAATAAAAATATTAAATCCAATTCACAAAATATGACAAAATATGCTTGTCATTACGTTCTACGTCGAGTTCAAAGTAGATGATAAGGTGAATTTCATTGAGTAGTACTAGTTGAATGTACTTTTTTTTTGTTTGTTTATTTGTTTTTTTTTTTGTTTGTTTATTTGTTTTTTTTTTTGTTTGTCCTGTTTTTTTTTTTTTTTTTCTTACAAATATAATATAATTTATATAAATTGCAGTTAAAATTGATTCAGGAGACTAGGAAATTTGATACCTGCGTAAATGTAAACTACTATATGTACCTTTGATACCATTTAAATTTTCTGGATCACATAAGACGAATGCATTTTTTCCAACCACCTTTGTAATTTTATATGGTCCTTGATGTATGTGGAAAAACTTATGAGTTACTCTATCAGCTGCATTAGATGGTAGTGGTGCCTTTAATAAAACTGGATCATTCACATCAAGAGTAACCTTTGCTTTCGCTTTTTGTTGCTTTTGTCGATTACGAAAGTTCTTTAACAACCTATCCATAGCTATGATAATTTTAGGTTCATGATTCGCCTCAATATTGTTTGGAAATGATGTAATCTTTTGAATTTTATGAATAGGTTGTTTTACCAAAATGAACGTACTCGAATGGGTCGTTATGTTTAACAAATCGTAGATGTTTGAGATGTAGTTTGCCCATTTAGTATGTTGTTCTGAACATAAGGTTCCAAAAAGCCTCCCTAATTCTCTCATAACTTTTTCCGTTGGATTAGATTCAGGATATCTGATACTTCGAAAACACGTTCGTATACCTGCGTTGTTTAAAGTTTTTTTCCAACTGTGTGAAGTGAATTGTGTCCCATAGTTTGACAGAATTCGTATACGTCTTCAAATTTTCGGTACGTATGATTCTAAAATTTTCTTTAAACTAATACGAGTTGTGGCTTTTGTCACTGCATATAAATTCGGATATGTATTTTCAGAAATTATCTAAACTGCACGCCTCCTACAGATTGCGGTAATGGTCCATAATAATCGATAGTTACTGATTCTCCTCGTCTATCAGATTTAATCATTTCACATTCTCCTTCCATGGTTTTCGATAAAACTTTAACTCTCTGACACAAATCGCACGTGTTTACACATTTCTTGATATCTTTTAACATACCTTTCCAATAAATAATTTTGTTTTAGATATTGAAAAGTCTGATATTAACCAGGATGACCCATTTTAGCGTGAGTATGTTGGATTAGTTTTGTAATTAAAAAAACACGGTACTACTATTCGCCGTTGGTTATTTTCGACGTGATGTTGAAATAATATTTCATTGTGAAGTTTCAAATGTTCATCAGCAAATCTTTTGACATATTATTTAGTGTTTTAGATATTTTCCTCTTGTAATTTCTTTATATTTTTAAAATCTCTGGTCAAAGTTTGATCCAAAGTCAGATCATGAATAAGATTGTGATTCGTATTTATGATTGAAAGTTTTTCCTTAATATAACCAAAAGTGTCACGATACGTTATTGGACCTTGATTGAACGCGCCGATAGTCAGTTTAATTTTTGTCGTTAATTATTATTATTATTATTATTATTATGATTCCTTGTTTGTTAATTATAGCCATTAGACCTTTGAATTTGTCCAAAGTACTTAGGTGGCGGAAAATTTGTGTTTGGCAAAGAAACATTAACAGCTGTTGGTACGGTACTTTGAAAATTTGTATTTTTAAATACCCCGTTGTATAGACTGATCTGCTGATATTTCGGTTGGTCGTTAATATGACCTTGTTTATTGATTTCGCTGACATTGTACGAATTGTTGCTATAAAACTGGGAATTTCGAGATTTTTCACGTTCTCTCTCTTCACAGGTTAAATTTAACTGAGCGAACAGGGTTCCAACCTTATTATTATCCGAAAAATCAATTGCAACTAACGATTCCCTCAATTTAATCGGCATTTGTTGAACAATACTATAATTCATTTCGTAGTCCGATAACTTGGGTTCAAAATACTGAGCTTCTTTAGTTTGTTGTAAAAAATAAATTTGCAAATTATTTTCACTCCATTTGAATTTACGCACAGACCAACTATTCTTTTCCCTGATTCTTACAGCTACGGAATAAAATTCTTTCAAAAATTCTGTTTTAAAACATTCGTAATCGTTCAACCTACTTTTATTTTCATCAAACCAAATTTTAGCTCTACCATTCAATGCGTCGTGAATAACTAATATTTTTTATCCGTCTGGTACATGTTTTAGATCAAAATATCTTTCCAAGTCATTTAAAAATTCTCAAGGATTCGTGTTATCTTCTCCAGAAAATTTAGGTACTTTTATCTCTATTTGAAATCATTGCAGGTGGTTTATCAATCTTCCTACTAACCTTCCTTCTTCTTATTGATTAGCCAATTCTTGTCGCTCAATTTGATTTAGTTTAAAATACTTAATTCTACCTACATCTCTAATCATTCACACTTTTGCTAGCTTTCGAGCCTTCGCGTTGGACGGCAAATTATAAGAATTTTTCGAATTCATTTTATTAAATTGCAAGTGAACTATGTACCTATTTTATGAGGTATGCCAAACGTAACACGATTTCTTTTTTTCTTGTCTTTGTATATAAATATAAAAAACGAGCCGTCCATAAGTTTAAGATTCATTCGTTCATCCATTCCATCATTCATTCATTCGAGGTGTAAATTCTTTGAACAGAGCGGCGCATTGTCAAAATTGTAAATAATTGTCTTTTCATCGATACTCTTGACTCTCGGATTTAAGTTCATTTATTTTGTTTTTTCCTTTTAAATAGTCTCTCTTTAATTTTGATGTCGTTTTTGGAGTTTTCATTTTCTGGGTTTGAAATGTCTATCTCGATGGTAACTTTACTTCCAATAACGCGTTAGTGACGATCCTCGGTATCTGATGTTCCGTCACTGAGAGATTATAAACTCGTTACCTTGTTTCTCCAAGAGAATTGTTGACCGAGAGACCCGCTTCTTATGAAGATAGATGAAACCGGCGAAGAAACACACCACGTGTCCAACTCCGTGGGTCGAACTCTCATCAGCCCTTGTTTTGACCATTTAGCGGGTGTAGTCGAAACGTTACACTGTTCACCATCTATGAGTAGCAGAGCTAGTCTCTTGACATTTTTGTCTAGTCGACCAGTTGATGTCTTGACCCGCACAGTCCTACTCCTTGTGCCACCTGGTGCGAAAGTCTTGTTTGACCTTCTGGATATGTTTGCCACGTAAACAAACGATTATTCGTAGTAGCTGGAAGGTCCTGATTAGGTAAACTCGCAAGTGAATCGCCAATTAGGTAATGAGAGGAAGCGAGTGCAGTTAGGTTATTGGGATCGGATGATAGTGGAGTCAACGGTCTTGGATTTAGAATCGCCTTCATTTCAACGGCTAGAGTATCCAATTGTTCAAAGGTAAACAGCTCTGAGCCGACCACTCGTTTTAGATGATGTTTAAATGATTTCACCGCTGCTTCCCAGAAACCACCAACGTGTGGCAACCTAGGAGGGATGTAGTGCCAAACTGGTAACAAAGGTCTCAAGGAGACGAAGAGATGTATTGACCCAATGCAAGGTGATCGTAGAATTCGACCAAAAAATTGTTCGATCTATTTCGACACTTATGGTTGATTTTACCGTTGAACATAGATCAGCCAGAAGCACCGCTGCGCACAACTCTAACCGTAGAATTGTTTGCCGGGTTTTTATTGGTGCAACCCTTGATTTTGCACAAAACAGCTGAACCCGAACGCGTCCGGTGAGATTAGATTCATTTATGACGGCGCGGCGTGATGAGGTAAATAGAGTCCGTCTGTCGATTCCCCGTTGACTTTGACCATGTGTTACATGTTTTTTGAAGTGATCTTGACACGCGGCCTCTTCGTTTGATAAGTGTTTTGTGACATTGGTTTCTTCAATATCCCATAATCTGCTGGTGTCATTATTCCGACTTGTGAGATAACGTTTCATATTCTTTTTATTTAGCAATGGAGATATGTTTCCGCCGATTACCCAACCGATGATTGTCTTATGCAAGTATAGGCTGGATTGTTGTACGGTTGATAATTTGATTTGACCGACACAGAAAATGGACAGAAGCATTCCCGCACCTAATAGTACCCACATAGGCGCTGGCTTTTGAAATTCTGGGCCGGCTAGTCGAATATTCGATAAAACAGTCAGTGATTGACGGATGATTTATTGATCTGGAGGGATTGATGTAATCCTTGGGACGATGAGAATGTTGATAGTTTTTTGATTGGAGTTGTTAGTAGATTTGATATTTGCGGTAATCCAATGCTTGGCTACCGTTGTAAGTTCGTTCAGAGCCCCGATTGGAATATGGCAACCTCTTCTCGGTAGCCCTAATACCTTTGCAAGTGCTTCAGTGACGAAGTTTGCTGTGGAACCTGTGTCGATGATCGCACGACAGGGAACGTTCAATTTGTTTCGATTTTGTATGTAGAGTAGAGCAACAGGAATGACATCGTCAGTGAAGGAACGAGTGATGTTTCTGACCACAGATCCGGCAGGTACCTCCCTTGCAATCCTTCGGTAAGTGATCCTTGCCGAGACAGTTTCCACATAGGGATACTATATTAGCCAATTGACACCGCTGTTCCATTGTTGCCGAGAGAAAAGTCTTACTTTCGTACACCGAATGCATTTCCCGACACATCGGACACGGATAGATCCTGACAAATGGCGTTACCGAAGAAGTAGCCGCTGGCGTTGATGAAATTTCATTACTCCAAGTGTGATTAATTGATTTTGACTGCGTCTTTCTTGAATATTCCCGTAAAATTTACGGCGTCGTTGACGCAGCCTGATGAGAGCTGGAAGCCGGCGTGACAGAACGGACAACATTTCAATTTCAGCTTGCTGCGAGACACTCTTCCATTTCTCGAATCAATTGACGCATTTCTGCTATGACAGTGCAATGACGTTCCCTCAAGGCTTTTACATCGTCGGAAAGTGCGTGCAGTTCGTATAAATCCCTTTCCATCGACTGCACATGTATTTCGTTGATTCTTTTGTACTGCTCACAACGGGTTTCGGCCTGTACTTGAAGCCGATTCAACTCTGACGAATTTACCTGTTCTACGATGACCGTTTTGCGACGCGTGACTCGCTTCTTACTATCTGCACGTTTGCGTTTACGAGTGACCAAGGTGTCTTTCGGCATGGTAGATTATTTGTTTTGGAACGAAATGGAAGGGAAGTATGAAAGGAATTGGCGATTAACAACACGAGCTTACCGTTCAGATGCCTTCTTTGAAGAGACGTCTCACACTCCTCGTTTCTCGTCACTTTCGTTGCCTTGATCACCTTGATTGTTGTGCTGATCTTGATGTACAACTTCACAGAACTTAATTGATTTAACACTTGTGCATTAATTGACACTTCTTCACTGAATTGATTTCGTTAATTGATACTAGAGTTCGGATTTTATCCGGCTCGAAGGACCACAACGTATTTTTCGGCACGACACTTTAGTGGAGTAAGGATTTTAATCGGGGATTATTCGTTGAAACGATTTTTGTAAAACCAAACTATTTCTTTACACGTTGAATACAAAATATTTGGTTACAAGATCACAAGTTGTATTATTCGTAGTAGTTTTTACATTTAAATCGTTATTGCAGTGACGTTGATATGTTGAATTTGTCAGAGATCTAAATAGTTGTCTGTTAGACGGATTAACAAGTAGTTGACTTGAGGACTTGACGCGTACTGACTGTACAGTTTGACGTCTCAACGGCAACTGACTTCTCAGGTAATGATCGAAGAAGGTATTTGGAAGATTTACGGAAATGTGAAGGGGGCAGGAGCTTGTTGATTGGCTGATTTTTCGTATTGGTCAATTATTTTGGGGCGTGGAAATTTTGGATTGGTCAAGAACTTTTACCCGAAGTGTTGGCTATGGGAGTGGAAATCTTTTATGTAGGAGGAAAGTGGGAGCACGCAGGTATGTCAACTTAATTGAACAATACGTGACGCTTCCGCACCTTATCGTACCTAAAGTCCAGGCAGCCAATTGAGTGTTGTAAATGGGTCAGACCCGTGGTAATTAGGGAGTAATAAACCGACGCTGAAGGTCTCGTATTACTGACTCTTCGCTTATTTAGTCATTGTTCGATATGTCTTTATTCTCTAGGGTCCTTTATGACCGGACGTACATAACGAACGTGCGGGAAAGGATCTACCGAGGCAATTTTCACCTAAACTAAGGCTCACAATCAGTGGATAAAATGCCATGACCCTAGTATTCGGAAGGCTCCTCCTTTCAATTACCTGACACCCATTAAAATCCGTTATTAGCATGTTCGGGGGACCCCTTATGAGTCATCGTAGCGTTCACGTTACAATTACGAGGTTCAAACGCAGCTTGACAACCTTCGTCTTTGCTAAGGGTTTTCCAAATTTGTTCACACGCAAACGAATTCAACTTAATTGTTTGGTCCACCCGGATAGCGCAGGTGCAACCGACTGTCGCTGCTAGTCGTCACCGTCCTCTTGGACAGCTCATCGTCTTCTTGTCAGGCTTTCACTAATCGATTCGGGATGAAAACCGTAAGCGTGTCCACCAGATCCGTCACGATTTCATCCCCAAACTTCGTCTTAACTCGACGAATTCCGCTTACTGGATCATCAAAGTAGGCTTCAAGATCTGCAAGCTTCTTCAAAGGATGAAACGTCTCCAACCGTGCTACTTCGTTCAGTTTCGCAAAATCCGTGATTCCAAGGGTTAATATGTATTTGACCAAAGACTCTTGTTAGACGATTCGGTTTGTACACGTCAATTATGCACTCACGTGCCACTACTCTGAATGCAGGAAATGGGGAGGGTTGAATGTTTCATTATATAATTAATTGATTGTAATAGATATGGGGAAAAGAATCTGAGGTCTGGAGGACGGGACACGACAAAGAAGCTTGTTTTGAATTTAATCAATATCTGATTTCCTTCTCGACTTGTATGTATTTCAAAAATTGTAATAGGATATGATTTTTGAATTTCTCATCGAAGTACAAATTGAAATTGAAATTTCGAAAAATAGGATCGCTTCAATTTCGGGTAGATTGTGATATAAAAAAAAAAAAAAAAAATAAATAATCCAACTTCGGTATCTTGTCTGGTTTTGAGTAGCGAGTACCATTTGCATTCTAAACTCGATAAAATTTTTGGCTCATAAGGATTATTGTTTGTCATCAAAATATACTTGATACTGACGATAAATGAAGAAAGATTCTTGAGTGAAAATAATCTTTATTTTTTCAATACTTATATAATTAGCAATTTTTTTTAAATGTAAAACCTTGACTGAGGAAACATACGTGATATTGCATGAAAATAATTCATCAGTGATCAATATTTGGGGAAAATATGCTACAAGAATTAATGCACGTATCTTGTGCTCATCAGGACAACATTGGAAAAATCGTTCAGTGTATGCTGCTTTTCGTACATTCAATATTCCTACCAAATTTTTGAATCTATAATTGTACTCGTTCCTGTACATCATTACCTATATTAATTCATGTATCTAATGACGATTTCAAAATTGAGACCATTTCGGATTAGTTGCATTAAAGGAGACTTCTCAACACCGACAGGTACGCCATCGAGGTTTTCATTACCTGTAAGAACAAACAAATTGTCGGTTCGGCACGATAATAAAATTGTCAGCTTAGACTATAACATGTAGTATAATGGAGAACGAAAGAATGTCAATTTACCGTTAACACTATACCTTCGTTTATGGTATTTTAATATTTAGCAAATATTCGACACGCTTGATGCTTCGTTTTAGTATATAGGGCAGGGATGAGACTGCTTTTATGGGTCAGAAATTATCGTATCTGTCAAATTTAGGTACAGTAAACACAAATAGTGCAATCAACTGTTGAACTTCTTATGAATGAAATTCAAATAAATATACTCAAATATAACACAAATTGTTGTTGTAACCATTTTTAGTTGTCCCGAATGATATTTCTTTGCATGAATAAAATATTTCCTCGAACAAATTTGACCGCCATGTCCAGTAAAGTCCATCTATAGACTATACATTATAAATAAATCCTTTCGCGTTGATGTACAGGATGTAAAAAAATACATGTCACCGTTTTACCATATGATTCGCTAACCTGACATCTGTGAGGATAACCCCATACATAACTTCGCAAAAGTGACTTTGCCCCTGATATTATGGTTAAATATACAAAACATGTATTATTAATCGAATTAGTTTCCATTGAACAGACCACAAAAAAACCATGAATCGCAACCGAATTCGTACCACCAAAAATTGTCCTTAAAGTTAAGAAAAACCCGAATTAATTGCAAAATTGAAAATCCATTCGTCAATAACCGAACGAACGGATCATGTTTTGCAGTATCAATAATCGATAACCTATTTGTTTATTTACTAGCCACTACATCTCAACTCAAAACGTAAAAAAAAAAACTGCTACACTAATTAACGTTAAAATAACATCGATATTACCGTTTCGGTTAAATGTGAATTATTCTTCAGAAAGATCATTCTTGTCGGCTAGTTTTATTTGCATCCTGCTCAATCACATGTAACTCGAATTACGTATAGGACATAATTTAGTAAACGATTGAACGTGTTGGAACGAAGGCTTCCAAAAGTTTATAATAAGACTGAATCTAGTCAAATTGAGTGTGTGTGCGTGTGTGTAAGCGCCTGAGCATTATCTGAGGTGATATGATCTTGGGTGAAAACAATCGCCATTGCATAAATGCACCAGCCGACACGCTCAGCAATCCTGGTTGTTGGTGAGTGTATTCCTTAGTAATGCTCGTTTTTTTTAAACAAATAATAACAAAAAACATTTGTCTGCGATGCTAGGCCGCTTAAAGAGTGCACATCACAATTCGAAGGAAAATGTTCTGCAAAAATATGAAAAAATAAATAATTTAAACAAGGGTTGAGAATATAACGACCCTAATTGTGAAGAAAAATAAAATAAAATGCGATGGCCTAATGTCGGCGCCAACTGTCGGAGTGATTTAATTCAGATATTCGTTAATTGTGTTTTACTTGAATGATTTAATGAGTTCACGAGTGAATAATGTTTCTAGAGATTTGTCGTGCAAGTCAGGCTGTCAGAGATATCGTTGGAAAAATTATTTTGCAAAGGCTAATAAATATTCGAATACGGGAATTTGAATAGGTGCGAAACCGAATCAGCTAATAAGACTTAGCCGATTGTTTGGTACGACCGGATTAACGCTTCTGAAGAAGAACGTGGAATTAACGATCTTGGTTGAAGCACCGGCGTTCATTTATACTTGCTAAGCGGCGTCCCTTTCTTTGTCGCATGCTATTTTAGCTCCGAATGTGCCAGTATCTGTAATTTTTTTTTTCTGATCGTTTGCGCAAATTTAGCTCTCTCAATAATCTCGGCTTATTTTATATTACGCTGCTTTCTCACGCTTTCTTAATCCAATTTGCTAATTTTATTTGACGTATCCGGGTCTACTTCTCGTATTTACACCTAAATAGTTTAAATCCAGTCTTATCTATTTAGTAATTATTGGTCAGCGTCGTTTTTGACTAGATCGTTTGGTAGTGTGTCGAAATGGTAATGTGTTATCAGTATAAGCAACCGACTAGACTGACTAGCTTAAGAACTCGTTTGTACAATTCAAATACGTTTCACAATATACAATAGATTCTGATTCCAAAAATCTACCAATTGAAATTTGCGAATCGTCGCTATAAAATTAACCAGGATTCAGTTTATCAGAGCAGCAATTGATGAGAAGCGCATTCAGTTACGCTAGAAAATTATGTATCCAGGCAAACAATTATCCGATCGTGAGCTTTATATGAAATAAAGTCTTACTACTAAATCGCACAGACCATACGTCAAGAATTAAAAACATCCAGCGAACTCACATTTGCAAAACTGCCCATAGAAAATTTGTAGAATTTTCCAGCCGTCAGTACGAGCGGCTTCTGAGACCTGGCCATGCATACGACGAGCATTTTGGCGTGAACCGATGACATGTCGTACCATCGACATGCGCTTAATGTGTCATGTACTTTAGTACTCTAGAATCAACAATAATCGAATAACATTTGCCAGTAAATAACGTTTCCATGATTAAATTAACGTAAATTGAACAAGTGCATTTCAACGTATCCACTCGATGCTTTATAGTTGACTACTTAATATTTTTCGAATACCTCTTGGACAAGACGTTCACCTACGAAGCAATAAACGAAGATGTTAAGTATCACACTTAGGATGTACAAGGTAACGCTGAAGAAATCTGAATTTTGTTCTCCCTCAGCGTGCTATAAATCAAATTAGACATATGATGTGGCACATTTTTTTAATAAAATTTGTATCAAGCTTTAATGGTTGAACAGAAACCCAGTAGATGAGCACCGTATTACCGCTAAAACGTAGTAGGACAGGATACATATGAGAATCATTCCTCCAAGAAGTTGACCCAATAAAATAACATTGTACACCTCCTCCAGAGTCTGTGTCATTCTAGAGTTTATTAATTGTTTATTCACGTACTTAGTTTTATCTGTAGGCTTGTCAACACAGTTTTATCATTATTATTAGTAATTAAAATTATGAGACTAATATTTTGGATTCACGGTCAAAGAACTCACCGTATCAGTCGCACGTGGTTTTTGACAAGCGTTTTTATTGCCAGACCACACTCTTGACCATTGGTATTTATATCGTTGATTCGTTCCGCAAGGACGTACAGTTGTCCAAACACGTGGACTGTCAAAGTGACGATAAGACAATTGGGGCCAACGTATCCGAAAGACGCGAAAAATACGAACGGAAGATGAGCGGCGTATGTCAGTGCGTAAGATTCAATGTTTGACACGTCATAGAATATATACGTGTGGTATGGCAATTTTAACTCCATTGTTGAATTTCCTTTCACTGAGACAGCAATTGCATTTTACCCTCTGCGGTATAAATCTAGGGCATAATTCAGAGAAATGTGCTGTGACGTGCATTTCCGGCGGGTCTGGGAAAAATGTTTCACGGCACGGACTTGACCGGGATTCGAACCCGGGACCTTTCGCTTTCCGGACGACTGCTTTGACCACTAATTTATCCCTGCCGCTGCAAAAAACTCCTTTCCGGACCGCTATCCGAATAGATTGGGAAATGCTATGTTTATTGTCAAAAACTGTACCCAAACTTTAGCTCGAAATTCTCTATGTAACACGCGTATATCTATCGAAATAGTTAAAGTTGTTTTCTTATTCATTTTGATCACGAATATCCAAGGATTTTGACGTGTCTATGCCAATATAAGTTACACACTGAGAGAAATGTTTAGTTCCGGTTACCGCTCAGTCCTTAACTATTTTCATTTTTTACCACAATCGAAAAATATAGTTCTAGGTACAAAATAAAAATTAGTTATCCAGCTGTTACCGGAAAGTCTAGTATCCGTTACTATTCTTTCTCATTACGATCACTGTTACTATATTTTCTTGCAACTGTTGCGAAAATTTAATGCTTGTGCAACAATAAACTGACGTTAAAGCCTTGCTTAGCTAAAAAACTAGAGTAAACCGAACAAACTGATTTTGCGTTGTGATTACCAAGAAAGGATCGACAATAGCGCAAAATGGTTAGGCGTACCTCGTTTTTCGTAATTTCAACAATATTCAAACAGTTTTTCTAACGATACGTGTTCTACTGAATTTTTCTAGTTACTATAACAAATGAAACTTTTCTCAGAGAAAGATGCGTTGCGAAAGTGACTTACTGGTTCCTAGCAGACCAACGAGAGGTGCCAGGTAATAACTAACTGCCGTAGAGAGTGTCATCGCTACTGCTACCGCAACAAATATCCGGACCTTCTTATAGTTGTCTAGAAGGACTTTTTTTTCCAGAGTTGTTTTATAATTTATCTCGACAAAATCTTCGTAAGCCGCCCGGATTACTTGTCCTAGTTGCCGGCTGTTAACACGTAGAAGAATCACTTGAATCAGGATCGTCGTGTACGTTATATTTTCGGATAGATTCGCCACGACGTGTTCAAAATTTTTGCCGAATTTGTAAAGGTCCACGTATTCTAAAGTCACATGAATCAGTAAACAAATTAGGCCGAGGGTAAACCGCGTGTCGTTATTACTGAGTGGCCAGAGACCCAGCAAGGATAGAAGTTTTTCGTTCCATTCTAGAAGTTGAACCGCAGACGACATTTCCATCTAGAGAGAAAAGAGAGAGCCATCGACAAAAGAAGCGTGAAAAATGATACTCGTCAATTTCTCAACAAAAACATCCTTCGTTACAATGAAACTGAAAAAAATCTTGTACCATTGTTTTTACGCCTATACCTAGAATTAAATTAAAATCTTTGATTTTCAAAAAAATAAAGTACCACAACTATCCGAGGATCGTCTAATGCGTGTTGCGTTAATCGAATGCTTACCTTAATCAGAGAATCGGCTTGATTTATTGTTACTCCTCTGAGAACAGCAATGAACTGACAAAACAAGTACGCTGCGCCTCAGAGGTAAACAATTGCAAAGCCCTGATAGGTCGATGCGAGCGAATCAAACAGTGAGATTCTAATCGATACGGCATTTCCGAATTAATGAACGTATCATGGATGCGCGTGATGCCTCGACTACGTGCACAGCAAGTTTCGTACACAGCTATTGTACCGCTTTCATTCGCTCACCCTCGGAAATAGCCCATATTTAATTCATGGCTGCAAGAACTCGAGCAGCTTTTGTATTTGTTGGCATCTGCATTTACGCCTAGACATGCTCAATAATTGACTCATCTCGTCGAAAAAATTACAAATCTGTCACATTGTAATACACATCTCAAGCCGCGTAATAAGTTTAGCAATTTTGCGAGCACGAACGCTGCAATCTCGTGGCGTAAAACAGCCAAATATTTTTTATGAGATGAGTCGTTACAAACTGATTTTGCGTTGTGATTACCAAAAAAGGATCGACCATAGCGCAAAATGGTTACGCGTACCTAGTTTATCGTAATTCCAACAATATTCGAACAGTTTCTCTAACGATACCTGTTTTACTGAATTTTTCTAGTTTCTGTAACAAATGAAGTTTTTCTCACACGTGTTGTTACGTTCACGGTTTTTTCAGAGCCTTGGCTCCTGCAGCCGCGCTATCGTGAGCTGATTGTCCTTCTAGTGAACGAATTTAAATTAATGAAAGATTGAATGAAACTCCTATTCAATATTTTCCCTGTCCAATTAGCTGTTTCTGTTTGTCAAGCCGTGCGTCGGGTCATCGATCATGTTTCCTGGTATCGTTTGTGCTGAAGCACAATATCGGCTGGATATCACAATGTGCAAAAATCAAGTTGATCCGTTCAGGAAATCGAAAAGTATACATTTTATTTGCATTTTTAAAAAGAAATTTTCACTCAAAAACTAGCAAACAACAATCGTTGGGATTTGTGGAGTTATATTTTATCATTCGGTATAATATATCCTAAAAAAACGAAGAAAATATAAGTTTGGACAGCTAAGTCATGTATCATCCAGCTACGGCTTTTTATCGCATATCGCATTCTTAACTGTATTGAACTTACATCGGATTCAACGTCAATTAACGGTGGCAGCTTCAAAATCAAAACTTACCTGAGTAACGTCAGACACGGTATTTCAATAACAATAAATTAGGTCCGATTTGAGGATATAAAACTTTTGTCGTCCTGGGTAGCGATAAAACATAAATTTGACAAGTAGATACACACTTACATATTATGGT
This sequence comes from Neodiprion pinetum, assembly GCF_021155775.2. Lineage (NCBI taxonomy): Eukaryota > Metazoa > Arthropoda > Insecta > Hymenoptera > Diprionidae > Neodiprion > Neodiprion pinetum. The sequence continues at coordinate 20,294,745 of NC_060234.1, forward strand.
GGGTTCTTCTCAGTTTTTTGCGGTGAAATCGATTAAATACTCACGTATTTTCCAAAAGATTAGGCAAATCGCAGCAAATAGAATAACTTTGAAATGCTGATAAGCCAATTCAAGGAAAAAATATGCAGTATGATAAAAGCCAGCAGAAACGAAAATAAACAACATTTTTTCGCTTCCTGAAAATACGCCATTTTTCTTCAGAAAAAGCAAATCTTAAATTGATCTACACCATGGAATAGCGATTTTCCAATTTTTTACACACCATTTGAGAAAACAAAAATCTGAAAAAATGTTACTACAACAAAACTTTTATTTTTCTTCATATATTTTTATTATAATTAAATTTTTATTTATTACATATTCATGATTGTACATTCTGACGCATTAATCATGAAAAACATGGTCAGTAAAAATTTTTTTCGTAATGAATTCTAACGCACGAAACAAGGTACAATTGAACGGAGAACGATGATTTATTTTCGTTTTCCGTTGAACGGGGTTACAGATTAATACCCCTCTTCGTAAACCTCCCACAGCCCCCTTGGAGAGTGCCACGCGGAGTGGGACCAACCCTGGACAGGGGACTCCTGGTCCCATCTTCCTTCAAGTAGCCACCTGATTCCAAAAAAGTCAATCCCTTCGTCTCCCTGCCCGACATAAATTTTGTCTTTGGGGAAAATAAGTTCCTGCGGAACAAAGACGGAATTTTAACTGAGATTATACACTCAAAAACCGATTGATAAACACCGTGGAAAACAATATTATCAAAATTGGAACGAGAAACTGGCGTATAAATTTTGAAACATTGGTAGGAATTATCCATGTACGCGTAACGACGACGAACAGAGAAATATCTAACTCTTACCCTAAGGTCCCGGATGGTTAGAGACATAATTTGCATCTTTCTTCTTCTTTAAAACTTGAAACGACTTTCACGAAGTGAGCTTCAAACCACAATCAGCAAATTCTCAACGTTGCAGCTTATACATGCTGATCAGTGCCTGAAGACCCAACCCTCCAGACAATGCCTACCAATGACTGACCTTTTCCTTACCACTTACACACGGTAACTCCACCCACAGTGACTGCAAAAATGGAAAGTTTCAGAAGTTGGCGGAATATTCGCGGTTTCGTTTCCCGATGCCAGCGGCGTCAATGCCTGACGATGAGGTATTCCTTCGAGTTCCTCCACAGTCGTAACACGCCAAGGCCCAAGTTAAGCCGGGCATCCATAACACAATTGACGATGGACTGATTTCACTCATTATTCGTCCCCTTCTCTGGAACAGAGTGCTCCGCTGGTAATTTGACAAGAAAAAGTAAATTATTGATTCAGAAGATGTCAAATATACATGCATTTTATCTTTCTGCCTCCGTATCAGAATCTATCGTGACTCCGGTTAAAGTTTGGTTACGTTCGAGTACACAATGCGCCTTTTACCCTCTGTTGTATATGCTACGAGTAGGTAAATACACACACGATACATACATTCAATGCAACACTACTCAGGCGGCACAGAGCCAGTATTGTCTTGACCAGCTCCAATAAAGGTTGACAGTTCAATAATACCAAACATTTATTCGTCACTTTCCGATTCCCGTACCGCTTAAATAATAAGAGAACGGGACAGAACACACTCCCTAATCCGTGATGATTTTCGTGAAAATAGAGTCATTTTCACAATGGATCATGACAAGTGAGTCTTAATTACTTCCGTAACGGATGCTTCGAAATAGAATACCATGTGATAGGTTCTAGATATTAACATTCTTTCCCAGATTGATTCGACAATTGAAGCTTTTCCGAAGGGGCCGACTTGGTGGAGGGTTACCACGATTTTTTCTTCTGCGTTTTCGCTGATCTTCATCTCTAAATCACCTATCCTTGGGATTGCTGCAAATGATACCTGGATGGGCGGGTGTACAGGTGACATCTTCATTCTAGAACAATGCATTTATATTTGACTGATTTAGATTTATCGATGGTTTCACTAGGATTTTAGTTCTACTTTGAAATCAACACGATTGAATAAAATGGCCTGCTTGATTACAATCGTCCTTATCTAGTTATAGATGAATATAATCAGCAGTTATTCCTTTAGGATTTTCGATCTGTTCGTGTCAATTATTTTTATTTTATTTCCAACTTGAACTTTGACAATATGTTTTTCTTATGTTTCTTGTATTTCGTACGGTCACGAATGTAGATCCACAAATTTTCTTTCGATTGGTTCTTTTTCCCGTTCTGCTAATGACAACATTTGAGGGTCTGTAGTTTTTCTTTTCGATTTCCTATTTTCAAGTTCTTCCATCTGTTTTCGAATTTCAGCCTGTTCTTTTAAGAATTCTTTTTCGCATTCTTCTAATAATATTTGAGGATCTTCAAGTGTTTCCGAATGTTAAATAAAACCGCTAGAACTTGGGTTCACACCTGATTCTACTCGCGTATTCATTGTTTCTTTACTTCGTTCGGTATTTTGCGTTAACGTAGTATCAGTAATATCAGTATGTGTCACCAATTCTTCAGTCTGTTCAGACGTACCTATTTCTACCCTAATTTCCGATTCTGTTTGTTTTTCTAGTAATTTTTTCATCTTCCTGCGATTCTTTTAACTGTTTTTGCGTTTCAACACGGTCCTCCGATTCTTTTTCTAACTGTTGTTGCATTTCTACTTGTTTAGATAAAAATTCTTGTTCTAATTTTTCTCGTTTCCCAATTTCGTCTTCCTGTTTTTTAGCTAATTCTGCCTACCGTGAGTCTACTGCTTCAGCTTTTCGTACCCTATTTTGCAGGGCGGTAATTTGATCGGCGTATGCAGCTTCCGTTTCATTGAATTGTCTTGATATTTTTGCTATTTGTTCGCCTTCCAAATCTGGTAACTTTTTTGCTTTATTTAATTTCCCTGCATATTTTAACAATTCTGCCTCTTTCAGAGGAGTAACCTTTCCGTGTTCATTGTCTTTTCTCTTTCGCGTGATAGGCTTGCCGTCACCAATGAGTTTTAACACTCATAAAATGAAAAAGGAAAAGTTGAAATCGCAATCGATAGTATATTAATAAAAAAAAAATAAAAAATTCCACTTTTTAGCTAAATTCGATCAACAACGCTGTTACCAGTGTTATGGGACGGATTCAGTCTGACCGTTAATTATGCACGAAAGCCTAAACTCAGCACATAGATTTATTGGATAGAGAATAATATGTTAGACGATTATCTGTGGGGAAAGCTAATTGTAAGTTTAGAAGCGAAAAGGTGTCACTTACCTTTCGTTGTCTTTTGCTTATTTATTTATTAGGGTTTTATAGTTGGTTGGACGAATTATTTATCTAGTCGGATTAAGGTAAACGCATCGATGAGTAACGTTTATTGAATGAATGCGTTTGAACTAAATCCACGATAACAAAAGGTCAATTAAAGAACTTGGTTTAATGTAGGAATTTAAAACGTAACACTGAGGGTTCAAACAGAGAAAACTTTCTGGGTTTCACAACAGAAAGAGGAAAGAAAAGAACGAACCGCGCAAGCGGTTGATGGAAATAGAATAAAATTGCATGATAAAAAAAATACATGAAATGGTCTAGAATGCTTGATATCTACGGGAAGAGGCCGCCGAGGACGTGACAATCTCACCGATTTGCGTTTTAAACATCCGTTTAGAAAGTCCTTTTATCGCGCACGTATAAACGAGGGGATAGGATCAGAAACATCAAAATTGCGTATAAGTACAGTTCTATTTATTTTTTTTCTCAGTATCTTCCATCTAACATGTAATTTATTTGAAGTTTCCTAATACAGACCTATAATTATCATTCACAAGATTCTGTGCGCGCATTATCAGTATTCTGTAAAATACTTCGTGATTTACTAATGAATTTTGCTAAAACGGATGTCCAGCTTTGTTGTAATAATAGTTTAAACATTGCGAGCACGTCTTGTAAACGAAATTTTGCGTCACAGCACCGCGTTAGATTCGAACTAGTGAGTCGTCCAAAGTGATCTTTCATCCGATTCTCAATTCGGTCTATCGTTAAAAAATTCTAGATATCGGTAATCATTGTTCAATAGATATTTCCTCGGTTCTATTGCGTTTCTCAAACCAAGCGTTATATCCTAAGCTGGAGTCACTTCGAATCGTGGGGTATACGCTCATTAGTGATCACAAAAGACTTCTCAACACCGAAAGGTAAGCCATGGAAGTTCTTAATATCTGTAAAAAAAGAAAAAAAAAAAATGTAATTCGTCCAAGAAATTACCATTTATATTTTCGATAGCATAATCTGCTGTAGATTATGCAACAGCTAAGAAGTAATCATGTAAACTCACAGCGGTAAAGTTCTTCATAGAAAATATGTAGAATTTTCCAGCCGTCAGTATGAGCGGCTGCTGAGCTCTTCCCATGCAAATGATGATCATTTTCTCATATTTCAGTGGCATCTCGTGCCAAGCACACTGAGTGAGGGCATGATGTACTTTCGTACTCTGAAAGTAGCGTTAAATTAAATCAAACTCGCCGATCGGCGTATATATGAATTGTTATTGTACCAAGTGTTTTTTCCAAGTATGGTTAGACTCACCTCTTCAATAAGGCTCTCGCCGATGAAACAGTAGACGTAGATCAAAAGCAAGACGCTGAGGACGTACAACGAGAAAGTAAGGAAGTGAGCTTTTTGTCCTGTTCCAGTATTCTGTGTAAAAAATATTTTTACAGGGTTTAAATTTTACTTCCGTCATATCTTGAAGCCGCAGATTTCAACACGAACACGTAACGCGTATGTGTCACTCCGCCAAATAAAATCATTTTTGCGGGGCGACCGCCGCGGAATTTTTTCGAACTTCGAAAATATATTCTCTACGGTGTAAAAAAAATTTTCCGAAAGCTTAGACGCTTATTATGCAGCCATTTTGATGTTGTGATTATTTGAATTTTTGAAGAAAAAAAAAATTTACCCACTTTTTTATTAAATTTTATGACGCAGAAAACTTTTTTATCAAAATTGAAAAGAAGATAGTTCTTTGTAGGAAAAATTCTCAGCTTTTCAATGGGAATGTTGATTTTTTGGCGTACGCAACAGAAGACCCTTCAAAATCCAATTAAAGTGAAAAAACTGATCTTTCTCACTGTGCGGCGCGTGTTGCTTCAAATTTTATATTTTTTCTAAAAGCTGAGAGTTTTTCCCATAAAATATGTCATTTTCACGATGTGCATATTTTCCGTTTTTTTTCAAAAAGAAAATAAAAATCAAAAATGGAATTCATCGAGAAATTTTAGATATTTTCAAAAAATCTGACAAAAAACGATGAAGATGGGTTTGAATAATTCTTTTGTATTTTTTGTATTTTTTTTTTCAAGAAGTACATCGAAAAACAAAAATTTTCAAAAAATAAACGTCCCGATAAGTCAAATTTTGAAAAAGTTGTAGCTATTTAAAAAAACAAGCCATTTTTTTCAAAAAATCACGACTTTCCTTTGGTTGGGTAAAAAAGAATTTGAAAAAATTCTGAAAAATGTTTTTCATAGGCTAGAAAAGGATAAAAAAAAAGAAACTTTGAAAAGTGGTCGATTTGGCGTGGAATGCCCCAGATACTTTACCGCCAAGACATTGTAAGTCAGGATGCAAATGAGAACCGTTCCTCCGATGAGTTGTACCAACAAGATGACGTTGTAGGACTCCTCCAAATCTTTCGCCATCCTGAATATCATTATTTGTAAAATATTTCTCGGACAATCTTTATCAGAGACAAATTGAATTTCCAAACTGAGTTGGTATTCCGTCGCGAATGGCGTTGAAAATACTCACCGTATCAGTCTGACGTGCTTCCGGACGCACTTTTCTATCGCTAGGCCGCATTCTTGATAATCAGTGCTCATGTTGCCGATGCGTTCCCCCAGGACTGCCAATTGGCCACAAACGTGAAGTATCAAGGTTACGATTAAACAATCGGGACCAGTGTGGCCAAAGGACGCGATGAAAACAAATGGAAGCTGAGCGGCGTACGTCAGTGCGTAAGAGTGAAGTTGCGACACGTCGTGAAACATCCGCATGTGATACGGCAAATTCCATTTCACGGTCTCGTTTCTATTCTCTGTGAAACAATTGTTATTCTAGATAACATGAACGGAAAGTAATTACACGTTTTATAAAACGTTTTCGAACCGAACGGTTTTTCAGAAGGTCCGAACAAATTCTGAACGGTAAGTTGAAATTTTTTTCATTGTCAGACTCCTATCAATAATAATACCACGAATAAACGGTAAACTAGAAAAGCATTTGAAAAATCGATCTCTTTCGTAGGATATCGTTGTTCTAATAAATATATGGCAAAATTCTAGTTATCTGTAATTATCTACCCAAAAATATCGAAATTAAACTCGGATAATTATCGTTGAAGAGTACGAATTACTACGAAAAATGATGATGTTTGACAATTTTTTACGACGAGTTTTACTCTTCGTTGCGTACTGATTGATCAGAAGTCGTTGCATCAAATTGCTGTAACGTTTGCAATAAACATCTCATGTCACCTCTGATACATTAGCACGAAAATATTGTCTTGAACATTTATGAATGAGGTTAACGAAGAGAATTATTTTTATAAGGAACTCTGGAAATTTAAAATTCAAGGTCAAGATTGATAAGATTTGAGGATTTCGATTTCACTTTACCGTTGAATTTTGTACTCTTGATAAAAAAAAAAAAAAAAGAAAATGTGGATCACGAGTATTTGTCGATCATGGATCGGTGAGAAATACATTTAACACAACTTACTCATGCCCGGTACACTAGCGAGTGGTGCCAAGTACGTAGTGATGGCGGTAGAAAGTACCATTGGGACTGCTGTTAGAAAAAATATCCTGGACTGTTTGTAGTAAGCTAAGAATACTTTTCTTTCTTCGCAACTTTCATAATTTTCCTCGTGAAAGTCCTCGCGCACCGTAACGATCACTTCTTTGAGTTGTCGACAGTTCAAACGTAGTAACATTACTTGGAACACAATTGTTGTGAACGTAATGTTTTGCGTGAGATTCGCAACGATATGCTCGAACGTGTTGGTGGATTGGAAAAGATCCGCGTATTCCAAAGCCAACTGGATTGCCATATAACCGAAACTCAGGGTAAATCTTAGGTTGTTTGGATCGCTAGGCCAGATCCCTAGTAGCGTTAAGATTCTGTTGTTCCAGTCAAGGACTTGAACAGCTTTTGCTATCCCCACCTAGAAATGGATGAAAAGAAAACAGTAATCTCCGAAAGATTCACGACAGGAGGAAATTGTGTCCGTTAAGATTGACCAAAACTTTTTCAGATACTTCAAATTTTATGCAACCGTATACAAGATTCTGGAAGAAATTGGAAGTTCATCCACAGTACACATCAATGGAACGTTTTGATCGAATCTTTCACGATTCACGTATAATTTCAAAGTTCTAATAATCGGTTTTAACCTGATTCATCGAGGTAGCTGGATTCATGATGTACGGTCCAAGACTCACAATAAACTGATGAAGGGAGTGCCTTCTGCTCCGTAGTAAACATTGGCAATGCTCTGATTGGCCGGCGTGAGCCAATCACAATGGAAAGTTTTAATCGATACGGTATTTTCAAATTAATGGACATATTACAGATGCTTACGATACCTCGACCATCCATTAAACTGCCAGTGTGCATACTTATTACCATGGTCTGTTTGACCATCCGTTGTGATCAACGTATAATTAATTCACGGCTAAAAAAACTGGTACGCGTTTTTGCATTTGCCTTTACACTCGTATCTTGATATTCCAGGGAGAAAAACTTTTGTCGAATTGGTTTAAGAACACCATTGAAGAATATCAAAAATCTTATAGTCTCAAAGATAACTCGAAGAGCTTGCATACTTTAGATGCAAGAGATCCAACAGTAAGCACGTAATAATTCAATTGGATATTGCCAAATGTATTTTCAAGTCCATACGAGTTCCTTAAAGTTCTACTGCAAACAACTGAAGATTGCATGAATTTTTCTCGAACGGAGAAAAACAAAGACTACATCCATACGGGAAGCGATAAATTTGAAAAAAATGTGGATGATTTTCAATTATCAATAAGAATAAGTTTCTGATTTTGAACCAAATCGTATGAAATTATACGCGGAATCACACGAAATACTGACCAATCAAAAACGGACACCCCTTGCATCAAGATTCGCGTGCGTTTTGGAATTAGTTGTTATTGTAGTAACAATGTCCTGTGGATCACTGGTGAGGTATCGACGATGCCAATTATCAAGTTCTGTACCGTGTTCAAATCTGAGATGTCAAATCGAACAAACAATCTCTCTGAATTGTAACGGTGTGGTTGCCGATTGTAATCTCAAAGATCTCTTGTTGTCAGTGTGTCGCGTTTACCAAACCCCCGATGATCACTGGTAAGGTTGTATTAACGATAGGGAGCGGCTGGGTATAATTCGGTTCTAGTACAAGAGAACTTGACCATCGGTACCAATTAAATTGCAATAAAATAATACGATACGATAACGAGAGGACATCAGAAGGTATACCAGCCTTTAAAGATCGCTAAGTAAGGCATGGTTCTCGTTCTTCCTTGAATCAGTTGGTCAATATTATTAGTGTTGCGTTAACACGATCTAAAAGCCAAGAGTTGACGAGGAATAGTGCAGTTAAAGATTTGCCAAGAAGTACCCCGAACTTACCAACAAAGTTTCATTAAAACTGCTGAATGCCCAGGTATAAATCTAGGTGTTCAAGAAGGTTTTTAAGGATTAGAAATTGAGAGACTCGGTAAGTCTCGCACCAAGGATATTGAGAAAAGAAGGAGATGAATAAAAAAAATTACACGTGAGCTGATGCAGTCTCTTTACCACGAAGAGAAGCCCTTCCCTTTCTCGATTAACTGCAACATCCCAGAGTCTTATATAAAATGTGAGTCTCGTCTGGCTTTGAGATTAGATAGATAACATACGCTCGAAAGTTGTACGACTATAAAGATAACACAGAGAGGCACCGTTCTGTATTATAGAACGGTAAGAAGTTTACGGAGACAGGAACCAAAACGCACGTCGATCCTTCCTATATTTGATCGATAACGTGGTCATGCGGTCGCCGATCATGCCGATCAAGGCAACCGGGGTATGACTTTTATGACATTAGAGCGGAATATAATTAGGGTATTTGAATGAGAGGGAACGACCCCAACTATTCTTCTCTATCTCTCTCTCTCTCTCTTGCCTCAAGACTTGGGATCAGATTGAGGCATAAATAAACATTATTTATATTCATCTATTTCTTTTGTAACGGTGTCAGCACGGTGCACAGAGGGTGCCATAATTTTATGGGTATGCATATGATTGAAATTTGTAAATAATTCGTCAGCTGCGTGATACGTGATACGAATGAACGGACGGGAAGAAAATTACAGCCTGTGTTGAATATTTTTTAAAAGTAAGAAATTATCATTAATCGCTCAACATAATTCACATGAGTTTTCATCTGCGATGCATAAATCTCGCGGTGTAAAAATATTTTAACAACGATGCTTCCATTTTCAGGTTATGAAGTTCTACACTGTTGAAATAATCGTGATAATCAATAATAAAGCATTGGAACGTGCTCTGAAACGTGCGTATAAAAAATTTATGATTTATGTTTTATACGAAAGAAAATTTGGCAATAAGATAAGCTTATTTTAGCGAAAAAAATATATACTAAGCAGTAAGGATTTTTATTTCAGTGTTTTTTTTTTTTTTTTTTTTGCAAGGATATTGTTGCTGGTACTTACTCGAAAATACATTGTCATTTTTTTGGTTTCTAAATTGCAGAGTAAATTTTTGTTCGTGGTTCCCACTTTCGTTGCCTGAGGGTCTACATTTTTTGCTGGAATATGATGAGAACAACTGGAATTTAATTTGCAATACCCTGTGAAACTCGCGAATTCTCTAAAATACTCTGAAAAATTTCACCGAATTCAGACTTCACAGAATCTCAATGGAACTTTGCAGAGCAACGGTGAATTCAAAGAGTTAAAAAGAAAATCGTTATTTTTCTAAAGCATTTATTGCGTTATAATATTGTTCATAAAATAAGCAGTCCGCGTCTGATCCAATAAGTTTTGGTTCCGAAGCTCAAATTAAGTAGAAGAAACACTTGAAATGCGCGTGCGAAATAAATTTCAAAAGAATTTCCAAGCGTATTGTATTGCATTTTATGAACGTTTTGCACAATCTCGATATTTCAATTTGCAAAATAATGTGTCACGAGTCACGTGTATAAAACGACGTCGACATCCGGCGCTTGTCGCACGATGGGTCGAATTGTTTTTACCACCCTTGATAGCAGTAATTTCATACGCAATAGTGCGTTACCTCAAATTGGATATCTTGCACCTCGATTCGGCATGTTGGAATTATCAACCGATACGGAATGTGAAGCAACCGAATGACGGAAAGTTTGCTCGACTTTACTTTCGAATTAATGAACAAATTCGTTATGAGCATGATACCTTCGCCGCGTATTAGGGTGCATAGTAAATTGCTAAATTACGTCGAGGTACCACCCTTGATCATATGGTAAAATAATATCCATAGGAGTATGATGATCGATCGCCACTTGCTGTCTTGCTGCTACGAGCATTTATCTCTACATGAATGTTTTTGATTTCGTATCTAGATTTTCTTCACCTTAATATCCTCAGCTGTGTCAGTCTGGTATTTGTAGAAAAAAAATCCATTATAGAAATTTCATAAGGGTGCAAAATTTAAAGAAACATGAATTTGATTTCCTATGTGCCTATATTAATGACAATCATTTCATGTGAGAAAAAATTCTACGTAAAACCATCTAAGACAGGTATCTACGTATTACGAATCTCTCGTTCTTTAACTGAAAATTCTGCAGTTGGTCGACTATTGACTTCGCAACAAAAACTCAAACGAGGTATTCATAAAAAATTTAATTTCGGTGACGATGTGTCGTGACAATTTAAAAAGACTGACATTATCACATCCTCGATGCTCTCTGTCTCTAGATATTAGGTGCATTCCAAATTATTTCATACCTATTCTTGATATTACGCGATTTTGTTTCATTTTCTTCAACCGCTTGCGCGGCTGGTCTTCTTTTATCTTTTCTCTTACAGAACAAAATAATTTTAATAATAATGAAGGAGAAAAATATTATCCATACATTGTATACTTGAAACCTTCTCATTGGCCTAACTTCCGTAAAAATGAAAGGAACCAATCAGGAAGTGCGATATAAACAAGAACTAGAACAGTTTAACAAAAAATCTTCTGAATAGAGCAGTTCATAAAAAATCTCTTAACAAGATAGTTCGAAATCATCTCTTGAACGAAAAAGTTCTTCTTCAACTTTCGATCAGAGTAGTTGACGGAAATTCCAAGATCTTGACGAATTGAAAACTCTAAACAAATTCCGTGCTTCGAATAGCATTGGGTAATATTATTTTTCCATAATAATTATCTAATACGATTGAATAGTATTATTTTCATAACGACATTCAGACGTTATAGTTTCAATTTAGTCAAAACTGAGTTTGGCTTAATAATTGCGTTTAATTGTAACTCAATTTAATTAACAACCTTTCAACGTGCGTAGATCTACCTGGCAAATCTATTAACTATCTCCGTATCCATTTTAATATATTCACCGGCGCCCGTTTGGCATTGGTAAAATATCCTTCTTTCTCTTGAAAACACTTTCACAAAAATCTTGAGCTGCCGTAACTAAAGCAATCGTACATAAATAGTGTTAATTCATATCATAAACGGTCATCGTCGAGCACGCAGATCCGCCCACAGCCCGAATAATCAAAATCGACTGAAGGTAAGCGACAACTTTTATTTCACAAGCTCATCTGCTCTCGATACGAGCTAAAGAGGAAAACTCCGCATTCATCCAAAGTAAACCGTGTCCAAGAACTGTGTCTTAGTACGACCCTCAAGTTATTATGGCGAGTTGGTTTTGTCTTAAATAAATAATAGTTGGTGTCAATCCAGCCCGTAACAAAATCTTCCTCGTGTTAATCGAATGGGAAAACTTCGAGATCCAAGAGCGACCATTTAAAATTTGATGATTCTATTCTTGGTACATGCAACAAGTTTTTCAGTGACGGGGAAAAATGTTGCTACTAAACGGAACACCCTCATACAGAGTAGGTATTATGACAAAGAACACACGATTGTCAAGATTTAATTGTAGTGTAATTTATGGTACTGCGGAAGATGTCAATACATCGCTTGTCAAGTTACATATTGTGACGAATCATTTGGTTTCATTACATCGAATCAATATCGCTTGTAATTAAAATAAGATACAGTATAGTGACATAAGCGAGTGATCCTTATTACTGGCATACTCTCCGTGCTCGATCCCAATGAAAGTTCCACTTCCAACGGAACGCGATCAAACGAGTTCATGCGTCAAGTGTTGAAGACAAATTCAAACGTGAACTGGTTATTCTCTGATTCATTGAAGAAACTCGCTCACGCTAGGGCTCGGAGCAATGATAAATATGCCATTGATGTCTTGACTATCTGCAAGGCATTCGTCACGTTGACAATCATGGGTTACATGTGGAACATCATGTGCTTGAATATACAATCCACTTACTTCGGCAAAGTTTGCTGAAGAGAAGACAAAAAACTTCCCGACGGTGAGATGAAGTGGCTTTTGAGCTCTGGCCATGACTAAGATCAAGTCTCTCGCCTGGGATGGCGGCATCTCGTACCAACCACAATGATAAACGGCATCGGAAACGCGTTCGCTCTAGAAATGAATTCCTTGTTACCGACATTTATTCAATTCAGATTTCTTTCGATGAAAGCTCAAGTAGCCTCACCTCAATTATCAAAAATTCGCCGACGAAGCAATAACCGTACAAATCAACCAGTACCGAAGCCTCGAAGAAAACAAAAGTTGCCAAAGCGGTCTTTTGATTGCTTTCGGAATTCTGCAGAAAAAATGAGATCCCGTCGTCATTTGCCACGTACTTAAAAAAATTACTTCTCGTTTGAAGTAAAAAACAACCAGCGCCTTCAACTTACCATAATCACGTTGAATCCAGCGATAGCTATCATTATGGAAGAGCATAACACTTGAGTTAAAAAAACAAAGCTGAACGAGGTGTCGATTTCCTTTGCCATCCTGAAATTTTTGCCTCATGATCATACAGTCACGATCGACCATAACCACCTCCTTTACTCGAATAATAATGGAATCATCCCAACTTACCACATCAAACGTACATGCCGCATCATTATCTTTCGAATTCGACGATCGTGGTCATTTTCCATGTCCTTTTTCAGATTCATTATTTTGTCTGATAAAACCGATAGTTCCCCGCATATGTGCATGATCAGACACACAAGCAACGCGTGGGTTCCCACGAATCCAATAAATATCTGGCATGATGCCCCTACTTGATACACATACGCGAAAGCGTACATGTAGACTTCCGTTCTTTCAAAAGAAAAATAATTACGAAACGGTAACAGCAGGGATGTAGAACCGTTTCTATTCCCTGAAAGAGAGACATTCTTTACCTTTGAATGTGCATATTTCTTGATCGGAATCGATATCTTAGAAATTTTTTTCTCGCGGTGGTTAGCTGGCAAAAATGGACGGTTTTATTAATTTTATTCCTGATTTGTCGTACATTAGGTACTTATCAAATTATTGTATTCGTAAGCTACGAAGATCTGTCTAAATATACAAATTTAGAAAATGCTGGGATTATCAACAAAAACTTAGATATAAATGGTTAATTACAAATCGTAACAAAATGGTTGAAACTCTAAAAGATTAGTCCGATTTCACCCTGCAGTGGTTTAGTCCATTCACAAAACCATTTTCCGAAAAGTCACTGAATCAGATTTTCTTTTCGCCCAGTAGTCACATTCAATATTGCCATTTGTGGATAATAATAATAATCAATATCGGTGCAATGTTGTAAAATTAAACGTTTTATGTGCCAGCATCGCAAAGAAAAGAATTCCAGGAAAATTGTAAGAAATAGTTTTCTGATTGCAATAAGTCATTGTGCGGTGAAATTGAATGTGAAATTGAACGAATTTACTAGCTTTTCAAACGTTTAGAAGCGGTTTGAAATACAGTTTCGAGATTTATATTTCTTTTCAATCAACCCATTACGTCTTATTTCGGAATTATCGAAGAGATCTTCTCAAGTCACTAAGATAATAATTTGATTAACACTCAATCTACGACACTCTTGTAACAATATCGGTGAAGGTATCGATTTTAGCCACCCCGCTTCCTCAACACTGATTTCAATTGTTCAGTTGTATTTTCAAACAACAATAATATGTACATCAATGTTGAAAAAGTGCAATATCTCGGGGATACCGAGTGTCCACATCAAATGCTCATCAGATAACGAAATATTTTCGAATGATGTGATTTATAAAATTCATCAAATCACTCCGTGCAGCTAGTTTTGTCCGGAATGAAACAATAAATTATTATTTTCCCTTGAGCGCGGCAAGGTAATCTTACCTGAAAATGCCATTGTCGGAAGTGGTCTGACGTACCAAGCAACAACCCCGAAACCGATCACATATGCCAAAATTTTGACAAACGTTTTTGCCTTCGAATTGCACGATTCGTATATTTTTTGCTCGCTTGGAGTTAAGCGAGTCTTGTTATTTTCACAGTCTTCGCTCATCGCATCGATCATCTCACTCAATATTCGATTTTTGTGAAAAACCAGTAGCTTTATGACAACCATCGTGCAAACAATGGCGTCAGCCAACATGTCCGTAACTTCTTGAAGGTCGTCCATGTGACTTACAAAGTATGCCCACTGCATAGCCACGTGAATAAACATGTAAGCGAGACTGAGAATAAACCGAAAGTTAGTTTTACTCTTCGGCCATATGCCGACCATGGTCAAGAGGCGCTCGGTAACGGCTCGCAAATCGGTTGCTTCTGTGAATTCATGCCCCTGTTGGAAAAAGGTGGTGGAAGTGACGGTAATATCTACACACGATCGACGTTAGAAATAATTTTCAAAGCGGTGTCAAATTTTTCAAACGTCGAAACTTTCAACCACAATTAACAAATTTCTCAAGTTTTGTACTTCGGATAAGGTTGAGCAGTTCATTTCAACTTGACTGATCTGCACTTGAGTCTGAGCATCTTGAATCAGTCCTATCAATAGATTTGCGTAAAATGAAAGACAGATTAATATCTTGGATTTTAACAGTTGCTTTGTTAACACAAATTCAACCACCAAAAATCAAAACTTTCCATCACCCTAATCAACAATCAAATCTACCCGCTCGTACTCATTATTAGTTTTATCGCGAGGCAATTGCACATTGAGTATTTATCAAGTTAATTTACAGTAAAACATGAATTATATATTTCCGAATGGTATGGCAATTACGACGCAGAAGTGCGAATAACAACCGAGTGAAATTCTAAAGGATTCTAATTTTTTCCAGACATACCAAGAAAATCTGACATATTCAAACAAAAAAAAACGTTCAAGTCCCAAAGATATAAATGAAGTTCCACTGTATTTTTCATAAGCCACGATAATTGCCGTGAGAATAATAAAAACAATTAATACAATAATTACGAACAACAGCTTGGATATCTATCTTTTGCATCCAATCCATTCAAAATGACAACAAATCTCATTCGTTTATTGAATTTCACTCAACGATGACTCAATGAATGAATTTGTTCAAAATAACATTTTTTACACACTTACCAAATCGAATTTTTTTTTCATTCAATATCGTTAATGCCATACGATTCGTCAGCTTAATTCAACAGGGGAAGATCACTGGTTGCCACCTTTGGATAATTTTCGACAGGGTGCAGATACAGTCGATATGACAATTGTCGTTTGTGCCCAATGTAAGCACGATGATTTCGTGCTGGCACCGAAGTCAAAACATCAATACGATAAGTTAGCTATGGTCAGTAACATTGTTTCGTGCGTGTCAGTTGACGCTGATGTAAATATTTATCGTGTTAAGAGTGCGACAAATTACACTCGGTCACTGCAAACAGGTGAGTAACATCGTGTTTGGAAATGGAAAACAATATATTATGTGATTGTGTATCGGTTGAAGCAAAAAGTTCGCACCAGAAAACATGGTGGTTTTTTTTTTCGACAGCCCCGCTTTTTCCAGTAGTAGCCACAAAAATGTCACCGGTTGTAGCCACCCACTTTTTCATCACTTCAAGGGACGTATTTGTCTAAAAAACTGTTTAATATCGTTATTTATGTTAACATAACCTCCATGAGGGTATCGGGGAGATTATCTCGATGTATGTATATATGTATGTATGTATGTACGGGAGCTGAACCTCAACCGGGGGGAGGGAGGGGAGAACAATTTTGTAAAATTTTTGTTCATGCTGTTTTTTGAATAACCTGAATTCTAAAAAATGAAGTTGGCCAATTGTCCGCATGTAATTGTAAAAAAATTTAAACCGTCAGAAGAACGAAAAAAAAAATTCATTCGATTTGGCGACTTTAAATTCACTTTAACGGCTTCATTAAATAAAGCACGGTATTGAAAAATCACTTCACACGTTCTTAAGCCTCGTGCGATTGCAGGCGCTGACACGCATGCCGGCTA
This sequence comes from Neodiprion pinetum, assembly GCF_021155775.2. Classification (NCBI taxonomy): domain Eukaryota; kingdom Metazoa; phylum Arthropoda; class Insecta; order Hymenoptera; family Diprionidae; genus Neodiprion; species Neodiprion pinetum. The sequence continues at coordinate 20,311,372 of NC_060234.1, forward strand.
TTACACCTGCAAACATTGCGAAACCGATGTGGAAGATGAATAATTTAATTTCCATTTATTTGCCATTTTCATATTCCTACATTTTCTTTTTTTTTTTTGTCTGACGGCTTGATCGCTACTTCTTGTTATTATTTTTTGCAACTGAAAGCTTTGAAAATGAATAAAATTTCCTTTTCTTGAAATTGAGTGGAGTTTCATTTCATATTTTTTACATTTTTAGGATATTTTCCAGGGGTGGCCACAACGGGTGAAAAAATTTTCAATGGTCTAAAATGACTACTTGACAAAAATTTAAATAACTATTTTGTTTTTGGAAAAATCAAGTATCTTCTTTTACCAGAAGTTACCTAAGGTCTCTAGCTTTCCATTGATATATATGTATATATATATGGTCAAAATTTATGGCTGAAAAGGCAAACTATGGCCACAACCGGTGATCTTCCCCTAGTAAACGATTGACTGAGCCATCTCAAAATAAACGCGGCGACCGTCAAATTGCACACATTACAAAATACCAAAGTTTCCTTCCAAAAAAAGCAGTAGGCTATACGCTGAATATATAAATATTTTTGCTGATATTACGTGCCCATAGGGTAATGATTTGATAAACGACGTTCTTTATTTCACAAGAAATTAAGCAACTGATGTGCAGACTCGATTATTTCTTCACAATACTTTAGGGTCTTTTGCGCAAGATGGTTAAAAACCGTAATTGATTAAGCGTATTGCGATTCAGTCGAAAAAAAGAACGAGTTAAACTTCACCGAGTACATGTTGATACTTCGTGATCATTTGATAATTAAAAACTACACATCAGAAAAATTTAAATACACAAAGACCGTGTATATTTTCACAGACACCTGATATTTAAATGATTTTTTTTTTATGTGGAACAAACTAGATATTATTTACATACTCTTTTATGTAATGCGTATAATAAAGAAATGAATAATTTTTATGTTCTATTTTTTATTCACGGCGAAATAATGAGACTATTTTCAACTAATAATCGTGTGTTGAAAAAGTGAAACTCGATCCCTCACCAGCATGGTAGAGTCGATTTGTCGCAGTCGAAGGTTCTTGATGAACTGCAAGTTGAAACGTTGCGAAACCGAGAACAGTTGTCTCTCTCTATTCTGATTGGCGATTGGCACAGAAAGCAACCCAATCATAGAGCACACGAAGACAATCCGATTCGTCTTTTTTCGAATTCATGAGGACATTAAACCCTCCATATCATACGTAGCGTCACACACATGGGCACCGTCTTTATGTGACTGTAGTTCGAGCGAAATTATTTTTAAAAACAAATCATCTGCACTTCTTTGAGAACATTCAATGAAACTACCCTCTATATTTTAACATCACTAAATACTAGGTACAAATTTTTCTATAGAATGATTTTAATGTTTTGGATTCGCGATAGGGTTCAATTCAAATATAATGTCGAATTCAAAGATTCTTAGAACAGATACCTTCAGTTTTGTTGGGGAGAATATTCAAAGTTCACGAATTAATTTAGTTTGAGTTTTTTGCTTGAGGGGCTAGTTGACATTTTGATTTTAAAACGTGACGGTGGACTGATTTTTTGTCAATTGCAGAATTTGATAGATAGAAAGAAATTTGAAAGACAGGAGTTTTGAACCTCGCTGATTGGTTAATTTTCATCATTAGTCAGGTATTCGGGTTTGTGGATTTTTGGGATTGGCCAAGATTGCAAATGTAGGATTTTTTACAGCGTAAAGTTTCATGGAAGCGATACGTGAGCAGAAATAATAGAGGAAAAATATCTTGAAGGTCAACTACGACTGGTACAAATAAGATCGGTAACAAACAATGAATCATTAAACGCACAATACTCTTAGCTTTTGAAAAATTTTTGTTGTTTTTCGTAAATTTTTTGTAAAAATCTAGTGCTTGAAACTTCACTTTTTTCGTACTCCCCAGTAAACATTCTTGACACATTTGTGTGACTGTGACATCATACTGTGACATCACTATAGTACATTTCAACTTTCGTGCGACTTCTTTGCAGCACTGGCAGTTCACTGGTCTCTTAACCCTTTCGGTCACAGAAGGCCCTTTTTTCTTTCCTTATTTTGGTCATTTTTTTTTTTTTTTTATATTCCATACAAAATCCTGAATTTTTTGCATTTTCAGGTAAAAAAATACTTAAACTTTGGAATGATTAGGAGTTTTTTTCTGAATCCATAACTGTTTATAGTTGTTATAAATGAACATATGTACAAAAAGAAACGTTACCGCGTTACAAATAAATTGACGAATGTTTTGTTTGAAACTCGGTGACGTTTTTTATACTTCCTCATGTCCATTTTTCCATCGAAGAACTAAAAATATCTATTTACACCAAGTACCACCAGGTATCGTTATCTACAGGTAAGGTCATTGAGGTTGGAAGAGGAGGTGAGTCTATAGACTTAAAGTGGCCATATTCCGTTACCTGCCTGTGTTTTATTTAGTGGAAATAATAATTTTTTTTTTTAGTTTTTCTTGCATCAAGGAATACTGGATACAGGACGAAAATGTTTTTAGCGCCCAAACTATTCATAGCGGAGGATCCGCTATTTACGATTTTCGTCCTGTATCCAGTATTCCTTGATGCAAGAAAAACTAGAAAAAAAAATCCATGAAGCCTTTTTTTCAGAATGCCACTATCTACAACACATATAAAATACAGACGATTTCACTGAAACTCAATTCCCACAAGATTATTGCGGGATTCTTTGATAATAAACGCACACGAAAAATGCTTGGAATTCATCGGTTGACAAACAGAGATCTCATAATGCCCGTTAGATTTAAAAAATTGAATGCAAAGGAGCAGTTTTCACCTTCCTTAGGAGTACGTCTAGATAGTATTGGGGGTTGCATATATTCTCCGCCTAAAATCGCACAGTCTCAAAATAAATATTCATATAAATCTCGTTCGAGAAATCTGTCTAGAACAATATTGACAATACGGCCCGTTTTCACCCTATTTTAGGGATTATTTTTAGTTTCATGAAAATGCTGACATCAGATTCGCATTCAGTGTCGAAAAATACATAGGTAACTTGTAATTGCACTTCCGGGTCAAGAAAAAAAACAAACTGAATTGCGCGACTGAAAGGGTTATCATACTAGCGTTATAGTTCTTCTGGAACATTGTAACATCACTTGACATGCATAAATCTATACCGATTGTAGCTATAAAAATATAACACAGATATCACGGCGTTATGTAATTAAGGGACCACAATTGATACGTGAAATTGACGTCACGCACTGTCTTTCGGCTTTACACGAGTTCGATGTAACCATTGCGTAAAGCACAGACCGCAGTGTTATGCATCCAGAAGTGTACAATTTTCAAATACAATTGACGTCACACAGTACTGTCACTATACTTTTGACATTTCGATGTTTGTACAATATAATGGATATGTTAATCAGATGTATTACTGACACGATACAACAGGTGTACAAACTCTAGATTTATCGAGTCTTCATGTCGGGGAACGTTGGGCATGAAGTAATAATAAAGCTCCGTGCACTTCTAAACAATTTCCCTGTAACTACTATAAAACTTTTTGTTATTCCTATGATTTTATTAGGAAGTTTATTTGATATTGGAGAACTTTATTTGTTGGCTGGGTTGCATACTTCTTCTAAGAAACCTTTTATTTTATGAAAACCTACTTTTCAAATTTTTACCAATTCCAAATATCGTCAGTGCAGATAAGTCACTGCGGTATTCAGTCGGGTTGTGCCTAATTAATATCGTGCTCAGATCAGCTTTCAAATTTTTTCATGTCTAATAACGCCGGTGTTCAATTTTGTGGTAACCAATCGGGTGAAAAAGAAAATAGACACATTGTAGATAGTGTATATTTATTCAGAGGCAAACATAGGCAACTTTGGTCATATTAAGTTTGTTGAAATTAATAAGCCTGTTAAACTATATTTAATTTTTCATAAGTAGTAAAATCAATACACAAATCTTCGGTAATATTAACACACGGCATACGGAAGTTGAAAATTTGCTTTGTATATCCGTATTATAAAGTAGTTTTCAAATCTAACAATATAATATAACAATAAATTCTAAAAATAATAGAGTACGAAGTTATTTGAATAAATAGACGCATGATGTGTGTGGAGTAGTGTTGGGCAAATTTGTAATTAATTAATTACAAATTACAAATTGTAAATTACAACTATATTTTGTCGTGAGAAAAACTAATTACAAGTTGTAATTGTATTTTGTAATTGAATAAAAAATCAATTACAAATTACAATTTTAATTGTCACTTTTTTTTAATGTTCACTTTTTTACGTAACTGATATTTTTTTTTCGATTCAATCACAAATTATTAAACTAACTGACACTTTTTTCAATTGAATTACAAATTAAAAAAGTAATGGACACTCTTTTTCGATCCAATTACAAATTAAAAATGTAATTGATACTTTTTTTCGTTTCAATTACAAATTAAAATTATAATTGACACCTTTTTTCGAATCAATTCGTAGGGTCTATTCGCGCTTCAAGCGAACAGTGGTTATCAATCCAATCAGGGTAAAAAGACACTTGAACCTCGATTGAAAGTAATTTATTATTGAACTCAATGTGCAGTAGTTAACCATTTATTACGATATAAAACAACATGTCATGAACAATAAGGTAGGTTAATTTCTTTAAGTATCTAAAATTTGACATTACTGCGTCTGGCGCCCAATCAATCTATGTTTATCGTTATTGTTCAGATCAGGACCTGCGCCGTAAGGTGCCGGATTATCCGCCCTCGATCTATCTTTGAATATCGTTTCTAGAACAAGTCACGTTCATAACGGACAAGTGTAAAACGAATGAATATCTAATGAACGTGATTTTACATCTATATGTATACATTTTTATAATACGATCATTCGCAGGGCATTCGAACGGCTGTTACGCATTCGTGTTCATTATGAGTAGGTATGTACGTACTGACTCAGATCATTTGTTTGTTATCTAATTTAATATTTTGAAAATGTTCGCCGAATTTTCGAGCCTCATAAAAAAAAAAGTGTTCTAATTTACTCCGGGCTTCGATCACTTCAAGAAAGTCCCATTTTACCCCGATGTCCCTAAGAATACTTATTTATTTATTAATAATATCATCGAATAAATGCCACATCATCGGTCAGTCGCCTAAACAGCAACTTTATGTACACTATTTGTGTATTTCACAAGATGACTTCGCATCATTCTATAGTTAGATTAGATTCCACTGTTAGATTTCTGTCAAAACCATTATATGAACGGACTGGGAGCTTCGCCAGCTTCAGGGCGGCGCATTAACCTTCCGCGTTTGTACCAGATTTTTTCTTATATAATGTGCATAATACTTAAGTTATTCAATTGATACGCTAGTGATTCATCACCAGTGACGTAACTTTCAAAATTTTTGCCTATAACGTATTACACGTGCCACAATTTCTGATCTAACTTTCTCATGTCCATTTTCTATCTGGAATAGACAGTAGGATAACGCCCTGAAAAGACGACATGCATCCACTTTATAATAATTCCGTTAATTTTTAGTCAAATCTATTGGCAAGAGCTAAAGTGTAACTTGGCTAAAGCTATCAGCTACCTCTGAAATCGCGAGGTCTATATTATCTTCTAATGATTTCTGTAAGACTATTGAAGGCCCCAAGGACAGTATCGCTGAATCGCCATGAGAGTTCGACTCTCACCTCGTGGCTAAACGAGTTCATGCTGTTCATCACCTGTGGAAAACAACTTTGAATATTAATAAATTTTTTCGATGATTTTCACTGTACCAAATTATCCTTAAACTCATTGGAAAAACTCACTCAAGTCATAGCTCTGAGGACTGATAAATATGCCATTGATGTCTTCACGAACTGTAATGAAGAGTTTATGTTATTCATCGTACGTTACATGCATGCGTATGATTGATGTATAACATTCTTACTTCAGAAAAGATTTCTAAGGAAAAAACAAAAACCTTCCCGGCAGTGAGGTGAAGTGGCTTTTGAGATCTGGCCATGACTAAGATCAAATCTTTCGCCTGGGATGGCGGCATCTCGTACCAAGCACAATCATAAACTGCGTCGGAGATCCGTGTGCTCTAGAAACAAATTTCGTACTAGCGACATCTATTCAATTCGGACTCCTTTCATCCAAGCTCGAATAGTCCTACCTCCAATATCAAACATTCGCCGATGAAGCAATAAACATACAAATCCACCAATGCCGCAACCTCATACAAAGCAAACGTTATAAAAGCGGTCTTTTCACTGTTTGCGGAATACTGTTACAGAAAATATGAAATTTCACCGTCATGTGCGGTATCTTTAATAAAATCACTAGTCGATTGAAGTCAAAAATATTGTGCACGTCCAGCTTACCACAATCATGTTAAATCCAGCGACACATATCATTATTTCAGAGCATATAACTTGAGACAACAAGAAGACGGTGAACGCGGTGTCTATTTCCTTCGCCATCCTGAAAATATCATTTCACGATCAAATGTACAATCAATACTATCCGTATTCTTTACGTAACGAATGATTCGATAAGATCCACTCACCATATCAAACGTAAATGTCGCGTTATTATCTTTTGAATTTCGCATCGATGACCTTTCTCCATTTGCTTCTTTATATTAACTATTCTCTCGGATAAAACCGACAATTCGCCACATATATGCATCATCAGAGTAATGAGTAATGCATGGGTGCCCACATACCCAAAAAATATCTGAAGCAATGCCCCCATTTGACAAACGTACAAAACGGCATACACGTAGACGTCTGTTCTTTCAAAAGACAAACTTGTCCGAAACGGTAAAACCAGAGATGTCGAGCCATTTCGATTTGCTGAAACAAAGTCATTCGCTCTTTCTGATTGTGCATATTAAAAAAAAAAAAGTTGGTTTCTCGGAATAGTATATTGTGGCATTAGTGCGTAAAGTGGACGGTTGCCGATGGGTGTGAAGTTTGCCGCGTAAGCCAGGTCGAGCGCTGTGATCACACGAGTCAGATATCGCCCATCCGCAGCTACGACACATCCTATTTTTTATCACTCATCGATCGAGTTTTCGATGCCCGCAACGCGTGTCTAAAAGGGCCGTTTGCAGCGCTGTTGCGTAGTCTGAATCGCATAGAGCACTCTGCACCGCTACGCACGCGCATTTTCTCGTACGGAGTGTTGTGCGCCACTGTGTACGCGCACTAGAAAACACTGTGCACCGCCACGCATGCGCACTCTAAGCAAACCGAGTGAGGCTAGGTTCGACACACAGCTGACGTCGCAAGCCATTTCAGGCGTGTGTTACGGGTATCAAAACTCATTTTTGACTTATTCATTATAAAATATATTCTATGCCATTAGCGACGAAACCGCGGAATAGTGATTCGCCCGCAAGCTCCACACTTGCCGCCAGCTAGCCTTCGGCTCGCCTCCGACTCGTGCTCGCGAGCAGACTCATCATCATTCCCTGGTTTTTGTCACGTGTTGCATAAAGTACTATTTCCAGGGTTCGTCTGACTTTTGCGAGCATTCCAACCTAAAAATAGGTTTTTTCCAGTAACCTTTCAGGAAATATAACGCTGAATAATGACAATTTTTTTTCGTAGCTGTTGACAATACACGAAACTCAATTTATTTTCACTGTACCGGTTAGCTTTTATTTTTCCTTGTCTGTGTATCATTTAAATAAAATAAAATAATTTTGTTCAGTTACTCGATTCATTTGAAGAGAGGCCGTTACCCGCGAGAGTAAGATAAATGAATGGTATGTAGTAGAAAAAAGGGTTGAAATCTGAGTAGTTAAGTATAAATACGACATGACCTATGTACTCAGCGCTACGTTCGGCAAAGTAGCGGCTGTCTGCTATATCCTGATATTACCTCAACAGTGAATTAAATATCTTCTTACATTGAGAGTAACATGAATGGTCGATTTACAATGATTGAATTGAAAGGAATTTGGAAAGACTATGTGTGACTAAGTTTAGTGAAGATGCGGATGAACGCTTGAAGGTGGTATAAACTATAGATGTTGGGGAACAGATTTACGATACAAAGTGTTATCCAGTGAGTGCCAAGATTATGGATCGAGATGATAGCTCAATTCTAAAGTCATTGATGTCGTTTCTGGAAGAACTAATTGTGAAATTCGAAAAAGAAAAGACGGAACCGCCGCTTAGAAAATGCACGTCTATCTCATATTCCATCGGATCTGCTATGCGGTCGAAAAGTTTTTGTCCCCTCTGCATCTTGGAATCGCTGTAGTATTACATTGCAAATTCGGATCAAAGTGAATTTTGGATATTCTATTGGAATCTAGGCTTCTCTGCGTCGTACAAAATATCCACAGCTACGAAGCTACACGAAGCATCGTCATTATTTCATCCACAGCTAGAAGACTGCCACAATACCATAGCAGCCTTAATACGTTTCATGGTATGGGAGGTATTGAAATTGTAACTTCAGCGAGTGCAATTGTAGCACACAAACCAATGATAAGAAGAACAATGCCAACAGCTAGAGAACTTGGTTCGATTGGACACGTACCAATGCTCATGTACGAAAGTTCGAGCGAAGATACATTCAGTAAAATTGATTTTCGTAAGCTATGGTATGTGTGGTTTCGGTTGTGGTTTTAAAGACCTTTTCAAAAATCAGTTCTTGTGAATTTTGATCTCGAAAATCAAATTTTCGCGTATTTTCAACATCATATTCGCGATCAGCCAGTCAAAGTACATGAGTATGCGAATTTATGATTAATCGCGGTACAAGCTTTTCGGAACTGCACCCGACTCTTCCAATCTTTATAATAATGTGATGAATGTACAAAAATATAGAATCATTTTATCAAAAGTCTTGGCTGAGTTTTGCGTCAAGTACATTGATAATAAATGGCCTTATGACAAACGTGAAATAACCATTCATCGCATCCATAAATCTTTGAAATAAGTATTGACGTGATAGCACAAACCGGCGTAAGACGATTTTTTCAAACTCTCGATCATTTTTTAAAGCTACCGATACGATGTTTACGACACAATGTAGCACAAGCCTAGCACAATATGGCACAACCGTTGTTTTTCGAAAATTCCAAAATGGTGGTGCCAAGTTCATGCACATTGTAATTTACGCTTCTGTTTCGATTGACAAAATACTCGCATTGCTACAAAAGTATTTGGCGGTGATCAAATGAATCGTCATAACGCAGAGGGGATCGGAAGAACATGAATTGTATACAATGATTGCTAAGAAAGTCAACGAAGTCAAACTGAAACTTTTGGATAGAGTACTACCACTTTTATAGATCAACGGTACTGTCAGGATCAATTATGCTATCGTACTAATTCATGCGCTCTTATTATTTTAACGACTTACTGTCGCAAAACAAAGTATCAAAAAACTAGGTAATTGCTTTCAATATAAAACAGCCTCTCATCCATCAGCACTTTTCGACGAAACAGAAGAACTATGGTTCAAGCGCTGTTATACTATTCGACGCATACGAAAATATCGGTACATGCACAAAAACTTTGAATCAGCTTCGCAGATTCACAAAATTTTCATTAACCGACATTCTAATCATTAAACTGTGATCGTCACTGTGGGTAAAGAAAACTGTTCGTCTACCAACCATAATGAAGGTAGACTAATCGCTTTGTTATCGGACAAATTCACTACTTTCAATATGGTACGTCTAAATAAGCTCTTGATGACGCAGGCACCTTAATTGTTGATACAGCAATTGAGGAATCGTACAAACATTTTCCGGCAATTGTTGGTGAAGACATTGATCTTCTGATTCTTCTCACTGGATTAATGTCAAAAAATAAAGAGGTATTGTTTTTAAGCCAGGCAAAGGTACGAATGGAGGAAAAGTATATACATCGCGCATGTTCTACATGCGATAACCAGCTGTGTTAAAACGCCTGATCTTTTTAATAAAGGTAAAGCAAAGCCTTCGAATCGTTAGAGAATCGAAAAGATTTGCAATCAGCCAAAAGTCTTTACAATCAGGCAAATACACCTCATTTAGAAGTATTGGGTGAAGGGATTCACTTCTTTTTGGTTTTATACAATGCCCCAAAAATAGAAGATTAATTACATCAACAACTATCGATATAGGTGTATTTCACTCGACCTCATAGGTTGGGTGGAACAGAGTATAATATAAATTTGAATACTAAGATCTGGTGCATAACTTTCGGCAAGTACATTAAAAATATGTTCTCATCCTTTATCATAAAAAAAAAAAAAAAAAATATTGAAATCACATACACTGCCAAGTACTTACATGTCTATTAATTTACAATAAACGCACGGTTCAAACTTGACCTTTAGCTTCCACATCTCTCTGGAATGACACTGCTGCCACACTGGGATCAGACTGACCCTAAACTTATCTGACTACAAATGATAAATAAGTATGAATAAAAAACAAAATAACTCTCTAACTCGAAATCTATTCACCGCATAATACGCATATTTGATTATGTTATCATCAATATCACATCAGAGTGGTCATATTCTGTGCAAGCAACATGCTTTTCTAAACTAATATCAATGAGGTTAAATACGTTATTAAATCTACAGTGATAGCAAGCTGTCAAATTTTCCACACACACGTTTAAGAATTGAAATATTTTTATCCCCGTGCTCTAAATATATTCACCATTAGGCATCGAGGTTAAGTCGATGTGATAAGACTACTTTTTGAAATGCATGGAAAACAACAATGCTACTGCAGAAGGCTCTTTAGCTTTTTTCTTTTACATGTGTCAGCATAGTCTTTGTTCGAGTCGTTCGTGTGAGAACTAATAATAGTACATATTTTTGTACTCTCTAATCTTACCTCTTATCACCGTCGCATTGCATATTACTTTGCGACGGATGGAATTAAAATGTATCCCACAAAGCATGCTGTTCTGCGTCACATAAATTTTCTCACGTCAAGCTCAAAATAATTACCAGTTAGTCATACGCGTTAGTAGAATAATTTTTTGATGATTATTTGATAGGCAACTCTTCTTTTGTGTAAAATATATCTCATAAATTTTTCACACTTTCGTTTTACAATTAGAGTACACTCAAATGCTTCCGTATTCATTATCCCGACTATTTCAACAACTATGCTATCATAAACCTAAAAGTGAAAGCATCATTGTTCAAGAAAGTCAAGCCATACCTCGGTCCAATTTTTACGCCGCAACATTATTACAGATAAAAAAATCGATGTGAGTGATGTTCACCGATTTGTTTCTTACATTTGTGAACTTTTCAACATTGGCTTTGATATTCTTCCCATCCGGTTATTCGTGTCATATAAATCAACTACGCATGCGCCAAATAATTCAATCTCATTGGTCGGCGAAATCTTCCCGCAGCGATATTTTTGTCTGTGCTGCAGGGGGCCAACCTACACAAAATATGTACGTTTGCATTTTCAAAGAGCATGAGCATTAAATTCCTATCGTTCTTCGAAGAATCAACTTTCCGACCCAATAACAAATGCTTCCCAAACCTTTCCGAGTCACTACCTCAATTATTTAAGATTCTAACCTAGAAAATTCGTATCAACTGTATCGCCGCGCGCCGCCAGAAACAGTTTGACAGCTGAAACTCGGGATGGCCAGCCTGCACGAACAGCCGATAAAACTTACGCATGCGCAGTTGATTTTCAAGTTTCAACAGATTGCCCCGGTATATGTATACAGTGCAAGCGCCATGTTATATATCCAGTATCAAGAAATAAGAAGAACGAAAATTCTGATTCGAATTGACGATTTCGGCAAGTTGGAAATCTTACACGTGGTATATTTCGGCTATCCGTGCATCTGTCGTATCTATATAGGGCTTGATTGAAAGCTCTAATAATATATGTATATGTGATAATATTTCCGCCGGGGATGCTTAGCACGCTTCTCATCGCGGTACAAGATAATATGGCCGATCGCAACATCTCATTGGTATAACGGGATTGAATGCTACGATGGGCATAGACAACAGATGTGACACAGCACTTTTCGTAAAGAATTTAATTTACTTCTAAATGCTCAAAAAATTTCGTAAAGAAGGGAAAACTTCGCACTCATATTCGTGCGAACTTCACACTCATCGGAAATTATCCACTTTCCGCACTAGTAACACAACGACATTATACTTAAGGATATTTATTTACCCCAAAATTTTTATTTTTTATAATTTTATTACAAGATACTCGTAGGAATTGAGTACATGTGAAATTATTATGTTCCCAAGCTGTGAAATGTAATGGCTTATTTTATTCAGAAAACTGTTTCCCAAAAATCAACTACAACAGATTTTTGTTTGGACAGTCAGTTCAATAATGCCACGGATTAGTTGTAATCAATACCGATACATGGAAATTTACATATTTACAGGTGGGAATCTGATAAAACTAAAAGCGTGTTACAAGTAAACTGACAGAAAATAGTATATTAAATAAATTAAGCCATTGCAGGGTAAAATTTCACAAATCTACTGAATTTTCAACAAATTCTGAAGAAATTAAAATCAAGCATATCGTTTGGAATTACCATATTTTCAATTTTAATATTTTAAAAGAGTTTCATACCTTACGAACATAAGAATTTGATAGATACTGAATGTACGACTATTTTTCAACAAAATTAATCAAAAATATCAATTTCTGGCCAACAAACCTCCTTAACACTGATTTCAGTTGTTTACTAGTTTGTTTCTAACGATACTCATATTTTTGCCAATGTTATTTTTAGATACTGATTGTGAGTCTTAAAATCTAGTACATACCAGACAATAAAATCTTTTAAAATCAGGCCGATTTAACTGCTGGCAGAATGAGATAATCTTACCTGCAAGTACGGTTATCGGAAGAGGTTTCAAGTAGTAGAAGACACACGTGGCGCCGACAAAAAATGTGAAAATTTTGACAAACGTTTTTCCCTTCGAATTACACAATGCGTATTTCCTTTTTTCGCTTGGACTGAAGTGAAGCTTGTTATTTTCACAGTCTTGATTCACTGCATCGATCATCTTACTTAATACTCGATTCTTGTGAAAAACCAATAATTTTATAACAACCATCGTACCCACAACGGTCTCACATAAAATATCCGCGAGTTCCTGAAGGTCGTCGATGTGACTTACAAAGTCTGCCCACTGCATAACTACGAAAATTGTCATGTACACGAGGCTCAGGATAAACCGTAGGTTAGTTTTATTCTTGGGCCAAGTGCCAACTATGGTCAAAATGCGCTCAGTATTAGTTAGCCAATCGGTTGTTTCTGTGAATTCATCCTCCTGTTGGAAAAAATATTTTGAAAGTAAAGTGAGATAAATTTCATAGATTATAGTTACTAAATAATTCTAATAAAATAAGTAACGTCACAATACGGGTTTAAATATTGTTGGAATCGCAAGAAGATGTGGTACAATTAGATACTATCTACTTGAATTACAGTTGTCAATACTAAATTTTCTAGTTTTCGCAGCACTCAATCTGCTTATTTAGCTTAACTACATTTTTTCAGTTGCATGAGACCTTAACATCAGCTTATTATTGCACCATTGATAAATTATCACAACGGTAATAAGAAAATGTTGTACAAGTGGCCGTAACTAAAATTATAATAGTAACACGTACTAAACTTTCCATTACGTATTGTAACGACGTACCGAACCTTATAGGGATTCAAGAGCCGTGCGTGCATACTTACAAATTCGCACTTAAACGTGGTCAGATGGGATAGAAAGAAATAAAATACTCAGACGCCAAGTAGAATATTACCGTTGATAAGAGAATAATGTAAGGAAACGCGGGGCACAACGAACCCCGCAAAAAAAATTGAATAAAAATTAATAGTTTTTTTTCCATTCTGAAATATTATTAAAGCTTTGTTAAATATAAGTTGAATTCAAGTGTACGACTTTCTGTTGGGACAAAGATAAATTTTTCACATATTCGTGGATTATTAAAGATTTATTCAATACAAATAAAATTAAATGACATAGAGTGACTTAGAAAACAAAAATTATGTATGTGTAGTGAGTAACGTAAGGGTGATTAACGGGAACTCTAGTTTCCTAAATACGATTAGAAAAACACAGAACGTGTCCTGAGAACTTCTAAATCCTGAATAAAAATTGAAAAATTTGAAAATTCGAATGACGTGACAATTGAGTTAGTCCAGACACAAATCGGAGTGAACGAACACCGGCTGGCCGGACAAGCATAGAAATACTTAGGAAGAAAAGAAGAACCAATGTATCTTTATTTACTTGGTTACGAAAGAGTCACGCATTGAGTTACGCATTTTATCTAGAGAATTATTTTTCACAAATTCACTGAGAGAATTTCGTTTCTTCCATGTTCAATTGAACATGAGAATTCGTTGATCAACATGAACATAATCAGTGCAATATTGAAAAATCACATGTTTAACAAATTTCAACAGATTAAAAAAAAATTATCTCAGTAGGATTTTGGAGATCATGAAATTTTTCATCCCGTTTATTTGATCTGTTGCCTACGGTTTAGAGTATTTCGTGTCTTGTATTTTCATTACTCATTACGTATGATTAATTTGTAATAAAAGTAACGACAAAATGTTGATTTTCAATCGAACAATCTCAACTTCGGCGTATCTCAGTTTTCGAAATTCTTGTTTTTGTGAAAGAATTTACAGATAAGTGCTGTACGAAAAATGATTCGATAGGTGTTTCGCATTACTCATTAAATATTCCTCCATTTTCGATATATTAGCTAATTGAAATCCACGCACTTGCTAAGTATCCAGACGTCACCATGGAATATGTTTGATAATTAGGGGTAATAGATGTCAAAGTTGGCCCCTAACCTGCATGGTGAATTCGATTTGTCGCAGTTGAAGGTTCTCGAGGAACTGCGAGATGAAACGTTGTCAAACCGACAGAAATCGTATCTCGCTTCTGATTGGCGATTGGCATGGAAAGAAGCTCGATCGTAACGCATACAAGGACAATTTAATTCGTCGTTTTTCAAATTCATGAGAACATTACATCATACGTATAATACGCGAGATGCAACGACCTCGCGTTAGAGATAGCGTGTGGAATGATGGTTGAGCCTTGTTACCTAGGAATTAACTTATGTCCATTTAATACCCTTCCGAGTTATCTACTTGCGTGGAAAATCTAATTTACTCAATTATGCAGTGAGAAAATCGAAGCTGCAAATAGACCGAAGCTTTGAACCTTTGGCATAGACAAAAACGTAGAGATATGCACTGAGAAAACTTTCGTGTGTTACAGTAACTAGAAAAATTCAGTAAGACATGTATCGTTAAAAAGACTGTTTTCATATTGTTGGAATTACGATAAACTAGGTACGCGTAACCATTTTGCGCTGTTGTCGATCCTTTTTTTGGTAATTGCAACGCAAAATCAGTTCGTTCGATTTACTCTACTTTTTTAGTTAAACAAGGCTCAACGTCAATTTATTGTTGCGCGAGCATTGAATTTTCGCACCAGTTACAAGAAAATCTAGTAACAGTGATCGTAATGAGAAAGAATAGTAACGGATACTAGACTTTCCGGTAACAGCTAGAAAACTGATTTTCTTTTCGTACCTAGAACTATATTTTTCGATTGTGGTAAAAAAATGAAAATAGTTAAGGACTGATCGTGACCGGTAACCGGAACTAAAAATTTCTCTCAGTGTGATATAATGAGTCAAAATTCCTTATAAGCAGACGTGTTTGCACTTCATGCCAACGATGGATTTATAATTTCAGGATTTCGTAGTAATTTATATACTATGGTATTCTATGGTATACTAGTTACAAGCATGCACTATGGTATACTCGTATACTAGTATACTATGGTATTCAATATTAGACTTCTTTCTATTGTCACATTGATTGTTATAAATATCAGATTCATTATTGGACTCGAAAACTATTTTGTAATATATAGGTTAGACTTGGAAAGTATTTTACAATAAAAATGATAGACAAGTAAAATACTCAAGCAAAACGTATTATTATTTGAAGGATTCGCTTGAAGACATCGGGAAAAATTAATTAAAACACTAAATACAATTGATTTGGACAACGTAACGTCATTGTTACACGAAAACGAGTGAATTTCAAAATTTTCAATGATAAACTTTTCTTCCTTTCTCAATATCGTTATCTTGTCCTTCTAACTTCAGTGTTACTAAAAAATTTCGTGTTATTCGTATTTTCGTTGGGATTTTTTTTCTACATGACGAATTGTTCGCCAAGTTACATAATGATTACTTGCTCGTCTCACAGACACGTTCTTTCTCCTAAAAATCACTAAGATAATATCACTATAATTAAAAAGCCATTGGACCTTTATTGAGAAACTCGTAGGTACTTGATAATACATGATTCCAGGAAAATTGTATTTTGTTCTTATCGAAACATATGCAATAATAACGGTAAATCAGGCGTCCTCTCGAACTATATTTTCGAAGACATGTTTTGCGGTAGAGCCCGATTCCAAGCAGCATAGAACTCATCTGAAATCCAAAAATCAAAAGCATTTCTTTAATACGTCAAATTATCGAATCTTCAATCGCTCAGTTATTCGAAATTTTTATTTGGGCTGACATGGCGGGCGTTCAAAGTGAAAATTTTAATATTCGAGTAGAAAATCGCCTTTTTGTTGTTGATAATGGAAAAACTATGTGATTTCTTTTTTGACTGTGAAAACATTCTGGAAAGCTGAAAGGAAATCAATTCGGTATATGTTTGGAAAAATCGTCAATTTGTTGTCGTTACCGATTTTGAAAGTGCTACGTTGATAAAACAGCGTTGAAAGTTTCAAAAGTATTTAAATGAAATGATCGTTTTCTAACTTACACCAAGCTGTTCATTTCTGGTACAGCAGCGGAGGCTCGATGCAGCTTCGAAATATTACATTTTCCAACACCTGCTTAGGAAATTTCACTTTCGAAGCCTGTTGAACGTGTGTAAATTGCCCCATTTCCGAATAATGCGATAAAACGGCGCCGCGCATAATTGAAATGGTATATTTTACACACTGGGGCTTTCTTTGACCCATACTGCGCATCTTCGAATAAATCGATCTTACATACTGTGACATTGAGCGTAAGTTACCCAACCTCAGTTTCACGCGCTGACGATAACACCTTCTTTTCCCCTCAAATCAAACTTTCCTACACAAGTGTTTCAAAAAATAGCATGTGTCACGCGTACGGATGGGCGATATTTCGCTCGTGTAATTACAGCACTCGCCTTGACTCATGTTACGTTCACACTAATCGGAAATTACCCACTTTCCGCACTTGTAACCCAATATACTATTGCATAACACTCGTAACGTATATTTGAATATGTTATTGTGTTACAAGTACGAAAATTTTTATTGGCGATGCACCAAATATGCCACTGACAGTGCGTTGAAGCTGATAACGTAATTTTCGTTTAGTAACACATCGTAAAATTGAGTTACTCGAAAGTGCGCGTGCGCCGAAGAAAGCCTTAGTGTGAAAAATAGAGAATCTCACTGATGCGCATGCGCGAACATTGTTTCAACGCACTGTGCGTAAATAGGGCACTTTAAGTACGATCTACAGACTTCAAAAATCGATCTATCCAAGCAGGTATTGCAAAAATATCCTTTCACAACTCGCAGTAAAGCTACAGTCCCTCCTCGTCCGTGTTTTCTTGCGTGCAGCTACCGCCCGACCACGACTATATATTCGTTGTGCCTCTATAGTGTGTACCATTTTGGAGGCTTTATAACTCCGTACATTTTTCTCACATTAAGGGTAAAGGGAAGGAGGGGGGGGTACAACTTGGATTGTCTGAAATCGTACGTATTGACAGGAGCTTTTTTTTAAGAAAATGCATTTTAGAATTTTTTCATTCAAATTAATAACAAAATGGCGGCATTGCGCATATAAGTAGTAAACTACTCCAAATTCGAGGGTTTTTGCGATGGCGCATCTCCTGACATCGCTGTCCAACTTCTGGCAGATAGAAAAAAAATTTCGAATTAAAAATACTTTTTCGTGTGTTGGCTCGTAGCCTGAAGTTTGAAAAAAAAACATTCCAAATATATGCGACTATAAACAAAAAAATTTCATCTTTCGACTAAAAAATTGCTAAAAAAATTTTTATAAAAAACTTTTGGGATTCGAATACAAAAATCTAGCCACGCCTTCGAATCGGTAAACAAATTTTAAAGATTGTGTCAAAATTTCAAGTCCACCAAATTGGAAACATGTTCGTTCGCTACTTATATGTACCATGCCGGAATTTCGTTATTAATTTCAATGAAAATATTCTAAAGCGATTTTTGAAATTATGAATAATAAAGCCCCCAAAACTCAACTTACTCCACGAAAAATAGAGGAATCATTTTATGAAAAAAAGAGAATTTTAAAGTTAAAGATTTTGATCATACTTGATACATCCAATAATCGAATTGCTTTGTATAGTGATGACAAGTAACGTGAAAATTATTATTTGTACCTTAGCATCAATTTATTGTAATATACACGTATATGCATCACAGACCGCTCTTCATACACTTCGCAAATCAGACCGTTTTTCTCGCTTTTTCGGGAACTGCCCCTTCTTGTGCCTGGTGATCGCTACATACGTGAATTTTCACGGCAAAGCGTAGTAATTAAAACGAATTAATCTTTCATCAAGATATACAAAAAGAACATGTCTTCGAAAACTTTGGAAAAAAAAAGAATTTTTGAAGTATCCGAATTTGCTTCACATCTTCTTCAAATAATTGGCATTCTATTAACAGATATTCAAAGCCAAATTCTTCAAGCATCTACAACTTCGAAATCCGAATTGTCGAGTAAATTCGCTATGCTCGAACATTCCTATTCCTATTATCTATGTAAACGGATGCATAATGTCTGCTGGATACGGACGTAAGTGTGGATGAAATATTGAACAGATTTGCGCTGCATTATTGAAACTCAATGCCCATCATCGTAGACAATTGGGCTTTACATACCTACGATATAAGGGCACCGTTGGAATAGATAATGACTTACCGCAGCGAAGTTGTCTAAGAAAAAAATGAAAATTTTTCCTGCGGTGAAGAAACGTGGTTTTTCAGTTCCAGCAATGCAAATAATCAAATCCTTAAACTGGAATTTTCATATCTCATACCGAGCACATTCGTAAATAACATGCTAAACATGTTCGGTTCTTAAAAAAATAAATTCAGGTTAACGAGATTCGTCAGCCAGAAAATTATGATTCTAATTGTTAATTTTATTACGAGATAGTCGCACATTGAGTATTTATCAAATTATTATATATTATATTGGTAAGGTACGGAGATATCTAAACACATAAAACTAGACGATATTGGAATTGCAAAGAGAAGTTTAAATTTTCATGCCTCAAGCAATTAAAAATCTGGAAGATTGGTTCGATTTCACTCTTGGATCGATCATCCTGTTCAGTAGGCTATTTTCTCTGAATGCACAGAAAGACTTTTCCGTATTAGAATTGTTGAACATTTAAAATCTAGGCAAAAACATTTGAATTATAAAAAAATCCACCGTTACCAAGACCACATCACAATAAAAATACAAGAACAACTTAGGTACTGAAATTTTTTTACTGAAATGATTGTACTCGGTCATATCATGTGTGATACCGTATAACATTGTAGTCTTTAAGATTGACATTTATCATAAAATAAATGAACTGTATTGTTTTTCGAACGCAATCATTTTCGCATTAGATTGACTGATTGATAACAGCTTTTTCAATATTACCAACGCATCCAAATTGGAATGGTTTTTTTCTGCCACTAGCAGCTTAGATTCATATTTTCTAGAATTCAGGACAATGAGATTGAGTTAATTGATCAGTTAGCTTCAAACAGATCATCGTATTGTAAATTCTGAAATAGATGGATGCATTTCATTAATTTTTTCAGTTGCATTAATTGCCGTTGATCACAGTCCAAATATCGTTGTGTGTAGGTATACGGGAGGGCTGAAGTGCATACTAAAATGCATATTATTCTAAGAAGCAACCCGAGGTAGGTCAACCCCGCCGATTTTGACCTGGTTCATATATCTTGTGATGCATCGAAAACTAAAAGACACATATTTTTTTTTTTTATCCCCTAATAGACGGTTTAGAGGGGTGAAAACTAACCCCAATGATAGACACCCAATGGTGTGATTTCTTTATGCGCTTGATGGATTTAAATGAAACCAATGATAAAACGTTTTATTAATGAATAGAAACAGTTCAGCGTCGGTTTCTTTCAGTGCAACATTTCGTCACAGGTTTTCAGTGGAATGTTCAGCAGATTTCATAAGTGAATAATCCCTTGGTTCTAAAGCATCCATCAGGCTCGAATTACAATTCTGACTATCACTAAGACTGACAATGCTTACAATTTCTGTGAATGGATTGATAGTAAGAACAATTTAGGTTTCTGTAGAATATTATACGAAACAACGGTCACATACAAAACGACAACTATGCAACTAGTCACTATACATTTATACTATAATTCAATGGTTATAAAGTTTTTAGTCTGTTTTATATGATTTAGTAATAGTATTTTACTCAGTGCATGCCACATAAAGCCAGATATTGGGATTATATTAGACATGTCACTGGAAAACAAGCGGTTCTGATAGATAGGCTGATGATAGGATGAAATTAATGGGTGTCAGGCCAGTGAAAGTTGGTTCAGGACAACCCAAAATACATAGAGTGCTAACTTCAGAGCAGCTGTGAACGGTCTTTTATGTGGACACATTGTCATGTTGAAGTGTAATATGTGTCTGTTCCAACGGTTTGGTAATCGAATAGGGATGATCCAGATGACTGTGAAATATATGAAATAAAAAAGAATCATAGTGTTATTATGTATGTAGTTGAATGAAACAAACAAGCGATGACGACTTATGATTGCATTTGTACATATCATACGAGGTTAGGTGATTTATTGAATGTGGAAATGTATAGCATACTATTTGATTACAGGTATTGACATTTATATCAGTTTTCTTGGTAAGCAGTTAGTGATACCGAAGTATCGATAGGTTAACTTAATGGTTGGTAGTCTCGTGGAAGTTAGTTCATTCTAATGAGATACGTAGTGTTAACTATTTTTTTTTTTACCACACTTACGGGCCAGCTCTTGTATGCGACATCGACTTGCCAAAGTGAAACGTCGTTCTGTTTCAATGGATTGATAATAAGATCGAAATGGTCCTAGTGACTGTGAAATATGCAAAATAATAAGCCATGGTAGACAAGGTTCCACTTTATTGCTTCTCATTTTTAAACCGTGTTTCAAGTGAATCAAGGTAACGCAGCAGATATGGGATATGGTAGTGTATCAATGTCGACTTTGAGATTCGAATCAGTCGGCAGACTGTGTTTTTGATTCCGTCGTTTGTTATCAATTTGAAGCTTCACGTTCGTCTAGTCTATCGTATTAGTAATTGCATGGGACATATTTTAGATTACGGTAGAAAACATACAAATCATTCAAGAAATGAGTCACACATTTAATGGAAATGAAAAGATTGAGGCTGATCTATTCATCTTCTACATGTTACATGAATAAATGTAATCTAATAATCAACGTATGTAACCTACCGTCTGATTTGAGGCATCGTGACTGTTCTTCCACTAACTCAGGTTAGCATTGTTCTGTCAGATTCGTGACGAACGGACAATCTTCTGCGGGATATTTTCTTTCTAACCATTTGTGCGTGACACAAATGTTTCTCATTATTATTCGGGCTGTTTTTCAAATTTGTATCAATTGCATAATATCGCATCTTCGTTTGTTCGACTCTTTATCTACATCTAGCTCAGTGGATCTGTTTTGTGCAATGACAGAAGCCCGTAATGCAGATGTCAGTGATAATCATCATACATAGTATTAAAGTTCGAAACCAAAGGTTGGATGTACGGATGTTCAGAAAGTGACGTCACCCAAAATTTTCGTTTCTTTGACGTCATCGATCTATGTAGACGAAAATCAGCTAGCCGAATTCCTCAGTCTGGAAACAACCGCGCAGTAGAAAGGACGTATGAGAATCGCGCTCCGCGAATTTCGAGTTACCGGTTTCTCTAACCCCTGGATCTTGCACTCCGGGTGCGCTTCCTGGTGCAACTCGACTTCCGGGACAAGTGCTGTGTAGTTTCTATGCTCCAGGTCCGCTACCTGATGAAACTCGACTTCCAGGACAAGCGCTCGGTAGTTTCCGCGCTCAATGTCCACTACCTGCAGGAACTGGACTTCCAGGACAAGCGCTCCGTGGTTTCTGAGCTCCAGGTCGGCTACCTGGTGAAACTCGACCTCCAGGACTCGCACTCCGTAGTGTTGGCTATCCAGGTCCTTGACCTGGTGACTTTTGACCTTCACGACTAATTTTCCGTAGTTCTGGCTGTCCACGTTCTTGACCTGGTGACTTTTGACCAAGCGCTGCGTAGTTTCTGCGCTCCAGGTCCGCTTCTTGGTGAAACTCGACTTCTAGGACAAGCGCTCCGTAGTTCTGGCTGTCCAGATCCTTGACCTGATGATTTTTGACCTTCCGGACTTATTTTCAAATTTACAAGTTTGATTATTGAAAACGTCATATTTTGTACTATCAAACCTATAGGCATGCTTCGGATAACATTTTGAATCGGAAAAAAAACCGAACGACCAGGATCAACAAATTGCAATAGGTGAGTGGTTGGCATTGTATACATAGGAATACATGACAATAACGTCGTTCAATTAGAGCTAAAATTGCTGTGCGTAGTGTTTCCAATTTGTTAGCACTTAGCTCATTGTTCTGCGGTATTTTTTGACGAAATTTATTGTCATGAAATCACGATACGTTATACTTACATGCATGTGTAAACGTGATTTGTAGCATTATATAGAAAGAATCTTACGGGCAGATTCGGTTTGCGTCACATGCGCAAAGACAGTGTTCCTTCTGTATACTGCGAAGCAAATACCAGAATTTTTTTGGGAGTCATCGTGCCCCAGTCTCCCCTACAACTATGTCATCTGGTAAAACACTGACAACGAATAATCGAGTGCACGAGCACAAAAACTAGTTACACTAGGCATCCGACCCCGAGCGAGCTTTAGCGAGCGAGTGTTTTGAAACTAGTAAACATTCATCGGTATGAAACTACGGTCGTCTCAGAGTTGCCACCTCTCCGGGTTTTGACTACTTTACTCCGGGTCCTGGGTGGAGAACTAAATCTCTGAGTGAAACGTATGACCATTGCGTTTTTCGTTTAATTCTCATCGTTAACGGCCGTAAGGCCCGTAAGTCGTAAAAGATGATTTGCACTGCTAACAGTAATAACAGGTTAAATCCCCCCTACCGTGATCTCCGAATCGGTAATTGGTGCGAGGTGGCGACCCTGATCGTAGAACTTTTTCACTCTCACGACACTCGATGACTATTTCACTCACTCGCTTATTTCATAAAATAATGGGCATAACCGATTTTCACCTTTACGAATTGATCTCTGAATTGGATAACATATATGTAAATAAATAATAATTTATTATAAATATTTTTTCGATTGACATCGTTACGAGCGTGATAGCACCAGGGGGCGGCCATTTTGGTTAAGCAATCAGCAGCGCCATCGTACGTTTATATTATTAACTGCTCTACCCAGCGGCCATTCTGTTTTTTCTATCTTTTTTTATCGACCACTCCGTAACTTTATTATAACATACCAGCCGGATAAGAATTCAGATTCATGCCAAAATCAATAGGGGGCGAGATTTTGATGCCGAATATCTGTATTTCAAACTTGAAGTCGATTGGTATACGCGTTCGGTCAGAATCGTGTTCACAAGGCGCTCTAGCGTGAAGAAGAAGATAAAGAGAAAAATGTTTTTTTCATCATCTTTCACAGGTAATACTGCGGAAACCACTTGCCAGATTTCGATTAGACTTTCACACTAAGGCTATATCAGCTGGGAATACCAGCCGTGTAAGTCTCATTCAAAAATATTCACGCGTTCCTAAGATATAACGGGTTGCTTATACACGGGAAGATAGAGAAGTAATTTCTTAGCTAGTTCTCGCCTTCAAGGTAATTTGGCGGCGATTCGCTTCCACGAATCTTGATTTTGCAACATTACGTCCATTTGTTTGATTACGCACATAAATTAATGGCAATATTGAATCAAGTAACAAAGAAAAAGAATATCAGGTTCAGCCACTTTATATGAACAGTCTTATTAATAAAATGAGCAATCGAAGTGTGAAATCGAACAAAGTTTAATCGTTTTGAACATTCTAATTGTTTGCGCAGAGCTGGACACCACAACAAAAACACTGGATAGTTTTTATTATTCTTGAGTTTAACTAGACAATGGCTTATTCGACATGTATGCGTTGTCTTATGAGAGACACATGTGGCTATGGCCAAGGTTGGGTTCAGACTTGAGTTCGTATTCGTGTCCAAGTATCTTGTGACTTTCGTTGTCTCGTAACACAAATTATGGAAGCTTGTGTTAATCGAATTTTCTCGGATTAATTTCTGTTGCAAAGCAAAGTCGTTGTTTTATTTGTGTTCACTATCATTGTCACGAATAAGAATAGTGGAGATTTTTAGAACCATTTTTTTTCTATTCCTAACTTTTGATTCAGCCTGTGTGCCCCGTTTATTCTTGAAGAATCCGCCTGAATCTTGTCGGAGATACTGATTACGGGGTTTCTTTATATTTTTCGAATATTACTTACTTTTTGTGCCAAGCATTCACCAATATAATAATAAAAGTACACGTATAACGTCGCCGACGTCTCATAGACAACAAAAGTGATCGAAGTAGTATTCTGAGCGCTATCCAGATCCTATCTCACATAAAATTGTATTTTATTGACAATGAGTATTCAAGCAGATGTTGTTGAGCTTTCCTATCCTCACTTTTAGTAATGATAGAACTTGTAATGGTGATTGTGTGCAATCGCTAAGAAAACTTTTGAAACTTCAAAAATATACATGTTGAATCAGGTTTTCATTGCATATGTCATAGTATAGATGCGCTATAAAACACCATAGACTCGGTGAAAAGGTGAACCCAATATTCGTATTTTTCGACATTTTTCTCAACTTTCATCAGTGACCAGTTTTGTAAACCCTTATTACATACCGAGTATTTAACCGGAAGACAGGATTGATATCCCTTCAAAAGCAGAGAACACGGTCAGTTTGATCCCATGCGGGATAGTTTTGACTAAATTGAAGTTTAAAAAGTAACATTTTCAGAATCATCTTCTCTGATTATAGGTATATACCTAGACTGTGTGAGACCTCAATCTGGTGATTACCTGTCGAGAAGAAACTTGGTTAAACCCCCGCCCTCGGAATTCGTTGCTTCGGTTAACTGATAAATATTTCATGTTAAATGTTCTCAAAATTTTGACCCTCGATGACTCAGGTATGAGGTGACGAAAAGTTTTGAAACGATCCAGAAAGTTCCCACTTATAGCATAACAATCTTCTAAAAGGAAAACAGAATCGAGGAGGTTCCAGACTGGGATAGGCTCAATTTACATGGAATTTCCTATACAACTTTTATTGATAACGTAAAATGCATTATACGATATCAGAAGCAGCATTTCCTCGACGACGATACAATTTGTGTTTGAAGCTACCTATGGTAAAAAACGTAGGGCCTGTTGTTAAAACAAATGAATACCATACAAATAAAAGATTAAACCATGCTATAATTCAAATATTTTCTTGTATACGTAACGGGATTTAACGAATTACGTCAACACCCGCCTGCAAATTATCAGCTCAAATAACACCCTATAAGAAACTAATGGTTGTACCCCAACGGATGGTGAGATTCGTTTCCACATAATCTTTCTCTATATATTCCAAAGATATCAAATAAACGTCTTCATTAAATTTTATTATTACAGTGTATAGTATATATCCATTTCAGACAACAGTAGTTAGTAATTGAATGTTTTTCCTGATATCCAATCACGAAATGATTTGTAATTAATTTTTTTTTTTCTTATTACCCATTACAAAAATAATTTACAGCTAAATCTGTAATAGCAACAACTGAAAACTCACAATATTGAAATCAATCTTTTTTTATGCTTATAAAGAAGAAAATATTTCCATCAGAAATGTCCCGGTTTTGATTCTTGTAGCAAATTTTTGTACTGTTATTTTATAAATTTTGAAAAACCAATTATCGTCAATTAGCATTTTGTTATTTATTTGAATTTTATCAATATATCCGTCAAAGAAAAAGTTAACTTCTCGTCATGAGAAATAGCAGTTTCATTAAGTTTATTCACCATTAAATAAAAGTTCATTAAACAAAATAAATCTCACAATTATAGGTTCGTATTCATATAATTTTTGGTCTTCTTTGGGTTTGGTCAAGTATGAAGTCATCCGGACAATTTACTCTGTTACAGTAAATCGCTGGTGACTTCGCTTTATGCAGAGAAAATCTTGCCACGGGCACAATTTCGCAAGTAATCGCGAACAGGCGAGTGATCCAACGTATTACCTGTAAATGAAGAAAAGACTTTGAGTAACGGAGTTACTTTTAAAATTATTGAAGAAAAATACCAGACTCACGTTAAAGTCCTCAACACGGAAAGATACGCTATTGTTGTTTTGATAATCTGTAACGATGTGTAAATTTTCATATCAATTAAAGCCAAGCTCACGCGCATAAATGCAGTGATTTGGAGGATGCCGAAAAATTACACCTGCCCACAAAAAAAAAAAGTGGTCTGTACATTTGAACAGACCCACTTACCTTCGTGTATTTTGACGCGTTGAATCCGAATCTGAGGTCCGTTTGGTCCGTAAACCCTCAAAATTTTATGAAAAATGCAAAAAACCGTAAAAAATGGAAAAAACTGCAGTTTTGGTGATAAAAAAAATTTATAAATATAAATCATACAAGTTTTACACGTGATTCGATCCGCTGAGTATAAATCTGAAGTTTATTTTGCCTGTAGGCCCTTAAAAATATAAATAAATTGCAAAAAACCCGTAAAAATTACTATAAATTGTATTTACAGTAATGAAAAAATTGATTAAACATGATCAAATTTATTTCTCACATATTGTGGTTAACTAAATCCAACTAAAAAATCTTTTAATGTGAATCGGTCTGAAATTTACCAAAAATCGTTCAAAAAAGCATAGAAAGATAAGGTAAGGAACGAGCTTTATTTTTTTTTATTTTTTATTTATTTTTTTTTTTTTTTGTGGGCCGGTGTTACGAATCCACCTAAATCCGTCGATAGATTAAAGTTACGGGCATGTGTGGGAAATTGATTGAGGTTCGGTACATACGTCGGCACTACGCAGTCAGGTACGAAATACAGTGCCTAGATATAGACGTAAGTAGGTAGAGATGAAATATTGAATAGATTCGTACTGTATTATTGAAACCAGATGCCCATAATCGTCGAGCATTTGTTCGTTGCTTTGCATTGAACGTCGTATGTACGCTACGGTCGGATCGAAATAGATTATAGATTGCAACTTACTTGGGTGAAATTCTCCAAAGAAAAAACGTAAATTTTTCCAGCAGTCAAGTAAAGAGGCTGCTGAGCTCTGGCCATGCATAGGATGAGATCCCTCGCCTGATGTGGTGGTATATCGTACCAGGCGCATTCGTAACAAGCTTCTCTGAAACGTTTGCTCTGCGAAATAATGACTGGTTATGCCTAAAGTCGAATCAGCCGAATCGTGGTAATTGAAACTTGGCTATGGATAGAAAACCATTTGAAAAATCATCGGCAATGATATTCTTTCTATTGACAGTGAACTTAAACGGAACAACATCCCTGATTTATGTAGTTGAAACGAATGTGAGCTAATTCAAGTGAGGAAAGCTAGGATATCAATAATTTGAGAAAATGTTTCGTAATTGGAAGTTTCAACCTGATTAAGCTCGGGGTAATTAAATTCGATTGTAATGTTTTTGGACACATTTTGGTCACCAGCCAAATTCCCGCAAATCATCTGAAATCATTTTAAAAATCTTACAATATAGTTTACTTAAAATGCACTAATTATAATCGATGACGAATGTTTGTTATAGCGTGTAAAAAACTATTTTTATCCACTCTGGAAATAATTGCTTGTTTTTTTTTCAGATAATCTCTGAGGATTTGTGTTTATGGTGAACAGAGTAAGTCTAAAAACGTCAGATAAAAAACACCAGAGTTTAATCGTTTCTCGAATTAACGACATCTTAGCTTGCGATTTTCGAATTTACCCAGATTTATTTCTACCACATATAGAAGGGACCTTATTTCATTCCTGTCAACTATCATCGGCGCAAATAAAATTCCAGCAAATTGTTCGAACGTTCTTTTTTCTTTTCCAAAATTTTTGTTCATACGGTCAGACTGATTTATCCTTGATTCGGGTACAATTGATCACGCAAGCTTGAATAATCTCACCTCTTGTATCAGACACTCGCCGATGAAACAATAGGCGTACAGAAAGGTCAGCATTGAGGCCTCGTAGAAGGCAAAAGTAATCAAACTGGTCCTCTGAACCCTTTCGGAATTCTGTCTCAGGGAAGAATAAGATTTTATCGCAAGTCTCTTTTCGCTGGTCTTTTCAATTTCACAAAGAAAAACGATTACGATTAAAAAGTGCTTACCACAATCACATTGAATCCATTGAGACAAATGAGCAAGGAAGATCCGAACAGTTGGCCTAACAAGACGATGGTGAATGCCTTGTCCATTTTCTCCGCCATCCTGAGAATTTTATATTCCGATCAGAAACGGAACCAACGACATTAAGCTCTTGGTTTTAAAAATTTTTGGAACACAATAACTCGCCACATTAAACGTGTATGCCTCTTAACAATGCTCCGAATCCCACTATGCTGAAAGTTTGCCTTATCTTCTTTGAGAGCAGCTATTTTGCTGGATAATATTGAAAGTTCTCCACATATATGCAACATGAGCGTTATGAACAAACCGTCGGATCCGATCAAGCCGACGGTGACTAAAGGCAATGTTCCCCCTTGATACAAATAGGCCAAAACATACGTGTAGACCTCTGTGATTTCGAACGAATAACGAGTCCGGTACGGTAAGACATAGGGTGTCTTACCATTGTGGACTTCTGAAAAAATGGATTTTCTCCATTAATAATTATACGATATTTAAAACAGAAATTGATCTACGAATCAATCTAGAGCATCGTTGAACTAGTCGTGAATTAATGGTGAGTAAATTACGCGCGATAAATTCTCGGTTATTGGGAGGTAGTTGAAAGTGAGATTATATTTCAGCTTTTTTAGCACTTTTAGATGAAGTTTTATAACTGGTATAAAACAGCGCTTGACAACGAGCAAGCGCCAAAGATAATAATAGACTCGAAATAAAATCAGAACTGTGTCCAACAGCTGAAATATTGATATTACACCAACGTTTGCATTCGTTTGTTAATTGTATTCAAAACTAATATCTCCGTCAATTTTATCAGCCATAAATTATCAAATGTCATTTCCCCCCCAAACAATTATTATTGAAGAAATAATTTCTATATTAAATATTAAAAGAATACCTCATTATTTATGAAAATGCGGACCGAACAATTCCGTTGTTCGATATAATATGTCCATGTGCACAGAAAAAAAAATAATATCCATGGTGGTTAGCTTTTAGGACGCGTGAATACAGGAGTACATAACGGTTTTTTTTTTAACTTGGAATAACTTTTGAATAAAAAATTCAAAAGCGGACTTTTTTCGGCTGAAGTAAGTGATTGGAGGTCATTTACCAAAAGTCGATACGATTTATTACGTTACGTTATCTGATAATCGTATATGAAGTATTTCCCAAATCATTGTATTCGTAAGCTAAGAAGATCTCTAGAAATGCAAAAATGGAAAATACTGGAACGTCAAACAAAAGCTTATTGTTGAATATCGATGCTTCGTTTCAAAACTCAAAAGTTGACTTTCCTTAATCTTTTGGACACGTAACTTGTTTGCACAACGTTTTGTTCCCACTTGGCGCAAAAACTAATCATCCGATTTCAACCAACCTAAGATTGTTTGGTAGTAGAAATGCCTGAAAATGATCTACGGTGTGTTTCATCTCGATTCGTTAATTGTAAAATGAATCCGGAACGAAATTACGCCTGAAAGTATGCAACTTTCGCTTCACCTGTGTAACATGGGACTGCCTACCTGGCTGACTGGTATTTATGGTATTATGGTTTAAACTATTACGTAAAATTCATTGTCGGAATGTTGTATGTGCGCGAATAACTTGACAACTGTTGAACCGATTTTTCAAACTCTTTCTTCAGTGGATATCGTAGACACTCGGTAGTAACTTGGGCTCCGTCGTTTCGATGAAACGAAAGACAAATAAGCAGGAAAAAAACGTACCAAATCACTAGAAAATACGCGAGCTTTATTTTATGTTATGGTTTTCTCCACTTTGATCCTTTCGTATTTTGAATTTGAAACAATTCGACTTTCTGCATTTTGAATTTTTATAGAATAGATATTCGCATTGTTTGGTTAATCCATAAATTCGTCAGTATATTGACTGTCAGTTATACGTTATTTCATTTGGTTAGGCTTTTCGAGCTTTTTTCTCTCAAATGCATGTATGGTCTGCTTATTTTTTCAGTCTGAGAATATTAAGCTTACTATACTTTTAACTGGTTACAAATAACTGAACTATTTTACATAATAGTTCAGATTCTTCCCAAATTGAAAGTATTGAATAAAATTTAAAATAACGTCAATCCCCCGAAAATGACTGGTGGGGACAGTTAATTTTGAAACAAGATCTATAGTGAATTCACTAAAGTGTAAAATCACTAATCGCTCGATTAACGATTGGAACGGGTGGAAAAATAACTGATTTTCACGATTTTTTTCCGATGGTTAAAATACGCTAATAAGTCTGTTTTTTTTTTTTGTGTCAAATCAAAGAATTCATGAAGAAGAGAATATAAATTTTTTAATATTTACTTTCATTTATTTTTTTTGAACTTTTTCATCAACGGTTTTCTCGAAACGTGGTTTTTCAAAACGGTGCACACTCTCGAAGAAAGAACTTTCAAGCTATCCATCTCAAAGGACACAACATTCTTCACACCATTTTTCATCTCGCTATGGAAACTTCTTTTTTTGTTTCAATTTTCATATTTTTCTTAACGAAAAACTGTCGAAAAAATAGGCTAAATTCGATACTTTATTTTCAAATCACCGCCATTTTGTCAAATCTGATGAAAAAAGAGTCCGTAGCAAAATAACGGCTTTCATAATGATTAATAATCTTTTTACCAATTTTTTTTTTTGTGTAGTATTTACCGTTAAAAAATTGTAAGGAAAATAGAAACAAACGTTGGTAAATTTATCTTCTATTCTTCGTCAGTTTTTTGAATCGACATAAAAAAAAAATGAGGCTGATTAGCGTGTTTTAATCATCGAAAAAAAATCGCGAAAATCAACTATTTTTCGACCCGTTACACTAACATGATCATCGATCAGTGTCTTGGTTGGAGATGAAAATTTTACTGCATCATAAGCTGGGGTAAAGTGGACTAGCTCAAAATTCAACTAGCATTTTTTTTTTTTTTTACATTTTTTGAAGTTAACCCACTTTGCCCAAAAAGAAAACAATTTTTCGGCACCTCAGAAAGTGAAGTATTTCTAATCATTATTAGTAAACAAAAACAAAAAAATTCCTACCGTTTGAACAACCATCAATAATCAGTATTTTGACAATGATTTGAAATTTTCCTGTGATTATATAAGATATTCCAAGAGTTATTTTCAAAAAAAAAAAAACTACCAGTGTCGATATACTGTAAAATTTTCATCGCTGGTTGAAAAAAGACACCGATCTTCCGTTCATCATTATGCCAAAGTGCGTTTCATCATATGGTGAGGCATCATAAAATCCTGTCCCAAATACGAAAAGGTTCGCTCTTCACCGTCCGATGATTTCAGAAATTTGCATTTATCTTCACGTTGTTAAGTCTATTTTTATGATTAGGTATTTTTGGTGAAAGTAAAGAGAAAAAATCGGCTGCCCTAAAATAATCAGTCCTGAAGCTTGCCACAATTTTCGCAATTAACTCAACGATTACTGATTGTGAAACGATTTGTCTTTAAATCTGAGCAGTGTTTTGCTCAACTCAGTTTTAACCGGTTTTAAGTCGTCAAAATCTACATCGGTTGATCTTGACATTAAAATCATGCAAGACCCGTTCATTCAATCTCAAAATATAGTTGGAATTAAAAGTCATGAAACACATACCCACGTGGGCCTAAAAAAATGACGAATTACTTTATAGGACGTTAATTAATGAATCTTACTTGAAAATATGAGTCCAGCCAGAGGCCTCAAATAGTACAGAATGGCAGTAGAAAATACCAGGGGTACCAAAATTTTGAAAAATGTTTTCGCCATCGCATTGTACGCGGCGTACAATCGTTGCTCGTCGATGCTCCTGTTGTTCTTGAAATCCGTACGATCTTCATTCATGGCGTCGATCATCTGAGCCAATATCCGATTTTTGTGAAAAACGATTACCTTTGCAAACAAAATCATGTAGATGGTCGTCTCGGACAAGTTGTCCAAAAGATTTTGGAGGTCACCCATATGACGTGTAAAATCTGCACATTCCATGCCAACGTGAACGGCCATGTAGACAAAGCTCACGGCGAAACGTAGGTCATGTTTATCCTTTGGCCACATGCCGAATGGCGTTAACATCCGTTCAGTCCAACCCAGCAGGTCCGATATTTTGACAATTTCGTCGGCCGGCTAAAAAAAAATGTTAAACATCAGGCGTCACCAAAATACATTACCAATTACAATTACAAATACCAAAATGCGAAGCTGCGTGGATCGTTTTGTAATGTTATATTTGACTGCCGGCAATACGCTAAAAAAATTGATAATCAAAATTGTGAAATCGAAATGGCATCGAGTAAAATTAATTCGACAACCCGACTATGAGGTTGGATTTGTCATCTGTGCGTTATCGGAACACACTTTCAGCCGTTATTTAATCGAGCATTCCTGTCATTAAAGAAAATAGAGTTAGCCGTGATAGAAGCTCGTCTATAAACCACTGTAAACACAAGCAGAGATTATAGATTACTGAATTTCCCAACTTGATTATACTACAGTAAACCAGTTCACATCGGTTTGGTGTTACTTACTGAATACAAATACCCATTATCTTATTTACATAACTTAAAATACAAGTGCTCTATTTTCAGCTACTTTATGGTATAATTCGTCAAATTTTTCCAGGTGCGTTGAACTTGGTTGTATCGCATGAAAGACAACTGCTCGGTATTTAAACAGTAACCGTCGCAAAAAATACCTTCATTGCACTTTCATTGTCAAATCATTCAGCAAGTAGATCACGTCTCTTATCTTTACCACATGTTCTTATCGTTAGCTCTACGACAGTCTTCCGCGTTAACTTCATATTTCATTAAATTTGAAACTGATTTTACGTCTTGTAGTATAAAAATACATTCAGACTGTCTGGTAAAGTAATGTCGTATCTCTTGTAGGCTTATATGAATGGACTTTGAGAACAATTAACCGATATTGCTACAAGCTCGTTTTAATATATGAGTATGCATGTGTAATAAGAAAGAAATTGACAAATAACTTGAATGAAAGCTGAACACTTTATAACATTATTGTAATACTTGTTTTTAGTTTCACATCGGGGAAGGCAAAACACTTTCTACGACGAATAAATTCATCGATATACTAAAAATTTCAACTGAAATTGTCAGCGTATGTTAAGCAAATAAAGAAGTACCGAAGAAGTGAAACCTGGACCCTGACCTGCATCGTAGAGGCGATTTTTCGTAGTCACAGGCTTACGAAGGACTGAATGACCACCATACGATTGGAACCGAGGAAAAGTCCGTCTCGTTTTTGATTGGCGATTTGGACAGAAGGCAGACGCCAATCGAACCCAGAAAAGAGCATCGTCTAATTTGGTGCATTTTCAAATTTATGAGGGCATTATCGATCACACGCAAGAGACGGCATGTAGGATGATCGTTAACCTTAACTACATTAGGATTAACTTACGTTCAGTCGGTACACTTGGAAATATTCATGCGCATATACAAGTAGGCTACGAATACACCGAAGCAATATCTCTCTGAAAATTTTTACATGCAACAACGATGCAAATTCTGACGGTATCTCCGTGAAGTGAATCGCAAATATGATGGCAAAATTCTCTATGGAAGTACGAACAGTTCTGCACTTACGATCAGGGAAAAACTATACGTGATTCCTCTTAACCTCTTACAATTAGTGCCATGCTCTTTCCCTTTGCAAGGAATATATTGGCTGGAATTGGTTTCTGCTGCACGTGTATCGTTCATTCTCGGGCAAGTCGAAAGAGTTCAAAATTTCGTTTCTCATACTTTGGTCAAACACTGTTGCCGAGTTACTTTTCCCAGCGTAACAGCCCAAAGCGATTTTTTTTTTCAGTCACTAATTTCAACTAATCGATTTTTGCAGACATCGAATAATTGCCATTTGACACTCAATGACGTTAATTTTTTTTTCTTAGAAACCGCTTGTTCTAATAACAATGTTGATTTTCACTCAAACCGCGTTACATGAAACAATGATTCGATCCCCCATCGCTAGGAAAATTTTCATATTCTAACCAGAAATTCTGAATTACTAAAATATGCCAGTTTTTTTTTCGGTGATTGTTTTTAAACATGAAAAAATACGAAAATTTTTAAACCCTTTTCTGAAGTAGGAAGAACCTTTTTCGATCTATTCTGAATTTTGCGCTGCAGCCCGCATGAAAAAATATACATGCGAAAAACAAATGAGCAGTTTTTCACGCTTTATTTATGTGATGTGCAACATATATTTCTGCATATACGTGCACGATCGAATATGTTAATAACAATATTACGCTTGTATGCAAATTCGATATAATATGTGCAAATATATGTCGCACTCATCCAATCGTATTTGAGGCACGCATGTACGTAGCATACGTTCCTCATTGATCTAACACGTAAGAATCATACGATTTGCGTGAAACAAATATACGTGCTCACACATATTTCCAGGCGGGTGTGGGGATCTCATTATTTGAAAATGATTATTGCGTACCGAATTTCCCCCAAGCATAAACTCGTTCATTCTAGCTCACGGTGGGGAATATTTCGTGTCGCCACTTTCGGAATCGATAATGCGATTTTTTGTGATGGTTCATTGTCAACGATTGGGATCCGGTATCACTGTAATTTTCCCCGACAGTAACTCCCTAGATCAAACGTGCCTCGCTATCTACAACCGGCAATTTTCTCGTAGTTGAATATTTTTTTAGTGTTTTCTTTTCTTCTTCTATGTCTCTCGGAGATATAATATCGGAATTATAGTTTGGTGGTAAGACAGCTGAGATAGAGACGATGTAGTTTTTCTGTCAAACACATTTTGGCATCGTCGAGAGAGCGATGAGGTTTTCAGTATAGTTGGAAGCCTGACGACGTATTTTCATCATCTCGCAGGGAATACAGAAATTTTTGTCTTGTTTTTGTTTTTTTAGGAAAGTGATGATTTTTTTTTAACACATTTACGAACCTGTCGACAAAGATTATCTGCTGGAATAAATTAAATGAAAGGAATGCCGTGGATTACACTAAGAAAAATTTCATTTTTTATAGTTATCAGAAAGATGACTTCAAATGGGTAACATTTCAATGCATTGCGCTGTTTGTTCGGTTAAAAATATTTTTTCAGTTAAACAAGGCCTACGCATCGATTCATTGTCGTACTATTACATCAAATTATTGTTATACTTACGAAAAAATATAGTACCAGTAACCATAATCAAAAGAAAAGTATATGACGCATACTAGACTTTCTGGTGACAGTTACAAATCTAATTTTTATTTTGTATTCAGAACTACATTTCCCGTTTGTGTTAGAAAACGAGAATAGATTTAAAGAAAAAATGTTTTGTAATCACAATTAGAAAGTTCTGTCAGTGTAAATAGTTCAACGAAACTTCTCGATATTATTTTGGATAATGATGAAAAGGCTTTAGGAATTTTTTTAATAATGCTCAATCGCAGAATCGACTAATCCGAGAATCCTGAGAATGAGATTGCAGAATTTCAATGCCTTGTATTTTTATAAAAGAT
Source organism: Neodiprion pinetum (assembly GCF_021155775.2). Classification (NCBI taxonomy): domain Eukaryota; kingdom Metazoa; phylum Arthropoda; class Insecta; order Hymenoptera; family Diprionidae; genus Neodiprion; species Neodiprion pinetum. Next base: position 20,347,625 of record NC_060234.1, read on the forward strand.
AACCGACGATGAGTTTCATTTCACAAAGAATAATCTTTGACTACGGTGAACTCGTAGTGTAGTAAGCTGCTCGAGTGAGAAAAACTTGACTCGATGATCCAACATTACACGTTGTGCAAAGTGTGTGAGATAGGAAATCGTGTTTATTAGCCTTTCAGTCGGAGCAACTTAAACAGCGCTATTGTGAAACGACACAAGCAAACAAGATATAAAGTTGAACGCATTACGTCGCAAATATAGAAATAATAAAATAGTTAGATAAAATAAAATAGAAGAAAACCAGTGGGAACAACAATGAAAATCATCGCCGGTACAGCGGTGAAAACAATTATAGTTACAACGATAGCATAGGTATAATAAGCAATCGAACTGATATAAGAAACGGCAGAAAAACAAAAGAATATCAATGACGATTAGAAAGAATTGCGATGAACGCTGCAAGACCCGCTAACGGCCGTACATTTCTTCTAACAATAAGACAATGAATTAAGTACACTGGGAAAAATTTCATTTGTTATGGTAAATAAAAAAATTAAGTTGAACAGGTACCGTTAAAAAAACTGTTCGAATATCGTTGGTATTACGAAAAACGAGGTACGCCTAACCATTTTGCGCTATTGTCGATCCTTTTTTGGTAATTGCAACGCAAAATCGGTTTGTTAAGTTTGCTCTACTTTTTCAGTTAAACAAGGCTTTAACGTCAATTTATCGTTGCACGAGCATTAAATTTTCGCAACAGTTGCAACAATATATAGTAACAGTGATCGTAATGAGAAAGAATAGCAACGGATACTAGAATTTCCGATAACAGCTATAAAACTAATTTTCAATTTCTACCTAGAACTATATTTTTCGATTGTGTAAAAAAATGAAAATATTTAAGGAACGAGCGGTAACCGGGACTAAAAATTTATCTCAGTGTAGCAACAGGCACTGATATAACCAACAGCGAGTCACGAACCGAAATGAAACCCGCGGACAGAGGGCGGTTCGTTCAAAAACGAGACCTACGGGGATGGCTTTTTCAGGGCTGTGTATCATCGGAAATGATCCCGTTTTTTAATAACTACTTCTAATGCAAGGTACCATTATAGGTTTTCTATTTCGTATAGATTTGTACATTCATTTTCAATTTTTTAGTGAAAATGAGTAATGCATTTGCGTAGCCTTATCTTTTCCAATTTTATTATATCTAAAATTTTATGGCCAATAATCAAGAAAAATTCTCTCTGATTGGAATAATGTCTGTTGAAATGATCGGGTCTTCGATTCATTTTTAAATAAAAAATAGTGTGGTAAACTATTTATAGTAACGCATCAATCCCAGTACCTGTAATATGTTTTCAATAAAAACGACTAGCTAGATCTAGCAAGAATCTTCAAAACTGCGGTTTTTTTGTCATTGAAAAACTGTTCTTGAAGTACAATACTAATCGTCTTACACCGTCTGCACTATTTGTACGATTGTTTTTGTACGGTAGAATGATAGTATTTTGTAACAGGGGATGCAACAACGACAGAAGATAATATAAGCACAAGGAACGAAACATATGTATCTCAATTATTGTCAAAATAATACAAATACCGACAGTATCATCTACATATGTGGGATTCTCCGTCAACTCGGCCACTTTTTTTTCGACCATCTCAGATCTGCCCCATAATTGGTTGTATCAAAGTACTACTAAAAGGTACTTTATGTGAATTTTTAAGGTTGTTTAATTCATTATTTGAGAAATTGCCGTGTTTTTTTTCAAACGAATATATCTCGGAAACTTGAAGTAACTGAAAAAAATGACTCTACATAAAAGTTGTAGTTTTTTGTTAGCTTTCGAGAGGAATTTTTGAAAAAATTTTTTGAACAAATTAATTTTTTTATACCGGAACCTCGACCGAATTTGTGTGGCTTAATTTTTTTCTACCCTAGAACCTCGATCCGTGCCATTCTGGTGATTTTTCGGCGATATTGTCACACATATTGGAAGACTCTGCAATTTTTTCAGCAAAAAAAAGGGGTCCTTTTTGAATAAAAAAAATAATTTCTTCCTTTTTTGGTAAAAAATCAGCGTTACCGGAACGTAAATTTTTTTTCAAAAATTCCTCGCGAAAGCTAACAATAAACTACAACTTTTATGTAGAGTCATTTTTTTTCAGTTACTTCAAGTTTCCGAGATATATTCATTTGAGAAAAAAACGGCAGTGTCTCAAGTAATGAATGAAAAAATCTGAAAAAATTCACGTAGAGTACCTTTTAGTAGTACTTTGATACAACCAATTATGGGGCAGATCTGAGATGGTCGAAAAAAAAGTGGCCGAGTTGACGGAGAATCCCTCATATAACATTCTAATTTTTATAACTCGTTTTAATTATACCCATTTCTTACTTTTAATTTTTATGAATAAGAATTGATCCAAGAATTTTCAGCTGTCCGTTTAGATGATAAATACATAATCAGGAAAAACAGGCCACAAAAGATAAGTTTAACTGCGGTAGACGTATCAGAACTTAAAAACGGCAGATAACTTATAGATAACAGATAGATTACTATATTTAGTTGCAACTGTTGCGAAAATTTAATGCTTGTGCAACGATAAACTGACGTTAAAGCCTTGTTTAACTGAAAAAGTAGAGCAAACCTAACAAACCGATTTTGCGTTGCAATTACCAAAGAAGGATCGACAATAGCGCAAAATGGTTAGGCGTACCTCGTTTTTCGTAATACCAACGATATTCGAACAGTTTTTTTAACGGTACCTGTTCAACTTAATTTTTCTATTTACCATAACAAATGAAATTTTTCTCAGTGTAGTTAATTCATTGTCTTAGAAAAAATGTACGGCCGTTAGCGGGTCTTGCACTCAAGTGCGAATATCTTATTTACCTGTCTAGTGTCGATTTGTTACGGCATTCGTGACGCTGTTGACAGACGATAGTAGACAATTCCACGAAAGTTTTCTGGTTTTTCGAGTTCGCTATGCCTGAGTGACACTAATCAACCTGCAGCTATGAATAGCCTAGTCATTAGGAACTAAAAAAGGCCTTTGCCCTACAAAACGTGGTGTAGAGATAATTTTAAATTAAAGGTATAAAAAAGTGATTTTTTCAAAATAATTCATCAATGCTTGATCCTACGACAAAATGTCTGATACAAATTTGAAGAAGGCTAAATTCCCTGCATTTTTTGTATAAACCCTTTTTTTGTAAGTCTGATTTGTAACGAGTTACAGCGGCGGAAACGCGAACATTCTTCCAAAATGATATTCCAATTTTTTCAATTTTACTGTAATTCAATAGAACCAGAGTGCAGGGACCTCCGTGTATGTGGCATAAAAAAAAAATGTTCAAAATGGCATTCATTGTCATTATACGTACGTACAATATTTATTACGACAGTAAATGTTTTCTCCTCTGTTATATCGTCAACGTTTTGCGGACAGTGTGATATATAAATGACCGTTCATGGAGCGGAAGGCTTATTTATCAGTGCTGCACGTGTTTGAAACCGACTCATTTATTCAATGAGCGGTTATCTGGATGTTATCATTATCCTCGTATTACAGCTTTTTCGTCGCAATCGTTACGAGTTCGGGAATTTTTTCCCAGAAAATAAAAGCTGAGAATATTTGTCGTGTATCAACACAATTTCATTAGTATAACTAGTCTTTTTTTTTAATTAATCTATACATTCTCATTTGGCTGGGACTTCCATGGAAGGTGATCCGAAGCCGGGTCAATAAAAGGTAAGAGTCCCACAAGTATCTGGCAAGATAAAATCGCTCTGAACTATTGTTACTTAACTAATATCAAACGATGACTAAATCATCGAAGCACGGGTCTTTTCCTACTTTATTATCCACGGGTTTTACCTTTTAAATTTTTGCAACCTTTGGTTGACTTTGAAAGAAGATATTAAAAATTTTATTTCGAAGCACTTGACATGAGGTCTTATGGGAATCTGTGATTTTGACGCACTTTTATCATTTATCAAGTTGAAATTACAATCGTTGAAAAACCTTGAAATCTTGTAACCAAAATTCTTATTCATTCAACTTGTGAATATACAGTAAAGATTTTCTAAAATTTCACTCAACGACTAAACCCCCAAGAAAACAAGTTTTTTTCAAATCACGTCAACCATTATTTTTCTGTATTTGACCCTCAAAACTCATTCCGCTGGCCTGTTATAATTAAGTTATCATGTAAGTATATTAAAGCGGGCTGAAAAGGTAATTGAAATGATTGAATATCAATTTCATAAATACTTTTGGAAACTGATTAATGTTTAGAACTCTCTTCGGTAACATAAAAAAAAAGAAAATAATAAGATTGCACAAGTATCTAACATTACAAAATGTAATCTTTTACGTTCATCATTCCCGTGGGGATATGGAAATAACTCAGTAATAATATTTGCGCAACACGTAGCGTAAACTGATGATTCGTTCCGGAGCATCCGGATCTGTATCACGAAACTAACAATCATTCTTTATGCATCATATTTTTGCAGAAGTTCGACAACATTATGAAAGATTTCCGCAGCGGAAGTTTCATTCCATTCTCAGGTTTGAACTATCATTTTTACGTCAAGAAGTCTTTAGACTAATTTTTAGATTATGCGCCTCTCATAAAAGCTTCAGCTTCTTATCGCTAGATTGTTTGCACAAGTAACATTTCTCAGAATATTTTCCAAGTACTGTTTCGAAATATTCTCGAAATGCAAACTTTCATCACAGAAACAGTAAGCCGAAGTTTTTAAACTCAAACGATCTCGTTCGGCTTTCCAGCACGTGTGTCATGACCGTCCGTGATGATTTCTGTCCAATCGGTCAAATTCACGATCAATTAACTTTCGTTAGAAAATTACGATACTATCATCAATAACACTGAGATTTTGAAATTTCATAAACAGTACAACCAAAAAAACGAGGACCAAGGAAACGGTCAAATGCATTCGTCTCGCGTTCGAAGGCTGATTACGGTGCTGTTGCGAGATAAGATTGCACGAAATTAGGAGCATTTCTTTGAACTTGATTAGGGTAGCCTTCGCTAAAATTTCGGTCAAATATCTAATCAACATACTTCTTCCTTATTCGAGTGGAAAAAGCGTAAATATGAACAGCCGCTGACAAAATTCTGTTACATAGTTTTAGTTTGTATTCGGTGTGCTAATGTTTGCCATTCGCAATAATACATTTTCTGGTTATTCAACGTTAAATTTGTTTGCGTAGTTGACTACAGTGTATCAGTCAAATAAGCCGTTAACGTTAATTTATTACTGCGTGTCGACCTAATATTACCGCAAGAATTACCTAGAAGTGGCGGAAGACACTCGTATAACAAAAAATAAATGAATAAATAAAACAGCGGCATGTAATTTATTTCCAATCACAGCCACAACACCCATTAGGCACTATCGTAAAATGGAAAGCCTATTGTATTTTTAAACGAAAAACGTTACCACGCGATGAAAAATAAATCATCTGCTACTTAACACGTATGTATCATCACTCACACAGGTACGTGAATACTTCCGGTTACGGAATGACGAATTTTTGAACTTTTCAATTATTATTTCGTGTATCCTAAATTACATAGGAATGGTTTGACCGACTTGGGCAAAACTTTAACGACGCGTGAAGTTTTTTTCAAAGAAACGTCAGGAAACTTTTCAAGTAAACTTCTACTACCTTTGGTTACCTATATCCTGAATATCGAAAAAACGGACAAATCGGTGCGATTGAAATTTAGCGATAAAATCAACTATTCCGTGAAGATTATACACAATCTTGCTAAACAAACGTCGACTTTCGGTTACGTAATGGCGGGAGCCCGAATTTCGAACAAAATTCATCGTTCGCAGAAGTTTGTACGAATTTTCGTAAAATTTCAAAATTTGATACAGGACCTCAATTTCTCAATTTAGCGTATCTGTTTCTATCTCGGTATCGTTCGCCACTTGGAAATTATTCTCGTACGATAGTTTGCCCCGGTCTTTCGTCTTTGAATATCAAACAAATTAAACCGATTGTAAGCTACTCGGAACTAGCAACGCGATCTTCCGATCGTGTCTATTGCTAGCAGCTAAACTTTTTTTTTTCATCCAACTAGTTGTTATCCTGTACCGAATACCACAAGGTCTTTCATTTTAATCGCCCTAGGCCAACGATGTACGCGTAATATATTTGAACCAAGGTTGTAAAATGGAAAACAAATTTGCGCTATTCTTTGGTATCGAATACATGAAACACGACACAATCAAACCAATTTTCCTTTATCCAATCTCCTGAATTTAACATAAAAAAAAAAGAAAAAAAAACTATTTCGACAACTTTCAATACGATGATATTCGAGTCCTCAAGTATTTTTATACGGAACACTGGTTGAGTTCACCCATATTAGAAATTTTTCTCACGAGTAAATTGTTTCGGTTCAAGATCGATACTTCAAACGAATTCATCCGCAAACAATTGACGTTCCGAGTATCCTATTTGGTTCTCAAATCTAGTTTTAGTTTTAGTGACAAACACGTTCAAGCTTGTTTCGTGATTGTTCGAACAATCAGCTTAACTCCACAAGTATCGCGAGCACCTTGCACAGATTATCTGTGCGGTTTAGTCGTAGCCTGCGTCATCGAAAATAGATCCGTACCTAAAAACATCGGTTCTTGCTGCTTATTTGAACATTAGCCGCGCGAGTTGAAAGAAGAAATGTTAATACTCTACGGATATTGAAAAATACGCGAATGAATATATTGTCCAGCCGATTTTAAAAACTATAATCAAGTGAAATCGACAAAGTCAAGGCGTTACTTTCCTTTCACCTCGGTCCTCAAGGACTGCTTTTTTCTATTCAGACATTTTTCACTCATGATTTTATTTTTCTGGAAAATTTGCAACACGTTTGGGAAAATACCGACATTCAAAATGGCGGCGTGATAACAAAAGAACCGAGACTAATATTTTCACCATAATATTAACAATTCAAAGTTATCCATGACGCTTTGTTTCACCTACGACTAAACCGAATAGGTAACAAAATATTGATGTTATTACCTTATTTAATTAAAGGAATATGGTTAACTAATCGAACCGGTTTAATGTAGCGATGAACGTAAAATGTAGTATCGACAATTATAATTGCAGTAAATAGTTGCTTGTACCGCATTTTGTTGTGATTCCAGAGTATTTTAATCATTATCGTAACGACACCCAGTTTACTAGAATTTTCTAGTTACTGAAACAAATGCAACTATTTTCTCACCACCCGAAAGATGCTTACATCCAATAATAAATTTATATTAACGCGTTCCGCACTTGATACTGATGTTACAATTGTAACGAACTAACGCGCAATAAAATCATTGAACGCTGCCGCTCATAACTGCTTTTACAACTTGAATCGTATGATGTTGGTCCAACGACTCGAGACCATAAGAATTAGCATCAGTTTCGAAATTTACCCATAAATTGTGCAAGCGTTCGATGACCTCCTGGTCTAATTTTATGTCAAGTTCAACTTACAGAACGTTTCGATCTCTGATTACGTAACTTGAAGTACGAGTTTACATTTAGTGTTATTGTTCCAATTATATTTTTTATCTCTTTTCATGCAAGTACAGCCGTTAACATCCACCGTTAAAAATGTTGCCACGTCAGTGAGTGTTCGTATTCAATTAAATTCTACGCAGATTATGGCTCTCAAGAGAGATTGAATGTGCTTGACAAAGGGTTTTGGATCGATCCAATCTTGATTGACTTTAATTGTGAAAATCCGACGCAGCTGCTATAGAAATAAATTGCAAGAAAGGAATCTGTAACTACAGGGTGCAGTTTAATCGGTAACCGTATTGTTTTCAGAGATAACTCAATCGCAATTTTTTTGTCTTAATTCCCTTTCACAATCAGCATGATGTACGTATGAAACTTTACGACATCGTACAGCAACTGAGTCAATTTCTAGGACGATTGTGAAACTGCTAATTTTCCACGCAAATGTAACTTACGAATAATCATGTCCGAAATAAACTATGTCCAACCGAGAACACGGGCTATATTTGAAAACCTGAGGACCGATTGATTCGAAGAGAAAGGGATTTGAATTGGTCATAATCCCGTTGAATTTATGCAATAGTGTGCATTGTGCACAACGAAAAAAGATTTGTCCGTCTCATATTTATTTGATTGAATTAGATGCATTGCTCGAATACAGAAGGAGAGATCTTATCTCATGTGAACGTTTACGAACATCTCGTTTTAAATTAAATAAATAGATAATACCGTAGGTATAAAGTAAAGTTAACATATCGATGCTTCGTTTCAAATCGTTGTCAAATGATTAACAATCCAGTAGCATCGTTCGATTTTGTGTGGTATACGATATCGCATTTTATTCGGAAGACTATTTTCTAAAAAGTCGGTGAACCAGATTTGCTTTTTTCGAGTAGTTACGCATTTCAATACTGCCTTTTATCGTACACGAGCAGTATTCGTACTATTGTGTAAAATTTAATATTTAACGACACCGACACGATAAAAAAATAATCCTCTAGTGAATTCGTACAGTATCATGAATAAAATGAATAATCGTGGAGTCAAATCTAACAAATCTACCAGATAATCAACCATTCCGAATCGATTTGAAACTCAGCATCGATATCTAAACTTGTTTATAATTCCGATATTCACTATTTATTTATCATTAAAAAGATCTTCGCAGTCTACTTATATAATAATTTGATAAACACTCGACGTACGAAAATCTTGAAACAAATTCAATAAGAAGTATCAATCAATGGCCATCTAGCCTCCTTGAAAGTAACCGATGACAGTGTCCTAATTCCAGACTATTTTCAAGTTGAATCATTATTTTGACGGTTACGTGCCACATACGGACATATGTAAATCTGTAACGTGAAATATTATAAATCTTACAGAAATGGGTACCAATGTCTTCTCTGAAACGTACGAGAAACTTTCCACCTAAAATTACACACGAAGAGGGTGGTGGTGTGTGAGTGTTATCAAATAGATGATGCAGCTCGTCGGCATTAGAAACAAGAGTGTTTATACCTACTTCTAATTATATCCGAGATTCACATTATATGCAGTGCGACTTGATGGTACGTAGCGAAGATCCAACCGCTTCACCGTAGCGAAGCAACCGACGACGGCATGAACAAAGATAGAAGGCGGTTCGTTTGAACGGGTAGGACAGAGGCGAGAGATAAATATTTTGCAATGACTGATAAGAGGAAATGTAAACACACCGCGGACCATCCGGATATGACACAGGTGTATCATCGCGATGTGTAAGCCACAAGGCAGGTTTAATAAGAAGTAACAGATAGATCTTATCTACTTCAGAAGGTATCGTCGTTGATGTTTTCTAAGCATTCGATTTTCTCTCCTGTGCTAATGCAACTGTATTTCACAGAGCGAAATTTATTGCTACAAGGATGATATGTAAATCAATTTTGGCGGATATAGGAAATGCAGAAGTAGAAAGAAGAGTTCAGGAAACACGGTGAAGTAATTACGTTACGGACGTAACTACGATGAAATCCACGTTTCCTGAAACGGTCGTAATTTGTTGATGAATGCGTTTAATCGATTACCTGGTTACGTAACAACGACAATTTCACAACGGAACGAAACAACTGTAAAAAATTTTCATCGGTCTTGGGTTGAAATGTTGGACTTATGAAAACTCTTCGGAAAAAAATTCACCATCATCCGAGTAACGGTAGTGTTGGGGAAATTATTTCATCAAAATTGTAAATCGCAAGGGAAGTCAGTATTACTCCGAATATGTCGGAAAAAATCATCTCCTTGAAATTTCATTAGCGCAGTATGTCGGAGAGAGCGAAAAATGGATCTTCGCTTGTGAAACTGTCGTAAACTGCGAATGACGAATGAACTGAAACGAGGTCGAAGTAACTTAATCATCCAATTGTGAAATAATCGTTTCATGAGACATCACGCAGTAAGTTCGCAAATTCCTAGGAGACTTTGAATTTGCACTCCACTTGCCTCGCAGTTGCAAATGTGCTGTAAGCGACGAACTACAGATCGGCTTAAACATAGACGGATAATGTGAGTTTCTTCATCACTCCCATGCGATTTGTCTTAGGTGTCGTTTATGTGCAAACGCTGTTTGCGTCCTCAATCTAACACCGTAATTTTCTCTGAAATTTCGTGTATACTATACGCCTGGTGACGTAATTTGCGCGTTGTTTAATGAACTATGTGGACCTTATAAGCGGCAACGGACAGACAGATAACCCGCATGTATTGAATTTTTTTAATTTTTTTTAATTAGAAAATCGGTATTACTTCTTTCAGTACATGGTATAAAATGTCGACGTGAAATGCGGTTCAAATTTTCAAATCGATATAGTACAAAACATGACATTTTTTTTCGGAATAATGCCACTTTTCACATTTTTGATGAAAATTTCACTGCCCAGTTCGTCTTTTACCAATTCGAATGCTCCGTCCTTCAATTTTATACATACGCATGGATCACTTCGTGCGATACCAAAGAAGAGATCCCATAAAGTTTTATAATATCTCGTTTGATATTGTTGGACAGTAAATATAACATCCGAAGTATTCGTCATATAGACACGCATAATAGATACAAAAACCCGCCTGGTGATTAGGGTGAAATCGTTATATTATTAAAAACTCAATTACCGGATGAAATCCGTTGCTCTTCGTGTTTGTCGAGATAAACCTGCCGCCAATCGGAAAGTGAGAATATTGTAACAGGTTTAGCGAGCACGAGACAATTCCCAGAAACATTACAAAGGGAAATTGAGAATCGCACGACGCACGTTATTTTTGGTTTTTCTAATTTTTTACCCGCACCCGACAAAAATGTAGTAACAATAGATTTTGTGGATGACAAAATTTCCTATAACTTTTATTAGAAACTTTTTTCTGTATAACGCATAGGTTTTTATTTATAGCGCGTCAAACTTTCTTTAACATGGTTATTGCTAAACACATAGTTAATGGTTAACGAAACATTAAAAGTGGTGTGAACCAAATTTGCAGTAGATAAAATTTTCAATAAACTTTGTTTCAAGTTTTTTGTTGTATTGTAATTTTTGCTTTTCGGAATTTTGCTCTATCGTAACCTTACTTTTCGGAACTTTTTACTTTGCTCTGTCGGAACTTTACTTTACGGAATCTTGCATTTCGGAACTTTGACCCGTCGGTTTTCTGACCATTCGAAATTTCGATGATTCCTCGAAGTTTTGTTTCTTTACTTTAAATTTCGTCGCGAAAAAGTTCGGAATTCTGCGCCCTCTGAACTTTTCAAATGCGGAACTTTGACACCGCCTCCGTGACCCGATATTACGGTGAAAATTGTGTTCCGTGATCTCGCCAATTCCCGAACAATGTGACCTGTCCGGTTGAAACTCGCCTCGCAAGGGCGCATGCGCGTCGAAGAGCCACCACGTGCCCGAATGACGAGTTCTCTCGACTCCCTCGGCTCAGCGCCAGCCAGTCAGCTGCAGTCGGCATCGCTTCGAACGGGAGAAGGCAGAGTGCCGCAGTTTAACACACACGGTCAGTTACTCGACAGGTCTGCGTCTCGCAGCGAGAGAGGAGGAGGCGACGAGGATTCGATCCTCCGAATGCTTGGAGTGTGCCGGGCCCGAGGCAACGCGAGAAAGAGCGATCGGCGTTTCGAGGCACGCAGGAGGCGCATCGAGTACGTAAGAATACAATCATGCGGCGTGTGCGCGTTGCTCGCGCTCAGCGTTTCAATGTTTGTTGTTAACTCGGTCGTGATATTGCGCGATGCGAGTGTAAAATGGAAGCGCGTCGCTTTGTTGTTAGTCCAAGAGTTATTGCGGAAACTGCGTCTACGTGCAACGCTTCGATCACAACGCCTCGCACGTTTTACGAGCGGTTTTCACACGGACGAAGCTTGCGAAGTTAGCGTTGCTTTTCTCCCACATTCCAGAACCCTAGACTCGGTCAATTTCCCGCAGTGCGGTGGCTACGCCACTGTAACGATCGCCTCGTTCAACGTAGAAGGGTTTTTCCTTGCGGGTTAATCGGAATTGCGTAACAAGTGAGGATGACGATGTGCTGCCGCGTGAGTTAACCGTACCCGTGAAATTATTAATAAAATAATTGAGTGATGTTTAATTGTCAAGAAACGGGTGAAAATATTTTGGTAAAAACACACCGCACGCGAAGAGTAGATCTTTGCAATCGCGCATTCATTCGTCTAAAGCGAGACACTTGTGTAAGCACAAATATTTTGCCGATGCACAATCCCACGGAGTGCGCTTTCAGACTTGTCGTATCGTGCACGTCGCGTTGCGGCGTTCGCATTGTTGTACGGAAACCCTGTTATTACGTGTATCTGCATAAAAAATAGCGTTAGAAATGAGTAGCATAACGGCGTTGTATTTCCGGAAGGGAATGGTTCACAGACGACACGCTTCCCTCACGAATCACATGCAGCCGCCGAGTATTACCATGTACCTATACGTATATCGTGCTAAATTATCATTCAACCCGATACGTCGATTGCCATGGCAACCGGAACGGGCGTCACTCTCGCAGCTGTTTATCGTCACGCATCCCCCCGTTATAGCTACGTTGATACGATTTTAATTGAGAAACTGTACAACCGCCGAAGGACGGCAATAATTGTGCTTCTCTGCATGATTGCAGAGCGAAGCTGCGGTGATAAAACATTTTCATCTAGAATCGCGGGGAGTTGAACGTGTCATACTTTGTGCATTTCTCAATGTCACGCGAACTATAAGCAGAGGTCGTATGCAATGCGACAACTAATGCCTGATTATTAAAGAAGAAAATCGATCATTAACCACTACCTCGTCAATTTGTTTACATCGAAGCAGTCAACTTGATACTGTAACATTATGACCAGAGCTAATTGAACGGTGTTTTCGCTTATAATCTCATTGTCAGACGCTGGGGTATTGGAATAATTTTTCCTGCGCGTATTTCAACTCCGTGCCCGGCAGTGGCGATAATCCACAATTATTTTAGTGCACGGAAACGATACACGGAGGAGATTACAAGCAAAAGAGAATCGTTTTACCGTTAAAAATTGTGAATTAATTCACGTTCAACCGCCGATGGTTCAATGAAGTGATGTTCAAGTTCGGATGTAACGTATTTATGTCTCGCTAATAGATGATCTTGAACCCGCACTGAAAGTCGCTCTGGCAGGTAGACCACTTTTTTTATACCAACTATAAGATTTCATATCTACCTGTACTGGTAGCTACGATACAGAAATGCTGCAAGGTCAACATAAAATTTATGTTCCGATACTAACAATAACGCTTGTTGTACGCACACACACACACACGTGAAATGGTCTAGAAGATTCAACCCGGGATTACGTAACGACGTTGTTGCTGGTTCTCGAGTCATAAGAGTTGGTAAGGCGGGACCGTCGTGTCACTTATTAATAGAAAAGATGTATTTTTTTTCAACCTTCCCAGAAATGAAACCCGCGGGGAGAGGGGAGAGGGTAAAAACCACTCACTCGTAGGACACAAATTCGTTCAATCAACAACTGTATATTTATATGTATGTATTTGCTTTGAAATATTTACCCTACGCACGAAGGTTCAGGACAGCTATTTTTAGCGATCGCGACATTCTCTGCATATTATACGTACCCTTTGGTTTAGGACGTGCAGACCTGCTGTTCGTTACGTTGTATAGTTTCCACTCGTTGTTATCGATCTGCTTGATTATTCATTTCGCCAAATTCACGGACCAGAGTAAGATTTTAATTTCATCGACATACGCTGTCAAATGTTGTGCAATTCAATCCGAATTCCCTGTCATCGGTGTTACATTTATAACGGTATTGTTATTTCTTTTTTCCAACACCTATAACTTACATGTGCATAATATATATTATATCCCTATATATGATGTCTACTGTCGAGGTGAATTCTTAGCGTTGTAGAATGGAGTAAAAAAAAATATTCGCCAGGCCATTCATATCCAAAGTAGCACGGTTGGCGGATTTCTACTATGCTTATTGTTAGACTTTCGACGGCGGCTGTGTCGTCGTTATACCGGCTGACGATTACATAAAATAAGAATTTCGAGAAATAAAATAAGTCTACGGAAAAATAAAATGACACAGGTTAACTATTCAGAGTTCGAACGGTGCACGATCAGTGAAGAAATCGGTGAAGAAAGTCTGCTGCAGGTCTAATATTAATTTTCAATTAAGGTTTAATGGGATGATGTCTGTTCAGATGGTCTTCTAGAATAATTGAAAAGATGTCCAGTCAACGATAAAATAAACTCCCTCCGTTATATTGTTTCATTATTTCTAACAGATGCGCGATGGTTGCACTTGCTTAACGTTCGTTTACGTTGGTTCACCCTTGATCTGTGCATGCGGGCTGCCTCGATCATCAGCTGCCTGGTCTCTCTTTGCTGGTGACGTTCGAAGTCGTCGCGAGCAATTCCTTTCGCTCGTAACACGATGATGTTGACACAAATTCTTTAACTTATTGAGCCCGAAGCTGAAGAACTTTTTTATCCACTGTGCATACAAGTGCCGATGGTGACATCAGTATGGTACAGTGGCTCTAATTGCCGTATTTTCACTTTTGTTTAAGGCGATTATGCACCAATATGATAATTTCGAGGCTGTTATGATTTACCGATTGCTGACATTTATTCCAAGTATAAACAAGCATATTAATCACAATGCACGGTTGGTGCAGACTGACGATGTATACGGAGAACAAAATTTGAAACGATGTAAGTCCAAATCAAAATCTAGACCAGTCGATTTTCGGTTTTTTTCTGGCAATGCAGTCGGATAAAAGGTAATGAAGCTTTTATCTTATACCGTGCAATGGACAAGTCTTATTTTCAAATTATTAAACATCGTGTTAGTATTCTCTTACAAACGATCGAAGTCGAACATTCATTATCCGCGTGCAGATAATGCAGTTCAGCAGTGATCTCATAGTCGGAAATCTAAACTAGTATAACAAAGTGGTAACATTGAAAAACGCAACACTTACATTGCTAAAAATGGAGACAGTGGCGACTAATCACAAAGCAACATCGTGTTCGAGGAAAAGTGTCAGGAAAATCGATCCATTGAGTTTACAACTCGGTATTCTTTGCGACAACTCGGTTATTCGTGAGAGTGACGAATATTTGCGGAACTGTGCCGTAGTGCACAACTCATATGTACGCAAAGTACAAACGCGCGTCACGCATGCGGTATAAACGAACCATACAAAAGCCGAGAGTCTCTCGTGTTCAGAATTCGTGTGGTTGATTAGAATCGCAAATCTGGCTCACATTTCAAGTAGTCGGTTGTACTTTGAGCTCCAGCGATTTGTCCACGTCCACGGTGCTTCGTATATATACTCCACACAATCTAAACTGTTAGTTTATAAAAGAAGAAATATTGTAACTGCGAAAAAATCGATCAGGCATAGTGACGAAGCGAAACTCTAATACGACGACTGTATGTATTATGTACGGACCTAAATCGTATTCCAAGCCCCACCTTTCGCTTACCGGCATGTAGGAACACCACGTTCATCCACGTGATGAGGTCGTTGTGCTAAATTCGTCGAAAGTCATCATAGTACCTTCTGAATCTTTGCCACCGACGATTGGTTATCAGCGATATTTACCGTGTCAAAACAATACCATCGAGGTGCTGTTGGTAATATTATACACTTGTGAAAACAAAATAATTCCTGAACGCTACGGTTCGATCAATGCATTTACTTTGCAGATGTGTAATTGTCAAATGAAATTGTAATATGGTAATTGGTAATTCCAAGAAACTTTAGATCCACACTTTGCGCTTGATTCATTTCGCACGAATAAGGGATAATTAAATGGAATTTATGGCAACCGTTTCGAACCGCGATCACATCGTACCGTGGATTTCGGTCACATTTAGCATCACGCTAATGAATTCGTTACGATTTGTTCCTGTTGCAGGAGGTGACTGTGCTAGATGAGAGACATTTGGTAATCATCCAACTTCATGTGCCATGGACAAGTCGGAGAAACAACAAGCGCAACGGAACCCGCGTGAAAAAGCAAATCCGTTCTCGATCATCACATTCGCGTAAGTTCAACTCACGTTTGTACAATTATAAACCAGATAGGTGACATTGGTTATCGGTATTCGCGACAAAAATCACCGTCATTGGTTAACAAAGAATTGGAGCGCAATTATGCACTTAACTATTTAACTATGGTGTAACACGTGTGCTATCGGTATAATTATGCTCTGCATTTATCAGAAGCCTTGCTAGTGATACTCATATCGCCGTATTGATTAGCATCGCAAACATACCGTAAGTAACATACAACGCATACTGAATTGATATCATACAGTGGTCTGCGACTGTAATTATTATCCGGTATTTCGTTACCATGGAATGCAAGTACCTATGGTTCATCATAACGCCAACTCATCTTTTTGCAACTTAAACATCAGTATAACCATGACAATCACAAGCTTGACAGCATTAAATTTCACACAGTATACATGATTATAGTAATGCGAGTAATTTGTAAGCGCCTCGTCCAGCAGTGAAATGAAAAAATGCCGGGTGCTAAGAATGACCGAAAATAATCGATTTTCGAATGAATCCATTATTTTTTCCCGTTTAATCGAGCATAATCGATTATTTTTCTTTGCAATCGGTTTTTGTTTTTTACTCCCATGAACGACGCAATACAATATCAATTTATCTGATTAAAGTATCAACTATTATCATTGTCTTACCTACTAAGTACCTATTTGATGTAATAAGTGAAAGATAAATGAATATTTTCACCTGAAATTGAAACATGTTTTGACTGAAACTATAAATTATCGAAAAACTTTTCCGCCAACAAGAGTACGCACTGACAAAGTTTTGGTTTCAAATGCACCGTTTCAACAAATATAAACAAATATAAAGTAATCGATTGATTTTCACCGATTCAATCGAGTTGTGTTCAATTATTTTTTGGAGTCGGTTGATCGATGCATCGATTATTTTTAGCTTACTGGCCATCGCCACTGGGTACGCAGTATTATGATTTCAAGCTAAAACTTACCGCACAGTCTAGAACCAAGTCATTATCGAACACTGTGTATAGCACGTATATTTATACACGTCCTCGCCTCTCGAAGGTACTTGAGAAATGAGATTTCTATTCGTTACCTCTGTCCTGCCGTTGGCAATTGGCGATTGATAATACGACCGTCAAATTGAGTTTTTCAACACGATGGCATGAGAAAACATAAATATCTATCGCTCAGCGCCTCGATCCATTTCTATAACACTTTAACTTCACTATATAGTACATACTTCACCAACGAATGGTTCTTATGTAGATGGGTTCTGAGGACGTTTGCTTTGGGATACCGACGAGAGCTCGAAGTAACAGACCTCTATGCACCCCTTAATGAACACAAGAGCAACGTCCTCGGGGACCAAATATCGAGGATCTGGGAGAAGGAACAAGAAAGATGTTGTCGAACAAAGAAAGGAACTCAGCCCAGTCTGCTGCGAGTACTTGTAAGGTGCTTTGGCCCCCGGATTATGATGTTGGGGATCATAATAGCAGCCTTGGAGTTTCTCGTAAGGTGAGACTAGCTCTCATTGCAGAGACATGAAACGGTTCCAAGGTCAATAATTAACTGACCCAAAAAAAAAAAAACAAAAACGAATGGTAAAACATGAAAAACATTTTAACGAACATTCGTTGTGTCTTCGACACCGTCAAACACCGACAGGATAACGCAGCCGTTGATGTTAGCCGGGTTACTTCGGTATTACCGCAGTGACAATGTCAATGGGTCCAAAATGTCAAAGGACGAAGCATACTTGTGGGCCGGTGGAATAATTTTATGCTCCACCCTCAACTTCCTTGTAATTCATCCCTGCATGCTGGGAATAATGCACACGGGAATGAAAATAAGGGTCGCCTGCTGCTCGCTCATCTACAGGAAGGTCTTAAAGCTCTCGAAATCCGCTTTGGCTGAGACGACCGTTGGGCAGGTGAGTTGCTGACACTAACTCAAACCTCACGTGACTGCACGTGTGACCGACCATTATCAAAGACTGTAGTATTCATCCACTTATAAAACTATTCCAGATTGTTAATCTGCTTAGCAATGATGTGAACAGATTTGATTTGGCAGTTTATTTTATCCACTACATTTGGCTGGGGCCCTTAGAGTCTGTGGTAATAACTTACCTGATTTACCGGGAAGTTGGATGGTCAGCAGTCATTGGAATGCTGACACTGCTATTCTTCATTCCGTTGCAAGGTGATTGTTGAACTGCCGGAACCGTTAGAAATGCACACTAACAAAATACTTATATTATTTTTTAATCGTCAGGATATCTTGGAAAAAAGTCCTCTACATTCAGACTGAGAATCGCTCTTCGAACAGATGAAAGAATTCGCCTGATGAATGAAATCATCAATGGTATTCAAGTAATAAAAATGTACACGTGGGAAAAGCCATTTTCTTACCTTGTCGAAATCGCAAGACGGTAAGGGTAATTTATTATAAAGTCATTGAGCAATATAAATCGCAGCGAAGGAAACATATATCACGGAATCATACATAATATTGTATAATTTTTAGGAAAGAGGTTAACGCAATAAAGAAAAATTCAATCGTCTTAGGAATATCATCGTCGTTTGACATGTACACACCGAGACTCTGCGTCTTTGTCACGATACTGGCTTACGTTCTTAGTGGTAATAAAATTACCACGGAACAAGTGTTCATGATGACAGCCTTTTACAACGTCCTTCGCACAGCAATGACAATTGCGTTTCCAATCAGTAAGAGCAGAAATCATTCCAAACGCCATTATAATTTATACCCTTTCAATTGGTACCTCAATTGCACGTTTTTAAATATTTCAGGTATGACCCAAATTGCTGAAGCGTTGGTGTCCGTCAGGCGTTTGCAAAAATTCATGCTCCATGAGGAGAGAGAAAAACCAGCGATCAAAGCTAATGGACAAGCCAATTGTGAGAAAATCAGTAACAGCCAACACGCTGTTATGTTGAAAAATGCTACGGCAAAATGGGTGCCAGACAACAAAGAGAACACACTTTCAGAGTTAAACATTGAGATAAAACCTGGTCAATTTGTGGCAGTTATCGGTCACGTAGGATCTGGAAAAACAAGTCTTCACCACCTAATATTACGTGAACTTCCTCTCGTTAGTGGCAGTGTTGAAGTGAACGGTAAAGTCGCTTACGCAAGTCAAGAGCCTTGGCTTTTCGCCTCTTCAATTAGACAAAACATCCTTTTTGGTCGACCCATGGATAAGACGCGCTACGAGAGTGTCGTCAGTGTTTGTCAACTAAAGAGGGATTTCACCCTATTTCCCTATGGCGATAAAACGATTGTTGGCGAACGGGGAATCAGTTTGAGCGGAGGACAGCGCGCGAGAATAAATTTAGCGAGGGCCGTTTACTCGGAGGCAGATATTTACCTCTTCGACGATCCTCTGTCGGCGGTAGACGCTCACGTGGGAAGACACTTGTTCGACGAATGCATCAATGGTTACCTCCGGGGTAAAACCAGGATAGTCGCGACACACCAGCACCAGTATCTTAAGCATGTCGATCGGATAATCGTGATGAACAATGGCGAAGTGGAAGCTGAGGGTACTTTCGAAGAGCTTGAAACTGCTGGACTAGATTTCGTGAAGCTACTGCAGGAGCAAGTCAACGTGCCAGAGGATAACGAAAGCACGCGGAAAAGCTTGAGTCGAAAATCTTCAATTCAGAGCATGAGATCCGAAGAGATAAACGACGTGGATCCCGTCGAGGAAGCGGAACTGAGATCGACTGGTCGAATATCGGCCAAAATCTACCTGTCCTACTTTAAAGCAGCTGGTAGCGTTTGTTTCGTCGTAACTATGTTCTTGGTGTGCATCCTGAACCAAGGTTTCGCTAGTGGCGGTGACTACTTTATCACATACTGGGTAAACACGGAGGAGACCTCAGTAAACATAACCAACGGCACATTGGTATTTAACTGGACGGCACCCTTGAACAGAGACATGTGTATTTACACATACAGCGGCATTACAGTGGCCACCGTCATCTTTACTTTCTTGCGAACGTATATGTTCGTCAGTGTTTGCATGCGGGCGTCGAAAACTTTACATGGCAACATGTTCAGATGCATCACCAGGACAACAATGCGTTTCTTCAATACGAATACATCCGGACGCATTTTGAACAGGTACGAAATTTACGTTACTAGTTTGTTACACTCACAAGGTGAGTATTACACTTCCGGATCACGGGTTCTGCTAAAACTGTTAGGGGTGTTTCTTTGGCCGAAAATATAAAGTTTCTTGCGTATAGTTCTATCCATTGGGCTTTTCACGCCGGTTAAAATTGGCAGTGCGATGAGTAAAATGCCGCAATAAACGAAATTTGCTGTGTACTTTTGTCCTAAATATTAACTTTCATTGTTCTCTGTTTTAGTTTCAGTGACACGCTCTTACAGATTCTAGTGTAAACGGATGTATTATTATTTCAGAGCTGTAGTCGAGCTCAAACAAGCGAGTTTCCGAGAACCTGATGTATTATAGATTGAGCCAAGGAAAGCTCAATGGATGGAACTGAACATGAGTAGTTCTATTTATTTAGTTCTAACACTTCTAGACGTTTCAGCAAATTTCGCGCTTCGGAGGTCTGATATTCTGATTATCAGTGATCAATTATGACGACCGACCTTAAGATGATAACCGGGTGTTTTTATATACGTTCTACGTCAGGTTCTCGAAAGATATGGGTGCCATTGATGAACTTCTACCGATGAGTATGTCTGATGTTGTGCAGATTGGCCTTTCACTACTCGGTGTGATTGTCCTGGTTACAATGATAAACCCTTTGCTCATGATACCGACCGTGATTATCCTAATCCTGCTGTATGTTATGAGAGTTATCTACATCAGTACCAGCCGCAGTGTCAAACGATTAGAAGGAATAAGTAAGCATGACGTTTATTGTTATTTCGTCTGGCATGCAAAATTTAAGATCAATACGAATACAAATACTTTTTATTGTGTGAACTGATCTTTATTTAGAGGAACACAGCACTTGCCCTTGAGGCTTACGGTCAAAAATTTCAGAGGCATCGCAAATAGCCCAGTTTCCGCACTTTTCACACAATGCTTATATTATTTTTGTAATAATATAATTAATGCCGAAACAAGTTGCCAAGGGTGTATACCCTACATTTACTGACTCGCTTATGGGACTCCAATGTTGATTAGGTCGATAAAAGTAAGAAATTTTCATATCGAAGCTCTCTGCCCCATCACTCATCTAGCTTCAAAATACCGTATTTGGCTGGCTATCTTTGCTAATCTTGAATTAATGGTTTCAATCTTGGTACCTACCCAACATGAATATAGGCAAAAAAAATAAAAAAATTAGAAAAAGAAGAACGCTTTCAATAAGTATAAGCCAGATACTGATCTTACGAAATATGTCTCAAGTGAACTGGAACTTACCAGAATGTGGCAGTGACATTTCAATCTTTCATAATCTACATGGTGTTTCCTCAGCTCGTTCTCCAGTATTCGGACATCTGAGTGCCACTTTGAATGGATTGACTACGATTCGAGCTTTTGACGCCGAAGCCAATCTCTCAAAAGAATTCGATAACCACCAAGACTTGCACTCTTCAGCCTGGTACATCTTCATTTCATGTTCGCGAACGTTTGGATATTACCTGGACTTCACTTGCGTAATCTATACTGGCCTGGTGACCTTCAGCTTCCTTGTTCTGAGCCAAGAGACTTTCGGAGGAAACGTGGGTCTGGCAATTACTCAGTGTATCGGGCTGACTGGGATGCTGCAGTGGGGCGTCCGGCAGACTGCGGAAATGGAGAACCATATGACATCCGTCGAGAGGGTTCTTGAGTACAGTACCCTTGAACAGGAACCGCCGCTTGAGAGCAAACCGGAACATAAACCTCCAGAAGAATGGCCAACCGAAGGAAGAATACAGTTCTCTAATATGTTTTTGAGATACGATAGAGCCGAGCCCCCGGTTCTAAAGAACCTGAACTTTGTGATCATGCCAAGGGAGAAGATTGGAATCGTCGGACGAACCGGTGCCGGGAAATCTTCGTTGATATCTGCATTGTTCCGACTTGCATACATTGACGGTGAAATATTCATTGACGACATACCTTCCAGTAACTTGGGAGTGCATGATCTGCGATCCAAGATCAGCATAATTCCGCAAGAACCGGTTCTGTTCTCCGGACGCCTGCGTGAAAATCTTGATCCGTTTGATGAGTATTCTGACGATATGCTCTGGCAAGCGCTGGAGGAAGTAGAACTCAAGGAAGCCGTAAACGAATTGTCGGGTGGTTTGAATTCGAAAATGTCTGAGGGGGGTACTAATTTCAGTGTCGGGCAACGACAATTGGTCTGTCTTGCTCGTGCCATTGTTAGAAACAACCAAATATTGGTACTTGATGAAGCTACAGCCAATGTAGATCCTCAGACTGATGTGCTGATTCAAAAAACTATTCGAAAGAAGTTTGCTGGCTGTACCGTTCTCACTATCGCCCACCGACTCAACACCGTTATGGACAGCAGCAAAGTGCTTGTTATGGATGCCGGTACCATGGTGGTGAGTTACACTTATCTTATATGCAAACATTTTCTATAATTATGTCGGTATTGACTATCACATTTTATTCCTGAAGAACCAACATTACCTTCAAACAAAATTCAGAGTGGTTTCTCTCAAATTTGTAGCACAATTAATTCTAGCACAGGGGGCATTATTATACCTCTTAAGAGGATCTTAGTACACACATTGACAGCGGAAAAAGTGTATGAGTTTTGGGAATTTATACCTCGACAACCAATCATTTAATTCAATTGAGGTTCGGTTTATTCAAAACTACGTAGATCAAATTTCATTTATATATTTTTCATTAGTATGAATGGGAAACTTGTATGAACGAGCATTTTCAAATTTTACCATCTGTGCATGAAGGGCAGTCTGAATTAAATCAGTAATTCTAACATGCATTCTTCAGTCAAAGCTGATACGTTTACTCAGGTAGATAAAACGTTTTGCTAGGCTTTGATCATGATTGTGGATTGTTACATTTTTTTTAGTGAATTCATCATGTTGCTTCTCTCTGAATAATCGATACATAAATGATTGCTACTGCCTTTGTAACAATGATTTTGTTTGACGTAATTGTTTATTTCTTAACAATTTACCCAGCCTCTAAGGTTCACAGAAAAAACAGGTCAATCAACTTTAAAAACATCATAACCTCACACATTATTCGGATTATATCAACTTAATGCTCGGGGTCTTCAATTACGATAGGTATGCTTTTGTGTTAGAGGACGAGAAGGTATGTAGCCATACTCGTCCCTCACGCTCACCTACTTGAGGACACTTTTTTTAGTGTCCAATTATCGATGCTTCCTCCTGTCCTCCGTGAGTATGCACAGAAGAAATAGTAAACGATTGACTACGCATGCGCGAGTTTCATTGTCTTTTCGCGCAGGCTAGCGATCTCAAGCTTCAACTGTTATGTTTTTAGGCTACACAGATATCACATAATTTATATAATAATTTGATTAGGCTCGGCAAACTAACTAATGAATAATAATCATAATAAGAGCGTGACCCCAATTTCAATTAGATACTTGACGCGGAAAAGTTTGACAGCCCATGCCCATTTACCAGTAAGTTGGCCTTCCTAACGTAAAGACGAAAATATTGCGTCGATACGATCTCACTGAACAATATAGAGTTCAATTATCTCGCGCATGCGCAGTCGGTTGCTCAGGCTGCTGAATTTCACCGTTTCCTTTCAGTATGCTCTAATTTTCCAATATGCATTGAGATCGGATCACACTCGATTTTCACTTACGATAGCCAATTAATCGAGAAATCTATCTATGCATTAACAAACTGGTAATAGGTGAATTGTTCTTTCTGAAATCCTTCTGAAATATGGTCGGTTGAAAAATGTTTTCTCTCGAGAAACGCAAGTTTACGGTTCCATTTTAGAGCTTCTGAGACCCCAGAGTGGCATACAAGTGATTAAAATATTAGTTGTAAAAATGAAAAAAATTGTTGACCTTTCACGGAACAATCTGTCATAACTTGACAGAGTCCAGAATTTTTCTTTTTTGGTTTGAAGAAAAATTTTTACATCTAAGTAGGTGAAGTCAATAAATCTCAATGGCATGCATTTGTGTTTTCCACAGGCGTACACTCGTTACCTCGCATTTTACAGTGCCCACGATATCTCAAAAACGCTTAAACCAGTTACTTCAAATTTGGAGACCGTATTCCTGGATAGTTTAGCCTCTTTGCCAAGATTTCATGTTTTTTATAATTCTATTCTTGTTACGGGATGTATGACTGTGATTACGACGAGCGGTTATCAATGAATTCAGCCCTGTCGTGATGGCATTATGGCCTATTATGAGTTTGTAACCCGTCGACTACGCACTCGTACGAAAGATAATGGACAATGAGAGGAACTAATATTGAGAAGTTGAATGATTGTTTATATAATTGATTTATTGTGAATGATCTCAAAAGTACAATGAGAAGATGAGAAGGAAGTATTATTCGCAGGAGGGAAAAAGGAAGAGAAATGAATTTATATGTTGGCCGAATGAGAGTTGACTTGAAAGTGAATATATGGGAGGAAGGATGTAAGGGACTGGCTAGTTACCGTCTATCAATTATAGAAGGAGCATGTTACTGATGCGGTATGGGAACCCAGGCAGCGAGGTGATGGTAAGGGGAGGATTCGAGGATGCAGGGTATAATGTAGCTGTAAAGCTCATCACACATAAAAAAACTCTGATCCGTGAGCCGGATCACCTCCAGGCCGTAACGTTCCCTTACAACAGAGACTTACACGACTCTTCTTTCGTCATGGGCTTTGGATGGCGAGAAAAGAATCCGAAGTCTGGAGGATGTAACATTCTCTTGTTAATTCAATAAAGAAAAAGTCGTCGATTTTTTACGAAAAATTTAGTCAAAATCAACATCAAAAGGTCGCCATTTTGGTGAGGAAAAAAAATTCAGATCGTAGCAAAATATATTGATTACATTAAGCATACTGTCTGCAAAGAAGTAAGTCGGCTGAGCCATTTTTGACATGTTGTTGGCACCGCTAAACATGCATATCACCGAGGGAAATGATTGACGTGATTGTTAATAACGATGCGTCGTACTGATTCCGATTTTAAAAACAATTCGAATGAAGCTCAATCTTGTATAAACTTTTGAATAAATTGAACCCTAATCGAACTAAATAACCGGTTGTCGGAATATAAATTCCCGAAATTCACCCACTTCTCCTACTGTCTACTCATTTGTACCCTCGTACGCAATCTGTGCTTGAGTAAAACTGTACACATGCGGACGTTAATTCAGAGACGGCTAATTTTTCGGCCTAGTTGATTACGTTGGTAACCCTGATTCAGCCTGCTGTGCCACTTTCGGTCGGCCGCTACGGGCTCAATCTGCATTACCAACGTACTCGACTCGGCCGAAAAACTAGCCATATTTTAATTATCGTCCATATAGGTATGTAGATCCTAAAATACTAATAAGATCACCATTGTGCTTCCAGGAGTTTGATCATCCTCATTTATTGCTTCAAAATCGACAAGGATACTTGTACGACATGGTGCAGCAAACCGGACATTCAATGGCGGAAAATCTTACAAAAATAGCAGAAAAGGTAAAGCATTATTCTTGCAACCATGTGCAACTTATGCACATCTTATAACTGTGAGTTTTCCATTCTTTATCGACCCTATATTTTCCCTCTAGCTCAAATAGTATAGCTTGGCAGAAGAAAACATAATGAAATCAGCGTAAATGTGAATAAGATTAATGGTGTTATTTCAGAACTACACTAGCCAAACGTCGACTTGAAGGAATACATGAAGGATACTAGGATTTGTTGTGGATTCACACAATCATTTTGGATACTAGGATTCTAAACTTGCCAAGAACGTATGAGTATGAATCATCCATTACCAAGGCTGCACATAATACGTTAATCAAAATCTCTTTCACGAAGCCTTCCATCTCCTATTCTTAACATGTCGTACATTATATTTAAAAGTGATTCATGCGAAAATCAAATATTTTTATATAGTCTTTTTTAATGTGTCTTAAAAGTTAGTTATTATCTACCATTCTCAAACTTTGTATACTTTTCCATTAATTTTTAAGGACCTTATAGGTGCAAATACTGATATCGAATCAGAGCGGACACAGTTGATCTTAATCTTATAGGTACTTATTACGCTGGCACGTTTTATTCACCGGCAGAAAAAGTTTATAAGCTTTATATAAGCATACGACATACAAGCTCAATATATGGGCTTCTACTAGGTTTCAATTACTAGGTTTAATAGAGTAATAATATCAATATTGCAGTATTCGTTTGTTGTGGCAAATCGCATATAAAAACGATCTCAGTAATCAATGTGCCTAAAACAATTTATATAGGAAAATTTTATTACTATCATTATTATTATTATTAGTATTCAATATTATTGCTATGATTATAATGATTAAAAAACAATTATTATACCTTATTAGGATATTAATTCTTTTTTTTTTAAGTTTTCTGTCAAATAGCTGTATGAAAATATCATTTCAGTTTAAACTTTTCTTAAACTATCGATATAAAATGATCAAGGAAAAACAGAAACTCCGACTGTACGCATTAAGAGATTGATACAGGAATATATTTTTCATTTCTACCTTCCAATTAATTGGCAATGTAATTTATCAAAGTTTCTATAGGTATAGGATAGGCAGAAGAATACACGTCACGATTGCATCGATCCTACCAGAGGCTTGCAAAATTATGCAAGATATTAAGCCTATCGTAGTAGTGTCACGCATAGCGTGCGAGACTACGGAACAAGGAAACGTGAGCTCAAATCCAATGTGCGTCCATGAGGATGTGAACGGCCACTCGTAAAAATAGTAAAACACATCACGTCGTTTGAGTTTCGAATCGGGAAGTAAGGTTTGTACTCGGTCCGGCTACACCAAGACCAGGTTTGCTGTAGTTTTCCTTGTCACTTGTGCAAATACGCCTGTTTGTGTTAAACATCTTAAAGGCCGAAGCATACCGAATCCCGTAAGCCATAAGCAGAATACAGAAGCTGTATCAAAGTGGCACTACGAACTCTGCAATCTGGTTACGGCTTTTAAAAATTCAAACCACAAAAAATTCATCGGCATAAACCGCTACGGAAAGTCAAAGAAAATCGAGCCTTGAGATAACAATCGTGAAATACCTAGTCAATTCATTGCACCCCTCCCCCATTCCGCACAAGCTATCCACTTATATAGAGCATACCCGAAAGGGTATGGCGAAACTGGTAGTGATTATTATTATTACAAACGTCAATTAATCGTGGATTAACGAATCGCAAAGTTGATTAAAAAGTCGCCCTGCCCCCACACACACGCATACAAAAAAATTAAACTAAAAATAACCAAAACTAGTATTCTCCATGTTTATGTTACGAATCTACCTAAATTAAGGTAAGTGTTCCAATTGTTAGCAGCGTCCCAATTATTGAGCTTTTTTTGTTGCATCTGTTTGATGCTCAGTTTTCAAATTACCAAAAAAATTAATTTGCAGTGTCTGACTCTCTAGCAATTGGTTTTAGTCCTCGAGAAATTAACAATTTATAATTTCGGAAAATAAAAGGGTCAGTAATCCGGTCTAAATATGTCAATAACTGGTACACTTACCTTACACATTATTCAAGAATATTCTCTATATTTATCGAACAGTCTAGAATGTTTCCAGAACTTTCAAGAGCATTCGAAACTTTCCTGAAATTGTTTAGAATCATTAATCGACAACTGAGAGCTTAAAGACAAATCGAAGGGTACTGAGACCAATGGGAAATAAAGAGCAACTAAACAATGTAGGTATAATTCTTCATTCATTAAGTAGTTTGAGTAGAAAGGAGAAAATTTTGGATCGGCTCACTTAAATAACACGTATATGTATAATGGTAATGCCGATATTACTTCGCACTTGACACGGACATCATCAGCCAGATAGGGGTATCTTTTCAGTTGCTAACGCAGGAAGGCTATCGATTCTACTAGTGAAAAGTTTTACAAGTTCCACTCATAACTGATCGAAAATCGAAATGAGCAACTAATGGAACGTGTGACAAACTGATGAATCAATATATCCATATAATACAAGACATTCATAGGGTGGTTTTCATATTCGAACGATCGGTAAGGTTTTGTCAAGGTCATACATACACGGATCGATTATGTGGTCTTATATGTTAACTTCCATTAATTGGTCGTCCTCTTGTATGTAATCGTAATTCTTTCTCTGCCATTTTGGCACGTCGCAATATTTAATTGTCTGTTCCGTTCACTGATATACCTATAACTATATCAGTATATAGTTTCGTTCGACGTCTCTATCTAGGTACTCTATTCTAAATCTATTGTCTTTCGGCCCCACTACTCTACTTTTCGCCGGAGTGACAACCTTAAACCTGGGCCTATTATTATACTTTATACGAATAACATATACAGATTATACACATACATGTACAGGGTGTAAAAAAATTGCCAATTACTGGAAACCGTATTGCGTTCGTCTCGATGAGCAAAACCAGGAGAATGCAATTACCGTTTGTTTAAGGTCCGTTTTATCAAAAAACGAAACAACAGTCGACCTGAACTTTTTGACCAGGAAAAACACAATCAATATAGATCAACCGCCGTTCACGAATATTTCAAACACCATACGAATCCAGTTTATTTTAACCCTTTCTGTCACACATTTCTCAACTCAATATTGTGGCCTGAATTTTTTATTACCCGGAGGTTTTTGGAGTCACTGATCACGAATCTGAAGTCGTAATTTGATAATTTCTAAATCCGAGATGGCGGATGTGAAATCGAAAAAAACTATAAAAATTTGACGATTCTGGCCTAAACTTCTTACTCGAGGGTTCTTGGGATTATACGAAGTAACAAGATCATTTGAAGTTGTAAATAAACTGTGATAAGGCTAGAACATGGAAATATTTGCGATGGGAGGCTGAGAATCCCACTGTGACTGATAGAGTTAATCACATGTTTCGGCACTTTGTGAGACGTATTGCCATGCAAAGGATGCAGCGTTAATTTTTCAACAGCACGAGAACTAGTCGACTACGAAATATGATATTCTTCTCTCGATCGATTTTTTCCCGATTGTTATATCATCTTCTAGGTATATCTGATTTTGTTCACTTAGTGGTTGTCGATATAACTGGAGGTAAAATAAAAATAAGAAACGAAATCTTACAATGCATGAAAAATCGACGATTATAATGGTTGTGTTAATCAAAATACGTACTATTTAATCAAATTTGAATATTTATTTGACAAGTAACACAGCATAACTAAAGCTCAAGTCAATCAATCTCCATTTCGACCTGAACACTTATCCCTCACGTTTTATACAGACATAATCAATTCAATTTTTGTAGACCTATGTCGGCAAGATTCAGATAGACCAGATCTTTCCGGTCGCGTATTTAATAACAAAAGAAATTAATTCACAGACTTAATCGTGAAACAAGTGATTATTTTGGTTGGCCCTAACGGAGGATGCATTTTGAGCCCATACGACATCAACAAATGCAATTTATTAAGTTTTTCTCCTGTTTTATTATTCAAATAACTCGAAAACTGCATGATTGATATTATAGAAAATTTCGTAAGTTCTGAGCTAAGAAAAGCTACGTCGATTGAGACCAAAGTTATCAAAATCTATTGATTCAGTCTCGAACCTCTTTTATTTTTTATTTATGTTGCTAATAGAACAACTCGTAAACTACAGAACCCATCATATCCAAAATCTAATCAGTTCTAAAATAACAAACGTCTCGTCGATTTCTTGATTGTAAAGAAATAGTTTAATCACAGTGAAAGATATCAAATTATTAGAGGAAATAATTTTGCTCGTACCCTAGGATAAGTGTCCCAAATATTAGTCGTAGTAAAGTTGATTCTAATTGATTATTTCTAGAATTTACAATAAACTGAAGTACGTCTGAGGGAACTGCAACAAAAGAACCGGAGTAGAAGTGCACTCCGCGCTGGTTCTCTGGCAACTGATTTTTACGCATAATTTGGAAATATGCTAGGCTGCACATACCGCGAGTGGGAGGGAAAACCAGGTATGTCCGAAATAAACAATAAAACAATGGAAAGACCCTCGCGGTCTCCTAAATGCGGGAAAAAACCAGCACCAGCATTCTGGGGTACTCTTAGACGATTGTATTGTTGCTAAAATGCGTAGTTATTGTCTACGGCTACATCCAAGGTACACTTGGGGACAATGAATCTGAGACGGATAATTTTTTAAACTAGACAGTTATGTTGGCAACACAGAGAAACCTACAGCGCCACAGTCGGCTGAGCGCGAAACTAACTCAGTCTCAATAAACGTAACATAACCCATGACCGTCGAATTCAACCTTATAATACGTGTCAATCTAACAAGTCATTATCTCCGCGGTATTCTAAGATTGGATTCGATGGTCATGGATTATGTTACGCTTATTGAGAATCAGTTTGTTTCGCGCTCGGCCGACTGTGGCGCTGCAGGCTTCTCTGTGTTGCCAACATAACTACCTAGTCTAAAAAATTATCAGCCTCGGACTTATTGACCCCAAGTGTACATCGTCCCGAAACGGTTATTGTCTTACCGAATATGCTGCGATTGCCCGTCCAAGAAAGCAGAGTCAGACTATAAGCTGGACTGGGTCTTTCCTCCCTTCCAAATGTGTGTAAAGTCTCGTTCGGCAGCCTAGTCATTTCTTCGGAAATTATATCAAACTGCGCAATAAATTGTAAAAACAGAATATTTGGGCATGCAGGACCGAACAAATTTTAAATTATATTTTTAAATATTACGCTCGTAAGGGCAATTTATTTTGTCTTTACATCTATCTTGTATCTATTTTGTTATTTATAATGTTACAGACCTATATTATAATACTATACAAAGTATATTCTTTAGTCAACGTACAGAGCTTTAGCGATAAGTGACAGAGAGAGAGAGAGAGAGTGAGAGAGTGCCTAATTCTGTAGTAGTTCAATGCGAGTGATGCATTTTTTTCTATTTTCCCTGATCGATGAACGTGCCGACGGATTGTGAGCAATATTTTTTTTTTATATTGAAAGCTATCGCTTATGAGTTTCCCAAATTTACCTGAGTTAATGTAGCATCGATTTTTCTTTTCTTTTTTTACGTTACACACTTGATTCGAAATTGATTCGAAATATATTCGAAGTATATTGTGGAAATAATGCCTAAGTACGATATATTGCTGCAATCTCACCAGAACCTCGGTCTGAGATTCCTGAGAGAGCGTAACTATTTCAACATTGCCACAATATTATTGCGCCTTAATGGCAATATCGTTTCTGCATTCCTGGCGGAATATGCGCTGCTAAACAATTTACTAAGAAAAAGTCAGCCTGCAGGATTGAACATTTGTTTCTCCATGTCTTCCGGGAGATTTTTTTGTGGGATTGGAAAGCTTCTCCTATTTTTTTCTGGAACATCAACCAGATTTTTTGGTAAATATATTCCAAGGATTCCGCCACCTAACAAACATTGTCAATAATTAATATTTGGAAAGTTGTAGAAATTACTGTTTATAGGTAATTATTCCTGTTGGAAAAAGTTGTCTGAAAAACATTTTGTTAAAATCTCTGGGAAATCTGACTTTCGAAACATGTCTCATATTATATCCAGCTTAAAATACAAATATTACTCTAAAAATATTGAAAAAATTTTGACTATTGTTTTGTGGGTCAGCTAAAGAAACTATAGAGGATAAGGTGAGATTATTTATTTGTAGACGTATGAATACTATGTGTAAGTGAAATGATACTCACATGTAACGAGACCTCCTATCAGAAAAATAGGAATTTCACAGCTAGTCTTAAATAGCAAGCCGAACAACAAATTGCTGATAATTGCGCCAAATCGTCCGGCTAATGTCGCAGCGCACATAGCCATTGAACTGCAGAAAAAATGTACATAGTATGTTCAAAAAGATCTTTACGTGTATATTCTCATGTACAACTCGATAATCGCACACTTACTTAACATTAGTTGGAAAGACGTCAACTATGACACTACAAATGACAACATTTGCCGTTGACGAGAGAGAAGAGAATAAGCAAGCAACAATCAGATTCTGTGTCGAAGATCGAAGAAAGTAGATCAGGACTCCAGCTATTCCAGAAATCACTCCTGTGGCAACTAAAAGAAACAGATAGATAGGTATGTTTACTACGAAAAATACACGCATTTTTCTTGCGGTTCATTCGACTCGCTATTCTCTAAATATGAGTATAAAGAACATCCTCTATGAACGACGACTGGCAGAAATATCATATGTATGATATATGATAATAATAGCTGTCGTCGTATTATACATGAACAGTAGAATAGATGTTCATTACTCGGCATAATTCTGCGGTCCAAACGTCCAGCTAAGAGAATAGAAGCGAAATTTCCCAGCAGACAGCTAAGTCCCATTATTATCGTGTTGATGAAAACTTTATCATCGACGAAACTGTCGCATTTTTCAAACGTATCGTCAACGGATATTGATGTCAAATTGGAGGCAATGGAAATAATCTGAGACGTGAAGTTTGAACTGATGTGTACATGTCCCACGGACTGTAAGTTTGTGAGTCCCAAATTTTCTTCTCGAAGATGTGCCAGCTCGCATACCGTTATAGTTTGGTTAGGATGCGACTTGTAGTAAGCTTCGAACCGATTAAACAATTCCGGAAACCACAAGCCCAGCCCGAGGCCCCTGTAACGTTAATTTCTGGTATTATCGTTGTCATAAACGTACCGGGAGTTTTCGGTAAATCTCACAGCTCAACGCCAGCAAATAGGCAACGAAAGTTACATGTTAGGTCTGTACAGTTGGTTGCAGAAAGTGACGTCAGTTAAAATAAATTCAAAAAGTCAGATCAATTCCTCGTTGGAAACATTGGATTTACTACTAATTATTGGAGTTTATTAAGAATCGAATCCAATATTTGGAGAATTTCATATTACTCAATATCCCCTGTAGAAAGTGCGACTCAACAGAATCGACAAACTCTGTTACCATTTGCAATTTGAACATTACAGTACTCATCTGCATTTTTTTATAATTATATAATAACTGACCTTAGCCGAATTGCCTTAAAATTATACAATTATGTTCGTGGGTCAGAATCAAATTTTAATTTGTATGCAATTGGAGTATTTTATAAGGTACCTCAAACCAATGGTACGTGCATATGGAGCATTCCATACTAAATTGGTTAGGTAGTGACTCTGAACATTTTTACATTTCGTATTTTTCTATAACGACAATCTACACAATGGATAAAAAAAATTTAGAAATGGAGAAAAATTAATTATATAGTTACTGAATATCGGCCATTAACGGGACTGTCTGGAAAGTTCTCGTTAGAGAATGGCCGGATTCACCTCATATCAATTTTCCTCACATATTTAGGCGAGTCAATGATATTCACCACAAAAACCGAAATACATGCCGTCTGAACGGAACATCTAAAATAAAAATACTAGGACGTCTTGATACAAGAACATGCGCCATTTCAAATGACACCCGAATCGAATATGTCTGTGATCAATAATTAGTTCCTGAGGTGGATGTTGTCATGTCAAATAATGCTGCGTCAAACAAGGTCATGTGCAATACGTTTGCGTTAAAAGTGATTTGAGGAAAATCTAAATAAGGCAAAAAGGTACCCTCTCGATTCTCAATGTTGCGTTAAGAAAAATATTCAGAACCTTATGCATACGTGTTCAATAGTGATAAAAGTTGCTCTTTTTCCAGCGACGCCGCAGTTTAGTTTTAGAACTTTCTTATCCTACAGACAAATATGTTTTTTTACCTACCCAAACATATTCGTGAACATGATAAACGAAATCAAAGCTGTATATTTCAGTAACGGAGGAGCAAACACTTGATGCAGCTGCTCCGACATTTTGCTGACAGTTGCTTTTATAGAATTACATTCATCGTTAGATTTATGATGATCGTAAGTAAGTACCGCGACCTTTAAAATGAAAACCAATGGTTAATAACTGATAAAACTTAATACAGGTTCAATGATATTTTACCACTCCGATTATTTCAAGTGTTAGCAAATGTAATTATAAACTATTGAATAACTGATGGAACTGTGTAAAAAATTGTAAGGTTGATAAATTGATTAAAAAAAAAGCCAACGTGATGTCAATTTTTTTGGATAACAAATATTTCTAACCGTTGCGGATTGAGGATTACAAACATAGACATGCAAAGTTTAAGATAATACTAACCGGATATTGATGTGCTTGCATACCAGTGTTTGAAGCGAAAACTTCCCGCAAGATCTGTAACGCCTTTTTGTGCTTCCCTTGGGAAATTAAGAATTTTGGACTTTCGGGATACTTTGATATGAGAAATGCGGAGACCAAACTGGGAATGCCCAAAATCCCAACAAATAATCGCCACGAGTTAAACACGAGCCCGCACACCACAACGTTAAATTCAAGAGGAATAATAATCCACGCAAAACCTGTAATATTAATATCGTATATCTAACAATAAGACTATATCAGAGCATTCTTACGTTTAATATTTCATAGTTAAAAAGGATCTAATTTTCATTATTTTCATCCAGAATATTAATGATTTATAAATAATACGTATAATTACATTAATATACTTTCCGATGTAGCATACACGGTCTTTGTAATTTAACTACAATTTCTACTCAATGTCCAGAAATAACAGGATACTTTTGATATCCTATATTTATACTCACCAGGTAGAACTATACCTGAAATAGTCCAGAACATACCGAGATAACAAATAGCCGTAGCTCTCGTTTTTTCAGGATGAAATTCTCCAAGGAATGAAACTATTACCGTTGAAGGTCCACCTATCCTATATTGTTATTTCATGCATACGATCATGTTAGTATATGTTATTAAAATAATAATCATTTTTTTAAAACAATTCTATGATCGTATAAAAATTCACGTATTTATACCGGGACAATCTCTTGAAACTTGAAAATCAACTGCGCATGCGCGAGTTTTATCGGCTGTTAGCGCAAGCTGGCTATCCCGAGTTTCAGCTGTCAAACTGTTTCTGGCAGCGATGTGGTTGATACGAATTTTCGAGGTTAGAATCTTAAATAATTGAGGTAGTGACTCGGAAAGGTTTGGGAAGCATTTGTTATTGGGTCGGAAAGTTGATTCTGCGAAGAATGGTCGGAATTTAATGCTTATGCTCTTTGAAAATTCAAACGTAGACATTTTGTGTAGGTTGGCCCGCCTGCGTCGCGGACAAAAATATCGCTGCGGGAAGATTTCACC
The DNA here is from genome assembly GCF_021155775.2 of Neodiprion pinetum. NCBI lineage: Eukaryota > Metazoa > Arthropoda > Insecta > Hymenoptera > Diprionidae > Neodiprion > Neodiprion pinetum. The sequence goes on from NC_060234.1 coordinate 20,383,162, forward strand.
GACCAATGAGATTGAATTATTTGGCGCATGCGCAGCTATTTTCAAGTTTCAAGAGATTGTCCCGATATATAACTTTCTTTTGGTGCTGAGCAAAATTTACGGCACCTGTGTGCAGCAGTTAAAATGAAGATGAACAACGTTCTGCCCCTATAATTATATAATCGGTTGTCAATTTTTTTTTCCTGTTATAGGCAACAAAAAATAGCAAAAAAAAAATAAATAAAAATTGTACCGAGTAGCTCGGAAAACTTTGTACGTTTCTATGTTACGTTATAGGCTACAACATTTTTCTTTTCCAGAAGTCACGATTTTTGTGTTATTTTGATCCAAAACAACTAAGGAAGAGTTACCAAAGTATCATTCGACATATTTTTACGTTTAGATCAAGAGAAGAAAATGTTTTTTTCCATGTAAATAACTTCAACTTCAGATGTAAAGCTTGTGATCGCGAGTTACTACAGTTCAAAAAGGTTTGACCCTAAAAACCGGAAGAAAATTCAACTTAATAACGGTTCGTAAAGAAAGCTGCAACCGATTTTGTAAAGGTCGGGGTAGAATCTTAGGTATATACTTTCGATTGGACTGTCCTATGACATTTCTAGAGCAGAGTACCTCATATAGTAAAACGATAAGTATGAATTGCTTACATACACGAATCCATTGATAAACCGAAGTATAAATAGTATAGGAAAATTTTGGGATAAGCTGGAGAGTAACGTGACAATGCCATCGATCAACAGGCACCATATCATAATATGCCTCCGACCGGTTGCATCCGCGACGACGCCCCATAACATTGCGCTTAATGTACCTCCTGCAAATTAAAGTGAAACGTAAAGTGTAAATTCGATCATAGATCTCTGTTTAATCAGTTTAAGTATGCTTGATTTTCATAATTGAATCATATTACACACAAGGTTTATCGATGAAGTTTGTATAATTATGAGAATTACGAAAAAATCTATATTAATTACAAACAAGTAGGAGTTCATCGTACGGCGTTAATGCCTCGAGAGTAAGTGCATACACTAAAGAAAAAAAATTGCTCTTCGCAATAAATGGCATTCACTTGACTTCCCTGATTTTTTTTTTTATTTGACTAAGTATTTTTGGAATTCAAATAAGATGTACTAAAATTTAATAAATTTACTAAGATCAATGCAATGGTTGCTTGATTCAATTTTTGTTTTCTGATAAAAAGTAAATATTGGCTACGGACTGTTTAAATAATTAAGGCGTTCTGAATTCCCAAAATATTCACTTGGTTCAAATACAAATTTTTTAAATTACGTTCCTTTTATTCTAAACAAGTGATTGGTTGCAGGATTTAAAAAGCTGGAAATTATTTGAACACTTTTTAGCCCATATTTACTTGTTGTTGGTAAAAAAGAAAAATCGGATCAAACAACCTTTGAATTGATCTTAGTAAATCGATTAAATTTTCAATACGTCTTATTCGAATCGAACAAATCATTAATCAAATGAAACAAATCAGCCTTTACGGAAGAAACCCTCAACTGGGATGTAAATTCGTACCCGCAACTCATAGTTAATGCTAAATTTCCATAAGGAAAAAGTCGAGGGTACGAATTGACACCTAACTCGAGGGTTTTTTCTGCGAGAGAGGGAAGTCAAGTAAATTCGATTTACTTGTAAAAGGCAATTTCTTTTTTCAATGTACATGCCAGACATGTTGCATACCTAAACCTAACTCGAACAATCGCTGTGAGTGTATGTGTTTCGAATATTTATAGTATATGCTTCAATAAAAAAATGTATTGCTTAATTGTCACTAACCAAGTGGAATTGCAGCGTTGAGTAATCCCATTTCAGTAGAGGTGAGATCAAGATCACATTGCGCAGCTGGTAGTATGTACGCGCTTAAACTATTTTGAAAACCAGTTGCAATCGAAATTAGCCCGCATACAAGCATAAGCGATACGTGATATCGACCATGGCCTAAAATTACATATGACGGTCAACTTCATTCCGTAATATCAATTAAATCTCAATATTTTCGTCTACCAAGTTACAATACAAAGTTTGCTACCTGCCAAATGCATAGCCCGTTCAAAGCTAGCCGATTCATCACCGGACTTTTCAATGGTCCCTGAAAAGTCAACAGCTACATAATCATGAGCAAAGGAAACAAATATTATTTGTTTTTCACCATATAAGTTTACCAGCAATTGAGGATGAATCGCTCGGACCGTCGTAATCAAAAACTAGGAGAAGTAAAAACACCGTTTGAAAAAATCTCTAGCAGTGTTAAATGCGCCAATAACCGTAAACACGAATGAAATAACATCCCTGCTACGTATTAGATGCGAATTTGTGCAAATTCAAATTACTCAAGCCAAAATTTTGACAGTTCGAGAAAAGGTTGTAAAATTGGAAATGTTAAAAATGATTAGACTGTGGTATTATTGACCCAAAATTCTAACGTATCGGGGCTTATTTTGTTCACCATAGAGATTTCCAGAGATTTCCTGGAAAAAATTTAGTTAACATTCATCTCTAGAGTGGATGAAAAAAAATTTGTAAAAATAACCTAACTGGAAATTTTTTACACAGTTTATACTCTTTTCCTATCTTCAGATTCTGACGTCTCGGCTAATGCCTCCTGAATTACCGAAACATCATAATGTTGCATTATTTGATGCAGTAAAATGATTTCCGGACAATTTCCTTACAAACGATAGCCACGTATGTCAAAAGAATTACAAGGAATTCTTAAATATTTGTTACATTTGCCATATGCGAGGGGGAAAAGTCATTTTTACGAAGTCACAAAAATTCATTTTGTCATCCCTTAATTAACTACTAACAATTAATTTACGTATTTCACGAGATAATGCACTCACGCAATTGCTGTTCTTCTTCCTGCAACTTTTTCATTATTCTGAAGCTCCTTTGTTATTTATGAAGCAAAGCACGCACTCTTTCCGGCAGCAACTTTATCAATCAATGCTGTAAGCATGTTATACCCTCACCTTATATCAAGAAGATACAGTCGGATGAGTTACTATGCAGACTTTCCGTAAGGCATGCAATAAATCTGTCCGTTATCGCCGCGTAAGAAAAGACTAAAAATATTACGGACAATATAATCGCGTACTGTTTTTACCATATATCGTATATGTATGTAAACACGTATGTATATTTATACATATAGGATAAAGCCAAAGGCGGGGGGGGGAGGGAGAGGGAGCGTTCAATTATCATGACGGCATATTTTTAGTCCTATTGTCAATACGACACGTTCTTGTTTTGCGCTTCATGTCAACATGCTAACGTGTCATTCGATGCCTTATAATAAATTTAAAAAAATTGCATCTGCGGATAACGCCGATAAATTAAATACCGAATTGAATTAATTCCCACTGTATCAATGGACAATGAGGAAGTTGACGTTTACCACACTTATTGGATTGTTTTTCGAGTGCGATTTTTCGTGACTATAATTTTGTTGCAAGAGTATTGAGGAACAAATGAGGAACAGAATTGGAAAAATTTGTAGGGTTTCATTTCCAATCACCCAGGTAAGTCTAGACCATAAATCCAAATTACTTGGGATTTAAATATGTCATTCTTTGGGCTTAATTTAAGGCGACCCAAAAAAAATTCTGTGAACTTGCCTGAAGTCGTGTAAATTCGTTCGAAGATATTTTCTTTTCGAAGTATTCAAGTCCAAGTCTCTACTCCTACGGAGGAATCTGTATGTTTGGGTTTTTTTCAATATATTTTCCGGACCTTGTACGAATGAATCAATTTTTTTAACAACAGCTCGTAATCCATGTCGTAATTGTTATTTTCTTAAAATTGCTGTAATTTTTGCAAAAATTCGACCAATGCTTACGGTTTTCGATCAAAATGTTCAGAATTAATCACCCTTTCAGAAAACACTCGATTTACCCTGATCAATGCAAAACCGCCAGAGTTGTTGAGTACTATATATGCGATAAAAATCGCGTGAAATTTAAACCCAATTTTTGTTTTGAATATACTTTTTTCTCTGCATGGGTTCGACCCAAACTCACCCTCAGCAAAAATAATTTTGGGAAAATCTTCGCAAAAAAGTATGTATTATATAAATTATAAAATTCCTCATATTCTTTTTTAAAAAACGAAGAACTACGCGAACTGGCGTGTTATTTAAACTTATAGCTGCAAAATTACACAAAATAGTGTCCAGTAGATTTCTATTGAAAATCAGATTTTCATCGTTTGGCTGCTCAAAGTGTTATTATCGTTACAGTTTGCGTAGTTGTTCATTTTATTTTATTCATTTGTTCATTCAGTAGTTTTACGTTTAGAAATCCTTACACCATGGATGGCAAGATCTTCGGACTAAATGGAATTTTGGCGGAACTATAAATGTAATCAGACACGGAAAAATATAAGGAAAATAAGTAATACCTAAAAACTGAAAGGGAGGGGTCATATACATAGATATTACCCATATCTGCACCACGGACCAGAAGCTAAACTAATTATGAGTAGAAATTGGAATCATCACGTTCGGTTCCTCAGCGTAGCTTGCATTGCCATGGGCTCGACTATGTGCAATAGATTGGTATATTGCAGTATACGCCAAAGAGATCATCGGAGAGTGTCGGTGTGAATTCACGTAATTTGCATTTATCATCATTTCACCCTATAGACAAAATAGTGGTGGAATGTATAATCAAAATATAATTAATCAGAAATTTTGATTAGACGGCGGTAAATAATTATAAATATAAACAACTACGTAAACAGGAAGTTCATCCAACTTTGCGAATATGCATATAGAGGGTATCGTTGTCCTAAGTCGGAGCAAGTAAAAAGTGATAAAAAAAAAATATTCATCCAGCCAGATGCTGAGGCGTCTAACTGGGGCCTTACTCTGAAATTCAGTACCTAATAAGGTAATAGAACTCATTATCGTAACCTCGATTTGTTATCAAAAGCGAAACTAGTAAATAATGCAACATGTGTTGAACTGATTTATCAGTCTATTCTATGGACTGATAAAAAAACTGTCGATAGGATATTGTTATTGCGGAAATAATAATACATTCGATCGTGGAGTTAAAAGCTCCAAGTGACAACTAAGGAATATTCTACACGAATTGCCAAAACAATTAGTTCGTGTTTTTAGGGCCACTGGGGCCTTATAAAAAAGTTTTATAACTTGTATTACCGTGAAACAGTGTTGTGTAAATCATACAAGCTCAATGTTTCTGGATTATGTAGTATGTTCGCATTCTTAAGGCGTCTTAAGGGGGAGGGGGGATGCTTAATTCGACCAAAAAAAGGCTTATTTTCAACAATTTTTTTTGACGAGCCATGGAATATAAATTTATTTTATTGATTATGACATTGTTGAGTAACATTCCAAGAGTATTTCATAATTTTTTGAAAGAAACATATCGAGAATTAAGCTCGTGGCAGCAGATCTCCCGAGGCGCCTCGAACAAAAGTTGTCCGCCGTTGAACATCAATTCTCGGGACTGGTTGGTCTGAAATCAAAATGTTTTAATTCTATCGTTAAATAATTTCTTTCCGCAAGTATCCCTGGAAGAAAATAATTTTTTTTTTTTTGCTCCAAAAGTTTTTTGACACTTGGAACAAAAAACACCGATTTTCGCTAAAAAAAAACAGCCAATTTGTTATTGCAAAATGCATAATTGTATGAAAAAAAAAAAAAAACAAACAAACCTCAGGTTACCTGGGCAATTATGTAAGGAAGTATTGTACCAAATTTCAAAAGAATCGGTTGGATAGTTTTCGAGAAAGAAAGTTCACGCGCTTCAAAAATGACATTTTGAGTAAAACTACAATACTTCCTTACATAATTGCCCAGGCAACCTGAAGTTTGTTTTTTTTTATATATTTTATAAGCGAAAAATGAGAGGAAATTAAGACAGAGTACGGAGAATTAAAATAAATCACGAACTGAACAATGTCACAGAGGGTAAAGTCATTTTCGGTTATAAGGTCCGATAAAAAATAACAGAACCCGACAAAAACCCATCAAAATATTGAGTCAATCGGTGAAGCCAATTCTATCTCCGGCTGGCAATGGAAAATTAATAAGAATTAATAACTTTTCAATAAGATCTTAATTTTTATCGGACCGAATGCTACTCGCATTAATGCAATATTTCTTTACAAGAAACGACAGAATACGTTAATTATGCTGACCAATCAATGGGAAATATCAAACGGAAACCCGATTAAAACCGGTATAAAATATCAATCGGTTTGAATTATTTCATTGAATTAGGGATAGGGTGATTCATGAGTGTGCAGAGAATCCAATTGGTCACATTGCTAGGATGGATGAATCACTGGTATAGGAGTCCAAAGAAAAGCAGAGTGGAAGCCGATTAGGAAAAAAAGGAGGGAAAGATAAAAAAACAAAGGCGACCAGGAGTAATGCAGAAAAGTATCTCAAGTTACCGCGAGCGAGAATCTGACGAAGAAAGGACAGAGCTGAATGGAAATAAATGAAGCATCGATCCATGCAGGGCCTTAATTAAGGTTAATGAAATGAAAAAAGATGAATTCTACGTTGAGATTTTATGTACGAGTAAGCATCTTGGAAGGAGTTACAAATTTCTCAAAATCATACATTTTCGTTATCATTGTGTAGCTTATTTTATGCTATAAATTATTTACTTTGCGATAAGGTGTGTATACAAGGAAACGGGAAGGAGTAATGCATTTTTAAAATGAAATTTACACATAACTACCTCAACTTAATTAGCCTAATAAGCCGGAAAAACAGTTTTGTCGCGATACTTTACATCACCATAAAAAAGGAAGAGTGTCGATTTATCCGATAAACGTCCGCGACGATCTCGAAAATGGCCCAGTGCAAAATTTGAAACAGATAGGATTTGGCAGCCAAATGTGAAAGTATTGGAGAGAAAATTACAAAAAATAATTTTCAATGAACAAAAATTTGTACATTCTTTAATAAATAAACATAGGGGAGACCGGGGCACGACGGACGTACCAAGAAATTTTGACAACAAATTTTTCTTTTAATATCAAGATATTATTAAAGGTATGTTTAATATGCGTTGCATACGCTACTTCAACATTCTTTTAGGGCAAAAGAAATTATTTTTAAATATTGTTTAAAAATGATATTTTAGATAAAGGCCGTTTGCTCCGCAATATAATTTCTTTTGCCATACATTTTTCTAGATAATCAGTGATTTATTCAACACAGAATATGATGCAGAGTTATTTTAAAAACAAAAAGTAAAATTTTTGGAGGGGAGAATTTTTTTTTTTATCATTAACTACGACCAAGTGATGATGAATTTGTTCGTGATAGGTGAAAACAAAAAATAATTAGCGGCTTAAGGGGGGCCGTCATAACCCGGTCTCCCCTATAAACTGGGAAGAACATAATCGTTTATTTAAAAAAAGAAATAAGGAGAACGAAGTATATGTTTGTCAGTAAACCATTGAAAATCGATTTATTTCCGTCAGCACTGGAAGTTCAAATTAAACAGGACATGACAATTTTTCATACCTACCATTTGATTGTTAAATTCTGTAAGTTTCAAATATTTGATCGAGCCGTTTCTAAGATCGTCGCGGGGGTTTATCCGACAGACGGACATTTTTCTAACAACCTGTTTTTCGTATTCTAGAGGTTCGAAGGCTCAAGATTCGGTGAAATTAGAAAAAGTGATTTTCGACCAAAATCAGTATTTTTTTTATGTCACCAAAGGTGATGAAACGTTAAAAATGCTTAATTTCATCATTCAAATTATGTGAAGAAAACTACATCCAACAATATCCAAGACACATTGCATGTTTGTATTAAAATCCTGATGTCGTCAAGTTCATACCTTTCTTTACACAGTTACAGAAAATTCTGTCAATTTTAAATACATTTTGAGCTAGTCACAAACTGTTTCAATGAGTGTTTTTTATTCCTATCATGGCATTTAAGTTCATCCATACGTCTATTTCATTGACTCGCAATATAATTGTAAGTTTTCAGCTGCGATAAGCCCAAGTTTTATAGAAATATCTGTGGAAACGTTAAATAAACTTGACAAAACTTTCCATAACTTTCAGCGGATGCTGTGAACTAAAGTTTATATCTGTGATATAACGTTTTCAACAGAAGTAAAATATGTTTGTATTTTTTAATGTAGTCTTATGTGTACTGTTGGCAACGCATAGCAATACATAGATAGAAAACAGCTGTAACTAGTGCTTTATGACCTATAATTTCGTAATCGTCCATTGCCACAGACCATTATTGCCCCGTGTGATTATTAAGTTATAATCCGATATTTAACGCGATCTCAACTTGAGAATGTGTAAAAAATTAAGAAGTGTACTCAATAGCACTACAGTTTGGACGAGCATTACTCGAAACCATATGTAATAACAGAGAGGTATGGTAAGGCGAGGGGGTGAACGACCGCTATAGATCAGCTAGAGATTAGTAAAGGGACAGAATGTATTATAATACTACGGTGATGTGTGAATGAATCCAAGTACGCTAATCTCACGCACACTACGGCGAGTGGTCAACAAGACAATACGGTCCAAAGTTCTCAAAATCCCCGCGAGAGCGAGCGAGAGGGGATTACGGAAAAGAATCCAAAACCAGATCAGTATTAGTCGAAACTCGGAAGAGAAAACACGCGAGTCTTGTTGACAGTAGCTCGTTATGTGTGCGAGAGTGATACAGTGAACTGTGTGAACGCGGGGATATCAACTCGACGAATCGGGGCTCGTAATGATCGATTTGATTATTAAATGACGTTGGATCGTGTTTCTAATGTACCAGTGATCGAGTAATTAGATGCGAGAGCAGAACTGGGTAGAGCCGGTTGGGGATTCTCGTGCCGGCCTTCCCGGGGCCTCATGATTGAGGTTTCGACCCGGGGTGGTTGACACGTTGGGAAACCAACGTAATTGTTACAGTTCGCGGATCAAGAACGTTTGAAAATAAATAACAAATCACACAAAATTGGTGTAGCCGCGTGGGCTGGCCTTGCCGGAGTAGCTAACAATAAGCTAAGCTACCCCAGGGTGGTTTGTCACTAACATGTACAATTGCAAAATGACTAATCCGAAATAACTTAAGTCATATTCTTTTGAGGCTTTCACAATGATTTTCTTTCAAAGATTTCAGAGTATCCAAATGGTTTCACCATATTTCAAAGAATTTAAAAAGATTTCAGAGATTTCGTATACAGGTTGAAACAGTAAATAGTAACACTGAGAAAAATTTCATTTGTTATAGTAACTAGAAAAATTCAGTAAAACAGGTATCGTTAAAAAAACTGTTTGAATATTGTTGGAATTACGCAAAACGAGGGAAAAACATGTAACCGTTTTGCGTTATTGTCGATCCTTTTTTGGTAATTGCAACGCAAAATCAGTTTCTGAGGTTTACTCTACTTTTTTACTTAAACATGGCTTTAACGTCAATTTATCGTTGCACAAGCATTAAATTTTCGTAACAGTTACAAGAAAATATAGTAACAGTGATCGTAATGAGGAAGAATAGTAACGGATACTAGACTTTCCGGTAACAGCCAGAAAACTAATTTTCATTTTGTACCTAGAACTATATTTTTCGATTGTGGTAAAAAATGAAAATAATTGAGGACTGAGCGGCAACCGGAACTAAAAATTTATCTCGGTGAACGGAGAACCGCTTGGTGAGACTGACTGAAAGCGCTGATAGTTAGGGTGTTGTTTTGAAAACAAATGTCCGTAGCTGTATCAACTGTATCATTTGTATCAGTCACGTATCGATCAATAAGCTGGCAACCGTGCCGGTCCTAGGTAGAAAATACCTAATTTAATTAAATTTTATTCTATTACTTTGAAATTTGATCGTGCAATCATATTTATACATTTTGCATGTAATAACTGTCGGAAACGAATAACTGTTTTTGAAGAGAATAATTCACTAGCTTTGAGAATCATTGAATCCCAATTTCACAAGTGAGTGGCATCATCTGTAATAATTCCTTTTTCCGGCGCAGGCATGAATAAAAGTCACTTCTTGGCGCCTGTTTTCAATCTGCAAAGTTGCACTTTATACCGTTAACCCGAGACCTACCATATAAAGTCTTTATACCGCAGTTTCGATGCTCACTTCGAACTGCGCATCTTGAACAGCGGTATAAAGACTTTATATTAGTGCCGCATAATGTGGCCTGTTTAACCGGTTAAAATAGTTCCTGGTCAATTAGATCTCGTCTCCGGGTTAATATGAGCTCATATTTCCCACAAATGCCTTTTAGTGAAAAATATGCCACTTTCATCCCGCTTTTGAGATCGTAGAAGCTAACTGTACGGTTGAGTCGGGAATAAAGTACTATTATAAGCCCTGCAACATTTTTATCTCATCAAGTCTACGACCTTGTTCAGAAGATACTAATAGTTATATGATATTCCGCATCGAAAAAAATTGGAGCAAGCATCATTACATCTTGCACATTGATTTATTGTCGTTGTAGTTATACTTTTAGTGAGAAAGTTGAAAAAATTATCTAAAGAAGAAAGTGACTTGTGGCGATTTGACGAGGGGGAAAGAAATGAAAAAAAGTTATATACATTAACGACTAGAGGAAAAAGCGTAATTTTTACACTCGTATTTACGTGTAGATTGCGCATCGTATTCCTTTTTACGCATAACAATCTTGGAGGGTGATTATTAAACATGCATATTCTGACACAAACCATATTAGAAATCAATGGTAACACAGTGAATGATGTTCGTTTGAACTTTATTTAAAAATAAGATTTTATTAAAAATGAACCATAAATATTTTAATTATCTCCCCCCCCCCCCCCTCCCTCTCCCCCTCTTCCTTCCCTCTGCCACTGCCTCTCAACGATCTGTGTCTGAAACAAATCATCGTCACATTATACGAGTTGGGTACCGTTATTTAGGGCATTCTGTTGAAACCTCAAAAACATTAATTTAGATTATTAAACAATCCGTCATTGCAGTTAAAGTTAAAGTAAAAAAATTATGTGATGCATGAAATTAAAGAATTTTTGATGGATGTCATCCGGAATTGGAGAGTTGTATCAACAAAAACAAAGGGGTCTATGAATTCGTTTTCAATTTAATTGTTTGAGGAAGAATAAATTTGGCTATACCGATGAAATTTACATTAGTTTACCATTAAATGATAGCCATTGAAGATCGCCATGTCTCGCTTTCTCTGACCGTATGCTTCTATCGAAATGAATTCATGAAAACTCAAAGGACTCCGGTGCAGTTAACACGACGTTTATATAAGATTTATGATGATTTATGTTTGAATAAAATAACGGATTAAGATACAATTTCATGAGTAATGAAGGAACTATTTTATGAAGAAAGAGAACATTAAAAATAAAAGATTTTGATCATACTTGATGGCGGTTTCAGTAATACGATTAGTTTGCAAAGTAATGAAGTGCTAAAAAGACTATTTTCACGACTTGTTACTTCTGACTCTATGCAATTTTTTTAATTTCTCCAAGCAGAACATGCGTAAAATATGTTCATATAAATCATTGTTGATAATGAACTACCGTACTTACGTCTTTGACTTTCCGCGGACTCAATCGATTTATAATCGAAATACTGGCTGCAGTGGAGTGAAGTTTGTCGCACATAAAAACTAGTGCAATATCGAGTGGGATCACGGCCAAAGCCGGATAGGTACAGTTCCTACCTTCAGTCCGCCTCAGTGTCGTCCTTACGATCAGTAGGCTTTCGCCAGTAACCTAAGGAAAGTATTCTGATTTAATCTACGGGATAAGTCGATTATTTCAGGCTCTCTATATTACTGTACTCCGGGTTATCGACTGTAGTTGCTAACAAGATATGTTTGAATATATATGTGTAATGTCCTATACTATATGTCACAGACAATCGTCATAATACACCGCAGTGCATCGAAATGCCTCGATACTAGATCAAGCAGCCCAAATTCGAAATGTAGCGCATGTACACCTGGGGACAATGAATCTGAGATGGCTAATTTTTTACATTAGTCAGTTATGTTGGCAACGCAGAGAAACATACAGCGCCATAGTCGGCCGAGCGCGAAACAAATTACCCATTTAACAAATCTCGTTCGATTTTCATTTACATTACATCAGCAAAGCTTCATTTTTACATATTTATGAATATCAGACCTGCACTTACCTACACTTTCGAATACTTTATATTTCTCGCAACTGGTTTTGACTTTCAAAAATGTGTCGCGTTCAACCTTACAATATGCCTTTGCTTTTATTTATTTTTTTCCAATTTTATTGGTCATATTCAATGTTACCAGAAGTCCAAACTACACTTTCTTTACTGTTTTTCGTAGCGTACACTGAAATCAATAATGTTTTTAATTGTTTCGTGATTCAAAACATTGATAAAAATCATCATATTATTTTTTATTTACCGAAGCATGAGTGCATTAAAGCTGTACATACACTGAATAATGTCCGTTTCACGCGCGATGAAATCCGTTCGGCTTCTATATTGGGGCGATATTATTATCGGGTGCAGCTCCGAATATGAAAATTGTTTCTCTCGTCAGCTCCTCAGTGCAAAAGTACGTGTGACATTTCATAATGATTTTTCAGTAACGATTGTAATGAACACGAGGACTACATCACGTCACATTTACTTAAAGTTTTTAGAGGTCGAGTACGAAGTGAAGTGTTATGTTGCTATACCACGACAGCGAGCAAATTTTGTTCTAGCGAAACAAAATCTTGTGAGTCCGATATTTTTTTCATTGTTTCATCTGTCAAACCTGCCCAGTTCTCGCCGGGAAAGCATGCAACGTTCGGAATCATTCGTTACCTTCTTTCTCTCATAGTTTGACATTCCAACAGTAGTCATGTATAGCCAGAGTATTAATTGAATGATTTTGATTGACGTGTATTCAAAGAAATTTGAAACCTTCACCTCCTGACCGCTGAAAACTTGTACCTAATCTCTAGAAGTTATTCAGTAAACGTCAACGGATCGTGAAATGTTTATCTTTTGAGTCACAAAATTCGTAAACAATCCATCAGACAAACTCCAGATGTCAGAATTTCATTATTATACAATTATGATCTATATTACTTACTTTGGTTATTATAACATTACATAATGCTGAAAGACCCGGTGAAACACCGTTCGGACCCTTTCGAGAAATATTATTCTCATACTCGAAATTCCTAATAATAAACACGAACACTGTCACAAATGGATAATAAAGCGGACAGATATGGCAATTATATTCTGGGACACTAGTCGGCGAGCAGAGTCGCAATCTAACCAGATAATACAACTAGGGGTTGAAAAAATGAACCATAATAATTTTTTAATTTCTTTTTTATTACTTTTGTGATAATGATATCCTGAGGTTCATCCGAGTTTGTTACAGCACGGACTTAAAAATTAGTAACAATTGAGTGTTATCTAATTTCCAAAAAATATTTACAAGTAGTATTTTTGTGTAGAAAGGTCTGAATTTTCTCCTGGAAATAAACAGTGTTTTAAAAAAACCTCGGAAATCTAACGTAAGTTGAGAAATTATTTTTATATGTCAGCTGCATCTTCGTTCGCAATGAAAGTATGAGCGTTGACTGAAGCAATATATCCTCAGACACCGGTATGAGTAATGTTTAACATATGTATACAAACTACATAAGGTACGTACAGGAACAATTATACCTATATCTTCATACTTTGATTAACTTCTTCGACTGTTTCTTCCATCGTTTGCATCAAGAAAAGACTTCTCACCAGGTGTAGGGTTGTAAAAATTGTTATGAAAAGGTAATACATTATCCATTAAATTTAATCTTTTCACAAAAAATTTTTCCATTAAATAAAGAAATTTAATGGCTAATGGAAATTTTATCCATTAAAAAAATTAATTTAATAGTTAATAGAAATTATTTCCATTAAAAAACATTTACAACTCTGACCAAGTGTATGTTTATTATGCATCTATTTAAATAACATTATTTTTATCGATCCGATGGAGTTAGATTAACATTGGTGAATTTTGCTCCAATGAATTTGCATAGTTGAAAAAAGTATACGGTGTCCATATGAGGCTATATAAAAATTTCAGTCTGTTCCCGTTTGTCATTCCATATGCATAATAACATTCGAATCTGCATTATCTGGATACACGCGGTGAGCAACATCAGTTTATGTTGCCTCCAGTTGCTTCTACGTACCGACCACTTGCAGATATGAATTGTGCGTGCAATGTAGGACGCAGAAGACGCCGCTTGACGACGAATTTACCTCGCCTATTGACGATTACGAGAAACTCCACAAGGCTAACAGTCTTTATACATTTTCAGTCAACGCTGTCGGTTATTCCGATTTTTCACCGGAACGCTAGACCACATGAATATAGCACAACTTACTCTTGCATACGTGGCGATCCGCGCGTCCGTTTATGGAACTACTAATTTGGCTTTAAAACGGGGGTCTCCTTTACTTCCGAAAAATTGAGGTTATTTTCAGGCCTGTATTCAAGACCGTGGCTTAGACAGTGGTCTTAGATACCAAGGGGTCTTCCCTTCAAATAATCATGGTGTTAATATGATTCCAGATAATTTCGTAATCTTCGAAATCACAATGAAATCAGTAATATTAAAATAAAATTTTGCATTAGTGATCATTGATAGTCATGAAGAAATCATTTATTGTTGATTACAGAAATCTCTTTGTTACCGTAACCATTGACTGAAGAAAGTCTTTGAAATCATGAGAAATCACCTAATCTAAGTAGAATTTATTCATCGAGTGATCTCTCATAATCACTCTATAAAATGTAAGTAATCGTGAAATATTGTAATCGTGGTATCATTTTTTTTCTCACAATCAGTGAAACACCCCTTGTTCGGTGCCGTCTTCGCGACTGTAATTTATCTTTTGGGCCTTCTCACCATCTTCTCACATACATGAGTCAAAAGACTATCAACATGTATTTGGAACCTTCTGCACGGAGAGAAAAAAGTCATTAAATCAACGAAATCAATTTAGTTGGATGAAAAATTGTTGTTTCAATCATTCTTTTGTGAAAATGAATATACCGTAGTTAACATAATAAATTCTGTCAGGTTAAGTCAACGAGATGTGTTATTTGAACTATCGGTTGATTTGATTAAAAATTTGAAAGGTTCCAAAAAAATTTAGTTTGAGTGAGTTGTGTCAACTCCATGATCCGGTTGAAGAAGGGGATACCTGCGGTTGAATGCGTGTAATCATTTCAACTAAATATTTTTTGCCGTCAAAGAATTTATTACTCCACGGAATTAAATTTGATCCTCTTGAATCAGTCCCTGCATGTGATTCAGTAAATAAATTGATTTCGTTAAAAGAAGTAATTTTTTTGTTTAGTTGATCCAAGTCAGCAAACGTAATTTGACTAACTGCATATATACTTTTGTTGTTTCAAATGTATGAATCAGTCGAATCAACAAGAGAATTATTTCCATACAAATAATACAATGAATCTATCTACAATCACGAATAGTCCAATAAATTTAGCTATGTTTGAATATTTTGTTGGTCGAAAAAACCACAAAATTCCAACGTGTACAGCAACTGGGAAAACCTAAAGTTAATTAAATCGAAGCTTTCAGCGAGTTGAACCATTTATATAGACGAATTATGTACATATGTCCAATAAATGTTTTGTTGACTAGGAGCGTTTCATTCGTTAATTGAACTATTTCATCCGCTTTTTCACTCCGTTGATGTTGTTGAAATCTCTTCACGTCACCTGGCACTAGCTTTGTACCGGTGAGATAAATATATCTCGTGATCTAACTGAGCAAAAGTTAATTCGAAGTCTGTGCGATAATTTGGCATAGTAGATACAGATGTGCAGCCAGGTAGAATGATTGGCATTTGCAACTGGTCCCCGGTTCAAATCCCGAACCAAATCACGGACCATTTAATCGGAAGCTCAAAATGGGTTTTATCCAACTTGCGAACAATTACAAGTTATTTGCACTACTGTAAAATCTACCAATTGCCGTTATTATGCTAAAAACATCAATTTTATTTTAAATCAGAATCACTCCAAATGATTGTGGAACCTCCTTTCGTTCCATTCAGTAATATGGGACATTCCACTTCAAGTCAGCCACCTTCAAACCTCAATACCTTCTATTTCATTTTTCTTCTAGTATTTTGTTATACCATTTGAGAGTAGTGTCCCTGATTTATTTCACAATTTTTCGAGTTGCCGTTCCCAAATTTTACGATACTCGAAATCGACAAATTTTTGATCAATGATGTCTCCAAATTGAATAGTCGTATTAACAAAAACAAGGAAGTGTTTGGGTTCGTATAAAATCCAAACACCTCTTGTTTTTGTTGATACGACTTTTCAATTTGGAGATATCATCGGTTAAAAATTCGTGGATTTCGAATACATTAAAATTTGGGCTTGGAACTCGGGAACGGCGGCTAGAAAAATTGTAAAATAAATCATGGACACTACTCTCAAACAGTATGACAAAATTCTAGAAAAAAATTAAGTCAAAGCTATTGAAGCCTGAAGGTGTCTAACCCATATATTAATTGTAATAAAAAATTACCTCAGCTTATTATAACCTGAACATTTGTTTATCCAAACGATATGAGACTACAGTCAATAAATAAGTTGTTTTAATTAATTAATAAAACACTATACTAAACTGAATGTTCAGTTGCTTGTCAAACCTAGCTGTAATTTTTTCAACTAAACATTCAATTCCAATAAATGAGATTTTTTGAAACTAACAGAACATTATTTTGCGTCAATTAAGCATGTGTTAAATCAAAGAGTAGAATATTTGGATTATCAAAATGATTTTCATATTACCTATGTTTAATTTCTTTGATTGTACATCCTCCTATTTATTTATTTATTACTAATCCAGTTGCATATATTCTGCAGAGGTTCAATAACGACCCTATACACAGACCGAAGACATAAAAATAAAAATAGAAGAAGAAAACTTAACAACAGAACTAGAAACTAGAAACTAAAAAAACAAAAAAATGTAAACGTACTTGTGTTGAATAATAATCTAGCCAAGAGAAGTATTTTTCATTTAGTTCGTGCAACTTATAAATTGTTGTAATAACCAAATATTCGCTGTCCGTGAACGCCGCATTTAGTTTATCGAACCAATTTTTTTTTTTGATTCAAAGACTTTTTCTCTCAGCGGAGGATTTACCTGAGTATGGATTGCGTATTCAAAAAGATGTGACTTTCTTATAAAAATATACATTAGATAATAATCGTTTTACGACGACGGGGAGTGCTAAAAAATCGAAAGAAAAGATTCTATCCGGTGATAAAATTGATTGCCGAATTTCTCGAAAACGTCAATGCCTGGAGAGCAATAAATTGGAGGATTTTCGTATCGTAGTGTGTACACATCCAATAAAACCACTTCGAAACTTTTATTCCAAAAAGATTACCGAAGATTCGTGAATGGGCCCATTTATATGATCCGCTATTTTATCCAGGGTATTTCAATGATTTTTTACACCCGGTATACTTAAGCTCAACTCAACTGGAGAGAGCGAGGGAAACTTTTAGAGAAAAGAGCTGTGCAGTTGATCTTTTTACCGATGTCGTCGCCACTGTCGCGAGTACAGGCCTACTCCTCTGGTACAAGTGCATACAAACGTAAAAAATGTTTTGCTTGGATTCAGTTCAGTAGCGTCTCAATTTTGACCGCGGACTATTAGTATTAACAGTTTATTTGTGAAGTATCTTCATCGTTTTCGGCGTGTCTTCCAGAGTTAAACAAATGGAGGCTCTACTGCCATCGGAAATTGCAAGACTGGTTTTCGGTGAGATTTTATTTGGCTTCTTAGTCGTCGCTAACCTTTACTTCTGGCGGGAATATCAACAGCCTTTGTTGTGAACAATACTTTGTGCACGTAGAATCTAATTTCTTTTTATTCTCTGACTTTCATCTTTAATCACGATCGTTTAACTTTCCGTTGTCAATAGAGTTACGAAAGAATAAAGTGGCGTGTTTACAATGTATATGTTGCTTGTAGCTGTTTACATTCAACTACACCACCCACTTCACGTACCTTTAAGTGCATAATCGTAACTTATTCTCTATCTGTGTTTTGTGATTCTTTACTAAGCAGCTTGTAGTATCCAAAACTCTTATTCCGCATACTTTACCTGTACACCTGACGTTCCAATCGATCAAGCATGATCGAAAAGCCAAGTCTTTGTTAATTTTGAATTCTTAATGGGTATATGAATCTTGGTAAGGTGACTTGAATCAAATTACTATAATTTTTTCTTCTATTTTTATTGATCCAAACCTTAGCTGCATTGAACTTTGAGGCTTGAAAATATAGCGCGGCGAAAATCGAGCCAGTACAGCACACTTACCGATCTTGCCTGCTTTTGTTAGACTCTCCATACATAATAAATTCTCCATATGATCAGCATTGTTGAATTTGATTGAGGAAGCATGGAATTAAAATAATACACCAGTTGGGTAGTAATTGTAGCAAATATAATCGACAATCCAATGCATAGTGTAAAATGAACAACATCATAGACTGCTTTAATTTCTTTGAATTGGTTATCAATTCTATTAGTCTATTATTTGCTAGTTTTCAAAAACAGAAAGTTTGAAAGATTATTTATAGTCTATGTACCTGAAAGATTTGCTAGTCTCAAGTAGCCCTAGAAATAAATGAGGTCAAAGTTAATAACGTTACTTCAATGATGCAAATGTAAAGTAAAAATTCATTTGGCAACTTTAAAAATGTCTGAAGTTTAATAAACTATTACAAAGCAAAATATACTTATATTTTGGAAACTTGATTTCTTGAAAGTAAGTTTTACCAACATTTCTTTCGTTTAAAATATTAACTTCAACCCCATACTCATCTGCTATTGGAGGATGAATACAGGAATTCTCAAAAGTCCCGAAAAAAAATATACATGAAGACGTATCTCAGATGATTTGAAACAAACTCAATATTATTAACATTGAGCTTACTACATTATACAACCTACAGATATCACAAGAACAGTATTCCACAACAGTCTGGCACTAAATTTAATTACTAAACCCAAGTCTTGACAACAATACTCGCAATAAGTGACTATTCAAGTTGCTATGTTCTTGAATTACTTAGGAATGATGATGGATTCACATCTAGAGTGAAGAAAATGTATAGTTGTAGTAACAAACTTTGATATCTATTATCTCTGAAAAACCAAAATAGATACTGTGTTTTAGCTAGTGATAAAATAAAACTTATTTATGTCATGTCAGAGTTTAAATCTATGTTTTCTTCAATTTCACCTCATAAGACACTCGACTTAATACGCATTGTACATAAGTAAAGTACCAAATTAAATAACCTTTTAAAGTATCAAAGATTATGGATGCCTGAAAAGAATGCCTGTATTTGTGTTTCTACAGGCAGTAATTAAACTTCAATCCAACTTTTCTTATCGGATGCACTTTCCAAATTTAAATAATTTTTTGTAGATCAGTTATCAAGCGTTGAACATAAGTTACTATACAGTACGTACGTATGCAATTGAAGATGAAAAGGTCACGATATCTGAATGAAACATTAGGAAAAGGGAACAACTATTTAGTAAAGCTCCAACAGTGTTATTTCTGTGTACTGTGTAACAGAAATGGAAGTAAACAAATATGAATAACACAGGCTAAGGTATGAACAATTTGCCTAAAAGTTGTATGATTTATTTATTTATTTATATCATACGGGACTTTGCCCACTTATAAAACGAAATATTCATCAATAGAGAAGGTATAATGTGACATATAATGAGAAGGTTTAGAATTATTAAACTCTGATGATTTCAAACCAATTCTAATGTTTCTGATCTCATTTCGTAGACTGACCTGATCCTCACAAGTTGTATTAAAAACATTCAAGACATTCTACGTTTCATTACAGCTACCATATGCAAGTGTAATTGTTGATGAACACCTTTTGTGCCGTACTTACAAAAACAAATTTTCAACGACTCTGAAAATAACTATTTGAAAAAAATATTCAGGAGTCTACGAAGATCTCTATGGAGAACAAAACAAGCCCAAAAACATCACAGCTTGATCACTTTGAACGTTCTAATTAAAAAACGTTTGCTCAAATTGCTGATATCTGAGCTTGTGTTATTCAAATTTGCTTACAATTAGATGAATGTTTTTTTTTCGTAGTAGGTATGTTATTTTGTTTGCGTTTACTGTCATTTACACAAATAACACCACTGGAAATTTTTTCTCTCTTCATCACGCTTGATTCAGGCATTGCGACCCATACACCCTCAAAACTGCTATTTGACACTTGTGGTTTTTCTTCAACATGAATTTTTTTTTTTTTTCTTGAATTTCAGGATACCTTGAAGACCAAAAATGCAATGAGGCTGCCAGATCGTTTTTGGAAGCCTCTCCACACCTGCATGAATGTCGCACTGCTGTATTAAACGGCAGACGGTTCAACACCCGTGTCAACGGATATACACTTACTGATATATTTGATAAATTTTCTGCTGCTCATTTATTAGGTGACATTTTAATCTCCTAAACTCGTTATATTAGCAATCCACATTAATGTTACAAATTTTTTAACGACAAGACAAGTAAAATTCGTTTAAAAAAATCTATTTGTGTAATGAATATTTATTACTGCAGGTATTAAAAATAAAAATCATTACATTCTGCACCATTAGTCACATAATGATAAGGCATCCAAGTACGAGACAATGTATTTTTTATACTTTCTTTAATCCACAATATGCAATGGTAAAGATCACTACCATTTATCATTATGTTTCAATTTGTAGACAGCAAAAATCCTTTTTGACTAAGTAATATTGTTATATGAGAGTAATTTTTGGTTTCCAAAAGAGCAGAAATATGGACGAATGTAGAAAAATAAACTTCTGTGTTTGTTCTAATTCTTTCGATTCAAACTAGTTTGTTTTCTATTGCAGTACTGGCAGTAGCAAGTTGTTTAGTGTTATTGCATAGTCTTCGATTTAATCCGAAACTTTATTGATTTTCTTATTTCCCCTGAAGCATCACCTTTCTCAATAATAACTCTAAAGTAGCGGATTACCCCCTAACTTTTACTTCCATTCATATCTTGAAATGCACCTATCTTTGTCCCTGAAATCTCAGTAATCAGGCTGGATTGCAAATTCAAATTTACGACAATACTGAGTTACGGTGATAAATGAACATAGGTCGATATGATATTTTTTAAAAATAGTAGTTTACTGCGTTTTTTTTTTTTTTTTTTCTCTAAATTTTATGCTAGTAATAAGATGAATTTTTGGGGATTGAACAGCTGTACCAATTTCGATGCATCTTGCGATGGACATCTTTACAGCTATGCTTAGAAATGATTTACCTATGAGTTACCATTGACGCTAATTAAGTCGTAAATATGCCCATGCAAATAGTTTGGATTTTCTATAACAGTTTGAGAAATTTCAGCAATGTCATACCCTCTGACTCATATACAAACTTTAGGTCAAGTGCTGTATGGCAGCCATTCCTGAGGTTGCATATTTTGATTACAGTGCAGGAGAGATTGAATAAAGTTGCGGATTGTGAGCAGGTCAAACGATGTGGCGATTTGCTGGACCAGTTGCGATTTCTGATTGGAGGATCTCGAGGACAACGTTTTGTAGTAAACATCAATGTTCCATCACAAGTATTAGCTCATTTCTTTCAAGTTCTTGCTACTTTGAAGAATTTTGATTTCATATGCATATGAACGGATTAGAAATTTGTATCTCACTATTATTTTTTCTTAAAAGTCAAAATCATCACTTTTCGTCATGCTTGCCAACACCACGCTATAATATTTATTAAACATTTTAGAAACCTCATTTTGTCAAGAACTACAATATGCGAGCTTCTACTTCAAAATATAATAAAAAAATTTTTTAAATATCTTTTTACCATAAATATTCAAGCCACTATATTTTTCTGCACGAACAGAGATACATCTACGTATTTTGTGTATTATTTAAAAGTATTTTGTTCTTGGTAATGTTTATCAATATTTAATGGACTAAAATTAAAATACTGTAGATGCACATCTAAAAGCTAACTTGTAATGGCAAAAATAGATTATATTCACGATTGCATAGCGCAAAAGATGTTCTAAATATTTGTGTAACATAATATTACTCACCTCACAATTATATCACAAAAGCAATTTATAACTTGGTACATTTTTGGAAATTCTAAAGTTTTCCGAAAACTGTTTCGTTGTGTTGAAGTTACAAACTTCATCCTTGTTAATACAATTTAATAAAAAATTAGCTTACGATGTTTTACTGAGAATCTATCGAATCCTCGTGTACTATAATTAAATTTTATCTCCATTACTTATCCTTGAAAAATGGGGCACATCGATTTAAACACAAATTATTTACAGGCGAGTTCTCAAACTTATGGCGGATCTCCATTAATAACTAGTAGTATACGTAAAAGGTATCACAGTGCCAGTGATAGAGACCGTTCTAGGCGTTGCCCAAAACCGCTACATCAACTAAGTGAAAACCAGACCGAGCCAGTAAGCAGTCAGTGTGAGTGGCATATTTGTAATTGATTAACCAGAAGTTGTTGATGAAATACAATGCGACTTAATTCGATATTGAGATCACTTCAAGTAAATCATACAATAAATTATTTCAGTACGTTGCGAAACAGTAGAAGCTACTCCACTGGAAAGCTTACCTGGTCATACATATTTGAGCAGCGTACCCCATCAGCCTGAGCCGTCTACTAGCCATGACAGTGATGGCGTTTACTGCACTTCAACAAAAAATGAGTACACTGATCGCCCTCCTTTGGGTGATTTTTCATCTCTTACGACACAGATGTGTCACGATACGAGATTGTCCAACCAGGGAATGGAGCAGGAAACTTCGAGTAGGGTGTTTACACGTCAAACAATAATATTTACGGATATTGTACTTTGAACAGATCATTAGTGTAATTTAGTACAAACTACAGGTGGAAGACTGGAGAAATGCAGTTCAGGTTTGGAAGATGTAACAGATATAACGGATTTGAGGCGGACAGATAATGAGGAAAACAAGAACTTAATGCTCGGAGGAAAAACGATGGCTACTAGTACCGATGAATTGACCACGTACTCCAGCATTGAAGTACAAACTACTCCCTACGCCCTCTCGGAATCAGAGTCAAATGAGCTGGACGATGAGCCAATTGAAAATTTAAGCGTAAGTTTATAATAGTTCTGATTTTGCACAAATATGTAGCATGCAATGATCTCATTATACAAATCATATACGACACATTGATTACGGGAGTGTATACAACTGGACGGCCGAAAAAACGGACGAATTTAGAGAGTTTTGACGTTCCTAAAATTCGTCCTCTTTTTCAACTGCCTACTTGTATGAATTACCTCATTAAGGTGATTATTAACTCAGTTATGTGGCATGTCACATTTGAATCTATTCGTACAAATGTCTATTGTGCTGTTGTATGATTGATATTCTCATAGAGAACACAATTTACATTTGAAATCTTGTGCGATCTGTACAGATCAGTAAATTCGAAAGCATATGATGCTTAGTACTTAGGATACGAAAAAGTTTACTTTGAAAATCTTGTGGTTATGCCAGTACCTTATGGATAAAACGTCACACTTGATTCTTGCTTCCTCAACCATATTTTAGAGTATAATAAGTTTGTTCTGTAAACTGTAAGACTAATTATGGGACTCTATAGTCTTAAGTGCGAACGCAGCTAATTGTTTTTAAATTTTGGAAATGTTTTTCGGCAGCCTGACTTGTGAAATAACGATAAAAAACTTGAGTAACTTTACTTATTCCAAACGCTGTGTGTTTGTGCAAGATCAGTTTGACATTTTCTTTTGCATGGTATTATTTGGGAGTTGGGAAGAATATTCTCATTCAACATGACTACTGGCTTTGCATCATCGGACGAAATCCGAAGGCAGAACTCGACGCAATAGAGGATCAGCTGAAAATGAATGACTGTTCAGAAAAAATTGTTGGACAAACGAAAAAAATTTAGAAGCAATGGACATAGAATCGACCCTCGTTACCCAGCACACCCAACTGCTAAACACTACCATGCGTGATGCATTACTACAAAATTTCAGATATTTTTTTTTTTGATGTACCTAAATGCAGTGCACATTTCACATAAATTTTGTCTGCTGACGTTCTCACACGGACTAGTCTTTTTGAAAGTTGCATTGTGCGTGAGAAAATTGTCACCATATATAAAAAAAATTATGTTTCATTTTGAACAGAATCTCCTTTATGTTAGACAAAACGGATATTTTGTGGTAGTAGTGCTTAACCTTTAAAGTTTTTAGTGAATAAATGATTCTTTCAGAATGTACAATCCCTTGAAAACTACGCAGCAACTTGGTAGCATGTCATTTTAGACTATCAGTGGCATGAATCATTTTTACAGAAAGATTCAAACGATGTATCATACTTACAAGTATATATTATTTATTCTTTTAATTAACAAATCTTGTGAACTTATAGTTACTGACCAAAGAACTACTTAATCGGACGGAATTGCAAGAAAGAATAGCTGAAAATATAAACAAAGCAATACTTCCCATAGAAATGCCTTCTAAGGATGAAAGCATTTGTGAGTCTATGAGTGGCGAGATGAACACCTCGATCATGGCTGAGCTGAATAATGCAATTAAATCCATAGTTGTAGCGACAGAAACGGATCCAGTATTTGAAAATTTTTTGGACGAGATCATAGGACCAAATGTGGATACCGATACCAGTCCAGATGAAGAGCATGACTTCAGAGTTAGTTTGGAACATGAAACAAATTCTAGGTAATTGAATTTACACTGTGGTGCTATATATTATATATATGAAATTCACTTTCATTATTGGATTGGGGATAGATTTATCTAATTTTTTTTAATTTTGTTTGCAGAATTCAGACAGAACCATCTAATACCGCTGTAGTTGACATGGAACTGGAAGAAGTAACTTCAGTAGTATCCACTAAAAGTACGAGTTCAAATGGCATAACGGAGTTACCTTTGAAGCACAGATTACGTAGTTCATCTCGACAACAGAATAGTAAGCCGGAGGACGAAAGAGACAGAACAAAAGACGTTGAAAGAGTTGACAATGCTCTTGAAGATCATAACGCTGAAGCTATTCGGAGTATTATTAATGCAAACATTGTTGGAAATAAACAAATGTCAGACAAAGGTCCTGCAGTCGGGAATGCTATAGCAGCAAAGCCTGCTGTGGCTATCCAGTCCACTGACTTGTCGCAACCTGTATCAATTCCTCCTACAAGTCAGATCGCAGACAGTACTGAAGTAATGGAAAATGATCTTACAAGCCACAAAAGTAGTGAGGAACCAGCCGTTAAAAACCTCATTTGTCCAAATTCTAATTCTGAGCTAAATGGCAATCAGATTAATCTCATCAGTGAACAAGAAATGATGGCGATGCCTACATTAATTCTTTGTTCTGCAGCAGAAGTGTGCAATAGTATTAAAGCAGAAAATCTGTGTAAGTTTGAAATATTAAAGAAAAGATCTTTAAACGAGTTACTTACATTTATTGGATAGACGCAGCATTCATGATTTAGTTCATTTTCTCTCTCATTCATTTGTATAATAAATACTAATCTGTAAAAAAAATATTTTTGCGGAGTCATTTTACTTGTGCTCATTAGATAATCGCAAGCTTTTGACCTCTGTGATACAGGTGGTTTTGTATTACAAAATAGAATTGAATTATTCAATACGAGTAATTTTTAATGCTGAGACATACCTTACTCAAGGGGTTGACCACCTTTCACATTTGGTCTACATCGCACATGAAATTTTATGAAATGGTCTCGAAAATCTCCTGAAATATACCATAATCTATTAAAGTCCTGTGAAATCTTGTAAAATATTATGTGAAGACATACGAAATCACTAAAATCCTATGAAATACTTCGAAATTTTTTGAAATCCTATAAATGTTTTGAAATCTACAATCACATAATCCATGAGGTCTTTCAGAATCGTGTAATCTTGAAATCTGTTGTACACAAACTGAGGAGTGGTTAACATAACTGTAAAATAAGAGTTAAGGAATGTGTACAATTAATATTGAAGACTGAGAAACTGAGTTTGAGTAAATGAAATCTTTAACATTTCAGCCTCATCCCAGTCAACTGTGTCTTACCCTGAACCTCGATTCGTTCCCATTGCCCCAAAAGGTAAACAAGGAAATTATGATCCTTAAATATTCTTAAACCATTAAATTGTATTCATGTCCGAATATTATTGAATTAAGTATTAAAATTCAATTAAACAATTGGCATATTTTTTCTAGGACCTGACAATTTGGAGCCAATGTTGCCGTTGTATCTTAGAGCTGTACATGTTCCAATACAAGTTCAATCGAAGATTCAACCTGAAGTCGCTACCAAAGTAGAGAAAATGATAACGAATCCTCCATCGTCATCACAGGTATCAAGAGCTAATACAAAGTGTAATCGCAAAATGATGAAAAAAAAGAAAAATCTTAAGCCTGCTATTGTACCGACAAATACCGCCGTAGAGTCTAAAACTTTGTCGGTTACGAACACAGAACAGACTAGTTCTGCAGAAGTTGAGTCTATAACACTTTATGCAAATGACAATAGCTTTGGAACACTGATTGAAAATGCTGGGAATATGCCAATGATAAATCTTGATGATACAATGGCCTTAACTGGTACCGGTTTCTCTCCCTATCTAAAATTCCACGATAACAAAAATATCACATCAACATCCAACGTATCATCAGCAAAACTGACCAATGATGTTTCGATTGAACAATTAGATGTGGATATCAAGGTTGACGAATCTAAAGTATTGCCTCATACGGAAAATATTTTATTTGCTCGGAACACTCCAAAGTCATTGTTAAGAAATAGGTCCAGAAATAACAGATTAAGCATGTCAACCCCTCGAAGGCGAAGCAATCACATAAGAGCACTGGATTTTAACACCCCAAAAAAATCATCAAGTTCTGAGCAGAAGACAGGCAGCGACAAAAGTGTACAATTTTCTCCAAAATCGTCTAAACGTATAAGGTCAGCTTGTAGAACAAGCCTCTTCAAGTCTCCACCTTTTTCTGGTTCGGTAACGATGTCACAGAAAATAAAAACACCAGTGAAAGATCAGCAGCCATGTAAAGTACCAATTGCTACCAGAAGCCCTGCTCCAAAGTTACTCGGAGGCTGGGATAAGTACACTGGCGTTGGAATGATCCTTGGCGGCACATCTCCACATCCCAGTTCTTCGTCGACATCCGTCGAACACGATGAACCACCATCCTATTCTCAAGCAAAATCCTCGTCATGTACTGTGAAAAAAAGTTGGGATGCCGATCTTAGGCAAGTTTTACAGGACTATCAACAACCTTCGTGTTCAACATTGCTAGTGAAAAAGGGACCTGTAAAAGTGAAAAGTAGAGTTGGGAAAAGCTGCAGCGCAGGTAGGAAGGAAAATGCTTCAAAATCTGAAGGAAGTGAAAATGCTGAGCAGTCTAAGCATGGCGTAATAATGGACCGGAATGAATCGAAATTTATTGTAAAACGGGGTGTGAATAGTTTTGACGAAGTTATATCTGATGAAGTTGCGGATGTTAGTCCTTCAGTAGCAAACAAAGAGATATCACTGCATGAAAAGCGCTCTGCTTTAAATACAAATGTCGAATTAGTCGTGCAAACCGATGCACAGATCGTTACCTCCGAATTACGGCATGAACATGCTCTTAAAGATGAGATGGAATCCTCTGAAGGCTTCGATGTGAGTAAAACGAAAGAAAAACTGAGTGTTAAAAAGTATGCTATATTAAAAACTTTGGAAACAAAAATTTCAAAACACAAGTACAATCGTGAAATCGAAAGCACAACTTTATGCCCTAATGACTCTAGCCAAAAGAAAAGTGAATGTTTGAAAGTTTCTCCTGAAACTCATAGTTTAACAACTCACATATTGCAAATGTGTGATTTAGAAACTCCAAGAAAAGGCGATATTTCTCCTGGTATTCCTCCCACTCCAAGAATGCTCAGTCCAAGTAGCATTACTATAACTCCATTTACGAACAGGACCCAGGAATCAAGCAAAGTTCCAGGTATCATTAGTACGCCGGATTTTCCACCGACTCCAAACATAAGGCTAACGCCAAAAACAATGGAAGAAATCACGATTGATGCAATCAAGAAAGGAGAGTTTGGAACATGTTCGCCTTATTATGAACCGAGTACAGAACAGCCGAATATTGTAGATAACGTGTTCAGTAGCCTAAATACCACGAAAAAAAGTGGGTCCGAAGTTGTACCTGTTGCACCGTCCATGAAAACGGACCCTGATGATATGCTCAATAGTGGGGTGGATAATGATTTTATAAGAAGTACTTTAAAGCGTAAACCAGAAATAACACAGTTTGAAGTAATAAAGGAAAATTTGTCAAAAGAAGAAGCTGACAAAGAGTTGAAGATATCAACAAATTCTACAAGTACTGAAGTACTATTACCTGAATTGATCTATGCGACACCTATTAATATTCAAGAACAGATTGAAGATGAAAATGTTTTTGAACGGTCCCCACAAAATCAGAGTACTGATTCCACAAGTCTAAATGAATCGAGCAAATCGTCATCATCTGGCACTAGTTCATCTTCATCAACGTCATCATCATGTAGTTGCTCCAGTTTTGCGACTACATCTACGCCATTCAAGTCGGTAACAAAATGTAAAACAAAATCTAACGCGTGCGATACCAGCACTGACTCTAGTGCCAAAAATCAACCCGATGTACTGAATACTCACGATTTAATAAGTAAACTTTCTCCCATAACTGTAAACAACGGCGTTGCTGCAGTAGAAAGTTACAAAAATCTCTTTGAAATGCAAAATACTTCGTCATTAGAGAAAGGAGAAACATCACCTTTAAAAGTACTGTTACTGAATAAGACTCAGGAGGAGGTAGATGCTTCAACAAAGGAAACACCGCTTAAAGATGAGGCACTACTGTCCGAGGCTAATATTTCGGAAACTCCTAGTAGCTCTAAATCTGGAGTAGAAAATTTAACCAATTTAAAGTCAAAACTTTCTACTTTGGACAATTCTGGCTATGAAGATAGTTCAAAACAGAATCAGGTAGTTAATAAAACTCATATTCATCCTTTTACAAGACTGAAACCGAAAATTATAAGTGTGCAACACTTTTTGCCAGATGTTTCACTTGCACTCAAGCCACCATTGCTATCTGAAATTGTAAGCAATACAACACAACCTTCGAATAGCCAAGTCTCCTCATCATCCGTTACATTAGATTGTAAGCTTGGTATGCATTTGGAAGAAAAAAGACTGCGTCTTATGGCTAAGCTGAAAAGTAATCCTCAGACAAAGATAGCTCCAAATAGAGTAAGGTTCAAACAAGTAAATTTAAATGCGAAAATGAATACCAAAGAAAAACATACTATAGCCACATTTTCCACTTATGAACAGAGAAAGAGTTCAACTCAAACAATGTCTGATAATCCAGCAACAAAGCAAGTTATTCAAATTCAAAAAAAAACAAACCCCAATGCGACAAACAGTAGCAGAGCATCAAGCAAACGGATTTCGGAAAATGAAAGTAATGAGGGAGCACAGCTTATGCAATCCAAAGAAGCTTCGGTGAAATTAATTTCTGAAGACTGTAAACAGGAAAAATGTGATGCAGCTCAAAGTGGCACAAAAAAGTCATCTAATATGAATACACACAAAAGTTCTACGATAAGAAAAAAAGACTGTAATGCACCTCTGAAAAGTAGAAAATCGATCAGGAGAATACGAAATCGGCAAGTGCTTCAGGAGACTGCCAAAGTTGAGTGTGACTCCAAAATTTGTGATGCGATGAGAAATGAAGATCCATTGACAGTGGGTTTGACTACATTAGATTACGATACCTCACAACCAATGAGTTACACGGAATTGAATGAAGACCTTGGAGCTACTAGCAAAATTATTGATCCAAGACATTCAACCGAACTTATAGCAATTGTATCCCAAAAGTGTGAAACGATTTTCGAAAAAGATTCCGATGACAAAAATGATGAGGAATGTCCTGTAGAAAATATCACCATTCCAGTGAAAAAAAGTCAGACTGTTCAGTTGTCTAAAGTCGACCAGATCAGAAGGGATCTTTTCAGTGATGAGGAAAATAGCGATCAGAGAACTACTCGTTCGAAAACCCGTCAATTATCGGATACGCAAAAAAGTGAACCTTCTATGCCTGTTTATAGCGCTCAATCCGAACCGAAGATTTGTGAGATTGTGCCTAAAAAATCAAAAGAAGAATTAACAAATGTTTTGGAATGTTTGAAATTAGTTCCGGCGAATAAAACTGAAACAATTGGGAACACAGGCAACAGTTCTCAATTACATATTAACGAGTTGGGTGAATATCAGTTTTTCCATACTGATTCCGTATCAATAAAGAAAAAGAGAACAAAGTTTCGTAGTAGTAGTATGGAATATATAATATCTCGGTATCTTGATGATGACAACGGAACAGAATGTCAGAAGGTAATGACATCCACTGCTTATGAAGAAATTTTCAATCATTCTCCAAGACCAAAGAAAAGAGTAGTGGCTAAGAAGCTGAAAATTAAAAATTCCAAATCCACAAAAGAAGAGGCTCTGAAACCCACAAGTACACTTGGAAAAAAATTTGAAAACGATATAATAGAGACATCAGTTGTTTTATCTTCGAGCGTGAAATTAAAAACTGCACCATCCAAAGTTAAGAAGAATGCTACAAAAACGCAAACCAAGAGCCTCATGTTGACTAAGAAAGATGATGAAACGGAGCATGAAGGTAAAGACTTACAACACATTAAATAAATTACCTTTACATGGTGTTCAGTGGTCCTGGAAACTATCCATAGATTTTTCTTATGTCCTGGAAATGTCATTGAATTTCTTACGAATTTTTTACTGGACATCATGCTTTACTGATCTTCAACAAATTTTGCAGAACAATATTACCCGGAAAATAATTCAGCTCGCACATTTTATTTTTCAATAGAACTGATAACAGTTTTTCGTAATATTTGAAATCAATTCTTTTCAAGTAAATTGTCATAATATTAACATTCACGAAAAAGTTCAATTCAAATGTCAGAATTATTTCGAAAATGCGTCCGATCACACGTATTTCATAGGAATCATCAGTAAGAGGATAAAAACTAAGTTACACTAATTTGATGTTGTAGATGGCAACCCAGATTCGGAGAAACTGAATATCTCAGACTCAGTAGAAGATCAACCGGTAGGGTGCAAAAATTTATTACAATTTCTTAAGTTAGCATAAAATGAAATGAAGGAAAAATGAAGAAAGAAAAATCTAAAATTTAGAAATACGTTAATCTTCCTTGTTGTCTAGAACTTTGGTAAGAAAACAAAACCATGAGGTATCGTAGTGAAAATTCATGGTTTAACAAATATTATTACCTCTACACCCGATTTGTTGCAGGTACATCTTAGAATAGGATGAGAAATAGGATTGATTATTCGTATTTTATAATAACTATTTTTTGATTTTTCCTTACTACATTTACAGTTTTGTGTTCTTATACTGACAGAAATATCACTAATTATATCTAGGCATATAAGATATTAGATTGATTTTATACATTTTAGATTGAAAAGAAACGACGTATTGCTGACCCACAATCATTATTGAAGAAATTAGACCTGGACCTCTTTCTGACGTCTGTTCATGGACCTGTCGGACAATAATGCATTTCGTTTAAACAGTTAACTAAGTGTACATAGGAAGATAATGTTGTTAAATTTTGAACATATATTTATACATGTAACATACTGGATATTGTTATTTGTTTCTAACTACTATTATTACTATTAATACTATTATTTTTATTCGAAAGTTTCCGCGCAGAATTCAAGACACTGAAGTACATAAATGGCATTACCGACAAACCTTTTATTACCATGCCTAAAGAAAGTAATAATGTTGAGTATTTTTATTGTTGTCACTCTCCAGAACTTTATTCTCTCTCGGAAAAAACCCTAAGTTGGGTGCAAATTCGAACCCCCAGCTCATAGATAATGCTTAATTCCCACAAACAAAAAGTCGAGGGTACGAATTTACACGCAAGTTGAGTATTTTCCGTAAGGGTTAACTTACCACTTTTGTAACTGGGCCAAAAGAGATTGTTCATTGTCGATTATATAGATTAATGACTCCGCTGGACTATATTAGAAAAATATATTTAAATATATATATACTATACCATATTTTTCAATGCTTCGTCTATTATAACAGAATAATATCTAGCGCTGACTAACGTTAAGGAAACAAGTAGTTTCGGAATGATTGGTTTAATTTACAAATTACTCCAGATATAGGTATATCAGATTTTTAATCACATTAACTCTCTTTTTCAGCGTTCCACCTCTTGAGACCATTATTTATTGTGTTTAGTGATAAGGAAAAAAAAATTCTGATTAATACCAAATTTCTCAACTGCAAGACTAGTATGGCCCTTGAATAATTCGTGCTCATATTTTCTCACAATATTTTGACATACATCAAGCACATCTGATTGTGAGCCCGATTATTCCTCGGTTTCCAAGAAATGAACGTAAGTATTCATACACACATCCATTGTGTAGATATTACTATGTAGAAATGGTTTCAATTTTTTTTCAACCCACTACTTGCTAAATTTACTAAACTTGTACATAGCTAAATCATGTGTGTTTTTTGAAAACTAATAGACAAGACTTGTACGAATAGGTTATTGACCTTAACGTGATAATTAGATACCTATAGTATTAACACATATTTATTAAATAATCGACGTTAGCTTACAATATGAGGTAATACAAATTTTTTCTTCCAGAAGTAAAACATATGTTATTAATATTTAGATGTATCTGTTTATCTTAACACATCGATTTAACAGCTTCATCAACGTCTGCAACTGCATCCACAAATTTTCGCCACTGGGCTGTGTTTAAACTGATTCCTATAAAATAGAAGTCCAGGATAGAGTAATTAATGTACATACAACAGTAATAACACAAAAAATATGGTTCTGCACACGTCATTAAAGAAACACGTTCAGAATAAGCAAGTAACATATGCCAATTTTACCTTTTTTACCAGGCTTTAATTCTCCTTCCTTATCGTAATACATTTCTCTTATGTCAATCAATAGCTTTCCCTTGAATTCTCTAACCGTGACTTGCCGGTTATTTCCCAAGTCCCAAGCATTGTCTTCTTCCTTTTTCTCTTTCTTTGGTTTTTTGCTTTGGGATGCCTCGACATCTGAATTTTCTCTTTTTGACTTTTTTGACACTTTTTTCTCTGATTTTGGCTACAAGGTAACAAGAATACGATACAAATGTTGATATCTTCAAACTTTTCACATTTTTGGTAGCGAAAGACAAGTTTCGTGGATGTTTGTTAGCTAGTAAATTCGTTCCGGACTTATACAAATCTCAAGAATAAAATAGCAAGCCTGAGTATTTGTAACATAATGAAGTTTTAGGACATCTTATGTCAATAAATTCAAACAATTTTCCAGTGCAAATACTTCAGTTAGAAATTGCCTAGTGACTGCATTCATCTACTCCAAGCTATTTAACTTCATCGATAATGTTGGCTTTAAAATTCGAAACTTTATTTTCTTTCGGATTGGATGAAAAATTTGTGCATTATCACTTCAAGATTCTACCCAAATTGAAATATTTACAGAACATTTTAAGAAAATAGTCCAGGTTTGAAATTGAAGAGAAATTTGAAAAATTAAAGTTTATATACCTCCGAGTCGCTGCTGTCATCACTTGACTCCACATACTTTTTTGACTTCGGCATTGTCAGACGAATATTGCAGGATAGCTTTCTGTATGCTTGGACAGGTTTCAACTGTAACAATGAAAACTTGCTCTTAAGTTGATTGATTGGTAAAAGAATAAATTTTTTTAGTCATAACCCTGAACCAATAATATGATTTACAAACATTTCAATATTTTAAGATTGCTACGCAAAGAAAAGTTGCCGATTGTAAATAGTTATATACATGTCTCTACTAGTACTGGAATAATACTTCTTGTTAAACGCTATTAATTTCAGAAAACGTCAACTGACGATAAAAATTTTATTTAGTGCATATCAATGTATACGTATAAGTATCTCTGAATAAAATTCAGAACATACATGGCGTGGTTAGTAAATTTTTAATGATGTGTTTGATGCTCAGTTTAAGAACATGAGGAACATGAGTAAACAGATCGGGAAAAACTGTACAAAAAACATAAAAAGGCTAAGACCGGTTGGGAAAAAGTCTGATATTACATATCAATAGACAAAAATATATCTGAATTTTGAAACTTATATGTATGGCGATACGTATCAAATGATTTTTTCTTTTATCGATAATTTGGTAGTTATATGTACCGTATTAAAAAAGCGGCAATTCGCAGAATCTCTCAAGCAGGCGAATAAACATTAAATAGCGGATAGCCGTTAACGTGAACACCATCAACTACGGATTGCTAAAGATAGTCAGCTTTTGAATAATTTGAATCTGTACAGTTCCCCAAGACACGGAGCGGGAAACGGTCCTTATGCCTAATAAAATTGGGCAATGTCGCGGCAGATGGCGGCCGCTCACCTACTTGTAACATCCGACCGGAACGTCCGTATGTTTTATCGACTATTATTACTGCATGTTACTTTTATCAACTAACCAAACTCGAAGTACGAGAATCTTGTAACCATAAGAAATTAAAACAACTGTCTAACTACTTGGAATATCCCTAGATAGAAATAACTATGAAATTCACTAGCCAAGGCTTAAAAACCATGTTACGAGATCTTCGTACTACAGAGAGCTATAATATTATTATACGTTACTATATGTCACTATCATATTAACACCATAATTAACTAACACGATTATATCCAATTATTATATAGCACTCGACAATGCCATTTGTGCATTCGGAGCTGAGAGCTATACTATAAGCAACATACGCTTCACTATGTAGCCTGGAGTATAGAAGACTGTAAAACCATAGATAAATGCATAACCAATATAATGTAAAGATAGCACTGCTGCAATAACCCATAAAACCAGAGACTGCAAAACCATCAAAACCGTGAATACTAATTATCCAGCATGAACTATACCTTCTTTCGTAACGCCGTATTGTAGGCAACACGCGCAACGTTTTGAAGGCAATGCAGATCTCCAATGTGGAGCCATACAGAGCTTCACCTAGAGAATACATTAGGAAACTTACCGACGAAACGATCAAAGGTAAATCAACTCGCACTAAACTCAAAGATGCATACGCGGCAACGCCCAATGACAGGCAACCGACAAATATAAAGAAGACGTTCTAGAAGCTTCCAAGTCGATTTATATCAATATAAGAATTAACAATTACAGAAGAGAATTATATACAAAAAAGCACACATGTAAACCTGCTCTAAAGCTATGAATTATCAAATTATTAAATACTCTAAATCTGTTAAGGTAGTTATAACGCAAACAGCTAAGAATATTTGCAGCAGCGCGATTCTAATAATGTTAAGCAAATAGCAAACTATGTTTCATAAACAATCGCTATTGTACTCCAGGTTAATAACGACAGTAATCGATTATAATACATATGTAATTCTATATAGATACAGCTATAAAACTAACAAACGACGGGTAACCGATATGACATATGGACTTTGTAACGAGCAAGATAGTAAAAACATTAAGAAGTAAACAGGAAGAAGTTAAGTGGCTGAGGGGGGCCAAAGGGGGGCTTGCGCCTCAACAAAGAAGCTCACGCAGGTTGGAAAATTACAGAACAAAGTCCCCGCACCTACACCACCGCATCAATGCAGTGTTATACCATACGTAAAAACTTACAATATAGTAATAGCTAATGAACTAAGATAACAGGCGTGCATGCGCGAGGATGTCGTGCCCTAATTAGTTCCTAGAAAAAGGGGGGAGGTGCGCATAGGTGACCAAAAATCTAAGAGGGGGATCGCTCTGCGCAACGATCGACCCCTATAAAAACGGCGACCGATCACTCGATCGTCCTCTTGGTTTCTACCTCCAGATTCGTGATCTTGTTCCGGTACAGTCTCGCGGTAAAATCCTTTAGCCTTTTGCATTTAAACTTTCATACAACGTTACTCTGCCCAAAAGTCCAGCGAGCTTCAGCTCCATTGTGTCATATTAAGTTTAAGATCTTACACTGTGTAACTCCGTTTTTGTGACTTTAAATATCGAACTTATAAAATAAACCAAAGTTAATCAAAGTATCCAAATATATTAGAGTCAGTTATTCCGCTAAAACCTCTCACCAGTCTACGCTGCAAGTCATCACATCTAGAATATTCTCAAAAAGGTAAGTCAAATTAAATCTTTTATCCAACAATTACTCCTTCTTCGGTTCGTTCGATTAGAGCGACAGAATGCCCGTTGTCCGGTGTATTTCAATACTTAATCGGTAATTGGTGACCCAAACTACTGATGTGAGTCTAGCTGTAGCTGTGTGTGAATGTTTCCGGTGTCTAGCATCTGGAGATTTCCACTAGGTACCGTTCCGACTTCACATACTACTCCGTGGCTTTCCTTTTACGTCAATTTTCTGATACAACTCGACACTTAGTATGTGATTTCGTTGGTCGTATCTAACGGAATACGCCAATGAAATAACACAGTGTCGTGTTGTGTCAAAAAAATGATGTCAGAGGTAAGTGGACATTACATGAGCTATTTTAAGGTGCAGCCCGAAACTAACTGGCAGCGCTCAAAACTCCGTAGGACAAAGGCAGAGCTATCCACAAACTCGACAGCGCAAGAGAGATAAGAGAACCAGCCTTGTAGGATTTGTCAGCAGAAGAAATTGAATGGTAACTTACCGACATCAACCATTCCAGTATATTAGTACGCAATCTGTAGTCGCGGTACGGGTAATTGCCACACCGTTAAGTGAAGAACATAAAGACGGATACCCTTGGGTAAATTTTTGTGACCAGTTTTCGGCGGACAAGTGGGCCCAGGTGGGCCTGGAAATGTAGAAGGGTCCGCTCTATCGACTCTACCTAACGAGCTGGCACCGACATTCGTAGCAGCCAAAGTAGTGTCAGTATCGAAGCTTGAGATTGAGTCGATACAAAGTGATTACGTAAGACTACTTGTCGACTGTGACTTCGAAATGTCGATCAGCCCGATCATCCCCGTGAGAAGACGCGTAACCGCGTCCACCGCCAACCGTTGCAACAACCACCGAGCACCTCTAATCACCGGCAACCACCTCCTCCTGCTTCCGGCCACATTCGTCCTCCTCCATCCCCTCGTCGTCCTCGTTGTCCTCATCCTCCTCGACCACCGCCGATAACTTCCAATCGCCGACAAACACTTCCTACCCCCTCCAACCACCACCAAACACCTCCTGCCACCTCCTACCAGTCCCTACCACCTGCTACCACCTCCTATCATTTCCCTACAACTCCTACCACCCCTTGTCACCTCCTGCCGTCTCCCAAAACCCCGTACCACCTCAAACCACCACTTATCAGGTCCTGCCACTTCCTACCATCTCCGATCACCTCCGACCACCTTCGTCCTTTTCGTCCCCCTGCTCCTTTATGTATTCTGTAACATTAATATTCATAATTATTCTCACAACTTTTCATTTGCTCTCTCGATCTTAAATTTTCCTAGGCATAGAATCGAAACGCTGTTTTAGCTAGTCGCTAGTGAAGTATCTACGTTGGGTAGAGAAGCAGAATTATTTTTCGAAAGGTGTTCGTATGGCAAAAACTTCGGAGTAATTGTAATACATCACGGATGCGCTGATTTTGATCGAGATGAAATGGATGCTTCGTATATGAGACGGTATTTAACGCAGTGTCCTGATTAGAAACCTAAAAAGTGTGTGTCGGCGATTGCTTTCTTTTTTTCATAGGGAGAGAAAGAACAAAGCTTCTGAAAACCTCGAGTCTATTTTACCACACATTTGAAAGGTACGAGCAAAAATTTTTATCATCCGACTGTCGCAGAACAGCAGCGTTATTAGCTGACTCGTTAACTGAAGAATATATCTAGTCAACGGCTGACCATCGAAAGGCCTAGCCGCTTGAGTCTGGAATCGGCAGAAAGGATAATGTGCATATTGCTTGTCTGATTGTGAAATGTAGAAACTAAAACTCAAATCATTATACATCATACATCATACAGTATACATCATACATCATGATACATCATAAACAGTATTAAAGTTCGAAGCCAACGTTTGGATGTCGGATGTTCACGAAATTTTTTTTTCTCTTGACGTCATCGACCTAGAATCGGCTAACCGAATTCCTCAGTCTGGAAACAACCGCGCAGTAGAGCGGACGGATGAGAGTCGCGCTCCGCAAATTTCGAGTACCGGGTTCTCAACCTCCCGGATCCCGCGTTTCGGGTCCGCTACGTATTTCGAGTACCGGGTTCTCAACCTCCCGGATCCCGCGCTTCGGGTCCGCTACGCGGTGAAACTCGACTTCCAGGATAAGCGCTCCGTGGCTCCTCGTTCATGTTTACAATAAATTATTTCAATTCGTTTTTCGCGCAAGCCCATATTCAGTAGCTGTCAGTCCGCTAATAAAATTTCTCGACTTCCAGGATAAGCGCTCCGTGGTTCCTGGTTCATGTTTACAATAAATTATTTCAATTCGTTTTTCGCGCAACTCCAAATTCGGTAGCTGTCAGTCCGCTAATAAAATTTCTCGACTTCCAGGATAAGCGCTCCGTGGTTGCTGGTTCATGTTTACAATAAATTATTTCAATTCGTTTTTCGCGCAACCCCAAATTCGGTAGCTGTCAGTCCGCTAATAAAATTTCTCGACTTCCAGGATAAGCGCTCCGTGGTTCCTGGTTCGTGTTTACAATTAATTATTTCAATTCGTTTTTCGCGCAACCCCAAATTCGGTAGCTGTCAGTCCGCTAATAAAATTTCTCGACTTCCAGGATAAGCGCTCCGTGGTTCCTGGTTCATGTTTACAATTAATTATTTCAATTCGTTTTTCGCGCAACCCCAAATTCGGTAGCTGTCAGTCCGCTAATAAAATTTCTCGACTTCCAGGATAAGCGCTCCGTGGTTCCTCGTTCATGTTTACAATAAATTATTTCAATTCGTTTTTCGCGCAAGCCGAAATTCAGTAGCTGTCAGTACGCTAATAAAATTTCTATAACTTTACAATCTTCTCACAATCTTTTTTGGTAAAATATGTCGATAAAAAAATTATATTAAACCTTACACATTATTTTTGATTTGTTCTCCTGCTGAAAATATTTATTAGTATTCGAGGTATCACTCGAGGTGGTTGGCGGTGGTCGTTGGGGGTGGTTAGGGGTGGTTGCGGGTAATCTCGGTGATTCAGGAGGAGGGGGACGAGGATTTGTGCTCGGTGAGTAAAACACTTTTATAATATTTGATGGCAATTATAATTATATTTTATCTAAAATATTTCAAACTAGTCATGTTTACATTAAATTATTTCAATTCATTTTTCGCGCAAGCACATATTCAGTAGCTATGAATAAGCTTATACAATTTATTATATTATTAATTAATTAATGAATATTCTTATAATATTTAATGGCAATTGTAATTATGTTGTATTCAAAATTTTTCAAACTTGTCATGCTTACAATAAATTATTTCAATTCGTTTTTCGCGCAAGCACAAATTCAGTAGCTATGAATAGGCTTATACAATTTATTATATTATTAATTAATTAATTAATCAATTACTTAATTATATTAATCCTTACACAATATTTTCGATGTGTTCTTATACTGAAAATATTTATTACTATTCAAGGTACAACCTGAGGTGGTTGAAGGTGGTCGGAGGTGGACGAGGAGGAGGACGAGGAGGACGAGGATTTGTGCTGGGTGAGTAAAACACTTTTATAATATTTGATGGCAATTGTAATTATATTTAATCTGAAATATTACAAACTTGTCACGTTTACAATAAATTATTTCAATTCATTTTTCGTGCAAGCACATATTCAGTAGCTATGAATAATCTTATACAATTTATTATATTATTAATTAATTAATTAATATTCTTATAATATTTGATAGCAATTGTGATTATATTTCATCTGAAATATTACAAACTTGTCACGTTTACAATAAATTATTTCAAATCATTTTTCGTGCAAGCACATATTCAGTAGCTGTGAATAATCTTATACAGTTTATCATATTATTAATTAATTAATTAATATTCTTATAATATTTGACGGCAATTGTAATTATATTTCATCTGAAATATTACAAACTTGTCACGTTTACAATAAATTATTTCAATTCATTTTTCGCGCAAGCACATAATCATAGCTATGAATAATCTTATACAATTTATTATATTATTAATTAATTAATTAATATTTTTATAATATTTGACGGCAATTGTAATTATATTTCATCTGAAATATTACAAACTTGTCACGTTTACAATAAATTATTTCAATTCATTTTTCGTGCAAGCACATATTCAGTAAATATGAATAATCTTGTACAATTTATTATATTATTAATTCATTGATTAATTACATGAATCCTTACACAATATTTTTGATGTGTTCCTATACTTAAAATATTCATTACTATTCCAGGTATTACCCGAGGTGGTCGGAGGTGGACGAGGAGGAGGACCAGGTGGACGAGGAGGAGGACGAGGTGGACGAGGAGGAGGCGGGGTGGGTCGTGGGAGAGGACCTCTCCTCTCCTCAGAGGAGGGGAGGGGGAGGGGCAGGGAAGGGGGAGAGGTGGGCGGGGAGGGGGAAGGGAAGGGTTGGGGAGGGGGGGGGGGGAGGCGGATGGGCGGGAGGGGGGGGAGGGAGGGAGGGAGGGAGGAAGGGTGGGCGGGGGAGCGGGAGGGAGGGAGGGAGGGAGGGAGGGCGGGCGGACGGGGGGGTGTTCTGCTCTATTAACTCTAAAGATCAACATCCGTCCTCCACTCTCTCCCCCCCCCCGCCCGCCCGCCCTCCCTCCCTCCCTCCCTCCCTCCCTCTCGCCCTCCCGCCCGCCATCCCCCCTCCCGCCCGCCCTCCCCCCTGCCCCCCGTCCCGCCACCCGCACCCCCCTTCCCTTCCCTTCCCGTCCCTTCCCTTCCCTTCCCTTCCCCGCCCACCTCTCCCCCTTCCCTGCCCCTCCCCCTCCCCTCCTCTGAGGAGAGGAGAGGTCCTCTCCCACGACCCACCCCGCCTCCTCCTCGTCCACCTCGTCCTCCTCCTCGTCCACCTGGTCCTCCTCCTCGTCCACCTCCGACCACCTCGGGTAATACCTGGAATAGTAATGAATATTTTAAGTATAGGAACACATCAAAAATATTGTGTAAGGATTCATGTAATTAATCAATGAATTAATAATATAATAAATTGTACAAGATTATTCATATTTACTGAATATGTGCTTGCACGAAAAATGAATTGAAATAATTTATTGTAAACGTGACAAGTTTGTAATATTTCAGATGAAATATAATTACAATTGCCGTCAAATATTATAAGAATATTAATTAATTAATTAATAATATGATAAACTGTATAAGATTATTCACAGCTACTGAATATGTGCTTGCACGAAAAATGATTTGAAATAATTTATTGTAAACGTGACAAGTTTGTAATATTTCAGATGAAATATAATCACAATTGCTATCAAATATTATAAGAATATTAATTAATTAATTAATAATATAATAAATTGTATAAGATTATTCATAGCTACTGAATATGTGCTTGCACGAAAAATGAATTGAAATAATTTATTGTAAACGTGACAAGTTTGTAATATTTCAGATTAAATATAATTACAATTGCCATCAAATATTATAAAAGTGTTTTACTCACCCAGCACAAATCCTCGTCCTCCTCGTCCTCCTCCTCGTCCACCTCCGACCACCTTCAACCACCTCAGGTTGTACCTTGAATAGTAATAAATATTTTCAGTATAAGAACACATCGAAAATATTGTGTAAGGATTAATATAATTGAGTAATTGATTAATTAATTAATTAATAATATAATAAATTGTATAAGCCTATTCATAGCTACTGAATTTGTGCTTGCGCGAAAAACGAATTGAAATAATTTATTGTAAGCATGACAAGTTTGAAAAATTTTGAATACAACATAATTACAATTGCCATTAAATATTATAAGAATATTCATTAATTAATTAATAATATAATAAATTGTATAAGCTTATTCATAGCTACTGAATATGTGCTTGCGCGAAAAATGAATTGAAATAATTTAATGTAAACATGACTAGTTTGAAATATTTTAGATAAAATATAATTATAATTGCCATCAAATATTATAAAAGTGTTTTACTCACCGAGCACAAATCCTCGTCCCCCTCCTCCTGAATCACCGAGATTACCCGCAACCACCCCTAACCACCCCCAACGACCACCGCCAACCACCTCGAGTGATACCTCGAATACTAATAAATATTTTCAGCATGAGAACAAATCAAAAATAATGTGTAAGGTTTAATATAATTTTTTTATCGACATATTTTACCAAAAAAGATTGTGAGAAGATTGTAAAGTTATAGAAATTTTATTAGCGTACTGACAGCTACTGAATTTCGGCTTGCGCGAAAAACGAATTGAAATAATTTATTGTAAACATGAACGAGGAACCACGGAGCGCTTATCCTGGAAGTCGAGAAATTTTATTAGCGGACTGACAGCTACCGAATTTGGGGTTGCGCGAAAAACGAATTGAAATAATTAATTGTAAACACGAACCAGGAACCACGGAGCGCTTATCCTGGAAGTCGAGAAATTTTATTAGCGGACTGACAGCTACTGAACATGGGCTTGCGCGAGAAACGAATTGAAATAATTTATTGTAAACATGAACCAGGAACCACGGAGCGCTTATCCTGGAAGTCGAGAAATTTTATTAGCGGACTGACAGCTACCGAATTTGGGGTTGCGCGAAAAACGAATTGAAATAATTAATTGTAAACACGAACCAGGAACCACGGAGCGCTTATCCTGGAAGTCGAGAAATTTTATTAGCGGACTGACAGCTACTGAATTTCGGCTTGCGCGAAAAACGAATTGAAATAATTTATTGTAAACATGAACGAGGAACCACGGAGCGCTTATCCTGGAAGTCGAGAAATTTTATTAGCGGACTGATAGCTACCGAATTTGGGGTTGCGCGAAAAACGAATTGAAATAATTTATTGTAAACATGAACCAGGAACCACGGAGCGCTTATCCTGGAAGTCGAGAAATTTTATTAGCGGACTGACAGCTACCGAATTTGGGGTTGCGCGAAAAACGAATTGAAATAATTAATTGTAAACACGAACCAGGAACCACGGAGCGCTTATCCTGGAAGTCGAGAAATTTTATTAGCGGACTGACAGCTACTGAATTTCGGCTTGCGCGAAAAACGAATTGAAATAATTTATTGTAAACATGAACGAGGAACCACGGAGCGCTTATCCTGGAAGTCGAGAAATTTTATTAGCGGACTGATAGCTACCGAATTTGGGGTTGCGCGAAAAACGAATTGAAATAATTTATTGTAAACATGAACCAGGAACCACGGAGCGCTTATCCTGGAAGTCGAGAAATTTTATTAGCGGACTGACAGCTACTGAATATGGGCTTGCGCGAAAAACGAATTGAAATAATTTATTCTAAACATGAACGAGGAGCCACGGAGCGCTTATCCTGGAAGTCGAGTTTCACCGCGTAGCGGACCCGAAGCGCGGGATCCGGGAGGTTGAGAACCCGGTACTCGAAATACGTAGCGGACCCGAAGCGCGGGATCCGGGAGGTTGAGAACCCGGTACTCGAAATTTGCGGAGCGCAACTCTCATCCGTCCGCTCTACTGCGCGGTTGTTTCCAGACTGAGGAATTCGGCTAGCTGATTTTGAATTGGTGACGTCACTTTCTGAACATCCGACATCCAAACTATGGATTCGAACTTTCATACTATGTATGATGATGTATGATGTATAACGTGTGATGATATATGATGTACAATGATTGCAGATCTCACATTACATACAAGAAATACGAACTTCATCTTTGCTGTCGATTCCAGACTCAAGCGGCCAGGCCCTTCGATAGTCAGATGTTGACTAAAGATATATTCTTCAGTTAACGGGTCAACTGATA
Organism: Neodiprion pinetum; assembly: GCF_021155775.2. Lineage (NCBI taxonomy): Eukaryota > Metazoa > Arthropoda > Insecta > Hymenoptera > Diprionidae > Neodiprion > Neodiprion pinetum. Next base: position 20,427,471 of record NC_060234.1, read on the forward strand.
AGGCTGCCGTTCTGCAACAGTTGGATGATAAAAAATTTTGCTCGTACTTCTTAAATGTGTGTTAAAATGTACTAGAAGTTTTAAGAAGCTTCGTTCTTTCTTTCTGTATCACCTCTTCAGGTTTTCAAACCACTACGCTGTTTTCGCTGCGTTTTCTGAGTTCCTGAGGGTCCAATTAGTCAGGTAAGGGTAATTTAGATCGAATCTGAGACCGAAAATTTTCGGCTCGTAAAATGAAGAAAAAGTAAGGCTAACCCCTTTGCATTTTTGGCGAAAATTTTCACGATTTCGAAAAGTGCTGGAATGAATTCGTTCATGCACTATTCCGACGTAATATTGCGAGAGAAATCGATTGGACGCAGTCCCAATACGCTGCGATCGACGCATCAAAAGTTACAGCCAAAAAACGAGAACCTGAGTTTTCGACATTTCACAGCAGGATTTATTTTTGCTCGCCGTTTCTCTCCTCTTGGTCCTACGCTTTATTTGCTGCGTTTCCTGAGTTCCTGAGCGTCCAATTAGTCAGGTAAGGATCATTTGAATCGAATCTGAGACTGAAATTTTTCGGCTAGGAAATTGAAGAAAAAGTAAGGCTAACCCCTTTGCATTTTCGGCGAAAATTTTCGCGAATTCGAAAAGTGCTGGATTGAATTCGTTCATGCACTATTCCTACGTAATATTGCGAGAGAAATCGATTGGGCGCAGTCCCAATACGCTGCGATCGACGCATCAAAAGTTACAACTGAAAAACGAGAACCTGAGTTTTCGACATTTTTCAGCAGGATTTTTTTTGCTCGCCGTTTCTCTCCTCTTGGTCCTACGCTTTTTTTGCTGCGTTTTCTTAGTTTCTGAGCGTCCAATTAGTCAGGTAAGGATCATTTGAATCGAATCTGAGACTGAAATTTTTCGGCTCGGAAATTGAAGAAAAAGTAAGGCTAACCCCTTTTCATTTTTGGCGAAAATTTTTGCGATTCCGAAAAGTGCTGGAATGAATTCGTTCATGCACCATTTCGACGTAATCTTGCGAGAGAAATCGATTGGGCGCAGTCCCAATACGCTGCGATCGACGCATCAAAAGTTACAGCCAAAAAACGAGAACCTGAGTTTTCGACATTTTTCAGCAGGATTTTTGTTGCTCGCCGTTTCTCTCCTCTTGGTCCTACGCTTTTCTTGCTGCGTTTTCTGGGTTCCTGAGGGTCTAATTAGTCAGGTAGGGGTCATTTAAATCGAATCTGAGACCCAAAGTTTTCGGCTCGGAAATTGAAGAAAAAGTAAGGCTAACCCCTTTGCATTTTTGGCGAAAATTTTTGCGATTTCGAAAAGTGCTGGAATGAATTCGTTCATGCACCATTACGACGTAATCTTGCGAGAGAAATCGATTGGGCGCAGTCCCAATACGCTGCGATCGACGCATCAAAAGTTACAGCCAAAAAACGAGAACCTGAGTTTTCGACATTTTTTAGCAGGATTTTTTTTGCTCGCCGTTTCTCTCCTGTTGGTCCTACGCTTTTTTTGCTGCGTTTCCTGAGTTCCTGAGCGTCCAATTAGTCAGGTAAGGATCATTTGAATCGAATCTGAGACTGAAATTTTTCGGCTCGGAAATTGAAGAAAAAGTAAGGCTAACCCCTTTGCATTTTTGGCGAAAATTTTTGCGATTTCGAAAAGTGCTGGAATGAATTCGTTCATGCACCATTACGACGTAATCTTGCGAGAGAAATCGATTGGGCGCAGTTCCAATACGCTGCGATCGACGCATCAAAAGTTACAGCCAAAAAACGAGAACCTGAGTTTTCGACATTTTTCAGCAGGATTTTTGTTGCTCGCCGTTTCTCTCCTCTTGGTCCTACGCTTTTCTTGCTGCGTTTTCTGGGTTCCTGAGGGTCTAATTAGTCAGGTAGGGGTCATTTAAATCGAATCTGAGACCCAAAGTTTTCGGCTCGGAAATTGAAGAAAAAGTAAGGCTAACCCCTTTTCATTTTTGGCGAAAATTTTTGCGATTTCGAAAAGTGCTGGACTGAATTCGTTCATGCACCATTTCGACGTAATCTTGCGAGAGAAATCGATTGGGCGCAGTCCCAATACGCTGCGATCGACGCATCAAAAGTTACAGCCAAAAAACGAGAACCTGAGTTTTCGACATTTTTCAGCAGGATTTTTTTTGCTCGCCGTTTCTCTCCTGTTGGTCCTACGCTTTTTTTGCTGCGTTTCCTGAGTTCCTGAGCGTCCAATTAGTCAGGTAAGGATCATTTGAATCGAATCTGAGACTGAAATTTTTCGGCTCGGAAATTGAAGAAAAAGTAAGGCTAACCCCTTTGCATTTTTGGCGAAAATTTTTGCGATTTCGAAAAGTGCTGGAATGAATTCGTTCATGCACCATTACGACGTAATCTTGCGAGAGAAATCGATTGGGCGCAGTTCCAATACGCTGCGATCGACGCATCAAAAGTTACAGCCAAAAAACGAGAACCTGAGTTTTCGACATTTTTCAGCAGGATTTTTGTTGCTCGCCGTTTCTCTCCTCTTGGTCCTACGCTTTTCTTGCTGCGTTTTCTGGGTTCCTGAGGGTCTAATTAGTCAGGTAGGGGTCATTTAAATCGAATCTGAGACCCAAAGTTTTCGGCTCGGAAATTGAAGAAAAAGTAAGGCTAACCCCTTTTCATTTTTGGCGAAAATTTTTGCGATTTCGAAAAGTGCTGGACTGAATTCGTTCATGCACCATTTCGACGTAATCTTGCGAGAGAAATCGATTGGGCGCAGTCCCAATACGCTGCGATCGACGCATCAAAAGTTACAGCCAAAAAACGAGAACCTGAGTTTTCGACATTTTTCAGCAGGATTTTTTTTGCTCGCCGTTTCTCTCCTCTTGGTCCTACGCTTTTTTTACTGCGTTTTCTTAGTTTCTGAGCGTCCAATTAGTCAGGTAAGGATCATTTGAATCGAATCTGAGACTGAAATTTTTCGGCTCGGAAATCGAAGAAAAAGTAAGGCTAACCCCTTTGCATTTTTGGCGAAAATTTTTGCGATTTCGAAAAGTGCTGGAATGAATTCGTTCATGCACCATTACGACGTAATCTTGCGAGAGAAATCGATTGGGCGCAGTTCCAATACGCTGCGATCGACGCATCAAAAGTTACAGCCAAAAAACGAGAACCTGAGTTTTCGACATTTTTCAGCAGGATTTTTTTTGCTCGCCGTTTCTCTCCTCTTGGTCCTACGCTTTTTTTGCTGCGTTTTCTTAGTTTCTGAGCGTCCAATTAGTCAGGTAAGGATCATTTGAATCGAATCTGAGACTGAAATTTTTCGGCTCAGAAATTGAAGAAAAAGTAAGGCTAACCCCTTTTCATTTTTGGCGAAAATTTTTGCGATTCCAAAAAGTGCTGGAATGAATTCGTTCATGCACCATTCCGACGTAATCTTGCGAGAGAAATCGATTGGGCGCAGTCCCAATACGCTGCGATCGACGCATCAAAAGTTACAACTGAAAAACGAGAACCTGAGTTTTCGACATTTTTCAGCAGGATTTTTGTTGCTCGCCGTTTCTCTCCTCTTGGTCCTACGCCTTTCTTGCTGCGTTGTCTGGGTTCCTGAGGGTCCAATTAGTTAGGTAAGGATCATTTGAATCGAATTTGAGACTGAAATTGAAGAAAAAGTAAGGCTAACCCCTTTGCATTTTTGGCGAAAATTTTTGCGATTTCGAAAAGTGCTGGATTGAATTCGTTCATGCACCATTACGACGTAATCTTGCGAGAGAAATCGATTGGGCGCAGTTCCAATACGCTGCGATCGACGCATCAAAAGTTACAGCCAAAAAACGAGAACCTGAGTTTTCGACATTTTTCAGCAGGAGTTTTTTTGCTCGCCGTTTCTCTTCTGTTGATCCCACGTTCTTCTCGCTGCGTTTTCTGAGTTCCTGAGGGTCCAATTAGTCGGGAAAGGGTCACACAAATCGAATCTGAGACCATAAATTTACGGCTCGAAAAATGAAAAAAACTGATTACCTAATTTTACCCACGGACTATAAGCACCGCTAGTGACGTCGTTGGGCTGAGTTATTTATTTTTAAGAATTTTTCCTCAAGCAGTTGATAAATACTTTAGTTCTATAAATTTACATATTATACACTGACGTCATGATGTTCCATACACAAAACACAATTGTTCACAAGTATTGCATTATTCATAATTCTTTATGAGGAAGGAAAAAAATTACATACAATTCTAGTCCTACAATGGTTACGCAGAAATTTCACAAGTGTAATGACCAAAAAAAGTTTTCGAAAGCATTCGGTTGAAACCGCACATCATTCATTCATGAATTGCTAAGGCACAAGTCACCAACTGTAATTAGGATTTACGATGATGTCATTCACAACGATTTTACATTTGCATTGTATGTACAATGTACATATCGCGAAATAGCATGCTATTTTCTTCAAGAAATTTCTAAAATTGAGTACGGAGAAAAATAATAGGAAGTAACAACATAAATCATGATACTTAGGATGGATTACAAGTCTGATTATGAACCATATTTATTTTTATTACAAATCTTAGTTAGACTGAGTAATTTTTTGGCTTGGATGACAAATGAAAAATATGAAAAGTTTAGAGGCCAACTTTTTTTTAGTTATAAATACAACTAATTCAACCATTTCATACTGGAGATTCATCTTGATGAGTATACTGAATACTCGTGATTAGAAACAAAAATCCTCCTTTCTCTAGTCTCTTATCACATTCCGCTCCATCAGTCAAAACGCATGCTTGTTGGATAACGTTAATTTAAAACTTGAAAGACTTATAATCACAGATGTGTTTACCATTAAGCGTATTTAATGATCAATTCATCAAACGGCTAAAAACTTCATTGAAATTAGATGACTACATTGCGTTACCAAAGAAATGGAAATTAGTCAGCTTTTCAAGCTTATTAGAATTTTTCCTTCATGATAGCGTCTGTTATGCTCATTGGCTAGGTACACCTGTGTTTTTCAAATAGACGTAGTTCAATTTTCTAAATTAGTAAATACGTTTGATTTATACTTCGTTATAATCATTATAATTACGAGCAACAACGTCGCAGGTATCATAAACAGGCGATGATTGCGATATGCCGCCATTCAACAACTCATTGTCAATATATCCGAACCAAGATTAACTATACAATAGTGTTTTTTATCCTTACTCCTAAGGCTTAGATATGTTCTGAATAAATGCAACGCCAAACAAAAAGTATACGAATAATATAACATCAACGTTAATGTGCATCATTATTTTAGTACAGCTAGGCACACGCGCGTTTTGTGATAAATTTACCTCATTGGAATTGATGTATTTCTACTCATAACTGATGAAAAAGAAATCTATTCTGGATTGTCTGAGAGAAAATCATTTTCAACTTGGTGTTATACTGGCTAAATTACTGTAATCAGTGCAGAGATACGTTAAATTTTATATTTTATTTCCAGGGAATACAGTTTTCAAAAGGTCAACCTTGTTCACTTTTCCCATAGCATTTTTCGGTATTGCGTCAACTACTTTCAGAACTGTGGGAACAGCATACTCAGGTAACAATTTCTTGGTGAACTCCCGAAGTTCAGACAAAATTAATTCCTTCCCTGGATGTAATACGATAATAGCAGCTACCTATAACGTAAAAAATTGGAATATCAATAATAATTTCAGCACAGAAATGCAGGAAATTTTGAATCTGACATACAACTCAATTGATGTTCAGTCACCTACTTACTTTTTGGCCCCATGTGTCATCCGGCAACCCAATCACAGCACAGTCCTGAATATCTGGGTGACTAAGAATCTCAGTTTCGACATTCAGCGCACTGACCTTGTAACCCCCAGTTTTAATAATATCCACTGAACTTCGTCCAAGGATTTTGTACACTCCGTTTTCATATTGTGCAATATCCCCTGAAATTAGCCCGAAGTTGAGGGAGTTTAGATTATTTGCTAGTTCATAAAGTCAATCGCGTTATTTGTTTCTGTTTTTCTCAAATGTCAACATCAGTAGTGTTTACGCAGAAACTTTTCTCCTTTGAACAAATAATTCTACTGAATCAAATTTTCCTTCGAAACTACCGTGTGATATTTACCAGTTTTGAACCATCCGTCGCTCGTAAACGCCTCTTTTGTAGCTTCAGGCTTTTTCCAATATTGGCGAAAAATACCACTACCTCTGACTTCAAGATGTCCATCTATTTTTTTATGTGAACTATTAATCTTGTCCAATCCTTTCGAAGAACCTTGTAGTAATACTTCTGTTTCTGGCCCAGCTGCGTCTGATTTTGTAATTCGAACTTCGATGCCAGGGAGTGGAGTACCAACAGTCCCTGAGTAGTCATATGATTATTATTAAAATGATATCAATAAAAATATGGTTCACTGTTGTTAGCAAAATTATAACATGAAATCTCAGACCTGTCACCAAGAAGCAAGGATAAAAATATATTCTTTTTTTTTACACTCAGGGCATTTTCTCATGAGAAGAAATGGTCAGGTATCAGATGTTATATTATTTATAATGTTACAAAAAAATCTAGTTACCGTAAAGCTATCGACAGGTAAATTTAAAAAAATATCTGAAAACCAATTGTTCTCACGTGAAATGGTCCCTTAGCAATTGCACTTTTTCATTAAGCTAAACGGGTAATGTTGATAATGCTAAGTGATGGGGTTGACCATAATAAAAGTCAACCGTACACCTTAAGAGAATGTCACTTGAATAAAAATGAAGTTACTTGATATTATTTTAATTTAATAGTGTATGTTTAAGTGTATGAATGAAAAAGTCAGTGAACTTATACCAATTATTCAAGTCGATTGAGGTTTATTTTATACAAAAGTATATAAACCGAACTTCACTTAATTTTATTTTTTTGTACAAATTTTTTAATAGTAAACATTGATTATAATAATGTAAAATACAAAATGACAATCATGTTAACTTTTTTACTCAAAGACATGTTTTGCAGTGCCAATGGTTTCTTAAAGGTAGCTCAACTAATTTACTTTAAATTTGGAAACAGTTTCTTGGGTAGTTTATCCTCTTTACGACAATCCTCAAGTTTTTTCGTTTTTAAACATCATGGCCACCATTTGGAATTCAAATTCGATGTTTCGTTCGAAATTTACGAAGATTTTACTTGTCTAACACCAAATATGAAGATCAAAAAAACAAGTAGAATTGTAGGAAAGAGGATAAACTATCCAAGTATACTGTTTTCAAATTTGAAGTAAATCCGTTGAGTCGTTTTTAAGATATCGTCAGCGCATCAAAACATGTCACCAAATGAAACAATTAACCTTATTGTCACGAATAAAGTTTCTAATTGATTCATTTCAATAAAGAAAATAGGGCAAAGAAGCTCGATCTAAATACTTCAAAATAAAACAAACCTCATTTGCATTAAATATTTGATAGTCCAGATATAAATTTCCAAAATACACGCTGTTTTCCAGATGTATATTCGTATATATCGTCTTAACTGAAAGCTTGAATTCATGAAGTTACAAAATCAAGTGTACGTTCGATCCTTGGCTGATTAACCCCTCATGCTAAATCAATCACTCGCTGCAATAAAAAATACAGCCAAACATTATTCCAGACAGACTTTCGTTAAAAAATCATGGTCATCAACTGACATTTTGTAATACATTCTGAGATACCACGATCAGTATGTTATTAATTTATGCTCCATTAAAAAATCTTTCACCTGGTATACGTGGGCCATCCACTGGATTCGAGAGTGCCATACCAATTTCGCTCATTCCATATCTTTCCAATAAGCGGTGACCTGTGATCTCCTCCCATCTTTCAAATATAGGACGAGGAAGTGGTGCTGATCCACTGACCATTAATCTACAAATGTTTAACATTTATCAATAATGTATTTATCCGGCGATTAAGAACTTTGACTTCTGCATGAAGTGTTGATTTGATCAAATTGATGAGTATAAGTGTAGAATATACGTATAGAAATCATTTTTTAAACAAAAGTAAAATTAGGTTGTCTTGCAACTGAAGAATATAAAATTTCCTGAGGATATGAGATTTACTAGAACGGAAACATAATTCTTCCCCTACTAAAAACTGTTGGAAAGTGTGAGATGTGTAGTGTAACTTGAGAGTTTGTACTGGGCAGAAATAAGTATCATATTATTAGTACAATACTAGTGATGGATTACAGGAGAAAGAGAGAACATTCTGAATTCCGAAGAATCAGCCAAATTTCACCACAATTCATTGAATTATCCAAATTCAAATTCCCTGTTTCAAGATTTTCCTTGGGAGTTATAGACGCCCCGTAGATTGCGAATTTGTACAGATTGTTTAGAACAATTACAAATTTTAGTAATGAGTATTTTAAATTTGAAGACATATATTATTCTGGTGTTTATATAGTAATTCAAACTCTCAGTAAAAGATGAACAGTTGCGTTACCATGTGATCCCGTAATAGATCGGGAGATGATGACAGAAAGTCCCGACTCATTTTTTACAAGTATGGCACCGTTTCAGGCGTTGAATTACATAATTAATGCAAGGGAAATGATAGTCATAGCACTGGTCCTCAGGGCGTAATTGCATGATGAAGTATCGACCTTGTCGCATAAATTATGAGTTTTTAACGATTTTTACACAAAGAATCTTGAATTTTCGGGTAGTTCATGGAAAAAAATCGGCCGGATGCAAAATTCCCAACTCACGCAGTGCAGCTTACAGCTCGCCATACTAATCAAAATAGGTAAGTTCTTTTTTTCTCAACTATTTTTTACAAGCTCACATTTGTTTCAACTAATTGTTTTCGTGATAAAAAATCATTTCGCAACTTTCAAAAAATCTACTCCTTTGCGGTAGTGAGGCGACTATTTAGACCCGTCAAAACGGCATGGTGTAGCGATTTTCGTGAATTTTTACTTGGAAACAATTAGTTGTAACAAATATGAGCCTGTAAATAATAGTTAAGAAAAAAAAACTTGTTTCGATTAGTATGGCGGGCTGAAAGTCCCACCGCATAAGTATGGCATTTTGCTTCCTCCCGATTTTTTTCTATAAACTACCCGAAAATGCAAGATTCTTTATGTTAAAAATCGTTGAAAACTCATAATTTATGCGACAAGGTTTCACGTTTCATGAACAAGGAATCCTTGTTCCTCAAGGAAGGACTATGAATACGGGTGTTAGTGTCCTCTAGTTTTTCGACATGAATTAAACGAATCATTGTATCTCATGATCTCATAATCTCATGATAAACCGTGTTTGATTGTTACATAATGTATTTCCGAAAATAATATTGTGACAAATACTGAAATATTATGCTATTTTATTTAGGTACTCTATGTCAGCTATCTTGTTGAGAAAAAGTGAACAATTTTTGGTGTTACATGTAATTAGTGAGCTGACCTAATTTTGGTGCTGCATACTGTGTGAATGTATTCCTTCATCTTGTCATTTTTGTTAAACCGTTGCTCGTATTCCTGTATGAGCTTTGCGTAGATTGTAGGCACTGCCATAAAGACGTTGACTCTTTCTGTATTTTGTACGTTGACTGCCAGCAGTTGAGTCCAAACACTAGATGCATCAAACTTAGGTAGCATAACACATCGCGCTCCAACGTGTAGTGGACACAGAAGAACATTTACTATCCCATGTATATGATAAAGAGGCAGTGTGTGTAAAATTATATCCTTTTCTGTCCATTTCCATGCATCGACCAGTGAAGACACTTGTGACTGTATATTCTTATGGCTTAGAACCACACCTTTGCCAATTAATGTTACAAGTAATTATTAGTAGTCAATGTTTTGCTATATGTCTAGAGTTAGCTTTTAAGTAGTTCATACATGTAACAACATCGCTGCTAGCCCTGTATTGATATAGATTCACATCTGGATTCAAGGAGGTTGGCTGGTCAAAAATCGAATCTTTTTCTTAATTTTATTAAGAAACGGTCATAAGTACATTGAGTATTCATCAAAGTTCAGACTATCGTATTCGTAAAACATGAAGATCTTTTTAAAAATGAAAAACTGGAAAATACTGACATTTTAAATAAAAGCAGATATGGATGTTTTGTTTTAAACTGCTTCAAACGTGTTGAGAATCTAGTGAATCCGTTAGATTTCAATCTACAATGGCTCATTTTATTCAATAAACTATTTTCGACCCAAGCATCACTCATCAATCAAGTCAATATTGCAATGTGTGGATCATAATGAATATCGATGCAATGTCGTAAAATTAAATATTTGAAGATACTATCTGATAAAGAAAAAATATTTCACTGAATTTATGAATAGTACTCTTCTGAATAACATAAGCCATCATACAGTGCAATTGAACAAATCTACTAAAAATTTATAATAATAAAAACACGAATTGAATACAATCTGATTCAATATTTTTGCATATTCAAATTATATTACATCTAATGTAATTGAAAGCACATTTCACATCTAAATTTTTAAAGAAGTATCTAGTATTGAATTTAAATCACAATACACTTACTCGTCATTATATTTATAATATATAATGAATAAAACATTAAAATCTGGGTAATAATTTATTGAAAATTAAACATGTATACTTAAAATTTGTCATGAAATGCCTAAATTTTTTGCTAGCGAAAAAAGACTTCTTGACTGCAACCAACTCCAAGTATTTAATTAAATAAATTTTACCTTTCGGTTTGCCAGTAGTGCCAGAGGTGTAGACAAACAAGGCATTGCTATTATTGTAGAAATCGCCATCCATACCAGCTTCAGGTAAATCTCCTATTTCGTATTCGAAATGTCCCCTATTATTGGCCTTTTTACCATCAAATTTCAAAGCCAACATTCGCAAAGTATCATCAAGAACAATTAACTGTCGATTTGAACTTTTCGCTATAGGCTCAACAAGAGGCAAAAACTGTGGAGTTGTGACAAGCACCTTAGCATCCGAGTCGGTGATATAGTATTCAAGAATAGACGCTGGGTGAGCAGAACTAAGTGGAACAGCTAGAAAAAGTTGTTACACATTAACCCGAAACTCACCTAAAACCACAATCGTAAACAATACTTATTAATTCTACCATTAAAATAGAATGTCGGATTGATATTGAAACTCAAACCACAAGATCAATCCCACTCAAGTTACAGTATCAAGTATACAAGGTCTATGAAGGACTTTAACGTTAGTTTTTGTATCTTCTGTGCGTTATGGAATCAAAATTCAAATATTTCCAAAGAATATTGAACAATTTACACGAGTTAGAAATTGTTGTGAAAATTGCAAAATTTGAAATTTTCTAAGACATTCAAAAGTACCTAAAATCACGCTACAGTGGACTGCCTTTTTACGGAGACTAACGTATCATTTAAGGATGGACAGGCATGTAGATCGAAATTGTGCTCGGTCAATGAAAATTAAACAAATTGTTCTCACTTTTATTTCAAACACTTCTGTAAAGTTTGGAAGCAATTGTCTTTCAATCTTTCGGGATTTTACATTAATTCTTATGGCAAACTGTCGGACTCGTTGAGACTTTACAGATAAGAGGAATAAAATTTACAAGGTGAAAGTTAGTAACGTTAACCTAACGCAATATTTTTTTAAAGAATTACTCTCGTTTGTAAAGGAGTAAAATTTGCAAAAAATTATTGGGTTTTGCGATATATTACAATCCACTAATTTTCAGATGGTCTAAAGTTGGAAAATAACGATTTTTACTAAAACTACATCGTTGCATTAGTGATGCAAACTTCAACCTTAGTGATACTTTATGATTGGAGTATTCTATTCTTCATTATTAACAATATATTCTATTTTGTATGTGCCTGAATTTACGATCGATCAAGTTCGATCACAAACTTAAATCACCCCCAATACTAAGTTCGGATAAGAAATTTTCAAAGTGAAAGTGAAACCTAATTAGCCATTTTATTTCAAACTAAAAAGTTATGGAATTAAGGCTAATTGCATTGTCCTATTCTTTCAAAAACGCAACTCTTCGATCGAGGTTGATGAATAGAAACGTCAGGTATATTATCCTGTAACTTGTGAGAACTTACCAATTTGGCCACTCATCCAACATGCCCATTGTGTGATGACATAGTTTGCATCATTTGGCATCAGAAAAGCTACTCTTTCTTGTCGAGATGCAGACACAGCCTGCGTTATCTGATTAGCGAACTGTCTTGAACTAAGGTACAGGCCTCGATAAGTATAATCACCATGTGCATCACGCAGGGCTGTTTTATCTGCGAATCGTGATGCGTGTTTAAACACAGGAACTACATCACTTCCTATCTGCAACAAAAATTTACCCTGAAGACATGCTTCCCTTCTGCGCATAATTAAATTATCCAATTTTTCACTCAAAAGGGTAGGAAAGTTCATTTTAGAATCGTTAACTTTCAAATTCGATTTGTCTAAAAACTCAACAAGATTAGAAATTCGCCCGTGAAAGATGGTACCGAAGCTAGGTTGGATAATTTAGAATCAGTATGTTCTTTTAATCGGTCTTGTATTCGAACATAAATCGAATTCAACTATCAGGTTGATGTATTGTTTGTATGATATTATACATCTATGTACAAAATATCCTGTAATACATTTACGACTATTGGTTGTCACAATGATCTCTTTGTTTTTTTATCAAAAGACTACTCATGCTGATACAAAAAAAAAAAACAGTCACATGGTCAACCCAGAGCCAAATTCTCTGGGCCAGAAGAGAAAAACATTGCTGGGTGCCAATAATGCACTTATTTATACCGTGGTAAAACGCATATAGTATAACAATCACGTGGCTGGCGTTGGTTTAAGCAGAATCACATGACAATGAAATTCATTGCTGAGATGTTATATGCTTGCAACTAATTGAGCATGAAGAAAGAATGGGAATACAATGGACAAAATACCAACTACCAGTATTTTTATTCATCCGATTTTCAACAGATGTATAAATCACTTGCAAAGAACATACGAGTTTAAAAATATTTATATATTATTAGAATCTTTCAAGGTACTGGATATATTTTTTATTTGCAATATATATCAAATATTTTCCAAATACTGTAGAAATATCTTTACATAAATTTGCTGATACAGTATTAGCGAAAAAAACTTTCGAACACCTGCGTGAAAATTTTGAACAATATTATACAAATAAGTATATCTTTATTTACGTTAAAACTATTTTATGTTGCATTGTCAATGGCTACTTTAATATTATCAGACATTTATTGAACCTTTCACGAATTTATTCAAATATTATAAACACACTGCATCTTTGTAGAATGATGTTATTCAAACAATTGCAGAATATTAACAAGCTACTTGAATAACGTAGACATGCAAATAACTAAATTTATATTGCTGTGTGTTTTTTTCCAAGATAAGTTAACATGTAGATAACAATACTGTATTTCTAGAGGACTGATATGTATTAGATTAATTCTAAAATGCATTGGTTATTTAAATAATGTATGATGATAAATCAAAATATTAACTTAACAACAGCATGCTATTTTAAAGTGAAGAGCTGAAATGTAGTTTGATAAACATAAGAACATGCTTAGGTAAAGGTAAGAGGCAGACCATTCATTTTACCTGGGTATTTTCATTCGATGAGTTTACAGCTGCAAATGTTTGCTGCAGGCGTCGGATTACCACAGATGATCTTGTCCCAGGACTGGCAAAAAAAGGAAACCTACTTCCCAAGAGGGAACTCATTTTGTATGTCAGTGCGCAGATGAGATCACTTCAAAAGAGCTGTCAGACATAAATTGAAGGGTTCGCATGTTAGGAACACTAGTTTTGTAGGTATATGAGGAAAAAGTTGAGACCGAAAAAACAAAGAATCGAAGAAACGGGATAAACGTGATAGCTGTGCAAAAGGCACGTAATTGGAATTCATCGAAGGAAATTTATATTCGATTAACTGAGGCATTCAAAGTTTGACGTTAGCTAAGTATGAAATGAAATACTTATTGAAAAATAAAAATACATACCAAAAATTTTGCCGCACCGTCCAACTGCCGCCGAATTACGTCATGCTTTGAAAGTTGTAAATATAAGGTATATTAAGGTATTCAGCACGAATATATAAGGTGTAAAATCGTTTAATATTTTTTCACGTCTCAGTGACGCAAAACTACATGAAAATACGATAATTACCAAGCATGTTTCTGTTTTTTATCCTAGATAAATATGTTCCATATATCGTCAATTGAAAGTCAACGATCTTAACTCCAGACGCAGATTGTATTTTTCTTTTATTTATAATTTTTCAGCCTCAAATTATATAGATCAGTATCGTATGTACATACGGATTTTCATGTGAATTAAATAGAGACCGGCTGCACTGGTATCCGAGGAACACTTTTTTTTTAACATCGATTCACGTACAGCATACAAAACATCATTGCTGTTCGACTTAACCTACGTTCGTCTCGGGAAAAGACTGCGCAACTACTTATGACTAGATTGACCAAAGTGAACGTAAACCAAGGAAAATAAGACTTGCAGATAACTAGTCCCAACAGCCAATGAAAGGATAGAAAAAGATAGCCAATCGTTGTAAGCGTTCAGGGCTAACAGTTTTTATGCATCCTCAGTCAGAGCCATCACATCGCGCAAAATGTATATGAAGTGACGAGAGAAACAGATATATATTAGGGTTACTCCGTCTCTCTCACTCTGCATTTGATTGGCTGAGAGGAAACGTATCGGCCAACCAGGTTGTAGAGCGAGAAAGACAAGCTGTACATGGGATAAGTGCTCTATCTCACTCTTCTGCCGTACTATCTGTACACGCAGGCTACCCCAGTAGTATATGCTTTTAGAGAACCACCATTTCGTAAAAATACGACAGAATGAAATTACGGTAACGTGGATTTTAGTGACTTTTCCGACCATTCCGTTCCGTTACTGAGGATTCCGGTGGTTCGACCCTACATGGGACAGAACCAGTAGCATGGGATCCCGATGCTAAATTGAGTCGGCATAGCAGAATACTGTAATTTTCCGCTAACCCTTCGGCTTCAGTACTATGACTCTACCCGCGTATCAACTTCCATAAGGTTTAGCAGTCTTTATTAATCCTCAGCCAGCGCATCTGCATTAATGTACTTTATGTTATATTTTACTGAAGCTCACCTTCATTTATGTAATTATTTATATTGGGAACCCTGAATTGCATAAGTGCAGACGTCTTATGTGTTGCTATGAGAGATCCACTCTACCTCATCTTCTTTGCTCATTGCCTCAACTGGCTCTACCGATTGTTGTTTCCCGCGAGAATTGTGACATTGTGTGAATGGCAGCGATGGTGGAAAGAGATTTTCTTAATAAGTTAACGAAATTGTTTCTTCGAGTGGTATTTCAACTTTCATATCAACTAATTTCGTAACAATGACGCGGTCTAAAAATAATCTAGTTCAGGCTAAGCCGACATGGTTAGGTGTCGTTAAGAAATGTAGAAAAAAAAATCCATTTACGGTTACGTACAAAACTTACGAGTAAGTAGTGTAAAAGTTTTCTTGAACTCAATTATTCCCTGCAAACTTTCTAAACCTGTCAATCATAGAATACTAATTTGATAAACTGAGCAATTATTCATTGAGTGACTGATTTTGCGTTAGTAAACACATATGTATAACTTATCACAGGGGGTTTGAATTTAACGGCACAAGAGCACGGGTCGGCGATTTCGTTTTGGTAAATGCTGACAGTGATGAACCTGATACTGTGGAAGGATGTGATGTAGCAAGAATAGAACATTTATTTGAACATTGTGAGTCTTTGGAATAATCGATAGCTGAAAAATCGGTATTGATCAGAATTAAACATTTTGTATATGTTGATTGTTATCCAGCAACAAGAAAAAATGATAAGCATAGAGCAAATGTGCAGTGGTACTCGAAGCCGATGAAACTACCTGCGAGTGTCGATAAGGATTACATAGATGAGATTTATGAAGTCGTTGAAGACCATAGAAAATTTACCAACAATGTCAGCATTGAAACGATATATCGAAAGTGTCACGTAAGTTAGAAAACGGTTTATAATTTTATTAAACTCACATGTATGGTTTTCTCAGTATCTTTTAAGCACAGAATCAATATTAATAACTGTAACTTGAATAACAAATGTTACAGGTAATCTATGCATATCAAGATGCAATACCTAAAGAAGTACATGATGAGAATAGAAGCTATGGAATAGTATTTGTCTGTCGTTACAGACTATGTACAAGAAATTCTCAATTTCATATTGAACCAGTATTGAATGTTGATGAGATATCGTTGGATCCTACTCAGAGTAAATCCTACCCTAAAAATGATGAAGCAGACAAAAATAGAGTGAAATATATGCCAAATACAATTATTACTGATGAGCCAAGTGATTTATCAAGCACGAAAAAAATATCACAGGAAGTTGAAAGCAGAAAAGAAAAACAACTTATTACATCGAAGTCTAAATCTGCTGGGTCAAAAAGTAGTTTGCAAAGCAGATCTGCATTACAACAATTTTCTACTAACAATAATTCTAAAGCTTCTAGCACTCTGTCACCTACAAGAGATGCTTCCAGTATGTATCAAAATTCGAATATTAATAATTCTCCAAAATCAACTCCAAGAAAAAATCCTCTCAGAAGTAGTAGGAGAAGTGAAGTACCGTTGACTAACACTTGCATCACCACCTTGAGATCTAGGCCAGATAAACATCGAACTCCTTCCAAAAATGATATTAACAACGAAGTAATAGAAAGTACTCCAATTAAAAGCGAGTTAAATTGTACACTGCGAAAACGTCGAGCTTCTAGTGATAGTAACAGCGGAGAAAGCTTAGAACCAAGAAGTCGAAGCAGCTCACCCGAAATTGTGTCAGTCGGTAAGGTTTATTTAAATTGTTTAAACTTTATTATAATCTAGTATTATTTGCTATATACAATTCTCATTTTTTTAATTCTATTCAACAGGCCCTCCAGCAACTTACAAGCTTTGTCAGTTAAGTGGACATAATTTCATAATAAAGACACCAATCGATATTCAGAGAAAGGAGACAAAAAACTTAAACGACTTAGATATATCGAACTTACTGTTGTCCGATGATTCCGATAATGAACCAATAATTGACAAAATTAAAAGAACCGACTCAAAAATTGTAGCAAGATCAAAATCAGGTGACACTGGCTTTGAACTATTGCATACACCGATAAAAAATGTTGAATTATTGGACAAAATGAATGAGAATACTCAATTAGAGACTCCTAAAAGTGCACGACGCAATTTGTCACAGTGTTTGGAGAATGGAAATGGTTGTGACGCACGCAAAGACTTACTCTTGAAAAAAATGGCTGAAAAACGCGAAGATGCTTCGTTACGAATAAAGCTCTGTAGATCATCTGAACGGAGTAACTATAGAATAGATTCTGATTCAGATGGCAGCGTTAACAATAAAACGAGAATACGAAATATTCCATGTACTCCAAAAAGTATATTAAAAGTTAGTTCTAGAAGACCAAACACACCAAGTGTTCACTTTGATAATCATCCTGAGATAAACGAATATTCACCAATCTCTAATCTAACTGAAAAACTGACTAGAGTAGAAATAAAATTAGAGCGTGTCGAGATCAAAAATATTAGAAAATTAAATTCTAAATATTCGGATGGCTGGACTGTTGATTATCCGCCACGCAAAACAGCTGGAACCATCAGCAAAGGTCATAAAACTGTTCACTGCGATGAAGATGATGATGATAATATTCTTGTCAAAAATTCTCCTAGCAACAAAACAGCATACCCAAGATCTACAGATGACAATAAAGTCATTCGTGTGTCTACAAGATCAAATGAAACTCCCACGAAACGCAGTCATAAAAGTAGTCATTCGAGCGAAAATAACGACGATCCAGATTTTGCTAGAGTGACTCCTAGACGTAGAACGAAGAGTTTAAAATATTCGGATCATTATGTCAAAGATAGTCCGTCAACAAAAAAAACAAAATCTCCCAGCAAACGTATTTGTAAAAATATTAATTATAACGAAGAGACAAATAATGATGATACAAATTTAAATGAAGAGATGAACCGTACAATGGACAAAATGGAATGGAGTGATAGTGAAGTTGTTGAATCTAATGAAGAAAATTATCCCAACGGAACACTAAGAAAGACTACATGCTCAAAATATCTTATCATCGAAGACAACAATAAAAGTAGAAATGTTGCTAATGATCATGGAATTTTAACCGATAAACAGAAAGCATTGAAGCTGGTATCAAAAGAAAACAATGACAAGACTAGTATTGCCACAATCAAAAATGAAGATCTTGCATTGACGCGAACACCCAGGAGATCTAGAAGAACTCTGAGTACTCAAGATGATGTATCGACTCCCAATCGAAGAAACGGGAAATTAGACTATAAAGAAATTGAACCAAACAGGCCAAGGCGAAGCGTCACTGCACCAAAACTTCAAACACCTTCGAAATCTGTAAAAACTGGTTTACTAACGCCATCTATGCAACAACGCAACATATGCATTTCCCAGCCCTCGACGCCTCTGCAGGAAGCCAGAGCCCGTTTACACGTCAGTGCTATTCCCAAGTCTCTGCCATGCAGGGAAGAAGAGTTCAATAACATTTATACATTTCTAGAAGGAAAACTGACGGACAATAGTGGAGGGTATGTCCTTTTATTGCAATTTTTTCTATTATTCATTTAATTGAATAATGTAGAATTACTAAATTAAGTAATCTCGGTAATAGGATATCCTCGTACATATGACAGGTTTTCATAGACACTTTTTAAAACATGCAAGTAAAAATAAGAAAATGTGATAAAAAATGTGCTAAGTAGAACACTTTTAAATACGTTCAACGTTTTTGTACTTTTAATTGTTTAATGCGTTATACATGATATTCACATCATTTTCCATTGCGGTAAAATGCTTGAACAAATTTTTTTGTTTCACTGTATAACTGTAATATTTTTGGAAAACCATAACGTTCTTTTAAAAGAGCAGAACAATCCTGGTAGGAATCTTGCTCTGAATAACTGTGACTTCATGAATATTTTCATAGTTTTTTGAAAAAAATTCAATTCTAATAGCGACGTTTCTGAAACTCTTTTCTCATTACAGTTGCCTCTACATAAGTGGTGTACCTGGCGCAGGCAAAACAGCGACCGTAAATGAAGTAATACGATGTTTGAAAAAATCAGTGTCCAAAAATAAACTTGATCGTTTCGAATTCATTGCAATTAACGGTATGAAGTTAACTGAGCCAAGGCAAGCTTACGTCGAGATTTTGAAGCAATTGACAGGAAAGAAAGCTACATGGGAACAAGCTCATGAGCTTCTTGACAAGAGATTCACAAGGGCTGCGCCAAGGAGGCTCATGACTTTACTACTCATCGATGAGGTATAGAGAACGCTTAAAAATGAATGGTTTTAGTTTCTTGAAAGAGGTAATATTACATAATTAATCAATCAACAGATTAGATTCAAACACTTTACACTGTTTATCCGAATCTAGCTTGATATTTTGTGCAACAAACGGCAAGACGTAGTCTACAACTTGTTAGATTGGCCTGCTAAATCGACTGCTCAGCTTGTAGTAATTACAATTGCCAATACCATGGATTTGCCTGAAAGAGTTTTAATGGGACGTGTCACATCTCGATTGGGTCTTACCCGATTGACATTTCAACCCTATACTCACAAACAGCTACAGGAAATAGTTGTTACTAGATTAAATGATTCAAATGCGTTCAAAAGTGAAGCCATACAATTAGTCGCTCGGTAAGTTATAATTACTGTTGCAGCCCCCTTAAAACCGGCAATCAGTTCTAAACATTCTCTACATACATTGAGAGTAGCTTGAATTGATGAATTTATCATCAGCTAAGTGTAATCTTGTTTCTGCGCAGGAAAGTAGCTGCTGTATCTGGTGATGCAAGAAGGGCGTTGGATATTTGTCGGCGCGCAACTGAATTAGCAGAAGTAAATGGATCGGATATTGTGTCAATTCAAGACGTTAATGAAGCCCTAACGGAAATGATTGCCAGTCCAAAAGTTCAAGCTATAAGGCATTGCTCAGAAATGGAGCAAATGTTCCTACAGTCTGTTTGTGCAGAAGTTGGACGTACGGGTGTCGAAGAAGTCATTTTTAAGAACATTTATAATCAGCTGATATCACTCTGTTCTCTAGAAGGTAGCTTATTTCATTGAATATAAGAGTAATACTTTATTTACATCCATTGTATTGTGGAAATCAATTATTAGTGCATTGTTCTACAAAGTTGATTGTATATTAAATGCTCATTTTTTATAACAGGTCTAAAGGTGCCTACAGTGACTGAAGCTATTACAATTTGCACGAGACTCGGTGCTTCTAGGTTGTTAATATGTGAACATTCGAGAGCAGATATACATCAAAGAGTCCTGTTAAATATCTCGTCGGATGATGTCCATTTTGCGATGCGTATAACTGACGTTTAGTTTTTTAAAAAATGATCACACATTATCGTTGCCCAATAGTATTTTATGTTGATTCGTTTATATTTAAGGTAATTTGTGTGTGCCATGTTTTAGTAAAATACGAAATTGTGAATATGATTGATTTTTTCTTTTACTCTTGTGACTAGCCAAACTTGTGCATTCATAGTATAAATATTGTCAATATAGTAAAACCATTAATATTTGATGTATAAAAGTAATTGTATTTTCGTATGATAATATACATATTTTTATTTTCGTAGTTTCAGTTGTATTGATTACCAGAATTGGAGATTTAGTGTGTATGCCCATACGTTTAAGAAAACATTGGAGGAAGTATGCGTACGTACCTTATTATCAAGGAAAAGTTCCCTTGTACTTCACAAATGTATTTCAAACGATTGATAAAAAGTTTCGGAATTAGAACCACCAAAATAATTGAATATTATTGTTTTCGGTCTGATTCTAATTTTTTCAATGGCATTTCGCTTGCTGACGAGATCCTAACAAATTACCCGAGACAGATTCAAAAAATCTTAAATAATAGTAGAGTTATAATGCGTAAATGTGATTGTTAAAATTTTCTTCATGTGATCATACTCTTTGATGTAATCTTGATGGTGAACAAAATAAGCCCAAAAACACCAGAGTTTAAAAATGTACTGGCTATACATCTCAACCAAAAGTGAGTCTCGTCGACAATATTTAATACTTTGTGATAAGATAAAAATCGACAAAAAATGGACCACAGTAAAAACGATAAGAAAATTGAATTGAAATAATAATAATAATATCTAAAAGATATCAATAAATTGTTCAAACAAAACATTGTATAACAAATTTGCAGGGGATGTTTTTTTTTTGTCATGTGAAATGAATTCGTTAATTTTTCTGAATACACATGAATTTTTAATGAATTTTCTAATTATATTGAAATTTCCGTTTTCAAAAATTTGTAAAAGCTGTATTTACGTAATCATTTGTTCAATGCTCCGGAACCTTCTTAATTTTATGTACAACGGTTTACGAAAACGTATCCAAAATTCATAATTTTATGTACAACGTTTTTACGAAAACGTATCCAAAATTCATAATTTTTCATTCATTTTTCAAAATTTTCAAATTTCAATACTATGAGGATTCCTTAGAAATTCATGTGGTCAGAAAAATCAATTATTTCATCTCACATGATAAAAAGAAACATTCCCTGAAAATTTGTTGAACAATGTTTTGTTTAAACAATTTATTGATAACTTTTGGGAATTGTGATCATGCGAATTTAATTTTCTTATCATCTTTATTGTGGTGGATTTATTTTCCGATTTTTATCTTATAAAGTATTCGATATTGTCGACGAGAGTCACTTCTAATTGAAAATGTATAGCCAGCATATCCTTGATCTCTGCACGTTATAATTACACAACCTATTAGCAAATTGTTGATACATTAGTTTGTGTTATTCGAATTTGCTAATACTCATTTAATCAAGTAACAGAAATCTATTATTCGAATTCACTATCATTATCGCAAATCACATTGCTGGAGAAATTTCCCAACTCTTGATTTAGACAGTGAAGCTGATTCATATTTAAGGCTATGGCCAAATGTGTGTTCTGATCACTGATCTCTACTATATACTGTAGATCAGTGATTCTGATACGCATAAAATATGAAAATCAGAGAACTAGGATGACAGCGTTGATAAACCCGGAACAAACCACTATCTTCAGCTTCAGTCCTTCAGTCGACGCCTTGCTTGGAACAATCATACAGTAAGAATTTGATTATGCCGCCAAGAGAAATGGTTTTCCGTGAGTCGTGCCTCATGCGAGGCTTCTAGAATTACAAAATGGCGGTTGATCCGTATATTATTTATTTTGGTTTGCTTATGATTCCGTGAGTTTCGAACTATTAAAACTACCCGACATTCAAAGTAAGTGAAATGCAAGTTTTAAAATTGCTTCCTGAATATCCTAACACCTCTATAAGTAATACATGCATTTGCATTGCATTTGTCAACATGTAGCCTCTTTACGGGCCAAAAAAGGCAATAGTTTTTCACGTTCAAGTACCTTGGACTAATGTACATTCTATTTTTCAGACACGACTACAACTCCGGTTGGAAAAATGGATGAAAATGACGTGGAAGTTTTATCGGTACCATCGAAAAAACACTGCGGCCTCAAAATGCCACTCTCGAAAGCAAAATTGGGTCACAAACGGCGTAGGTCATTGACTCCCATGCGCCCTATTGCGATCGCGCCAAAAACGAATTTCCCAAGGGGTGTTCAAAATGTGGAACTAAGTCAAAGCTTGGCCATCAAAAATGAACCCGGATACATTACCATAGTACCGAGAGTTAGTCAAATTGCATTAGAAAATGACAGTAACAAGTCAGTCGCAGTAATTGATCAATATGAGATTTTGGATTCCTTATCAACACCCCAAAATCCAAAGCGCATGAAAGTCAGTGGAACTGAAGACATAGTTACGCAACTCGTTATAGTCCCAAATCAATCTCTAGATGCTTATAATACGATTCTGATCACAGATAATGATGACAAAATTTTATGTAAAAAAAAAACACATCCACGCGAGTACACGATATTGAAAAATGATCTTTCTAACAATGGTATATTACAACAATGCAACTTTACTACAGATAAATCAAACACAATTAATTGTACATTTTCAGTACCACCAAAATTTGACCTTGTACTTCAGGATCAAATTTCAGTCTCACAAACTGATGAAAAGACTAATTGTAATAATGTATATAAAACTATTCCAACAAAGTCAAAGTCATCTTCTCATAGTTCCAATGCCTCAAACTCTGCTAGTAGTAAAAGTAGAGAATCTAAACTGTTAATTTATGGAAATACAACATCCAGTAAGGAAATCGACAAATCACAGTCATCGAATGCCGCTACAATTCAATCTTCAGACTCCGTGGACTCATTGAAATCTAGATCTCAAAAGCCTGTTGTAATCATGCAGCAATTACTATCGCCTGCAAAAAGAACAAGTTCAATTAAAGGGAAGCAGACATCGACAGCAGACTTAAGTAAAGTAACACCGATAAATGCACAGAGTATAAATATGGAGATGAAGAATTCATCCAAACATACATCGCCGCCAAAATCGAACGAAAGTTTTTATAACTTAAAAACAATGAATCCGAACGCAACTAGGATAAACAATTACGAACATGAAACTGATTTCTTATTGAAAAAAGAATTCCCTATCATCAGCAGCAGTCAAGTTGACTCCGTGTTGAAAGCCATAGACATGCAAGGTACAAACAAGGGAATCATCTCGAACGACACCTCTAATCACACTAAAAAGGAAACGGGAGAGAAAAGTTCAAATGATGGCCATTTGCTGCCTTACATTCAGGTAAAATATTTTAGTAACACTATTTCATTCTTGTCAAATGTTTTGTACTTCGTATTAGTAACAATTTCCGGAAATCGTAACATATGAAATAAATACAAGTACAAAACTTACTTGAAACTTATTACTACAGTCAATACACGCAAGTTTGAAAAATGAAATGACATGCAATGATGTCTTTAAGACATCAATCCAAACTTATTATTCAGGGCTTTGAGTTGTTTTCAAAGATTTTATGCATGATATTGGCTGTATTTGATAAAAAAGAAGACCACGACATAATGACAGAGGCATCAGGAATTTGTTGTTTCTTCCGACCTGAGCTCCAAAAAATGGGTCCACTAATGACGATTTAGAATCGTTGTAGAAACCTTTTTTAATTTGTTCATCTTTAGGGTGCAGCAAAACTACTTAAAAATGGGAATACGTACTGTGCAGATACAGTTACGAATGATTCGATCCGATTTCAAACAAACCGACCTACAAAACGACTTCAATTCGAGGAATCGGTGGAAAATAATTCCATGGTAATCCGCAGCACTGTTTTGAATAAAATGATGATTCATGATAAATGTATTTCAAACTAAAGATTAATTCGATCAATTTTAAACATTCTTTACGAATAAAAATGATTTCCACACTTCACTAACAGACGATAGAAAAATTGACGGACACTCTACAATGTTACAAATGCAAGGATTGTTGTTACATGAGTTTGAATGAGGTGCTTATTTTTGAACACATCAAAAAGGAGCATATAAACGAATCTAGGAGCAAAGAAAAGAAAATGTTCAAATGTCCAGGCTGTTCAAATACTTTTCACCATGAAGCCTCACTCTTCTCTCACATTGTGCATGATCATGAGGTAAACAGTATAGTTGTATATTATTCATATTTCAGTTGAATCTGTGATTATTTGAGAAAAATTTGATTTCAGGTACATGAAAGAGAGGCTCAATTCATGGTTGAACAATTGTTTTCCCAGCAAACTTTGGCAATTGTCAACAAGAATCAAAAACCATTTTCTGAAATCGGTACGGCAAAAACGAATAACAAACAAATTCTCATCACAGAAATATCTAATAAATTTCTTGAAAACGACAGTCAGGTACAGTCTCTTTTGGTTTCAAATCCAAGAGTGCTCACCTCATTTGAGGACATACAAACTACCTCAAAGTTATCAAAGAACAACTTATTGGTTGAAAATACCGAGTTGCAATGTATGCAAAACATGAATAATATGCCGGTATCAATAAGAGAACCTATAGAGACAGTTGACATACAAGATCTTACTTTTTTGAATGACAATAAAACATTTCCAAACAAATCTAATGGGCAGCAAAATCAAACAGTTGAAGTAGTTGAAATCAAGAATGGTGACAGTCCCGAGAATCTAAATTTTCTTGAGCTCAAAAATAGTCAACGCCATTTTGAGTTTGTTAACTTCAAAAACGATAAGGAGGGTGAAGGGTACTTGCAAGAGGATGATACAGTGGATAGAGGAATTTCAGATTCAGAAATAGAACTCGGTGGTCTTCCAGCATCAAAATTGATTGTAGAAAGCCCCAGGTTAGAGGCCAAAAGCTTAAAACCAGAGGTGAAACCAAAAAGTAAAGGGAGGCCTAAAGGCTCTAAGAGTCTTTCCAATAAGCCGCAAGCTGTCAGTGTAAAACAGGGATACAAGTAAGCCCCTAAACCCCAAAATACTTCCTAAACCTAACATACAAGCATACATCATCATGCATTATTAACCCAATCAAAATTTAAAATTTCAACTGTATTAAACCCAACCAGTTTTATAAAATTAGTTAACTTGTGCTTCAAATAAAACTTGGACAATTTATTGTAAAAAAGTCATACAAAGTTCAACAAATTCATATTCTAGACAATTTCAATATACGTGCTTTATAGTCCTTGTGGATATCAAGGTATTATTTCAAAATTTTTTTATCTCAAAACATTTCGATAGCAGCAGAGGTGATTTATTTAAACAGAAATGTAAGTAAATTCTGTGACATATAACGCAATTTTATGCTCACCAAATCACTTTTAAGCAGGTATACATGAGTAAATGAAAAGTGGGTGAACTTTGGGAATTTATATCTTGGTAACAAATTACTCAATTGATTTGAGTTCGTTTTATTCGAAATTATATTGATCAACCTTCATTTACATATTCTTTTTATTAGAATCAATTAATAAAATGTATTGTTATTAGGAACCCGAAATCAAAAAGATATTGCTAGTCCCATAATGTGTTAACAGCTACACCCTTAAGTTTTTTAACATTCAAAATATCTATTAACAGATGTGAAATAGAAGATTGTGGAGTACGTATGCTGGTGCAGGAAAACATTGTGTATCACCAGAAATGTCACGTCACTGGGGCAGTTCCATGCACTATCAGTTATCAGTGTCCTGAATGTGCAGAATTTAAGAGTAATAATTGGAATAATTTGGCTGGTCACTTATGGAGATCGCATATAATAGATATGGAATTGCACTGCTGTGACTTGTGCAGTTATAAGACACCTAGGTATATTTATTTTCAACCAAATTTATGTGAGTTTCTGAGAGAGTTTCATTTATGTGAGACCGTCTAAAAGCCAAATTAATTGATACACGTATAACTGATCTATAACGTTCTGTACCACACTCACAGCTTAAGTCACTTGACGAACCAACACAGAGGCATACATGGTGAAGACCGTCCATTTTTATGTGATCATTGTGGTAAAGGTAATTGCAACAACATTTGGTGTTCTCTGTTAAATTGTACAGTTATAATTTGTACTTTACTATGTATGTCTGTGACTAGGATTCAAAACGAAAAAGCAGCGAAGAAATCACCAAGCTCATCACAGAGCCAAAGAAAAGGAACCTTTAAAATGTGATGAATGCCAGCGAAATTTCACCAATGCGAGATTGTTGAGGTTGCATCAAGGCGCTGTGCATAAGGAGTCGAAGCCATTCACATGCAACGCATGCTCGTACTCAGCATCAACGAGAAGTGCCCTTAAACTTCACTTGAGGCGCCACACTGGTAAGAAAAAAAGGCAAATTGACTGCCAATTATTCGTTAAAGAAGTCTCAGCACATACATCAAACAATCTTTACTTGATTTTGTAGGAGAAAAACCATTTTCCTGCGAGCAATGCTCGTATGCTACAGGGGACCATAATTCGTTGCGAAGACATAAATTAAAACACTTAGGCCTTAAACCTTATAGTTGCCCACATTGCAATTATGCCTGCATTCAGACATCGACATATAAAGTGCATTTAAAAAACAAGCATCCAGGTAAGGCTCTGACTAATAATTTTACACTATGCATAGTGAACTCTGTAATTTACCTTTTGTAACAGCGTGTGTAAAGTAAGCTTTTCTGATCTTGATTTCTGTATATAAAGTGCTACTTTTTGGCAGACCGTGCGCAAGGTTAGTATTTCTAAATGCTGTATCAATATGACCTCACTCTACACATGGTATGTCAAAAATAGCACCTTACGTACGGAAATCACGATCAAAAGAAAAGGTTATTTTACGCGCACTGTTATAAAAAATAATTTTCAATACGCGTATGTAAAAACTCACTTTACGCACTTCTAATGAAATCTACTATTACTTTATGAATTGTTCACAGGCTTGAATCACGATCTTATGTTTTCTTGCCCGTACTGCTCATACAAATCGATAAAAAAACAGAATCTACTTACTCATATGGGAAAGCACGATCAGGTATTGTCCGACAAATTCCTTGCTTGCGCTGGAATGCCAATTTTTGTAGAATAAGTGTGATTCCATACGAATAAACGATATTCATCTGCACCTGGATTCATTCCTAAAGAAGGAATCCTTAGATATCATTTATTTGTACTTTCCAATTATATAGATTATATGGAAGGAATTATTCATTTGATCTGGTGAGCAACGGTTTGTTTATATGTCTATTTTCGAATCAGATCGAATTCCAGAATTGAAATTATACCACAATTCTCAACGATCTAGTCGATTCAGCTTACAAAATTAACACGCCACTGCAGTATATTACCCTTGAAACGTTACCCAGATTACTAATTTGGAATTTATGTTTGGATAACTACTGTTCAAGAAAAGTGGAGGACTCAAGATTAGAAAAATATTATCTCCTGAATAACGCGTTAAGTAAGAGAAATAGCATCCTCGAAATGAGTTGAAGGTAAAACGAATGGTATTGATGATGTCCTGGTGAACAATAATTACTTTGCTTACCAATGTCCTTGCAGGTAGAAAAGATATAGATAGTTACTTACACGTATTGAGGGAAATGAATAAACTTTATTAAATCATTATATCATGACGTATACCACAGTCGAAGAGAAGAGATATTAAAGTTTTGATAAATAATTAGATTTTTTTTTAACATACAATTTACATATGATGAAAAGTGCATAAAGAACCTCTGTTACCTAACATACACAGCGATATAATCTTTTGTGTTTCTAATCTCCCTAGCTGATTCTAATATCCATCCAAGATCCAAAAATTTTTTATCAAATGGGGCCGGATCTGTACAAGATCCCCGACCTTCACCAGGGCCTATAATGATAACCATCTTCCCCCTGTATTCATTCATGTAATTGAGAAACGCGGGGCCGTTGTTAAAATAGCAAAACAGCAAAGCTTGAGATGGAAGTATTTTAAAACTGTCATTTTCCTCGTCTATGAAGTGAATAGTATTTAAAAATAACGGCGGAGAATAACCGCTGGACCACCATTTTCGATCGACTTCAACGCCAATCATAACGATCCCTAAAAAACATCGATTTTATCAATAATTAGGTAGCGTACAGTACCATAATGTGTTTTTGCCAAGACTATATTATGCCTTTCGATTCTTTTATTTTGTCAGAATTAGATCTTACCCAAGTGTTTCTGAAGTAACCATTCCAACAATCCACTGCCGCATCCTATGCTTACGATTTCACGAACATTTTTTTTGGTAATAACATTTTTCAACCAATTTAAGTCGTCAAAATCTGGCCATACCCACAGAAGTCTAAGCTTTTGAAAACAATCTGCTGTATCTTTCAAATCCACTATGTCTTTCCACTTGTTTTCACGATACAGGTCGACTACGATTTTTTCTAATTCGTAATCTACCATTTCGACGTATCGCGTGATTATTTTCACGTTGTTAAATTTACTTGTGAAAAAATATATGACCTAACATTGAAACGATAGTTTATTTTTGTCCCGTTTAACATATTTAGTTCTACTTATCTGTGCTATAACTTCTCTCGCACGTGGGTCCGATTATATAACCGTCATAATTACGTTTGAAGAGTTCGAATTCACAATTTTAACAACATTATGTTTGGAAACGCTAAATATTACTTATGTTCAATGACCTTGGAACAGCGTTTTGAATGGGTATTTTTAGCATAAATAGATCGAGGCTGCAGTATGTGTATAATTGGTTAACATGGTAATTATTTTCGCAACGAAAGAGATCTAATACGTCAATTAAAGATGTAATAGTATTCATGCACGTATATATAATGGAGAAAATATGAAATGCCGGAGGTAAATGGTGAATGAAACTATTTATTTTTACAAAATGGACACTTGCTTTCGACACGGCGGATTTCGGTTCAAGAGAATTTTTATCTAAAGTCAAAAATATTTCGGTTGCCGTGAAAACATTCGAGTATAAATATTCGAAATATGTTTCGAAACAATTACAATAAATGTAGAATACACAGAAAATATTTTGCTTCAGACATTTCAGGCATACATTGTTTACAATATTTCAAGAATAGTTTCAACATAATATTTCAGAAACGTTCTAATTTTGTTACAATATTTCAAATTAAACATTCCTGAAACATTCGATGCTTTGTGGTATTTATCTATAGGTATGTTTTCTTTACTATTAAGCATCGATAATCGAAATGTTCACTGTTTTTAAATAAACCTAATATTTTCTTATACCTATGATTATTAGTATAAAAGAAAACATGCTGTACACACATTCAAACCAAATGGGTAACGTATAAAACCAAATTTAGGGCTATTGAATTTTCGTTGAGGCTGGATCAAAATGAAATGTACGAGTCAAAAATTAAGGCAAAGATGAAAAAATTAACGTAGTTTGGGCATAAAAAAGTATTATACAGAGCTTACAATATCAAGAGTGAAAGGGTCAACGTAAATAAATCCAGAAATGTAACGTAAATAGGTATGTTTACAATGAAGTTGATCGCGGTCAAATCATAGCCGTGAAGTGCAAGAAAAAAAAAAACAAACAAGTAGATGTTTATCATCATTTCACCTCTGCGTGTAAATACATGAGTATTGCCGTTACTGTCACCCGCAGAGATATAATCCCGTATGTTTGTAAATTGTAATTCCACCAATCCATAGTGTTCACTTGGTGCTTCACCGCGTCGCAAAGAATGGGGACTCCCATTCCAATAGGTCTGTTTTTTTTGTTGTTCCTGGCATGCATGTCCATATGATACTAGTGGCCGCGGAGATAAGAGAGACACGTGTGTGAATTTTAGTTGGTTTACAATGATGTATCAATTAATTATACAATTTTAACTTTCGACTCGGTCATTTTTTTGTGTCACCGAAAGCAAACCTGTGGCTGTCAATTGGTTTGTTTTGTGTTAATATTTGTATTTTCTTCTCATACAACCATCGTGATTGGTCAAAGACCTACCCCAGTGTGTCTCAGAATGTTTCAGAGCGGGAAAAAACGAACCAAGCAAAAGAATCCCTCTCACCTGCCGCTCTGCGCTAGCAGCGGCATGTGTTACGTCCGTGAGCTCACCACTCGCTTGTCGTTGCAGTCATGGCCGTAAAGACGTCACTAGACCGCCGAGAATAGTATATAACCGCGCGTAATTCGAATATTTTACGCGATAGATAATGAAAAAAAGCGATGTTAGGGATGCAGTACATTTTCTTTGCCTGTAATAAATGTTACAATTAATTATACTTACTATTAACTGTTCAGATGTATGTAATATGTACATATATATGCATGCGAAGCGTACCAATTTTTGTTGATATTGATCAACGGATTGACTAAGATATAGAAATTTGTTCTGTTAACAAATAAATATAAATCTGACACTTCCCGAAGAGAAATTACTATTTATTGTTGCATCGACTCTAAATGTGATGAAAGTATAATGTATCCCATGCGATGTGAAGATGAAGCCGTACTCCTTTTTCACCGAGCGATGGGATCGCATTATTACGCATAATACATGTTATACATTTTTCGCTTGGTGAAAAAAAAGTGCGGCTTTCATTCTAACACCGCATGGGATTTGCTATCCACCATTATTACCTTTAAAATCGATGCAATAATCGCCAGTAATTTCTCACCTGAACTGTATACCATAGCTAGATCTATAATAAGTAATCACGTGCTCAAGCCCTTCTCTTTCTATTAACAGAGAGCCCCATTCAATTACTGATAAACCTATACTGCGTTCAACGAGAGAACGACACACTGACGAAGCCAAACGCGTCTGGTTCGGTCAGATCTCGCCCAACGCACCGCACACTTTACCCACTCCAGGTAACTAAACGGGTCTCGCAGTTGATCAGACCCAGCTATAGCCGACAAGGGTATCCAGGTACACAAACCTAACGGTTGATTTCAAACCTGACGGTACATTTCGAACCGTCGAAAATAAATTTACTCGAGATATAATAAGACCGCGATGTTTTAGTACAGGGCCCAAATATATACGATATTATAGGTACTTTTGAAATGAATGTTACACATGATACCTTGAAAATACAATATGTAGCTCCCGATTTCAAGATTGACATGTGCCACATAAAGCTCCGATAATTTTAAATGGAAAATACACGTATATAAGAACCACCATAATATATACATTTGAGTGTATCAAATATACGACTCCAAATAATTCAAAAACAATTAACTACTTTTTTTCAGATCTTTATCTCAACTCTATGCTGTCCGACGAGGCTTTTATTTCACCTTAAGAATAACATGGGATTTTATGATCAATTTACATTTTATTTTTTCCTCTGGCAATTTTTATGGGAAAAATCTGAATCACACGGGGATTTTTCAAATATAATTGTTGTTTTAGAGGATATTTTTTCTTTCTGAAGATAATTGAAAAAGAAATCTATCAGAAAGAAACAAAATATCCTCGAAAAGAGCTAATACTATACTTATGTGAAACTCAGACCGAGAAAGAGCCAAGGGGGTGGAGCAAAACAAGAGAGAGAATAGATAGATAGGGAGGGCCTGAGCAACGCTGTTACCAATCTTTAGTATGCGGAGAGACATTGGATCTCCCACTCCCTGCTTTCCGTTGGAGAAAAGACAACTCTCGTCTTTAACTCCAAATAAAAAAGTTCGCTTCCAATTTCTCTTCAACTTTAAGATAATTTACGTTTTTTGTAAAGTTTTGTTTTATGTTATTAACGCGAGCAGTTTCTTTCTGAATGAAAACTATCTATTAATGTGTTAAGTCCAACTTCATAGTCTAACGGTTATTTCAATTTTGATTCAAATTCTTTTCCCGGGGCTTAAGGTTTCAATTTCTATTCGTCATGGCAACACAAGCCAATCAACTCACAAGATCACGACCTAAGGGAAAACTGATCGTGATAGTGGTACAGCGCTGGTTTCGTAGGATGACGGTGTGAATGGAGCATAATAGAGCGTATTAAGATTCGCGGCGCGGGGACGACATCTATTGGAGATAAATCAGTGCAACCTGTATGCATGGTCTTTTCGTGGTGTCGGAAATAATTAAAGATTAATTATACAGTTTTAAAATAAATCGATAAAACAAATTGAACACTAGTTTGTCGAATTAATTAGTTGTAGGTAATAAGTGACCGATTCATTTAATGGATCCTAACATTGGTTGGTTTCAACCCGAGCAGTTCGGCCCCGCTAAGGTCTTGTGGTCACAACTTTGGGAGGCTGAAATTGCTGAAAAGAGACTTGATATCCTGACACTTAAGACCGACAATTCGTCCAACGCGATGGGTAATAAAGTGCAGCAGGATTACATATCATTAGATTCGGTGTCGAGTCGTGTCGGGGAGGATCGTTTAGCACCGCGCGTTCAACTCAGTACCTGTAACATTTATTACAATCCGTCGAGGAGGAAAGGCGACAACCGCGCTAGTACTTACGGTATGAACTACAATTCCGATGCTCTGATCGGAGAATACGGCGGTTGTCCCTGGCGTCAGCCGGACAAGCATTACTTGAAGGGAGTCCTTGGGTGAGACAATTTTATCATGCCGCCGCCTCTTACTTTTCCATTTTTATCATATCCACCCCGCCATTACCCACCTCCTCATTAACCGTATGTCTCCGCCACATCGCGAGGAGTGAGGTTAGGTGTATCACATGCCGAGATTTTATTCAAGGACACCGACACGCTGACACATTACATACCTACCTACCCACCTACTTTCCATTCAGTTATCACCTAGATGGCAATATTTCTACTTATTCTAATCTTCGACAAACACGCTCCTAAATCAAACTATTCGACTACATCTCTGATGTTGAATATTTTCTCTTTTTTTCCCACGATTTTTATGACCATCGAAATTATAACATCGTCTCCTTTTCAAGTCTTGCAACTATTGATTTATATATGAATCAACCGTTATTAACTGATCAGCTGTGCAATGCACATATTCAGCAGCTTTACGTTGAACATGTTTTAGTTCATCAACCTCTATGTTAGAATATCGCACAATCTCTATTACGTATTTATTTGCATGCGATAAATCTGTTTAGCAAATCTTGTACTAAAACTGCTTGATGCGCAGTGGTGGCGGTTTTCTACTCTGCCATTTATATATATAATCTTATAAATTGCAAGGCGGCTAGCAAACTTTTCATTTTTTCAAGTAAACAGTAAACCTGGTAGGTTTAAAAAAAAGTCGCAGGTCAAGAAATAAAGAAGGAACACAATTGGAATTTGAAAGGTTGATCGAAATTTAAATCATGCAGCTTTCTTTGTTTGTACATGCAAAGACGACCGATACTTTTTGCTTGACTTCTTGTAAACTCAGGGTATATAATTTCAGCTAAAAATTAAATTGAAGTTCGCAATGCTAGTATCACAAACGTATAGATAAAAAAATAAAGTCTCTTCAGCAATTATGAAGACTTCTACTGTAGACTGGTAGGATATAAACATAAAATTGATTATTTCAGAAATAATTCATCTATATGATTTACGTGTTCTACGATCTTCTCACAGTTGAAGTAACTACATTTTTTCGTCATGTGCTGTCGTATTAACACAATAAATTTTAACCTTACTTTACTCGTGCTTCAACTTTTTTTTCACATTTCTGCTAATTTAGAACGATTACACATACAGTACATTTTTTGCTTGAAATAATATAGTGACATGAATTAGAATTGCTTAGATTGTGATTATTTGAAGGGATTTTGAGAAATAGGAGGTGTAAAGTTGTGACTGAAAGTGAAACTGAATGGAGAAAGACAAAAATTCTTATAATAGAGATCATCACTCGTTCGTTTATCGAACTTTGAGACGAGCGGTCAACGAATACGGACGCATTGTACTAATTGGATATGTATGTTTTACGCGTTCGTTCAATAACAGCTCTATAAGTTATGTAACATCAACTGCAACTGCTGATAATAATTTTGTCGTCCTTGTTTCTGTGCTCTTTACCAAAGTGCAATATACCATCTCTTATTCTAGGAAAACTTGAATCCCAGTATTACGCTACAAAAATTTTCCTTAATGAGATTGAAGTTCGTAAATATTAGTTAGTGTATCAGATTCATTTACTCCAAATACGAACGTTTCAGGGGTTGGAAAAAAAAAATTAGTCTCATTTAAATGGTACACAGATTTTTTCACTGTGTCAAACTGATATAGATCTGAAAAATTGGAAAAACAAAGAATTTTATTTAAAACTTGAAAATTCTAATGGAGTACAATAATGAAATCACGAATCAATGGTGTAGCAATATTATGAAAAACTAAATTTGTGCATCCGTGATTCAAGTTCATTAGATTGTTTTTTATTCATGTTCTGGTCTGTAGTTAATTTTATGATTCATCTCCAAAATGCAAATTCAGCAACATTAAGATACTAGCATTTTTTTCTTTACATTTTTGACTATAAAATTTAAGTTGTTTAATGAAAAAGTGGAGATTAGAAATTCATTATTGTGACATAAATAATGAATGACAACCTTAAATTTTTATTCAACAATTTGATTTTAAAAACGAAAAGGACTGAATCAGCTAGCTAATTTACTTAGCTGAGTATATTGAATCTGAATGTAGACATATCGAAATGTATGTAGATTGAACGAACATTGAAGAACAGATGTAAAAAATTTCATACCAATTTAGTAAAGAATGGCTTACAAGCTGTGTAAATTAGAGAGTTGTGCAAAAATTCTCCATCATAGATGCGTAAATGATGAGAAGTCTTGAGAGTGCTATGAAAAATTTCCTCCTTCTAATCTATTATTGATATATTCTTAGGTACCACCGCAACAAATGCGACAAACTTTAGAATATGTAATTTTATACTTAACTGCGATGCAATAAAAATTTTAATTTCTATTACGTGGTATGACTAAATATTTCGAAAATCATTTGGAAACAATTCATCTTTTCTTTGGATAATTAGGAAAAATTGCAACCTGTTTTACAGTACAAAAATATATTTGAAACATCAATAAATCATGGTAAATCGAAACCTCGCAATGCTGCTAGTATTAAGTTTCTGTAGTAAGTTCTTGATGGGTGAATAAAATTTGGTTAGCTGTCCGAAACACAAAATGACAAAGTTGAAGTAAAATATTGCACTGACCTGCATTCATTTATCTTTGGAACTTGCAATTAATATTAGTGATAATTTGAGTTTGAGCTTGATTGGTAGAAACTTAATATGTATAAATGATTCTGTTAAACGATTTAAAAATGTATTTACTATTTCTTTGAATTTTGTATGAATGATATTAATTTCATCACATACAGGTTTAATATTGTGTGTACTTTCTATCAGGTTACACCAGGAGATCGAGGACTTTTTCACTTACATGCGTCCCTCCATGGAAGAGCAGAAATTGAGATTACGTGTCGTAAAAAGAATAGAAGATGTGATACACGACTTGTGGCCCAATTCGAAAGTTGAAGTTTTTGGAAGCTTTCGTACTGGGCTATATCTACCTACAAGGTAACCATTTCCCTTAGGTCCAAACTTGGTAATAAATTGTCCTAGATATTAGTTATGCCTGGAAATACTTGTGAAAGTGAATAGTATTTACGATTTTGATGCATACATATCATAAAGTTGAAATGATTATTGTTATGTTTATTGAAATTGCATATAACGATGAATAATAAATACGTTCCCAACAGTGACATTGACCTGGTTGTAATTGGTATGTGGAAAATGCTTCCATTAAGAACACTAGAACGAGCACTGCTGGACCGCAATATAGCTGAACCAACATCTATCAAAGTACTAGACAAAGCTAGCGTACCAATTGTGAAGCTGACTGACAAAGAAACTGAAATCAAGATGGACATCAGCTTCAACATGGATAATGGCGTTAAATCTGCAGAACTTATCAATTCGTACAAACATGAGTTCCCTGTACTTGACAAACTTGTCATGGTTTTAAAACAATTTTTGTTGCAAAGAGACCTAAACGAAGTATTCACAGGTGGCATTTCGTCCTACAGTCTTGTTCTGATGACTATTAGCTTTTTGCAGGTAATTATTACCAACATTTGCGTTCGTTCTTATTGATACTCGAAAATTATTTCTTTCTTAGACTAGATCAATTCGTTACCATACTAATACCGTGACATGTATTAACGGCAATGAAATTATCTTGCAGCTACACCCTAGACAGAATGCCTATTGTCCGAAAGCTAATTTGGGTGTATTATTGATTGAATTTCTAGAACTCTATGGCAGGAAATTCAATTATGTTAAAACTGGTATTAGAGTCAAAGATGGTGGTACTTACATATCTAAAGAGGAGGTACGTCCAGTTTTATTCTGACAGTTCAATTCGTTTTTAAACTTTCTGTATTACCTGTTAATACAACAATTTTTGAATAGGAGAATAATTGTTGCAATTCACTGATTACAGAAATGAAAATCACTAAAAATTTTACTACCTTATTAATCTCGCAAACATTGTCAGAAATTTTGTTTGGGGGATATTGGGCTCCCAAATCAAGGCGACAACATTTAGTTCTTTGATTCTTATCACGAATTCAAAATTTTTGAGTGCTGACAGTTTTGAGAGTCTTTCATAGTAGAGTTGGTTTCCTCAATCTACTAAACGCAGCATATTGTACTATAATTTATAATCGAATCAAAATACTGCTGCTTTCATATGTGTAATTAAAATTATGTCCAGTTATATTGCAGTTTTCTTGTTACATATGATAGAGGGTCAGGTATTTATGATACTGTTACTAAAATTTGAATACGATTTTGCAGTAGTTTCAATTTCATGAACAATAATTGGTTCAAGGTTGATTTTATTGTTTTTCTGTGTAGACTGTATGATCGTTATTTAGTTAATTGCTTGCAGTCTGATCTAAACTATAAATTGAGCATGCCCTTAATTGATCATTTCATGGTAACTTACAGGTCCAACGTGATATGATCGATGGACACAGACCTTCTCTTCTGTGCATTGAAGATCCGCTTGCACCAGGCAATGACATTGGTCGTAGTAGCTACGGAGCTCTCTATGTAAAGGAAGCCTTTGATTGGGCTTATTCTGTCCTGTCTCAAGCAGTCAGTCCTCTCAATATACTGGTAAATGATGTAAACAAAGTAAGGTAAGCACAAATCTCAACTGCATTGATGACGCAATGCTAAATCTTAAATTAAATGATACGTAGAAAAAACAGAACACAAAAAATCATGTTAAGGCTGATAGCATGGCTTAACATTACATTTATTAAAACGCGAACAGAGTTCACCTGTGAAACTATTAGAATTCTTAACAAAATGGATGATTCGAGAAAAATATTTTGAAACATATACATTTGTCTTACCTATGCAAAACACCTTGCACTTGTTTTTTTGTTCTTTTTGTACTACTGTGTTCCAATATTATATACATATCATCATACATGGTACATTATTGTTCTTTTTATTGACTTCACATGGTAAAATCTTTGAAGAATGACCATTTTAGATTTCATTCGTAGTTTTATAGTAATTTATACGGTTGATTAAAATGACAATGTTAACATTTTTGAAATAGATTAGTTGCTACTAGTCCTGTAATTTGAGCTTCTGTGGTTTGTGAAGAAAAATGAGATGGAAGTACTTTTTATTTAGTTTCAAATCGCAATTACTTCATGTTTTACAGAAAAAAAGAATTGTTTTAGTTGCTGCAGAGTTATGGTTTAATTCAGAATATGTTTCTATTGGCTATGTATTCGACTATTCAAAGATATTCCTGCAGACTATGCAAAAAGTAATGAAAATAAAAATGAAAAAAAAAAAAAAAAAAAACCAGCAATCTTATCTTATAGGTTTGATAACTCCAGAAAAAAAATTAACTGTTTGATTTTGAAACGCGTCAGAGAGACATCTAAAATTTCTGTGAAGCGTGTATTGTCAACTACAAATGACAACTATATAGTATGAAGGTATATCGACGTCAAAAGTTGAATATATGATTTTTCTGTATACATAAGATTTCACTTTTCTTAAATCAATTTGTTATACTTGATGATGCGATTTACAAGAAACATAAAAACATGTATGGTCTCATTTTTCTGATTCAGTTGTACTTATTATGCAACGATCTTATTGTTATATACAATAGTAACAAATATTGATAGAAGTTGTGTATAATATCAGGATTTATGTTATCAACTTACAGTATATTGGGCAGAATAATTCGGGTAACAGACGAAGTGATTGAGTATCGAAAATGGATTAAAGAAACATTCCCACTGCCTCTTGGCGAGACGGACTCTCTTTCCAGTTCTACAGGGTCAGATGCATCAACTCTTTCTGCACCTGCCAGTGACACGGTAAATGTGTAACACATAAAGCTTATTGTTGGCAGAAAAAGTATTCCGAACTTAGCTGTCCTATATATATGCAAACACTGCATACCTTATAACATAGATTTTATCAATTTCAAGACGATGAAAACTATGCTAGGCCAAATATTGTATCTGCTTTATAATAGAGG
Source organism: Neodiprion pinetum (assembly GCF_021155775.2). Classification (NCBI taxonomy): domain Eukaryota; kingdom Metazoa; phylum Arthropoda; class Insecta; order Hymenoptera; family Diprionidae; genus Neodiprion; species Neodiprion pinetum. The sequence continues at coordinate 20,466,621 of NC_060234.1, forward strand.
TATTTTGAAATCGCATAGGGATATACAAAATCAATTTCTCAACATCTTTGACTGCATATACCCCCCTAATTGGCAAAAGACGTTTACCTACGTCATGTTTTACAATAATGAAGAAGTTGCCAGTCGAAGTTACGAACCATACTTTGGTTAACGCCGTTTCTTCATAGGATTCTGAATGCAGTCGTGGCAATTCACCTAATACTGCTGAGGGTAAAGGAGAAGAAAGAAATGAGGATAATCATACTTACGACGACCAGCAACGTCAGCAACGTCAGCCAAAGAAACACTACAAACCAAATGCACATGGTATGATATATTTTCACTACATATTTAACCGGTACAATTGCTAATTGATTTTTCTTGAAGAGCAATTAATATGATATGCAGAATAGCATGAGCTAACTTATGAAGATATATTTTTTTGGTTACCTTTTCATTTCCAATCATGTGTAATATTAATTATTTGCAGTTAATAATCAGCACAACTCGCGTGGAAATTATCAACACGGAGTAAGCCACAATAATTCTGGCAAAAATAAGGTGAAACATCCACAGCAAAATAATATGAGCAGCAGTAACAATAACAATAGCAACAGCAACAATAATAACAGTAACAGTGGAAATCAGAGTCCGAATATGAGAACTGTTACAATGAAGCGAAAAAAGTCTCAGCTAACTCGCCGTGGACCCGGAAATGATTGTGTGCGGTGATGAAGTATCTCCTGTGTTTCAGTGTGTCCAACTTATTTCTCTTAAAAAAAATTACAAAATCACAAAAACATAAAAAAAGAAAAATCAAAAAAAAGAAAAACAATACAGTAATTCGTCATGACAGTGTGTCGAAGTTGCCGTGCGATTTATCTTAGCAATACAGATTGCAGTCCAAAACTTAGGTAATAGTGACAATGTACTGCAACTGCTACGTTTTATAAGTAAACAAATGTTTCCTCATATTATATGTTTCGCATCAAGCAGGGTTTACATTTATAGCCAAGCATTTGGCAGTTGGTTCAATTTGCAGGTAATATGCTGCAACAGGGTTAAACTGATTGCATGACTTCATTTTTGCTCTTTTAGTCGATAAGTAAAAACGGAATTTTCTTATCCTTAAAATTTAAGAATGAAACTTTTATTTAAAAGCTCTGTAATCTGATCAAAAATATCGTTTGTCAAGAATTTTTTTCTCGGTACTATTGATTATGATTTAGTTCAATTTATATTCTGACTGATAATTAGGGTTTCTAAGTAATAATCGCACAGTTTATTTTAACATTTTTGAATAGTATTATTATGCTCTTACTGCGATTTCATTACTGATCATATTCACCAAATCAATAGACCATTTTCGGTGAAATATATTGATTTATCGCAGCTTTGTGCAGTAGAATTGCTTTTATTATCATCCTTTGTCTTTTGGGGTTTTACAGTGTCATAAGACATTCACCTTTAATACGAAAAAGACTTAGTTTTCTATATGAAACTATATTCTTATAATAATACGAAAAAATGAAGAAAAATGGTGATAACGGGATATGCCCATTGTAAATATTGTAACATACTCACAACACGTGAAATTTGAAAATGAGTGTCATTTATGTAGATATTTTTATTTTGTGTGATAAAACGAACACGGTTTTCCTCGCAAACATTCAGATACCACTTTTCGTATGGATTAAAATCCATATTCATAACAAATTTTCAATAGCCTCTTTTTGTAATATACCTATGTCATGATCATTTCTGTATAGCAACAAAGTAGCATGTACAAATATAGCAGTTAATAGCAATGTAACAAAATGTGTAAATCTATATGTACGAATATATGTAAGAAAGATTGTTTTTGAACGAATGAGCCTAAATAGTAATTAATGCTGCTATATAACTTATTGATTGTAATTTGTACAAACTTATCAGACTGCATATGTAAAAAATAAGCGGTCTCTATGAGATATCACTATTTATATACAATATTGTTGTATCATAATCTCAAGTACAAACACATAGTTCATTACGTTTCTTAATAAAATGGAAAAGCGCGAGCCCAATATTGAATATACTATTCAACACCCCAAACCATCTTACGTAATCAAGTTTTGGTAACGAAGAAAAATTTGTTAAAACGTGGACGGAGTTCGCCAAAAATCGAAATACACTTACAATATTTAAATGCCTAGTACAACCAAAGTCAGATCCTAAGACGAATATACACCCAAGTAAAGTCTATTCTCACTCTCCTTATTTAAACTGATCAGGAATAAGATTGACTACGGTAGCCTCTAACCAATCGCAGAGGCGCATCAATGATTTCTGATACGCTCAAATTATGGGGAGTGAGAATCCACTTTACTAGGATGTATACCTTATGAACACGATTCAGGTAGACATTTTTTTTCATGTCAACCAGAGATTAGTCAGATTGTCCAAATCGGTAAATTCAAACGTATGCATCTAACAAGGAACACCAGTTTGGTGTCCCCTTTCGAATTCGTTGTAATTCATGGTTGTGTGTCACCAGCTGATGTTTCTTTAAGTATTGGGGCAATCAGGCTAGGAATTGAACATGCACCTGAGATTTATTTAGTAATTGGAGGTACGTTTTGAAGAATCATTAAAGTTGGCTACTTATGAACTAAATAGCAAATTCGTACATACCAGTGTAGTTTGTTGTTACATACCGATTATGATTTGCAAAAGCCCAGAGGTTTAGAAAATGTTCAGAGCTAACGCAAAGCAATAATCAAACAGGTTTAACATCAAAGACGTAGTTGGTTGTAAATATTTTTAAACTAGAAATTAAAACTAATGAGAGTTGGAAATCGTGATGTATTGAAAGAGTAAATTTTCACATGCGTAAACTTTATTGGTACTAGGTACACTTGACTTTGGTAAACATAGGGTAACAATTCGAATATTGTTTTTACCAGAATGTATAAAGTATCCGACACAAATAATGTGATTTATTAGAAATGATTTTTATTTGTTTTCCGTATGACGGGTGTACGATTTTATGTACAGAACTTGTTTGTTACTGCCATACTTTATACTACTGTAATAATATAACTATAGTACATATTGTTCATCAACTTCTTATTTACGGGCATTGATTCCATCAATAGGGTTCATGTCAAGTTTTATAATACGATCCAGCTGAGCAAGTTGATGTTCCTCGTCAAACGTCACTGGTAGTGGTGGATAGACTGAAAAATTGCAAATATAACATAAGCCGTCTTATATTTATTTTCCAGAGTCGAATGAAGTAAATGATATATTTAGAAATGGAATTTACCGTATTTCTTCATGGCCATAAAAATCCAAAGTGAGAGGCTGGAACCGAATAAAGCCCACCCAATAATACTCTTCCATTCGCCGGTTGGTGCATTAATCTCAGCAAAAGTTTGGCAAAAGCTAGCCCGGTACAATGCTTTTTTTTCATCTATGGAAAGTTTTTTCCAGTCTCCTTTTTCTTTTTCTCTAAGAGCCTGTACTCACAACAATCTGTGTCATTGAATATCCTGAAACTACTTTTCTACATTAACTATGACATTGTCCTACAATAATAGTTCATTTTTCAACTTTACAAAGAAGACTGATTGCCTCAGATTTATTGCTTAGTTCTCATTATGAATTAGTTGACAGAAATTTCTGTAGTATTTTCAGCTAGCATTGTCCTGCTCTGTTCTGTTGTACCGAAACAGTAATTGCACATGTAAAATGACTGTTCCGGTGCAGCAGAACAGAGCGGAACAGTACAAACTAAAACCGCTATAAATGATACGAGAAACAGCTTTTCAGCCATTTTTGTGGAGGCATAGTGGCAGCACTTATTTGTAACAAATAGATTGTTTAACGGAGTTTGAATTCTGTATCATGAAAACATTTAATTCAAGTGAAATATAATTAGGGAAATGTATTCTAATAACTTTAAAATAGACGGAATTATCTGCAATATTTATAAACAAAAATAACTGCACCGGGATATCAAGGAAGAGAGTCACTGGCTAAGCAATTTTTATTCAAATCTTGACTGCTCTGACAATTTTGGCACCGTTACTGAGTGCTGGAATTCATATACTGTGCATAAATATTTCACTTCATTTTCATCAAGGACATACGACATTTCCTTCCGCATGTTTTTTAATGTTGAAATCAAGAATACCTGGGAATCTATTTCTCTTGTTTAATTCAGTCAGTTATTTCAAAAACGTGATACGATTAAAAAAATTGTAGTAAATCATATATTTTTACACCTGTTATTTGAATTGATTGAAGATGTTTGTGAAATTTATGAAATTTATTACATGGACACATGTTATCCTTTTTTACTTTTATTTATAATTTTCCAAGTAGCACAGGATCATGTGAAAAATTGACCAATCAATAACTTTCGAGTCCTGACAGAACGTTCGTGGACCTTTGGGCGTCATTGTGTCATTCTCGGGCCTAATGTCAATCACAAATGATTTTGTGCAACTTGGTTTGTGATATATATTGAAGAATGTATAGCTAGCTTTAGGCATCGAAGAGTTTGGGAATAGATCGACTGAACACAATATCCTTCATTTCAAAAAACTAAGTGTTGTTATTTACAAATTGCTAGTATGTCGACCAATGATATGGATTGAAAAAAATTAAAGAAAGTTATTGTCCTGAATCATCACCTGAATGTCAGCAGTTGGTTCCTTGTAGCGAATTGCTGGCATGGGGAAGTCTACTCGGTCAATATAGGTCGGGTCGCCATTCATACCATAGCATACTACTTCCCTGTTTCCAATCTTGTTCGCATAAGTGCTCATACCAGCGGTGTTCTGCACTCGACTGCATTGCAACAGCCTAGTGGCCAAAACCTTCCCAGCCATTGTTAACTGGAAAAATAACCGAACAACGAATTTCAGGATTTATCATCTGGTGCGTATGCATATTCATTGCGAACAGCCATCTCCCAGTCAGCAGACGTGTAGCAGACGTAAGTGCGGCCGTAAGAGTTACCTAATCGATTGGAACCTGAATTATCGAAGTTACGATGTCATATTTAAAACTACCTACGACAATTGTATATCAGCACGAGATCGGTAATATCCAAATGAAAAAATACCGCAATGTCAATATCATGAAAGATTACAATTTTATTACTTTTTCTAAACCTACCTGCTCTCGGCTCTCGGGGGTCCTGATCGAGAACACGAACAAAACGCAAAGATGATGGCTCCGTACAAGTAGAAATATTTGTGGGTAGGGTCTCAAAGAACGTTTAACTTGCGCTCTAGCGGGTTGTTGTGTAATAAAGTTGTGTATACACCGGCCTCCTGTTACCTTGAGTTGGATATATGCATACCATGTGTTGATGGTAGCCGCCAGACTGCGCTAGCTATGAGCTACTACAAAATTTGAACATGGTTCTTTTTATCATTTTTAGTAGGCGGTTTTGAATAAGCTTCGTTTTTTTTTTGTTGTTTAACGTTTGTCACGGGAGACTTGCTCATTAAGTATGCAAATATCGCGTTTTATTGTAACAATTTGATCCGAGTACCGTGTTGATTGCGGATGAACGTGATTCGACCCAAACAGTAGTTAATAATTGTTTGGTCAATGTCTGTGCGTGACGCGTGTCGGCGACAGCGCTGAATGACTTGTGCTCAGGACCTTCAAGTATGAAGTTGATGTAACAAGGCGCGGTTAAATTTAAATTTACGAATTCTTGTAATCCAAAAAATTCAAGAAAAAAATATTGGGAATACTGTGCTGGATAGGCAATGAAATTGAATTAATTTCTCCGAAAAGTAGAGTTTTCAATGAGTGGCGAGTAAAACTTTCGAATTTTACAATTGAACGATTTTACTGTGTCGACTGCGAAAGGTCAAGCGGCGAAGAAAGATGTTGGAATTGCCATACTCTAAATTGCCAAAGGAATGTGCACCTCGTTGACTTCGATTAAGAAACGAAATTTATCGTAAAGAAGAATATATTTCCGTGAAATTCACCCTAACTAAACTAGAGAAATCTCAAGGTGTTACGATTCCATATGCGTTACACGTTATCGAAGTATGAGTTTTATTGACAATGATTTAAATTTACGCAAGAATGAAATTTTCATTTGAAAAATTACAATATGTTAGTATTTGACCAGTGATAATAAGTTCACTTATGCTCATTTCCACACAACCGCAAGCGGTAGAGCACCCGACGCGTGTTTTTTTACGTGGTATCCCCAGTAGGACCGCTCCATGGAGAACAGTTGCAAGATTGATCTTACGTTCTTAGAAAAATTGCAAATGACTTTTTTTCACGTGTCAATTATGGTAAATTGTTTTTCCCAGTCAATTTGTACTCGCGTGTATTCGCAGTTTGTTCGAAATTTTTTCAGTTAATATAACCCGCTGACTATTTAATATCAATGAAAGATGACTGTTTTAATTATAGATAAAAGATAGTTGTTTTCATTACGAGTGAAAAGTGATGGTTTTTATCTTAAATGCGGAAGGCGATTGACTTTGGATGTTCGCGCACGGGTTTTCTTTTCTGATGAGGTATGAGATAATCACTAAAATGGAGAACCTGGTGAATATACAAAACAATCAACAACTAAACCAAGATCGAAAATATGAATCGCTGTAAGACGTTGGAATTTACCTATCGGAAGACGATAAAGAAATCTTTCAAGAAATGGAAACAAATCGGAGTAGAATAGTAAGCACAGCCACCAAAATACGACAGCTATATAATTCTGCAGTGAAATACAAACCAAACATTACCTATGAACGATTCGAAAAAAAAATTCTGATACTAAAACGATCACAATAAAAGACAATAAAGCGATTAAAAAAAACTGTAGCTGAATAAATTTCACTACACTTTGTGATGATCATGATTCTGAATTACATCGCTAAATCGATGTTTCAGTGAAAACAAAATGACTGACCATGAAGCAGACCTAAGCCTAAGAAATGAAATGTTAATTTTTCAGTATGGTCAATAAAACTCAGTTACCTGGAATAGATGAAAATACGATTAGTAACATATGTCGATACAGACAAAAATATACTTAGCTTGGATACGTAAAAAATATAGTTAACGAAACAAGAGACAAATTGATTAGTTGGAACCAGTTGGAACAGATACAAGGTTTGATTAGCTGAAACAGGCAGAGGTTTGATTAGCTGAAAGAAACAAAAAGTCTGATTGCTTGAAACAAACGATTCATTTTATTAGCTGAAAGAGACAGAAAGTTTGATTAGCTGAAACAGACAAAAGGTTTGATTAGCTGACACGGACGAAAAGTTTGATTAGCTGAAATAGACAAAGGGTTCGATTAGCTGAAACAGATAACAGGTTTGTTTAGCTGAAATGGATAACAAGTTTGATTACCTGAAAGAAACAAAGGGTTTGATGAGCTGAAATAGATGAAAGGTTTGATTAGCTGAAGCGGGCCAATTTTATTGGCTGAAACAGACAAAGGTTCAATGAGCTGAAACAAATAAAGGCTCAATTAACTGAAACGGATAAAGGTTCGATCAGCTGGATCTGAAAAAGGATTGATTATCTCAAACAAAAAGTTTTATTGAGTAAGAATTTCTTCTCTGCATGCACGATGTAAGGAGACTGTAGTGTGTAGATGTTTATGTTTACCCTTTTCAATCCTTTGCTTTCTAGTGGAGTAAGTCTCCGGTGAAGCATCGCTAGATTCCAGGTTCAATTCCTGGCTCCGTCGTTAATTTTTCAAATTCACCAGTTGTTCAAATTTACATATTCTCAACAAAATTCTCTCGTAGATTAATGATTTGCACACCCGCATCTCATTTATTAGACGGCATTGCCGTCTTACGGGCTTCTCATCGGAAGCAAAGGATTGAAAAGGGTAAACATAAACATCTACACACTACAGTCTCCTTACATCGTGCATGCAGAGAAGAAATTCTTACTCATACAAATCGGGCACATGAAAACAAATTTGAACTCACTGGTTATGAGAGAAATTAATGACAACAGAGTCAGGGCGGCTAGGTGGTCTAGTGGAGTAAGTCTCCGGTAAAGCATCGCTAGATTCCAGGTTCGATTCCTGGCTCCGTCGTTAATTTTTCAAATTCACCAGTTGTTCAAATTTACATATTCTCAAAAAGTTTTATTAGCTGAAACAGATGAAGATATGGTTAGCACAATCACATAACTTCATACGCTGACGAAAAATGGGTCGAGTCCAATATGATATTCGCTTCATTCGTTATTTTTATTATCAATTGTATTGACGAATAAAAAACGCTAAACTTCTTGAATCGACATCTCTTTCTGTTTCAAGTTATTAAAGTGAATTTCTTTTTCGACTGAACTTTCTGTAGTTCTCAGTACGTTTGTTGAAAATTGTTTTTGTCGCTCTGAAATAGAAAATAATATAATCAGTTAAACGAGTATTTCTGTACATTTCATGTATATTTCACAAATACTTACGCCAAGATTTTCCACTATCAGTATACACTACCGAGATTCATGTTGATGCGCATTGGCGCTGGTTTTCAAATGCCGCGCGTTCTCTCATAATTGAAGGGTATCAAGTCCACGCGCAAAAGGCGCCGTGGAACTTGAAAACTTTATTATTAGTCAAAAAATTGACCGAAGAGCTGAAAAATTTGCACATCGAGAGTGCGCAACTTTTTTATATACTGTTTGCAAAATTGACGCGCAAAAAGATGAGTCCAATTTCCATATTCATTTACGCGCATGATGCTGCGTCCAATTATCGTTATTAATTTACGCGCATGAATCTGCGTTCAATTTCCGTTATTAATTTAGGCGCATGAAGCTGCGTCCAATTCTCGTGATTAATCTACGCGCAACATGGCGCGACAGATTGAACTGTCAAAAAATTCTTAGTATGTGGGACTTGTCCCAAAAATTCTGTAGAAACCCAGTCCACATCTGCATCTTTTTCAATCAGATACATTGCTATGCGGATTGTTGTTCTCAGATTACAAATCGAATTAAAATGAGGAGGGGGGGTTGGAGGGCATGCATTATTGTGTGGCGTGACGGTCGGCGGTCCTCTTCGACGCGAAGTCTTCGAGCTCAACATCTCTCCCCATCTAGCGTACCACGGAACGCGATAGATCAGCCAGAGATGCGTTTTGCCCATTCAGACGATCACAGAGATCAATTGAATGGAAGAACGATCGGTAATGACTAAATAATTGAATTGCATAACGATTGAAAAATGGTTGCAGTCACAAGAAATGGAAAATTCGATCTCGTTAATATTCAAATGCTTACAAACGGTCGCGAGACTCGAATACGCAGTCTTTTGGGAAAAAAATTTCTGTGATCGTTTGACGCTGTGGATTACTAAAGTTAGTAACATCACGGCACATCGCGACCTTCCTACCCTTGCCTGTTTCCCAACGGAACCACCCAACGGAAAAGAGAGATTCACACACACACACACACACATGCATAAATCCCGCGACGGATCCCAAAACGTCCACCTACCTACCCGGTTACCTATATTCGATCTAAACGATTCTCCATATTTTCCAACACACATCATTCTTCATCATTTGCGCCGTGGTCACTGACTTACATTTTCGTTGGTTACCTGTTGGGAGCAAAATGTTTTTGTATCGTAGTCTGCCTTCTCGGAATACAGTATCGCGGTTGTATCCCGCCAACTCTAATATTGCATTTATTATTTTAGTGAATGTTGGCAGACTATCGGTACATTAACCTTTTGTAAAAGTGATTAAAAACATCCTGAATGCCAATTAGCATTTTTCTAAGCGAGCTAAGCCTGCAGTTGATCAATACTTGTTGGCTGTTAAAAGATTGAAAATGATGTATAATGTAAAATGCAATTTGATTACGTTACGTTATGCCAGACTTTGGAATTTCATCAATTTAACCATAACGTGAATAATTGAATATGTTCAAACCTCAGGTGAACCCACCACTTAAACGGCATCATCAGTAAATTCAATCGTAGATTATTACATCAGTTACGAAACACAATTCGATCTCGCGAGTGCCGAGTAAGCCATGGTTACCTGTCGCGATGCTCATTCCACTTTTAGCAACGTGTAAAATTTCTAACTTGAAGTAAGCTACGCTAAGTTGCATTGCGAAAAATAATGATTCGATTGAAAGTCAAGAACGTTGCGATCGTGAATGAGCCTATCCATGCAGCTAAGAAATCGAAGATTTGTTTAACAATTGTTACCGGCACGCCACGTGACAGAGGAATCCCATGGAAATACCCGTAACCTAACACATGCAAACTCACCAACGTTGCCGAGAAATGGCAAAGTTACTCGGAAGTCTCTGCTGGAATCTGTAAAAAACAGAACAGTTGAATTAATTTAACAAATTGGCTTTTCAGTTTGCAAATTAATTATTACCGTTTAGTTTCGTATCCATTGCATGTTATGCAAGTACAAAACTTCGGTCTTACATGTACCTCCGTGAATTATCAATCAATAATTAAAATAAGTATCGTTACCTTGACTCTGGGCTGCACTACACTTTTGCACGTAGTAGTTCTTGTAGCATCTCAGGTGTATTGGTGAAGCGACGCACTTTTCACATAATTCACATCTTCACCAATCTCTTATAATCCAAATATCCGCATTGCAATAACACTCGATTCTACACTCACTTTTCGTGCTGTAGCTATCTGTTTCAAACGACTGAATAAACTTGCTAACAATGCAACTGTGCATTTGCCGAAAATCAGCCACAAAAATAATGATACTGACACTCGACGCACAGAGACAAAAATAGAAATCACTGAATTCTCAAGTTACACAAAACAATGAAAACTCGGGACACGAAATTCACCTTTAACGTTCGCAGAATATTTTTATCCAGTAACTCGGTTTTTATTCAGTAACTCGGTTTTTCTTCAGGCTACACGCTGCTCCTCGCGCATTATTCGTAGATGTGTGTATGGCGGAAATACACTGATCGAAGAACGTGATTCAACCTGAATAATCAGGTCTGAATGTTGAATTGATACTGAGTGCACGTGATTTCAATCCGACTGCTCGAAAACGACTGATGCCGCACGGCGTTCAGAAGAGATCCAAACAGATGTAAATCAGTTCTCTGAAGGATGGAAGACAACAAACCCCCCCCCCCCCCCCCCCCCCCCGCCCCGACCTTTTCCCATGGAGGGGGGGTAGCTGCACGCGCCTGCCTAGCTGTTCTTCCCCTCTTGCGGCCCCCACTCCATGGGAGGAGCGACAGAGAGGGCGAGAGAATTATCATCTTCTGTCCTCTAGAGAACCGATTCAAATCCGTTCACAGGACGCTTACGCCGTTGCTTAGGCTCTATTTTATATATCCCTATGGTCCCATGGGCCGGGTGAAAACACTACGTAAGTTACGCGCAACGCGAACTCATGTTTAGGAGGATTGCCTTAACATGCGACGTCAGCCGAAGTTTGAATTCTCCGACCAACGGCGTTGACTGAATATATGTAAAGACTGATAGCGTTATGGGACTTTTGGGAATCGAAAATGGACGAGTTCAATTTATTGTCAACCGGCCTCCTCTGCGTCCTACCTTGCACGTACAACTCAATCCGGCAAGCAGTCGGTACGTGTAGACGACAAGAACTGATGTTGCCATCGCTCACCGCGTGTGCTCAAATAATGTAGACCGAATATTATTATGCTTATAGAATGACGAACGGGAACAGACTGATATTTTCATTTAAGCCCGTAACGAACCAGTATACTTTTCTACTATGTACGTAGTATGTAAGTACCGTCATAGTTATCCAAGTTGCCGAATAATATTACAATGAAAAACGAAAAGAGATGAACAAGTATGATTAAACATTACGTAAGATATCTGATTACTATTTAAGAATAAAGAAGTGTAACATCCATTACTATAAGTAGAATATAACAAATGTTGCATGATATAATTATTGTTGTAGTTCGTCTTGCACATACAGGTGCAATGTATGTACCATTGCAGGATACGATAGTGTATTGTTACTATATCATGTACCCTGCATAGAAGTAATAAATAAATAAATCTATTTGTATTTTTTTTGTTTCCGCTTACCTGTTGGTCCTACAATGCTGCAAATGCCTTTTTTGCAATCCTTGGGGTCGAATTAGTCTAGAAAGGTCGTTTGAATCGATGCTAAGAGGAAAGTTTTTCTCTCGAAAAAAAAGAAGGCCCCTTTGGATTTTTTCGGTCAATTTTGGACAAATTTTAAAAAATTCTGGAATCGAATCATCCAGACCCTATATCGACGTAGCTTTGCGAAAGGAATCTATTACGTGCTGTCTCGGATCTCTGCGAACAACGAATCAAAAGTTACGGCCGAAAAACATGGAATATTTTCCTGTTCGCTTCTATTAATCTATTATTTTATCAACTAACTCTCAGATCTTAGCTTGCGCTTCTCAGCGAAATTTTTGTATTAATATATTTAATTTTTTTATTTATTGTTATTCAATTAATTTTTAGATTTAATGTGAATTGTGCTCCATTGTTGTGAAGTTCCTCTATTACCTTAAAAAAAAGAAACGACTTTTTTTGAGCTGTTGATAGCAAAATCAGGATCAGCAGAAAAAGTTGGCCATAATTGAAAAAACTGATCTCAGCAAGTTCAATTGTTCAATAGATTTTCCAATTTCGTGGAATAGGGTTCCCCCCACTCCGTCGCCATACGCGACATCACATTTATCCATGAATTAACCGCACAAATAAACGGTACGTTCATAATTAATCTTTTTCAATATTTCATTACGGTTATTATGAGGCTTTGTCTATATTGTACCCAAATTTTAGCTCCTTATGTCACAAAGAGCATCTGCAATAATTGTTTTAAAAAAATGATATCCCCCCTGATACACTTTGAACCATTTTTTGTTTGTATTTTCATGTAAGAATAACAGCTATTGAATAATGATATCCCGATTCTGTAACATGAAAATTGGAGGAGTAGTTCCATTTGTATATGGGCAAAAAACGTTCTCCCCTTTTGCAGCCATTTTTCACCCAGTTCGGTGTAAGAAATGATAGTATGTAGGATTCTTCGGGATTAATATTTTTCAAGTTTGGGTGTTCTCCGATAATATTGCATTCTGGAAATTCCGTGCAAGAAAAGTCGGTTTTTTTAAAAGTCGAATAATCTGGCTGGTTGCACATTGAAATTGATTAATTTATTTTCTTGCAAAGCAATAAGAACTTGCTAAAACGGTCATTTCTGAAATAACGAATAATTCATGAAATATTGAATGTATATCTTTCAGTCTTGGAATATTTGTCTCTTGGTATACCAAAAAAGGTGTGCAAAACCGAAGCTCGATCGGATTAATACTTTTTGAAACGAGCTCCTTGGAATTAATACAAACAAATTCTTACAAAACTTTTTTCTCTTAAATTAATAGTTTCGTCTCGATAACTTAAAAATATCCTTTCACAAACTTCGACCGCACCGCATATTATTGCGCCAAAAAATCTGTGGCCGGAAACACATAGACCTTTATCATGGGCATTAGCTCTATAAGAATATGCAAACCGTATCCGTCCTGGATCAGTGCCACACAAAAATGCTTCATTTCCTGAATTAGCAGTTTACTCTTTTGGTGTGAGGTATCACCACAAATTTATTTGGGTTTTTTACTTTTTTCCCGAAAAATCATGAGATTACACTTTGAGATGTGATAAAAAATTTACAAATTGTGATATTATAAATAAAATTTTAGTAAAGTCTACGAACGGGTATCAAATGTATATAAAAAAGATACTGTAATGAGCATGTAAAAATAATGTAATATCAATATATGCCTTTGAACTTGAACTTGCGTGGTGCGAGGTATCGAGGCAAGTGTAGTCAGCATACATATTGGAGTGTCCCAAGCCCGAGTGTATCTGTCGCCGTACTGAGGCAAGCGTACTGTGCACATGTATTGAGTTTCGCAAGCATATTAGTGCACGTTGGCTGTGGTCCTGAAGAAGACGTACGTAATATACCCGGCATCCCAGGTATTCCGAACCGAGAGTTAGTATCATTGTATTATATTTTTATTCTGCCAAATATGCTGCACCATCTAGCTTATATCTACGGTATCGTTTGAATAATCATTGTATTTTACCAAGTGCAAGGCACCGTTTAGTTTATCCTTCACTAACACAACTCATTCGGCCAGAGTTACAATATCGAACCTTAGTTAACTCCTGAGCATCTTCAGTCAACGCCTGAGCATCAGCAAACTGCACAACTCGGGGTCGAATAATTTCGCGCCAGGTGCGACGGAAATCTGACGGTTGTAACCGTCAATACGCGCAATTGTTTCAAGATTACGTGAAATTACATGAAGACCCATCATGGTTTAGCTATGTCAAACCCCCAACGCAACAAAACCTTGAAACACCTACGAATTTTGATCGCTAACATCTGGTCGCAATTGCCGATTAGTTAGTCAATTTGACAAGCAGATGTGAAACTTGCTGCGATTTAGTTGCATCTACAAGAGAATTAGGATATAGTAACTCAATGGATCATATAATTTTCCGCATGCGGAATTGAGCGTAATTTCCTAAGACAGTCACCGGTGTCATGGTATGCACTTTGTTGTGTTAATTAATTACAATAACCAATTAAACAATCGATGGATCCTTCGAATTATCTGAATTCCCGATAAGGTGAGATTTACCTGTACATTTTGTTGGTTTTTTTTTATATAAGATTTTGCCATCGAGTTTTCGATGCGCCGCACTATGACGCTTATTTCACTGGTGCGGTACTCCAGTCGTGTTGCAAATACTATTCAAGTTGAACTTTTGCCCGTTTCTCAATAATTCAGTAGATATAGTGCATAATAATTTCTTTCGGAATGGAAGAGAGAAGAATAAATTCAAAGACGGGAAAAATAACCAAGTTCAAAAAATGAAAGAAAATGTAATGTGCTTGTTTGGGTGTAGAGGTCAGTCAAAAGAACTTTATAATATAACAACTTGACCTCGAAAGGGGCTGTCCTCAAACAATGAAACCACATCATTATTCAATTTTAGCAACTTACATCAATTTTGCGAGAGAAAGTATAGTACTGTTGTTGCCGATTTTACTGATCGTCATCAAGACTGCCAAATTTTGCGAAATACAAAGCACCAGTGACGCTCAAATGGCGGGATAGCGGAATTTATTATTCTGCAAAGATGTAGAGTTTTCTGCGGGTGTCATATAATTTTGTGTAAATCGCCGAAATCATGTTCAGAATTCTAACAGTAACCGTAGCATTTCGGAGAACATTTTTACTGAGGCCACTATTTTCTTAAAATATTAGAAATAATTTCAACAAGTTGAGTATTCCACCATCGATATTGGCAACTTTAGTTCAGGACCGAATCGTCAGGCGCGCTCACACGTTTTTAGTAGAGTCCTTACAAAACATTGGAAACCGGATGGTATGCTCAAAACTCCTTAAGGCTGTTAACGTGTGGGCTGTGAGATATGGAAGGTAATTCATTAAAAAATATGTAAATTAAGCGTTTCACAAACAGTTATGGATCTAATCCTCACATGCGATAGTGCACATTTATTGATCAAACTCTTTCTGCCCCTGAATTTTAGGATGATTCGATGGAGCTTTATCTCCCAAATTTAAAGACAAAAATGAAAAAGGAGTGACACACATGTGTCAACAAATATATATAATATAACTTTCAGTTTCCTAGCAGTTCGATGTTGAAAAAAAAGTTTCTTTTTTTTAGATTATGAAGGCAGGGTATCCCTAAAGCACAGTCAACTGCGTGACTCGCTGTTTGCATGTTCATTTTGTAAATAATGTCATATTGTTCTAATTTTTATACCAAAAAGATATACATGAGATGAATATCTGTAGCGTTGGTACTAAAACATCTTGTCACACGAAAATCTTCAAAATGCTTTAACATATATCTTTTTATTTTGAATGAGCTCCTTGTATAGAGTAATAATAATTTACATTATCTGAATTGAATGACAAGCTCCACCTTGATGAGAAAAACCGTTATTCGCTGCAATAATAATTAAAATTTTCTGTTATCATCGAATCACTTCATGCCATTGGATTCTAGATCGATTCTCGCCCATCAGAAGGTATGCTTATCTGGGATCATAGAATTACTCGTCTTTAGCGTATCTTTATTCTAAGTCAATATTATTAGCTACCTAATGTACGTGACAAGGTTTAAAAACATTTACAATGTACTTAGTGCCCGCGGTGAACATTGAAACCACAAAATTGCCAGCGCCTTTCCATGTTTGCTCCAATACCAGAGAGTTCCTGTTTGAAGACTTGTGGAAATCGTTGCATTAGGTTTTCAACTTCGTTTGGTCTAAGTCCTGGTTCCATCTTTTGTAAATATGACCATACATAATCGACACTTGCACCAAAGGGATGAATATGTAGAAAAGTAGCTATCAAACCTGTAAAATTAAAATCGTAACTATAGTAACACAATCTTATTCCTCTGATATAAAAAAAGGTACGATTTTAGTCATCCATTATTGGGTGCCATAAAAATTGATGTTTTTGGGAAAATTCGAGGGAAAGTATTTCTTGCCTGATATGGTTCCTCCGTGTTTATGGAACAAAAGCACACATATCATAAGTATGAAAACCCATGCTAAGATCAACTATGCATAGTAAGTTTCATGATAATAAGTAAAAAATGAAAACCGAATACGCCGCATGCACAAAAATGACAGGGTTTCAAAAAAAAAGTAGATATCAGTGTCGATTTTATAAAAAGTGACACCAATTTCCAGGATTTAATTAGGCCGATACCAGCCATTTTAACGTTTTTCTTGAAAGTAATTCACGTCAAAGTTATGGGACAACTTTCAATCGAATTTCACAGTAATCCACTTCATTCTTCAAATACTGAAACATCACCGAATTTTCATACAAATTACCAGTTTTAAAAACTGCAGATGTTTATTCGTTGTGTGAAATAATGCAATTTCCACATCAACTCACACTTTCACATTATATTCGATGAACGTAATTCATTCGAAATCGAAATAATGTGCATAGAAACCGTCATTTAATTCATCCCGAATCACACGTTCAAATAAATAGATACTGGATTCCGTAAAATTCGAATTTGAAAGTCGCGTTTCCAATTCGTATCGATTTACTGAGAAAAGTGTGTGAAAGAAGAGACTCGATTACAAAAGTTCCTGCTGATAATCTTGAATTTTAATGGAGCTTCAACTCTCGGCTTCCGGGTATATATATAGGCTGATAAAACTTCGTACAAATTTAGTCAAGAAAAACCAGTACCGGGCCCAATTTTAATTCTACATGATGCCAACTTCGTGTCCTTAGTTCTATAACAAACATGGAAAATCGACTGACCTTGAAGGAGCAGTCTTAGAACTTTCCGCTATTACCGTTACTTGCGGGTATAAAAATGTGAGACAAAAAGTTTTTGCAATTGATTTTGTTCAAAATTTAATCGATTTAAGTCACATAAATGGACCAAACAGCACAGGTGCACGAGTGTGTAATAAGTGCTTCCGCTGACCATCAAATGAATTAATTGCTCGTAAAGGCGAAAGATTGCTGCATGCCAAATGTTTGCGTTCAGTCACCATGTTTTAATCGATGTGATAGCAAATAAACCTTATTTTTTATGTAAATTCAATTTCTTAGACACGTGGGCTAAAATTAACAGAGGCTAGTTGTGACAGTGAGTTTAAATCTCTCCTTAAGTAAAAGAGAGAAATGGATGATTCCAGCATAAGAAAGATGCTACTGGATTTTGCAGATGTAGCGGTGCCATTTTTCAATATTTCTGGAAAATTTTCAAATTTCTCTCGGAATGTAGTGTGGTGAATATTTTTTGTGTGTAACGATGAAACTTGTTTTGCAGTTTAAAAATTGTCCAGGAATATTAAAAAATCGTGGCACCGCAGCCGATGCCGCAGTAGTATTTTGCTAACAAGTGTATTGCCATTGTGTATAACTCTGGATTGATGTTACCGAAAAACCAAAGATATTATTATTTGCCAATAGTGTGATTAAGAAATCAAAGTAGAATCGTAATTTAAGGCCAGATAAAATACAAAAGAATGTATGGATGCACTAACCAATTACAATTAGACATAGGGTGGACGGTTGATAAAGAAACCACTCCGGTACGACTTGTAATAAATGACTTGTTAATTTGTGATTCAAAAGACCTGATGCAAAGACTTAAAGTAAGGACTGCGATCTATCTCATGGATATATACCCTATTCACGAAGAGAACAACACAGCATTGCATAGGTTTGAGCGAAGTGGGGATCAGATGGAAGAAGCAAAGCGGCCTTATTCACATTCAGTACAGTATGCTAAATTATCGTGCGTTTGGGTCCCTTTGCACAATCGCTGCTTTGTAATCGGAATATATAAAATGATTTGAACATCACGCTTTCGTTATATAGAAATAGTATATTGTGTTACAAGTGTGGAAAGTGAGCGATTTCCGACAAGTTAAGATTGCAGCGTGCAGGCGAATACAGCAATTGCAGGAGTCTAGTGTAGACGCAGCATGAGCTGAGATGAGCGCTGTAATCACACAAGACAGATTTCTCTCATCCACCCATGTAATAGACGCTAATGTGTCCTGACACCTGCTTGAAAGGTTCGATGTTTGAAGCCTGTGGGGCGTGCGTAAAGTGCCACATTTTCGAACAGTACCGTAAAGAAACGTTGACGCATGCGCACAATTGAACACATTTTCTCATGAGCGTAAGTTACCTAATCCCAATTTTTCGCGCTGTCAGTGACACCTTCATCGCTTAAAAAATCACGATCACTGTTTCGTATTTTTCACACCATATCGTCATTTTTTCGAAAAAACCAAATTACTTGGTGTGTTTTTGTTTAGAATTGCACGTAAAATTTGGCCTCTGTGTCTTTTTTGGGTTTCGGTGCATAACCTCTGATATTAGTCGAAAATAATAGAAGACATTTAACTGTAAGAACTGACTATAGCATTCTCTGGACCCTGGGACCCTACACATGGATACCCCTAATCCCACATAATTCTTGCGACTTGCTAAAATCAGTTTTCTTACTTTGTTCAATCGAATTTTCGACGGTGAAAAATTCATATTAGGTTTTTCTCGTATATACTCTTCTATTCTTCAGTCTTTCAGCTTTCGAATGAAAAAAAAACCTTCTACCACTAACGGTCCGTTAGAAGCGTTGATTTGACGTTTTGAGGAGCGCGTAACCCTTGTGTAAGTTATTTGTTTCGTATAGATAATGTAGGGTCCTAGGGTTAAAGGGGATAAAACAGACATTTTCTTGTGCGAAGTCCAACCAAACAGAAAGAAATCGAGCCAAGTACTATATCGTTCTCTTCGCAGACAGAGTACAAGATTCAAGTATCGTCGCATTTCAGCGACCCATGGATTACGTAAAATACTGCGAAAAACTATATGTATATGACACTAAGAAAAATGAAGCATATGTGTATAAAGTAAAATGACTCGTGACAGAATAACGAAAAAAAAATCTATGACTGTACTGGATTGGGTCATTACCGATTAGTTTAGCTTCTCTTTGATTAACAGGTACACATCCAGGTAGAAGTAGCGGCGGCTTTGGAGTCCTTGGCTCTTCATTAATGTCATCATCCTTGTCTAAAGTTATTATTTCACTTTCTGCAGGATCCTCCTTTTTCGTTGCATTTAATTTTCCCGTCAAGTCCTTGATCTTCTGATCATCTTGAACTTGTTGTTTCTTCGATTGTACAAGCTGTTCTTGCATTCCCTTCAAGGTTTGCTGCAACATCTTCATTTGTTTCTCCTTTGAGTCAATTTCTGTTTTCGTCTCAGACTTGAGGACATCCACCTAAATATATCACGGATATTTACTATGAATCAGTCAAATATGGTTTATTTTTTAGGAAATTCCCTTTCGGCTATTTCTCTACTAGGATTGCTTGCTTATTTTTATATATATTTTTAAAACATCCGCAAATCGATGCTCCGTCGACACTACTATTCAATAAAACAAGAATATGTTGTAATAAAATGCGACCTGTTAGTCCATTCCAATACATCAAGGATTGCGACACTTCTTTCATCCTGTTAATAGCATTACAGTTCCTTGATTTGTAAGTAAGTAAAATAAAAAATGTATTCTGTATTTAATTGAAGCGAAATCCATCACAAACCACAATTGTGTTTTGGGATTGAAATCAGATTAATTACAAATTTCGCATGCTGCTTGTCATAAATTACGTACTGTATTCGTCTTTGTAATTATTCCATCTTAATTACGAATTACAAATGTATCATGTAACGCATTTGGTCCTGGTTATAGATAAAAATTGGAATTTACAATGTGCATATAATAAACGAATTAAAATTTTATGCAGGACCGAACATGTATCTGGATCAATTTGCCTATGACACACAGCAAAATCAAATAGATTAACAATTCGAACAAGATTGAACGTCACTCCATCATCTATCTCTCAAAACATTTTTTTAGTCCTTCACGCCGGATAAGTGGCGGATCGAGTCGAATCAGGCTTCGAATGGTTATGATTTGCGGCGAAACAGATTAGCCAGTGAGTGAAACGGATCTATCGTACTCCAAGTATCGTGTACCCTTATCCAACACAGTGGAAACCTTTCATTGTCAGTGGAAACTATCGGTAAAAATTCAAATGTGCTGTATGCTCTACAGTGACCATTACCAGTCTCAGTTCGTAAATACACACCTGCGTTGTCAACGTGTGTGTGTATCAGGGTGGTCCATATTTACGGTGTTGAGCAATTTTTTCCGGACCACCCGCCGAATCAACTTCAAATAATTTAGAAACAATTGCCGAATTTTTTCAGATTATTATCTTAAATGTAACCTCTCCCACCAAGGAAGTGGATGTCCCTATTTAAAATATACGTGTTTCGGTCACATTTTCAACATATATTTGATTTTGAGAGTAATAATTTTCCAAAAAAACCTATAGCTATTATTTGAGAAAAAATTTACATCATCATATCAGGCAATCTAGATGAATCGCACTTCCTCTAAATTAAAAAAAAAGTCTGATTTCGAGGATGTGCAATTTGTCTAGATTGCATGGTATGATGATGTGGATTTTTTCTCAAGTAGTAGCACTAATTCCCACTAAAACAGCGCCGTTACATATTTTTTTTAAATACTATTACTCTTACAATAAAATATATAGTGACAATCAGAATGTGTTTGAAGCATGTGTATTTTAAATTGGGAAATCCATCGTGTTGGCGGGAGGAGTTAGAGTTGAGGTAAAAATCTAAAAAAAATCAGGCAATTGTTTTTGAATTATTCGAAGTTGATTGGGGGAGTCTGGAAAAAATTTGTCAACACCATAAACAAGGACCACACTAGTGTATATAACGACGCGTACTGTCAGTGTGCGTGTCCGTACCTCGGTCGTAGAAACTCAGTTAGCGCGGGTTAATATTTCTCGTTTTTTGAAATGACGATTGAAGAATGAGTCGATCGTCAAACCGATCTCTTCTAGTGCGTCTCTCGTGCACTTGAAAAATTACGTAACCTCGGTGCAGCAAAAAATACTCTGGGGCAAGTGCAGTCACGATTCGACGCGTTGAACTCAAACTGTCAGAAATTCCAAGATATGCTTGAGAAGAGCAATCGAATTAAATTCGAAGCAAAAGGTGATCCCCTCGACGCGATCAAAATGCTCTCATTCATATTTTGAGATTATTACGGACAGTGCAAATAATAATACATGAATGGGAAGTGAACGGTGCTTGATTTAGTCTAATCGCTAAAATCCGCGCTAATTGCAGCAATTGCTTTGATTGCAGGATCATCAAACCAGTTGCCACGTATCGAACTGCTCACTTTTTCGAAAAGTTACTCGGATTGGCAGTCTTTCCACGATCTCTTCACCTGAATAATTTTTGAAAATTCGCATCTCTCGGAAGTGAAAAGACTTCACTAGGTACCTTAAATAGAGTCTGACCGATGAGCTGTGCAAATCATCAAAAATATCGCAACTATCTCGGAGTATTTTGCTCGAGCTTGACAAACTCTCGTGTCACGTTGCGAAAACAAACGATTCCTGAACAATGTTCATGTCACAACACTTTTCTCTTCGCTATTTCTTGTGTTGCGAAAAAATCGTCGTTGGAATAAAAGAGTCCCGTGGATTATTACGACCAAATCATCATAGTTCACACGATGATCCGTAAAATCGGTCCAGAATACTGGAAAGAACTCTTTAGCAAGAAACTCGAGCCTCTCACATTTGCCGAGCTCAAAGCTTTACACCTCGGTCGCATTTTAATAATATTCATAATTTATATCATATATTTTTTCAGTAATTACGAATTTAAGCTTTACTTATCTGGCTACCAGAAAATCACTGAAAAACATCAAGCTAAATAATCGTAGGTTAAAAAATTTTTTAAAAAAAGTAAGAAATGTCATTCACTTCCATTACCCCACACTTCGGAAAATGGGAGCCATTAATTTTAGCAAGTCTGACAAAAGTCTATCATTCTCAAAACGCTTTAATCTTATTTGCCTAAGTAATTGTTAATGTAATAACAAAGAAAAAGAAATATTTGGTAATAAAATCATATTGCTCCCATTACCCGCATAACATCGAATTGAAAAATAAAAAAAATAATAATTTCATCGAGTTTTTTATTGCAATTTCAAGAGTGACACGTTAAATTAGATAGATATATATGGTGATATAGCTGGTGTAAATGCAATATAGTAACTATGCATTTTCATGGTGTCCAATAAAAAAATCCGATACAAATTCAAGGACATTTTCAAGATATTTCTAGGATATTCAAGGATATGCATAAAAAATAAAAATACACAAATGCAGAGGGCACTGTACATAATCGGCACGATTTAGGAGATATACGTTATTTCTACTACAACCTGTTAATAGGGAAAAACGAAAAACGCGATTCGAGGTGGAAATTCACTTTTTAAGAACTCAGTAAACAGAAATAAGTATATCATTCGCAGCAAACCTTAAAAATAGGATATTTCCAGGACTTTTTAAGGACAACCAACATTCAAGGTCATTTCCAGATCCTCAAAGACTTCCAGGACCACTTTTTTCACAATTACTCACTGTACTAACTTCAACACCAAACTACACTAGTCCTATTTTTTGCTGAGGATTGTAGCGGCTTGAACACCATTTTTTTCCTCATACAAGCCGTGGTACAGTCGTATACGACTGTTAAGCTGTTAACGCATCACGTACCTCATTTTTGTATGCTTCCAATTGACATCGCAGGCTGTCATTCTCTTCCTTCAAATTCTGCAACCCTTCAACGTCGTCATTAGCATCGGATTGACTACGTGACTTTTTTCGTTGAGGTTCATCCTCGGAATCTGAGACGTCCATCTCACCTTCACCTTCCATCAATGCCTCTTCTAGTTGCACTGCTTTGATTTCCTGTCATTAAATTTTATACAATTTATATGTGTCCATAGGCGGTTTAAAAACTTAAACTTTACATTCACAATCATCGGCATGCACATCGTATAACTGTGGCGAAGTACCATATTTGTACAGTATTTTTGTTTGTTCTATGTACGGAGCCATTAATTTTTTCCGTTTGACTTACACAGAGCCAGCCAACAGCACCGTGTTCCCGGGCCGAGTGACTATAACAATGTACGACTTGTCGTTAAAATTCATATTCATTATTTCACAAGCATATCATTGGACGATTTTATGATTCATTGACAAATAATTTTTGGAACTCAGTGTAAAGCGAAGTCTGTAATTATCGCATTATGAAATGTGTCTGCAGAGGTTGGGGAGAGCCCATGCAGCTGAAATAGCGATGTGACAAGGTTGCTGATGTTTTTTAGAATGCTATTTCTTTCGAAGATCAACTTTGCCAAAGCTTAATATCGTTTGAATATTTCCTCATCGCTTTAGAAATTGCGATTTTTGAAATAAACGAGATATCAAGAAATTCAAATCTGAGATTGTTCGAAAAATTCTCCCAAACACATGAAAGAATCAGTAACCCTTAATATTTAAAATTATGTGAGTTAATGGGTTTTTAACAAACAAAATACTCGAAAAACGGCGTTTTTGATATAATTCATCAGTAGTGTTCACGACGAACGAAGGTCTTTATGCACCTATTGAACACACATTCTTTTGTTTAACTTTACACCATCACGGGCGTTAGTAAAATAATGCTGAATATTTCTTTCTTAATGATCGAAAATGTGAGAAACCAGATTCACGTACTGCGCGAAGTTATTCCTCGAAGAAAATAGTATTTTTTGAAAAATCAGCAACCTTGTTACATCATTATTTCATAGAGCTGATTTCAGCCGATGGTCCCCCCTTAAGGGTTCACCCAACTTTTCAGATAATGACGCCTTAGTATTAGGGGGACGGTCAATTTATTTCTTGAGCAGTTTTTCACGAGGAATTTGATGGTGATGAAATGAAAATAATTTTAAAAAATTCAACCCTTGTTGGATTTTTTTTTCTCGAACAAAGTCGACTATCGTAATCCATAAAACTTTGAAGAACATCATTTTACATTCGGTAAAAAAAAAGACGACTCAAAAAATCAATTTCTAGTATTTTGGAAGCACATTAAAAAAAAAAAAAAGAAAATTGTTTTCTGCTTGAAAAGTACAGTAAATTTTTTCCAATTTTTATTGCTCGCCTACCTTATATCTTATAGCTTCGGATTGCTTCAGCACTTTTGCTATCCTGTTTGCAATAAGCTTTTTTTTTAGAATTTATAAAAAATCATTGTTGCGAGCTTTAACCGCCTTCGCTGTTCGCAGATCTCGACGATGCGCTATGATTTTCGTCACATAGTAGCATAAGAATCTTAAATGCCAAGGAAAGTCGTGTGCTGACTCAGTTGAGAGATTTGTTCTAACATTCTAACAGAATATGCTTGCCAAATTTCAGCTTGACGCACCTAATTCAAGATGGCGGACGTACAAGAAATACTCTCTCACTGCCATTTAAGCTCAACTTATCAAGCATACGCAAAATAGCGACTAGATTAAAAAGTGGAATCGTCCCTCCTTCCCCACCGTCACTCGTCAATGAGCAGGGTATTTAAGATTCAAATACCGATTCATCAAAGTGCAGTGGCTCACTAGGTTGAGGTGGTGGGCCAACTGCCACCCTTTCACAAGATATATTTCTTTGATCTTATGCATTTCCTCCAAATTTAATTTTGGTATACACATCCGCTCAAAAATATTCCAGGGATTCCGGTACTTTTGGCATACCCCGATATTAGCGTATCCGATATACAATAAAACAACGTTTATTCGAGGTAATATGGAGAGAGCGTACCATGGATTAGCGAAATCTCGGATAATATGGAAAACATACCGTACATAGCTCGAGCCATCACGATATTTTCCCCTTGACTCCGGAAACGGAACCGTCGCGTTTTATAGCTTACAATGTAAATAATTGCCACAGACTTTTACAAGATTATGCATGATAGCGACACGACACTATTTCATACATGGGTATAACGGATTATTACATTTTATCCAAAGTTCTCCGTATCATCCGATCATACACTTCGGTTAATGCGGAGACCGAGGATGAAATTGGCGTCTCGGATAATGCGGAATCTCAGTTAGTCGAAGGGCGGATAAGCGAGATTCCACTGCACTGCGAAATTTAAATTCGGTTGAATCTATGGTGGCATATGTTCGGGCGTTATCTGTTTTTGGGCCAGCCTCATTTCCTATTTAAACGCGTGGGTCAGCCGATATGCGATGATCAAGTGCGTCAAGGTAACTCTATCACGAGGGGTATGATTAAATAAAATTATTTTCTTTGTCATACATTACTTATAACACATTTTCATCACGTACGCAAAATATCAGAGTATTTAAACCGTAATTTAAGAAAACAAATCAGTTTTGAAAATGTTTATTGTATCATAGGCTCCAATGCGACACGTGTATGTCTTTCGATTTGCGATCGACAAATTCATATATTCCACGATTAGACGAACGAAAAATGAAAAATTATTCATACGAATAAATCGCATAAAGACGTAACATTAATTATTATTTTGCGAAAGAAATAGCGAACAGAGTTCACAACAAGTTGGAACCAGATGCTCTTATGACATCTGGGTAGTCTAGGCAAATACCACAGTGACATCCGTTAAGGGAGCATGTCAGTATAAATCGATTTTTATTTTATTGCATTTTCCAACTATCGGAAAGTAACGGGAAGAAAAAGGAAGAGGCCCTTGAATTCGTATGAAACGAAAAATCAAGAGGTCCGAATTGCAGAGGAAGATGCTGATATAGCTGCTGAAGGAATTTTACATGGCCCCGGTATAGATGACTGAAGGTACATGAAAAATCTGACTATATGAAAGATAATCCTTTTATACAAGCTTCATATCGGCTTAAACTTTGAACGAGTTTTTCTTGAAAGACTGTTTTTAAAGTCTGTGTGTACTATATCTTTTACACGGTCAGTCCGATTAAAATGAAATTTTCAAAGGATCTTCTTCAATGCTTCGACCAGTCCTTGACGAACTTACTTTCTTGAATTTTGAAATTCCTTTAATGTAACGCTACATGGAAGGTCAAAAAATGTGGTAGTTTTTTTTATTTTTAATCTAATCGCACTAGTATCTTGAAAAATGATTCTTTTCAAAAAGTGAGCTCGTCAACGACAGTTTTAGTTTTTATTTTGTCAGATATGTTTTAGGTAACCGAGCTACGCGATATTTTGTCCGCTGTAAACGATAACGATAGCCGCCATACTTTGAGTTCTTAAAAATTTGACTTATAAAAAATATAAATTGTATAATAAGTATTGCACTAAACAATGGTGAAAGCAGTTTATGAAAAAAAAAAAAAAAAAAATAAATCTGTACAAGAGAAAACAGTTCATAAATTTTTACATCATATCAGTTTGACTATACTCACATGCCCCCTTAAATGTTTAACGGATATTCATGAATTTGGGGGTAACACAGCCATATCAAAAACCATATGTTTGCGAATTATTTTCGATAGTCGAAGTCATAAGAACCTTATTTTTCGTTCCATACGTAAATCAATTTTATAGCGCACTATTAGCTATCACTCACAATATTTTTTATGACTCGTCTCGTTTGTCTAGAGTCAACGATAGAGTTACCTTAACGTGTCGATAAAAAATCTGTCATGACTACAAGTGTATGTATAATCTCAGCCATGTGCGTTTTAGTTGATTTAATATAGATATACACTTGCCTAACAATTGTTTGAAATTACTCCACAGCTCCGCAATTGCTAATGTACCTACGTATTTTGCCTTCGTCAAGATAATTTGAAACAATTTTAATATCAAGAATACGTGATTTTTTATTTCATGTAACGCCCATAGTCAGCCATATGAAGGTGAAGCTAGCAGACAAACGTGTTTGAACTTTTTGCAATTAGGAAAATGCAGATCAGTTTTATCCTCATAATTCTATTGAAGAATATTGAGGGTTCAGGGTATTTCAAAAAATTTTCATTCTCGAACTTCGTTACCTTATTCGAACAAACATGAGAACATTTGGCTGTTAGCTTCAGCCTCGTGTCAGCTGTAACGATATTGATAGTTTGTGTGTTCCGCTATGTATGTACATTTGACTAATGTATGGTAAATAAGAAATAAATGTTGAAGGTGATTAAATTTTTAAATGAAGTTAGGAACGTAAGCTAGGTATGTGTGATAGATGTTGAATGCCGCATATGGGGCATTCCATGCTGTTTCCTGCGAATTCCAAGGCTTACCCTCTTCGATCTTGTTCTTGACTTTTTTCCATGTAGTCTTACGTGGTAGGAAACACCTTCGAATAATTTAATAAGTACTTTTCAGTACCAGTACAATGAAGAAACGGAAATCTTTGTCTTTACGTATTTAACAATTCGTTTTCTTACCCTGCAATGAATTTTTTTATGCACACAGACATTGAAACTAGTCGTAAGTCAGTAAAATCATCGGTAGCCTAAATCTAAAAAAAAAAAACCGTTTAAAAAGCATAATGATACGTAATTCGACCTTAAAATATTTCTAGATTACGTAATAATCGTTTTGTCAAAAACACCACCTCAAGATTTTTAACTCGAAGATACAGGAATTGTTACAAAAAATTTTTCGTAAATCAAAACAATATCCATCTGAGAGAAGAAGGCCACCAAAGATATTCTTAATGTGCAATTCCAAGGTTCGATAATTGAAGATGCCAAGTATATACGAGTACTTTGCATCCGGTGACGATCAGGAAAGATATAATTCTTTTCTGCACTTCAGAGGTAACATGATATTTTTTTACAGCATAGCATAAGCAGTGTCTGTTTCCAAATTTTGATTATTTCATAACACAGTGCAACTGGCCCTCGAATCGGTATATAGTTCAATGCCTCCAGAAAAGTTTTAGAATCATGTATAGTCCTTTTGGCTTGCAGGTGATCGTAGAAAGTTTTAGCGATTCCTCCCCTCATGCTTACCTCAATGATGAATACAACCCAATGGCAATTATTTAACTTTGCTTCTGAAGTACAGAAATAAATATACCACGCAATGAAATTTTCGAGTAGCGCTGAATTCATCCTTCTGGAAATCCGTGAAGATGCTTGGCTCGTGATCTGTCTGCGATCCATGTGTTCCCTGACGGTTTCGAGACCTGAGCGCTTTATTACACTATTACCTTCTACACCTGATATCCTGTGATTGACCAACTCTAAGCTAAATATTTTACCTTCTTGTTTGTCATTGAATTGCCAAAGACAAAAATGTCATGTGGAAAACGTGTCTGACTGTCTAGCTGGGGGTAACACAAGGCTGTGTATTTTTCCCATTTCACTTACCTGTACTTTCTCACTTTTCAATGATTTTTCATTACGCAAATGGTTTTAAGGCCATGAACGATGTAGGGAAAGGTGGGACAAATCGAAACCCCCGCCTCCAATGAAAGTTATGATATTTTGCACTGAGAGGAAAGATTGTTTGAGCCAAACAATCATTTTTTCTCGGAAGATGAAAAAAATATTTTGTTATTGAGATTAAATTCTAATTGATCTCATCAAATCTTTGATTGCACTAATGGAAAATGATTCGCAGCAACGAAATATTTAATTGAACCACCAATTCTTTTTCCTCAGTGTGTATAACTCGTTTTGTAAAATATTTTTACAGAGTTCATTTGCCTTGCCTTCTCCTATAGGTGTTCCAAGACGTAAAATTCTGCAGTTCGATTGGTGGGTAGTTTTTCAGCTTGCAAAGCTAGTGTCCATTTAATATAAGTAAGTTTGACCAAGGCAGTATAAAAACGAATAACAAATATACGTTGAAAGATGAAAATATTTTTAAACCGGTTGTACAACTTCATTAATTTTACTGTTAGGCGGTATCCTGCAAAGAAAAATGATGCACTATCTAATGCGCTAGTGAAATGTTTCAAAAAACTTCAAAGTGTAAATAAAAAATGGTTGCAAAATCCTGGATACACATTTAATGAAAAGACTTTACTGTTTCACCACAATGCAATTTAATAAAGCTTTCCAGCGATGTTGCCAGTTTGAAATTTACCAGAAAAAGAAAAAGCCTAGGTCAAACCTACTATAATTTATTATTACCGAGATCGAGTATTTGGGACACTAGGTATGTGAGTGTAAGTGTATTTACATACCGAAGACTGTTTCTTCCACATCTCAATATTCTTCCTTTGAGCCTTGGTGAAGTGGTCCCAAACCTTCTTGTGACTCGCCGCCGTGAACACACGTTCAATCTGACTGACTGTTGATGATGCGGGTGTTGCGTGTCGCATACAAGAACACAACAAATCCTCTATTGTACACCTTACTTTACTCGAAAACTGACATTTTATACTGCACTGTATCAACTTAGTGGTACTTTGCTAATAAAGTTACATCCAGATCCAAGTTTACCGTAGAAACAGAAAAAATGCCAAGATCCTGTGGTCTTTCACTTTAACGATTTGCACATTGTCACCATAATTTTTCCATCAATCAGTACAATTCATGGACATACATGTGTGAATAGTTGATATCTATGCAATCTGTGCAAACAATAATTAATGTTGCTCATAATTCGAAAGTTGAAGGAAGGTATTTATAATGATTCTTCGAAAACTTTTATAATGTATGCATGATTTGTACTAACTGAAATTAGGTTTTTTACTTCTAATACTTCTTACTTTAAAGCATAAAAACAGGTTACAATATTGCCTGTACGATGTCCGCTAAGTTCCCATGGAATGGTCAGATATCACCAGTGGCATTGCTTGTGTGATATGATAAAATGATGGCAGTTTCATTAATAGTGATGTGTGGGTTCACACACTTTTGAAGTCCTTTTTAGTATCCAGTATTCCTTGACGAGAGATAGAGATCTGATGATAGTTTCAGACTGAAATCTACGACATTTTTTACTAGCATTCCTGTTCCTCAATATTCACTTCAGTTTATTTTACTGTGTTTTACTAAATTCAACATCACATTTTGGATGAAAAAGATGCAAAGTTTACTGCTCGGTTATACAAATTCTTGCAGCATTATATCAATCTAAATAATCATTTATGACTGCATAGATTATCGTCTGAAACTGTATTTACAGTATATGTGTTATTCCCAACACCATTTAAATCCTAGCATTGCCAAGCATGCAATTTTCAAATAGTGTCTATAATTATCTAAAAAACTGAATTTATCGGTAAGTCCACATTTGATCTTTGTCGAGCAGAGGAAGTCTAAAATCAAAAATTTTCTTCACCCACCTTGTGATCTCGGCTCTTCAACTGATAAAGTGAGTTACATCTAAGCTAATCAAAATAATGATTTGGGAGCAGAGTCTTAATATTACATAACATGTAATTCCATAAAACTCATTTTAAAGCCACGTCAGTTGTTTTCTGTTGAGAGAACTTTTCGCTGAATAGTTTAATAAAAAATTGCCCATTGTACGCTATTGCACAGTATTATTTATGTGAAATACACTTTCCGTGTATTCCATACTGTGGTACAATGTGTATTCAAAGTATTTTGATTATAAATTAGAAAAAGCGTTAAAGCACTTTATAGAATTTGAAAAGCATTTTTTCAAGCGATTTTTTCGAATAATAGATCTTCACTGACTTGCTTTACTTATTTGGTGGAAGTAGATTTTCGATAATGGCATAAATTGAAAAAAGTTCTGGATCTGTCGTGTATATTTTTTCGAGTCATTGTCAAACTGAATTACTGTTCTATTTATAAGAGACTGACCTGAATTCGAATCCATTCTTACACAAAAATTGCAATAAACCAGTAGGGAAGTAACGTAAGAGTAAGACTAAACAAGATTCTGTGTCACGATATTCTTTGAATCGGTGCTCTAAAATGACTTCCAAAATAAACGGTAGCAGTCAGCTGATTTTTACCGTTTCAAAATCACGTACATAGCACTTTTCACTGACCTGAAGATTTAAAAAAGCTTGCAAGGTGTAATCAAGAATGTATTTCGAAATCACCATATGTATATGGTAATTATCTATTAGCCTTGATTTGATTCTGCGATTGTTGTGAATACATCACATTATATTGCGGAACAGGAACTCACGAATGGTCTCAGGAACATCTAAGATACTATTTTCATGACCACAGACACTTACCAGGTAAATAGAAATGTCAGAATCGCATCGCACATATGCTATTACGAATGAATCAATAGCAAACTTACATTGAATCAGAAGACCCTGCATCCTGCCCTTCATCAATTCCTTGGCTTTGTGGAGCTCTTCCTCATAAGATGCCTTTTCGGTTAGCAGTCGACGTACATGCGAATTCGTTGATTGTATCATTGAATAGAATGTATTTGAGTTCCGCTTGACACAGTCACCACGTTCCAGCCAAGTCACCACCACCTACCAGGATATCAATTTATTAGTGACTATAAATTATTGTTAGTATAATCTGATGTATAGTGGTAAAAGAGTTATTCCATGTGAGGTGGGTAGGTCGTGTTGATAGGGAGTTGAACACTCTCTCGCTATTTTCAACTTATTACTCGGAGAACTTATTTTCTCAATTGAAATCGACTGAAATTTTCAATATTTTCAAAGTTATTCACATTAACGATTTCTTGCAACTCATTTCGAAAGTTTCTAGTGACGTTGGTATAAACGTCAGACGTATCAGTTTTTGTAGTTCTTCGCAGGAACAGTACAAGAAAAAAAATCGCGAAAAGTGAAATTTGCTATGATTTATTGCAACATTAATCGCATATTATAATTCTTGACCTTGTTATAGATGCTTGAACATTCTGAAAAGGTGCACATACTCCTTAAAGCTCAAGGCAGCTAATAAAAAAAGTAAAGGACCAGTTTTTTTGTAGTCAAGAGAAGACAATCCGCGAATTTCGAGATACGGTAGGTTGCACTTTTTCAATCCATGAAAGAAAATAGAGTTGTCATACATCTCAAATTCTGAGGTTTATTTGTCGAAAACGCAAAAGAAAACTTTTTTGCCATCTTTTATGAAATTCGCGTCAAGCTCTGACGAATGAGTGTAATTTTTGCTAATTTTTCGAACGTTTGTTTGACGAAGCCCAATAAAATTCGTTTGTGCTAGCGTAGACCGTACAGGAACGCGGGCCTGCAATTTGCAGTTCGTGGATCTTTATTCTTGTGATAGAAGAAAAGGACCTCAAGTTTTTTTATTCGCTGTGTTGAGCTTTAAAGAGTATGCACATTTAGCATTCGATTTTATTTTTCATACGACGCTTCGCCAGATGCCGCCTACCATCATCAGGTTTCTTTAACGCAAATAATAACCATTTGTTACATTACTTACACTTGCTCACTCATTTTCACGTTGAGAACATCACACAACGAGCCAATTTTTTATCTCTATTACATATAAATAACTAATAAATATGTTACTTTTTTTCCGTTACTGACAGGTCAATTAATTTATTGATTACATACGTAATAATAATAACTTACTTGTACTGCTTTCATGAAGGAGTCATCTTGTTTGATTTTTTCACATATGTTAGATGCCTCATGATCCGTATAGTGAACCACAGGTGGTGGACTTGAGGGTGGTCGTTGTCTTTCTTTTTCTACTCTTTCTCTGTGCCGCTGCTCTCGCTGCAACTGCCTTTGTCTGCATTCCCATTCATACTGGTCATCCCGTGCCTGTCCGCAAGTACGAAATATCATACATTATTATGAGTAAACTGTTATGCTTGAAAGTATTTCTGCAATTAGATAAAAGAGACCTGTCTAATTTAATCGTGAAAAATGTGTGGACAAGCGATTCTTGCAAAGTTTGCACTCAATACTGACTGTATTTCGTTAGCATTGTTATGTACAAGGCAAATCAACCAAATCGATATTATTGTTGGAAACGTATTTAATTTTCAATGGTAAACATGAAAACTAAAAGGAAATATCAGCTCTTATTAGAAAATGTTTTGATTATCTATGTCTCAAAAATATAATCACGATTCGACAACTTATTAAGAATAAACAAGCACAGCGTTCTCACTGAAAATATTGTATTTTTATTATAGTGTAGGACCTACAATTCTTGCTGTTTACTTGTATCTGACTTACGACCGCGATCTCCTGAGTAAGACTTGAAAAACACTGTGGTAAAGTGGAGCCAACTTTATTTGATTGAACGGTTTATTTTTCTCTGTGTACAGTCAAACCCATACCCAAGGTGTATAGAGGGCTGGTTTATTGTTTTGCTGAATCAGATTTGAATACTAATATTCGCTTATTGTCTTTACAGTTCAAATTTAGGTAAACTGCCTTCAAACCGCTAAGCAAGTCTGATAGAAGTATTCATTATGTTCTCATTTCTGAGAATCTCCTTCTGCCACTTCCCTGCAGGTGGCAAAGTATCAAGGTTCTATTGTGCCATGATAATTTGGTTATTGAGTAGTTTAGATAGCAGTAGTTGACGTGATAGACTAACTCCCAACATTGACGCATAGTCAGAGTATGAAATACCCAACCCCAGTAAGGAGAAATAATAAAATTTCGGGGAAATAATTTCAGAATAGTATATTGTGATGCAAGTGGGGGAAATTGGCGATTCCTGATAAGCGTAAAGTTTGTGGCACAACTTATATGAGTCAGGAATTGCCAACCCAGACTCGTGACACATTTTTGTAACATCTGTAATGGAAAGTTTGACTTGAGAAAATGGTAAACTTGGTAGTCTAACCCGAGCGTAGACGCGTTACTGCAACACAGCGGACACGATCGTAATCAGGAGTCATTACATTAGATGGCGCTAGTTGCACCGGTTTAGCTCAGAAAACTGTTAAGAAAATACCATTTCCTAACAGTTGTGGGATATTTTCGAATAATTTCTGTACTGTGGGGAATCGGTTACTTCACGCGTCTGCCACAGCAAGCGAAGTCGAACTTCCTGTGCAGGTGTTACAAAAAATAATTAGAAATGATATTGTCGTTGGTCAAATCACATTATAAAATATATATGAAGTTTTACCTGGGCAAAATCTACATGGAGCCGTCCAGTGTTTGCAGCATCTCCACTTGAACCAAGCCTAACTCTGTATCCAGAAAGGTAAATAGCTGCATCAACACTAGCTTCTAAAACGAAACGAATGTGACAAAAGTTCTTCTTTGAAAGCCGTAACGTTGTGATCTCGCCACATCGCTCAAATATCTCTTGGATAACAGCCTCCGTTATATTCTCTGGTAGACCTGTCAATAAACATTACTAAAATAAATTACTATAAGAAATAAAATTTAATAAATCGATTGAATTCCACGGAACCAACATCATAACAGTCGACTATTTATAGCAGAAATGTGCAGAACCATCAATACACAATTCTCAATATGCTGAATACGTGAACAGTCTTTGCAAACAATACTTATAATCAGATTCTGAAAATGGCCGGCCCATAATACACTCGACATGTCATTGTTTTATCCACTGTAATACTCAAGAATTATGTCTCTAAACCTAGGCTGACCACATCATTTGTTCAAAATGAGACGAAAATTATAATTTGGTGCTATTTTCGTTCTCCAACCCCAATGTTGGTGCTTCAACCCCTTCCGAAATACCCGTGGTCAATCTCGGCTTATGGAAAGCTGAACCGACCACAAAATTTGTCTCAAATTGCTTTGAAACATCGGAACAGGGATGCGACAGAAATTTGGTGGTTTTTTTGTGCTTTAAGAATACATAAGTGCGAATTTGAACCCACCATAACGCTGGTGAAAAAAGCACCTTCAAGCCTCAACGACAAAATAATCTTACTTTGTACCACTAAAAACGTTAGAATGAAGAAAACATTCTTTGTCGATACAACTTTGATACAATAGATCCGAGTAACGTAATCCAACCAACTGTTAATGAAAAAATCCAACCCTTAGATACGAATACGAATATGAGCAAATGATGTTTAGTGTAATATATATTAGTCAACAAAAGATTAGAGCGCTAGAAAAAAGACGACAATGAAAATATTCGAATCGTCCTATCACAAATTTTGGAAATTGATGTTACGAGTGCTAGTTTTCTTGCGATGAAAGTCTCCCAATTTTGCGAGGTATAAATACGGAACAAATTGGTACGAATTCAGCCACATCTGTCCTTTCAGGATACTTGCATATCAATTATTTATTAGCACTCCATCGGTGCGAAAACCCGACGGGGATGCTTTCGCTGATGAGTGCAGTACATCTAGTTTGCGAACAATCAAATTCAAATAGTTTAATGTTGCGTTGGTAGTTTTAGTGCACTTAAAATATCATGTGACTGATTTTTATTTTTTTTCCATAAGTCTAGGTTGACCATGTATATCTCGGAAGAGGTTGGAGTACAAAAACAGTACCAAGTTAGGGTCAAGTTAGCGCCAAATTTTGATTTTTGTTTGATTGCGATACCTGAATTCCTTCACTGTAAAATTTATGTGGTCGGTCCAGCTTTTCGTAAACCTAGATTGACCACAAATGCGACGGATAGAGTTGGAGCACCACAATTGGGGTTTGGGCACAAAACTAGCCCCAAAATAGGATCAAATTACAGTTTTGCACTGTGATTTAAAATCGCAGTATATTTTTAGAAGTGATATTGTTAATCGTTTTCAATGGCTTTTATTGCAATGGCTAACATTATCAATTTTCAAAATACAGTTATTTTATTTAAAGTGAATATCTAATGTGTGAGTCACCATATTTTTAAGTGGCACCTGATATAACAAGATGTTCAAAATGTGCAATCCTCGAATGGTCTAGAAAATGCTCATATCCAAAAAAACCTTCTAAAATAGTTTTCGTACATTGGATGGTAAGAAGGCTTTAGAAAAACTGAACACAATGGATGAACTTTCATGTGACTTGTTATAATCATATGAATCTTTATACCATAGTGCCAGTGTTGCATTTTATCTAACAAACAAGAACATGTAAAGTTTAATGGATATTCAACGATAAACCACGTATAAGCAAATTGACTGTTCTCTAGCTGAATCTGGTATTCTTGAACTGCAGCTACACAGATAAGCGTTCATTAATTTCTGAAAAGTTCGTCTAAAAGAATCAAGATTTAATTCTATTCAAGGAAAAAAAAAAAAAATGATATATTTCATCCTGGTCCATGGTCATGGAATTACATAAAAATTTATCTATGTTACTTCTTGATTACATTTAAAAAATATGATTATACCTCCAACGAAAATAGTTCTGCATCCTGGAGGTCTTTCTCTGGTTGTTGGTGGTGGTGCATTTGGGTTAGGTGGAAAAAGAGTACAACTTTTGCAATGAATTATCTCTTTCGTTCCCTGAGAATTTGCAGGCGGAGGTGGTAGCGCTCCAGTCATAATCTGAGCCGTAGCTTCTGGCATTATTTGATCAGGGCCTATCATCTGAGCACCTAGCATCCCTCCGTCGTGTGGCATCATTCCCATTCCCATTGGCCCATAACCGTGTCCCATATGATGTCCTATAGCCATCTCACCCATCATGGGACCCATTGGACCCATAGGCCCCATTCCCATCATCGAATAGCCTACGCCCATACCCCATACTCCTGTTGGTGGCTCCATCTGAGATCCCATATTTGGCGTATGCGACGTACTACTGGTACTGGTATTAGATGATGGCATTTCACTGCCACTTGTATTGCAGTTATTATTGTTAGAGTTTGAACTGTTCCGTTCTTCATTTCGCCTGTCATCTCTTCTGTCTCTCTCAATCCGATCATCGCGTCTATCTCTTTCGCGTTCACGTCTATTGTCACTACGCTCATTTCTCAACCTAACAAAAAATATTTGGACAACGTTATAATTAACCCATCTGAAACTTCCTAATATTCGAGTCAACCTGAGTTGTGCTAATATTCGAGTCGATCTGAATTGTGCTAGTATTCGAATCAACCCGAAACGTGCTACTATTCGAATCGACCTGAAATGTGCTCTTTTTCATCCGGAATCCGACACGTGCTCTGTTTCACCCGGAATCTGAAACATGTTCTTTTTCACCCGGAATCTGAAACGTGCTCTTCTTCACCCAGAATTTGAAATGTGTTCTTTTTCACCCGGAATTCGAAACGTGCTCTTTTCCATCCGGAATCTAAAACGCGCTCTTATTCGTATCGGGCGTCAAAACAATGTCCGTATTGGAGTAGACTTCATTCCTACACGTTAAAAATCCTACACAGAGCTTTCTCAATTTTTCTACACACAATTCGACCTACACAGAGTCATCTTATACGTCAATAAAGCTACACCGTTCGTTTGTTCCTACACTGCTCAGTCCTACAGGGTTCAGTCCTACACAGTTCATCCTACAATTTGCATTCCTACGCGTGGCCTTTTCAGCAATAAATTACTTACTCCGCCGAACCACTGAATCAACGATGGCGCACCACGCAGTACCATCGATAGGCCAAGAAAACAATATGTGAAAAGAGCAATATAATCGAATACTAATTAAAATGAGGAGTTGAAAATTCAAAACATACTGGGCCCTCGTCCGTGACAGATTTGAATTCATCTATAACTTTGGCGCCATTTCCCGATTATTTATCATCAGAATGATTGAAGGGAGTGAATCCGCGTATTTCCAAATTCCTTGGTACAAAGGCCATATATAGTACTGCATGATGTAGGGCTGCACTGTGTAGAATTGGTTGGTGAAGATATTAATTCAAATATTTCTTAGTACTCTCAATTTCGAACTATTTTTCTTCCATACAAGAGATAGAGCTAAAAAGTTGTTTATGCACCCCCAAAATAGTCTGTAAAGAACCCGTTATTTTGAGAGATACGAAATTGAATTTCAGACTGGTAGGAATTCTAGTATTATAGGCATGTTTGTTTGGCACACTCGAAGCACCTTAAAAATTTCCGAAAAGCATTTGAAGTATTGGAGAAATGTGCTGTAATATGTTTGCTCGGAACATTTTATTTATTCTAATTAAAAGATAAGTAAGATAAGGGACTAATCGTAACAAGTACATCATGAAAGAAATTTGTTTTCCCCATCACTCATCTCTTCTTTCATAATCTCGTGCTACGTATTGAAATAAAATGCGCTATCACCGGACTACTTCTAATATGAATACGAATTATACCTTTATGTATATACATACCTTCTTCCACCCTCGCGATTGTCTCGTTCTCGTTCTCCGCGCTCTCTGTCTCTGTCCCTATCTCTCCTGACGTCACCTTTATCACTTCTTCTGTCGTTGTTGTCTTCGGTGCTTTCCCTGGCAATAGGAGGTTGGTTTTTATTCGTACTAAACTCCAAGGGGGAATCATTCATCCCTGGTATTGCAATGGCAGGTGGAAGGGGTGGAAATCCAGGCCCCATTGCTGATCGTGCTGTTAACTCCATGAATCCCTGTGGTCCAGGTATCGGGCCCAGAGGTCCCATTGGCCCCATTCCTATTATCCAGACAAGATGCATGTATTGTGTACTGCTGCTTACATAGAATTTAGAAATAGTAATTCGCTGTAAATAAGTTGTTTTAAAAAGTGCAAAACGATGTATGGACATTGGAATGGTCTTGAATATGTTCGCTCTCAAATTTTATAACTTTAATGGGCTAAAATATCTCAACACAAATTTTAGAAAATGTGGCCAAAATCATAGGGTTGAAGTTAGTAACGTTACTGTAATAATGCATGTTTATAATAATATAACGCACCTTTAGGATTGTCTGATATTCAGTAAATCCTAATAAACAACAAATACTCATATTTTGAAAAGTCAACTCCTTGAAAGTCATTCTTAAATTGCTCAATATTGATTTTTTCCTTCATATTTTGTTACAGTAACGTTGCTAACTTCAGCCTGCTCCAGAATCTTAGACTCATATCTGAATCTTATGTTCTGCTTCACAGCATTCGAATTTTTCCATTAAAATAACAAGAATTTTGATGCTTTGCGCTCAATATTTATTTTCTTATCTATGAGCTGCGTCCAAATGGTTGAGACTTTTGTAATTTTTTACTTATAGTTGGTAGATATTCGACGAAAATTTTGGAGATTTCAGGAAGAACATGTTATATTTTCATAGTACGGAGGATGGTTTTGACAAAAAGGAGTCGAGCAACGAAATCGTACAATACCGTTTTTTAAAGGTTTCAACACGCGCAACAGAAACTAATCAGATGTATCTCGTAGAAGATGTAAATTTATACTGTTTACTATCATATTTCAAATTTTTCTTACGTTGAAGCCAGATTCCGTGACATCGATCTAAGAATTTTCAGCGGGCAGTGTGATCCACCCACATTCGAAACTTTTCACTAATTATACTGATATATTTGTGCACCAATTGCATATTGCAAGGAAATATACTCAGATATCTGGCGAATCATGTCAGGCGTGAACGTAAAATGTAAAATGAAGGTTGCCATCACTCGAATCGCAAAGCCTTTTGATTTGGAACACAATAGAACGACGAAGAATAAAGTGATTAATTGTATTGCAAAACGCTGTTTGCCCATAGGAACCATGATAACAGTCAAACAGTTGTAGATCAGATACGAACGTGAAACTTTATAGGCAAGCACATAAACCTCATGCTACAATTTTTTTTTTTAAATTACACGTACACGTGTATGAAGTTTATCCGTTCAAAATATTTTGTTATAAGTAGGATGATTTTGTATAAATATTGTGTAGGATTTGTCTGTGTAGCATCGGTGCACACTATCATATCACATTAAATTGAAAGAGTAACCGCAAAAACCCCTCTTTTTTCGCCCCTTTTTGCGTAAGTGTGTAGCAAGAACAGGGAAGGTCATACAGAGGTCTCCGTGGGCTTAAATTAATCGTCATCGAAAATGTAGGTGAGCATATTTCGAATTTTTTCGATTTTGCGCGACTTACCCCTATTTTGGGGGTGAAGTATGTTTCACCCCCACGCTAGGGGTGTTTTTCCCTTTGCAGATATTTGAAAGAATATTCTTGATATTACTCCAGCCTTGTGGAATTCCGCCAATTTTTCCCCAGATTATGTCGGCCATTTTTGATTTTTCTTGTACTGGGGGTGGTTTTCACCCCCTGCGAAGGGTAGTTCTGAAATAAAAATGGTTCAAATCATCTCCATATAAATACAGAAAGTCAAATGATCCATTTTTTGAAGTCAGGTGTATAATCCTTAGGGTAATAATAGTGATTTGAGTTTGCTTCGTGGTAGCTCAAAAATGCAAAGTTCTGACATACTTCACCCCCAAAATAGGGGTAAGTCGCGCAAAATCGAAACAATTCGAAATATGCTCACCTACATTTTCGATGACGATTAATTTAAGCCCACGTAGACCTCTGTACGACCTTCCCCGTGCTTGCTACACACTACGCAAAAAGGGGCAAATTTTGCGGTCACTCTTTCCAGTAGAAACCAACCTCATTCCTCTCAACAATACAAATATTTGCATAGTATAACAAGAAAAAAAAATGTTCAAACTGTACAAAGAAGAAAATATTGATCTTGTACTCTTACAGGGTTTGCTTATAGAATATGTTGATTCCATAACGCATCATATGTTTTTCATATGTGGCAGGGTTTATAGTGAGAGTCGTACTGTTGAATAGCAATTCCGAAATATGTGTCATTTTACTGCAGGACAGTGAACTTCTGGAATCATCAGTCATTACAAACAAGAGTTGCAGCTTTCTGCACTACCAAATGTACACTGAAATACAAAAAAAAAAAAAAAAAAACTGCAGGTACAACTATAAAAATTATAAACTGGTATCCCATTGAGAATGCAGTAAGTCAGAGATAATATATAATCTAGAATATTCTTGAATATAATGTGAGTTAATGCGAGATTGCAAAGGCTATTTCTGATCTAAATGGAACTTCATGCGTTGGCTCCGATGGGGTTCACCCACTATTGGCCAAACGGTGCTCATCTTTCTTTATCTCTATTTTAGCGTGAGTATTTAACTTATCCTTAGTACTTCGGTGTTTTCAGGCTGTTGGAAGCAGTACTATGTCACACTGCTGTTTAAGAGGAGTCATTGCTGTTATATAAACAACTATCGGCCTATAAGTTTGTAACTTACACCATTTTTCCGAAAGTTTATTATGCCTGAGCAGCATGGGTTTTT
Source organism: Neodiprion pinetum (assembly GCF_021155775.2). Lineage (NCBI taxonomy): Eukaryota > Metazoa > Arthropoda > Insecta > Hymenoptera > Diprionidae > Neodiprion > Neodiprion pinetum. Next base: position 20,508,216 of record NC_060234.1, read on the forward strand.
GTCTGGGCAATCCACAGCAACAAACATTGTTGATACTTTACGTAATGGATACACAGTCGACTGTATTTACACTGACGTCACCACTGCTTTTGACGTTATCAACATAGATCTGCTTGTAAGGAAGCTTACTGCCTATGGCGGGATCTTAACTCCACTGGATCCAATCATTTCTTAGTGATAGGGTTCAGTATGTGAAAGTTTTTAATGGTCTTTCCTTATCTATTAAGGTTACTTCTGGTGTAGTCAACGTACACACCTTGGTCCTTTGTTTTTCCTAATTTGTATTAACGATATCAGACAGGTTCAAAAATCTGTTAAGTTCTTATACCTCGCTGATGACGGCAAAATATTTAAGGCTATTACAAATCCCTACGACAGGATGCTCATCCAAGATGACCTAGACCACATGTTTACTTGGTTCAGCCTTAACAGGTTAGTTTGCAATATCAAAAAGTGCTTCTGTCTTACTGTTGGTAAGCTCCTGTTGACTACTGATTTAAGCTATTACGTACTTAATAACTCGCAGTAAGATCTATTTTTTTAAGCGATTCTCTTCATAATTTAAGAATGTTGCTACTCTACGTTGACTTTATTATTCGTTCATTTTTCACTATTTGTCTTATTATTCTGTTATCTGGAGGCCCTAGACTTTTACTGCTGCCTATAATCTTGAAAAACTCAATCATTTTCTTTGTGGTTTGTGGGCAATGGAATTGGGAATCCATGCGTTTTTGTGATCATGACTACATTATTACATCCACCCTGGATATTCCTATACTGTCTTCTGCTACGTGCAGATTTGATGTGGTATTTGCTTTTAAAATCTTAAGTAATAATATCGATTGTACTGAACTGATTTGTAAATTCTGTTTCTTTGTTCGGATTTGGCCTTTGCAGCGTAGCAATTTTTGATTCTACCCTAATTATAATCATGACTCGCTAGCCTATTATTAGGCTTTCATCGCTTTGTAACGAAAATGCTGAGTGGCTTGACATACATAACTCAACCTTGCATATCGTCTCTCGTCAATCACGCAAACTGTTTTCATATAATTAGCGACTCTATTATACTATTTCTTTAAGTGTTAAGGATTTTTTTTTCTTCCTATGTACCACCATGTAAAATGCTTCTTTATTTTATTGTTTTATCCTTATACTATGTAAAAGGAAATTAACTCATTAAGACAAATAAATAAATCAATTTTAACCTGATTTTGGCTTTTACAACCATTGATGAACACATCAAACTATTTGTCAAAGAATCACAAGTTATTTGATGAAATTGATGATTATTACATCAAAACCAAACTAAGTTATTACAGTAAAGAATCGATTTGCAGACAACGAAGAAATTATTTAAGGCATTGCTTCAATAAAAACATTATTTTAAATGAAGTTTAACTTCAGGATGTTATTGTAATGATGTATAGTTAAATTAACTTTAGGTTCATCTGAAATTGAGCAGGTCATAATGAAACAAAATATACTCTCGGTTAATGGACAGTGATATGTTGACTGCTGAATTGTCAAGGGTAACACAGACTCGAAAGATAGGTACATTGTTAATATACTGTCAGATTGCAGGTTTAATGTTCTTGTCTCTTTAATAGCCTCAAAACATAAGGCTGAAATTCGCCATGCTAACAATACATTTTTGGGAAAAATCGTTACTTGGTAATCGTTTAAAATTTACAATTAGTTAAAAAAAAAAAGCAAAGCTATCTCAACTTCTACAAAGTTATTCCACACATTTATTTTCAATGTTCCGTTATGTTAACATTGCTTTCTTCAACTTTACATAAAAATCTGTTTGGATATGAAATTAAATACAGCGTTTGAAATGAATATTATAAAACTGTCGAAGTGCATGAGGTATTTCTTCAATTATTAGTTTTGTGAATGTTAGAGGTTAAGTCGTACCCATCGGAGGCATCGGTGTTGCTGGCATTCCTGGGAAATTGTACGCCATTGTGACTGAGCTTCTTAGCTCCTTACTTTGTTGTAAACAATAACAATTTTTTTACCGGTATGATAGAATCTCTCATGAGTAAGTTTTAGCACGCATTGAACTGGACAGCGCGTGGTCGATATGCAGCGTAACTTAGCGTCCACACAATATGACAGCAACGATGACAACTCATATGAAACGAAACAGAATCACGGAAGAGTAAAGACCGTGATCACGGTCAACGAGTCGTTTATCAAAACACACTGAACTACACTTAGTAAACATAAAACTGATTACCGAACATTACTTAAGCACTCTCATTTTCAGCACACATATACTACCGAAGAACATAGAGGCATCAAGGCATGTGTATGTCTGTGATGCTTAGATAGATTCTGACATGTGATATCCCTAGGAATTCTTCGATCCACGGTATTGAATGAGCACTGTTTGCATTGCCGGCCGCCCGCCGTAGACTCTTTTTTGTTTGCTTCTCGGCACCAAATGCGCCACTGGTAGTGCAAACGGTGCTCACCCCAGCTCATCCAACATCGTGGATTGTAAAATTCCTAGGGATATCGAAGTGCCAAAATCTATCTAATAGATTCCGACGATCGGCCCTGCATGGGACGGCATCTTTTAGAGTATATACCATCAGAATCAATTTAAAGTGATGAATATCACTATACAAATAAAATTCATTATTACCTTCCCCTTCAGGTCACCCTGGAATTGCGTGTTTAACGGCTGCTGCAGTCATATAACGTGAAAAATTCTCCAATACTTTTTTTCGGTTCAAATGTTGGTTTTATATTTAATTACTCTTTTCTCATACGGGTGAGCCTTTCCGTTTTGTATTTTGGCTACTCTCATATAATTCCGCAAGTTGCGCAGTAGTCAAAATTTTCAAAGGGTGCATAATTTTTACATCATTCATGAAAAAGACGCATGTAATGGGTGGGTACTGCAGTTGTAGCACCTCACTTGAAGCCTAGACTGATTGGGGCATGTGGGAACAACAGTTAGAGAAAAAGTATACTTGTAAATTTTACGCAAACGAACATTTGCGATGATAAGTTTCCTTCGTTGGGAAAATTCACTTTGCCTGGCGTGGCTACATTATCTTGACCTGTGGCGATCTGTACTTCATAGATATTTATCCTGATAAATATTACAAAATTAGAATAACTTTCAATTGTTCTAAAGTAATCACAGCAGGTCAAAGTATAAGAAACGATAACATTTTACATAGTTGACAATGTAATGAAATTTTCTATCGAAAAGTGTTCAAGCAAGTAGATTACTACTGTTGTTGACCGATAAATGTATATGAAATATTACCGATGTACATAAAAACTCGAATAAAGAATGTGGTTGTTTTTATTATCATTTTATAGGAAATCATTGAATCCTGCAATAGTAATCCTCTTGTTGATTTTCTTTTAGCATTAGACGTCAACTGGCAACTCTACTGGTTTATCACTTTTTGACTCCTCTGTTTCTGTGGATTCTTCTTCTGGCTTAGAATGCATTGGTTCTGGTGATGCAGCGTTAGCAGACTCCTATAAAAATGTTGATTGTGTTACATGTCTATAAGATTCAAGAATTAGCTTTCATGAAAGAAAAATTCAAATGGCATATCTTGACAAATCACCATTAGTTGAATATAGTTGGAAACATTCCCTGACTTTCCTTCACATAAGAAAATTTTTCCCTGACTAAATTTCAAACGAATATTGCTAATTCAAGTATCTAATCAACAAATCTCCGACTCAATCTTTAATCAAAAATACATCAAAAATCTAATTAGTGGTGGCAGGAACAAGTATTTGAAAGAGGAAAATATTCTTTTGCCACTGCCTAGCCATTTCGAGTAAGGCTCGGCTGCCTTGTGGACGAAAATATTTGCAGGATAGGATGATACCAATAGTATTCATTTTCCACATGCGCAGTCGGTTACTTAACCTGCCAAGTTTCAATGTTTCTTCGCAGTATGAGTAAGGCAAAATGGTAACTAGATTCGTCAGATTCTTGGTTAGTGTTTGCCGTTCCGAATATTGATAATTTGGGAGAATAAATTGGGAAGAGAGCTTGCAGTCTCAACTACTGCTTTATACGGGAGTAATAACACAACTCAATACCACGAATTTTTGTACAAATGATTGTTAACCAATGAGTTCAATAATCTCCCGAGTACTCTGTATAAATATACAGTCTATTAGAGTTGGAATAAAATTTGTAAAATATTATTAATGCAATTTTAATGATTGGCGAATTTCAAGAATGTAATAAATAAGTTTTCAACTTATCTTAGTTGAATAGTAAAATGCAAACCTTTTTATCTGATTCCCTGACTCCACATATTTCCAGTAAATTGTACTTCTTGTATTTATAATAACTGGGAGCTATTGACAGCAGACATACTCCACGTATCACTTCTACAACAACGGCAAGTTCAGGATTTTTTAGGTCTGCTTTATTGCCGGGATTTTTTTTTGCGATGATGTCAGCCAAATCTTCTATTAATTCACCCCGTTTGATGCTGTTATTGCTGTGCCGACTAAAATGAAAATATGATGATTACAAACAGATTTTATTAGAACCAGAATACTATTTGCAATCTGTGCCGTAATTTCTCACATTACAGTACTGTTTGTAGACCTAGAAATAAGTGCGAATGTTTTTAATTTTGATTATATGATACACTCCTTACATGTGTAATTGTAATCATAAGATTAAACTTTCGTTCGTAAATGCTTATTGTTGTAAATGATATGAATAATTATTATAAATAATGATTTGATGAAGTAGCGTGAATTCACGTATCTGTATCGAGGTAGTCCAAATAATAGTAAATTTAGTTCTGTCATCACCCCACCCTTTTCCTTTTTCCTTTTTCGTGAATATGTCCTTACAAATTCACCACTCTGAATTTTTTTAGATTTTTGTTTGCGAAGCAATTCAAAACACAAATAATTAATTGAGCTATGGAGTGTCAAAGTTAAGATAGTACATATTTTACATAGTAACAGATATGACGTTCTCAAGGAGGGTTCTCAGTGTCAGGGGTAGGTAGCAAAACTGACTGAAGCCAATCAGTTGGTCTTCAAAGACCGTTTGCAAAAAACTTGTATTATAATAGGTATGTTATAACTTAAATATGTAAACAGTGGATTCAATTGTGTTTATAGACATACTTGTTATACTGAAAAACTACGATATGGTGTATCCGTAGGCATAGAAATGAATGGTAGAAGTGCAATGTATTTTTTAAAAAAGACAAGTTATTTATATGGGGTTCTTAAGTTAGAAGAGCAAAAAGAAAGTACTGGTGAACTTACTATACTGAAACTGGGTGAGGTGCCAAAATCTGGCCAGATCAAATCTCATTCCAAATATATGAACACAAGGAGTTTAATTTAATTAAATTAAAATCAGCTATAAGCGTTTGAGCTCTTATTTTTATCCTTTACTCTATGTTTTGAAAAGTACAAAGATATCAAAAGACAATCAAAATAATACAAATTCGTGTTATGTCCACTCTACTTTCCATGCGTCACTTATCCCAATGACCATTCACACTACATGATAAATTGTAAGCCTGTGCTACCTACCCGGTTACACTGTCAGCTCTGAAGATAATTCCTTGAAAAAAGAAAAGGAGAATACGTTCTTGAGATTAAATTACAAGTTTCGATATATTTTGCAATGTATCCCACTTTTCAAATTTCAAGAAACTGGAATATTGTCTAAATAATTAAAATATTATCTTCTTTCAACTTGCATTGTTCGCTATCAGCGAATATGAATCAGTCTAAATTCATGGTAACAGTGAATAGTTACTGATTTCTGAATGTAAGTATACCACTGGGAAAATTAGTACTTAAAATACTACTGTGAAACCATCTATTTTATCTATTCACTGATAGCAGCAAATCGTCACTGATTCCGAATTGGAGAGGGCAATGGTATTTCTTTGCAAATGACTTGGTAAAATTCATGAATGTACGAAATTTATCTCCCTGATATATCTACGGTAATGCGAAGTGAAAAAATACCTGCAAATTGATAGAGTTATTGCAGTCAAGAAAGCTATTATTTATTCAATCCAATCATCCACCTATCTCATCAGCCATCCGTCCGTCCATCCATTCATAAATCATTCATTTCATAATATACGAGTGAGTTCTGTAGTAAAATCTATTCGATTTCCCATAACGTTGACAATTTAGGTGTTCCATTATGTCGCAACTGTTGTAAATTTTACAGAGAAATGAAATGTACCATTACATTTTTCACTGTGATTATTTATTTATTCATTAACTGACTAATTTTCGTGTAATGAGAAAACTACTGTAAGTAAAAAATACGTACTTGAATATGATGGCAAATGTTTTTGGCTCTTGGGCAAAATATTTTTCAAACAATGTGTTGGCCTTCAATTTTATGTCATCCATGTATGCCTTACAAACAATTTCAACGGGCAGCAACCGCATCAGATATCGGGTTCTCTGTTTTTTTGTTTCATACAATTCTTTGATGATAGTAGAAACTAATTCCAGCGGATTAGGTATGGTTGTTCTAATAAAAACGACACTTTTTACACCTGTGTCTACAACCTGTAAATGCATAAAATGCAGTTTACTTTTTACGTTACATTATTTTATTATAGTAATTTTTTTTCAATCTATCTGCTTTTACATTAGTTATGACAAACCACTTACTTGGAAACGACGTAAATTCACAGGCTTTTGAGATTCTGCCTTCAGTTCAGCAACTTCTTTCTTCAATGCTTCTGAAATATCCACTGAATCTTCCTCTTCCTGTGATATTTTCTCATTACCATTTTCTGTCTCATTTTGTTCAGTAGAGGCTGTTTCATCTGATGCTCGCGTACAAAGCTCAGTCTGTAAATTTGTTTGAAGAGCTGATGAGTTTAACCATACCATGACATAATAAAGGATTAAATTACAGAATAATCTCATCGGTCTAGGAACTTCTATACTGCTAACATTGCTGTACGTAGGCCACTTGTTAGGCTTGTTTTTAGTTCAACATGTGTGCTAAACGCAGAACCACTTTTAAGAAGATGTGTGTATGACAAAGAATTAAAGATAAGGTTCAAGTTCATAACGTTAACATAATGATGCATTCATAAAAATACTCGTTATTTCACAATTCTAGGATTGTGTAAAATCCACTAAAACATAATATTGCATTAAGACACTTGTGATATTGTGATATATCAATTTCTTTAAAGTCAGTTTAGAACTGGAAAATGGTGATTTTTCTTACATTTCGTTACATTAACGTTACTAACTTTAACTTCGCTACCCTTTTTATTCTCAAAAGTTCAACAAAGACAGTTTATTCTGAACATTTCTGAACAGCCGATTTTCTAACAACAATACAATCTTACATGACCAATGACTTCATCTCACTAGATCTGCCAACTGATACGTTGACATGTGTGAATGAGATGCTGATGATGTACTGAGATCATTTTAATAACTTGAAGGTCATTTGTGTAACTATTGAATCAACAAAGTATCTACTCGCATTACAAAGTGAACCTTCACAGAAAATTTTGGATACTCCAGATATGTTAAATGTTCAAGACTCCTTGATTTTTGCAATAAATTGGAAAGTCCGAATTTAAGGCATCTTGAAATTGAGTGACAAGTGTTAGATTAAGTTCGACCTCTGTTAAACGTTCATTATAATTTCAATAAATGATCGTAATGTAACGAAGTTCACACCTCTTATACACGCTTGGCTGATGCCGATCTAATATTCATCAAATGTTTGATCACTTGTTTAATGTGGGTTACTTGGCCAACTAATATGGCTGTAATAAAAGTCAGTCTTCAGACTTTAACGGGAGTACCTTGATTTCAAATCATATCTGCTTTTTCGCATATTATTCTTTGCTGTAAGACTTTTTTCACTTGACGTTTGCACGATACGCATGGAGAATCATTCATTTTCTTAGAGACAATTCGCAAATTGCTCTTTATTACAGTATGTTATAGCTATCCGAAACCACAATACACACAAGAGGGACAAACTATGCTGCCGGTGTCTGTAATGTTGAAGGAGTGAATTTTTTAAAAATTCTACTTGCATGAAAAATTGGTGTTCGCAAAAGCTTGTTCGAACACTTTATTTTTTCTGAAAAGTTTGGGTCACACAAACGTTTGACATATTTAGAGTCTCTACTTCATACAAAGATAAACTTGAATTAAGTGAACGATTACACATACTATTTGGTCTATTTTTTCGGTCAGAATTCTTGCGTGTGTGCAGAAATGAGTTTACAGCGAAGACTGATTTTTTTCATTCACAGCTTAAATGCCCAATGTAACTGCATAGTAATACTAGCTGTCATCTATCAAAATTACTTCATCGTACCTGTTCAATACCATAAAGATTATCTGCATATTCTGACAGTACACTGTACACTTCGCGAACGCAGTCTTTTTCTCGGAAATTACACGTGCAAAAAAAGCCTTTGATTCCTGGCTCCAAATTATACTGTTTCCGTTTCTTCTGATAATTGTGATGTCCTGAATAGTAATTTTTCTTGCGTTTTTGTGAATCCATTTCGACGTTAATTCACTTTATTGCTCGATCACTCATTTCTTCACCATCAAACAATACTTCAGATGCTAGAACTGTTTACAGTTCACCGACATAGATTCTAGGTTAGGTGAGGTTATGTGTATGTAAGATGATTAGGGCCGTAGACTTTTTTTGCCGCCGACGGCGCGGCGCTGCCGCATCAATTTGTCGTCGCGTCAATTCGAGGCCCGTGAAAATCCAGCTTAAGGACAGATTGTATACTTACTACTTTCAAGATCTCTAGATTATACAGGTCAAGACACGCGTGTTCCAGTTTTTCTCACTATACGTGGGCAAAAATGTTCTATGCGCCCAAAAAATATCAAACTTACATTACCGCATCAACCAGTTTTGACCAATCTTGCGCAATTTTTTGAGGTTAAGCATTAACGAGTTGCGTCCTTATTGGCCTGACATTCACGAAATAAATAGAAGCACGTATATATTTTGAGGTTAATCATTGTGACAGGTCAGGAATCAGAACCACACCGGGTGCTTTCCATTTAGAGCACAGTGTGACACAATGTACACATTTCTATTGTAAGCGGCCAATCCGGGCAAAGGAATAGACCAGAAATGTTTACACCGTGTCATGCTGTGCTCTAAATGGAAAGTATCTATTGTCATACAACTTTTGGGGCATTTTCACTAATTTTTTTGCCCACGCGTGTCTTGACCTGTATAATCTAGGGACTTTGACTACTTTGTGCCGACTGTAGCGCTGTAGGTTTCTCTGTGTTGCCAACATAACTGTCTAGTGTAAGAATTAGCCGTGTCAAATTTATTGTCCCCAAGTGTACACATACATACGTGCGCACAAAAAATATAAATATTATTTTTTTCGGAAAGTAAACATTACATGCGGATATATTTTTTAATGAAAATAAATATCTAAGATATTCTTTTAAAATATATAATGTAATAATACAATATCGTATCATATGAACAGTATAATGAGTCAGAGAAGACCTTTCCATAACTTGTCAAAAATACAGCAGAAGAGTCGGGAGAATCTTACAAGTTGTCAATCGATAAGTTTTCCCAACGAATTTCTTCATCAAGATAAGAAATATTCACATGAGGCTGTAAACATAGACTAAAACTCATATTCAGCTTTAAAGCATGACAAATATGCTTGTATAACAATAAGTGATAAGTATTGATGTAGCTTACATCAAATCTTTTACAGGCGACAGTGGCATCTCTAAGACGATCAATTTAGTTTTTCACAGTTTTTTACGAAGTCAAGGTTGAGCTGCGAATACCGGGCGAACAGCATCAAGTGATCAAACTGATAGAGGTTATAGACCCGGTGACCAGCTGAGTAAATTAACCCAAAGAACATTTGGTCTCCAAAGTCCCGTTCGCGAGATACGACCGGTTAAAAAAATCCAGCCAAGTGCGGGCATGAACGCAATCGAGTAAACTAAACGCCAGCATGGGAGCAAACGAGTACTCAGCAGGCAGCGGTTATTGATCTTGTTGATGTGCACTCGGATACTGATGCAGAACATAACGCTTTCAAATTCACGAATTTTGAAGGAAATCAGTCTTGACTTTAAATTTAGATCGCTAGTCACTGCCTACTGTGTACCCGGTTGCTGACATGCTGGCGCTTGGTGTACTCGGTTGCCTAAATGCCGGCGCTTCGCGGGATTTTATTAATCAGTCGTATCTCGTGAATGCGACTTTCGAGACCACATGTTCTTCAGGTTAATTTACTTAGCTCGACCATCTCTATAGCCCCCATCAGTTTGGTCACTTGATGCTGAGTCACCCTGTATTTTGGAAAAATTTTGAACTACTTCATTTTTAGTTCTCCTCGCTTCAAGAATGTTCCTACGAAGATTTTTTTTTCCTTCTGTTGAGCATTTTTAAAATTGTGAATTAAAAAAATTTAATCTCTTAAATTTTGAAAATAGCCGACAAATTCTGAAACACTTTTCTCTTTGCTAGAAGTACATGGAAGATGTCTCAAAGGCTGAACCTATTTTATGAATTTTTCCTAAAATTTGGAAATGGTAATTGGGTTTTAATTGAGAAAAATTATGCAAGTTCTTGAATAACTATAAAAATGAATAATGGAAATGAATCTAACATAAGGTTCGTTGCAAATTAATTGGAATGAAGAATAAACGTCTTGTGAATTTAGTTTAAATTTTGATAATCTGTTAACATTGTTTTTCAGTAATATAACTTTTTGGAAATGTGACAAAAAATAGCTAAAAAAATTATTTTACCTTTTGCATAATATTGACGTACTTATCAAACCATATTTTTCTTCTCAATTGTTGAAAAGCTAAACGATGAATTCATTTACACGACGGCTGTTATTCTGGTTTCACTATGGCCGATGTAGTAATATCGGATGTAAAAATGCATACTAAAACTGAAATAACAGCGCCGTGTAAACATACTCGTTGTTATTTTCAGTTCATGGTTCTCCAAAGTGTTAAAAAAAACGGTCAAGAATCTTTTTCTCACAGGGCAAATTTTGAAATGTTCAGAATGACACAAAACACACTATTGAAAAATCAACAGCTGTTTTTTAATAACTGATTTTCAAGGGTAATAATCCGATGGCTTTCAAATCATTAAATCCTGTTTCCAACGCAAAGTTATCCGTAAAGTCAATTTTTGTCCTGTCGGTTGTACCTACTACTGTCATCAAAAGATACTCATACTTATAATCTGCTATTCCACATCAAGGGAAATTGAAGCTAGAATAGTTACACCTTGCGCTATTGCACATTTATTTAATTTCATGAATGATTTTCATTGTCGTTTATTCATAACAATTTATAAATTTCACCTCCTCAACACTACAACACTCAGAAAACTTTCAACTTTCGTACTGAACGACGGAATTGCAGGTGACATCATTATTACCGTACGGAGGAACTTGTAACAAAAAGTCCCGTATTGACGGTAATGTATGGACATTTCGTACATTTCGACAAAATTTCTTGGTGAAAATAGGAAAAAATAATGGTTTTGCCATGAATAACATCTTAAAAATATGAGCGTTTTCTATAATTCCGACTAAATAATATCATCAAGGTTTACGAGGTGTCCGCTAATTACTAGTCAGTATGGGAATTCTTGTTACAAAAAGTTCCTCGATGATAATATAGTTCACTTTCTTCAAGAAATAAAATTTAAAAATTACCCACTATCCTACAGGCAAAATTCAGTAATTCAAATTATTACACAATTGTATCCTCTGGGTAATATTATTATTAGGGGTTACCGGAAAAGTTCTGAAATTCCGGGTAAAATATTATCGCCTTTGTCGGAAATACATATTCTCAAATCCGAAATATCTAATAATCAACGCGGGCACTGCTACAAATGTATAATAAAGTGGTCAGATATGGACAATTTTAATCTGAGCCACTTGATAATAAATTTCTGAACAATCTTATGTTTGGGGATCAGTGGACGAAGTCACAATCTAAACAGGTAATGTAAATAAGAAGTTGAAAAAAAGAACCCTGATCATTTTCGAATTTTTTTCAATTACTTTTGTGTCAATGGTTGCCTGAGGTTCATCAGGGTTTGTTACAGCGCGGACTCGAACATTATTAACAATCGAACGTTACCTTATTTCCAAAATGTATTTACAAGTAGTATTTTTATGTAGAATGGTTCGGGTTTTCCGATGCAAATAAACTGTATTTTGTACAAACCACGGAAATCTAACGTATGTTGAGAAATTATTTTTATACGTCAGCTGCATCTTCGATTTAACTCGTCCATTTTCGATTTCGAAAAGTCCCATAAGGCCATCAGTCTTTCAGTGAACGCTCTGGGACGCCCTGGGTTCACATATTATTCAATAGAATATATATATATAGCTATAATTAGACATAAGGTAACAAAAATCAAGTTGATTACAAGCACATGCATTTTTGTATTTCTGGTTTTAAAAGCGACCTACAAAACGCTGAAATTAAACTATATTGTTACTATAATAATGAAGTGTTTAGTTATTTCAATTACTCTACTTCCTTCTAAACTGACCCTGGTCGACGACGAGAATCCGGATGAAGGAAATTGCAACTACCACCGAAGGGTATCCGATCGTCCAGGACCGGTACTCAGTTACACAGGAATAAACGGCGATCCAAAATTTTTAGATTTTTATTTTTAACAATTCATGACAAGAATTTATACGCTATAATGTCGGTCGAAAAAAAAAATTAAAACATTCTTGAGACAGCACCATTTGAAATAAAAACTCTAAAACAATCGATTATTTACCGTTGAAAATTATTTCTTTTGTAGGTACACGTGTACAAAAAATAGTCAAAAAGTCGAATTCTTAGTGCACTATACGACGAAGGGATTGCAGTTTTTTTTCATACGTTATTGCATGGAAAAAGTTGATGATTTTTAGGGTTCCGTACTTCAAAAGGAAAAAACGGAACCCTTATAGGATCACTTTGTTGTCCGCCTGTCTGTCGAGACCCTTTTTCTCCGGAACGGATAGAGTTAACAAGTTGAATTTAATATCAAATACCAAGGTCTACGGTCTTTTGGAGGTGTAAAACAATTCAAGCTTCTAAATCAACGCAAAGATAAGGCCATTTTTGTCACATATTTGATACTCGCAAACTCATTCATCAAAACCTATAGGATACTTCCAGTTGATCTGGACTCATGAATTTTGGAGAGAAGCAAGAAAAAGTCTCAAAAATAGTTCATTTGTAGTTATATCACATGAAAAAAGCATTGAATTTGTAAAGAACCCTCAGGGTACAATATATTTCCCGCGAATTCTACTCGCACTTGTGCGGTTGTTTATTCATTAACATTGACATATCCCAAATTGAGTTTAACAATTCATGTATTTTCAGAGGTCAAGACTCAACGTATCGGGATTCGTTTTCGTGCTGCCTTCATGCCCAAAATATTGAAGCTATATAGGTGTCGTCACTGATTATGTTTGGCTATGCTTTAGAAAATTGATGCTGTGCATTTTTGCTGTCTCAGTGCAACTGTTTTCGCTGAAAATTTCCGCAGTGTACCGTTTTTATTTTTAATGTCAACAACTTGATAGTTTCCAATGAAGACAACTGAGACCTTGTTACGTAAGTCGTGCTGAACATTACCCATGTATTTTTAATCGAATTCAGAATTATTGGAAATGAAAACGCTTATTTGACTGGCTTGTACGTAACGAAGACTGGTTTACAAGGTGACTTGTTTGCACAGCTGTTGGAACAAGACGGTATAACTGGTGACGTGAACGACAATTTCAAATTTTGTGGAGAGTTCGAAAATAATGGGTATTGTCACATCCAAATTACTTCAGTCGGTAGTATTGCTAATAGCAATTGACAGTTGTCCATGCAGCTATCACAATTCACAATATACTAAAAATGCAGGTTTAAGGGGAGGAAAGCAGAGGAATACGTTATTTACATACGAATGAAACGTAAATAACGAGAACAAACAAAGAAATGATAACTTGCGTAACGGCTATGTGTACTATTAAGAGTTGACAAGCGTATGTACGGAAAGTCAAAATATTTTAAAAGAGTGATTCTTGCGTGCTGGTGAAGAACAAAAAGTTCTTAGAGATTTCATGATTTTGAATGAACATCTCATGCTGCAGGTCGAGCTTTTTGGAGGATGATGGCTTGCACGATGCGCATACCTTACGAAGAATGCTACAAGAAATGCATCGAACTAAGATCATGTGGCCGAGTCTTATACATGATCTGTCGAAATATTTTATGCTAGAACGACGAATTGCTGATGTGTTTTTTTTTTTTTTCGTACCGCAGATCCTCTTCATGTTCACAGACAAAATCAAAAATGGTCGGGGTCACGGGTTGGTCGGTTTAATATGGACTACCCCAACTACCCCATATGCAACACGGGAATAAAACCGATTAATCCTTTGTTACATTACGTGCTATAATTTTATTTCTCATCACCTACGGTGATATAGGAAAAATATTGGTTGCGGCCAAGTATGAATTTTTCTAATTCCAATGAATCTTCAGATTTTTAGATCTCCAGCAGCCAGGAAAACCGTTCTTGAAAAATGTCCCTCCGTCTGTTTGTCGGATGGTCCGCCGATCTGCCGATCTGTTCGTCTGTTCCAACATACTCCCGCGATGATTTTGGATACGGTGGAAATGTGAAATTTGCACGACTACACATTTAAATGATGGCCATGAAAAATTGCTGTGTCCTATTTTTTAACGTGTGCTTCTATCGAAAACAAAACGGCACTGATTGCGATACTGTTCATCACTTCACAAATCAATTCAATTACTGAAAGCACCGACCATCAAGTATGAAAAAAATTTTTACCGTAAATATTCTCTTTTTTCAGATAATGGTATCTCTCTTTTTAATGGAACTGTCTCCTATTGCATTATTTTATTTATTTTATAGAAATTTGTGTAAAATTTTCTATGAACATCGTACAAACTGTGTCGCAGTTCGTCGAGTTTTATGAATTTTTTTTTTTATAGAAGCAAACAGTCGAGGAAGAGGGGACACGGCAATTTTTGATGCCTATCATTTGTTGCTAAAGTCGCGTGCACGTCACCTTTTTTATCCCGCCGTTTCCAACACCATGCAAGTATCACTAAAAATACTATTTTCACGACTTGTTTTAGATGGAATTATGTGTAGGAATCTGAAAAAACCGAAGACTGGGGTTTGCTGTAATCAAAGATTAATTTTCTCGTTCTAAAGAAAAATCGATATTTCGATGTCAGGAAAAATGAAAAGTTTGTACTATTGAAAAACCACCCACAACTCAAGAGATATTTTATGAGACGTCTTGATAACAAATTAGAATTCCTTGAAAAAAAAGACTGTAGAGACTGGAGATTTTGGAAAGCTTATGATTTCCAAACAAAGTATCGAAGAAATCTGGAAAGATTCTGCACTACTGCCAAGATTGAGGATAAATTTTTACAATCAATTACTAAAAAACTTAAAGGGATGAGAGGTCTGGGACAGGTAGCGATTTTTTTGAATACTTCGCATAAGCTCTCGATTTTCGTGAAAAGACACATGAGACTACGTATGCAATATCCAAAGAAATGAGTTATATTTAGCATACTCCGATATTGTGAATACAGTTAGTCTCTTTTTGGATGTGCAGTTGGGGACACGCGTGCGTCAAGTCGACTGGCAAAACAACCCAGCCGTTTTCACTTGAAAATAAAAATCATCATTTATTAGGCAACGCAGCGATAAAAAAAAAATTATATAACATTAATTGAAAACAAACGACTATGCACAACGGACAGAATCTATTTTTTTATGCATTCCACACCTACTATCTTTCTGTGAGATTCTGTAAGTACCTATGCGTATTTTTATGTAAGTTACGATTTTAAACCATTCGTTTCTCACAATAAATACAGACAGTGTTGGAAAGTTAAATTTAGGTTTACGCGTGTTTTCTTATTTTTCATGAATTCGCAAATCATATTCGAAATCGCAGAAGCTCAAGTGGTTTTTTTCTTCTGTGAAACAGATTGGTAATTGAAATTAAGAGTCTCGAAAAATTTTCGTTTAAGAGTTTTGTCGTCATTGCTAGAAGAATTTACGTAAGTATTCTCACTCTCCTCAACAGTTCAGAAGAATAATACAAAAATGCTTAAATTCTCCCCGTGGCGAATTTAACGTTGAATTGTTCATAATGCAAAGGCACATGCATGTACATCCTGTTAAATGGAATTTATGTTCGTAGCAAATTGGATTCCGTGTCTATAGAGTGAACCGCTAAAATAACCAACGAATCTTCAATTATTTACGGATGAAAGATCTGCCATTTCTGTTTGAATCTATAAAATCATCATGGTTATTGCGCCGGAAAAACTAGTGAAGGGTAAGTTTTCAATTTTGTTTTGACTTAAGCATTCTGAAGTTGAAGAAATACCATAAGTGGCAGGATATCAGAAATAACTCACGGTCCACCGAGGTGTATTTCAATTCCGAAAAACGTTTATTCCATGAAGTTGGGTCATTCGTTGATCGCCTTACCATAAAAATAATCCGTTTTAAACTTATTACTTTCTCAGACATTATCGTTGAATCATTGTTTACTCTTTGCTACCAGTTTTACTGGTTTTCAGAGTGCGCACAGATATGGTAGAATATTGGATGATGTATACCAAGCCATTTTTCAGAAAAGGAATGTTTTTCCTGCCGAGATGTACTGTGGTACCTCGTTTTCAGTGGGTTTGCTGTCAGCTATATGATAAAATTGCACCTCAGTCTTACCATTATCGCCATGGTAGTAGCACCCCAACTCAAGGCAACAACTCATGCACAATGCACGTGGAATGAATACATACAGAAGTCCAATTCATCCAGTCTCTGGACCAACGCCACGTCACTCACAAACTCTCTGGATAACAACACGACAAACACCTCTCTCATATCGTGGGACTCGACACAAACACTTGAACACGTAGGTGGCTCTTAATTCACCTCTTATAGAGTCACTCCGCGTTAGGCAGGTGCCCTGGTCGATTTTGACGCTGACGTATATATCTCCTTATATCGAAGTCTACGTATGCAAATTTGAAATACTCTGCTTCTGTGCATGGGTACCACTTTTCAAGTCAATAAAGTGACGACATTACGCTCAAGTTGCGAATAAATTCAGATGTGCAGCTCTGGAATAAAAGCCGATTATTCCCTTGTTACGTAATGGAGAAAGATGATCTTGCAGTTGAACAAATCTGCGTTATATGGGATTGTAGAGTAATCATACCAAGAAAGGTGAGAAAGTCTACTTTGAAAGAATTCCATTTACCACATTTAAGTATAACACTAAAAATGAAATCGATAGCAACATAATTTTTCTGGTAGTCTAATGTTGACAATATTATTGAGAATGAATCCCGATTCTGTAAAGGACCGTTTACAAGAGATGAATTCGACGGTTGCGTAGAATAACCGGTATGTCGAGCCAGGCTTGAAAAATCGGCTATTTCGAGGTTCGCTTGGAAAATCGGCCATCTCGAGTTATCGTTGAAAAACCGGCTATTTCGAGCAAAGTTCAAAAACCGGCTATTTCGCGTTTGAAATTTTTTCGGCCGCAAATTAAGTTGGTAGCACTGTCCGACTGATTACGAATTTCGTAAGCGCCTCACAAAATTTATACAAGCTGCGTTTTGTGAATATAGGTATTATATGCTTATCTACATGATTATAATGCAGAAATGAAAGTATAAAGCATCAGGCGTGTGTTGAGATGAAATTAAAGATTATCATTTTGGCATAATGACTTGAAATTGGTAATTGAACCAAATTTCCAAAACGCAGCTTGTATGAATTTTGTGAAAAATTCTAAAAATGGCAGTTTACAGTCTCTTTTGGTGTTCCTCTACATTTGTTCACCGATACGTTCTTCCGCTGAACGACCGTCTCATGGGACGCAAAGTCTGCATGCAGCCAAACATGAAATGAACTGGGCTCAGCAAACGTGAAAATCGCCATCATCGTGCAATTAATTTTGAAAAGTAACGCCCTTCCATATTTCACCCGAGTTGTGCAGCGTACGGCATTAAACTAATATGTCGCGTTAAATCATCGCGTATTATTAGTTATTGTAAAGAATAAACATTTTCAGAGCCCATCCCAGAATGAAACACAATCAAATCATCGTTTCTCGTGGAATGAGTACGACCAAGGTGTGGCTCTGGGAGCATATTCTTGGTTGCACCCGATCATGCAGTTACCTGCCGGCTTCTTGGCACATCGTTATGGAACCAAGCTCATCTTTGGATTGACCATTTTTATCCCTGCTACGCTAGGTTTTATGACACCGGTTTTGGCACGCTACCATTTTTACGCCTTCGTGCTTTTACGAGCTCTTCAGGGCGGAATAGCAGTACGTATCTAACATGTTGTCGTAGGGGAACAAGCATCCAAATTTTAGATTCGTGAACGTTTCATTTTTTTTTTATGTTTTAGGACGTCTGTTGGTCCGCCGTACATTCTATGACTGCTAAATGGATTCCTATTGACGATAGGAGTAAATTTCTCAGTGCTTATTTCGGTAAGTAGAAAGCCCAAGTACCAAAGAATTTTCATATCTGCCGACATAGATTATGATATGAGTACAAAAATTAAATCTAAAACTTTTTCTGAATTCTCCTTCCACAACGGTATTGAATCGTGGCTATTCAATTCAAATCTTTTGTTGATTGCAGGCGGGGCAGTGGGAACAGCAATTGTCTACCCAATGTGTGCAATACTCATAAACTCGTTTGGATGGGATTCAGTTTTTTACGTAACGTCAGCTCTTGGAATTATATGGTACATGAAAATTTTCTTCTTTCCATGAAATATTTCTTCGTCCTCTTATTTAACGATCGACCGAAACATTCTTTGAAGTGTTTGAAAAGGTAATTGTATATATATATATATAAGTTCTATGGTTTAAAAACGGCAATTTTTTCTAAGGTGCGTCGCATGGTATTACCTGGCTTTCGATACACCACAAGAACATCCTCGTATTTCAGTAGGTGAAAAAACATACATCCTGGAACGTCTAGGAAATTCTGTAAACATCACCACTTCTCAAAAAATCCCATGGAAAGCTATATTGACGTCACGTCCACTCTGGATAGTAACTATCGCACACGTAGGCTATATGTGGGGCATTACCATTCTTTATCTTGGAACCCCCTCTTACTTCAATTATATTCAAGGATGGAACATTCAGGCGGTAAGCTGACTTGGAAATCTTGAGATTGATAATATTTATTTGCAGCTGAATGATTGGGGATGGCTTGTAATTGGTAAAACTATTACAAAACGCACAGAATCAAAACTTTCCGATAAACATGCAACCATACATATATCATTAGTTTATTTTTTGGTAGGTGCGGAATTCAAGGGTTACAGTACAAGTTTTCATTTCGGATAGCATGTTTGAAGAAAAAATAAAATGTGTATTGAAACGATTTCACATTTATTGCGCACCTATTCGTTCCAATTTAGAATTTGTCACTTTTCCTCGATACCCCATTTTTACTGAAGCTCCTTATTTCATACTACTACAAGTGTATGGCAATATATGAAATATTCAAGGACCCTGAAAAGTTAATGTTTCATAGTTATTTTTGATAGCCGAGCAAGTTCTGCGGCTTTCTTTCAATGCACCAGCTTTTCTTGCGCTTATCGTCAGACCTCATCTACTGCTCACATTCCGAAGATGCAATATGAATTCTACTGTAATCTTTCCACAGGTTGGCATGCTTTCAGCGATTCCTCAAGTATTGCGAATGCTTTTTTCCTATACAATTTCAAGTTTTTCCGACTGGCTGTTAAAAACGGAAAGGATGCCAATAATGTGGCTGAGGAAAGCAGCAGTCTTTCTGGGTTGTGGTATTCCAAGCATAATGCTGTTGGGTCTGGCTTTCAGTGGTTGTCACCCAACCTTAGCCATCGCGTTCATGATGGCAAGTTTAATTGCTACTGGTGCCACTTCCGCTGGAACGCTTGCCGTCACTGTTGATCTGAGTCCGAATTACGCAAGTATTCTCTTTGGCATTATGAATACAATTTCATCAATCGTTGAATTCCTAGCCCCTATGATGATCGGAATCCTAACCAACAATAACGTGAGTTCGAAGAAATAACCGACAGATGTAATAATTCGATAATCTTTCCTGCTTCATCGAAAAACTCTATGCGTGTTACAGCAAACGATCGTGCAATGGCGCCTGGTATTTCTCATCACGGTTGCAATAATGTTTTCATCTAGCGCAATGTACATATTTTTCGGGACATCAGAAGTGCAGCATTGGAACTACCAAGATGATAAAGAAGATCCCGTAGAGCTTGAGAAGCTTCGGTCAAAAGTGAATAAAGCCGACTGTGAGGAAACGACTGCTTATATTCCGAAAAAGAGGGATAACTGTTCATACTCAGAGAGCGCGGAATGTTGTGTTGCAGAAATGAATGATTGACAAAAATAACTATCTCTATTTATGAAAATCAACAACCACCCCGTTTACAAATCAAGTCATCACGATGTATCTATTAGATTATTCTTAATCTGCTAATTGTTCACTGAATAAAAAATTTACTATTTACCAGCAATTCCGAAAAATTTCATTAATTTTTTTTATATATGTCGGAATTACGTTTTATATAGATCAAAGGATAGTCATTGTTGTATATAGCAAATGCCTATTGTCTCACTGTCGACTAAATTACAGATAGTTTTAAGGAGGTGCCGTATAGTCGATTTAGGCGTTGACATCCACATCTCCAAATATCGTACTAAAACAGTCCAATATATTCTCATTTGACGCAGGAATAAAGATATCGCATGAATTCTACGAATTTATTATTATTTGTTTCTGCGCGTTGAGCGCCGGTACTCATATGTCGCGCTTTCTCTCATAACTGAAAGGTATCAAGTCCACGCGCAAAAGGCACCGTGGAACTTGAAAACTTTATGATTCGTCAAAAAATTGACCGAAGAGCTGAAAAATGAGCTCATCGAGAGTGCGTAACTCTTTGATACATTGTTTGCAAAATTGTCGCGTAAAAAACGTGTCCGATTCCCGTTATTAATTTACGCGCATAAAGCTGCGTCCAATTCTCATGATTAATCTACGCGCAATAGGGCGCGACAGATTAAACCATCAAAAAATTTGTATTATCTGGGACTTGTCCCAAGAATTCTGTAGAAATACAATCCACATCTGCATCTTCCTGAATTAGATACATTGCTATGCGGATTGTTGTTCTCAGATTACAAATCGAATTAAAATGAGGAAGGAGGTTGGAGGGCATGCATTATTGTGTGGCGTGACGGTCGGCGGTCCTCTTCGACGCGAAGTCTTCGAGCGCAGCAGCTCTCCCCATCTAGCGTACCACGGAACGTGATAGATGGTCTAGAGATGCGTTTTGCCCATTCAGACGATCACAGAGATCAATTGAATGGAAGAACGATCGGTAATGACTAAATAATTGAATTGCATAACGATTGAAAAATGGTTACAGTCACAAGAAATGGAAAATTCAATCTCGTTAAGATTCAAATGCTTAAAAACGGTAGCGAGACTCGAATACGGAGTCTTTTGGGAAAAAAATTTCTGTGATCGTTTGACGCTGTGGATTACTAAAGTTAATAACATCACGGCACATCGCGACCTTCCTACCCTTGCCTGTTTCCCAACAGAACCACCCAACGGAAAAGAGAGATTCACACACATACACACACATGCATAAATCCCGCGACGGATCCCAAAACGTCCACCTACCTACCCGGTTACCTATATTCGATCTAAACGATTCTCCATATTTTCCAACACACATCATTCTTCATCATTTGCGCCGTGGTCACTGACTTACATTTTCGTTGGTTACCTGTTGGGAGCAAAATGTTTTTGTATCGTAGTCTGCCTTCTCGGAATACAGTATCGCGGTTGTATCCCGCCAACTCTAATATTGCATTTATTATTTTAGTAAATGTTGGCAGACTATCGGTACATTAACCTTTTGTAAAAGTAATTAAAAACATCCTGAATGCCAATTAGCATTTTTCTAAGCGAGCTGAGCCTGCAGTTGATCAATACTTGTTGGCTGTTAAAAGATTGAAAATGATATAGAATGTAAAATGCAATTTGATTACGTTACGTTATGCCAGACTTTGGAATTTCATCAATTTAACCATAACGTGAATAATTGAATATGTTCAAACCTCAGGTGAACCCACCACTTAAACGGCATCATCAGTAAATTCAATCGTAGATTATTACATCAGTTACGAAACACAATTCGATCTCGCGAGTGCCGAGTAAGTCATGGTTACTTGTCGCGATGCTCATTCCACTTTTAGCAACGTGTAAAATTTCTAACTTGAAGTAAGCTACGCTAAGTTGCATTGCGAAAAATAATGATTCGACTGAGAGTCAAGCACGTTGCGATCGTGAATGAGCCTATCCATGCAGCTAAGAAATCGAAGATTTGTGTAACAATTGTTACCGGCACGCCACGTGACAAAGGAATCCCAGGGAAATACCCATAACCTAACACATGCAAACTCACCAACGTTGCCGAGAAATGGAAAAGTTACTCGGAAGTCTCTGCTTAAATCTGTAAAAAACAAAACAGAACAGTTGAATTAATTTAACAAATTGGTTTTTCAGTTTGCAAATTAATTATTACCGTTTAGTTTCGTATCCATTGCATGTTATGCAAGAACAAAACTTCGGTCTTACATGTACCTCCGTGAATTATCAATCAATAATTAAAATAAGTATCGTTACCTTGACTCTGGGCTGCACTACACTTTTGCACGTAGTAGTTCCTGTAGCATCTCAGGTGTATTGGTGAAGCGACGCACTTTTCACATAATTCACATCTTCACCAATCTCTTATAATCCAAAAATCCGCATTGCAATAACACTCGATTCTACACTCACTTTTCGTGCTGTAGCTATCTGTTTCAAACGACTGAATAAACTTGCTAACAATGCAACTGTGCATTTGCCGAAAATCAGCCACAAAAATAATAATATTGACACTCGACGCACAGAGACAGAAATAGACATCACTGAATTCTGAAGTTACACAAAAAAATGAAAACTCGAGACACGAAATTCACCTTCAACGTTCGCAGCATGTTTTTATTTCAGTCACTCGGTTCTTCTACAGGCTACACGCTGCTTCTCGTGAATTATACACAGACGAGTATCGTGGAAATACACTGATCGACCGACGCGACGTGACATAACCTAATCAACGCGATCTGATTGTGAATTGCTGCTGAATGCACGTGATTTCGCTCCGATTGCTCGGAAACGACTGATGTCGCACGGCGCTCAGAAGAGATTTACATCAGTTTTCTGAAGGACGGAAGATAATAATTCTCCCGTCTTCTCTGTCGCTCTACCCACGGAGCGGAGGGTCACGAGAGGGGAAAAACAGCTAGGCGGAAATCTATAGATATATTTCGATTGACAGAGGTATCGTAGATAATTGATGAGAATTTGATTATAAAAAATCTAGAAATCCATGTTTATGTGATATCAGTCGTTAGCTTCTGATATCTTATGTATAGTATTATTACACAATTGTATCCTCTGGCTTATGTTATTATTAGGGATTACCGGAAAAGTGCTGAAATTCTAGGTAAAATAGTGATGACTTTATCGGGAATACATAATGTCAAACTCGAAATTCCTAACAATCATCACGGACACTGCCACAGATCTATAATAAAGCGGACAGATAAGGGCAATTATAATTTGGGCTACTTGCTAATAAATTTCTGAACAATCATGTGTTTGCGGGTCTGCGGACAGAGTCACAATACATCCAGTTAATATAAGTAGAAGTAAAAAAAAACGAACCGTGATCATCTTTAAGATTATTTTTTATTATATACTTCTGCGATAATGGTTCCGAGGTTCTTCGGGGTTTGTTACAGCATGGGCTCGCACATTAGTAACAATCGAGTGTTACCATATTTCCAAAAAAATATTTACAATTAGTGTTTTTGTGTAGACTTTTATCCCGTAAAATATAGAAATTCGTAAATCAATAAATAAACAAATAAATTCACAATTCAGTTTGTGTTTTACGAGTAGTGAACTAGTTCCGACGAGTGGCTGTTGAACTCTAGGGTTGAACTGAACCTTAAACTGGACAGTTTCGTCGTCTAGGCGTATCTAATTGCACGTCGCTACCTATAATACTGTCTAATTCTCTACGCAGCGAATGGACGGTCGGAAAAAGAATTAGTATCAAACGGCAAAACTAGTTTAAATTGATATCAATTACTGTTGAGTGTAAAATTGTTATTCGTAGAAAGTTGATTCTGAGACTTGATGAATGTTGGGATCGCTACTTTCAGAGTCATTGGAACTTGGAGAAAAAAAGGGATCGAACTTGATGAAGAATGAGTTATAAATTGACTTGTTGGAACATGGAATAAAAGCATATTTGTGAGAGGTGGAATACATCAATATGTATACTTGTAGAGAACGTTGATGAAAATATAGGCATATCCTCAGTCAGCGATTAATGTCGTATCTAATAAACGTACATTCCTGCTGCGCGCGATATTTTCTTTGTCGTCTATTAAGTTTGTGTAGTTAAATTTCTCTGTATTCTTACTCGTTTGTAAAATATTTGCGTCAGAAATAACAGACCGAAAATTTTTTTATTTTTTTTCAAATATTTTTTTTGTTTTCATATTTGTTAAACTTGTTTCAGACAGATGTTTCCAAGTTGTCCAACCTTGTCATGGACATAATTATTAAATGTTGATATTGATATTGATAACGGACTCTTCCGACCTGTACAAATTCATAAAGAACAGCATATCTAAGCTTGTTTGTTTGGGATTGAAATTGAAAGTAAAACTGCAAATTTACAGAAAAAAAGAAAGAAACTTCGCTCGTTGTGATTTTTATTATATTTTGATATAACTGCGATGAATAATGTTCGCGGAAAATATGCACTTTCAGCAAATGGAGAACATTGGAGAAAAAGTGTTCAAAGACGAGATAAATTACCCAGAACTTTTCCTGATTTTACAGTTAAGAATTGTCATCACACATTAAATATGTACTAACCAGCAATAAGTACAATAAATAATTTTAACTCGGTTAAATTTACACCAAGTACGTGACAGCTTTCCTGACTCGAACGCAAGATCAAATATTATCCGGTCAGATATATAAAAAAAAAAAAAGTAACATTCAAACGTTCTGATTTTATTGAAAAATAAATTCCTCCGGGCCTCTAAATTTTGATTGTATAATCAAATCGATCGATTCGTTTTCCTCGACCGAAATAAACGACCATGTCGTTCGTAAGCGACGGTGAAATCCGGTCCCTCGTGATTATTGCAGTGCTACCGGCAGATCAGTAGACAGTTGCGCGGTTGTTTCAGTTGTTTGAGGACGAGATGGGATATATTATTTTAGTATCGGGTTTAAACAAAAGGTTCTTCACGCTGTTTATTTAACTTGTACGTCTATCCGACTCGCGTTCATCCTCCGCAAGATTACATCCTTCTCTTGTCCCTCGCCGCCGACCTCACTTTCATTTTCCTCCCTTCTTTTCCCTTCCATTCTCCCTCAAATTTCCCCTTACACACTTCCGGATACATGCCGCAGTAATGACTTTGACTCCTTCTTTTTCATCGCTTTCCAAATAGCGTAGATACAGAACGATTATTTCAAACGCAACGAATCAATCAGGTTACGCTTGCATTATGCTTACCACGGATTTACAGTTTATTATTTATAAATTGTTTATTTTATTCGACTAGCTGCGGCATTCTTTGGTTTTACATTCGTAAATATAATATTAAAATTAATTACTTTAATAATAACGATAGTTATTCATTAATAAATAAGGCACGCTGGAATAAATATAATCTAAGTGTAAAAATCTTCATCACGTCAATTAGTCGTACTAATAATAATAATAATAATAATAATAGTCATAGTAATAATAATCTTTATACGCATATACGAAATTTACTTCGTTGAATTACGAATCTATATATTTTCATCTCTGAAAGCCTCTAATTTTACTGTATATGATGTACCTACGATATCACTATTGCTTAGAATTATTTTTTCAAAATTTCCATTAAATCATTTGAAATTGGAAATTGAATTTTACCACCAATTTCAAAAAATTTCCAAAGACTTTTGTAACGGTACTATGTTTAAATCTATCCAAACTCCTATTTCCTCGTTTTCGTGAAAATTTAGAATATACGCACCGTAATAATACGAAACTTTGGTAATTCTTCTGTCATGATGAGAGTGTGTTGAAAAGTAAGTGCTTAACAGATTGATAAATACGAGAAGTGCTCGAGATTCTCGTGACACTAAAAAAGTATCTAATAAGTGCAACGTTATATGTATGCTCACCAATGATACGATTAACCCAGGAAAACATCGATGGAGTAAAAATCATCTGCTATCATAGTTTTTCATTAATTGAACGACATAATTTTTTTTTTTTTTTCGGCTGGGTCTTCTCATTATATTCTGTTTTACTTTTTTTCACACAATAATAATTTAGAGAAATTCCATCATCAGAACTGTGTGACAAATCGAATAAAACGAAATGCTGTTTTTGCTTTGATTTTAACAAAATAAAGTGATCTTATCAACTAGTTCAATAGTAAGGAAGCTGTGGTTCGTGATTATGACGAACGTGAATGGGCTGGTGATTATGATGATGGTGATGATTATGCACGTTTGGCTGAACGTCCAGCGGCGATTGCTGGTTTCGGTATTGCCCTCCTGGCGATGAAGAAGTCGATGATGATCCTGACGTGCAGTTATTGTTCATCAACATCGGAGCCCCCGTTCCTTGGATTGCGAAAGGCCACGACTGCGAAATGAATTAAAGTTTTTAATCATTTAAATATTGACAGTTCTTGCGAATTCTGGTGAAAATTTTTATCCAGAAATCGTTTGTTAATCAAACAAAAACACTCTCAGAGATTATGCTGAGGATAGAATTAATCTTTGAGAAATTTCTTTAACAACGTCTCTGTTACTGTTTCATGAGAAAAATAAATTCACTTTTTTAATTCTGCAAGTTCATTTACCCTAATACCGTTGTTGAGATTTCAACGTATCGAGTTTGTTTACAGGTAAAACATTTTCAGGCAAATTCACAGATTTTGCATCAAGTTTATTAATTTTCAAAAAAAAGATCTTCGGTTACGATAGTAATTGAAATTACTTGAATAAGAATAGTTTTAGAACATTTTATAGAAGTTCCGGAATTCTTTCAGGATATCGCCAAGCATTGGAAACCTAAAAATAGATTTTCAGGAAATGGTAGTCCACAAGTTTAAGTAATATTCGATTCTCACAAAATTGAGAAGGCGTTCTAAAGAACGGTCCAAATTAGTTGCGGAAAAGTCGGGTAATTTATCAGGACATTGCAGTAGAAGTTTTTTTAAAAAATACGTTCATTAATACTTGTTAATCGAACGATTTTAGATAATTGCATAGTTGCAGATGAAGTTTCACGAAGTCAGGAATTATCAGGCAATGATGAATTGAATTTCTGACCAGCGCTTGTAAAACATTTTTGCGAAAAACTAGTTCATTAAAAATATTAATTATCAGTGGTTCTTGTACGTCAATTCAATCTCAGTAGACTGTTTCGAAAAGAAGCCGCTCACGGTAATTCAGAAGAATTTTTCCACCTCTCAAATAACGAAGGATAAAGAATAGATGAGGAAAAGCGGTAACCTCGGTAATAAGTTAAAAACGTATTTTGGAGGAAAATGGATTAAAAAATGGGGGGAAAAACGAAGCGCGTTAAATAAGATGCGTGTAAAATGTGCTGCATCGCGTCTTGCGGGGCAGTAAAGAACCGAAAGTCGAACAACGGAACTATCTTGAAATTAATGGGCCGAGGGAGTGACGCTGTGATCTGGTCCACCTGGACAGACGTAAACAGGGAATGCCTCGGTGATGGCTGCCGCACATTGCGCCTACGTCGCGACGCCGATTGGAGCCACCTGGTTGCTCTCCTCGCAGTAGCTCCTGGTGCTCGGAACCAATCTCTGAGCTACAGACGAGCTCGCACTCACTGAATTCCCGAACAACTCACTTGCAATTCTTTTTTTTTTTTTTTTTTTTGTTCTCGCGGTTTTCGCCATCATGCCAAAGAATGCGTGTTTCGCGGATATGCAAAAATAAAGTGGGGGAGTAGGAGGAGATTAGAAAAATACGCGGCGGCCATATAAAAGTTTGAGGAAAGTAAACGGAGGAGTATTTTTCGTCAAATAACTTTTTTTCTCTCTTAATACACTCGTATTTTTTTTAGGACGCTTTGAACCGAATCGCATTGGCAATTTGTACGTGCAGATGTGATCCACGTCTTGTGTACGAAGCGATTAATTTTTGTTACAAGGAATTGTATCAAATTGAATTAGTTGTATATGATATATTAATTTTGACAGTTAAATCTCACGATATTTATGCAGCTACGTTCTTTCAGGGTATTGGGGTAAATTTCATAACGTTGCACAGACAGCTGGAAATACGTCACTTTTTGCGAGATAAAAGTAACATTATCTATAAATATTGAATTCGTTATACTTCAAAGACAGGCAGAATATATTCCAATTTCTATTTGTCAATTTTTTATTATGAAGAATTAGTGAAATTATTGCAAATGTTAAAGCTGATAAAAGATTAACACGAATCAGTAGAGTAATTTTGCATTCAATAGAATAATTTCAAGTTTCATAATTTATGTCGAAATTCTAAGTTGAAGATGTTTACATCTAATTTTAATCAGAAGCTCTCATCATCAGATAATAATTCTTAATAATAATAATTCTTTGCACGATCTCAATTATCCATGTTTCTACGAATATAATTCTGCCAATTTTCGAGTATCTAATTTAGTAGAATTAAGTATCTTCTATATAAAAATTCAAATTTATGCATCTTGGACCGTGATGTGGAAATTTTACTTTTTAGTCTTTTACTTTTTAGGAACGAGATATCGTTAATTGAATATTCGGAGATATTCCATGCACCGTAGACGCCGCGATAAATGCTCAGGTGGCAAAGGTTCGAATGAGAAAATCAAATGAAAACTGTTAAAAATATGTGTTGAAAAATGATTCGTAATATCGTGAATTAATAAAATCGAAGTAATCGCTGAAAATCAATTTCTGTAATTCTTCATTTGTGAATTATATCTTTAACGGATAGAAGTGATTCATTCGGAAATGAACATTCACTGTACGACGCTTGAGAAATGAACTGGTAGATATTAATCGAATACTCAGAATCTTCCAGCTTTTTCTCAAATATGTTTGGAAAAAGGCATGAATCCTAAAAAGAAATACTCTTCAATGTGATCTTGAATAAAAAATCAACCTGCATGAAAATTCTGGAGAAATATCTAATGAGTTGATATATAAACCACGCATTCATCCGAAGAGAACCCGTTTTCTCAACTCTATTCGTTTACGAATGATGCAAGATGAACAATTTCATGAAAGAAACTTCAGGAATATGCGAAGTAAGCATGTTCAAATTTTTTGTCTATATTATTTTATCAGGTAAATCATCTTCGGCGCCGATATTACACAAATATGTATGTTCGTTAAGTAATATTTCAATGACAAAGAGAAATCAATTTTGGAATAATTAGTCTGAGATCCGTTCTGAAATGGCACTGTTTAGATTAAAACAAAATACGGGTGAAGAAATTATTCGTAATCTATTACCAGTACTCGAGATATCTAGTAGAAAATTTATAATCAATTTTTCAATCCAACAGATAACTTAATTGCGATAAAATAGACAGTTCTCACTTCATCGGAATAAAATTTAGTCCATCTTCGTTCCGTATCGGTATTTATATTTAAATGTGATCATACATAATAAGTTCAGAATCCAACAAGCATTTTCTCGCTGCGGTAGAAATTTTTTTTTAAACATCGGGATATAATTCAATTCGAATAGAACGGTCTATAACAATAAATAGGTTTGCTTTATAAAAGTGTGAAAAATATTTCTTGGAATGCTCATCATCCAAAACAAATAATATTGAAAATCATGAACTTGCAGATTGAAATTTGGATTTTATTGGCTGTATAAAAAAAAAAAGTTATCGAGTTGAAAATAATCGAAATTAAAATTGTGTTCATTCTGGTAAAAATAAAACTGTACAAGCTCGACTTAACATCCCAGATAAATTATCGTCTATCATAAATTCATGTAAAACAAAAAACAGGAACTGATTTATTTAAAACGAGGATCGGCGGGTGTGATTTTTGAACTTATCGACAAACTTTTCAGGGAAAATTTCCACCTAAGATAATCGTATCAAATTCTCTAGCTCACCAATGCGAGTGACAGCGATCTGGTGGTTTCCGGATGTGATTCGCCCTCGTCCCGAAGAACAGCGCGAAGGTGGGCGATGTAAGTAGCGGCGAGCCTAAGGGTGTCCAGTTTGCTGAGTTTCGTGTCGGCCGGAACCCAAGGAAGGGTTGTTTTCAGCCTGCAAAAAGCCTTGCTGAGAACTCGCATCCTTGCCCGTTCCCTTGCGTTGGCCGCGTTCCTCGGCGCTCTCACGCCTTCCATAGCATCCTGAATGTGATCCCTGCTGCTTCCTCCGCCGTACTTTTCTTCCGAACAAAAATCTTCGTCCTCGATGTCCTGCAGCGAAGCCGTCGAGGCGCGTCGTTTTCGAGGCATCCCGATCAGTGTCCAGAATTTTTCCCCTCTTTTTTCTTCTTATTTCCCATAAAATGTATACACGGTTTTTGTTACACAAAAAATTTATCGGTATGAAATTGGTATGAAACTGTGTTATTTTTTCCTTTCTCCTTGAATACGTCACGTTGCGTGCGAAATTTTTGAACGATTCTTAAAATCTTCTTTATCACCTTCTGAATTGTACTCCGACACTTTTACGAGTAAATACTCATCCCTGGGATCGAAATGTAAAATATATTCAGTTACTCGGTTGCTGTTCGTTTGCTGATTGTCTTTTCGAATCGACGTACGATTGGGACATAATTTTACGGAATATTTGTTTTCGATAAGATCGAAAGTTTAACGACAAATTTGTAAATATCGCATCGTATCATAGCTGAGTTAACTTGGTTTGTGCATGATTATACGTATGGTATTCAAATGATTACCTCAGAAACACCATGACTATAATATAAACGTGAAAAGCTTTTTACAAAATTGCGAGAAAATACGCAACTGTAAAAGTAATTGCTACGGATCGCTGTCACTGTAATCGTAAAACTAATTGTCGATCAATTTCAGTCTCTCATATTTCCACTTTTCATTATATTATTAATTTACCACTGCTTACCCGACTTACGTTACTTACAGAGATACTTCGGATGTGAATTTTAGCAATTGTGATTGTGTTGACGTAAATGCATCGAAATTTTCGACAAATGCTCATGCGCTAGAAAATTCTCGGTCGAAAGGCTTACAGAGGTCTCAATTATAGAATTCAAATAAAAAGTCTATTAATCCGTGTAACAATATTATTAGACAACAGAGCAACCTTATTTAAAAAATCGTAACTAGTCTACTTCTGCATTATAATCCGCCGCACGTGAATCGCTGAATATTAGTAAATTAAAAGGGAATCTTCGTCCATTCCACCGATTTTATTCCATGATTCGCAACACGCAGTTTTTCCTTGAACCATTTTAATCTAAAATATGAATCCGTCCTGTCAATTGTGTAAAAAATATCGATTAAACTAACGAATTCCGAAACTGCGATTTTCTAGCCCTACTGCACACTGAGAAAAATTTCATTCGTTACAGTAACTAGAAAAATTCAGTAAAACAGATATCGTTAAAAAAACTGTTTGAATATTTGTGGAATTACAAAAAACGAGGCACGCGTAACCATTTTGCGCTATTGTCGATCCTTCCTTGGTAATTGCAACGCAAAATCAGTTAACATCAATTTATTGTTGCACAAGCATTAAATTATCACATCAGTTACAAGAAAATACATCAACAGTGATCGTAATGAGAAAGAATAGTAACGGATACTAGACTTTCTGCTAACAGCTAGAAAACTGATTTTCATTTTCTACCTGCAACTATATTTTGTCGATTGTGGTAAAAAATGAAAATATTTAAGGACCGAGCGATAAACTGAACTAAAAATTTCCCTCAGTGGCATCGTCCTTTTTTCCTGTGCTCAGTCTCTTCTCCCCTACAGCACAGCGAAACGAATCTAGGATACGATATCAACGGTTTCTCTACTTACGACCGATTATATGGGATATGGTATCCTTGCACCCGCGCAAACTGCACCGATCGCCCGTCAGGCGGAACTAATTGTTGGCGCTAAGAGATTTCCCTCGGCAAAGAGGGAGCGACGGGGGTGAGGAGGGGGCGAAAGAGGAACGGTAGGCGGGCGGGGGCGGGGGCGAAGAATCCACGCAACAGCGAAGAGGAAAAAGAGAGAAGGATGAAAGAAACGGGGAAGGGAAAAACGAACCGAAACGGCCTCGGACGGGTTTTGGGAGGTCCCGGAAAACGGGCGGGGCTCTTTGGACGACGTGCCGCCGCCTCTTATTCGGTCGCGATGGGCCGACGGCTGCGTCCACCTGGTCCTCGCGCAATTTCCGCCTCGGGCTTCACGCCGTCGCCATCGTGAGGAGAACTTCCCGGACAACGCTGAAGTCAGGAGTTGAAAATGTCTTTGCGTTAAGGCCGAAGGGCGTTCTTCGAGTTAGTTGAATAATTTGCGTTGAGCAGATTGGTTGGCCAATTGTCGATACGTTTCTTATTTATTCTTAGAAAAAAAAAAAAAAAAAAAAAACCACCAAAATGGGTATCGTAGCACTGAGAGAAATTTTTAGTTATAATACGGTTACCGCTCCGTCCTTAACTATTTTCATTTTATACCGAAATCAAAAAGTATAGTTGCAGGTACCAAATGAAAATTAGTTTTGTAGCTGTTACCGGAAAGTCTAGTATCCGTTGCTATTCTTTCTCATTATGATCACTGTTGCTATATTTTCTTGTAACTGTTGCGATAATTTAACGCTTGTACAACGACAAATTGACGTTGAAGCCTTGTTCAACTAAAAAAGTAGAGTAAACCGAACGAACTGATTTTGCGTTGCAATTACCAAAAAAGGATCGACGATAGCGCAAAATGGTTACGTGTACCTTGTTTTTCGTAATTCCAACAATATTCAAACAGTTTTTTTAACGATACATGTTTTATTGAATTTTTCTAGTTACTATAAAAAATGAAATTTTTCTCAGTGTGCTACAAGTAACTGTTTGGCGTGATTATAGATGACGATACTATATTTTCTAATATCGAATGATTTCTCGATCTTATCTTGAGTAATATGTGTGGGGAGATTCTCATTCTCACAATCAGTGCCTAAGGTCAAATGAATGGAAAGTAGAAATTTGATGTCTCGGTCCTGAGGGAAGTCCTCCTCAGAAAACTACGAATGTTTCTATCATTAAAAAGAGGTAACATGACTATCGTTACAGCCAGATATTCCCTGACATTAGATTGTTAAAGCAACACTTACATTTAATTACTTGTAAAATCTCATATCCAAGGTGAAACTTGTAAATAAATGTAAGTGTTACTTTAACATTATTATATAAATGACTATGTCACTGTAACGATAGTCATGTTAACTTTATTTAATAATAAAAATATTTCTAGTCTTCTGAGGAGGGTTTCTCTCAGGGACGAAACATCAAATTTAAACGTTTCATTCATTTGGATTTGACCTTTGACACCGAGAATCTCCACACTCTCTATTTTCTGGTTATTGCAACGTTACGCCTGTTTGTTTAGTTTTTGACATTTGTTTTAGTTAAATAAAGCTTTAACGTCAATTTATTTTTGTGTATCACGTAGAACTATATTTTTTGATTGTGGTAAAAAATAAAAAAGTTAGTGACTGCAGGGTAACCACAGCTGCTGGAAATATTCTTAATACACGAAATTGTTGTACGTTGATTATTTATCAAATTATTATATTCGTAAGTTACGGACGTTTCTTCAAAATTCAGAAACATGAAAAAATACCAGAACCGTAAACCATGACTTACATGTATATCGATGCTTCGTTTCCAATCGTTTCAGAGTTGTTAAAGATTCATCAGATTCGTTCAATTTCACATTTACGAATATGACTCATTTCATTCAGAAGACTATTTTCAATAAATTGATTGAATACTTTTTCTTATCGCGGTAGCATCGTTAAGCATTTACTTGTACAACGTTGCACCAATATTGATTACTATTAACAAATGGTCGTATTGAATTGACTACATAATATTAAAAAAAAACCCAAGGTCAGTGATTTTGTAGGAAATAGCCTTGTAAATAAACTGAGCCACAATAAAGTGAAATAGAACAAATCTGCTAGATTTCTAACAATTTTGAAGCGATTTGAAATGAAGCATCGATATCTAAGCTTTTGCTTGTAAGGAAAGTAATTTCTATTGTTGTATTTTTTAAGAGACATTCGTAGCTTACGAATATTAAAATTTGATATATAGTTAGCGCACGATTATCTCGTGATGGAATAATTGATTCTTAGCCAACCAGCCTCCATAATGGGACACGTCAATGAAACCTCAAACTGTTTCGATTGATATGAAATCTCAATTTCCAGTAAATCTTCATCAAACAAGCGTTTTCCCGCCTGTTTCAGTCAATTGAATTCAGTATAAGTTCCTAGTTATCAATTGGTACAAATAATATAAAAAATTACTGTGATCCTGAAAAGGCTCCTTGCCTCGCATTTTTCCCCTTCAAAAATTGAAATAATTTCACGCATATTAAATTTTTCATATTTATACGATATACTTTTTGGTATCATGTCAAAGAACAAAAAAAATACAGATAATTCGTGTCAATTTGTATGAAAATTTCTTCATTTTGATGTCTGATATATTCACGTATCGCATTATAATTGAAATCACAGCTGTTCACCAGTGATTTGGAATTGGGACATTCACCTTACTTACAAATATTTTTTGTTCCGTGTATATGATCGGGTAAACTATACATCTCACTTGGCCGGCGGAACGCCAGCTTCTACGCTTTGAAAGTTTTTATCCTTCGAAGCTAGAAACGGAATCGTTAAATCTCTAACTTTTTTTCCTGTTAGTACTGAATGCCGGTTTTAAGTTACTCGCTTTCTTCACTCGCCGTCCGCTCTTTAACGCCGATTTTATCAACACCGCCTGTGATCTTTGGCGATCTCCCTTCCCTGGTTCAAAACCCCGCCATATACGGTTAGAGGACGGCAAGAATTGAGTAGACTTAAATTGAAATAGAGTGATTTTAAAAACGAAAATCAATAGATATCTCACCTTCTGTCATGTTGACAGAACAAGAATGGACCGACTCGCATCGTTCAATCAGAAATATCTTACAATTAAACGAGAATTATTTACTTGAAATCAACCGCGAGTCTTCAATCCATTTTGATTCTGAGATATCTTGACAAAAATAGAAATCAATGCAAAGACCAATTTTGGTACAACCTGATTCATGTTATCTGGATTCATACATAAAGATTCGAGATTTAGGCATCAGCTGAATGTTTTGAAGATCATTTGGCCTATCGAATGCGCTTTATTCATTTGATTTGACTTGGATCTATTTTCTGATGTCGTAACGTGTGAATCAACGTCATATCATGTGATAAAATCCATTTGGGAGATACGACGTAGGAAATGTTGAATGAACGTGTTTTTGCATATAAAAAGAATTTAAATAATATGTAACGTGCATCAAATCAAAATACATTATTTATTTAAAATTTAACGTAAATTGTCAGTATTGTAATGCATAAGTTTTGATATCCATTCTCCAGGTTTTACAGAAAACAAAAAAAAAAACTGATCTGGAAACAGACAAACGATCCGAGAAAATTTCTTTTCCCTGAAAACTTGGGAAAAACATTTTTTCCTGTCCTAATGGATGGGCTTCCTTTTTTTCAGACTTTCTCCTTTCCACGGGTGAAATGGGAGTGTCCCGTGTCGAGCGTATTAATCCGGCTAAATACCTCATTGACGTAGTGTCATTCATTTCTTCGAAACAAGGACCGAGGGAACCGGGTGCGAATCCTGTA
This sequence comes from Neodiprion pinetum, assembly GCF_021155775.2. NCBI lineage: Eukaryota > Metazoa > Arthropoda > Insecta > Hymenoptera > Diprionidae > Neodiprion > Neodiprion pinetum. The sequence continues at coordinate 20,544,418 of NC_060234.1, forward strand.
ACACGAGGTGGAGCATGTACTTCTTCGGAGATCTTAAGACAGGGCTAGACGTCGAAGGCAGAGCAGTAAGTCAGTCTGACACGAGCTGGGGTTCTAGTCTAAGCTCAACCCAAAGTTAGCGGTTGACAAATTTCGGAAGGACCCCCAGCAATCCGACACTTTCTTCACCCTCTACTTTGGCCTTTCACCACAAAATAATAAAACATCGGCTTCATCTCGTGTTTCGAAAACGGGCGAGAATCCAAATTTTACCTTCGATGTACGATTTTTGAGAATACAGTCCTTTTTCATTCTTTCATGTCATGTAATAATCTATATTACATCATTATGGTTATTGCGAGATTTGTTATCATCCTATCCTCAATGTAATCTTGAAAATTTTCAGCAAAATTTTTTGGATGTCGGATGTATTATTATGCATAGCAACCTGACTTACCGACGGAGAATCGATGAAGGGTTGCGCCTAGGTGGACGCACTTCATCTTTCAAAGCACCTGTTGCTTATCCCTTTAATTCAATGTGGCGGGAGCAAACCTACAGAGTTCAACGACCCTAGCAGCGTCATAAACAACAGGTGATTGTGGCGAAATAACTGATGACGAGTTACACCTAATTGAATTTTTCGAAAAATTGATAATTTTGTTGCTGTTTAAATTATAACGAAAGTACTAAAATTCTAATCGCTCTATATATCTTTATTAATCATTGTTCAATAATATTTCAAAACTTTAAGGTGAAAAATAATCGAAATATTGATCACTGAAAATTGTATTTTGTACAGAAATAGAATAATACAATAATATTTGATCGAGGTTTGTAACAAAGAATAATTCCGTAGTATTTTCATCATCGTGCGTTAAAAATTCGATGAAAATTTAACATACGCATGATGTAAAAAAAAATAATATAAAGTTTTAATGGGATTCTAATCAATAATCAACAAAATGTTAATTATAAATTTATATCATATATATTCAAAAATATTGAATAAAACTGAAAGTTAGTCTTATAAATTGCACATTAATAGTGTCCTTGGGAATTTGTTAGCCAAGATAAAACTATTTGCGATTGTTCTTAATATGTAACGGTACTTTGTGAGAATTATAACTAGAATTTTTATCCTAAGTAAATAGTAAAATGAAGAGAAAAAAAGAAATTTATAAAATGTAACCACTAACTTTATAGTACACGTAAAATAAATTACAAGGTTGTAGATAGTAATGTTATCGTGACGCAACATTGGAAAAAGATTCACTATTTTCCAATTTCAGAATGAAAGAATGACATCACAGCAAGCTAAATTTTCAAAATATGAGCAAATCTTGCTTCATTATGAGTTTACTGAATTTGTGAAAATTATAAATTTGCGAAATAACGGAGTTCCTTAACATGCATCATTATACAGTAATATTATTAACTTCAACACAATAATAATTTATTCACCCGAGCTGCCTTGAAACTATCTTCAGTAATAAGATTCGTACATCTCCTACAGTTGAAAAATGTTAATACTGTTTAATGTTAAAAATAATGTAACTCAAACGACACATTAACTATGCAATAATACTAGCTAATACCATCTCTACAAAATCCATAAAAAATAAAAAAAATACAACGTTGTGAGTTACTCATGAAGAATATATGTTATAAATAATAAGAAAATTTGATTAAGCAGTTAGAGAAAAAAAATAATTATATTGAGATCGCCGTAGCCCTAACAGCTGCGCTGAGAAGTGGATTAGGATCTGGTTCCTCGGTTAGAACGCAGACCTTAATCCATTCCCTCCTTCTATTGCTTTGCCTAAGAGCATCGATAACAGCTTGAACATATAGACCGTCATCAAAAGTAGCTGCAGAGGAAACAGGTTCCTTTATCCAGCCCTTTTTGTCTTCGACAGGCTGAAATGCCTCCCGCAGAGCTCCTATCAACTTTCTCAACCCTTTGACATAGGGCAGGGGAATGGAGTCGGTGACAGGAGGACTCTGCTCTTTAATATCATCGACATCAAGATAGAGGATCTCTTCTTTGCCCCCATTGTTCACTCCCTCCTCTCTAAATCCATACAAATCCCCACCGCGTACAACTAGGTGGTCGCCACCCCCGCAGACCAATACTTCCTGATTTAACTGTCCAGGCAAGTGATTGCTGAGGGTGGCTGTGACCAGTGCCCCGCCGCTGAGCTCGAGCTGGAAGCTGCAGAAGTCGGGTGAAGAAATATGCCTGATTCCATTGATGAATTTCGTTGTCCTTGTGAACGTTCTGACCACAGCGTGAACCCTGATAGCGCGCTGCCCGACAAGGTGGAAAATCAGGTCGATAACGTGGCTCCCAACGAGGGCCAAAATCCCGCCACCCATCGTGTCGTTGCAAAGCCAGTCGTACCCGTCATGCAGCAGGCTGCCCATTTGGACTCGAACATCGATTACGGTGACCGGTCCTCTGAGGTATCCTTCGTCCAAGAATTTCTTCATCCTAACAAAGGCAGGGAGGAAGCGGAGACTGTGGTTGACGATGCTTATCAACGAGGGGTAGTACTGGGCCGCACGTACCATCTTGAGCGCCTCGTACTGACTTAGTCCTGCGGGCTTGTCACAGACGACATGCTTCCCGATGCCCAGAGCCTTGACAGCAATTTGGGCGTGCAGGTTCGGCGAACACATTATGAATATCAGGTCGACGTCCTTCCGCAGCAGCACATCGTCGATTCGACTTGTGTGGAACGGAATGTCCAGAGCGTCTGCCACTTCCGCCGCTTCCGACAAAGTTCTTCCCCATACTGCCTCGATTTTAAAACCCTTCTCCCGCAGGAATGGGACGATGACACGAACCACATGACCCGTACCGAATAACCCGATTCCTGGCAGCATTTGAGACTAAAGGACTTAGCGGTGTCGACGTTCACCGTGAACTGTGGTTATTAGCTGCGATATGTCCTGTGACTGGAGTCATTGATTCAACGTTCTACAGGATCGTGACGAATTTTCACCACAACATAACCTCAAAGTCTGTTTATCCTTCGCAACCTGTATTCCTCACTGACGATGAACTGTAATAATACAGGTTCAGCGATATTCCAAGCCACAATTTCCGCGGTGATCCATTCGGGATGATCGCGTCATGGACGGTTGCCAACTTTATTATCGAATGAATAATGTTCGTAGAAATTTGGGAAATTATTGGAAAATTGACGTCAATGCATTCGCGTTTCGTTATTCCGGCGGAACTTGCTTATGACTGTGATTGGTTGGTTCAGACCAACCCAGGGATTTTATTGGTATTCAGTCAGCAATTCATGTTTTCAAACAGCTTTCAGCTGGTGAATACGTGTTATATTTACGGTACGCTGTTGTTTTGTTGAGTTGTAAGACAGTTTCTCATTATGGCTATGTAAAACATTGCAACACTATACCTATAAAAAGAATATTTCAATGAAATCGATATTCGGAGAATGACTTATCGAAAGAATACAGACTGCAGTCAAGATCCTCAGTCAACGCAGCTGTATCGAAAATTTCATACAGCGCGCGTTTTTGTGCACCTTGAGGTAAACAAAGGAACAAAGGAATGTAAACAGGAATGCTGGAAATTGATCGTTAGGGACGCGTGCACGTGGACAGGATCGTGGATCAGTCCAGTTATCGCAGTACCGCCACTAAACGAGTCCATTGACAAAAACCGAGGTAACTATGACTAAATACATCCGTTAAATTTAATTATGGTTTGAACGCGGGGGGTTATCCTTTCATTTCCAGTCATGAAACGCAAGATTTAGCTCGCCTCGACAATGCCTAATATCTGAGAGCCTTATGTGAAAAGATGAGAATGAAACTGTATGAGAAAAAAATAACAAGCAACTGTTACTATCTCTAAAATATTATTGTTGTTTTACACATAATCATAAAATGAATTGAGCCTAAATTGTGTTTGTTAAAATCAGGAGACACACTGCTCTAGAATGCCAAAGTATTGTTTACTAATTTCGTAAAGGTATTGATCCATTTTACATTTTGTTTACATCAGAAGTTATTGCATTGCATTAGTTTCCTCTAGGTTGTCGTTGAGATTACCTTATAACGTAGCTTCAAATATCTGGTTGTTAAAAAATTCGAGTCTTTAAACTGAATATTTGAGCTTGACTTGCATGAACCTCTGATCAAATTTACCATTGATAGAGAATAGAGAGAGTTTCCGAATGAAGTTTGTAATTAATTTACATCGATGTCAAGATTCGGAATGTTGACTGTAGTAGATATTTGGTATTTTTGGGCAGTGTTGGTTCCGGTTAATGGCTGTGGTTGGATATTTGGTCGCTGCTCTTGCTACTTGTAACCGAAGAGGCTTGTCACGTCATATTTGCAATACCGTTATGGCTTCGTTGCTCGTTCCACCAACGTCGGTGAGAGGAATGACAAAGCTGGATCGTAGCAAGTTCACAACAATAGTAGAATTGCCTGTGATACGGCTGGGTAAAGCGAACCTTGCCAGAGTAATGCCTGCGTTGAAAAAGTACATGTTGAAGATGCAAAAATTCAAGCCAATCCAAAAGTATGACGACGCCGATGACGATGGAGGCAAAATAGCTTATCTGGATCCAGTCAAAGTCCAGAATTTTGAAGACATTGATGAATTAGACCAAAAGCTGCTCAGTGATAACGATGTAACCGATTTTTTCAAGAAGCGTGTCTCTCTCAATTATGATAACTGGCCTTACGACCAAGTCTTAAAAGCAGTTTTTCCAGAGGGAGCAGAGGTCCCTAATTCTTACAGCAAAATTGGCCACCTTGTGCACCTTAACTTGCGAGATAGTCAACTACCGCAAAAGCATCTAATCGGCCAAGTATTACTGGATAAAATATCCAACACTAAAACAGTGGTCAACAAATTAAATACGATTGATACGACGTATCGACATTTTGCCATGGAAGTATTAGCTGGGGACAAGGACACAATGGTCACCGTATCCGAACACGGGTTTCAGTACAAGTTTGATTTTGCCACGGTTTATTGGAATCCTCGTTTGGCGACCGAGCACCAGGCTCTAGTGTCATTCATCAAACCTCACGACGTGCTTTACGACGTTTTCGCGGGTGTTGGTCCATTTGCTATTCCAGCTGGGTGTAAGGGAAACCGAGTTATGGCCAATGATTTAAATCCTGAATCTTATAGGTGGCTGATAGAGAATGCCAAGTTGAACAAGACTCGTGGTAACGTAACAGCATTCAACAAAGATGGGAGGGAGTTTCTAAAGGTCGAAGTTAAGAACGATATATTAAAGAGACGGGACATTGGAACCGAAGGCTCTGAGCACATTGCGATGAATCTTCCAGGTATGGCTGTCGAATTCCTGGATGTATTCGCGGATTGGTTCAACAGAGAAGAAGCAGAAAAAGTCTGCAGAAAACCCCCCATTGTTCACCTTTACTGCTTTGTGAAGCTGGGGAAAGATGCAGACCCTCATGCTCTTGCCAAACTGCTTGTCGAGGAAAAACTTGGCCATACCTTGACCCCAGAGTCCTTACTAACTATACACCATGTTCGAAATGTTTCCCCCAACAAGGAAATGATGAGAGTGTCCTTTATGTTGATTAGCGATATTTTGATTGGATACAAACCAGTGGCTAAAAAGTTAAAAATTGATAATACAGATTTATTTCTTGATGAAAATGTTATAGGAAAAGATGGGAAAGAACAAGGCACACCACAAGACCAAAAATGTGTTCAAGGTAGCCGGAGCTCGTAGCCTCAAGCATAAAGCTAAAGCGCAGAAGGTCTCCACAGAACTAAAGAAAGTAAGTCGAATGCATCTTGGGAAAGACAGAGCAAAAATTTAAGGGATTTGTTTTTGCAAAAATTTTGGATCAATAATGTCAGAGTGCGAATAATATTGAACTTCTATTTTTAATAATTGACACCAAAAGCTGGGGATTCAAAATTTAAGACAAACTTTTCGATAACAATGCTAAAGTCGTTTTGGATAATCAAACTTGAAATGAACCGAATCTCTCTGCACAGTTGAACGTAAATTCCAAGAAGAAATCTGGTAAGGGAGGAAAAACAACGGAGGTGGACAAACAGTTGGTGGAGCTACGCAAAGAAGTCCTGCAGGGAAAACCGGGAAAGGTTGTCAAAGAAACGGCAAAAAAAACTAAAGCTAAACAGAATGCAAATGCCAATACTCGAATGGCGACAAGAGCTCAAACAGAAGCAGCGGCCAACTTAGTCGAGGGGATGCAAATATAAAAAAACATGTGAAAGAACACTTGTATTCTAATTCAATTTAAAAATATGTAAAGAACATTTATACATACGTTACTGTTGATTGTTATTACATACAAAAATATAAATTTATATGAAATGGCAGTGGATCTCCGACATGATTATAATAATTATCACTTACCGATTATCAAGTATGTGAAACATACATTGTTTCCTCGGAAAATGGCAATTGGCAATTAATTGAAGGCTAATTGAAGTGTTTTGCATTTCGATACATATATTTATGAATGATTGTATAAATAAATTAGTTTTACCATCAAATGAACAACAATTTTTTCCACTTCTACACTTGTTGCATTCCAATTTTCAAATATCTATAAGTCTGTATTTTAGATTATAAACAGTTTCTTCAGCGGATAAAAAACACCAGTATTTAATTTCAAAATATAAGAAACCGTTAGTTCGTTACCAAAACTGAAAGATCCAATGACAGTTATATAGAATTCCTATAATCTTATTTCGATTTTTTTTGTTATCTCGTCTCATGCAAAAAATGGTAACTCATCAACAGCTTGTACAATATTTTCTACACTATAGTATACTATTCTTGTAATTGCTCCAAAACTATCAATTGATACTCTTTTTGGTGCCATATTGCTGAGCGGCTCCATTATTTTGAATCAAAAAAAAAAAAAATCACATATTATTACCTCTAATTTTATTACTCCACAGTATTTTTGTCATGGGAATATTTTAAAAATCGGTGTTCAGCCAAACCTTATCTTGTAACCTAAAAAGAATCATTGCCATCTCAAGTTCCCGAATTAGATATTTCATTCTTGTTTGTAGAACTTAACATATTAAGTCGCTTACTGTTTCGTGTATGTAGATCATAATTATAAGATCTGACATCTTACGTGATTTAATCTTAGCAGCTTGCATCATCTTGATTTATAAATTGAATAAAATAATGGAGGAGTACACAGCTGGTATCGTTATTGTGGGAGATGAAATCTTGCGTGGCCAAGTAACAGACAGAAACACATCTTACTTGGCAAAAAAACTAGCAGCTATTGGCATCAAATTGCGCAAAGTGGTCACCATTCCAGACGTAGTATGCATTACTTTTTAATTATTTGTTAAAATTTGATTAGCAGTTTCGGTACTAGGGTATAAAACTGATTCAGATCTTCGGAAAGTACAACACAGGCGAAAGAATTTATAATTTAATTGAACATTCTTCATATCTTTCACAAAGTGTTCAACTTTGGTTTTGGATTGCACAACCAAACTTCCATTACACGTTTCACTCATGTTTATCGGGGAGATATTTTTTACTGCAAGTACGTAATTAAATCAGTTGTTTTATGCTTTAGCATACGTGACAGTCGTGACATTAGGTACATAAAGACAAAGCAATATTACTATTCAGCATAGTCATTTTTATTTTAATGGTCTTTCCAAGATTGCCATTAGATTCGTTTAAAACTCAGAATACCGAAAGATCGTGAATCAAAATCATCAGTCACAAAAAACTGGTGACCTAAATGTATATTTGCAGTGAAACTACCCAATACATTTTTATGCCCACATTTGTAAAGAACTAAATTACATCACTAACTGATATAGTAAGAATATACTCTCTTCTTGAAAAATTTGTCTAGAGAGAAATTTTTACTGCAATCATTATGCTTGTTTAAATTCAATCTAACGAGTACGTTTCTCACAGGTAAATGAGATTGCTGACGAAGTACACCTTGCGTCAAAAAAGTTCTCGGTAGTCTTTACAGCTGGTGGGGTTGGACCTACTCATGATGATGTTACCTATTCGGCTGTTGCCAAAAGTCTGGGTCTCAAATTGGAAGAAAACAAAGAACTAGTAACCATTTATGCCGAACTATTTCTTGGGAAAAGCGAAGCGAGGCGACTTGCCAAGGTTCCCAGTCCATGCGAAATAATTTACGTTCCCTCATCAGGTATACTATATTTCATATTCGTTGGTCTTGACTTGTATTCTTGTCTTATGACTTGAAATAAAACTGAATAATAGTTGTTGCTTTTGATACCAATGTTTTTACAACAGTCTCGACAAATTTATCAGGAAAAACGTATCCCGTGATAAAAGTTGCCAACGTCTATGTTTTGCCTGGTTCTCCGTTGTACTTTTCTCAAGCGGTTGATGTTATCGTTCCTCAACTACCGAGGGGAACACCTGTGCATACAGATTTTATTGACGTGAACCTTGAAGAGTTGGCATTTGTGGATATTTTGGATGACTTTGCTAAGCGATGGGAGGGCCAGCTTAGCATTGGAAGTTATCCACAGCCAGAATCTACCACAATAACTAGGATAACAATTGAAGGAGGTCAATCTGCAGTTCAAGAAGCAAAAATGGATCTCCAGTCTGCTCTGATATCCAGAGAGATTTCTTCCAGCAAACAATTCACTCTCAGTCATGCCCGTGCCGTTGAAGCGAGTAGCAAACAACAACCACATATTAAAACTGCAATGGATATTCTACAGCGTTGTTATGACGAGTAAATATATCTGCAAGTGTAATACTGAAATCAAAGTGCATGTGTTATTGGAGAATTAATTACTTGGAAAAAATTACACGCGTGCATCAAATCCGTATAGATTTAATCTATTTTGGATAAGTTTCTCACATTTCCACCAAGATTTTTGTAAAATCTACAGGAATTCATCAAAGCCCATAACTTTGTGAAATTATGAATCATGAAACTCTGTAGAACTTGATAAGATTACAGAGTACGTTATTTACTCGTTTTGTGGTATTTAACACGGTAGCTTTAACAGGTTTAGCGTGTTATAATGTCAATGTCAAATATCAACTTTTTTGTTTTTTTAGGAGCCCTGATGCGATATTCGTCAACTTCAATGGTGGTAAAGATTGTACCGCGGTGCTTTATCTCCTAGCTACTGTTGTCAAGCTCAGAGGAGCCCCACCGCCTGTATGCCTTTATATATCAGACGATCCGTTTCCTGAGGTATGACATAAAACTACGAAATCATCTGCCGTTTCTTACCAGTATTAGTACCTACTTTTGAGTACATATTTTTAGGTAGACGAGTTTGTCGACAATGCAGTGAATTTTTATGGGTTAGAAATACTCAAGATGAAAGGTTCGATAAGGGAAGCCCTACAGCTGTTTCTCGATAGTCATAAAAATCTTAAAACCGGAATAATGGGAATGCGGAGAGGTGATCCCGGGGCAGATAAGTTAGATTTTTTTTCACCGACAGACAATGGATGGCCATCCATGGTACGTGTCAATCCTATCTTAGATTGGACATACAAACAAGTGTGGGACTTTTTGATTACGCACAACGTGTCCTATTGCTCCTTGTACGATCAAGGATATACCAGTATCGGTGCTAGAGCAACAACAAAGCCAAATCCGTTGTTAAGGGACCCCAATAATCCCACGCAATACTTGCCGGCATATACATTGACCAATGATTCTCTAGAACGGCATGGCAGAGGATAAAATTACAGTATTTTTAACGTCTGATCCTTAGGACACTTTAAGTTCTGTGTGGGATTATGCGATGTAAAGAACTTTCATTTTGCATAGTTATTTAATTATTGCACAAGCTTGCGCTGGTTGTGAAGCACGTTGCATTTTTTTGTTAGATAGAATTTTACACTGCAGAAACTTTTGTATTGCAATAGACTAATAGAAATCAACAATTAATAGCTAAAACTACTGTGTATTACATTTAATATCAGATTTTTTGTTTAGACTATAAGAGATACTTGAATAAATATTGTAGTTTCTGGGTGCAAGTATAATTTTGAATTTTTTTTCTCATTATTAGAGTTACCTATTCCTAATTATTACGTTGAAGCAATACATATGATGTTAATCAATTGACCTTCCAATCGGACAATTCTTTGTTGAATGTTCGAAAGAAATTGATAATACATCTTACAGTATGTTAGATGTCACAATCTGATGTCTTGATTATTTGCCTGTTTATAATATAGACAATCCTTGCGAAAACTGACATATGTTTTCAGCATCATTTGTCAGTGGTTAGAAAAAAGAAGTGATTGCAATTTCTGCTGTACTGTCATTTTTTAATGACCATAAAGATTAAAACTTCTCAAAATCATTGACATATATGGAGACTGTGTATGAATAGTTTTATATTGAGAGTAGCTGGTGGATATACTAAATGAAACAGTATAATAGTCGAAATATTGGATTTTGATTTACTCTCCATCCGCGAAAAAAAATTAGATGACAAATAGACAACAGATAGAAAGAATTGTTCCCTTAGCATAGTTTAGTGACAGTGAATTTGACTTTGAGAATTTTTTGCTGACCAGGGATAAAGAGCAGATAATCCTAAGCTCAGCTGGGCGAAGCCTTACCACCAGGGTTAACTGGATTAGGGTTTCAGGCATGGATAAAGACTCGGATGGGGGTGAGCACTCAATACATGATATAAAAGGTGCCAGCATGAGCTATCGCAGATAAGGTGAGGGGCTGGCTGCCAGTAGGCTAACATGTCGAACATCAGCATTCACTGGGAAGCACGGATCCTTCCAGCAGGACCACCACGCCTGCTTGGATGGAACGTACCTCCTGAAGAGCTGATACACATACCTGAGCACTGGCTGGTCTACCCAGAGCCAAACCCCTCCCTTCACTACCTGCTGGCTCTCCTCTATATCTTGTTCACCTTCGTCGCTCTCCTCGGCAATGGCCTGGTGATATGGATCTTCTGTTCGTAAGTAATTGTACCATTTTGCCCCCTCAACTAATGTCAAGAGGTAAAATGTTTTTGGTCATTTTTTTATAGGGCCAAGTCACTGAGGACCCCATCGAACATGTTTGTAGTGAACCTGGCGTTGTGCGACTTTTTCATGATGCTGAAGACTCCTATTTTCATTTACAATTCGTTCAACACCGGATTTGCTTTGGGCAATCTAGGCTGCCAAATATTTGGCTTCATTGGTTCCTTATCAGGCATTGGAGCATCCATGACTAATGCTGCAATTGCTTACGACAGATATAGGTAACGCAATAAATTGAATTGAATAGTTTTACTGCCTGAATCTTGTGTAGATGCCTGTTGTATGTTTCTAATCTGTACGATATTTTTTCTTACAAAAATAGCACCATAGCTCATCCATTGGATGGAAAACTGTCACGTGGACAAGTGATGCTCTTCATAGCAGTGATATGGCTCTACGTTTTACCCTGGGCATTAATGCCTCTAATGGGCGTATGGGGAAGATTTGTTCCCGAAGGTTTCCTGACCAGCTGTAGTTTCGATTACCTCACCGACACCAACGAAATACGTTACTTTGTCGCAACGATTTTCACGTTCTCATATGCAATTCCAATGTCTCTCATAATCTACTACTACAGTCAAATCGTTAGCCATGTGGTAAATCACGAAAAAGCGTTACGCGAACAGGCCAAGAAGATGAATGTTGACAGTCTAAGGAGCAACACAAATACCAATGCTCAAAGCGCTGAAGTTCGCATCGCAAAGGTGCCCTGAACAATATAATATTATCAATGTATTTTGTTCATTTACAATTTCATTATTTGATTTCGAATCGAGGTATGTCCAACTGTGATTAGTTTCTAGATACTCATTAATGTGAACAAAATTCTTTGTCGCATAGGCTGCAATAACAATCTGCTTCCTTTTCGTCGCTGCCTGGACACCTTATGGTGTAACTGCGTTAATTGGAGCATTCGGCAACAGAACATTGTTAACACCTGGAGTAACAATGCTTCCTGCATGTGCCTGCAAATTTGTTGCTTGTCTTGACCCCTATGTTTACGCCATAAGCCATCCTAGATACAGGTGAGTCAAAATTGTTAAACCAGGCGAGATTTGCTTGAAAATGCGCCAAATTGACAATGAGTATAAAATTATCTGGCACCCATTTAAAAGGTGTAACTATAAAAACTCATCAAATCACAAATAATACCACTATTTTATTAAGACATGAAAGAAAAAAAAAAAATAATAGCAACAAAGCACGCCAAGTTTTGAATCCAATTCACTGAATATCAAAGCAACTTCTAAGAGATCATATCGCAATTTTTTTTTTGGGACACCAAACGTATATGGCTTGGCCTATAAGAGTAACTAATTAGGCTTCACTTTGTACGTAGATAAATGTTCTACCAACAGATATTTGATAGTATTCAGAGAGGCATTTTCTCATCAAGTAGAAACTATAAATTGATAGTTTATCTCTGTTGATTAGTAAGTTATTCATCTGCATGAAAATTGGAGTTACTTTAACCTTCGAAATTGAAAAAAATCTGTACAGGAATGTTGTCTTATTCGTTTGCTAACAGTTGCATGTCAAGGTACCTGCTCAAGATTTTTTTCATTCTAAAACTTCTGTTCATAAGTTTCACATTTAATGCATTCCTTAATTTCATTTGTTACTTACGAATAACTAGTAAAAGAAGTTAACAAATCACGATGTATGCCCTAGACTGGAGCTCCAGAAACGATTGCCATGGCTAGAACTACAGGAACAGCCAGTTAACGACAGCGTCAGTACGACAACGGAAGCTGTGAACGCACCTCCGGCAACTAGTTAAGCCAGGTTTCCTTGACTCATATTTATTTCAACCTTAATCCTCAGTCGGCATCGGGGGCCAGTTTTGACCCTAATATATCGTACTTTAATTGAGGATTAGTGTATCCATTTAACGCTAAAAATCGACCAATTGGCGCATCAAAGGACGATGAAATCGGATTCGTTATTTATATATATATCGTGTATTTTATTATATCTACTGTAACGAAATACTGGCGTACTTAATGTTTACAGTATTAGTGTCACGTACACGCGATTATTGATAACTGTCATTGATTTTTCAAGAAAAGGACTGACGATGATTCTTTCTAAAACTGTGTTTGCGGCTGTACGTTGTAAATGAAGGGTGTTGATAATGCCGCTCAGTAGGCAGTATCAATATATCGGTGTTCCTTTCACCATTTCACGAAATTCGATAATTTGTCCAGTATATTGTAATTATATAAGTCTAATAAATAAGAGCATTATGTACATTTGAATTGAACTAGTTATGAAATACGTACCTTAAGGTACGAGATATAGTAATAATTTGTATGTGTGTATTAATTTCGTGATTTCTAATAGTTTAATCATATTTTATCAGTATTGTCATATCATACAAAATGTATAATAAAAAATCCCGAGCATTTTAAATCTGATGTTGTATTTCTGTTAATTTTAAGCATTCGTTTTGTATGATTTCGAATTTTCATTACAAGAACTCTTAGTGCAAAGCCTTCAAATTATGAGGGTTGAATTCCAAAACACTAAATTCGTAAGAATCTTCTCGCAAATCTAATATTTCAACCCCGTAGATATAGAGTTAAAAGTGTCCCCAGAATTAACTTTATAGATATGCAATTTTAACGAGGTTTTCTCTCAATTAGTTATTTTGAAATATCTCATTCATCTTTGATTAGAAAACGTTTCCAAATTTTGAATCTTTTGCAAATTGTCGGATAACTATGAACCGGTCTTAAAATGCCGAATAATAAATTCATTACAACAAAACTCTAGCACCTGTGATTGTTATATTTTAGGCTATAATCGGATAGACATCTGGGCAACAGATCAATAGTAATTTTTGGTTAATTTCTAAACGGTCTTGGAATTTTAGTTTCCATTCAAATATCTATCACATCAGTATAATAAGTGCTTTAAAAGTAATAAGTTCTTCGATCACATCGATAGATCGGAAGTTTAATATCGATGCAGTTTTCCACTAGATTCGGTAGGTGTCCTTGACGAATGTGCATTTGTATCACTGATCTCTGTGTGATATAGAGATCAGTGATCTGTATGGAGTTGATCAGGGAGTAAGAGGGAAGAAGACTGATCTCAAATCAACCATGTTAATTAATTCCTGACGTTTGTAATACGTGGTGTGTGCAGTTAATTTATAGAAAAAACAATATTGGCAAAATCATTTGCCATGTGCAAATGCGCACAAACTTTTGCGGTCGAACATTTGAATGGATGTTAAACAAACCCCCCTTCCCTACGCCGCTCTGTTAGTCGTTGACATGTTGTGCATCAGCACTGCGAGTGGCAGAATACCGTACTACTATAGAGACCTAAAAATCAACGCAGGTTTTGCAGCATTGAGATTGGTCTCCTTCCCTCTTACTCCGTGACTAATGACTGCAGCATCTACGGCCAGTCTGGGCAAATAACAGGCTGCGTAACGTGGGGTAGTGGTGGGGTGAATACAAGTCCATACTAGTCATACTAGTTGAAGCAGGTTGAAAAAGTACTATATTTATACAAATAGTTGTGAGAAGAAATAAAACGGTTGATCGACAGAGGAAGATCCGGACAGTTAATCATCAGCCTGAAGATATTACGTTGATACCTGGAGTAGCACTTGAAAAAAACGTAGAACGATTACGATACGAGATGCCGCGCAACTCCAACACCCAACAACAACCTCTCCGCTGGCAGTTCCCGTTTCATTAGGATTATTTAATCGTATGAATTATTTCGGTTTAGTAATTTTAACTTCTGGTTTAACGTTGTCTAAAACTTGGCTCTCTCGCCAATCCTGAATATCAATTGTCCGCGAATCGTCCACTTGATTTTTCACTGTTAGGTTAGAAACTAGGTTAGAGATGGACGAAAAGACGGCTAGGGAAACCCGCAGCGGAGAGGTTGTCAACGGGTTTCGGAGCTGCAGGGACCTGAGCGACGTCGTTCCGTTATATGCGCCGCGAGGCCTGTATTTGAAACCAATTGCCAAAATTAATGTATCTGTTAATCTACCTCAACTGAAGATACCAGGTAAAATATCAACCGAGCTGCCGCGTAACGCTGATGTCGATAATAGTCGGGGATCTTTTACAGTTATCAAATACAACAACGTTGAATATTATTCGATCCATTTTTTTTTGTCTCAATTCTGTTGAATCGCATGATATTTCATACATGTATTGGCAGTATTGGTATTTCTTTACCTAGAGAGTGAAATGATGGTGTTACATTGCAAAGTGAGAAGAAAAACGATACTTGGATACATATACAACATCCTATAACTGAATTCTACATTGCAATATTGCTCCAACTTTCTTGTACAGATGTTTCTATGCTGGATACAAAATTCCTGCATTGGTTATGATTCAATTCCATGACTATTATTAGGGCTTTTCATCAAATTTAATCGGTTGACATTTCAGGTGTAATATTTTTTGTCTCATCCGAATTCAATCTTTTCAAAAAATGTAACATGATTCAAAGTATCTGTTAACGGAAGAGAAGTACTCAGCATTGAAATACCTAAATCTGACAGTTGACCTGGTTGTGTGATGCTGAAAAACGATCAATTAATGTTGGACAGTGTTGCTGTTTATTCTGTAGTGATAACTTGATGCGCTAAAATGGTTAAAGCTTTTCGGCTCATCTAATTTTGTCCGTAGAAGAGATAAATTTCTAGCCTCATACAAATAATCTCTCTAGAATCGGCAGGTCTTACAGCGCATTGGTATGAAATATAAACAGGCAAAACAATATCAACATGGGAGGTAATGGAGAAGATACGTGTCCTGGTTCGTCCCGACCAATTCTCATCACTGAAAGTAACGAAAAGTACATTGGAATTCGTGAGACTGGAGGGCGATCTGGAAGACAAATGCAGACTTCAGCAGGTTCTCGCCAGGCTAGATTCCCAGCGTTTAAACCTAGCCGGATTCCCAAATATCCTCAAAGTCCGGGCTGCAGAGGCCAAGGACGAGTTTCCGACCCGGCATTCGTGGGACTCTTACTTCAGGGATGCCAAACACATGAACGAATTAAAACCGGGCGAAAGACCTGACACCATTCATATTACTGGCTTGCCAGTCAAGTGGTTCTGTGAGGAGGGGGCTGAAATCCCCAGCGAGTCACTGGTCTCCAAAATATTCCGCAAATGGGGACCCCTTCGGAGGGTCGATGTTCCAGCTGCAGATCCATATAGATCAAGAATGAGGCTTGGCACAAATATACAAAAATTTAGTTTCGGCGATGGGCTTTTCTTTGATGCTTATATTCAGTACGCTGAGTATATGGACTTTGTCAATGCTATGGACGCCCTCCGAGGGATGAAACTGTTGAAGAAGGAGCCACTCAAGTACCTTACGGCCACAATTAAGGTACATACCAAGCCTATTGGTTTGTTTATTCCTTCATTCGTTTCAAAGGCGGTATTTTAGTTAGCAGGGAATTTCAGATCGTTAGTAAGTAAGAATATAGTTTTGGGAATAATTCTAAATCGAAACTGATGATAGATCTTGCATTCGAATATTCATCAAGAACTGCATTACTTGGGACAGAGCTAACATAATTAGGGTTGTTGAAACATCGTTGCAAAGGTGAGATAGGATACAGCAACATCACGTTCTTGGCTTGTTTATTCGATAAAATTTTGTCCAGGCTGATTTTGACAAAACAAAACACATGAACGACTCAAGCGTAGCACATCGGGAGTTTGAAAGAAAGCGACTGACTGCACAGGACAGCATGGCTGCGGAAAAACTGCGTAAGAAGCAAGAAGCGATTGAATCACGCAAAGCAGAACAGAGGTGAGTAGCAACCATGGCTAGATTATCAATTCTGAAATGAACATATATTAAGAATCCACGTTATTTTTCATGCGCGATATAGAAAGCAAGAAGAAGCGAACAGTAACGCGAAGCAGCTTAGACGTCAGAAAAGAGAAGAAAAGCGTAAGCGAAAAGCTTTGACCATTATTCGAAAACAAGAAGAGGACAAGGTATCCATGAAAATTGCCAGAGAGGAACGGAAACTGATAAAGGCTCAGAGGCAGTTGGAGAGCATACGATTGCTTGACGAATTGTTTGATAGACTTAAGGTAATGGTACTGTTGTTTTTATTGTATGACAATTTTGAGGCATGCTCCAAATTGCACTCAGCAATGTCAATTTAAATGTAATTATAGTATTTGATATTATTAGGTGAGAGTTGAGCAGAAGGAAATTGAGATCAAGAAAACTGATACAGAGTCTAAAAAGGATGTCAAAAAATCAGAAAAGTTGGGCCAGCAAAAAACGTCAGAAAACTCGGAATGTGATGAGGATAAAAAAAAAGATCAAAAGAATAAGAAATCTAAAAAGAAAAAGATTAAGAAGGACAAAAAGAAAAAGGTTTGCATTAGAAACAATTTTCTCATTATTCATGCGAAATAGGTAAACAAAAATTTCTCGACATTTCTGAACCTAGTATTAACCTTAACATTTGCAGAAAAAACAAAAGAAGGACAAAAAATCTGCGACGGACGAAGATTCGGATTACTCGGATGACGGAGCAACGAAGGTAAAGAGCGTGCTTACTAGCGGCATCGCCCTTCCATCATCCTCCTCAGGTATTGGTCAAACTTACGTGAAATATTTTATTACAATTTTTTTGTTAAGACAGGGTAGCCACTTTTCAGAAAAACCTGAAAAATATAAAAATGTTAGGGAAGTTTAAGTACATACTTGCAGTTGTTATTGGAAATATTGGACAATACGGAGCACAATACGATCTCTAAATTTCTCAACTATTATCGGTACTCATCAATAGTAATCATTAGATCAACAAAAATATACATGCTTAATACCTAAACTTGTTATTTACTAATCCTTGCGACCTTTTAAGTTTTATTGATAAACTGTTCAATTCCAATATTTTTAAAAATATTGAAAAATTGTAGTTAAATTCGATATGTCGAAGAAAGAAGTTCAGGAAATTTTCAAAACCTAATTCTGTCATGATTCGGAAATATAACATATATTTCCAAATGTGATCAAACCGTGCTCTTTTAATGTATGCAGGCCCGCTTTCAGTTGATACTGCAGGTACGTATCCAGTGATGTACCCAAGCTTCGATCCAGCCTGGTACTGGAACGGGGCCACATCACCGTTATTTTTCTCGCCAATGATGCGGGGAATACCGAGAGGACCACCAAGAGGACGTTTTCTGCGTGGAAGAGGCAGGGGTTTCACCCCGTGGCGCGGCCATTTCCGTCAGCCGCGTCCGTTCAACCCTCACGTCTACAACGATCAGTACTACAAATACTTTGCGAAGCTGACAGGGCAGGACTACCACGATTTGGATTTAGAGAGCGATTGGGAACGCGACTCCAGGTCGAGATCACAGAGTCGTAGGAGATCCAGGACTAGATCCTACTCCAGATCGCGGTCAAGGAGCAGGAGGCGGAGTCGTAGTCGAAGTAGAAACAGGAGCAGGAGCAGGAGCAGAAGTCGGACGAGAAGTAGAAGCAGAAGTAAAAGTAGAACTAGGAGCAGGAGCAGGGGACGAGCCAGGAGCAGAACCAGGAGTAAAAGTAGATCTCGTTCGAGGCGAAGAGGCGGGGCGAGGGCAAGGTCAGGCTCGCGACGCTCAAGGTCAAATTCACGGACTAGGTCGAGGTCAAGGTCAAGGTCGAGATCACGGTCGCGAAAATTGAACAGGTCGAGAAGTAACTCTAGAACAAATTCCAGCAGACGAAAACGCAGAAGGAGATCTGGATCGCGAGTTATGATTACTCGGGCAAAGTCTCGTAGTGTTTCGCCCAAACATAAATCTCGCAGCAGTTCGTGGTCGCTTCCAAGAACACCGAACCGCAGGAGCTGTTCTTGGTCTAAGGACATTGATAGTCAGCCGAAGGATGGCGGGGGAAAGAAGAAGAAAGAAGGAGAGAGAGATAGAAGAAAGAAGAGCAGCACGGAGACGAGAAAGAAGGATGATCATCGCAATGAGACTGATAGAGATAAGAAAGTAAATGCGAAAAATGGGACTATTGAGAATGTTGATAACGTTAGTACAACTATTGCTGCTGCTCTTCAAACTGAGGCAATCACACCTGATTGAT
Organism: Neodiprion pinetum; assembly: GCF_021155775.2. Lineage (NCBI taxonomy): Eukaryota > Metazoa > Arthropoda > Insecta > Hymenoptera > Diprionidae > Neodiprion > Neodiprion pinetum. The sequence goes on from NC_060234.1 coordinate 20,563,559, forward strand.
CAGGCGTTGTTGATACTTTACTGTGATGTGTTGGCATACCGAAAAGCGAAGAGAGTAAGAAATACTTGTATAATTAAGAAGTTGAGAGATGTTTCGATGAATAAAAAAAGGTCTGAAATTGCGAGTGTCGCGATGGGTTTATTAAGGAGTACTGACGAGGAATATTCCGAAAGCGCTACGCACAGAGTGTAATGAGGAATTTTCCATAACTGAAGAAGTTTTTACTCAACATAATTTAAGAATAGACATAATTCTATACATGATTGTATAAAATTATACCTGAGCGTGTAAGTTGCCACACTGCTGTTACATGACTTTTTCCCATCCATGGTACCTAAATATATCAATTTTGTGTCAACAATCTTGCATAAGAGTTGAATTGAATTATGACCTTTAGTATTATGAATGTCGTTATTTGGTCGTTTGACAAATGTTTGTATTACTCCAGAGATCTGATTGAAACGATCGGAACCAATTCTGCTACTTTGCAGGAACGTAGTTTTCCTTCCAAAAACAATATTTATCACACCTATGACACATTCTATTGTAGTATATGGACGCAATCGTAAAATAAAATAGAAACTACATTTTTCAAAAGGTATGTGGTATGTTCTCGTGACGTGGTCCTAACAAAAACAAGTGTTAATCGAAATCGCATTCGACTCATTCGGAATCTCGCTATCGCCACAGTAAAGAAATGACGTTTTGGCGACATGCATAACTCTGTGATTTCAAAATTCTCGTTATTGCATGAGGGAATGTCACAGCATGAAATAATGTAAAAGAAAGTCGTTTCGATGTTATAATATTCGTTTAAATTAACAAGTTTCTGAAACACACTTAAAATCCAATGTAATAATACATTTACAATACTAATAAAATACATCAGTGAAATGTCCACTGAAAATATATTCATAAAGGAGGATGGCTTCGGTTTTGTGCGGAGTTCTGATAACGGCGCGGTAAATCGTGACTGTTACGAAATTGTCCGACGGTAGGTCGATCGAAATCTGAGAACATTCGATCACATTCGTTCGGTTATCAATCCAACCTATATATAATATATACCGGTGTAATGCGATTTTTAGGTATACCATGACAAACAAGGGGAATTCTTCGGTTCGATTGATTACCTGGGGTGCGGCCCTACAGTCCGTAAAAGTGCCAAATGATAAAGGAATATTTGGGGACGTCGTCCTTGGGTACGATACCATAGAAGGTACATTCCCCGTCGTCACTGTATTTGTGAACGTATCTAGATTTTTCTGAAAACCCTGCGGAGTTCTCATTTTCTGTGAAATGCTCCAAGTTATGCTAAATTTTCCTATAATATTCACCCTAAAATTAAATAAATTTTTGAATTTGAAATTCTGAAGTCATTATTTTAGGAGGTCGTTTTAAAAAAATTTTTCATTTTGAAAAATGCTAGACTCAATTTATTTGGATTGTAAATTGACGTATTTTTGTAGGAGAAATCGATTGCGCGCTATCCAAGGCCGCTATCATCAGCGAGTCAAATAATGTAACCAATCAACGGAAAAATTCCGTCGTATTTTTTATCCGTTTGCGGCAGAAAAAAGAAGGCTAACTACTTCGTTTTCCGTAGAATTTCGCAGATTTTGTAATATGTTAGAATCAATGCATTCAGACGCTACATCGATGTTTTTTTTATTTTTGAGAAAAAATAATTGCGCTCAGTCCAAATCAGTTGCTATGAGTCGCTGAAAAGTTACGGCCGGAGTCAGGAGAAATCTCGTATTCGCTTAGCCATCGATTCTTTGATACTCATGATCGTTCTTCCCAGTTTCACCGATTCTAATCAATGTTTCAGCACATCAGTTTATTGGGGGGGGGGGGGGGGGGGGGGGGGGGGGGGCAGCCTGGACGGTCGAAAATCATACCTATTTTTAAGAGATTCTTTTAAGAAAAATGAAAACACTTAGAGCAATTTGCGTTTGAGGGCTCCATGATTTATAGTTTCAACAACATTGGAAATTTTTTTAATTGAAATTTTTAAAAAACTGGTGGCCTGGCACATTACAGTAGCGAACGACCACGTTTTTAATCCGGTGGCGCAAACTCCTCGGTCAATTTTTTTCCAATCGTTTTGAAAGGTTGACACAATCTTTAAAACTTGTTTATCGATTCGAGCTCGTGGCTACATTTTTGAATAGCAATCACGAAATTTTTTTATATACATTTTTTAAACAATCTTCGGTCAAAAAATGAATTTTTTTTATTCGTATTCCTCACGGAAAAAACCCTCGACTTGGGTGTAAATTCGTACCCTCAACTTTTTTCTTACGGGGATTTAGCATTATCTATGAGTTGAGGGTACGAATTTACACCAAAATTGAGGGTATTTTTCCGTGAGGGATGTTACGTTCATTACGGCTGGGACGTAATTAACACATAATCGTTACATTTGAGCTACGAGCTCGAATCCGAAAAGGTGTTTTCAACTCAAAAAGTTTTTCTATCTGTTATACAAGCTTGGGCAGTGATGTCACGATATGCGCCATCGCAAAAGCCCTCGAGTTCGAAGTCTTTCGCTACTTTGTGCGCCATGCTGCCATTTTGTTATTAATTCCAATGAAAAAATTCTAATACACTCTTAAAACTGTAAATAATAAAGACATCAAACTCAAATTGCTTCAAGTGTTTACATTTTCTTTAAAAAAAAAAATTTTAAGTTGCAGTAGTCAAACGACGAGGCATCGATCTGAATTTCAGCGCTTCTTCCTACGTTGTTCTCGCGTATTTTCTCAGGTCCCAACACTATATGTATTATAAAAGAGCGGTTATACTAGTTTATCGCGAAAAATCATCGACACGGACTAAAATGTCACAAATAACTAATTAATTACAATAGATCACAATTTGCTAGGGTGACTGAATTGAAATACTATACTTTTGTCGATACGATTATGGCGAGTGATTGCTGATTAACGATAACAACAGGATACTTGAAGAACAGGTACTTTGGCAATATCATCGGGTGCCTGACCAATCATGTATCATCGGATATTAATGTCGTCAATACCAACGCTTGTGGATATCGGTCGATCGACAATTACACCAAGGGAGACGTTCGTGCTTTCGACGATGTCAATTGGGAGTCTTGCATAGTTGGCAAACAGGTGGTTAGTGATATTGATATTATTGAATAAGGTTTGAATATACCTAAAATTATTGCATTCGAATTATTGCATGCTCCTTCGGTTCTTAATCACTCTTCCAAAACTTGACAAAGTTGCTTTAACATTCTCTGAAAAATCCAAAAAAAAATCAGACATCATGATACCTGAGAGTATGTCGGAGATATTGGTTACAGAAAAAAAGTATTCGATCAGTGATTAGGAATTTTCGTGAAGTTAACTACGAATCTTAAAAGTCGCCTACAAACAGGCAACCCAACCTGCAATTCTTATGAAAGACGAGTTGCCAGTCCACAGGCGACATGTTACTTTCAAAATCCTCTCCCCGCATTGGCATCCAATAATTCAATGTAGGTCCGAGAAACTGGTACCTTAGTAAACCACATTTTATTCGATTGAAAGTACGAAGATCAAGTCGTAGAAAATTCCGCATAAGCGCTTACTTTTATTTTGTCACACGCAAATCATCCGCATTTTAAGCCGTGTAAGTTTTTACTTTCATTTTATGATACGTCAATCGATACATCATAATAAAAGACAATAAAGCGAGACTTTATAGTGAAATGCGACTGTCTTTTAATGGTGCAGCTTCTGTTGCCAAGTGGCGTACCCCAGTATATTGAATTCATAACAGCGCATACAACGTGGTGTAACGTTTGACCAGATGAAATGTGACTGAAAGAATTAAACCGATATTCCGGAACTCGTTAGGTAATGAGCAATCTGAGCTACGCGAACGTCGAAGGCTGGCGAGGCAAAATGCTTACGCAGGTAAAGTTCGCCTGGACGGACGAGAATCAGCTCCACGTAAATATCCGGGCGAGTTCGACGGAGCCGACACCAGTGAACATCACCACCCGCTGCCTCTTCAATCTTGCTGGTCACGTGAGTTTACAAAGTGCCCGTACAGAACCGTGAGGCGTGTACCAGTAATACGCGTGACAACCTCACCGCATTCGAACCCCATGCAGGGCACCGGAGCGAGTGAGCTGAGGAACCATGTCGTGACCGTGAACGCCGGGAGATGGACGTTCATGGATGTCAGGGACAAAATACCAACCGGTGCCATTCGATCGGTGGATTCGACGATCTACGATCTACGGTTTCCAACCCAGCTCACCAAGCAAAGACTCCGCCAGGTACCCGGGGGTGGTTACGATCACAACCTCTGCGTCAACGCTCCGAGCTGTTGGTGCTACCGATTTCACGCTAGGTATACGAAGCCACTTCTCTTTCCGCCATTAAAATGGATGGTACACGACACTTCGATTTACTTAGGGAGTTTTCGTAAAATTCTGGGAATCGAGACTCTGTAAGAAAAAAAACTTAACAGATATGATCAGAAAACGCGCCTTCATGGATACTTACTCAGTTTTCCTTATATTTATTGATCGGAAGTTTTCGAACATACTTTCTCTCGAATTTCGAATATTATTTTGTTCGCACCTTTAAGCTTTCTTGCAAAATTGAACTGGTTTCGCAGTTTCTTCAGAGATGAACTATTTAGACATAAAACAGTAAAATTGTAATGAATAATAGCACAAACAAATTTAAAGTGTACCCAAAGAGTATCGATGATCATTAGCCAAAAACTTGGCAAATAAAAAGGGTTTTAGAAATGATATTGGTCAACGTCCACACGAATATCATATCTGATATTATCACTAGATTATTGCATCCTGGCTCGGGGAGATTCATGGAAGTCTATTCGAATCAACCCGGATTACACATTTATACTGGCAACGATTTTCCGGAACCCGGACAATCCCATTTGCCGGATATTAAAGACTGTTGTTGGGGTGAATGCGGAGACCGAACGAATAGCAACGAAAGTTTGCCTAAGGTGAGATTTTAACAAATTTTAATATCACGCACGATCCGTGATCTAACGAGTATAACGTGACTTACGTGAAATGGTACAATCAGAAGGTAGTGAAGCGGGAGAAAGAAACACCGGGTAAAGATGGGATCCTGTATCGCAGGCACGGAGGCCTTATGCTTTCACCTCAGAATTATCCGAACGCTGTTAACACTCCGGCGTTTCCATCGTGCATCCTATATCCAGGAAAAGTCTACGCCCACGACATGACCTACAAATTTGGGGTACTTCGTAAAATTTGAAACGTGACATAGTAGCAATGCATTACCTGCTTAGAATGTCATACAGTATGCGATGTGTAATATACGTGTACCGTAATTATGTATGTGCGTGAACTGAGCTGATTAACCGTAAATTAATTGCACAGTCGTTGCCGTCTACGTTTGATTTGTCCTGTGAGCTTATTCTACATTTATCGATAGATCAAACCTTCAAGGTTAATGTCGAAAAATTTTATAATTGAAAATGTCAAAGAGTTCGAAAAAAGTGCGGAGTGATACCGTAACTAGGAATGATCCAGCTGAGAGAGAACCTAGAATTCCTTGGTCTGAATGGAGCGATGCGGAATTGAACGCGGAAAAGTGGGATGTTCCGAAAAGTAAGCGTGAATTATCATCGCATTGTCAAAAACATAACCGTTCGACGTAATCAAAATTCGCTATGCGAAACAACCAACGAAGCCAAGGAAAGTTACTGCCTATATGACAGTAAAGAAACTTTTTTTTCCGTTATGGTCTTTCACTGAATTCCTACCATCTCAGATGGTACCGATGGGCATTTCTCGGACCCTGAACCAAACTTGATGCCGCTGTCTTTACAGGAGATTTCAGAATGGAGGAGAGGATCTGCGATTGACAATTTATCGGTAAGAATTCTACCTATTCCAGATCTGATCGAATTGTCAGAAGATTTATGTGATTTCCATAGAATGAATATATTTTATTTGGATGAAATCTGAAACTGTAAAGTCCAACATTATAGTTTTTCTGAATCAAAGTTCCCAAACGCAGTTATTCAGAATTATATTATCTGTTTTTGAGGAATGAACTCTAATTGTATGTACTTTTTTTTTAAGAATAATCCGGTGGTCTACGTACCGACCAACGTGTATCCGGACTTCGTTAAAAACAACAAGCACATTCTACATAGCGAGGTAGGTATAACGTGGTTATGTGTTGTTCTTGCAAATAACTCATGTAATTAATGCTATACCCTAGCGTATCACACGTGCCGCTCATTGTGTGCCCATAGCTATTTCTCTTTCATTGTGAATAGTTTGTCAGATGGTTTGTATCGACGATGATAAGTCTTCAGTACATTGGTCGCGACGGTCTTATAGTCGAAGGAGAGTCTGCAAATTTCACTTGGCTCGGTGCATCTCTTCCTTGGCAAGGCTGGATGCACGTCTATTCCATGAACAAGGCTGGCAAAGGCACGCCGCAACATCAACCAGTGGTCAATCCAAACGGTACAAATTATTGAAGCCTTACAAATGATCTGACGATCTCGGTAAACGTGCCCATAGAATTTTGATTCCATGAAATTATCATAATATCTCATGTCCTACAGCATACTGCATACTAAAATTACCTTCACGATATAACATACATATGTTAAGGATAATGCAATTTATAAGTCAGGCAAATACGTGGTACGTTTGTTCTTCATGGGTTTCTGGCGTCGATTCATTGTCGACGACATGATTCCGGTGGATAAATATGGTCGACCGCTCTTACCACGTACTGGGAATGACTATGAGCTGTGGCCAATGCTCGTGGCGAAAGCTCTGATGAAGCTAGCCTCGCTCTCCTGGACCAACCAGAGAGAGATTAATGACTTCTATCCAATTTCGTGTTTCACGGGTCAGTATCATCTGCATCATTATATTACACGTCGGTACGCTCATGCAATTAACTTACCCACCATGAAAGAGTGAAAAATTCTGGTAAATTCAACAGGATGGATCTGCCTCTCATTGGTCTCCAAGTCTTTTTCCCCGAATGACAAATGGGACCTTCTGATCAGATACGTGATTGGCATCGATCAGCCTGAGAAGGAAGAAAGCGATTCGGATGTTCCGCCAAGCAAAAGGTCGGAGAATTCTTCCATTCCCCGCGTCACGGTCTTCGCAAAACTTGCTTACACCGAGGAATTCGGGACCGAAGATGTGACCAATATTACACCGTGCCGGAGTCACCTAGTATATTTTGACAAGTTTCGGGGAACTAGTGTAAATGTGAGCTGAGTTAGTTAAATCGTCGCACAGTGGGCCAAGGGTCTCGTAAACGGGACTGGCAATAAATATATATGTTCAGTGTTTTTTATGGAAATATTGAAACTCAAAAAGTGGAGTTTATAGTAAAAAAGTTAGATATAATCGGAAAATATTCGTTTTTTGAAGTTTCTATTAAGGTTTCCACGTTGTTTCATCAATTTTTTTTTTTTTTACGGGTTACGGATGAATTTAGTTCAGATTTTCAAGCTGCATTGGTTTAAAGCTGATCATTTTTGCTTCTCCTTTTTGTACCATAATCATATCCGCAAAGAATTATTGTAATTGTTCAGCCAAAACTCAAAGCAAACAATTTGAAAAATATATTTATGTTCGCAAATGTAATTATGATCGTGATTATACTTATATTGAGGATACTGTAATCCTGCATTTTGAATCTGCATCATCATGGTTGTACTCACGGATCATAGATTCTTAAAATATATATGTTCATGATGATCGAATTATATTTCGATTAATGGTTACTGGTCCACTGTGCGTTGACGCAATCACGTGAACTGACCCGTCACTTTATTCCACGCCAATTGGTAGATGTCATCACCACAAATGAGGTGGAAGCTGCATCGTTGGTTCGATTGGGCCTCGAGGCACGGCGTGTCCCTTTTGGAAACATATCCGGGTTCGGGGGTACGTTCATTGAAATTAATCGACATACTCACGCGGACGAGTAAGGCAAATGAGAGTGATGAAAACACCGAAAATGTATCGGAGAGCAAAAAAGTACCAGAAGCCACAACGCCATTGCCAGACATCGGCATGTGGACTGAATTCGAAAAAATAGCGCCTTACCTTGAGGAGATCCATATCCTCTACAAACCTACCGACTTTGAATACCATGCTCGGGTCTCTGACTTATTGCCGATGGTCACAGATGGTGGGCATGTCGAAGGAGGTGGTGCTAAGGGTAAAACTCAACCCGGAGGAGGTAGAGACGGTAAAAAGGTCACGACAGCATCAAGCATTGCGGTTGCACCGGCTTTCCTGAGTTCTTTGAAATGGCAGGAGAAGATAACAAACGGTAAAAACGGTCCCTTATACATGCTGATCGATTCTATGGACACGAAATTCGTTCTCATTGATTACTACTGGATGTCATCGGAATTGCCCGGTAGACGAGACGACTCCAGTCCCTCGTATTTGACCGTTGAGAAGTACAACTTTTTCGAAAGGTCGAATGACGACGAGCCTGCAGTTGCGTCGATTCAAACCTTTTCCACTGGTGCAACGATCTTTGAAGCCGAACCCGGGAGACACCTTTACCGCATATTTTTCCGGGCCGAATGTTCCTTCGTCAGAATCTTGTCAGACACTATTTTCCACCTTGGTGACCGGCTAAGGATACAGGAGCTGATGTCCTTCGAGTCGGACAGAGTTGAGGCCATTGCGAACAATATCAGCAACAAAGTGAGCCAGGCTTTTCAAGCATTCGGTAAGCTGGAATATGCTGGTCACCTTCGAGCCTTGTACAAGAGCTATATGCCGAGTGATGCTGACGTGCTGGAGTCCAACTTGGACAAAAAAGTGAGGTCGAGTGTACACGAAACGTTTCTTAGAGAATTAGGGATACTAGTCCAAGACTCGCTTTCAACCGTAACCGATAGTGCCGTGATATGTCGAGCACTGAGAGTGTTCTTCATGAATTCGGAAATCGCTATTCGTGTAGGAAACTCCAAAGAACAGGTTCGGCCAAATGAAGAGGAGTGCGACGACGAGGACGCTGAATTAACGTTTTACGACAAAGCGGTCGTCGGAATACAGTCTTTCTTTAAGATGGCGCTGATGAGAATGTATAAAAGCATGCACCTTTCGTCGCACAATAAGCACTCGGAAATTGCACAAAGTCTGCGAAAGGTGGTCGAATTGTTTGACTACTCGAAACGGGAGTCAGTAGCACGTTTACTGGTGCGTAAAGTCATCTCGAGCATTCCAGCCGAAGTCAGGACTCTCTTATACCCTTGCAACAAGGACCTCAGCCACGTCTTGAACATCGACGAGTGTCGAGGCGTCCTGCGAAACGTTCATCCAAACCAATGGGTCCCGATTCTGAGGTTTGTTGTGAACGTGCCAAGACCGGGTGATCGAGTCTTTGCAGCCATGGATTTCGTCGCAAGTTTGCCAAGGTACGTGCTCAGGGTTGTGAATAATGAGACGCACCGCGAGATCGTGAGGATAGGGAGTACCGTAGCAACAGCTCATTACCCGTACGTCGAAAGCGGATACACTGTGATCGGTTACGGATGGAGTGACGGAAACAGGTTCAAGGAACTCAATTGGCACTTCCGTGTTGCAACTATCAAGGGTGAGCCAATGTTCTGCCCGGCAGTCAGCAAGTGGATTAAACCACCAGGTCTCTGTGTCCAGGAATTGTCCAACATCTACGTGCCAAACGTTGGTGATATAATTGGAAAATGGATCGTCAAAGTCGCCACCGACTCATTGATCTCATTCAGACTTTCGACGTCGTACGATCTTGTGGAAATCGTTTTAAAAGTCTTCGACAGGGATGACAGAGTATTGTACGAGGCCACTGGTGGTTCCGTTCTCATTTTACCATCCGTGCTGCTCTCTCATGTCGAAAACCGCGAGAGTTTCGAAGGTAGCATTCTGCAGCTCTCGCGCTCGGAAGAAGGTGGAGACACCACGAGGACACGGGGTCGTTCGAAATCGCTCAGTCTTCATTCCACCAAGGAAGTTGACGACAGTCCAACTGAGTACCATGTTCGCGCCTACGTTGCAAATGACTCCTGGCCGTTGAAACCGTCCGAGTGGGTTGTCGCGAATGAAGTCAAGGCTAGAGGGACCATTTATGATCCACGATATGGCAGAACTTCCACGTCCTCGATACTAAAACGTGGTACCAGGAACCGGGTGTCGGAACGGGGATCTGGAGACAGATTTGAAACTGGTTTAACTACGGACGGTTCTTCCTCTACGATACTGCAGCATCCGTCGTGTAAGCTACAGGTCGTAACCGATGCTGGAACAAAAGTTCAGGTAGGGCACAAAAAATCAATTGTAAGTACAAGGGCAACATGGTTGTATGTATAAGGTACCACTTGATTGTGGTAAGTTATCGAATCTCCTGAGTATGTGTACATATCAAGTCAGCACTACTAAGTTCACAAACAACATTCACAATCAGTCAAATACAGCAATTAGTTGACAATCTGCTACCCTAACTTCAGTGCTGTCATTCAAGCCGTTTCGTGATCAAATGAGGGCGGTATTAGATTGTTAAAAACATAACACCTGCAACGAAAATTGGAACAACAAAAAAATATATGGGATTTCGTCGCTTATTTATTTCTAATTAATTGATATAATTCTGATTTTGTTGCTATGATCCTTCCGTTAATGAACGAGGGTAGTTTTAGAGTTTGGAACAAGTAAGCACCGTTACAGAGAGTAAGAAAAAACTATTAATGTCCAATTTTGTTTCTCAATTATTGCTAATTATTTAGCTACGGAAGTGCGTAAATGCATTTCAGTTTTAATCGGAGTAAAGTATAAAAGTATTATGAATTTGAATTATTGTAGGTTCGAACCATCGAAGTTTCCTTTCAATTTAATATTCAGCGGGCAACAGTGTTGCCAACATGATTTCAGAAAAAACAAATGTCTACTTATACTTAAGATAATGTCTTGTTCCAATCGAAGTTCGAGATAGCATGTTAGGACTGTGATGACTTGGTAGTATAATATCCATACCATGAATCAAACTCACTATTCTGGAAGCAATATTTTATAGGTCGAGCAGGACAAGCGTCGTGAAACCGAAATTACAGCGATGAAGAGGTCGTGGGAAGAATCGGAGCCAGGGCGTTTGCAGCGAGGACGTTCTCTGAGGGAGTCATTCCTGGAAGAGAACTGCGTGGACTTAACGTTATCACCTGGATCAGAAATGGTGGACTTTGGTTCATCCGAGGACGAAGAAGGGCCTTTAGTGAGTCTGGGAGCTGGAGAAATCCGCACCCTGAAACCGCCACCAAATCCTTCGCGGATTCTTCCGCCCTGGAACATTACGGCGTACGTGTCGAAGGACGAGGAAGAGGAGGATCGATGGGTTAAAACTGAGGGCGACGAGGAGGTGCTGAGGAATCAACGCACCATTTACTCTCTCGATTTCGATCAGGCGAAAGCCTGTCGCGTCGAAGAAGACGCTGAAATGATTCGAGAGCAGCGACGCCGCTATTCCGAACTCTTTAACTCTTACGCGAGGAAAGTCGAGGAGTATAAGAGACTTGGCGATGCTGTGACCGAGATGAGAAAGTTTTATATATCCGAGATGAAACCCGCGTCTCCAAATCGTGACGGTAAGAACGCCGAGGATACGAGTATGAAGAAGAAGAAGAAGAAGAAGATGAAGTGACCGCCGCTGCTTGGCCACTTAATCGCTTCCTTACAGTCTCTTGTGTGACAATGTTACCACAAGTTTTCAATTCACGAGTGATCGATTAATTGATTTCAATACAATGATTGTTGAAATACCAAACAAGGCTGCATTGATGTATTCCAATCTAATACAACGATACAATTGTGTATGAAAATTATTGAGGACTTTTTAAATCATTACCACCCCAAAAATAAAACCTGTAGATCCAACTTTTTCTTGGGCACATATTCGTCATGGCGACAAGCTGACGGGGCGAATAGTGGCGGTTAAATCGAAATGTGTGGACTCATCTCTGCGTGTGACGAATTTGGAATTCGCTAAAAATAGACGTGTATTATACATCTCTTGGAGTATACCTGAGCAGTTTTTTTCCAACTAACATCGTCGGAGCATCGGAATTGACACGAGTGTAGGCGGCGCGAAATACAAGTAGCGAAAGATCAATGTCCAAGGGCCAAAGACTTCCGACTGACTACTGGTACGAGGAGAGCATACTCAAATACGTTCTCCGCAGGCAGGCACGAGGAGCGTTGACGTTAAAATGGGATATACCTACGTGACGGTTTATACAGCAATAGTTCATCCAACCGCAGGGTTTTATCGGAAACCGAATGCAAGCGATAGGTGCGTAATTATCAAAATTATTGAAACAAGGGGCAATAAATATGCGAGTCGTGGCCGAGAGGGTGGAACAAAAGAAGCCTCTTATCGTACGACTGCGAACGACGGTGAAAACAACCGCAGTTGGCGACTGGTATGTTAAGCATTGCATCGACGCAGCTGAACGAGATAAGTAAACGACCGAAGACAGTACCTTTGGTACACGACTTAGCCCAGAGAAATTTTTATTTGTGATTGCTGTATAGTTTTTGACTGCTTACATTTTTCACTATAATCGTAAAATATATTCTTGGGCAAAAAATGAAAATGAGTTTTGTAACCGTACTCGGAAGCTCTGTATGATCTGTGTTACCATACTTCTTCATTATGCTCGTACACTGAGAGTAATTTTTAGTTCCGGTTACCGCTCAGTCCTTAACTATTTTCATTTTTTTTACCACAATCGAAAAATATAGTTCTGGGTAGAAAATGAAAATTAGTTTTCTAGCTGTTACCGGAAAGTCTAGTATCCGTTACTATTCTTTCTCATTACGATCACCGTTACTATATTTTCTTGTAACTGTTGCGAAAATTTAAAGCTTGTGCAGCAATAAATTAATGTTAAGGCCTTGTTTAACTAAATAATTAGAGTCAACCGAACAAACTGATTTTCCGTTGCAATTACTAAAAAAGAATCAACAATCGCGCAAAATGGTTACATGTACCTCGTTTTTCGTAATTCCAACAATATTCAAACAGCTCTTTTAACGATCCATGTTGTACTGAATTCTTCCAGTTACTATAATAAATGAAATTTTTCTCGTGTGTACGGCATTATTTTGCAAGAATTCAGGGAATTTGATATAAGAGCAAAAATAAATTGATGTTAAAGTCTTATTATAAACTAAAAAACTGTAATTAAGTAAACAGATTTAACGTTGAAACGTCTAGAAAATGTTGTGAATGACAAATATAATTGGACTATATAGTTGATGGTATGAAATTTTCTTGTATATCGAACGATATTTGAACCGTTTTTGTGACGATACTCAGATCACTAGAATTTTCTGTAGTGAAACACAAGTCATAAATGAAATTGTTCTTGGTGTACGACTGTGAAACGATCTCGTTGGCTTGCGATACGTGTATGCTATCGGCGATGTGTGGGGCGGATTTAATGTAGGTTGAATACACACGGGTTCGTTTAAATTTATTATTCCGCGCCCAGGCTCCGCTATCCGCCAAGCACAATACAGCCATACCCACACTTGCCTCTTTTTCCAGCCGAGGGCCCCGCGCGTACCGCCAAACAGCAAAGTATAAATTATTATCGGCGGCGTGTTATGACAATTACGTAATCTCAAAGATATCGTCACACGGAGCCGCCGCGACTGCCATGCCGCAAAGCTGCCCGCGGATTCGTCAAACTCTGCAAGCGATACACTTCGATTGACCTTTTCAAACAACAAATATCGATAAATACAGCCTTTTTCATGCATTCAGAAATGAATTGAACTGTAGGTAATTTTTAGATATTTTTGTAAAACGTCCCTGACACAATTATTTTCATTTGTGATTTTTTTTTTTGTACTTCAATGTTTGACGTGGTTTCCAGTTTATGATCTATATATTCGAAGCTTTTAGCCCTCCGGTAGAATCATCTGTTTCCGAGTTGTATTACTCGTATCACCGCTAAAATTGCATATTTAACCCGTTCACTTTTTGTTACAGTATATTGTACAATCTTGATTTTCGTTTTTTACAATTTTCTCGAAATAAACTGCACACTAAATAATTGTCGAGTATATAAAAGAGGGGTAAAATTTTGTGACAAATCGATTGCAGCCATTTATTTTGTAAAATTATTCTCACATTGAGAGAAAAACGCAAGTTTAAAAAAGAAATTCAATCTCTGAAAGATGTCCAAAAATTGTTTCTTTACTCAAATAAAGGCATTTTGAGTGAATATTTTCATTTTAAAGTCAACGGGTTAATGTGATACCACATTTAATTTACTAGTACAACCGTGATCAATGTATGAAGTATACATCTGGCTACATCGAGCAATTCACGCCGTTTACTCCAACATATTGTCCTTAAATTTGGAAAGAAGTAGATAACCCTTAAATCTTCATATTCTTGAAGTGAACGAACGTTGGGTATTACGAATAATTTGGACAAAATCAATCACACAATTTTTGATATCTTTTTTCTAGAATATAGTGGGATCAGCCAGACATTATTTCTCCAATTGAACGTTCAATTAATACTCAATCTTATAACTTAAATTGTAAATAATGTCGAGTTGATTGACGTACTGATTTTTCACTTCAATTCTCTATTGGCGTCGTTTAGTTATTCAATTTGCGCAATATTTGTTTACCTGCTGAAGCAAACAGTCAGACTTGTCTGAAAAGTTGAAGATTGTTTTATTTCAACGACCTTTCTTTTTTACAGCCATAAAACGTCGTCCTATAAATCTCCGCGGTAATATGTAACTCTTGAAGACAAATTTGTCAACAATTAATTTATTTTTATACCGAATCGACTGCGTTAACCGTACAGAAACACAGGTAACTGACGTTGGACAGATTATTGCTCAGAACGAATAGCGTTACCAACATTTACAACCGTATAAAAATACTTACACGTTTCCATCAGTTTGCTAATTTTTACGCAAATGATCGCAGACACTTTTCGAATGCTCGCCGCGATGAAACGGTTTTTCCGTCTGTATTATAAACATGAAAAATATACGAGACCGAGAAAGCGAGAAAGGGAGGAGATAAGCTGGGATAGGGCCCATACATTATACATGCATACCTGTACATACAATTATAACGTCTTGCCCTTTCGAGGCAAGGTCGAACGCCTCTGGCTCCACATGCATCGGGGCACGAGTACGGCACAAACGCTTGTTTGGAAGCTTTGTCCTTCGACGGAGTCACCGAGAGGTCGCCAACGTGGGGAATTACGAATCGAGACGGCAGGTGGTCGAACGTGCCGAGTTCAGGGTATATCATAAGGATGGAACACAGTTCTGGTTATCACGAATAATGGTAATCGAGGTCATAATACGAATAATATTACTCGTGTATGTAATCGATTGTACAGGTCGTGAAGCTAGAGTAGAAGGAAGTGAGGAGGCTTCACTTTTTCTTAAGCTTATACATTTATGCACCGAGAGTATACGTATTATTTCTTCACATTTATGCGCCGTCATGTGTTATTAAACTAATTACCAGTTTAGAATACAACACCATTTTCATTTACTCTTGGAATTTTGTCAAGTGATTTGAGTGACAGTGAAGTTTAGTGGTCTCAAATTATATACTGTAATTCTAGCTAAGAACTCTAAATTACTGGAATTGCAACCATAAAAACGTTACTTGAAGCAGGCAACTGAAATACTATTTTTTTTTTTTCTGTCGGTTGATTTCAGATTAATATAGCTCGCACAAATAATCAGATTTTATTCATACCGTTTTCGTTACTCAAAGTGACATCTGTTAATGGCTCACGTACCCCGGAAATTTTACTAATTTTTATTCTCTATACTTTTATGAATTTTTCAAAAGAAAAATAAAAAAAAAAAAAATTACATCGAGTTAGTAAGGCTACCTGGCTAGTTAGCCGCGTCCCTCTCGAAAGCTGCGTTTCGTATTTTTTTTTTGCGAAAAAATTACGCGGACAATCGGTGGATATTTCGTGTGATGAAACTTTTTCTTATCGCTTTATTCAGTTTGCCGCAATTTTTTTGCGTATCGCTGAGTGTTTTGTGTGCCGAAAATGTGGTGGTGACGTAAAATTTGTTAAGAAAAGTAAACGTGGACTTGGGTTTGAACTTAATATGTTTTGCACGAAGTGTAATGAAGATATTAAAAAGCATAAATTCATCTCCACTGATCAACTCATCGGCGTACGAAATAAATTGTTGTTGCCAAAAACGAACTGTCAGAAGCTGCAAAACAAAATGTTTTAGAATTATCGCGTGATGGAATAATTGTGTCCAGCGATGGCTCATGAATGACAAGAAGATTTTCATCTCTTTTTGGTGTAGGCACACTCATTGGACATTTTACTGGAAAAGTGGTTGACTTTGTTACAAGAAGTGCTTACTGCGATGAACGTGTGATTCACGAAAAAGATAAGGGCACTGCAGAGTATGAATAACAGTTTGATGAATATCAAGCATCGTGTTTTGCAAATCGTAGCGGGAGCGTAGAAAAAATGGAGCCCCCTGCCGTAGTGAAAATGTTTCAAATGTCGGAAGAGTTATAGAATGGTGGAAAATATCAGTATTACATGGGAGATGGGAATTGAAAAATATTTTCTGCGATCTCGAAAGCTCAGCTCTACAGGGACGTAGGAGTAAAAAAGAAGGAATGTATTGGACTCGTTCAAAACCGTGTGGGTCCCGACACCGAAAATTAATTAGTGAAAGTAAAAAATTGAATTCACTAAAAAGTGAGTCTGCAACATCGGATCAACGTCGATGATCAATTCTCAGTGGCAAGGAAAATTAAAGGCAAAATTAACAGATGAACTAACTATTTACTATGGATTCGCAATAAGAAGAAATATAAATTCTTTGGAGGTTATGAAGAAAGCCATATGGGCGACCTTTCTCAATGCTGCTATTCTGGATTTTGCTCGTAAGTGTGCGAAAAAGAAGACGCTAACGGTTTCAAATACGCCAGGATATAATCAATTCAATCCACTGAAGAAGCTAGAATGGGCAAGAGATTGCAGAACACCATAAAAAATTGTACAGTACGAAGCTGTAATGGGAGACTAGCAGTAAGTTCACATTGTATCGACCAGAAACTTTAAACGCGTTTTTTTCGAATCTATGTTTTTAGACAAGTCAATTTTTAGTAGGTTTTAATTTTTTTTTTTTTAATCTTGAAAATAATTTTTTCTACAGTCTGACGAGAGGTTTTTTTAAAATTTTTAGCAGGGCAATCTTTTATAAATTATTAAACACACTACTATTTTTGTTTTAATCGAAAATGGTACATCTTGCCAAATTGAATAGCGTCATTCGAGTTCGATTAATTTGTTCACGCACTACAGACTGTATTTTTCTGAATCGCTCTTACGTCATTATAAAAATCCAGTTAATCATTGTTTTCCATAACGCGTTGTTAGGTTGATGTCACACTGTATGGGTGTTATAATTCAACATCATGTTCCAGGAACGGACCCAAATCATTTTCCATTGTCTTTCAGGAGATAAACAAATATAGCTACGGTGCTGTATTCACATTTTGTAGTAAATATAATGTTGCAAAACTACCCAATCACATTAAATACTCATTGTCAGCTTTAACATAAATAACGGGTATGTATAACTTATCAATTTATATACACATGTATATACCTTGATTGCAATATATTACTCATTTCGATCTAATATTGAGGCACGTATCGACTATACGCGTATGCTCAATATGTTAATCATATATTTACCATATATAGTCAATATTATTATGCGTAGTCGTCTACTGGTTGATATACGCTCATTAATTACGTTGACTATATTGCTAGTACATCAATACATGATGTATATATCGACAACATATTGACTATTTTTCATGGTGTATTGCAGAAAATTCATTCTATTGCGAAAATTTTGGAAACACTTGTCTCTAATAAAATAATATAAATATTGCAAGTATGATACCTTATAGATTTTGCACTTGTGAAGTCAGCTGAGCGGAGCAACTTGACTATAATCACTTTTTTCCAACACATGTTTGGAAAGGTCGATGTTCGATGCCTGTGGGGCGTGCGTCAAGTGCCCTATTTCTAAGCAGTGCGGTAAAATGATTGGTGCACGCACTTAGCTGAAACGCTCAATTTTACACACTAGGGCTTTTTCGGCGCACTTTCCGATAGCTCAATTATATGCATAAAAAAATTTATTTTGGAAACCTAATGTTTTTCAACAAAAGCATATAATTTGGCGCCGATCAGGCATTAGTTCATCGCTGAACAAGTTCAGTCGTGAATCGAGTTCTCGCCTGCATCCTTGTGCTTGGCTCGGATCAGAGGCGTTGTTAATTAAGTGCTTAGCAGTTGTTCGCTAGATTTAGTCTGCTACCACTTAATTGATATTAGAAGTAGACGCCGTCGGTGGCCTTAAATTTGTGAGAATCTATGGGTCCGTACGTAAGGTACAAGCTGTAAGATACCTGTTTGCAATTCAAACAGTGGAAACTTTGCTTATTTACGAATATGATACATCGAAAAATGCATGGCTTCACATGACTCATACGTTTAAGATCGGCCATCAGTGAGCAGAACTGCTGAAATATTTATTCGACTCCATTTCTGCATAAACAGACGTCCATAAGCATGGGTGAATGTAGGTGCGGCTGACAATGATGACGACGATGACGATGACGATGATGAGAATGGTCAAGAGAGATCGAGACCTGACCCAATTTTGAGACGGGCCCAACCCTGTTCAGCGACGGAAGTAGCCGCGCGCCAACGTCTGCAACAACCTCGCCTCTAAATAGGCGAGGACTAAATCCGGACTTGATAATTGCACGAAGATAGTACAACGATGCTGGTATATTACAATTGCCATGAGCGGCTGGGCGAAACCCAATTTTTCTAATTCTCATCAATTTCTTTTGACGCCGTTAGATCCAACATTAAGGAATACGTACTAAGGTACGATACGATAATAGTCCAATGACGACAGTGGTGTGCTTGAACAACTCGCGTCGTATCAGCGAGATGAATAAAACGAAGAGAACTGATTGAAATTTGGAAAAAACAAGAACAGATTCAGTTAGGAAGAATTCGTTAAGCCTACGCTAATGGCGAAGCGTATAAAATAGACGCAATCTCTTATCAGGCTCGTTATGTTGATTTTTCACACGAGACCAATCCGTCGCGGGACGTAGATTATAACTTGTGGTAAAAAAAAAAAAAAAAAAAAAAAAGAGAGAGAGAAGAGAAGAAAAGAAAAAGAAAAACGTATGGAGGAAATATAATGAAATGGAAAAAAACCAGGGGAAAAACAAAGAAACAAAAAACACCATACGTGAGTGCCTAGTTTATAAAGTGGCTTCTTGCCGCAGGCTCACCGCGACGCAGATTACAGGTATAACATGCACTCGTATCGGTAGCTGTTCGATGCCCTGCAGCGTTAGCGGAGCGGGTGGTGAACACAATTTGTGTTGGTGGTAATCACCGTGTAGATGTGTCCAAGACTCTAGCTGGCGGTGGCTTGTGTCTAGCTACCAAGTTTGCGCACGATCCGGTGATAGAAGTGGCAAGATTTCGCGGAGACATTACTGCAGTGCTGATACATGCTCCGCATGATATCGTCGCAAAACGACTTCGGTGTGTCCGCTGCACGCCCCCCTGGACTTGTGCTTTGAATGCTCGTACTTGTTGGTACCGGAGCTTTAGTGTCTTTGTTTCGATCTGGTTCGGGCACGGCAGGCCATTTTTGAACTCTAGGTCATCTTTAATGGCGGATAAGTCGTTTGAATTTGAATTTGATTATGAGGTAAGTCGAGTCGTGTTGCTACCATCTGGAACTGGCAAGAAATCAACGTTTCAGACGCGCTTCAGCTCGTTGGTTTGACGTACGCGACGTGGCTCGAGGTCATTCGATTGTTTAAACGGCGTGTATATTGTTCCGTAATTTATTCCAACGAGCTTGAAAGCTCGCTGGAAGCTTTTCCACTGATCCATAAAGGACGCAACCTGCTTTAAGTATTGTACATAGATGAGATGTAATTTTTGAAACGGATTCTTATAGTTTAACTGTAGTTTCGTGGCGTTGATCAAGTTTGACGATCGAAATCACTCTTTGCTCATGTCGTGCACAGTGGCCAAAAAGCATCATACTGTAATGATTTGCTCAAATATTAAGACGACTATAAGAGTATCGTGTATATTCTAAGTTTTTCTTTCGATACTCCGTAATTGCATCAGGAACGGGTCTTGGATGTTCTAATGAACATAATCTAAGTCACAGGTGCAAAAAGGGCGTATCTGGTGTACGGTGCACTTGTTTCTCCAAAAATCATGACCCGTGACGATAAGGCTTGTTATTGAACCTCTGGAACGTCAACTACTTCTGAGGAAGTGAACGCGGTGGCGGCTTAGCTCTGAACTTACCGACAATAACCATAGCCGGAAATAAACACGATGGTAATAGTTGATGTTTCAGTTCTCTCACTCTGGAGCCTCGAGGCGAATGCCGTGGCGTCGTGTATTATATATTAGCAAGATTATTCGAACGTCCTGCTCACTGCGCGTATCAACGGGTAAAATAATTTCCAGTAAAACGTTGAAGCCAAATTAAAGCCTGTAACATCTTTGGCACGATTTTGACTGTTGTAACTTCCTGCAAGACAATTGAGAATGGAGTTTTTATGCCATAAATAGTCGAAAATTGTTTATGTTATAGTTTTGGTTGGAAGATGTTAGCAGTCTGTTCAATTTTTCCCGATGGCGTGACGAAAGACTTCGCGTATCATCGGAGGCAAGAAAAGTGTTCTGATTATAGATACTAATCTTATTTCTTTTGTTGTTTATTTTCAGTCTTACCGTTTGCATTAACTTTTAAAGTCCGTAATAGAATTATGCACAAAGTTCTGGTTTACATATTTTAGTGAATATATTCCACAAGAAAAAGGACCGTCATATTTCTGCGCCCTGAGACTAACGGAGTTGATAAAACGGTACTGTGTAGACAATGCTAAGTTATCTAACGCGAACTACTCGAGAATCCACTTAGCATAATAAATTTGTAAAATATAGGTTTCACTTTGTTGCATACATAATTACACACCTAGATAGAGAAGATTCGCTGACGCAAGTGGTGATTATTTAACTATGTGCCAAATACGGCGATACGAATGTTATTTTAGTTGGAAAAAAATATCACTTGATTTTATAAAGAATAAATATTGTCCCGTGGGAAGATTCGGCGCACTATTTCATCAATTGAAAAACGCTTAAGGCTGTAGCAATGGTAGTTTCTGACTAAATCCACTTGGCAGATTAAACAAATTATTCCACGTGTGCCAATCTCATTTGTCTAGCAAGAATAGACGATTCAACAGAGAAGCTGAGAATAAATCGGGTAGTGATCGCACAGTAAAAAATTCACGTGTTCACTTACCTCACACCATTTCTCTGGTAGTGATTTAGGACTCGCTCATGCTTGGCACCTTCGTTTATCCATTTATTTATTGATTAATTCATTTAGCACAAGTTTTGCCTCGTCGCTTTTTTCTTCGTCCTTGTCATTTTTGTTTTTTTTTTTTTTTTTTCACCTAATCCTTTTTCTTTTGGCGCGGGAATCCAGGCGATCGGCGATGCGTGTAACTCGAGTCGGACGCTCCTCTCGTCCTCCTCGTCTTCTTCATCCACGGACCGATGAGATCGTTGATCGCCACTTTGTTTCTTTCTATTTCCTTTATACTCTTTATGGAATAGCAAAGTTTACGTTGCAGCCCGCCCGGTGTCCGGTAACGCCCGATTGGGTTTCAGGCTCTCGAATAGCCACGGGGTGGGACCTCATATATTAGGATTTTACTTCGCGTTCTAAATTCTGGTGAGAAAAAATTCCGAGGGTTAACAAGATAATCCCATTCATCCGATTCAAACACACAATTACCTAATCTGGATAAAGTGCTTCCTCAACTTGGGCGAATGAAATATTATGAAAACGTTAAGTTAGTCGAAAAATTATCGTTGACACATGCTTGTAAGCAGAGTTTAAAGCGATTTATTGATCACAATAATGCCGTAATAACTTATCGCGCATTTCGCTCGATTTGCTAAAAAATTTTTGCTCTCACCACCTTGTAATTGCTCCCAGTTTTTGGATTATTCCGAAATTACGATGAATTACGACCTCGCAGTAAAAAAACTGTTCTACAAATTGCTTGGATAAGGAAAGTTCGTGGCTTTAACTATTCACCAATCGAGGTGATTACAGTGTAATCGATATACTCGCAAACTGTACAACAAACTGCAAAAGACGACAATTTCTAATGGGTAGGTGCTGAAGCCAGTTGAGCGGTATATTATCTAGTTTGCATAGAAATTGTCGTCGCATCGATAACCAAAAGGCCGACTAGATACCCGTATACGCCGTACAACTACAGGTATATTCGCAAACACGGTGTATTATACTCGTACATTTACGCAATATCCGTAATTGCTGAGAAATCGTTTGTATAATGGCAAATTCCTCACTATATTCCACAACATTGGCGCAGGTAGCAAACTTCGCACGTCATGTTGCAGGATCATGACCATTCGCGACTCGAAAATCGATCAAATTATACAATAAAACTGAAAATCAAACCCATAGAACAGTGCTCTTTGAGTATGGATGATGGAAAAAATTTCCCAGTGACTTTATTTCAATTTCTTTCTCGACCCACACAGCCGTTTATTGCAATGTTAATATGATGAATTATGGCTGAAAGAAGTCTGAAATTGCTAGCATTTTGTTTGTCACGTTGTAAACTGCACAGGTAGTGGAATTTTATCACTGAGTATACAATTGTCCCAAATTGATTAATTCATTCAGTTAATCGTTAGTATCATTATCTAGACAGAGGTAAGATCGTGCGTCGAAAAATTCATTTAAATCGACTACAAGTTGATTTTTCATGCAAATATTTTTACAAAAGCTAAATTATCCTCGTATCGTCAAGATAATAAAAAGCATAACGATGAAAGTAAGTGATTCTTAATATGCAGAGAAAAATGAGTTATTGATTAACAAAAATGCCACTTGGTGTGTGTTGAAAAAAAATATATCGTTGCGGCAAATAATTATTATGTTGAGTCAATGAAATTTTTGGTGAGATTAACCAGAGAGTCTAGTTTTTTGAAGCAACGAAAGATTTTCTAAGGTTAAATAAAATTTAGGGAACGCGGGTTTATCTAGACGAATATGAAATATGAACTAGACTCACATTATCCGAATGAGTTAGAGGATGAAGTTATCTAAGATAATTGTCTTGGATAAAGTTGTCTAGATAACGTTTTTGCAATCCCGCTGCAAAGTTTAAAAAATAGACAGGAACGTGCCACGAACCGAAGCGCGCGCGGCGTTCGAGGCTTGTCGAAAATTCGCCACGGGTTTATAATACGGCGAATCTAATCGGGCAGCAAAAGCACCAAGTCTCTTTAGCTTATAGCCAGAGCCACGCACGTCGCGCATACTCCTCACAATGAATTTGCGGACAATGAAAGTCGGGTACATAGGCCAATAAAGCAGGTACCTACACGTCGATACATCGGAGCGCAGCCGATTCACAGACGCAAAAAGGGCGATAAAAGTGAAGGGAAAAAAAATTGTTTAACATCCTCGTAAAAATGAATCGTACTTGCGCAATGAATGCAACGTGTGCTTAATTGTGCGCTATGCAAAGTGCTGATGAGACTGATCGAAGCGAATTTGCCAGCCCAACCAGCGTCTTGGCTTTTTAAAGCTGTTTTGTTTTTTATTATTATTTGCAATTTGTACTCTTTTCTCGGGTCGTAAATCGCTCATTCTCCCGTTTGTTAATTACTCTTACGCAGAAACCTGAATCCCTCTCCCCTTACTCTTTCTCTCTTTCTAGCGAGAGGGGCGAGAGCGGCAGGTTTATGACCGTAAACTTTCAATTTTTACATTTTTTTTTTTATAATGCTCCTTTTTTACTTGAACTCAATGGAAATTGAGAATATTAACCGTATGGGTGGTTCTGCAGCTAAAATCCGAAACGAATATTACCGCGTAGGCATCGATTTATTGCTAATTTGAGAATATAATGTTTGTATATTAAAATCAATATTCTCTTTGCATTCGTTAACGTTTTTTACGCGAAACATAAGATTTTGAGACTGAATGCAAAATCAGTTCAGTCAAAATAAAAAGCAACAAGTAATTATCCCAAGGAATATCTTCATAACTTTAAATCAATCGTGTTCAATTCTAAAATGATATTTTATTGGGAATTTTCGTTATTGTCATTTTCAAATTTTTCGAATATATTATACGTCGAGACGAGTTGTATAGAGTTAAAAGAATTTTAATTAACCGATTTTCCGGTTGATCAATTAATTGGCCATTTAAATTAACCGTTTTTTTAACAACTTACGCTTTCAATTAATTATTTTTTCGATTAATCGATTAATTAAATTAAATTAAAACGATTAATCGGAGTCTACGATTACGAACTACTCTCACGATCCTGGTTTAATCCATCACAGTAAATTTTTAGATTCACAAAGAAATCGATTGACCATATTGCCCTGATGTGTTTCAAGTTTTAGAAAAATTTCCCATAGGTTGATATATATTTTTTTCTAAAACAATAACCAGTAAAAATAGTACAAAAACTCACTTATGAGCTATTATCAGCGGGCTTTCATCTCAGTTTCCTTCTCTCATGGCCCGAGAGTCTCGTTGTGAAGATATTTGAATAAGATAGAGCTGCGAGAAAGACAATGTGGGTATGTAGGTATCTGGACACTTACCCCTGATGCCAGCTGACAAATGTCACAACTTTCTAACTTCGTCACGATCCCTGGTATCGATTCTTACCGAGAAACGCACTGCATCGATCTCGATCGGTTTGGGTCACTTTCCGGTTAACTTGTGTGAGTAGGTATGAATAAATCGTGGATGTATATCCATCGCCGCTGGATATGAGCGTAGAGCGTAGACGCGTGTAGTAATTATCATACGAATGATTTTCACGCGAGGAATAAGATTCTACCCGCGGCACGTGCAGGAATTACAAATATCGTGGCAACCTTGCGGCGCGAGATGCTCTCCATCTCGAAATATCGAGTCGCCGGTAATAAGAACAATGGTCCCGACACGATCCAAATCCGATCGCTGACGATATCGACTGGGAATGGCACGATGCATGCTGGAGAGGAAGCTAGTTTGAAAAGAAAGAATCCGGGCGAATAGCTTCGGTGTGTTACGAGATAGACAGACGGATAGATAGATAGATGACGTTTATCGTGTCCGTAGCAATGTTGACAAATTTATAACCAGACAAGAAAATAATGCACGATAATAAAAATAAGCAAATTGCAACAAAATGGAAACAGAGAAAAGTAAGTTCATGGATAAAAGTATCGCTCGAAGAGTACGCAAAGTGACTAAAATGATAATAAATAAAAGCGAATTACAGTGGATGTAAATACAAGAGAGAGAAAGAGAGAGGAAATAAAAATGAATTTTCAGTTACCAATGCCGTCCGACCAGATGCAGGATGCGGTCAATTCTGGAACCAGTTGGAAAATTGGTTTCCTAGTATGACATTCCATAATTTCTTGACTCCTAGAAATTGGCTCCACGCCCAGCGCCCCGAGGGCAGGAAGTTACGAAGAGCTGCAGTCTACTCTTTTCTCCAGTTTCTCTTTGGCCGCAAGACCGCGAGTCTACAAAATTGAACTCTTCATCAACGAGTTGCAAACTGCCCTAGAAAGTGACAGCAAATGGATGAATAAAAAATGTAACAAAATACGACAGAAAAGCGATATGTTTGTAATGATAAAATGAATTTTCGTCAAATTGAAAATAAGCTTTCAACACGTGCGACCGTGTATGGAAATTCCAATCAGCGATCGGTGCCCCTTCTTTCCTTCCCGTTTATGCACATGGGTATGTGCGCGTTTCCACTTAGGCATAAGATTGAATGCGGGTGTATCAGAGTGCGTAGATTTATTCACGCACACTCGCGTAGTTAAATCGAGTCACGAGTGATGCCGTCACCTTTCGGTTATTACACTCGTCTTACGCAATATTGTGCGGAACCTTCGTCTTCCACGTCGCGGGCACTTATCGTTATATCATTATTCCGTAGTACCTACAGGGTGTGGTGTAAGGTAAGGTTAGTGAAGCCGCCTATCGATGCCGAGGAATGCTCAAACCGTATTACACGTTACATGCACACTTTGCGAGTAAATTTCTAGAACCTCGCTTCGCCCATTAAACGTACACTTGGGGACAATGAATCTGAGACGGCTAATTTTTTACACTAGACGGTTATGTTGGCAACACAAAGAAACATACAGCGCCATAGTCGGCCGAGCGCGAAACAAACTCAATCTCAATAAACATGACATAACCAATGACCGTCGAATCTAACCTAAGAATACCGCGAGGATAATGACTTGTTGGATTGACACGTCAATTCTTAGGTTAGATACGACGGTCATGGGTTATGTCACGCTTATTGAGATTGAGTTTGTTTCGCGCTCGGCCAAATGTGGCGCTGTAGGTTTCTCTGTGTTGCCAACATAACTATCTAGTGTAAAAAATTAGCCGTCTCAGATTCATTGTCCCCGAGTGTACGTTTACTAGGCGAAACGAGGTTCTGGAAATTTACTCGCAAACGCGGGTACAACAATTATAGGGAATATACACGTTGACGATGTGCTATAATCGATAAATTGCGAGACTTATCTGCACGCAGCACGCATGCCAAATGTTTGCCTTTCAATTAGACATTTTTAGGGATTTTTTGTCTGATTCCTAGGTATTCCTGATCGGCCTTCAATCTTGCACGAATATTCGACAAGTCGGAGGGTCTCGGTCACATCGCACGTACTGTTGACACGAGTCTGTGTCGATGTTTAAATTTTTCCATTCAACTACCGCGTTCTTTAAAGTTTACTTTACATTTCGTATGCAAGCCTATTCTCTGATCAGATATCTGTTAAACTGTATGCTTAGTAAAAATTTGCAAACTTGAGGACAATCAAAGTGTCAACAGTTTTTTATACCGCAAGCAGAATCAAAGTTAGTCACGGGGGCAATAAAAATCTCTAGAAGTAAACGAACGTGATAAAAATTCAGTCGCGCATTGTAGAAAAATTTCATTGATCTTCTACTCATTTGTTATCTATGGAAAATAATAAATAATACTACTTAGAAATTAGCATAAAATTTTGAAGGGTCAAAGAGTGTATCGATTCAAAGAAAGATATCTGTGTAGCAGGAAAACCTTTCAATAAGTTCCTGTACCACTAAAATTTCATACCGTTATTACAGATCTAAAGATTCCGATGTTACCGTTTAACCCTCGGTTTAACCTAAATCACTCTATCTAGTCGTAGAATAAGCTAAAAGTATCAAATATATTTCCTATTCTTATAGCCTGGAATGGTAAGTGAGACCAGCAAGACTTGAAGCGACAACGCATGATTCCACACAGTTTTTCATCTACGGTTACTGGCTCGAACGAAATCGATTAAACCAGCGTTGTGACCAATGGTCTGTAAAATATCTCATACGCTATCTTCGGTTTCGATTGAACCTTCGGCGACGGATATGCGACGAAACCAGAGTGAAAATGATAAAAATCTCAACCTGCGGCAGCCTGTGTATCGCAATGGCGCGTAAGGCGGTTGCCGAATCGAGGATACTATCTGCGTTATTTGCTGCGGGCGAGGTCCTCGGCCTCCGCCCTCACAAGGGCAAGAAACGAAACCGCCTATGATGCCGAAGCGATGAGAGTTCGTAGGTAAATATCTCGGCGGACGATAGCCGGCGCTAGGGTTCGAGCGATTGGTTGAACTTCGACACCGCGACTGGGAGAATAGACGAAGAAGAAGAAGAAGAAGCCGAAGTCGAAGTCGAGGAGAAGAGCGTATCGGACCTCGAGCATACGCACAAGCGTGAGCGCCGAGAGAGAGAGAGATACAGGGCGTGGGAGGTTGGCGTGTACATCGTACACGCACACTCGCTCATCTCTAGGGCATTAGATACGCGTATAACACGCGTTCATTCGTATTATAGAGAGATCCGACCAAGAGTCCGTGGTAAAGAGGAGTGGTGGTCGTCGTCATCTTGGATAGTGTGAGAGCGAGCCATACGCCGAGATGAGACGCGAGTGCTTCGCTGCACGCGCCAGTGCCGTGTAGAGTCCCGTCCACGCAGCTTCTCGCTGGGAAGAGAGATTCATCCCGTTTTCCGCCTCCAGCTAGTCTCGCTCTAGATCGGGAGCTTACAGAGTTCCCGCGAGCTTTTATCCTCCCTCTCGTCGCGGGGTGCCGACCCCGAACCGGCCATGGTTTAGTTCGAAAAGTGTGAGACTCGTAATACGTAGGCACAAAAGTGGGTGTCATCCGGTTCTTAACGTCCACCCCTGCATCCACAACCCCCCATGCGGTTGTCCAGGAGATAAATACCCGTGGACCAAACGCGTGACCAACCGACCAACGCAACCCTGGTGCGTTTCATCGAGCACGTGGTAACGGACTTGAACGCGAGTGTGGCACGTGAGGAAGAATTGAATCCGTGAACTGGAGAAGATCGGCGGGACATCGACACTGACAGTTCACATCCCGAGACCAAGTGCATCGAAATTATCCCCGAGTTTCTGGGCCGGCTGGTTGCATTCGGTATAACGAAGAATTCTTTGAACCATTCGATCCATCACGCGCTGTGTAGGTGTTACAGCGCCGATTTCTTGTGTACCGATCTTCGTACGGTTCGAGTAAAAGCTCTTCGACGATCACACCGAACGCACCCCAAAACGGTCTGGACGTTGCGAGTACTGAGTAAATTAGCTGTGATCGTAAATATAAACTCGTTGGATACTTTTACGCAACGAGGTTTGCTTGTAACAGTTTTCCCCCTTCGCAATCCGTCGCGGGTTTCGCTCTAATCAAAGTCAACAAGATAAACAGCTGGTATGCTCGACTCGGGCTCTTATTTAAACGATTCACGAATCCCAACGAATTCGTTCCGCGAACAGAGCGAATCCCGGTCACCGCGCTGCTACCGCGGAATTTTAGAAACTCTTATCGCTGACCCTGCGATTCGCATGAAACTTCGACTCGGTGGCGTCGAAGAGTAAGAGGTTGACCGTTACGTTGGATCTCAATCGTTCAAGTGGTTCGAATCGATTGCGTAAAATTTGACTTTTAATTGCGATCGATTCGAGTTTCGATGGTTCGGAACTTCGACCCAGAGCCGAACGCCGCTCTTGAACGATCGAGTCGTTAATCGAGCCGAACCATTCAGAGAAATTAAACGATTACGAATAGTAGGAGTGATGTAGAGCCGTGTACTCTGCATACATACCGCGGAAGTGTTATCGTGTTCCTCGCGTTTACCGCCCTTCCCGTGCATGGATTCATCTTCTCTCTCCCTGATAACGGTCTCATATTTATGCCACGAGATAGCGAGACGCCCGGCGAGCAGCAACCTTCGTTACGGGAACGTGTCAGCTTTCGGAATTCGGACCGCTCGGAAGAGGATCGAACCATGGAGAGTGTTCTCTTTGGTAGTTAATTACCCCGCGGCCGGTGAACGATTTTTATTCAAGTTGGGGCAAATGGGGGACAGTCACCGTTGCCACTGTTTACCAGCGAACGATATTCACCACACCTACTACGCGTATTATGTAAAGAAAACTGGTCGCCCGTTACGCAATATCACGCATGCATCGCTGTCTCCTTTTACCAAAGAAAATTCCAATTATAATTACAACCAATCGCCGGGAGAGTTGTGAATTCATTAAACTTGCATCCGCCTGCGATATGCCAACGCGTACAGTCTCCGTTCAATTTTATCGAATAGCGGAGAAATTGATGATAATCCAGTTGGGTTCGAATCAACATTCAGTCTTGTACGTAGAAAACTGCTTTTCCATCTCAGTCCTGAGCCTGGTGGACATTTTTGACAAATCTCTCTAGAGTGTTTGGTTTTATTCTGAGAAGATCCTATTGGTGGATTTTGCACAAATTTTTCAGATATGAACTGATCGAGGAAGAATTTAGTGTGAAATCGAGTTGAAAAATCCTTATCTCTGTTTCTTGGTTCATTGCGGTTACTCTGAGAATCCGTATCCACAGAGTTGAAAAAAAGTTTGTACCGAATTCCCTACATAACATCAGAATTTTTCCCAACAAGGAAAAAAAATTCCAAAAAAATATCCACCAAGTGTGACGAAGATATAAAAACTGTACAGAAAATAAAATCATACGTTACTTGCATTTTCATTATATAATAAAGTTTTGACTTCTTCAAGAGACGATAATTTTACAACAATAGTCACAAGCTACAGAAACTTTACAGCGTCAAGTTGTCTTGAAGAAAAATGCTCACATATTAGATCCACGTCTGAAACAAGCTGATAAAAATCCCGAACCTTGATCCGCACAACCGCGATATTTTTGCGATTCTCCAGAACGGTGTTTTCTCTGGTATAAAAAAGATACGTCGTGACCGGATTTGTATGTCTGATAAAATAACAAACTATCTAAGCCGTACAGCGATGGCCTTAAGCGATGGACCGTGGACCTGCGCCGTGTTATTCCAACTCGAAGCGAGCGGTTAAGCTTATTCTTGAAACGGGCCGTGCCGAGCTGCGATAAGAGGAATCTCAATAGAATGTGACAGCTGATCCCGATATTGACGCGCGTTTCTGACGAGCTGGGCGATCATCGACTATCGTTGGATTCTCACAAGACCATCGAGTGCATGTGATTTGCATAATTCGAACCGCCGGCGGAATTGTGACGCGACGAATTCAGACGTGGAATAGTTTCATGGGAACCACATCGATCGTCGATACGATTTAATGCATTTATATTCACATGAGCTTTGGGGGGTACAGATGAGTAAACGGTTAAAAAAGCGGGCACATTTTGGGAATTCATATCTCGACAACCAGTTATTCAATTCGAGTAGAATTAGTTTTGATCAAAAGTATGTAGATCAAGCTTCGTCGACATACTTATAATTTATTAGAATCAATTTATAGGAACCATTTTTATTGACAATAACGCCAACCATTTTGCTAGATAGTTCGTCTCTGCCGCGATCCCAGTCAAGTAAAAGAAAGTGGTAAATTTTTTAAGCAGCTGCCAGTTTGTGGTAAAGAGAGAGTGAAAAATTTTAATTATGCCGAAGAAGATAGACGGTCCAATAAAACTGTCCCAAATGGATCCAGCCGTTTTTGAGATATCGCGGGCACCGCAAAACATGTCACCCGGCGAAATTGTTGACGCTATTGTAAATAAGAATGCTTCCTAATAACTGATTATAATAAAAGGAAATATGTAAACGAAGCTTAATCTACATATTTTTGAACAAAGCAAACCCCAATCGAATTGAATAATTGATTCTCAATTCGTTTATAACGTCCCGAAATTCGCCCACTTTGTCATTCGTCTACCCTTACATGTGTACCCTTACGCGTACTCCCTTAACCGTCAGTCGCGCTACACTAGAGTTGAAATTTTCGATCGCCAAGAAGTCCTTCAGCTCAATAACTTTTCAAGAATCACCATATCTCGTATGACTTGCAGCGAGTATCCAAAGCTCGGACCTACCTTGATACCCGATCAAACGGTCCTCCCGAAATCCCTCATGACCGTCGACCTGCACTGCTCGCTGCACCTGGTGTAGGGTAACCGGGAGTGCGCTCTTCCGCGCTGGGTGGATCACGTCGAGTTTAACCCTTCGCCAAGCACCGCCTCTCCTGGGACCATGTCGCCGTTTCTCCTGCCGCTGCTCGTCCTCGTCCTGGTCGGACCCTCGTCGCAGGATCCGTACCACAGACAACGCCAGCCACCTGGCCCTGTACATAACTTTGACAACGCTTTGCAGTCCGTTCCGCTTCGCGGGTAAGTTACTGTGAGGAGACTGGAGATCAGGACAAAGCGAATTATCTTGAAGGTTCAACCCGATGTAACTGTTTTTGCATTAAGGTTCCATTCTCGAAGTTGCACTGAGTTAAAAATTTTATTTGTTGTATTAGCTAGAAAAATTCAGTACGACAGGTATCGTTAAAAAAATGTTTTTTGCGCTATTATCGATCCTTGTTTGGTAATTGCAACGCAAAATCAGTTTGTAAGGTTTACTCTTCTTTTTTAGTTAAATAGGGCTTTAACGTCAATTTATTATTGCACAAGCATTAAATTTTCGGAACAGTTACAAGAAAATATAGTAACAGTGATTGTAATGAGAAAGAAAAGTAACTGATACTAGACTTTCTGGTAACAGCTAGAAAACTAATTTTCATTTTGTACCTAGAAATATATTTTTCGCTTGTGGTAAAAAATGAAAATAGTTAAGAACTGAGCGCTAACCGGAACTAAAAATTTCTCTTGTCAGTTGTACATGTACACTTGGTCCTGAATATTTTTATGCTATTTACAGTCATCTGAATTGCATTGAATACATATCGAGTCATTTTATATCATGTAGGTAATCACTTGAAATTACGTACGGACACCCAAAGTCACTTTGAGGTACTTTTAGTGCGTTGAAATCATTTTAAATCGGCTAAAGTTCGTGCAAACCTATTTACCTACTGTCCTCCCAAGTTACACGTAATCTGTTGAATACATATGGATTCGATGAGTCACTTCAGAATGATTTTAAATGTTTCAATTCGTGTCTAAAAGTATTGGGAATCACGATTCTAAATCTTGTAATAACCTAGTCACGCGAAGTTATCCATAACGAGAGAAGAACTGGATGTACTTTGAAGTTTTCTCAAATAATATCTTGCGATCTCAAAACAAAGTGTACTGTCCATTGTAATTTACGGTGTAAGTTACAGGCACTTATTGTTCCATGTATCGTAACAAGAATGAGAATAATCAAAAATCAGAACAGTCCCATAGGTAACCTTTGAAAAATTCACTTCGCTCTGATCTCGTTTGCATTATTACATTACGTGTATAAGTAGCACAAAATTAATTGTGTAATAAAACCGAGAGTGGGACACGGGGTGGAGTGCCAGAATAGATCGCGTCTTGTACGCGGCGAAAAATTCACGGCGCATAATCACATAATTGATAAGAACCGCCCACGACTCACACCCCAAATCGGGTGAACACTTGATCAGGTTAGCTACGGTGCGGAGCGGGCGCGGTGGGATGGATCGAAACAAGACGAGACGAGAGAGACGAGACCGGTCGTTTATGTTAGCTGCGGTTAGATGACAATGAGCCACCCGCTGCACCAACGAGGTAGCATATTCGTGGGTAAAGTTCCCCATGTAAGGGGTCTCTGATCCAACATTCCATGTCCGCAGTGTGCAAGAAAGTCTGGATATTAAGCATCGGACCGAGGAAATTGCCAGCAGATACTTTGTTCCATTTTTATGGTGGAGAGTGTACGGAGAATGACGAGTGGATTCGTAAACTGTTCCTAGTCGATAGCTGGTCCTATGGTTTCCACATTTTCCAGCTCGAAATCAACTTGCGTAAACCAAAAAGTTAAATATGGATGTTCCGAATTTTTTAAATATATTCATGGACGACTATAACAAACAGATTTAATACTCAGTTTAGGTTAGTTGGTTGGATAGGAACCTCGTAAAGGATCACATACACCTAGCTGAAGTAAAAAGACGAGATTTTTTTTGGTGCAAAAGTATCTCATGATTAAATCAATACGCACATTCACAACTATGTTCACAATTAACTATAATCACGATAAATTCTGTAACGTTTGTGCAAAAGTAATTAATATTGAGAGTGTGGCTGCAAACGACATAATGGGATTACTTAAAGTGAGGATAAAGTTGTTCGAAATCACGCGAAGGTCATACGAAGTCACGTAAGCACTTGAAACCAGTGGAATAATGAATAAATAGTGTTAGTCGACATTAAAGGTTTGTCGAAGCAGTCACGGCGTGTTTTTCCTAATCATCCGATGTTTCGACCCGCGTTAAAAAGACCCCTAAATCCATAAATGTTCGGTCTGATGATGTAGTGTTCATTACATCGTTAATGGGGCTCAACGGTGCTTGAACTTTGATCTTAAAGATTGACGGATAAACTTGAGTCTATTTTGTAACCGTAAACAAAAATCTAAGACCGATAGAAGGAATCGAAAAAACCGTTCGATATTCGACCCACTTCTCGAGATGTTTCCAGTGTTTTCCCAAATCACTAAATCATTCCTCCTCGCGTCGTTTATGCGTAGGTACTGTATCCGGTCTTCAAATAGGCGTTTGAGTAAGTAATAAGCGTCGTTGGCCGTCACCCACTCAGCGTACAACTGTCTTATGTCCGCGGGTATCTTGTACGAGTTTACATTAAAACGAGTCAAACACGCCCTCGCCTCGCATATCAGAGGCAGCATTATGCAAAAGTATTTGTACGCACACGCATGATACGGTTGTAATTGTGGTCGGTCGAGCAAACTGCTTTACGACCCACAGAACCGAACCACGGCGGCACGGCTATTCACGCGTATTACACAATAATTGATGAATTTAGATTTATGACATCATTACCCAGTTGTAAATATTCGCGCGGTATTCTGATCGACGTAAATCATGATCGCCGTATATATAAACACCACATTTTGCTGCAGTCGGTCTTTCAGCCAAGTATCCTATGGCGACGATCCCCCGAGCTTGACGAACGACTTTTCTCATCCGCCGCAAGTAACTGTTGGAAGGTCGTCACAGGCGCCAAGACACAATGCATAATCGTCAATATTATCAGAGTTAACAAATAAATTGACGTTGCGCAATCCAACCGAGTAACTGTCTGCAGCTCTCCTGATGCAGGTAATTATACCGGGTATACGCCTAGGCAGTTTGCAATTTCCGCAGTTCGCAGCTTGCGGACCGCGGGCGGATTCGTCAAAGACCTTGTCGATTGCGCAAATTACGTTGATATCCTTCAATTCGATGCACGTCTGCATCGCGCACGCTAGACGAGACATTATAATGAATTGCTTTGATCGTGCGTAGGAATGAAAGCACTGCTTCAGCATTTCGGACTATTTTGTCGTCCCATGAAGTCTGTCGCAAACAAATAGGCATAGAGCCTTGACATTTGACTGAGGCGCGATAAAAAAGCTTGCAGGCTTCGCTGGAAAAACTTGCGATATCGTGTGAACCAGCTCACTTAGTTAGTTAGTTGACGTCCTCGAGTCGCAAAAACATGATTTCGAAATGTTTTTTATTGAATCATAAAGAGCCGCTCTACCTAATAATCATGTCAGTTAATCGTGACAAACCTCAGTTTTACGAGCCGTTACAATTTGCGAAAGCTTTTAACTAACAAGGAGAATATCGGACCTCCGGATCATAGATGCCGCTGTATCTACTAGGAATGTTTCTTTGGCCCGAAATGTAGAGCCTCACTTGTGTAGTTACATCTTTTGGGCCTTCCTTCACTCGTTTTACAGTGCGTGAAGTTTTTAAAAATTTACATGGTTCTGAAATAATAATGTATCCTCTTGAACTTGAATCTATGAGAACCTCTCGTCTAAAATTCAAAACGGGGCAATCAAAATTAATATTTCAGGTAAAAACAAAAGTAAACACAGGTTTCGTTTATTAGGGCATTTTCCACTCATGAAACTTCTGACGTAATCAATTTTAATCGGAGTCAAGAACGGCCCAGTGAAAGAAACTTTACAACAGAAGCTCCATATTTTGAAGCAAAATAACATCCATAAAAGTTTCCACAGAATCCGTGATCCGAAGGCCTGATGCTTTGCTTCTATGATGTGAACCATAATGTGAAGATTATGACTGTCCATGAATGATATCTTCTTATACGCGAATACACAGAACTGACAGCTAGTGGACTCACTAAATTTTGGTCAACGTTCTGGCGTTGTGATTAATTTTTTTCGTCAAATATTTACACGGGTCAAGATGACGGAGATAAGTTGAAGAACTGCTTGTCATATGACTAACGAATCTAAAATTAGCGAAGTATCACGAAATTCCAATTTGGCATTTGGTGTTGTATGTTTCAAAAATGCCACTGTCAAGATTTGTAATTGGATGCTGGATTTCACGTCAGAAATTCGTACAATAAATTTCGTAATGATGAAATTGGATCAAATTTCAAAACTGACCGTGCATTATTGCTCGTATTCCGACATCATCAACGTCCCTCCAGGTTAATTGAAACAACAGAAAAGCTGATGTATACGTGAAATGGCAATGAATTCAGCATGTCGATGTCGGCTTCTTCCAAAGTCTGCCGAAATGATTATACGCAGCTACAGATATAATGTACTTTGGCGGCGTGTGAGGTCTGGCCGATGATTTAGCCGGTGTCGGAACCAAGGGCAACGGTGCAAGCTTCAAAAGCCGAAGTTCTTTTACCGGCATGATAGCGTGTCGAGTGTACGCTGGCACACGCAGTCCGAGTACAATGTCTGCGTTCCATTAAACGCGTACAGGAATGCGTTCTTATGAGAGGTGTACCTGCAGGCGAGTTGCGGATGCCCGTTAAATTCAACCCTGACGGTGGTGGTGGTAGCATTTTCACGGGTCTTTTACGACCACGCGAAGCTAAATGAGGCGACGTGCCATTCGCGTAAATATACGAAGCAGCTTACCGAGAGAAGCCGCTCGGGGGTTTTTCATCCTCATGTAAGCTGTTCACCTATACAAGCGACTCCCCACTTGCCAGATGTCGCTTTTCAGCCCTTCGTCAAATGCCTTCATTTCACAGTCTACTGTCTCCAAATCTTTATCCTCTGTTCGCGAACGCGTAACTCAGATTCTCAACGACTACCCGCACACATCAAACCCTCCCCCAATCAGCTCGGTTAATCGTAGACTGACAGATTTTGATTTCAATTCAACCGTTCTGTTGGAAAAACTCTCACCTCAAATCCACGTGCACTAGTGAGCTGAACGCTATTGACATCAAGTGAACACCACAGCAGATGAGCATTTCAACTCATTTTATGCCAACGCGAAGTCTTGTCATATCGTTTACAAATATCGGTTGAAGTCGCTTCGAACCCTACGTAGCCACTTGCGATTGTATCGCATGATGAGGGGACATTCCATGTCTGCAAAGTTAGTCGAAATCATTTGCGGTCTTGTTACTTAAAATTTCGTGAACTTAGTTGAATTTTTACCAAATAAAGCTGAAATTCTGGATGTTTTGTTACCCGAGACGTGTTTTGAAGTCCTATGAACAGAGTCGATGGGATAAGACTGCATTGGATGTCTCGCAAACTCTTACAACAAAGTCGCCTGAAAATAATTTCGATTTTTGTAGTTACGTGAAATTGCTTGAAGTACTTCGAGGCTTATGTGGATTAGTCTTAAGACTAATCGAATACTGGGGAGTTTAGTGAAGATATTTAAAATGTAATGATTTCTACTTGAAGGTTACGTGCAGAGTGTATCTGACAAATTGTCGTGCCGAGTCCAGTGGAATCAAGCAAATTTCTTTGAATTGTAAAATTGTTACTCGGAATTACAGTCACGAAATTAAGTTTACCATCATGCATCGCGGGGTCAACCCTCACTGCTGTAAATACATCAATATAACGAATCCTTGAGCGAGACGTAACAGAGGGCAGAATAAGAGGGTTACATAAACGACCTAGTTTCTGCATAATTGGGATGTGAATAAATTCTTTAGCTTCAATTGAGTGCGAGCGACATACTGATATTAGCAATGAGCATAAATCTAGGAAACTCTCTGCAGGCCGTTATTATCGTCGTCCTAACCACGCTCTCAGACAGAATTGCCTGGATACACGATTAAAACTAACACGTGGCTATGATCATCGTGCAATTGACCGTTGCATCAAATTCACTTTCGATTTCACTTCAACCATTTATTGGTCTTCGGAACAAATCGTCAGTTGGGAAACACTCTGACGCCGAGTTTATAGCTTCTTAAGTGTCCTTACCCATTCAAGTGATGTTCCGGCTGCATTCGAAGGGTTCGACGTTCGTAACGCTGACGCGTTTCCTGCTCTTTTTTATGGAAATTTTTTTGTTACACGTATCTACCACGTTCGTGAACAGTTAAATTACGCAAGAAAAGAGAAATTAAGCAATGATAGTTTGAAGTAAAAACACATTGCCGAAAGAAATGAAATCGTGATACATCCTTTTCCAAACGATGCAGTATCTTGAATTACTTCTGCCTCTCATTCTTTACTTGATTATGCTATAACGAAAGCACGATTAAACTGTTCCTTGGTAAGGTTTTCGATCGAATAGTAGAAAAAACTGAAACATGGAAGCGTGAAGCGTAATTTTGTAATTTCAACGCACTCGCATAACAGCATCATCTTGACAAGTGTGCTACGTAACAGAAACGGTTGTTTTCCTTGCGCCTTAGAACCGCAATTGATGCAAAATCGCGTCTATCTATCTATCTAATTAAGAATATCATGTACGCGAGAAGTTGAAATAGACGAGGTAAGTAAGTTTGCAGAAGCGAGTTGCGAGTCACAAAACTACATTGCATTCTTTATACATCCATGCGAATGCTGACTGGCAAAGTTCAACGTTAGTGGGACACGCGTTATCTGGACGACGTAACGTGTCGACGAAGCTCGTTAAGAACACACGACAGTTATTGCGAGCAATTACTTTTCCAATAATCATCACACCTACGCGGACGAATGGTGGATGCAGATAGCGTCAGCCGTATACAGGACGATTAATCGGTTCGCGGCTATATCGCGAGAAGGAACATCAATTGCCACTAGAGAGTCCCGATGGTTCACCATAACAGGGCTTGGGTCACAATTCGACTCGGTTAGTCAAAGCTCTCTGTGTAAACGAGAGATAAAATCACGCCAAGCCACCGCCACGTGCGCGGCGTAAAACGCATTCCGGTTTTCTCGTCCGCGTGCAAGCACCACGGGGCACCATAACCACGGTCAAATTATCCACGGCATTGCAATTGCGCCGCAGTGCGGTAAAGAATGAATTAAGGAAATTTCGAAGTTGGACAAATCGCCGAAGAGCCGTCCTCCTCCCGCGCACACACCTTTGACTTCCGTTCAAAAGTTAAGGTGCTCACAATCAACCGCGAAGGGAACATGTTTCGAATAATGCATCGGCGACGAAAATTCTTGCGTAAACGCGCACCGTGTATACATTTAGCAGGCATAATTAGTCGACACCGCGTTGCCGTTCATTATGGATTTGAACGGTATAATGTGGAAGAAACTTCCACTGTGCAGTATTAATACTTTTGATGTTCATACTTGATAACACTTGCCCAAGTGAAGATCCGTTACGTACTCGAGAGCCGCCTTTCGGAATACGCGGCGCCGCCTCAACAGCCCTTAGCATAACCGTAATTCATAATTGGTTTTAATTTCTATTTGTAATTATTCAGGTGGATCCTATCGTATTTTGAGATTTTAAACACTGGTAAGCGTAACGTTGAACTTCAGCTTCAGCCAACGTTTCAACGGGTTCATTGCCAGCTTTAACACACCGATTGTATTTAGAATTTGTAAATATCGATAAGCGATGTTGGGAAATTTATTTGATTTCTCTGTTTTCTTATTTTAATCAACTCCAAAAGCTGAAGATTTGGCAATCGATTTGAGGCATCATTCTAACCGTCCATCTACACAATCGTATGTAATTTATCCGTGCAATGCTAGATGTAGTTACGCACATCTGCTCAATAACCTCTTTGTGCTAGGATGATTAAATAGTTGAGGCGCCTAGGAATTGCGGCGAGACGAGTGATACATCTGCTTGCAAGAAGGTCGCTCACTCCGCGGCGTCCTCTCTTCAACTCTCTCCTTCCCTATCTCTCTTATTTTCTCTTTCTGATCCACTCCACGACGTGCCTTTTTTTATTCAACACTTTTCATGCCACTCCAAGTGATCGCTTTACGTCAGCCCTCAGCCACAGTTTAACCCAGTTACACGCTCAATAATTGCCGTGAATAATTTTCCAATTGATTCTCTGGGTTCTGGGACGCTCACCGTGCGTTTGGTACTGCGCCCTGCGTTTGTCCAGATTTCTCGGTGATAGGAAAAACCGCTCTCCATCCGACTTTGCTGGGTTCGTTATTCAGCACCTTACGTTAACAACGTTCTTCGTCCGAGATTAGTTTTACACTCTGTGGAACGCGGCGTTATTTGGCAGTAACTCGGTGCATTCATTTCGCAGGAACAACTACGGCTAATCAGCAAATTGCAAATCGGTTGATATTTGATTGTATCTGGCAATTATTACACCGAGTTTATTATTTTGATTGAAACTCTGATTTTATTTATGCGGTAGTTTTAATTATTCTTTTCCACTATCTTGAACGCTAACTTGTTCAACGCTTCCACGTTCTTCGGAAATCTCAGTAATGTTTCTGAAAATATTTTTGTTCAAGCTTCGGTACTCACGGTGACGTTTGAAAAAAAAAACGACAGCTAGAGATTTTCGGAAATCAAAATCATTATTGTAATCTTGAATAACTAATATAGCTTATGTAGGAAATATATTGCTTGTCCTATTATTTCCTATTATAAATCCGTACGATTTAGCTGGTGCTATACTGTTAGAAGTTTTTTTATTAAAATTAATACAAAAGTGTAGGAAGTAAATTCACGATACATTTGTTTAGTCATATTACAAAGTAAATTTTTGAATCCAATGTACCGTGTAGTAATATGGCTGTACATTTGTATATAAATATTACTGAATATGGTAAATTAAATTTGCTGTACGGGCTTAGTATTTTTTTTAAATGTATCACTCAAGTTGCATGTGTTTTTTTTTTTATTCGAAAGAGTTGTACATCGCCATTCCATAGTTTAGCCCAATTAATAATAATGCCGCTTGATGATTAAAACGCATTGTGAACCTAATTGATTCGCATCGCTCGATTCGCTAGCCGCGCATTCTTTTGTGCGAAACGCTCGCACGCATGGGAAACCAATGGTTCATAACTTGTGTCGATTTCATAGAAATTCTCGTTCGTTTATTTCTTAAATTCATGTATCATCGAGCATTGAAGACATAATTATTAAGGCGATTCGCTGAACGAAGTTACGAATTCAAATCAAGATTATAAGAATATTTCTCTATGATTTGTGACAGGAAAATGATGACTAAAATAATTATTTCAGTAGAAATGACACGTAGAACGATGGAGTTCTCGGTTCTATTCTTGCATCGTGGTTTTAAAATAAAACTGTTGCGACTAAAAATGATGTGTGTCGATCTTCAATTTCGCGTACATCGTATTTTTAGTTCGACTGCAATTCAAATTGAAATTCTCATTGTATTTTCAATACACCGTTCACACTAAGTGAGTTAATATACACATATTGTGATCACCAGTGAAAAAAATGTATTTTTACGTTGCGGGTTCGAAAAATTCTTAAATGAGTTTTCGATTACCGATTACGAATGAATTTACAAATCTGTAAAGTAATTTAAACGAAAATACTTATGTGCACAATTGACATCAGTAATAAAATCGTGTAGAAATGATGAGTTCTTCTTGATCGTGTGATTTGAAAACCGAATACGGTCGGAACTCGAGCAATTTTTGTACATTTTCATCGAACACTGGATTTCCCAACCAGCTCACGCAATGCAAACTATCCAAAAAAAGCGGAAATCTGGTTCTCGGCGAATCTAGAAGAACTTGAAGCGACCGGCATTCCTTGAAGAAAGAAGAGCGGTGATATGGCAATGACCATTTTCACAAAAATTTTCTACCTAAAAGTGCTACCCGATCGACGGCGTATAATCGTAGAGCTTGCGTGACTCTGGCTGATTGCGAGTAGGACACGCGGGAACGAGGTGACACCTTAATCGTTATGAATTACGGCGGGAAGTTGATTTACCAAGTGGCCACGAAAGGATGTTGACACTGTTGGTGCAGACGGAGAGTAGCAGCCTATCAACACCCGGGCGAATGTGAGGAAATGTTTTTTGTTGGCTCGGGTAACACCTGCCGTCGCTTCTCATCTGGTTGAGAAATTTTTCATCAACATATACGGTTTAACGCGCATGCGCTAAAATTCGAGAGCAATAGCGGTTGTTTTTTCAGGGCGACCAACGTTTTTGAGGTTACGTACATCGGCGACGACCTGTCATCTGTATTTATGAACGTTGGTCCCCCTGAGAAAACAACTGCTCTTGCTCTCGAATCTTAGCGCATGCGTACTGAACCATTCTAGTCGTTAGCAATTCACTATTCATGTTTCACTTAAGAACCAATTCACTAAAGTATATTTATTCTCTAATTTCTCGGATAGGGGGTAAACCGAATGACGGGCAATTAACTTTAATGCGCTCTTCGTCGTCAATCTTTTCAAGAATGCCTGACGATTCTTTGTCTGGCTGTGCCTGATCCGATCTGGATTGTCAACATAATATAATCCAAACGATGAATTCCTCGTTTTAGCTCTCCCTTTGTACCGCCAAGTTGTTAAGGTATATTCTAATGCGGATTACAACAGGACCCGACTCTAATTACACTTACTCTCTCTTGCTTTAATCCTTTAACGGTTAGCCAAATTCTTATAAGTACCAAACACCTCCCCCCATCTTGCCCAGGGGATTAGAGATACCTGGGTTTTGTCAACTGTTAGTTTTACACGGTCATAAAATGTCCTTCGCGTGAAAATTATCAAACCTTCAACCCTCGTTCGATGAACCGGATACCGTTAACACTGACAGTGAGAGAAATATTTCCTTTACCTGCCAGATGGATTTCAACGCACAATAATCACTTTGGTTCAAATTGTACATTCTTGTCAACAGTTTCAAACATATTACCTACAAGTTTGGTTCACTATCACTAAAAATGCAAATTATCATTCATATCACTGCTTTCTTTATTAAACCTCCGTAAAGAACATACGATTAGCTTTTTAGCTTTCGATAACAAAGCTTGATATTTTCCTTGAAGGTTAATCTGGTTTTCAAGTTCCAAAGCAACAGTGATCCATGGCTGAACACGAGCTGTTGGTACTAGCGGTGTGATTGATGCTTTGATAGAAAAAAGGGGTTCCACATTCGTCACACTGCTTCTACACGTACACGTGACTTAAGACGCGTTGTGTATACGTATGTATACGTTCGTAGCTATCTTCAACTATGATCCCATGTACGCAGCCGTAATCCACTCGACGAGAAAGGAATGCCCGAGCATGCTTCTCCAGTAATTAGCCATTTCACGGAGCGTTTGGCTAAGTGGCAGGCGAAGATCAAAAGCTCCTGTGACACGTGTAAAACGCGACAGCCGTGGTCAACCATCGTTAATATTCACTTAGCAGTGGAGCAGCTACCATGAATCTCTGATTATCACATTCCAGCCTCTAATCCGTCAGGCTTGTGCTCTATTTGAGACTTGGTCTCGCTTGATCCGGTCAACCGGCAATTAATACAGATTTGAAAAGCCGCATTGTACATCATCATATTCGGTGCAGCTTGACTGCTCACGAGTACTTTTCCCTTGTCACGGGAGGTGCAACCCGTTGGGTTAAAATACAAATCCACTTATCGCGCGTCACGCCTCGTTGCTGATCGTTATTAAAACTCGATAACGGATCTCATCCGTACGTCCGATTCGCACCTTGGTGAATCACCGACAAACCAAGGATGTCTGCTTCTAGGTGTGTGGTCAACGCCTGGGTATCTCTTGATTCTGAAAGAGAGTGAAGGAGGGCACGGTATGACCTGGAAATTGCACCATATCCATATAACGGAATTGCGGTTTATACAGAGATCAGCATCGGTTCATCCCGTTGCTGCATTCTATTCTGACATGTATTCAAGTTGCTCCTCTGAGCATAAAGGAAATCATGAGACCAAGTCCTATGCGTAGGTACTACGAAACTACAACATGATCTTGAGGTCTAAGAGAATTTTTTCGCCGAATGAATGACGTATAATTCCAATACTTCAAAAACCATCAACGGAATTTCGAAGCAAAAACATAATTTCAAAGTTATGTGAAAAATGCTTTTTTTTCTGTAATGTGTTACGGTGTACTTATTAATTATCATTTCAATACCTGTTACAATTTGGTTATAATTACACATATACATAGTGCGTTTTGTGATTCGATTGGTTACTTGTATGGCGTTTTTTATTGCAGATAGTGAGACACTTCTCAATCTTCGAAACCTAGTCATTACTTCGATCGTATTTAAATTCGGGAGTGTTTGCCAAGTCAGATCTTCAATATATTACAGCGAGTTCAAAATAACACGACTATTCGTATTAGCTAATTGAACTTTGCGAATGTATCGACAATATAAAGTTTCATCAAAGAATTTCAGGAGCCACAAAAT
Source organism: Neodiprion pinetum (assembly GCF_021155775.2). Taxonomy (NCBI): domain Eukaryota; kingdom Metazoa; phylum Arthropoda; class Insecta; order Hymenoptera; family Diprionidae; genus Neodiprion; species Neodiprion pinetum. The sequence goes on from NC_060234.1 coordinate 20,607,915, forward strand.
TATAGTGCAAAGAAAACATCAGTAGAAACAGACTTAGAAAAACTGCAATTAATGCAGTGAAGTTAGTATAACTTGATTGAAACAATTTTCCTATACAAGTGTACTGTAAAAAATTTTTAAATCGTGAATTTCAAACGATAAAAACTCTATGATTAACAAATTGCGAGAGATCACATTATATTTAGAACGACATACATTTCAGCGTTGAAAAGATTGTAAAATTTGGCACTATTGTTTAAAATTTGAGTGGAAATGTTTTTTTAAAGCAGCTTACCCTTAACGAACTATTGTTTCATTATTTGTCCAACCAAGCGATATATAGTAGACTGCTGGTAAATTTCAAAAGTGAAATATTACAACTTGTTCAATTTTCTGCCAGCATAGTACCAACCTTCGAGCAGCGTTCTTGCACGGCGAATGAATGTTCCCGATCAACGATTCGGGCCCAAAGCAGCGAGCTAAGAGCGTATCATTACAGACGCGGGTGTTGAAATTACAACCCACATCCGTCTATCGGTACCGCGATCTTTGCGGTTGGGCCCTCAGGGCCCCGATTATCCGCGAACCTGACGACCAAATTTCTGACAAATCGAGCGGGTGTTTTTATTTTGGCGGGTGCGTTTCAGCCTCGGTTCAGCGTCCGAATATCCCCGAGGTATTTAGGACCGGGGTAAAAGCTGTGAGAACCTGACCAATCGAGCGCCATGTAGCCTCATATAATGAAATGTCGCGATAGGGCCGGGAATTTAAATCTATTAAGTTATCGGGCCGCAGTCGAGTGGGGCGGGAGCAATGCGGTACTACGCTTATGTGCCCAATGAGTCTCGGCCACCGCACAGCTGAAGATGCCGGTTCCTCCGCAGCGTCGAGCTCACCGAAGTCGAGAACGACTCGAGGTGCAGTCAACGTCCGATACGGGAACGCGTCGCATGACTCTCTACCTATTTCTTTCTCTCTCTCTCTCTCTCTCTCTCTCGCTCTCTGACACGCTTTTTCGGCACTCTCATAGTCACGAATTATCGCTGGAGAGTAATTGCTGTTGATGAAAAGGAAGGAGGGGCAGGAGCCTAAGAGAGAATTCAAACATGGTCCTTACTGAGGATCGATGAGAAGTTGTCCCATGAATTGCAATCGCCTGTGATAAAGAGAAATGACATGTGAAATTTTTAATTGTGGGAATGGGGGAGGTTGGGGAAAGTTATGCTTTATCCTGGATAATTTTGAGGTGACACGTACGAAGTAGTCGTCGTCTATGATCGTTTCACGTTGAAATTATTATCCCCAAACTTACTGAAGAAGTCAGTGGGTCAATTGACTGAATATTCAAGTTCTCGAAAACTTGTTTCGGATCCGCATTGACCATCGGCAGGTAGCGATGTCGGTGAATGATCAGTTTGGAGAAGATAATTATCCCGGTAAATGAACCAAAGAACTCTGTAGCAAGTGTCACATGTATGTACCTATACAATGAATATTCATCCATTTATGAGTATTTGATTGCCGGAGCTTTTTTTTCTTATCAAATAAACATAAATAAAATGTATTTGAGATATTTTCAAGTCTGATAGATGGTTTAGTTGACGCCAAGGGAAATTGGAGCGGGGGATCGGAGTGCTCCGCAAGTACAATAGCGCGCGATCAGTGTTGATACTTTTGCGGTTGGCAGATGTTCGAAATGTTAGTCGCAATGACGGTAGCTTAGCATGGCTTTACTTATTTTTTATTAACTTGTAAATCAAGATATTTATCAATATTAAAATTTTTTTGTTGTTTAAATATGGAAATGGCTTCTAAATAAATTAAATCGCGAGGATCAGGAAGCTCAGATCGAAAAAAAAAAAGCCTCGACAAATTATTAATAAAAATGTGCGATAACGGAAGATAATTCAGAAGACCCTTGAAAAAAAAGAGACTATTTTAAGGGTGAAAAATTGGTATTATAACTCATCAATCGCCAATCGTCTGGTTAACATATTTTCCGTACAAAAGATAAGAAATTAACAAGAATGCCGTCAATTCTACGTAAAAATTCTATTTTTCTATAGGAGCATACTATACGGACATAGTGCATAGATCATCCCTTTGGTATCGGAGACCGGGATTCCCGTTTCGTCACCGACCCAGTTACGTTATCGCGTTCATGGCTACACGTAAAAAGGAAAAAAAATGTCAGGACCGAAACGAAATCGACACCGCGCGCAGAAGCAACTCGAGTATAATAAAACGTAAATATATACGTGTAGGCGTAATACGGGAGAGCTATTAGCGTGATGGGAGATTGTCATGGCAAGCAATTAGCCAGCATTGGCGCCGTTGTGGGTAAGCTGGTAATTTAGCCGCGGGCTTCTGCGGGGGAAACGGACATCAGACGGTTCACCCAGTCAAGGATAATTGCCGCGAAGCAGCTCCAAAGTTGGACTTAGCGGATTAGAGCCTAGCCTCAATGGAGACAGACTAGACGCCACTCTTGGTGCCGAGCTCAGCTGTCCGCACAGTTTTCCAAATCGTTTTCGAGTTACGGCAGGACGGTGAATCCTGAAAAGTCATAAACACGCGTCTCCTGCACACCGCCGCACACTTGCGTTCTGCAAGTGTGTGTGTGTGTGTGTGTGTGTGTGTGTGTTGGTATTCGTGTAATGTTCCCATATGTGGACACAACGCGATGCACGTAAATACTTGAAAAATCACCGCCGACGCCGCGGAAGGGTAGCCGAGTAATTCCCATTGTTTGCCAGAGATTTCCTAATCACACTGCACACGTGGGACGTCTATCAGTTTACAAATATGTACCTTATACTCGCGTGATATTATAATACTTGTTCGCGCGTCGACTATTATAATATGTACTCGCCCTAGGCGAACGTATGAGAGGAGGTGTAACAAACACGGTTTTGTTTTTTCTCTTCAACTTCGTCATCATCGCCGTCTTCTTCTTCTTATTCTTCTTCTTCTACTTCTTCTTCGTGGTATTGTCATTATTATTGTTATGATTATTTCTCACGCGGATCGACGAGTCGCTCTTGACTTTTACCTAATGCGAGGAACTCGAGTTCAACTCAAAAGCTTCGACCATCAATATTCGGACAACGCTTTCACCGAGCGTGAGACCAGTGTTTGGTGTTATAAAATTTTTTAACTAGACATTGTGATTGTGATGGTTCTTTTCCACCTTTTTTGAATCAATTATTTTTCTATTGTACTCCCAGACTACGGTCCTACAAGGATGTTTGGACAATGTGGTTTTCTAAACGTTTCTTAAGTTACGATTTTTCTCGGATATACTTGTTATCAAATTTCGATAGACATCGTATAATAGCATACAAACAAAAAAGGCGATGGATAAATTGTGTGATCAGTAAATATTTTGTTACCGTCATTGATTTACGAAATATAGAAATAAGATAAATTTTGACGGAAGGAGGGTTTGAAAAAACCAGGCCTATCAAACGTTGTTTGAACTGATGTCCAGGCCTCGATCTGAACACGTATTGAATCCGATTAACTAGAATAAGATTCGGCGACATCTGCGTATGGGGAGTTCCATGCCACCCCTCTCGATTTTTTTCATGTTTTTTCATGATATTCAGTAGACTGAAAGAATTGCTCGTGATTTTTTTCAAATTTTTATTTCAATTCATTTTCGATTTACATATTTTTGAAAATTTTCAATTCCTGACGATCGTCAAATGGTTTAAGACCTATATTTCTGGATCTGTCAGTCGGATTACAAAATATAAATCGGTATATGAAATTAATCGGAAAGAACTGTACTTTTCAAATAAAGCATCTCGGGAGAATTGTGCCTCGTCTTGCATAGTGAATTCTTCGATTAAATATGTAAAATTGATGTTTCGCAAAGTATGACTTGATTCATAACTTGCAAAAAATCTCAAAAATACTTCGAGAACAAACAAACACTTTAAGTTATGGCCGATCGTGGCCTTCTCTTTCCATCTAAACTTTTTAGGCATAATTATCGTGACATATTTTTTTTGAAAAGTACATTTCTTTCCGATTAATTACATGGACTGATATATAGATCCAGAAATATCGGCGTTTAAACTTTTGACGATCGTCAGGAATTGAAAATGTTCAAAAATATTTAAATCGAAAATGAATTGAGATAAAAATTTGAAAAAAATCACGAGCACTTTTTTCAGTAAACCGAATATCACGAAAAATATGAAAAAAATCAAGATTAATTCATAAGTTGTTAAAAAACCCATATTTTAAGAAGTGTATACTTACAATGGCATATACCCATAACGCTTTAAAAACATTCTCATGTAACTATCGAAATGATTCGCCATGAACACGCTTTTTCATCCGTAGCAATTATTTAATACAAGTGAATGTTTTCATTGAGTTTACCGCATAGATAGGCATGCACAGATTCAGGTTTTCGCGCACCTTGCAAGGAACACAAAAGATGCGTGATGCATTTATCGCTAGTTCCATATTGCGTGGCTGATACCTGCAAGTTTTTAATCAATCTCAGCATCCCGTGGTGTGAATTAAAGGGAAAGAACTAACGTAATGAATTTCCCTGTAGCTGCAAAATGAATGGTAAACCTTTAGCAATCACTCGACTGCAGTGTCGCTAATGGCCGATTGCTTCGAACACGTAGGTATGTGCTAACACGTACTTGATACGTACGTAAGTCGGTTTGTAAGTGCACAGAGAAGAACCTGCAGCTTCGAGATGGTTGATAAATAGTCGAAAGCTAGAAGAATAATTTAAGGGCAGGTCAACGTTAAGGAGTACGAGGTCCCTGCACAAGTATTATACACATGTAATGGCTTCTTACGATACGTGTAATGTATATAGATACTATAGCGTATAAACGAAGAAATAAAATGAAATAGAAAAGCCTGAGAGAAGAAGTAAAGCAAAATAAAATGAACAAAAGAAAACAAAGAAAGAAAAATCGATAGATAATCGACTAGGTGGTATGATAAATCCTCTTTGCGGCTTTCTTATTTTATTATATAGTCAGTCACGCCAACATCCGTCGACGATCAAGGAACGAAGGAAGGATCGAACCCGTCGTCGTTAGCGTGCTCCGAGTTAATTTCACCACGTAGGCGCCGATAATCATACCATATATGAGTAGAGATGTGACGCATACGTATTACCAGGCCATGTATACGCCACTGGTTGTTAGGGTGTTCTCTATTTGGCGTTACATCTTGTTAAGACCTTCCTTTAAATTCAACGTAGAAGCTGCAGCTTCAGCTTCCACCTAGGAACAGGTGATCGCCCAAGCCGCCGCTCGATTCATGGGTACAAGATGTTATGTCGTGTCGCGAAAACAGAACGATTGAAATTTCGACAGATTATACCAAATTTTTATTTTAAAAATACGAGTTGTCCATATCGATTTACACTCATTTCGCATACGCATTTCTTTGTTGTACAAAAATCTACCCTTTTCTGCAATTTTTCTTATGATTTTGCTCGAGATGATTTATAAATCTGCTATTCTTCCATAATTATCCATCGTATACAAATTTCGCTGGCTTAATAGACGAGTTCTTTAATTTATTCGACGAGAAACTCGTTTCTAACAAATTTCGTTTGCATTCTTTGCTCCTTTCTGTGAAAACGTTTGAAATTCATGTTTTCAATGGACAATCTCGTTTTCCCTCGTAATATTCCGATTTCCCGTTAATCTCTCTAATTTTTTACATAATAATGTGCTTTTATTCGTGTTAAATCAGTAACGTAAAGTGTCCGAACAGTAACCGAAACTGTTTGCTTTCCACTTGCATTGATTGCATTCGGTGATGACCATAATAATTGTAAATGTAAAACTTTACAAAAACGTCAAAAAAGGGGAACGTATAACGACGATCTAGAAGTGCATAGAAATCATAAAGTTTTCTCCGGAAAAATACCGTTGACTTATCAAGCACTGGTTCAGAAATTTACGAAGCATTTCCATAACGAACGCAGCATCTCAACTCACAGGATTCTATAGAAATTATATTTAGCCAGCAAAATCTGCAGTTGAAATTTTCACCAGCTTGTAATTCCATGGTGACGTGTATAACTTGAACAACCCCGTCATCTGCAGGGTTTACCCATAAACGACAATGCATTTGACCACCTCATCCGTTTAACAATACAGTATGTTATTCCATACGCTGGAACATCTCCAAAGTTTTCATCATGCGATCGACCACCCGTGGCTCACCCAAAAATTCTCATCGCTTAGGCACACGAGTGTATTCAGATAAATTTTACATACATGTATGTGTATTTTTATTTACTCTCCTATGTACTTCGTTGCAGATGGAACTCTGTACTTGTTGCCAGAGACCGAGTCGAAACTCCATTCTGAAGTGTAAAGTGCACTTTGAGAATTCTTTCGTACTCACACGAATTGGTCGCTAGTCCCTCCCTCTCTCTCTCTCTCTCTCTCTTCCTCTTTTTCTCTCTGTGCCCTTTCTCTCTTTCTCTCTCTCCCTAGCTTTGACTGTCTCGCGCGAACGATGGTCTCAAATTGAAAGCCACTCGATCGAAGAGTGTTGAGAATCGAGGTTCAAATACGTGTTTTGACTTCTAATTTGTACAGTTCGTTCATGTTGAGCTTTAATTTTCATCTATATATTCGGCGAAGGTGTAGCGTTAAAGCTTTTGTCTCACGCCTTCGTAACTCTTCCTGAAGCACAGGCGAAAAAAAAATTTTCCGCCGGTGTGACTGAAAGATTTTGTAATATTGGAAATCAACGACACAATTGCCTCCTGGTACTTGTAATATCCGAGTAAGAGATTGCATGAAATTTGTCGATGTACGTCCTGGCTATGAATTCGTTTGAATAATATGGCATCTGAATTATGGTTATTGAAACACAATCCTGTTATCAAAAGTTCCACCTTACCCAAACTCTCACATCTTAGCAGCGGATAAGAATTTTTAGTTGGTAATACAGTACATTTTACATCTGATAAACTTTGCCTCTCGTTTGTGCAAAAATTTCAAAACGATAATCAGAAGCTGGTACAACCATGAATCGCTTATCGCAGTTTCCGTGTTTAATTTCTGTTATCTACTTTTATCTGCCATGAGAGAAGGTAGCGACAAGTCGCATACGAAATAGAGCAGGTTCCAAAAATAGTTTCTAATAAAAAATTTCAGTTAAATTGTTAGATAACGGAATGCTTTACGTAATGAATTGTCTTCCCCGTTATTAACGGCCGTGGCACATAGCAGGAAAAGGAGTCTTCATCGTCATCAAGACTTATACTTACTCTTATTTTTAGCGTAATTTAAAGTGTGCACTTTCTTCACAATCAGTCAATTTCAAGTTCACTAAATGCGTCGCTATAATTTAGATCAAATTCCTCGATATTTCTAGTGTTCAATTCATACATTATGGTTGAAGTCGAAAGGCATTCGAAAGGGCAAAAACTTCAATATTCAACTAGCACAAATAGTTTTCGAGATATCTTGAGAATTTTAAAGACCTGCGTTCCTCGCATCTGGACAATTTCAAGAGGACACTGTGCCTTATGGCTTGAAGCCACACCGGAACATATGAATTGGTATAAGAAAATAAAACTTGAACCCCCAATAAATGATCGTGAATAGCGAGGCATGTCGGTCCTCAGAGATTGAATGGACAGAAGCTAACTATGGAAGCGTGGCCATGAGTAAAGTGAATGAAATTTTCCGCCCCTAAAAATATGATCGACCCGCGAAATTTGAAGAATCGAGAGATAACGCTGGGAAATAGCCGAGAAAGATCGGTACCAGCAGTATCGGAAAGCGGTGAATTAGCATTGGAAATGAAAAGTAAGTTCCGTGTGCTAATGAATGAGAGTAAGAAGGAGAAAAAGGGGAGGCTGCCAGTGGTTGCAGCTGCTTTTAATTACACGGAAGAGTCGGGTGAGAGAGGCGTGAATGAGCGCCTTGTCTCAGAGGGCAACCGATCTCACTTTTTTGCGTTTCTCATAGGCTTAACGCGACGACGTGGCTCAGGTTAAAAATAACACTAGCTGGTTGCTGCCTGGATTAATGGCTGTAATACCGATAGCTTTGTAAACAGACGAGTTAACGCGCCGGCATCGTGTCCAGATGAACAATTATTGACTGCTGTGCGGTTCCGTCAGCGTTCGCTTTCTCGATCCCTCCGGAAAACGTTGACACATCCCTGCAGGAAACCAAACATTTTTACGCGTTGCGACGTCATCCATCACCATCCAGTCGCATACCTGAAGGATCAAAGTTTGAGATTAACGTCAGACTGACACTGAGAACGGGAAATCTCACTTGGGTGTCCACTGATACCCGATACAGCCAACACCCGATAGCCAATACCCCGCAACCTACTGTCAAACGCCGACGATCTCGTCAATGGACACAACATAATACGCCTGATTGAATGCCCGCGCAGGTAAACATTCATATGTGACATCGTAAAATCAGGGATACATAACTAGGAGAATAGAGACATCGATAGATGCCTTGGACACCGATACAACTAAACGACGGTTATTCTTTCGGTTTACGCATAAGTGTTCGGTCGAGATTCTGAAAGGGTAGTTTCAGCTTTGGCAAGTCATTCAGAAAGAATAATTCTCACCAAAGTGAGACATTGATCGTACTTATGTTTCGACGTTAGGTAATGTGTTACATACAGGGTGAAGATGACAATATTCAAGAAATTACTTGTGCTTTTATCCATTCCTTATACCTGCCGAGTTCACCAGGAACCGTTAACATAATTTCCATACCGTATATGCTGCATAAGTGGAAAATACAAGCTATGCTGAGGATCATTATTACTGTACATGATATTACAAGGCTTCAATAGCTGCATTGGAACTTATAGGAGATATGCCGTACCCGACACAATTTTCTACATTGTATTCAACGGATTACAATTGATACAAAATATTGGGATAAAATTTTAGGAACCTGACTGTGGAGTTTGATTGAGCTTGAGATGCTTCTACGGTTATTTAAAACGATGAGAGTCTTGGGTCAGAAGATCTGCAGATCCGTCAATCTGCAGACTATTTTTGGCCAATACGAATTGTCAAATTGGCTTTGAAATGAGTTGTTATCCGTTGCAAGATACTGGTATTAAATTTCATTGAATGAAGCATGATGTTCCCTTCTATTTGACTGAAAATCAACACCTCAGAAATACAGTATCCTAAACACTATCCTTTGGCCGATCACACTTAAAAATATTTTAATAAGTTTCTCCTTATAAAATTTCTGTCCCCACACCAAGTTTTGTATTCATGAATGTGTGGAAAAAGCATGTAGGTATACGGGCAATATATTTTCAGGATCTAGTTTCATCCATAATCCGTTATTTCGAAAGCGAGGAGTTGTGCCAAATAAAAGATGCATTAAAACATTCAAAACACGTAAGACACGCGGTGTCGAAGGCAATTCAATGGCCCTTTTCGTTTGAGTACGAACTTTCACGGAGAGGCTAGGCAATAGTGGTCCCTGGTCAGTTAAAATCTTTAGTTTCTTCCGGGCCCCGTAGAAACCCGGCGAATGCAATTGGTGCCCTAGGCGCACTCGCCACCCGTTAAGTACTCATATAGGACGCGTGATGTATGAATCATCATCCTTACTATCGCCATCCGGCGAGTGACACAATCCTACTGATCATTCGTGTATTATTTCTTCATTTTTTCCACCTTGAAAGACCCGAGAAGAAAAATGTTGCGATGATAATTCGTTCGCAATCTATGGGAAGCTGGAAGTGATTCATGTGTGCATATACAACACGCATGTTTACGAACGACTGCATTTAAAGTAGGATACGGTTTATCGCGTTGACACACATATTTTCGTCGAAGGCGCACATTCGACTCGTCAGCGCAACCAGTCACTGAATCACAATGGAATGACTCGAATTGTTGTTCGACGTACTGTCTTGCACATGATAATCAAACGTTGATTACGTTGTTGAATGAAAAATCCTTTTATTTGTTTGTTGCAGGCCAAACATTTGCAGGACGAGGCATACGAACTACTGTTGCCCAGGCTGGACCAAGAAGCCCGAGTCAGGCCTGTGCGTGATTCGTGAGTAATCATTCGTAGATAGATGAAAAGTGAAGAGAAAACTCAATAAACTAGAATAATACTGTTAAAACGGAGAAGTGAAGAAATGACACGATTTGCGTTAGAATAGATTTTCCAACCTACCGTCGAAATTTGATAACGAGTACAAGTGTGCCAAGCGTTTCGTTTCTTCAATGTTTCAGCGGTGTGTTCGAGGCGATGTGGAGTACAAGGTAGATGCATAAGACCGAACATCTGTATGTGCGAGAGTGGAACAGTGGCCTCCGTCTGCAACACAGTGGGTCAACGCAAAGGTGGGTGCAAGTACTGTGACTTGCTACTTCAAACACGAAACTACCAGCTTCTATTCACGGTTCCGAGTACTGCTCACACTGACAATGTAGATTGGGTACAACCCAGTACAACTCAACTTCAAATGGAGATATGTAGCCTGTGATCCATCGCGGACGCTGATAGATAGAGGCATCGACGGAAGACATAAATACCGACAGATCAGTGATTAATCAATGAAATTTTTTCTTCTAAATCGGAGCCGTTTCATTCCGTTGGTCCTCTGCTAGGCCCGTCGAACGAGGCGGTGGCGGGTATTCCACGAATCTTTTAGATACTGTACCTTCGGCACATTGCAAAGAATACTAAAGATCGGGGTGGGACCAGGTGGACATATAAGTGATACTTGACCTGCACTCGGACTAGGTTTCCACCAAGTACATTCGATCAGATACGTAAACGAGAAGGCAGAGCAAGCAGAGAAGGGCAGGACAAGTTCGTATCTTGTTCGAGACGCCTACCAGACCGTCTGGTCTGCCTACAGAAGTCAATGCCTTCGTCGGTTCGAACCACATCAACAGGCTTACCGTAATCACGCGACGGTGACCTTTCCCTTGGGATGCCTCGTGCCATGGGATTTTTAGGGCAATGGAACTTTTGCAATTCCGGTACGAGCTGGTGAAGTGGGTTCCGCAAGCCAGCGTGTCGAGTCGGCGAGTAACGATCGCAATCGTGCGGGGGAAGTGATGAACCGCACTGCGGCTGCACCGCGTGCATTCCATTTTGAATTCAATACAGAATGAATCAGCTGATTTTCAGCTCGATATTGAACACGGCCCGATAACCATCGTCTTGTCGGAAAGCAAACAAGTCATCAGGGTCTCTCAACGCACTTGTAAGCGCCCCGTCGTTCGCTTCCATCAGCCGGTAAGCTGCGCTATTAGAACTCGTGCTGAGAACCTCACCCACCACTCGACCAAAGGGCTGATTTATCGTGCGACTACACACATGTAGGAACAGAAGCGAGCACCTTTGAGAATTCTAATAGCGTTTCACACCCTTCACGCACTGTCCATAAATTATGACGTAAGATCTACTACCTAACGGCCGATTGAGAATTTCTTTATGAGTATCTCGGCGCGTGCTTTACACATGTGTAATTTACACGCGTGATTATGTACATATGCGGATCCCAATACTTGAGGTAGAAGGTTTGAGATAGATTTCTGTTCAAATACGATATCACGAGCTTAGCTGAAATGGTAAACAGACGGGTTTCGGGATTCTCGTTGATTGATCTTCTCGAATGAAATATGTGTACTTCCTGTTTCTGGTACAGCCGATATGACATCGTAATGAACATTTACAAACAAATTTTTGGTATTTGACCGGTAGAGTCCGCAGAGAAGGTTGTCCGTCTTGTAGAAATGGCTGTTTCCTTCGTCAGATAATAACACGCGATATCATCGAATGGATCTCTACACTCCCAAATCACTCCCATTACAAGTAGTCCCGTGTGAATAGTATTAGACAAATCTAAATACCGTGTATACGTGTCAGAAGGCTATACAATTTCTTGTTTTAATTTGGAAGGGCCTACGAATGTTTCAAAATTTCAAGAAGCTATTTGAACATTTTTATCGAGTGAGAATATGGGAATTCAATTTAATGTCTCTAATCAGAAACCCTAAACTCAGCCGTAGGTTCAGAGTTTTACTTCTCGGAGTATAAATCAAACGGCAACAAATAATTAGCATCCGCCCAGTTGTAATTAGACTTCGTAAACGCGTTTTAATGTACCTAGTTCACACACGCATCAGAGGGATGGAGTATACGTGCGTTGATCTACCGGGTGCAGTTCAAAGTTAGAGACGGTTGTGTGGGTGGGTCGGAGGTGTGCGTCCATTGGCGTAAGTAGTGCATACTTAAAAGAGCACCTGTGAACGGGCTGGAATGCCCACGGGACGGACACGATCTGATTATCTATACGTACAGTGATTACGGCAATGCAGGCCGTCTATCTTGAGCAAGAGTATGAGCTCCCCGGGGATTCCGTCGTAGACAATCGAGGTTTTTAATCGTTCTAGATTACCGCGAAGTATGCCCTCGATGCAACGGGTTTTTTACTCCCGTGCTTGGAACAGTGTCTTGATAGTTTCGAAAAGTATAAACGCATGCCTACTAAATGAATCAGAATCTCGTCTTCCATCAGTACCCGAAGTGAAACTTTGTTCGAAGGTCCATACACCGTCTACGAGAACGGGGATGGAAACAGAAACGGTATTATCGGCAGCGGTAATCAACGTGGAGAAGGTGGCTCTTGCAAAGCCCAGTGCATCCATGGTAACTGCGTGGACGGCAGCTGCCAGTGCAGGCCAGGATACCAGGGTGAATTTTGCAGCGAACGTGAGTTGAAGACATGCTTGATGCGTCGAGAGAGAAACTCCGCACTGCAGCCGCACACTCACCACCATTACTTTTCAGCAATTTGCAGAGAACCGTGCCTGAATCAGGGCCGATGCATTGGGCCCGATCGGTGCGCTTGCATCTACGGTTACACGGGCCGTCGGTGCGAGACCGACTACAGAACTGGACCCTGTTTCACGAAGGTAAGAAATGGTCAATGTCTCGCCAGTCTTCGCGGCGTTGTGTGCACTCGACAATTGTGTTGCGCAACTGTCGGCAAAGGATGGGGTCATCCCTGCGAACGGTGTCCAATAAGACTTGAATGCGAACCTGGATACCTCAAGACAAACCAGGGAAAATGCATTGGTAAGTACTGAAGATGAAGAGTAAAACATTCCGGAAGTTTCATGTAGAAGAACGCAGTCTAGTATGGGAAGGTTTTTTTCTTAAGTTTCGATAAAACTGAAAATTACCTTCCATCAGAGACACGTTTGTAAATGAAGGTATTATTTAAGTATTCCAAAGCAGATGATATATGAATGATTCGCATCAAACTGAACACTTTTGAATCTGTTGTTCAAACTAATTCATGAGTGCTTAATGCCTCGTGATATTTCTGCGACATACACTGTTCTTTTGTACCCTAATAGACATCGATGAGTGTGAGGCGATTCCGGGACTCTGCGAGGGCGGTAAGTGCGTCAACACCCTAGGTTCGTTTACTTGCGAGTGTCCCCAGGGTCAAGTGAGAGACGAAGAAACTAATGCCTGCGAGGATGAAGACGAGTGTCTTCATGAAGGGATATGTACTGACGGACGATGCGTCAATACTGAAGGTGGATTCTACTGTCTCTGTAATCCTGGATTTATTCAGAGTCAGGATCAGCAGTATTGCATCGGTGAGTAGACCTGCACTTTGACGGTCTATTGATTTTCGCCTGTGATCCTGTTCCGTGCGAATGTCCTAACATTTTTCACAGACGGACGTCAGGGCCTCTGCTACACGGCGGTGAACAGAAATGGCCAGTGTAAGAATCGGCTCGAGATTAGACTCAGTAAGCAGGACTGTTGTTGCGGTAAAAACATGGGCAGAGGCTGGGGTGACTTATGCTACAAGTGCCCAGCAGAGGGAAGTGGTTGGTTACATTCCATACAGACCTAATTGTTCTGACGCGGATCTTGCAATTATAAAATCACATCTTAACTTTCAAACTGACAGACGAGCACAGGAAGCTGTGCCAGGAGTCGGCGAAGTACACACTCGACGAGTGCGCGATTAGACCAGGGATATGCGGAAATGGTAAATGCACTGACAAGACGGATGGATACGAGTGCCAGTGCTTTCCAGGATATGAGAACAAGAGGGGCAGCTGCGTGGACATCGACGAATGTCGTTTGGGGAAGTGCAAAGGAGGAAACTGTGTTAACTTACCTGGAAAATTCGAGTGTCATTGTCCTCCCGGGTTCGTCGTATCAGGCGATAATGAATACTGCACAGGTCAGTAACGGAAGCATGGTTTATTGGCCGGTAAATAAATAATGAATGACGGAATTGCATCATCATATTTCCTGGCTTCCAGATCACGACGAGTGCCAAGATACGGGCATGTGTGCAAACGGTCGGTGCATAAACATGGACGGATCTCACAAGTGCGAGTGTAACGACGGCTACTCATTGTCACCAGGGCAAAATGCATGTGCGGGTAAGTTACGTTGATGGATTCGTTCATCAGAGCATGAAGAAAAATCCAAATGAAACCTATTCACGCATTGTTTGTACATTACAGATATCGACGAGTGCCTGGATAACCCAAGGATCTGTCTTAACGGAAGATGCGAGAACACGCAAGGGTCATATCACTGTGTTTGTCAACCCGGCTTCACCGCATCAAGAGACAACACCTTCTGCGTGGATATGGACGAGTGTGTGTCGGGGATGTGCGATAACGGGAAATGCGTTAATATGGAGGGTTCTTTCAAGTGCGTCTGCGACCCTGGCTTCCGCCTTGGACCCGATCACAGGCACTGCATCGGTAAGCAAATCGGGAGTCGTTGTTCGTTATCTGACACCGTATTTTTGGCGACGTTCACGGCACTGATAACCCTGACATGTTGTTGCAGATATCGACGAGTGTCAGAGCCAGCCATGCCACAACGGCCGTTGCGTGAATACTCCTGGAAGTTTCTGGTGCGAATGCCACGTTGGTTTCAACCTTGGTCCCGAGGGAAGGTCTTGTCTGGGTACGTATTCAGTTTACTCCCTCACGGAAGAGAACCCTCCGCTTGGGTGTAAATTCGCACCCTCAAATTTTTTCTTATGGGAATTTAGCATTATCTATGAATGGGGGTGTGAATTGCGCCCAATTTGGTTTTTTTCGGTGAGGGTTGAAGCACTCGACTCCCTTGTCGACTATGCCTCACACCTTCCGCCGAGAGACAACCGTAATTATCTTCCCACAGACACACGAAGAGATTTGTGTTACTCCCAGTACAGGGACGGCCAGTGCTCAAATCCAACCTCCACTGCTGTCACCAGATCCAGCTGCTGCTGCTGTACGGTTATACTTGGTCAGCCAATGGCTTGGGGTAGCAATTGCCAGCCGTGTCCTGTCCCGGGCACGAGCGAGTTTGATGCTCTCTGTCCCCATGGATCAGGGATGACGTACAATGGCGATGGTAAGTCTTAATCGTAGATCAACAATATAGATGGCAGAGGTCAGTGGCCAAAGGTATACCCTGTAGACTTGCCGAATTTCAGACATAAACGAGTGTGCCCTGAATCCTAACATTTGTGTGAACGGTGGCTGCGAAAACCTGATGGGAACGCATCGCTGCATATGTGACACTGGCTATGAAGTAGATGCAGCGGGCAAGCTATGCACGGACATTGATGAATGCGCGTTGGAAGAAACTCTCTGCAGTGGCGGGCAATGCCGAAACACCCCAGGAAGTTTTCAGGTATAAGAGAATGCGCTAAATATTGTCATTCCTGATCCACGAACGATCAATGAGCGGCACCCACGAATCTGATAGTCAATATCTAATCCTAATACAGTGCACCTGTCCAACTGGCACCAGGCTGAACACCTACAACCAGATGTGCGAGGACGTTGATGAGTGCCTGGAACTCGGACCCGATGCTTGCATCAATGGCATCTGTATCAACGGTCAGGGATCATACGAGTGTATGTGCAGTCCCGGATATATACTCGACAACACTGGGCACATATGCATAGGTTCGTGCTCCTCACTTTCTGACAGTACGTAGCGAAGTTCGAACGTTTTACCCTTGAACGCCGCGCTTTATCGCCCAGATAACAGAAAAGGCACCTGCTGGACAAAGATGGTTCATGGACGGTGCGAGAACAACCTTCCACGTCTTACCCTGAGGTCAGAGTGCTGCTGTTCGGTCGGTCTAGCCTGGGGAAGTCCGTGTGAGAAGTGCGATCACTCTCTGTGCGAGTGCTCCGTAGGCTACGCGAAGGTTGACGGAAAGTCATGCACCGACGTCAACGAGTGTGAACTTAATGCTGGCATATGCAAAGGCGGTGGAACATGCGTCAACACCGACGGTTCTTACCGGTGCGAATGCCCGCCGGGTCTCACCCTCGACACCACGCGTGAGTTAGAAAGACCACTCTTCCCGCAAACTGAACAGTCAATAAAGATTCGACATTATATTTTTTCCAGAAACAACTTGCATTGACACCAGAGAAGAGTCCTGCTACACAGAGTACAGACACGGGCAGTGCTTGAACTCGATCGAGGGACGATTCTCTCGGAGTCTTTGCTGCTGCTCTGTAGGTCGAGCATGGGGTAACGATAAGTGCGAGGCCTGCCCCAAGCCCGGGTCGCAGGCGCGAGCTGAGCTGTGTCCTAAGGGTCCCGGCTTTGGCGAACGGAAGGATATTAATGAGTGCACTGAATTCCCCAACATGTGTGTGAACGGCAGGTGCAAAAACACCATTGGCAGTTATAGCTGTAGGTGTAACCAGGGGTACGCACTCGACGAAAACGGAATAAGATGCGTAGGTGGGTAAGATGAACTTTATGATTGAGGGGGGAGGGTTATGTCATCCTCGGGTGTGAAGTATTGTGATCGATATTAATCGTGGACTCCTATTTCTTTTTTTCTTTTTTTTCACGATCTTACATGTACAGATATTGATGAATGCAGTATCATGCACGGCGTGTGTGGTAACGGCACCTGTCGCAACACCCAGGGAAATTTCCAGTGCGATTGCTATCCTGGCTACCAGAGTAGCGAAATTATGAAAATATGCATGGGTAAGATAACGATCATGTAAAGAACCATCTTTAAACGCTTGCTCGATCACTTTTGGATTAACATCCCATTACATGAATTCCGAATAATGATGCATGAAATCAATGGTTATTTTCACGTTCACCGAAAAACTGCGAAACACACGACTCGACGAATAACACGACAAAGTCTTACCAAGAAATAATCATCAGCTAAACATATAACAACTGTAATACCATAATAAAGAATGAGTGGCACTAATCAATTGCAGATATAAACGAGTGCGAAACAACACCGGGATTGTGCCGAGGAGGTACGTGCGTTAATACGGAGGGAAGCTTCAAGTGTGTATGTCCGCCGGGGCACGAACTTGCTCCCGATAAAGAATCCTGCAAGGATATAGACGAGTGTTCCAGGACCAGTGGTATATGTTCAAATGGCGTGTGCGAGAACATGATGGGAACTTATCAATGTGTTTGCGATGAAGGATATCAACAAACTGGGCTGAAGTCCCATTGCGAGGACATTGACGAGTGCTCCGCAACTAATGGAGGATGCGAAAACATCTGCCTCAACACACCCGGTAGCTTCTCATGCTCTTGCAGGTATACGTACATGTTTATTTCTTTGTCGAGTATACCGTTAGTACATGGCAACTGATCAATCATTTCGAACGTTAAACAGCACCGGATTCGCGTTGAATCTTGATGGACGCTCATGCACAGACGTAGACGAGTGCAAAGGAAATATGAGGATTTGTAACGGTGGAAAATGCATGAACACTTTGGGCAGCTACACGTGCACGTGCACAGATGGATTGCTGCCCGGTAGCGATGGAACTTCCTGCATCGGTAGGATCTGAAAAAATAGTGATAAGCTAAGCTGCTATTCACTCATAAAAATAATCCAATTGTTAAATAAAACATTTTTGCAGACGTTGACGAGTGCGTGTCGCAGCCCCACGTTTGCGGTTATGGTCAATGCGATAACACGATCGGTTCATACAACTGCCGTTGCGAGGAGGGATATTCCGTAAAGCCGGATAATGCTAGAGAAGGGTGCACAGATGACGATGAGTGCATGCTTGATGCGTACACCTGTAGTGAGTTTGCCGACTGCCAAAATACTCAGGGATCTTACTCGTGCACGTGTCAGGAAGGTTTTGCCGGGAACGGGGTTGAGTGCAGGGACATAAACGAATGTCTGACTAACAACGGGGGTTGCGACGCAAACGCTCAGTGCATCAACACCGAGGGGTCATTCAAGGTTGGAATTGCGTAATCATGGAGCAGCAGGAGGGTGAAGATCGAACAACTGATAAGTCGACTAAATTAATGGTTGATTTTTCCAGTGCGTGTGCGATGCTGGATTCAAGGGCGACGGTCATTCCTGCAAGGATTTGGACGAATGTTCGAATGACTCAACACTCTGCGAAAACGGCCACTGCCTCAATTATCCCGGTTCTTTCCGGTGCGAGTGCGAGATGGGATTCATGCACCCTGACGAGAACAACGAGCAGGCCTGTGTCGACATTGACGAGTGCGAGTTGTTCAACAATCTTTGCGTGTATGGTAAATGTGAGAACATATTCAGCATGTTCCGTTGTGAATGTGACGATGGCTACAAGCTCGACAGCTCTGGAGGGAACTGCACTGACATCGATGAGTGCGAAAGTCCTCAGTCCTGCCAGTACGGTACCTGCATCAACACTGACGGCAAATATCTCTGCGAGTGTCCTGCTAATCATGAGCTGGTCGAGGCCGGAAACGCTTGCGTAGGTAGGTAGCGTAATGTGAAGGTTTGGATCTAAGGAAATCCTGACCCCCGAGCTCTACGAATTTCTCGTCTTTTCTGCAGATAGAAGAATTTCCTCGTGTTTCACTGGATACGAAGTTGGCAGTAACAGGCCTCAGTGCATTTTTGACATGTCAGCTGCTGTAACTAAGGCGACCTGCTGCTGCAGTGTGGGAACTGCTTGGGGCAATCGATGTGAGGCTTGTCCCGAATTTGGAAGTGCGGAGTACAACGAGCTCTGCCCAAGTGGTCCTGGTTATCGACCAAACTCCATCACCGTCATTATGGAGGACATAAACGAGTGTGAAGAACACGATAACATTTGTCAGAATGGCCACTGCACAAACACATTTGGAAGCTTTATGTGCTCCTGCGACGAAGGTTACGAACTCGATCATACCAAAACGAACTGCATTGGTAAGATTGTTTGACTTGTAGTGACTTACAGGCTGAGTACCAAGCTATACATATACTGTTAACACATGTATTTCAGACGTTGACGAGTGTAGTCGACATCCTGATATATGTGGCGTTGGACGTTGCATCAACGATCAGGGAAAATATCACTGCGAATGTCCCGACGGTTACATGCCGATGCCTGGAGGAAGTGAGTATTATTAGCAGCAATAGTCCATTTTTCGTTCGATAATTAAAAATTACATGGATAAGCCGATATTCTTATCACAACAACGTCATACTTTCGTCATAACGGCGTATTTACGCGCAAATTATTCCACAGAGGAGTGCGTTGATATGAGGAGAGAGAGGTGCTATACAAGCTTCGAGTCCGGAACCTGCGACCATCCCATGATGCGGCCACAGACTCGAATGTTGTGCTGTTGTTCAATAGGTGCAGCGTGGGGCAGTCCTTGTGAAAGATGCCCTCGTAAGGGAACTCGTAAGTTCTCAAGCTATGCTCAAACATAATAAAGGTTTTCCACCACGTAGTTGGGAAGTTCGATTTTCGAAATCTGTGGAACACGCGTCAATGAGCATAAGTGATCTAACTCCAATTTTATGAGCTGTCAGGCACCTTTGTTCCTCCTCAAATCGAATTTTCCTTGATAGGTGTTAAAAAAAAGATAGCGTTTGTCACGCATACGGGTGGGCGATATCTGACTAGTGTGATTATCATCGCAACAGTCGCCTTTGCGGCTCACGCTAGAAACTCCCCGCTTATCAGAAATTAGCCGCCTTTCGTATTTGCAACACAATATACTAATTTCTTAATTTTACATACTGCCTTATCAACCAATGATCCGACTTCTGCAGAGGAATACGTAACGCTTTGCGGCCGGGAGCCTGGACAGATCAAGAACCCGATAACTAACCACACGGTTGAGATCGATGAGTGTTCCCTGATGCCTACGATGTGCTCTCATGGTCGGTGTCTGAACACTCCAGGAAGTTTTGAGTGCCAGTGCAAGCTTGGTTATATTTATGACGAGGACTCACATCAGTGCATAGACCAGAACGAGTGTCAACAGGTTCCGAGCCCTTGCCGCGGTAACGCTCAGTGCATTAACGAGCAGGGTTTATACAAGTGTCTCTGTCCGGCCGGATACAAACTTGGGATCGATCAGAGAGACTGCGTTGATATCGACGAGTGCTACGAGAACCCCGGCGTTTGCAGTAACGGGGTATGCAAAAACCTGCAGGGTAGTTTCCAGTGCGCTTGCAATCAAGGGTTCCAGCTCACCCGAGACAGGGACTCTTGCGTTGATATTGACGAGTGCAAGCGCAGTCAGAACGTATGTAACAATGGATCGTGCATTAACACTCTTGGAAGTTACAAATGTTTCTGTTACGAGGGATTCAAGCTTGGTCCTAACAATGACTGTGAGGGTAAGTAGTATTTGGGTATCGCTACCAGATTAAATTTCACAGTTTGAGTTCAGATACTTCGAATATGAAACAGTGGTAGGTTAATGATCATCGGCAAAGACAATCGGCAATATGCCGTTCGCATTTGTAGTATGTAACTATATCGTTAAAGCTGAGATTAAAAAACTGAAAATGAATTCCTTGGGTTTTTCAGACGTCGACGAGTGCAGAATTATGCCATTCCTGTGTCGAAATGGAAGGTGTCGTAACACGGTCGGTTCATTCAGTTGCGAATGCGCTGACGGCTACGTCTTAGCGCAGGAAAAACAACACTGCCGAGATATCGACGAATGTCGCGAGGTAAGAATTTCAATTTCATCGTGGCGATGGCATGACGTGATTAAATTAAATATTCATCTAATTTCAGGTGTCAGATCTGTGCCCACAGCCAGGAAGATGTCAAAACCTTATGGGTTCTTATGTCTGCCACTGTCCACCGGGATACGAGCTCGATGAAACGAAGAAGAGCTGTCTCGGTTCGTATTCATTCATCTCGCTGATTATTACTCTGCAATATTGTGCGTACGCGCTCGTATTTATAATTGTTCATACTCACCCTAATCATAGACATTGACGAATGCGCCGAGTCGGAGGATTTCTGTGAAAACGGCCGATGCATCAACACCGAGGGAGGTGTAATCTGTGAATGTCCAGTGGGGTATCAGCTCAGCGAGAAGATCGACTCTATGAGGTGTATCGACGTTCGGGAGGAGAGGTGCTACGATGTTTTCAGTAGAGGTCAATGCTTGGAACCTCGCGAGGGAGGAATTACAAAGAAGCACTGTTGCTGCACAATGGCAATGGCGTGGGGCCGTTACTGCGAAGAATGCCCCATAGAAGGAACTGGTTAGTAATACCGGCATTCGAGATACGTACGATAAATCAGAGGCGTATCTCTTATACAACATGATTTGAATTCCAGAGGAGTTTCAGAGATTGTGTCCTGAGGGTCCAGGCCGGGACGACCTTGGGATTGACCTCAATGAGTGTCTCTTCATGCCAGATGCCTGTGTCGGTGGCGATTGCATCAACACTGATGGGTCATTTAGGTGTGAGTGTCCACCTGGGTACGTGCTCGATGCCTCCGGAAAGAAGTGCGTCGATGACAACGAATGCCTCAATGTCCAGAATATTTGCGGCAACGGCACCTGCACCAATGTTGACGGAGGTTTCGAATGCTCCTGCAATGAAGGATTCACACCTGGACCCAATCAAGTATGTGAGGACATAAACGAATGCCTGGAATTGGGAAACCAATGCGCATTCAGATGCCACAACGTCCCAGGATCGTTCCGATGCATATGTCCCTATGGATACGCTCTTGCCGCTGATGGTCTCCACTGTATTGGTAAGGCTGTAATACGTGCTTACTTCAATCAACAACGACGAGTCGTATTTGTAAAGTAATGCAAGCAACGGTATATTTTAGACGTGGACGAGTGCACTACCCCGGCAAACAATTGCAGATTTGAATGTAAGAATCTGATTGGAACATTTATATGCATCTGCCCACCCGGATACCAAAAAATCGGAATGACAGATGAGTGCAAGGATATAAATGAGTGCGCGATAAATTCTGGACTTTGCCGTCACGGATACTGTCGCAATATCGATGGTGGGTATCGCTGCGATTGCTGGGAAGGATTTGAGCTGAGTCACGATGGAAAGTCCTGTATTGGTAGGTGGTGATCAATTAATGTACTCAATAATTGATTTGACTTGAGAATGCTAATGAAATTGACTCTCCTGGCTAGATCGCAGATCCGGCTATTGCTTCCAACAAACAATTGGGGGTCGTTGCGTAACGCGAACATTTGACCAGCCAAAGGTCACTAAGGCCGATTGTTGTTGCACCATGGGAGCCGCTTGGGGATCACATTGCGAGATGTGTCCATCACGTGACTTGGATGACTATAACGAACTCTGCCTCGAAAAAGGATATTCGGTGGACGGTCAAGGTATACATAATGCGAACATAGTAATTATACACAGGTCTGAATGTTTGCGGAAAATAATAGCGAGTGGTATTATTTAACGTATCAACTTTTAGACATTGACGAGTGCAGAACGATCCCTGATCTCTGCAGAAATGGAATGTGTATAAACACCCTCGGATCGTACAGATGCATATGCAACAAGGGATATAAACCGGTTGGATCGGGAACACATTGCGTCGGTAAGACAATCAATCTCAAGGTTATTCATGAGTGGAAACCATCAGTAATTCGGCATTACAGAACCATAACTCACCTTTCAGACATAAACGAGTGCGAGCTGAGTTCGAAGCCATGCAGATACAACTGCCAGAACACAGAAGGAGGCTTTATATGCTCGTGTCCTGTCGGTTTCATCCTGAATCCGGACGGCGTGAGCTGTCGAGACTTGGACGAATGCGCAACTGGGAATCACCTTTGTCAACAAGAATGCATCAATACCCAGGGCAGCTACACGTGCGGATGTCGAGAAGGGTACACCCAGCATGGAGACAGTTGCCACGGTGAGAAAATTCGACATACTAAAGTTTTACGTCAAGCTCTTTAATTCATGTGACACGTCAAACCGAATTGCCCGTTTCCAGACATTGACGAGTGTACAGAAATACCCGGCACCTGTCCGAAACCAGGTAACTGCGTCAACACTCTCGGCAGCTTCCGATGCATATGCCCTAGGGGTTTCAAACTTGATAACACCGGCACCTTGTGTTCCGACACTAATGAATGCGCCGACGACTCAAGCTGCGAACATGGCTGCCAGGTAACGTTAAATTGTCTTTTTCAACACCTACAATCAGCCTGTATCTTATCATATACCACAAGTAAACATGGGCTTATCCTTACGACTTTTGCAGAACCTCATGGGCAGCTACCGATGCGGTTGTCCTGAAGGATTTGTTCAGCACCTCTACTATAACCAGTGTATTGATGAAAATGAATGCAGCGGGTCACCGTGCGGTGACAATGCCTGCATAAATACAATTGGCAGCTACCGTTGTGGATGTCCTGATGGCTATCAATTCGACAATAGTATGCAAGTTTGCGTTCAGGTAAGAAATGCTGAAATGCTCAAGTTTTCATTATCGTTACTGTTATACGATAGCTTTACGACGACTTCACTTATCCCAATAATCAAGTATTAAAAAAAAAAACAGGTAGCCCCAAATAACTACTGACAATTTTCACAACCACAGGTAAGCGCTGGGTGCGCTGGAAGTCCATGTTCATTCGGTTGCGTACCGAACGGTGCAAACGGATTCACTTGTAGCTGCCCAACCGGGTACCAACGAATTGGCCAGGTATAATTCATACGTATAGCAGTGTATTATTTGGTTCGTCAGCATTACCTTCACAAAAATTTGCAAGATACAAGTCAGTGCTGGCTTGAACCGAAAAGTTCTGCACCGACTTATACATGCGTTTTTCATTGTAAGATCAATTTCTTTTACAGGGTCATTGCCTGTCAACGATAAATCCCCTCGCTCCAGTTGGCGGCGTAAGTGTTGGTGATATTAGTTATGGCGAGGATATTGGCAATGTACCAACGTATCCAATCAATCCTGATCCTTACCACATACCGCCATCCGACGATAAGATAATATCGACAGAGGGGTGTTTCTCATGCAAGGTATATGCTGCTGAGCGATTAACTTCAGTTTAAGTGATCGTGATAACACGGTGGATAAAATACTGAATGTTACATCACACGACTGATATGCCTTTAGGTGAATGGTAACGGGGGAAGACACCGAAGGGGTGCTCGAGGCAGGTCCATGGCACGGTACAATGGAACGTCGGACATGCAAGAATTGATCACCAAAATGAGAACAAGCAAATCTCTGTCGAGGAAGCGATCGCGCAAAGTGAAACGACACCATCACGGAGAGGAACACGTCCTGAAGATCAGTCTTCAACAGACGAAACATAGAATGAGAATAATCAAGCTTCAGCCAGCCGTGAAGGTTAGTCATATTCATTTGCATTCAAACGAAAAGGATCAACATTTCTTCAAATTGCAACAAAACACATTTTTTAAAATTTTGAACTAAGTTTTATCATTTCTTTATATGCATAACCGCTGTTGCAGCATAAGGACATCGAGTACACGGTGACTCGTGGTAACGACAAGAACCAGTTTGAGATCGTGAAGAGGCACGGAGTGTGGGCACTGCATTTCCGGAAGCGTATGAAATCGGCGGGTCATTTCCTAGTCGAAATACACGGTCGTCCAGCGAATGGTTCGATAGGGGAAAATGAGATATGGGAAAAGCCATTAACCTTCAGGGTACACCTGATAGTGACCAAGTAGCATCCCACTTGGGTTTAAAAAATGATTAACGTTCGGCACTATTTGAGACGTCGTCTTGATCCTCGCGCATAGGTTTATTATCGCACGGGTTCGCATTTCGTGCGAAAAAATTCATCGGCTTCAAGAAGCTTGTTAACCTGCTTTTCGGCGGTGAAAATTTATCCCCGGCTGCGGGTAATGCGACGAGATCCTGTATTATTAATTAGCTAGAGGATTTCATTACTTTACATTCAGTACAGTATTGACTTTGCCTCTTCGCCTTTTCGATGCAAAGCCGATATTGCACAAAATAGTGGTAATAATAGCAATTATAATGATAATAATGATAATAATAATAGCTAAAGTAATACTATAATAATCGTTGTGTAATGATAAAAGTTCACGCATATAATTAATATCAACAGTGCCTATACCTACCTATATAAGGATAATTAAATATTACTTATACATGTATGCATAATAACGGTAACGAAAATCACATGATAGCGATAACAGTAGTAACTAGATTAGTATACTTTTCACCTCTGAGCCTATAATAAAACAAACGCTTAATTTTGCAATTGTTGTATCGAAACTGTGCTGCGGTATAGCAACGAACTTGGAATCGATAGAGCAGGAAGCAAAAATATCTACAATAGAACCCAAAAGATCAATCAGTCGTTTAATGGAAACTGTACACCAATATTGAAACGTAGAAAACTTCGTGTAAGCTGTCGAATAAGTCTTATTGGAGTAATATATTTTTTCCCAACACTTTATTACCATAGTCAAATTTGTTTATATTTCACACCACAGAGAGCACTTGACAAAATGCTTCTTTAAATCGGCAAACTGATTGTTTACCTTGATTTATTTAAAAAAAAAACTGCTGTTGGATATTCCAATAAATCGTCAAGCTTTGTGCAATTATTAAAAATACACACGTATTTTTATCCGAGAAAGTAGCTTCACGTAGATTGAAATAAAGAATGTGAACTACTGTTGCTGCACTACAAAGCTTTGATGAATTAACATCTTTACATGTTTTTGTGATTTTCCCGCTTACGTCTACCGAGTGTTTACAGAGTCTAGCAAATACCTCAATCTCAATCGAGTATTTACCAACCCAATACATCACACAAACCACGCGGCGTTAAATTGCAGCGTGATAAACGATTGCAATTGATCTACCGAAAGAAATCATGCTGGAAAAAAATAATTACATATTCTAATTGCAGAAGAAATTGTTTAGTTTTATCTGCTAAATGTGTAACAATCATTACAACTCAGAACGTGAAAATAGATCACGCAGGTAATTAATGTATCGATACAGCATGGATCGGGGTCATAAATTTGTATAAATTATACTACTAAACGTTTGGTCGATGCATATTATATGCATTGCCTCGTGCAAAAGTTGATTTCTTATCCCAACTATGCAATTTAGTAGTCTCTACTACATGAAATCGCGAGACCAATTGTAAGTATAAAAAGTTTAGCTTTTACAATGTATTTAAATAGTCGAAATCATTATAATAACAAAAATGTCAGAGTTACTGTTTTGAAATTTTAGCTGTCCGATACCGAATAATTAAAGTCGGGACAACTGATTAATTTTTTTATTTTTTTGCCGTTATGATAATATAGTTTGCTCAGTGACGCTGATAATTGTCCCGAATTTTTGCTACAACGTTCGTGGTAATTGAAATGCTTATCAATTTAGATTTAATATTTTCATCGGCTTTGGGTTTGATCGCAAAGATAAGTGCATTTCGCATCTCTTTTTAAGTAAGTATTCACGATAGAAATTTGCAATTTACAATGTAGGATCACTCATCTCAAAGAACCCTCTGTTACAATCTAATAGAAACATTTGACTATTCGTGCAATAGATTTTGCTATTCTTATTGACTTGAGACTTGAGCATTGAACGTAGTTGAAGTGACTGAATTGTACAGTGCTTTGCATGCAAACAGAGATAGTTATCATCGATACAGTCGATCAAACTCACACGTTAGATGATTATCACGAAATCTCCATAGACTGTTTAGTTAACATATAACTTGTTTTACTAGATGTTTCTTTCATCGTCAGTGACCAGATTCGCCACGTTAGCAATCTAACTCAATTTATAATTTATGCACTTCATTTAACATAATATATAATCCAAAATATATTATTAGACTGTAATTACATTATTATTATTGTAACAAATATTTATCCACGGTGTATTTGTATAGTTTAAACAGTTACGTGTACGATTAGTAAGCTTTACATACGTGAGTTTTATGAAATATTGTATAACCATGAGGTCGTATAACAATTATAATATATATTTTATATATTTCAACATGGAGTTGATCTTGAACTGTCGTTATATTGACATTCCTTCGACTTATGATACCATTCGGAGTTAATCTCTGATAACGTGCGTATGTAGAACGCAGTCCCAACCAGAGGAATCTCATTGTGTTTACACGCGCCTGTTCAGTTTCATTGTTATTTTTAGCAAATGTGTAAACCGAAATTAATATTATTTATACCGGTACATGTATGTAAATAATATACGAGCATTATTACTATCATTTTCATTGTTTATATTACTAGATGTATATAGTAATAGACATGTACATTGTCCATACGTTGTAAACGCCATCGGATAAGTATATATCGTGATAATACCGAACACGTTTGAACGTTATTTTCTGTAATTCACGGTTTAAAACAAGATATCGTATTGCATCCAATCTTATTGTTAGCACGTTTTAATCACTGAATTAAAATTTGAGTAAAGTTATTAGCTTCTTAAAACTTGCATTCCAAATTGTGATGCAAAAAATATATTTCTCATAATTCGTATCAGGATCATTCGAGAAGCTAAAAGCCAAACAATTTAAACCAAAACCTGATTCTCGCACACGAGATTATTACTTCCGCATAACTTATTTCTAAGTATTTCGCTATTTTATCGGACAATCGTTATGCACTGGACCAATATCTCAAATATTGATGGTGAAAATATGGCGCTGTGACGTGTGTTGCTTAAACAACTGTATCACTTAAACAGGTCCATATTTCCATTAAAAATACCCATTTCTCCGCATTTTTATTACTTTTATTTGACTGCCGCACATTCGTGTCATGTAAAAATTTTATAGGAAAGACGTAACGACGAGCACCTGTTGTTGCAGAAATCTCTCTGTTCTAGTTGCGCTCTCTGTAGCGTATCACGTAGCTGTGCAGTCGGAAACAGCGGCAATATAACGTGACACTTGTTCCTGGAGAGACGCAAAGTCGCAAGGTAAACAGTTCCTCGTGTATACATGTACTAAGTATGCCAATGTATGGACAGACGCGTTGTAGTTTGTAATCAACACCCGTCTCTACCGTTCGTTTAGATTGCAATTTGACTCGAACTTTGCTGAAGACCACGGAGCAAAAATAATTAAAGACGACAGTGGTAAAACGCGTAAATAAAAAATTCCGGCTTTCAACTTTATATGCTCATCGAATTACTACCAACAAACGGAATGAATTTTCGTACAAATTCCAATCTCGTGATAGTTGTTTTCTCAAAGTATCTAAATCGTTGGATCAATGAACAAACAAAAAAAAAAAAATAAGAAGAAACAAAGTTATTCTAGCGAATGTTCAGGGCTTGTTGGAAATCTTTACGGGTTTTTTTTATACCACGTTAATTGCTGATAGTCGTACTACAGTTCCACTTTAGTCGAAACGTTGCAATGATTCCAAGAGAAAAAATTGTGCAATTTTTTTGATCAACTTGTGAGACAGAGACGCTTCAAATCCTTACATAGAACACCATTTTCTTCTGTTCCATTAATTAAGAATATGTCATATAATATTTGTGAATTCTGAATGCAGTTCAACCGAATTATTCAAATTAAATATTTCATCCGATAAACATTACATCGTCAAACTAGTAATAATTTTTGTCAATAATTCGTTATGGAACATTATGGAAGATTATTTTGTTATAATCGTC
This sequence comes from Neodiprion pinetum, assembly GCF_021155775.2. Taxonomy (NCBI): domain Eukaryota; kingdom Metazoa; phylum Arthropoda; class Insecta; order Hymenoptera; family Diprionidae; genus Neodiprion; species Neodiprion pinetum. Next base: position 20,636,875 of record NC_060234.1, read on the forward strand.
GAATTATCGCTCCTTTCGATCGAAAATCGTGATTTATCAGTTTCCTTATAACTTTCAACAATTGCTGAATATCAATAAATCGGCACTCGGTACGGAAGGCCTGAGCATAATTCGGTCATCGTATCAGCAATACGAAAGTGTAAAAAATAGAAATAAAAAAAGAACGATTGCCCCGAAGAGAGAATCTGTATCTAATGCCAGCTATCATATGTTCCGTCTGCCGAGGTGTTATCTGCATGTCTATCTGATCTGATAGTGAAATAATATAATCTCTCTTTCATCAATTTGTAAATCTGATTGGTGTTTTATCACAATGTGTAACCGCGAGCTAATGACGTATTCGGATAGCATTTCGTGCTCTATTAGCAAGAATTAGATATCACAATTGCACATTCAGCGATATCGTGCAATGATCTCGGGATCATGATTAAAGATTCCTGATAGTATGATAAACCAAGTTATTATTTTCGGACTACATTCGATCGACGATCTTGTACCGTGTGTGGCTGTCAGGTTTCGAACGGTGAATACACTTTTGAAGATTGTTTTCAAATTTTCAACAACTAATCGTCCTATCAGGGAGCTACAGAAAATATATGGAAAATTAACTAAGCATTTATTAAGGAGGACGATATTAATGAGAGCGTCGAAACGAAAAGGGGACGAAACGAAATTTCGCCGAATAAGTATTGTCCGGTAGATTATTTTTTCAACTTGCGCAAAACTGAATTTGAAAAAGTAGGCTCGATAGAGAATTTCATTCCGCATCTTTTTCCCTAATAAACTATATTGATAATTTTCATAGTTTAGAAAATATTCGAACTAGAAGCCATTTTTCAATGGCTTTCAACTCGTCATAACTTTTTTGAATATTCATACTTCTTCTTGAAACTTTCACGCGATAAATTTGAATGTATTCCGCGTCTTTCAAGCCCAATTACAATCCTTAATATCAAATATAAACAAAATGGTGATTTTTCAAAGAAATTTCGCCAAAATCTTCTGCCGAAGTTTTCAATTTCAATTAAATTTTCAATTAAACAATAAGAACTAATAAAAGAAGCTAAAAATCTCCACAAAATTTCTTCAAAGCATAGTGAAAATGTTGGTATGATTGAAAAATGAAAACTTAAACTTTCGTCGTACAACTTTTTCAATTGAAAACTTCGGCAGAAGATTTTGACGAAATTTCTTTAAAAAATCGCCATTTTGTTTGTATTTGATATTAAAGATTGTAATTGGGCTTGAAAGACGCGGAATACATTCAAGTTTATCGTGTGAAAGTTTCAAGAAGAAATATGAATATTCAAAAAAGTTATGACGAGTTGAAAGCCATTGAAAAATGGCTTCTACTTCGAATATTTTCTAAACTATAAAAATTATCAATATAGTTTATTTGGGAAAAAGATGCGGAATGAAATTCTCTATCGAGCCTACTTTTTCAAATTCAGTTTTGCGCAAGTTGAAAAAATATTCTACCGGACAATACTTATTCGGCGAAATTTCGTTTAGTCCCCTTTTCGTTTCGACGCTCTCGTTTACTTTTGACATGTATTACGGTTAATATCAATAGATTTTTTTGCGTTTTCTTAAAGTATGGCGCTTCAAAAATATTCTCTGAAAATTTCAAGTAAATCTAAACTACAGTTTTCTATATATCCTGAAATAACTGAAAGGCTCTGTGAGCCTTGATTGCAGATAACTGACGACAGCTGCTAATAACCTGAATATTGTGTTGGAATGAACATATTGTCCGTATATCTGTGGCAGTAGAACTGAGCAGTGGATACTTGTGGGTTTGTAACAAATTATATTGAAAAATTTATCATGGAACGTGATGCTAAAAAAAAGTTCAAGAGAATTTTTAGACAATATTACATGTATAATTTTATTAAAGCAAATATTGGACAGTAGTAAAACCGTCGCAGAATCTTTATTTCAAAAAGAAGGAAATGAAGAAGTGCAGGAAACATAAAAAGCTGAAAATAAGGAAACGAATGAATTGAGTGTATCTGGAGACGGAACGTGGCAAAAACGCGCCTGTGCTTATTTGTTTGGACTTTCGTCTATAATTGGTTATTTCACTGGGAAAATTATTGATTTAAATATTAAAAGTGCATATTGTAAACAATGTGAATGTTGGAAAATCAACAAAAAAATAATTGCCGACTCGAAGAATGGAATGAAACGCACACAGATAAGCGTACTGCTGATTACCAAAGGTCGTTTGGAACAATGTAGGTGGTCGCATTTATCGAAATACTCAAGCCGTCGGCAACAAAATTTGCGCTCAAATATTGAAATTGTATTGAGGATGGCGACTCCAAAACCTATTCGGGTATTTCAAAAGCAGTTCCTTGCGATATAGTCCAGTCATTATATATACATTTGAACATGCAAATGAACCGAGAAAGCTGAATTTCGGATATGTTGTGGGGAGTGCTTAGAAAAACTTAACTTTAAGTTGTCGACCTCGATTTTCTACATGCATCTTCCGCCATCTTGAAAAAAGGGTTTAATTTCATTTTTTGTTTCGATAACTCGACTGTGCGTCGTCATACGTGAATTGTTGTTATATACTTTTTTGTTGCTTTTTTTACGCTCTACAATTTAGGCCTGATGCATTTTTAACCCATCGTTGATGGTTGTTAAGATATCGAGTGCGAAAGTTGAGAATAAAGTCTTCGCAACTGATTTTTCACTATTTACTCCTTTTCCGTGATATACATCGAAAAATTGTCCATGACAAAACTTGTAGAGCATGCTAATACCTACAAAATTGTCCTTAGGTTTTTTTTTGTTTGACCAAAATTACGACCGTTAGAGCGCCGTAAAGTTGGTAAGTCCGTGGAAAGTTTTGATTTCATAGCACGCGCAGTTGCATATATGTGTTGGAATGGATTTGCGGTTTTAGAGGAAATGATTCAAGTACAATAGAAATAAATAAAACAGAAAAATTATGAATGATACGTTAAAAATTTATTATGTAATTCCATGTTTTTATCTTGTAAAAGAGGAAGGGGTTTTTTTTATATCTAAATTATTCTACGTTTCGATAGTCCTGGTGCGCAGTTTTCAATCAATTATGAATAACACTTAAAAAATTTATTATACAAGTACACGTTTTTATGTTGTAAAAGAGAAGACTTTATTTTTAACTTTCGCGCTCGAAATCTTAACAACCATCAACGATAGGTTAAAAATGCATGGAGCCTAAATTGTAGAGCGTAGAATAAGCAACAAAAAAATATAACAACAATTCACGTATGACGACGCACAGCCGAGTGATCGAAAAAAAAATGAAATTAAACCCTTTTTTCAAGACGGCGGAAAATGCACATAGGAAATCGAGGTCGACAACTTAAAATTAAGTTTTTCTAAGCACTCCCCAGAACATATCCGAAATTCAGCTTTCTCGGTTCATTTGCATTTATCGGCCGTTTTTCGTATATAATGACTGGACTAATAATACAACCCTAATTAAGGAGCGGATAGGACGAGTTTACGACGCTAACCGAGACTAGACGACGCGCATTGAAACTCAAACAAAAGGGTCTTGGAGGTAGAGGTGAACTTACAGGAAGGATGATTCATTAATTAACCGTGTAGTACGGCTTAGCAATACGCCAGCATTATAATTGTACGGAAAATATGAAATCTGCAATATGGGCAAGATTTCATTACTAAAGCTCAACCCAAAATCCAAATCACAGTATGTTAGGGTGAGCCAAAAAAAAATTAAACCTATCGAATCTATGGTCGTAAAAGGACCTATTCACTGAGAAAAAAATTCTGCCGTTTGAAAAAATTTTTAGCTCAATTTTAAAAGGTGTCGCTGGCGATTTGAAATTTCCCGTTTAAATAACACATAAAAAATGCTGTAACTATTTAACCGATTGAATTAAAAAAAATTTCCAAGCATATTCTTGCAGGGCATGAAATTCTCTAAAAAAATAATATGATTTTTTAAACTCCAAATTCGTATATTTACGAACCGTGTAAGTTGAAGAAAAGCGGAAATATGCAGTATTAGGGTGTTTCGTTTGAGACGACTATTTTTTTTTCACTCCATGGATGAAATATCACTCTAAACATATAAAAAAAAAATTCCCACCAAAGCCTAGCTCTTTATTTTAATTTTAAGTACTCGCTAAATGAATTTGAAATTTTCCCATTTAATTAACACGTAGAAATAATTTTTTTTTTGTCAATTATCTATAGCATCGCGAGTGTTCATACTATTTAATTGACCATGGCCGGAAGTTTTAGAGGGATCCTTCCTCTTTAAAAGTTCCTACAGCTAATTTAGAATGTATGAAGTATCTCGCTAGTAAAAAATTGTAAGGTTGATTTTTGCTAAAAAATTACGGTTTTTTTTATTTTTCTCCTAAACTACTAACTTTACAGCAAAATTGTATGTACATTGTATATGGAAGAATTGAAAGTTTTGAGTTCGATTCCCCGATGCCTTAATTTTTTTTTTTTTTTTTACTGATTAATCACAATAAATAGCTAGGTTGGAAAAATCTTATCGAGAAAATTAAAATCATTAAATGTTAATGTAAATAATATAAAGAAGTGGTCAATAAAATAGTTGAAGGACAAACCTATGTTCTCTGGTTGAGAGTAGCAGTAATTGGCGAAGACTTCGGAATGGTCGGGCGAAGACATTTGAAGATCTCAATCACGTCTATTTTATTACATTTATAACAATTTGGGTATAAAAATTGTCGAATATGCGGATAAAATAGTGATATTTATAGTTTCCTTATGATTATTTAATTTTATATTGGAAACTATCAGTTCTACAGTTTCGGCTGATGAAATTTTTTTGTAGGAAATTAAATTCTCTACAAAAAAGGTCCTTTACAATTCTGCTATAAAGTTAGTAGTTTAGGAGAAAAATGAAAAAAACCATAATTTTTTAGCAAAAATCAACTTTACAATTTTTTACTAGCGACATACTTTATACATTCTAAATTAGCTGTAGGAACTTTTAAAGAGGAAGGATCCCTCTAAAACTTCCGGCCATGGTCAATTAAATAGTATGAAAACTCGCGATGCTATAGATAATTGACAAAAAAAAAAATTATTCTTACGTGTTAATTAAATGGGAAAATTTCAAATTCATTTAGCGAGTACTTAAAATTAAAATTAAGAGCTAGGCTTTGGTGGGAATTTTTTTTTATATGTTTAGAGTGATATTTCATCCATGGAGTGAAAAAAAAAATAGTCGTCTCAAACGAAGCACCCTAATGCAGTATTGCATTAATACAAAATTATAATTGAACTTTAACGAAAAATGAAGAAGAAAAACGATTTATTTTGCAAGTACTGCAATTACATCACCAGCAATATCCTAATTGTAACACACAAAGTTTAATCAACAATCAAAAAGAATATTAATCTTCAAAAGTGCAATAAAAAATAAAAAAAAAAAACAGTTAAAACTCTACTCCTCTGACGAATCTAGTTTACAAACAACATCTTTCACACGCCTTACTTCATTTCAGTTTAAGTTTTCTCATTTAGTATGGATATTTTCAATAGTAGAGCCCTAAAACTGCATGTTTCCGCATTTCTTCGATTTTCACGGCCCGTAAGTAGGTGCGAATTTTTAAGTCTAGAAAATCAGTTCGGGGGTCTTTTTTTAGAAAATTTAAGCCTCTACAAGAATATGCTTGGAAAAATTTTTCAATTCAAACGGTACGAAAATTAGAAGAAATTTTTTGCGTGTTATTTAAGTGGAAGATTTCAAAAGTTTCAATGCAATTTTCGGGTACTTTGAAAATTCATAGCTGTTATCCTGGTCGATTCCAAAGTCGAAATTTTCAGGGCTTATTGGGGACATCATAGACCAACTTTCCTGAAAATACGAAGCAAATCTAAGTTCAAAGAAAAAAGTTACAGCTATCCGAAAATAGCGATTTTTCAAAAATCGATTGGCTTTTTGTGGCTATATATTAAAAAAACACAAGCAATTAATGAAATGTAGGGCAGATATCGATAGAATAGACCTCGATGAAAAATATCAGCAGTCAGTCAACCCTCTACATTCAAAACCGTAGATTTGAGAGGCATTCAAAAACAGGTCAAATTTCGCTAAAACAGTGACTCATTTGTAAGCTCCCCGCCAAGCCGGATTTGAATTTCAACCAAAGGTCTATCTGTATCTTGAAAACAGAAGGTCCACAGAGAAGAATGCCGTTTCGAACGAGTCTCTAAGTTAATTAGAAGCCAAGATACACATTTTCAAAATCTACTAAACAATCGACTTTTTTTAAATTTCAAAAATTTCTCCAGCGGCCAAATTTGATCGAGTCTTCTTTTCTACCCCACATTCGAAGAAAAAATCAGTATCAAAATCGCTGACCCAAGTGCGCACGCACACTTTCGTCGAAAAGTAATCGATATGCCCATTTATATATTTATTTATTTGTTTCATTTAAATTCTCTTTGAAAAAAAAAAAAAAACATTACGCTATTGAAATGAAAATATATAGAATTTTATTTATACAACCTTTTCGAGTTTGAAATCGTCTTGATTACATAACATTGTACAAGCATTCATCCGATCATTCATTCAATCATTAACACACGCGGAAATATCAAGCATCAGTTCGACAAAAGTGCGTGTAAAGTTAAAGTTGCATCTGCGAATCGTATCTCTTTAAGTTAAATCGTACATAATTTAGATACACGTATATCGTCTTTCGTTACTTTGAGTCGTCTCTGCTGTTTTTCGTTTGTATAATCAAATCTCTCCTTACTTTTGTTACTTTTCAAGTTAAAATTCTTTCCGCCGGTTGGAACTTATCTGGTTTAATTTCGCGATGCTACTCACTCTACGATCTTCGGCGGCGATAACTTCGTCGTTAAGGTTTGTCGCGTACTTTACGTTTTCGAAGAGTAATCATATTTTTTTAAGGTATTGCTTCACATTTTATTTCATAATCATGTCGATACTTTTTTACCGGTACTTTATGTTACAGAATTGTTGTATTCGTTATTCACTTTATAATTCAGTCGTACTTTGAACTGAGGAACGATTCACCACGTCATGCTTTAGAAAAAATAACAGAGAGAGTTATCAAGAAGAGAGGTATATTGGCCTAGGCCCCCGTCACGTGACAAACACTATGATTCAGTCCTCTTAGTCATTGTGCTGACTCTAGGCGGGAATACACAAATCGTTACAATATACGAGAAAACAATCTAGCACAAAAATATCAGTCATCGATAGATCCGAAAAAAAGTTATCCGTGCAAAGCCGACCCGTCCCGGCTTGTAACTCGATACGTTGGCTACACGTTCCGAATCTTTGCTTGAAAATTATTTTTTTCATCGCACTTCGGTGACTATAGACTGTACAGGCTGGGCCCTATAAATTGTCGATAAAAAAAACAGGCACATACTACTAGCAAAAAATATTTACGCTCTCGAAAAATACGAGAAAAGTGCGACTCCGCAATGGATTTGCGTTAAGTCAGCACCGGCACGCTGAAAAAGAAAACAACGGATACGAATTTCGAAAAAATGATTACGTAAGAATTCTAGGCTCACTCGGGGTATACGATATTGGGGTTAGAAGGCTTCCTTATACCGAAGAACAATCAGTATTCTCAACGAAGGGGTGTACTTGAAAAATTTCTTTGGACTGAAACAAGTATCAGCTTCAAGTCACTTCGATACTTGGTTAATACGTGGAATCCAATGGTCGACTCGACTTGTAAATCATTCGCTTGTACCTAAGTCACGGTGACAGATGGGTAAGAGTCCAGCCTACAATTCTGCGAAGCGTAGGTTCAAGCCCTTTCTGGTACCACTGAGATTTTTCTGATCGTGAGGAAAAATACTATCGTGTACCTGATCTGCAATTCTGGTGGTTCGGAACCCGCCACAAATCTTGTAGGGCCAGTTAGCGTAAAAAACGGGCGAAAGGGAGAAAGGGGAAGTGAGAAAGGATAGAAAAAGTGAAAGGAAAATTGGAAGATGAAGGAGAGGGCAAAGAGGGAAGAGAGGAGAAACGCATCCCAACTACAGGGAGGGAAGGAAACTAAGAAAGGCCCATAAACCCATTGGGATAAGGGCCCGAAGGAACCAACATACCGGGACAATATCTTGAAACTTGAAAATCAACTACGAATGCGCGAGTTTCATCGGGTATGAGAATCTGGTGATTTTCGGCTTGGAGACTCATTTTCAAAAATTCACAACTCCGGTTCTATTTGAGTTAGAAAGTTACTTCTTTTTTCATTTCAAAGCTAAAAGAATGAATTTTGATGAGAAAATAGTTTCATTGAAAGTTATTAACAAATTCATATTGTTTTAAACAATTAAAATGTTTAAATCGATTTTCAACAATTGCCCCGACCTCGTAGCGAGTTCTAAGTACAATCATCGTATTCTACGTCGAATTTTCTATCAAAAACGCATTTCTAATTAATGGAGAAATTATCATTACTATTGGAAAAAAATTAATTTATCTAGCGCGTTACATCGGCGCACGGGTTCCATTCAACGCCTAATTTTCTTGCCTCCTATCGTTTTTCTCTGTAATACAAATGATTATTCTACATTTTCAATTAAATAATATTGTTTAATTAGCAGATAAGACTTTGTAAAAAATTGAACCAGACTGTTGAAAAATCGATCCAGACTTGAACACAGGGCGAAAAATTTCGAGGCCATAGGTCTAGCCATTCCGGCACCGATCGGCTTGAACGCGCAGCAGGCGAGCGGACTCGTAAATCGGTCTCGAAACTTTGACCGTTATTTTCTCGAAAACGATCGATAGTTTACCGATGTGCTGAAATAAAGGTTCGTTTAATTTTATTACTCTGTCAATCTGCCAAGTCTCGACCTAATTCGTGCGTTACAGTTAACGAGTTTTCCTCGTCAGTCTGTCTTTTGAATAAGGGGGGGTGGGCAGCTAGCGCACTTAATCCTACTGGCGACTACGTTACGGCGGAAGAAAGCCGAAGGCCCAAACGTATCCGTCCCATCGGTCCGGTCCCAAGGAACAATAAAGTCCCCAAATTCCTCACGTACACCAACGAGCAAGACCCGGCATCTGTAACCGATGGATTTGCACGAGACTTCGTACAACGAAAGAGCAATAGGAATAAGTGAACACGTATTTCAGCACATCGGTAAACCGTCGACCGTTTCCGATAAAATAACGGTCAAAGTTTTGACGCCCCTTTATGAGTCCGCTCGTCCGCTGCGCTTTCGAGCCGATCGGTGGCGGAATCGCTTGCGTCGATTTTCAAATTCATTTAGCGAGTACTTAAAATTAAAATTAAGAGCTAGGCTTTGATGGGAATTTTTTTTTATATGTTTAGAGTGATATTTCATCCATGGAGTGAAAAAAAAAAAAAAAATAGTCGTCTCAAACGAAGCACTCTAATGTAGTATAGCATTAATACAAAATTATAATTGAACTTTAACGAAAAATGAAGAAGAAAAACAATTTATTTTGCAAGTACTGCAATTACATCAACAGCAATATCCTAATTGTAACACACAAAGTTCAATCAACAATCAAAAAGAATATTAATCTTCAAAAGTGCAATAAAAAATAAAAAAAAACAGTTAAAACTCTACTCCTCTGACGAATCTAGTTTACAAACGACATCTTTCACACGCCTTGCTTCATTTTAGTTTAAGTTCTCTCATTTAGTATGGATATTTCCAATCGTAGAGCCCTAAAACTGCATGTTTCCGCTTTTCTGCGATTTTCACGGCCCGTAAGTAGGTGCGAATTTTTAAGTCTAGAAAATCAGTTCGGGGGTCTTTTTTTAGAAAATTTAAGCCTCTAGAAGAATATGCTTGGAAAAATTTTTCAATTCAAACGGTACGAAAATTAGAAGAAATTTTTTGCGTGTTATTTAAGTCGGAAATTTCAAAAATTTCAATGCAATTTTCGGGTACTTTGATAATTCATAGCTCTTATCCTGGTTGATTCCAAAGTCGAAATTTTCAGGGCATATTGGGGACATCATAGACCAACTTTCCTGAAAATACGAAGCAAATCTAAGTTCAAAGAAAAAAGTTACAGCTATCCGAAAATAGCGATTTTTCAAAAATCGATTGGCTTTTTGTGGCTATATATTAAAAAAACAGAAGCAATTAATGAAATGTAGGGCAGATATCGATAGAATAGACCTCGATGAAAAATATCAGCAGTCAGTCAACCCTCTACATTCAAAACCGTAGATTTGAGAGGCATTCAAAAACAGGTAAAATTTCGCTAAAACAGTGACTCATTTGGAAGTCGAGACTTGGAGATTTTGCGTCCCGTGTTCGAGTCCCGAACAATTTTTTTCATTTCATTTCTTCGTCAAAGCATGAATCACGAATGTTCCTTATTTTATTGACAAATACACCAACGCTATATTCAAATTACAATTCGTCTTTGCAGAACAAAGCAACTGCAACTGCCGATCCGACCGAGCGAGCTAATAAACCGGCATCGACGCTTTGACCGTCATTTTGTCGTAAACGGTCGAGTGTGTACGGATAAACCAAAATGCTCGTTCGTTTATTTTTATTACTATTTTGTTACGCGTAGTCTCGTACAAATCCATGGGTTACAATTAGCGTCTACCCCTCATAAAAATTATCGAGTCCTAGATCGCATCGAATAGTATGCGAATTTACCGTTAGGATGTCGTAGAATCGTAGCCTTTCCTTTAGTTCTGAATCAATTATTTATGCATCGGAGCGTTTTTGTTCAGAATTGTACGTAGATTGGGGTCGTTAAGCCCTTCGTCGGTAATTGGAGACCATCACGACATTGTCGAAATTCGCCAGGGCGCCGCTTTGACACGCCGCTCGAAATTGGCACACCGGAAATGCGAGCAACTGCCGACCCTTGTTTTAATTGTCAACCATAGTGGCTGCCATCTTTGTTAGTAGACGGCAGGGTTGGAGCTGACATATTGCAAAATCATTTTTGGTGTCTATGGGGTCCCAAATATCTTAAATTTTTTTTTAACAATAAAATGTGCAGAACAACACTCCTTTGGTAGCAATGACCGAGTTAGTCGTACCGAGTTGTAGTTTTTGGCTTTTATTTCTGTGGTGTATATTGGAATAAAAAACTGTTTTACACACTGAGAAAAATTTGGTAACAGCTACAAAACTAAGTTTTATTTTGTACCTAGAACTGTATTTTTCGATTGTGGTAAAAAATGAAAATAGTTAAGGACTGAGCGTTGACCGAAACTAAAAATTTCTATCAGTGTAGATCGCAGAAATATTTTATTAATTTTTCTAATTTTTTTTAAACCGATCTAGGCGGTACAGAGTCGATTTAAGTTCAAAAATGACCTTTTTAACGAGCGCTCTAATAATAGTAAACAATTTTACATTCTTCGTTTCTTGTACAGTAAAGCTGACAGTCCTCTCAAGATCAAACAAGCGTGCCAACTAATTGTAAGTTGTGTAATCGCTTTAAATATCTTGTCATGCAATCACAATTTTTTCTTCGCCTTCTTCCGGAATACCACTTCACAAATATTGATTTGATTATTTATATTTATAAGATTAAATCTTCTCATTAGAGATTTATAAACTATAACTGTAGTTACCTTAAGCAGTTTTTATCCCACTAGCTGACATATTTAACGATTCAAATTTTGTGTTTGTAATATTGGAACTAAAATATGTGTGTACAGTTTCCAGGTGTCAAAGGTCAATAAAGTGAAAAACAAACTTGACGTATCGGCTATGAGTGGAGGCCCTCTCTTCAGACAGCTAAAATATATTAATTGAATACAGTAACATAAAAAAAATTCGTCAACTAAGACTTACGTTTAATTACTTGATAAAGCTTATAATGAGACGAAACCTTCTTAACGAAAGGTAAAAACTGAACTGCAGCAACGTAGAATTTAAATTAGGTTTTCATAGCCGAATTATTATCCAATGACAACAATCAGAAACCAAAATGGCTCTCCGGTTATCATCTAAATAAAGATACGGTATTGTTAATCTTGACATCATAATAGAACGTAATCAAGCATTATTTGAATTTTATATGCTTACCACTATCGAAGGATTTTATTAAATTGATGTTAGACAGTCTCAAATTGAAAAAATATATATATAACTAAACAAACAGTTTGAATATTTCAATAACAGAAATATGTGGTACCGAAAGCATTAATCAGACACAGCAAATAATTTTGTGAAATTTTTCTCAACGAATTTTCGTAACGATCTAGATATTCGACTAGTAATAATTATCACAAAATTTACGGCTGAAATCATATTGTCCCTAGTTTTTATGTTATTGTAGCACTGTAAGGAGACGGGGGATTCGGAAGATTTTGCAAATAAAGACGGAAGGTAGATGTTAACGATTTCGCCAGGATTTTAGAGTGATGGAGGAACGACATCATTGCCTGTGGGATAATCACACGATGGCAGATTATACATGAGTCTAGTGACAAAAAAGGGTTTCGTTTTTCGCGAACATCTCGAAAACTATCGCGGATATCGCAAATGTAAAGAAAGATTCTTAGAGAGCGAAAAATTTCCAACAAAAAAGTCCAGATTCCCGGAACTGTATCGCTAATATTTATAATATTAATTTGAAGGTGAAAATAGGGCTGAAAACGGGCGATGTGAGACGACCGTGAGCTCGGCACGATTCGCTCATATTTACAACAAAAATTGTTTTAACCCATTAAAGATTAGTATCAAGGAACGAAAAAATTCAGGTACCATTTACATAAATAAATGAACAAAAAACCGTAAAAAAAAAAAAATTTTTCCCCTCTTTTTCAATTAATCGTGCTATTGTTAATCAAGTCACTTTTACAGTTTGCAAATTAACATAAAAACCCCTGTCATTTCCAAACTAGAAACATGAAAATTTTTTCGACTTCTGGAATCCATTCTTCAAAGGGTTTCAAAGATATCCCCGTTTATAAACTTTTCCAATTTCGATTTTGCATGTTTTAATCGAGAATTTAAGGAATGAAAATGTTAAAAAATCGAATAGAGTTACCAAAAAAAACTTTGTTTTCCAATTTTTCGATTGTTTCGAACTCTAGTCACTGAAAACTATGTAAAAATAATTTTTTTTAATTTGTTACTTCGATTGTTTAAAAAATTGTTAAACAATAAATGCATTGTTTATGAAATTATCAAAAATTTGTTTTTGTTAATTAGATCGTCGGTAAAAACATTGATTTTTAAGGAAAAAATCGTTCCTTAAAAAAAATTCCCTATAATTTCAAAATGCAGTTTTTAATTAACAAATTTTTTTTGTTGCTAAAAATTAATATTAAGGAACCAGTCTTTCTTTAAAAATCATCATTTTAAGTGCTCTTTCATATTCTGAGAGAAAAAAAATGTTTGCTCAATTTCTTAATTGCTTATTGAATAAACAATCTGTTATAAACAAATGAACATCCATACTATATTTTTTTTAGATTCTACCAAAAAAATGAAAACTATCGTGCACGACTTTTTGATGAAAATGTTTTTTCCTATTTTTTACATAATCTCAAATATTCTCATGTCTTCGAGCTTGCCATTTTTTTGGGTTATTTATCATTGCGGTGCGAATAACTTGTAAAAATTTTCATGTTTCTAGTTTGGAAATGACAGGGGTTTTTATGTTGATTCGCAAACTGTAAAAATGACTTGATTACCAAGAGCACGATTAATCGAAAAATAGGGAAAAATATTTCTTTTTTAAGGATTGTTGTTCATTTATGTATCTAAATAGTACCTGGATTTCTTCGTTCCTCAACATTAACATTTAATGGGTTAAAACAATTTTTCTTGTAAATATGAGCGAATCGTGCCGAGCGAACGGTCGTCACATCGCCCGTTTTCAGTCCTATTCTCACCTCCAAATTAAAATTATAAATATTGGTGGTAGAGTTCCGGGAATCCGGACTTTTTTGTTAAAGATTTCCTGCTCTTTAAGAATATTTTTTTACATTTGCGATATCTGCGGTAGTTTTCGAGATATTCGCGAATAATTAGACCCTTTTTTTCACGAAATTGTTAACAACTTCAATTTTTTGTTCCCCATCTTCAATTTTTTCAAAAAGCTTCTAGACGCGATTCCGAATCGAACGACACTTAAGCCATATTTTTAGAAGAATTCTAACGGAAAATCGTAAAAAAGGTGCTCGTTGACTAAAGACTGTATCGCTGGAGTCTGCAGACACGGTTCCCAAAAATCTTGCAAGGATTTTCTGAAAAGTATTACATTTTCTATATCATTTTAACTTTCCTCTGATCAAATTAAGTATAACCAAAGTCATTCGTACAATCTTTTTTCATAAACTTGAGATATTAAAAAAAAGGAAAATAAAATTTTTCAGCCAAATATCGCTTTTTCGCATTTTCGATAACATTACCATAACTACAGAATAAATTTTGAAAAATCCGGCTTACTCCCAAATTCGTTCCCAAGACGACTCAAATCGTAAGGGCAATAACACGATCGGTGAGTCACCTCATTATCCTGAAAATTTCGTCAATACGATGACGAATGACAAAACTACTCTGCAGCAATAAATCGGTACTTTGTATCCGAACCATTTTACTCATTAGACCTACATACTCAAACGGATGCACCCAGGTAGGTGAACCCTGGATTAACGGTAAACAGGGTGAGCAGGGCTAATTGCAAGGTTCGAGGGCTCAAGTGGGGCTGCAAGGCAGCGCGTGGGAGAATCTGACCAATGGCGCGTCGCGATTTCGAAAGTTTCAAAGCCGTGATCCGCAGGAGTGGGGAGAAGTGCCGGGAAGTGGGGACGGCAGCAGAGTGGAGCACATGTGGGGCAATGTGGGGTGACCCGACGATCCGGACGCATAAGAGTCAGTCTTCGCCAGCACTCGGTAGAGTCAGGTCGCTCGGTCCTTACCGAAGTAATCTGGCGTGCTCGCATGCGGGAGATTCTAAGTTCCTCGGTGTATAGTGAGAATTAGCTCGGTAACGGTGTTGTTTTTAGTGTTACGTTTATTTTTTGGTGTTTTCTTTTAAATATCCTCCATCGTCGATTTCGTTGCCCAGTTTCGACGATCCTTCGTTTCGTTTGAGATACATGCCACAGACACTTTATACGTACAGTGCGCAAGTTCGGTTTATTATTTCAAACGTCATACTACAGAGTGAGAGAGAGATATAAAAGTGGTCTTCTGAATTATTACCGACAATTTGGTGATTTTGTAGTAGTGTTTGTCAATTACCCGTCGAGCAAAGACTTTCCGATAAAGATGAATACTGACAAACCGAAAAGTGAAACCGGAACCGAACCTGAGACCGATCCGGCGGTTGTACAAAACACAGAAGAGTCCATGGATATGGACGATGTAAACTTCGCGGCCCATTGTTTACTCTCCATGTCTCAGGCTAGAGATTACAGCTTGTCCGGAGCAAGGACATCTACAACACCCTTCATGGAACCGCCACCCCGTTTCGACCATACCACAACACCGAAGAACTTGATGATGGTGACGAACGTGAAACCGGCTGTGATAGTAGAGCCGGTACCGGGTGCGGCAAATTTTCCGGGTCTACCGGAAGACCAGGCGACGACGCCCCCCGAGGTCTTTTCAAGTTCCCTCTTCATGGTGGCCAGGATACTGACCGACCTAACTAAAATCAAACAGGAGCCGGTCCCCGAGGTCCCGCCCGTCGTTACCGATCAAAGCGTCTCCGAAACCGATTCCGAGCTCATGTACTCAACCGACATCGATATGGATGCCGATAGTGAGCCGGAACCGGAAGACGAGGATCTCTACGAGGAATCCGATTTCGAGCTCAACGATGTCTCGGACATAGAGGCCGAAGAGGAATCCGACCTCGATCTTGACGAAACCGCGAACGACGGGGAGGACGAGGACGACCTCGACGGCGATGATGAGAACGAAAACAATTACGAATACGAAAACGCCAACCAACCGCAGGTAGATATCGACGAGGATGAGGGATTAGACGTGGATGCGGACGAAACGTTTGAGGATGAGGAGGATGAGGAGGACGATGACGATGATGATGATGACGACGATGACGATGACGGTGACGACGACGACGACGACAATGTGAACGAGGAGAAGGAAATGCAGATGCAGGACGAGGAAGAGGATGAGGAGGAGGAGGATGAAAACGAGCCGGTGCTGCATCGGCGAAAATGGCCCAGGCTCGACGTAAAGTACGAACCGCAATATAAAGGCGAGGAGGAGGAGGAGGCGGAGGAGGAGGACGTCGAGGACGATGACGAGGAGCAGGAGGAGGAGGAAGAGGAGGAGGAGGAGGAGGAGGAGGAGGAGGAGGAGGAGGATTTGGTGAACCCGGTTATGCCGGCAGAGGAATCGCCCAAGCCATCAACATCCGGCGAGCAGTCAACGGGGTCAGGAGAGAACTCGAACTCGAGCAACGATGACGTGAACACAGCCAGGATAAACCCTGCACCCAGATCTTCTTATACTCCTGCACGAAAGTCACACCATTGTCCGTACTTAGGATGCAACAAGGTTTACGGAAAGAGTTCGCATCTCAAGGCTCATCTCCGCACTCATACCGGTTCGTAAATCACGATGATATTTTCAAACGCTTACAACTAGTCGATAGTTTTTTGTTTTTTGTTTTTTTCGTTTAGTCACGCTTTTCTTATTCGTTAACGTTGTGCACGTGTTGCATGCAAACATGCAATTTTTTTCATTTTTAATCTAGAGTTTAGTTTTATTTAAATCATGTTGATGTTGGCAACGTTATCGCAACTATTCATGCTAGGGAAAAACCGTCATTTCGCGATATTTTTAATTATTTTGAAATTCATTAGCATGGAATGATATGAGATATATTCGTCGTATTTTAAATTCTTGGTTTGTCGAAAATAAATATGTAGTGTTTTTTCCATGATGATTGTTTTTTTACAATAACGTTGCTAACTTCAACCTTTTCGATGTTTTCCACGTATTGTTATTTAGAACACGTTGACTTTGATATTTTAGTCTTGATTTAGCGTTTGTTATTTGACGCGTATTTAAACTCGGCATTTGATCACATTCGTCGTACGCGCGGTCAAAGATTATAATTCACAAGTGGTACACAAATGTTCTCTAAGAACGTAAACAACACCAGTTCAAGTATCGTCGAACTACTCCAACACTTGTTGATTCGGATTTTATTATTGAATTCAGTTACTGAAAACATCAAATATTTTTATAATGATAATAATAATTATAATTATTATAATAATGACGACAGTGAGAATAATGGCAATAATGATTCCGCAACTCCACGGATCAAAAAAAATATTTAAAAGATAAATACCAAAAAAAATTACCAAAAACAAAATTTAAAAAAAAATTACAATGATTGAAGTAGTAGTAGTAATAATAATAATAATAACAATAATAATAATAAGAATGATAATAATAATAGTGACAATGACAATAAGGACTCCGCAACTCCACGGATCAAAAAAAATATTTAAAAGATAAATACCAAAAAAAATTACCAAAAACAAAATTTAAAAAAAAATTACAATGATTGAAGTAGTAGTAGTAATAATAATAATAATAACAATAATAATAATAAGAATGATAATAATAATAGTGACAATGACAATAAGGACTCCGCAACTTCACGGATCAAAAAAAATATTTAAAAGATAAATACCAAAAAAAATTAACAAAAACAAAATTTAAAAAAAAAATTACAATGATTGAAGTAGTAGTAGTAGTAGTAATAATAATAATAATAATAATAATGATAATGATAATGGTAATAGTGACAATGACAATAAGGACTCCGCAACTCCACGGTTCAAAAAAAAAAAAATTAAAAAAATTAAAGCACAAAAAAACTTGATTAAAAATTAAAAACAAAAAAAAATTAAATAATAATAAAATTAAAAAAATAATTTTTTTTCTATATTACAATAATGATAATATTAGAATAATAGCGATAATGATAATGTTAACGATAATTTGATCGTTGTTAGTATAATTCGATTTAAGTAAGCCGAGGACGATATCTGCTGATACTTGGTACGGTTACATTTAGTTAGGCTAATTCAATCGCAATTTCTTTGACGAGGCTAAAGCTAGCAGCCAAACGTGTTAAACTTTTTGG
Source organism: Neodiprion pinetum (assembly GCF_021155775.2). NCBI lineage: Eukaryota > Metazoa > Arthropoda > Insecta > Hymenoptera > Diprionidae > Neodiprion > Neodiprion pinetum. The sequence continues at coordinate 20,654,990 of NC_060234.1, forward strand.
AAATCGATAAAACGCAGTTAAGTTTTATCCGAATAATTCTATAGAAGTGTCTGGGATTCGAGGTATTTACAAAATTTTGATTTTTCGACATCATCGCCTTATGCGAATGAATGTTAGAACGATTGGCTGCCAGCTTCAGTCTCGTATTTCTCTGAATCAATATGTATAATTTATAGGTTAGAGTGACACGCCACAAATTAGTGCACGAATATATAAGACTGACTGCTATTAGAACAATTTTTTCTCGATCTTTAATTAATGCAACTACGGTTGCATCTCTTAATCATATATCATAATATACATATATACATAATCATATAATGTCAATCATACATAATCATATAATACAGTAATTTTAACCACGTTAAAAATATCTACGATGAATTCAGATGAAGCAAATTCTTCATTGTAATATTCTTGGTATCATAATTTTCTCTTGACTTTTCGATAATGCAACTTTTGGTTGCACATGTTTACTTAATCATTAGTACGTAATCATATAATATCGTACATCCATAATCATATAATACATTATTTCTAACCACGTTAAAAATACCTACGATGAATTCAGATGAAGCAAATTCTTCATTGTAATATTCTTGGTATCATAATTTTCTCTTGACTTTTCGATAATGCAACTTTTGGTTGCACATGTTTACTTAATCATTAGTACGTAATCATATAATATCGTACATCCATAATCATATAATACATTATTTCTAACCACGTTAAAAATACCTACGATGAATTCAGATGAAGCAAATTCTTCATTGTAATATTCTTGGTATCATAATTTTCTCTTGACTTTTCGATAATGCAACTTTTGGTTGCACATGTTTACTTAATCATTAGTACGTAATCATATAATATCGTACATCCATAATCATATAATACATTATTTCTAACCACGTTAAAAATACCTACGATGAATTCAGATGAAGCAAATTCTTCATTGTAATATTCTTGGTATCATAATTTTCTCTTGACTTTTCGATAATGCAACTTTTGGTTGCACATGTTTACTTAATCATTAGTACGTAATCATATAATATCGTACATCCATAATCATATAATACATTATTTCTAACCACGTTAAAATTACCTACGATGAATTCAGATGAAGCAAATTTTTCATTGTAATATTCTTGGTAAGGTAATTTTCTCTTGACTCTTCAATAATGCAACTATCGATTGTACCTGTTTACTTAATCATATAATATCATTAGCACATAATCATGTAATATCGTACATACATAATCATATAATACAATATTTCTAACCACGTTAAAAATACCTATGATGAATTCAAATCGAGGAGGTTTTTCATTGAAATTATATGATTGTTACGTACAACGGTACAATCTATTTCTTGCCTCAATGGAAATAATTTTGGTGAATAACTGAGGCCAATAAAGGTTTATATATATTACACATGACACGCAAGCGAGTAGCCGTTAAGCCACGATAAAAGTCCTTCACCTCTCAGGCACTAAGTTTCTTCCACCTTTCTTTCGCGTGGCCGTATCACTCGGACCATCGCTATGTAAGCACATGTGTAAGATATAGGCATAAATGTACGTAGGCAGGTACGTCACGAGACTCAACATTTAAACACCCACGTGATATTTACTCGAGCTTACAACACGGGGTGTGATGTAGGTGGACAGCTGATTCAACGATCACGTACAACTCTTTACTGCTGATCCAACCGCACACCGTGTTTACCGTGGAAATTTTTTCAAACTCAAAGCCCAATTTGTTAAAATTGAAAAAAAACCTGCGTAAACACTGTGTAGAAATTTTACTCCTCTTTAACCGTGAATCACCTAAACACCATCTTTAATCTTTAATACCGAATTGTTTGAAACTTTTATTTTACAACTGTGTAGCTACTTGCAAATATTAAACTGACTTTCCGAATACCAGAATATCTAACGATAAGACAAGATAGCGACTAAAGATAAAGATGAACTGACATTAAGCGACGTTACTGTAATACCGCATGTTTAGGATAAATCATTGATTCACACCTTGAGGATTGTACGTTAATCAATAAAACCAATGAAAAAAATATATGTTGAAAACCCAACCCCCCCCCCCTGAATGTCGTACTTGAATTGCATATCAATGATTTTACCATATTTAGTTACGTTGACACTGCTAACTTCAGCGTGGTATTAAATGCGATATCGAGATTGATAACGTTTAATGTAAACTCTAGCAAAAGTACTTGGTGTTTTCAAAACTTAGCAATTTCGAAGTGAATAAAAAATATTTCGTTAGACTAGCGTAACTAACTTCAGCCTCATTTTATTACGGTTCACAGTGTTTTAAAATCTCTTAAGAGTTTCGAAAGAACAGAAAAACATTACGTTACGTTACCAAATTTTCAGCTTCGCAATTTCGGTCAAAACCTTACGAATAAACAAATTTTAAATCCGCAAAGTTAACCTAACGGAACGTTAAAGCAAAAATTACTATTTTGTAGCTTCGGAATAATTTTGCAAAAGTTGTATTTTCAAAAATACGAGTTTTTGGTTACTCTGACAATTGTCTACCGAATTCCGCATAATCCCAAAGTTGCAAAACAACGAGTTTTCGTAAAAATCCGTGGTCAGATTTGTGTTTCGATTTTACAACCTCACAGATTTGCTCGAACATTAAGCTTCACGCTGTGCACATCCACCAACGTGTAGTTGTTCTATTTAAACATTCGTCCTGCGTAAAAATAGTCGCGCTCTCCTAGCTCGTTGTCTATTCACTTGTCCGCCTCTCCTCTTCGTGGTTCTTCAATTACACGCGTTCGAAAAATCTCTGCAACTCCTCTCACGCGGTTTTCGTACCGAAGGATAGCTTTTTATATCCTCGTAAAGCGCGCGGGCCATTGTTGAAAATTATTGACGGATAGTCAGGCGCTCGTCGACGAAAAAACAAATCTCGAAATCGCTTTCACAGAAAACGTTGATTGGCTCATCGCGTAACATCGTTCTTAATTGAATTGTGCCACCGTCGCCTGGGGATTCGGCGCTGTTTCATCTCGGCTTTGTTTGACAGTGCTTATGTTACACGCATTTTTTGCTCACTCACGTTCTTGAACGAACGCCTACAACGGAAAGTACACTACTTTGACCTTGTTACGTTCCACGTGAATGCCCGTGGACTTTTGATGGTCAAGGTCACGCGGTGCAGATATCCTCGGGTCGCTTGAAGACCTTCGCGAAAGATGTTTCGAAAAACTTTATAATTTTTTTTTTCAAACTTGGGGGAAAACGTAGCAAGGACAAAAAAAAAAAAACAATTCAAAGCTTATCGTACCGTGACCTTTTTTTATCAATGTCTCGTCACGCTCTTATATTTTTATTGAAATCTCGAAGAGAGGATTGGACGGAGATGCGAGCAAAGTAGGACGCGAGAGGTTGGCTGACGGAAAAGTCTATACTTTTTATTAAATTTGTTACCGGATGGTCGTATTAAAAATATAGAAATAGAAAATATTTGAATTATAAACAAAGGATTATCGTCAGGTATCGGTGCTTAGTCTCGAGTTTACTCGTATTATTTAAAAGAGTCCGTTTTCTACAGATTCATTGCAAAAGATTCTATTTTATTTTCGGTAGTGAATTTAACATTGCCAATTGTTGATCGTGACCAATATCGATGCAATTTTGTAGAATTAAATATTCAACGATGCCAACGTGATAAAAAAAAAGTATAGAATTTGTAACAAATAGTCTTCCGAATAAAACAAGCTACCGTAGATTCAAATCGAACGAATCGATATCTAGTCTTTTGTTTGTAGCTCCGGTGTTTTTGACTTTTTTATTTTTAGAGAAATGTAAACTTGCAGATATAGTAATTTTATAAAAACTCGTCGTGCGAATATTTTGTAATTGAAATTGATAAAAAGTATAATCGACTTTTGGCGAACGAAGTTCTTTAAAGAGACGTGTCATTGAAACCTCAAACATTTTTGATTGAACGCGATTATATTCTAATGGCATTTTTTTTACCCTCGTTTACTCGCAATCAACGTAAATATTCAAATTTCTAAGCTGCTTGCATCAATTAGAATTTTACATTTCTTCTCACGTAAAACAGGGTATTGTTCGTTATTAAGGGATTGCCCTTTTTTGCATATAACTCAGAACGGACAGACTGTGACTTACAGCAGATTTATTTAAAGAAATAAACAAAAGTAAAATGATATTTAGTCGTTGAGGCAACTCCAATTTCTAGGAGTGTCATATTTTCATCTAAAATTAGCTCTGTCTATCTAGCTCTCTTCGTTGAAAGAATCATCTTGGTTAATGCTCACAACAGCTAAAGAATACATTTTTTTTAGAAACTCTTCATTATGTAACCTGTAAGTTAGAGGAATGCTAATTATATATCAACCTCGTATTAAATAGAACAGTTCACAGTTGTAATAGAAAAAATTTTACACCTCACTGTCAGAAGAGACTTACATGATGGCTTTTTTTGTATTGCCTTTTCTCCCTCGATAGAAGTTAGCATCCCTCTACTTATCGTTAAGCAAAAGTTTCTCGTAAGATTTTCAACTAAGATTACACCCACGCTGAATTGTCATGTGACTATCGTAACAAACTATTTTCATGCATGTTTTCTTAATTTAGCAAAATTTGATACGAAATGTATAATAAATTTAAATTAAATATATTCTTATCGTCTATGAACTTTACGCTATAAAACTCATACTGCTCTACTAAAATAGAAAATACAGAACATAAATAGGAAATAGCGGGTATCAAGAGGGAGAAAAAAGAAGAAGAAGAACGAGAAGAAGAAAAAGAACAAAAAATATATATATGTATAACAAAAAAAAAAAAAAAAAAAATCCAAAAAAAAGAAAAAGAAAGAAAAAAAAATCAAAAAAAGAAAGAAAAAAAAAATCAAAAAAAAAAAAAAAACGTGAAACGAGGCATGAGTGCTTCTGATCTAATTGAGAGAAATTTTCACGCTGTCTAGATAATTTTACAGTTTTCGCCTAAAGATATCTACAGAAGATGACTCCCGAATAGAAGTAGACAACGAGTTCCACAGAGAAGCAGACACCAGAAACGGCGTCTGTCCGCTGAAGGTAGCCATCCAAGCGTACTCTAGGACGGACCAAAATGTTTGGATTTTTGGACGACAAATACGAAGAGACGTCAAATACCGTAAGACGAGAATCAAGGGTAAGCTGTCGTTTGAGATCCGGACCCGCTGTCGGATCGCAATAAACTAAAGAAGAGCAATCAAACTGAGGTATACAATCAGTGAATTTACCAGCAAAGAGCGCAAGCGAGGAGGTACAAATTCTTTCTTGGAACCTACCGTGCACTCTTCAGAGAAATTGATTGATTGATTGATTGATTGTGCACCCTGAGGCAAATTACAAAGCTATGGAATAACTAAAAATAAGTCGGTAATTAGGTTTAGAATAATAAGTAGAAAAGAAATATAACATAGTGAAGAAAAAAAAGAAAAAAAACAAAATAATATAAAATAAGTAACCTAATAATAAAAATAAAAATGAATTAGAAATAAAGATCTGAAGATATACTTGAGAAATAGTGAGTAATTAGTACTAATAATACAAAATAATTAAATGATACCAATATTATGAGAGAAAGAGAGAGAGAGAGAGAGAGAGAGAGAGATGATCCGACGATTTGAATAAATATTAAATCTGCAATACGAGAAGAACAAATGACGACGATGCTAATAATTCGATAACCAACCGCGAATAAATTGATATAAAAATTTAATATCGTTAAAAACTTTTATCTACGACGTAAACGAGATATTCCGCACGCGGCGATTGTTTTCGGGACCTCGCGTCGTTTGTTTTATCGCTAGCGCGAGTGCGGCGATCACACGTATAACCAAATACCGCGCGCGTAGAAGCGGTCAAGTTTTGAATGCGCATGCGCGTCACATGGCCCGTGTAAACTTGGAAACTCGTGATTCCAGCTGCCCACATGTTTCACATCCGCCACATGTTTACGCCCGAAGCACGCGGTGGTCGCCCTGTCTCATTTCGCATCGCGGGAATTTCAATGTACGAATCTGTTGCCGCCCTATTTCATCCAGCCTACGTGTGAAATAGAATGGCAGAACTTATTGCATCGGTGGATTATAACCTAAAAGTGGTTCTCTTCTATCGCGCGCGCGTTAACATTTATTCCTACGATATTTTATCGCCCACGATCGTCAAATGAAACATCTCACCTCCAAGAAGCTTTACTGTAATTAATTGTACATACAAAAAAAAAAAACAAAAAAAATGCTCGGTTCTCGTTTTGAAAACAAAATGGCGCGATTTGTTTTTTCACGTCTTCGGTCATACGTCGCTGTTTTCTCTCCAACATTGTCAAAAATTATTGTGTATTGTTTTTGTTATAAGTGTTAATTTGTTTGTATACATTCTTTTCGTGATAAGAATTACGCCGACATTTTTTGTTGCAAAAGTATATCTTTGTCTCACAACCGTTGCATCGCGAAATGCTTTTGGAATTTTTAAACTAATCGTATGAGTTTCTGAAAAAAACGTTCCGCCATTAAAGCAAAGATTTTTTAAATATAAGATGTCTGTCAAATATTAATTGGGTTGATCGAAAACGGTGTTGCTTTCGCTCTAAAAGGCGATAAGCAAAACTCGGCAATATTCTCTGATATTCTCGTGTCTGAAAATGTTGTATAAAAATCTGCATAAATAACAAGAACGAAAAGTTCTGTAAATAGAAAATATTCGTGATAAAAATTTATTCCCGATTATCGAACGTAAATTAATCTCAGATTGAAATTCCATAACAGAATTACGGCAACTTAAAAGTGGCAAAACAATTATCACCAATAACCGTGTCTGCGAAGATCTCAACAGTTTTCTTGAAAGTCTTCGGTTTTAACACGAATCGAAGAGTTTCCTTTAAAAAATGAAATATCCGAAGAAAAACTCTGTGTTTTGAAATAAGAAATGTTTTGTGGGTGAAATTTTTTCCCGTACACACGCAAAGAAGAGTCGCTGCAGCCCTGCAAAGTTGACGGTACATCGAGGCAGCAGCCGGGTGGATGGATGGAACTAGCAGGATCGATGATGGTAGGCCTCGGAAATCCTGGCAGGCTCTGCTCCGCCGCCTGTGAAACGTACGGCGTGGAAATCAGGGACTGCAACGTTTGGAAAGCCCTCCGTTTTTCCTGCACGGTGTCCTGAATGAACGCAGCGCAACAGCCGTGCGCAAGAAGCAGGTGCACAATAAGCAGATGACGAGCACCGCTGCTTTGTGGATGAAAACTCGAAGCCCGCCGAGCCGCAGCATCCGTCCTGCAATAAAAACGCGCTCGTACAAGGAATTGTTTATATATAGCGGTAAAACACGAGGTTCAGGATCGTAACTTTGATGCACTGATTGTGAGAGAAATTTTTAGTTTTGGTTACCGCTCGGTCCTACAACTATTTTCATTTTTTACCACAATTGAAAAATATAGTTCTTATTAGTTGACAACAATAATTATTGTTCTGACCAGTCTATTTATCGAATCGAATATAATTTATTGAGCAAAATTTTACCAGTACTGTACTTTAAGCGCTATTGCGATTGATATACGGTGGAATGATCCTGTAACGCCGATGCTAAGAATTGGCTTAATGTATTGATTACGGAGTAATAAATGTTGATTACATTGTTATACAACATATGCAAAATATCTATGACAGTATAGAATTTATTACGCGTGAGTTGCTGACGATAATTGAAAATATCATAAAAAAAAAAAAAAAAAAAAAATTAGAAATCGAAGTGCAATTAAATTGAACGAGAGATATTGTATCTTGTGGTGAACATTTTTCATTGCCAACTGTTTATAAATCGTCCGACGATAAAATTGTACGCAGTTTATATGTACATAGAATAGTAAATAAAAAATCTCCGAAGTGTCGATCTTGTTAATTATTTATTTCCTTCTGTATTACGACCCAGGCGCGTATTATATCAGGTTTTGGTAGTGAAGCATGATTTGTAAAAAAAAAAAGAAGTAAAAAAAAGAGCCTCCCTTGCACGAAGTTTTCCCTCCCACAATTCGTTTGAAAATTATAAAAAGAGCGCCGATGAGCTCAGCGTGTATAAAGTGGCCCAGTTGAAAACGAGAGCCTCGTAAATACGACATATGTATACATATATGTACTGAGGATAATACTATAACTGGCTTAGCTACGTTGACGTGGGGTGCTGGATGCGACGAGAGAGAGAGAGAGAGAGAGAGGGAGAGAGGAAGAGAGTCGAAATCGATTATAGGACCACACCCACGTTTGGTGCCGACCTGCGACGACTTTACCCTTCATTCGATTCAACCTCGACGTATTTACCGTATGCATGTGCGAATGCGCGCAAATACGACTTGCAGCAGTCGCATGCAGCGTTTACTTAAAGTAATTTTCATTAATGCCTTCGGCTTCCGGCTAACTTGTTTTCGTTCCGAAACGAAACGCGAGTTCGATTCTATACGAATTATGCGACAATGACTGACGATGCAGCCGACGACGTGAGAGATTGTGAGTCATTGTCACGTAATTCGTATAGAATCGAATTCGCATTTTGTTTCGGAACGAAAAAAAAGTTGGCCGGAAACCGAAGGTTTTTATGAACATTAATATATTTTGCTATTTGCACTAGCACAGATTTACTTTGATAAATTTTTTTGCGAAAATTGTATCGGTACAAAAATGCAAGTGATTTTTTTCATCTGCGATGTCGTCGACGTTCAATTGTCGCGTGGCGTAGAATACTTGACGCCATTATACTTATGTATGAATTGACACGAATCGAACCCAAAATCTTTATAGATTAATATACTTGACTTTCGGAAAATTTTTAATTAGCGTTTCAAGAATTGGAGAAAATTAGCAATTAATTTTCGGCTTTTCTTACATTTATCGTCGTTATTTTACTCTTGCGTGTCATGTGTAATCATTCGCGGACGATCGAAAAGATTCGAACGGACAATTTATCGTGAACAAAGTTTCGTGACAAGCATCGCGATTATAATTCGGTAAATCATTGCGCTGCGCTGAGTTTAGAGCTTCGGTTATTACACACAAGTCAAGGCCGATCAGGTCATGTGTAACCTCAATTATTCACTATCTCACACACGCTACACGCAAACACAAGGTGAATGTATAGAGGTTTAAAAAAAGAGAAAAACGTTTATCGCTTCGTTGCAAAACTGGTGTGAGCTTTACATATCCTGAAGTTCGGCGCTCGGGCGAAGCTTTTAAAATCAATGCAAAACCCGATTGCCGCAGTGCCTGATCAATGCGATTTTTCTCGAGAGGTTCAAAATATTATACACAGAATTATAGAGAACGATAAGTGACGAAATATTGTTATTAGTCATTAGATAATGAGAATGGGAAGAATAATAATTGTAGAATATAGTGGATAGCAGCATTAAATTCGATACCCTGAAAAAATATTAATCGTTCGTGATTCTGTTTCAAAAAAATAAAAAAAAAAACAACTTGGTCTTATTTGCCTCGATAAGACTTCGTTTGATTGTGAAAGAAAGATATATGTCATTATTTCCAGAAAGTGAGGTAATAGTTTCTTCCGGGAATCTTATATCAGAGTTTTATCGATTTGAATAAAATCATTTCAAAGAACTGTGTAATCTACAATATCATTTCTTAGAACCATTGTATAAAGAAATAATATTACAAAATCCGTAAATAAAAAAACTTCTTTTCAATTCGATGAAGTTATACACCAATTTGTATAGGATATAATCAGGCAGATGTGTAATTTGTTTCTTAGAAAATCGAAGAAACATATTCCTCATACGAGTGTTTCGGCTTTTTCCTAGAAGACGTGCTTCCATGCTTCTGACTAACGATCCACCTCATTTGGGATATAGATACTTTGACCTTGATTCTGTATTCGATCGAACGTAAGATCAGAGAGCGACTTAACGTGAGGCATTTTAAGAATTGAGTATTTGAATGAAATCACTGATTTTAATATATATGGATATATCTTAACACGGGTGACGTCACAATGTTACAGTTTTCAATCTGTTGTATCAATGGCAATTTTGATTCAATCGAAAAAATAATAAATACGTCAAAAATATTTTTTTTCCAATCTACAAGAATATCAAATAAAAAAAAAAAATTTCATTCAAATACTCGATTGTCGAGCTGATTTTCGGTCCTGTGCGATCTCACGTCGCGCCGCTTCGAGAAAATATACAACACGTAAAAGCGGCACGCGGATTCTTGTTTATACGTGGTTTCTATTGATTGGGCAACGCCTATTTCGAGCATCTCTGTTGTTTGCCCCGTGCCCAACCTCGTGACGGTTGTTGGAAAGGAGGGTCTTGTGTTTGCGTCTGTGTCTAGGTTGAAACACACCGCTGAACCAATCGAAACCCGGTTTTTTATGCCTCTGCAGTGCACGCTGCAGGTTGCCCGTGCACGTGGCTGAAGTCGATAATTTTATTCCAATGATTAAAGTTTCGGAAAATTCTTATTTCACAGTTGCACGAATGTCTGAAATTCAGTTAATCGTATCAAGGCAAAATGTACTCGTATTTTCAAAAACTTAACTACTTGAAAGTCGATATAAAATTGCAGAACAGCAATGTTTCGTTACCTTAACCTTAATTGCAATTTTTACATACCACCGTTTTAAATTCGGAATTTCGAACAGATTCCGTTGCACCTTTGACCGCGATTTTTAATTTACTGTTCAAGTCGGAAAATATCTAACGATTATATCGTTGGACAAAAAATTCGTCTCGCCAAAGATGTGGAGAATTAAATTTACTACGTGTTTAGTCATCGCCAATTTTGTCGAACGGTTGAAAATGGCCGAGTTATTTGACAAAAACAAATTCCTGTATAAATTCAAGATGGCGGCCAAAGTTACTACAGAATTTAATCGAATTTTTAGATTCACACTACCAGTGATCGGAAAAAGAATGACGGTAGTATCGAAAAATTGCAATCGCATAATCGTCGATAATTCGTCGGTAATCCATTCGAATCTTTAAAAATTTAACGAGTCACGTGATTTTGGATTAACAAAAAAGAAAGTCAAATCAATATAGCTTACTTAATTTTCTTCTCAAGTTCTTAGCCGGTGAATTTCCTTTATCGTTCAACTTTAACGTACTTAAAAATCCGTTGCTCGTGACGTGAACAGACTCTTATAAACTCCCAACTCACAATTGATTGAATATTGAATATCTTATTCATTTGCCCAACTGCATGATTGTGTCATATTTTGTCCTTGCTATTTTTTATTTATTTTTTTTTTTTTTTTGCTACACCGATATAGATTCTTCAAAATTTCGAAACAATCCGCATATATAAGGAAATATAATCAAGTAGAGAAACGTGATTGAAAATTCGTAATTTTATACAAATATAAAATTTCACAAAGTCATATAATTAATATAAGGTGTTTGAAAATATATAAACTGGTTCCACACATTCTAAAACACAATAATGGCAACAACAAAATTTCTCAGGGAAAAAAATCCTCAACTTGGGTGTAAATTCCGACCCTCGATTTATTTCTTACGGTAATTTAGCATTATCCATGAGTTAGGGGTACGAATTTACATCCAAGTTGAGGATTTTTTTCACGATGGAAATGATAAACAAAAAACATTTGAAGATTCACGATGAAATCTCGTTACTCGCCAAAATTACTCTCATATATCAGAGTTAGGTGTTTCTATAGCAGAGCTATCGAATCGATTCAGAATATTATTTATTCACCGCCGAATAACTTCTCTCAGCTGCATGCAGCAATTGAGTATTTGAATGAATTTTTTTTTTTATTTCATATTCTTGTAGATTGGAAAAAAATATTTTCGACGTATTTTTTATTTTTTCGATTGAATCAAAACTGCCATTAACATAACAGATTGAAAACTCTAACATTGTGACGTCACCCGTGTTAAGATATATCCATATATATTAAAATCAGTGATATTCAATCACCTATAACATGAAAAATTATCATTTTTAACGAAAAACAAAAAATACGTCCTCGTTATTTTGGCTTCCACTGCATTACGCACGCCGAGAAAATGGAAAAAAAAATTTCATTCAAACACTCAATTATTCGGCGTATAACATTCAACGATAGATAGAAAATATCGTTACTGATGTTGCGTGACGTATAATCGCTGCAGTGTAAGACTTTTAAAAAAACCCGCGACCGCCTGTCTGATGCATAACATATATTTTTACAACTCCGGTGCATAAATATTTACACCCTGTCCCGCCGCCGCCGCCGCCGCCGCCGCCCGCGACGATCTCGAGGCCACAATAAAAGCCGAGAAACATCGGAATAGAATACTCACGATTTGTAGTGCAGTGCCTACATTCTTGTGTATGATGGGAAAAAAATTGCCAAAATTTACCTACACGAATTACGTCAGAATTTGCGTGGAAATTTTTTTTTTTTTTTTTTCGCAAGGTCGATAATAACGCTGAATTCGTGAGTGATGATAGCGTGTAATTTTTTTTTTTTTATTTTCGACTCGTTTCAATCATCAACCCGACATTGAAATTTATTTGATAAAGTGTATACATATATATATATTAGGTGTATAATAATTAATGAACGTTTAAAATTCAACACGATTACCTTCAGTTTCACATTTCAAATACCGATTCTATGCGAATTTTTGACGATTTACAGCGCGTAACTAGCGACTTTTATTCTATTCAATCGTCGGATATTATTGAACGTTCTAAGTTACTGTGCAAAATTAGGCAAAAATCGGAATTTTGTACTTTTGATCTTACGGGTTAATTTAATGCAAACAGACCCACATTCCGCGCATTTTCTGAGAATTTGCGATTTTTTAGCTGATAATTACGGCAGCGGTAAAAAAACGATTAAAAATTCCGAAAAACTAGTGCTTTTCTTATGGGAAAAAGTAAGGCTTCCTAGGCGAGGGTATATATGGAGGGAAAATTTTTAAAAAAATTGGAACATTTTTTTTTGAATTATTTCGAACCAATTTGGGGGTAAGATCATTAAAATTCGGTTTTGCCATTTTTAAGGACAGGTCTTTTGATACCGTGGCAAAGGTGGACCGCACAGTGTATTCAGCATGTATTATAGGCCTGTGATGTGTACAGATTATAGTAGATGGAAAATTTGTGTACACATATACGTACATATAACTGTGGCTTTTCAATTCCGGCCTAGCTCGGGGCGAGACAGACGGAAAGACACGACGTAGGTGTTTTAAAGAGTTTCTATTCTACCCGTGTTATCAAGTTGCCTACACATGCTATACAAACACAATTGACAAATATTGCTTACATAAGTAATTGAAATTATTTTATTTTATTTGCCTTGAAAAAGGAAAAGCTTTTGACTTGATTCAAAGAGAATTGATCATTCGTTTTATCAAGAATAAAGGAGCACTGAGAGAAATTTTTACTTCCGGTTTATTAGTATTTTAGGTGTTGCCATAAAGTCTAGTATCCGTTATTATTCTTTCTCACTGTGATCACAGTTGCTATATTTTCTTGCAACTGTTGCGATGATTAAATGCTTGTGCAACGATAAATTAACGCAACGAAAATAACGCAAAATGGTTAGGCGTACCTCGTTTTTCTTAATACCAACAATATGCAAACAATTTTTTTAACGATACCTGTTTTATCGAATTCTTCTAGTTACTGTAACAAATTAAATTTTTCTCAGTGAACGTTAAGTTTCATTCGACGATATCGCATTTATAATGTGTATATAAAAACAATTTTTCTGAGCGCGTAACTACAGTATTTGTACTTGTTAAACAATTTCACTGAATCGGAGAATCACAGTGTATATATTATATGCGTATATATATATATATATATATATATATATTTGAATTACGGGACAAATTGAAAGTCAGAAGGACATGAATCAAAATGGAAATCCGACAAGAATAGAATTTCAATATGTTTTTCTCGCCTGTATTTTCTACGCTTATAATCTATGGAAACAACATGTGTGCGTCTATGTGTGTGCACACGTGGTGTAGGTAACTCGTAGCACAGCGCACGAGTGCGAAGAAAAAGCAAATATGGGGATATCCGTTTCAGATAGCTTATCGCACGACCGCGTCGTTGGTCAGACACACCATTAAAAAAAAAAAGATGAAAAAAGGGAGCCAACATTTCCCGGCTGCTCATGCAGAAGTTAAGTAATTTTATACATCACGGATATGTTTCCACATGATTTCAATTCAATAAAGTATATAATAGTACATGGTGTTATAATATTAGCTTGAACAATTATTAATCGTTAAGAATAAATCGCGTGGACGATTTTTGTATCCGGACATTTAACAACAACCGATGGTTAGATTGCGCAAGTTGGACATATTTAAAATTAATTATATGTTCTTATTTGTGTAGTAATTGTGATAACGATTCAATTGTTCAACTTGAAATTTCTTTTTCCATGCCTTTTTAACGCTTAATTGAATACATTTCGTTGCATTCGAGGTGCGAGATCATGGTGAATATATATGGTAGATGATGAAACAAATTCAACCCGATAAGTATTAGTTGCGTTTATGTCATTCGAAATACTATTTTAATCGAATATAAATCAAGGTCACAATTGCGATTGGTTGAAACAGCATCGATTTGTAATTTTATTCACTTCGTTAACTTGATTATAAAACGTCAGAATTCGGACGCATTGTTGTCAGTTCAATCAAAAATTTCATGTTGAATTGTCGGAAATTTTTAGTGACAAGTACAGAACTTCGGAATAAAAATTGAAGAAATTAAAAAATTCAGAGACATCTCTTTTCCAACTGCTGTCGAATGATTCCGGCAGCTTATTGTTAGTGGTCCTGGGAATGCTGCGATTGCACCGCTTTGATACATTGTCGTATTTGAAAATTGCTTAATTTTTATAAGATCAACGGCGAAATCCGAAGGTACGTGCGGAACGTGGGAGCTATCATTAACATTCTACGTTCAGGTTAGAAGTTGATTGTGAGTGGAAATCTAGGCGATAATTACTATCGCACACAAATCGGAACATGCCAAAAGTAAGGTGTAAAAAGCAAAACGTGAAAAAGAGAAATAAAAATCATTATGAAAATTTAGAGAGAAATTTTATAGTCGTTGTTTACTTATGCAGTTTTTAACTATTTTCAGCCTTAAACGATATGAAGACAAGTTTTTCTAGCTGTAACCAGATAATCTAGTATTTGTTATCGTACGTTTTGTTCACGGTAACTCGTACTGTATTTTCTTCTAACTATTGCGATAATTTAATATCGAGCGATACAACAAATTAATCTTGTACTAAAAATAATTTATCAAATTTAACGTTACAATGACCGGAAAAAATTTTTTATCATCAACTTTAATTAATCAATTATACAGAATCGTTTATTTCTATCAAATTTTTTTTTTATTTTGAGCCAACAACAATACTTGAACCATTGTTGTAACAATATCAATTTTCTAGTAACTATGAACGAAATAAAACTTTTCTCCCCAAAAAAAAAAAAAAAAAAAAAATGCGAATAATAAAGTTCGCATACCGGGCATCAAAAATCGCGTCTACGTCTCTAATTTTCAACCTGACCCGGGGGGGGGGGGGGGGGGGGGGGGGGGTACGAACAAAAAATTATATTAACGTCAGAAAGGCGACAGATGGAGCTGGAGGAAAAAAACGCCACCGCAAGGCGGTTGAGAAAATCAAGGTACTCTTCCTTTTCTGTCGTTTTTTTCCCTTCGTTTTTAAAAAAAAAATTTTATATTTATTTGGATCAGCGTAGAATTTTCAAGACCGCGAGAGAGAAGCTCCGACTCTGAATCTCGAGTTAAATTATGCTCATCTGTTTTCCAAGGATGTATATTAAGGAGAACGGCTAAAAAAGAATAAATAAAAATGGTAAAAACTTTTTACCATTCTTAGGCGGGATTCTCGGTTGACGTCGGCGTTGACGTTATCGCTGCATGCTGTGTATACATAATATATGTTATATATACGTGTATACGTATCTTCTATTCTCTGCATATAGGCATACGCATAAAACTAAACGTCTCTCTGTCCGTATGTTCGCTTATAACTTCAGAATTATCGAACCGATTTTGATTATTTATTTTTTTCCTGTGGATAGCTAAAACGTCCGGTCAGGTCTTAGGCTATATTTCGTTACAACCGATCAATAGCATCGGAGATTTAACGATAATATCAAGCCAAGTCGAATGGGGTTCGCGCACTTTAAATGCGAACGCTGGGCGGAATTCTTACAGATAGAGGAAAGTTACGTTGAAGAGTTTTCAAGGGCTCGATGAGCTCTAGAAAAAAGATCGCGAGACCATATTATGAATGTGTCCAATCGTTTTGCCGCGAGAAGCGTTTGAAAATATTCACGGCCGGAGCCGCAACGATCTTCTAGTTTATACGTATATTTGAATTTGAATATAGTTAACCGTCGCAGTTGTGCTTGCGATATTACACGTACACGGGCGTGCAGCTTTATGCCGCAGATAACCGTGGCATGGCCCCAATTATGTCCGCGTTCGCCTTCTTCCGCCGGTCGGTCGAACAATGGAAAACATCTCGTCGAACCCGAGGTGGCGAGGCCAGGAGGTCAAGTTTAAGTGTAAATCGGCATCATCACCATGTATCCCTGAGCGCACGTGTTATACACGTTACACTTGTCGGGTACACCCGGCTCTCTTGATTATGTCGCACTGAGTCCAGAGTTATGTTGACCATTTTATGATAGTTCCGGTGTTCCTAAAGCCATTTTTCTAACCTTGTTCTTTCTCACTTTGACTTTAAGTTGAGACGAACAACAGACAAATTAATTGACCTGCGGTTCTTAAAGTTCTTAGCGTTACTTTTAATCAGAATCCAGAGTTACGTTGACCATTTCGCATTGGGGGAATCTCCAATTTCTATAGTTGGCAACGCTGTAACTATATTCACTATTACGTTATTGAGAAAAATGTCAATATTTCTTCAAGTTACCAGAAAATTCTAGTAAAACGGGTATCGCTAGAATAACTGTTTGAATATTTTTGTTATTAAAAGGAAATCTGAGACAAGTAACTATGTTTAGTGTGATTATAGTTGTCAATGCTACCGTAATCAAAAAGAATAGTAACAGATACTACATTTTCTGTTTTCAGGCAAAAATCTTATTCTAATTTTATAACCGGAACTATATTTTTTGATTGTGTTAAAAAATAAAAATACTTCACTTGTAATTATTTGAAGAGACTTAAGAATATTTTAAATTACTATTCTAGAAAGGAATTAAAGAGGTTGGTAATACTTTCGGCTCTAACTACTGCAATAACTTGAAATTTTTATCAATCATTTGAGATTTCGCAAAATATCCGAAACCTTTTACAATTGATAGTAGAAATTACTGTTATATTCTTCGATACAGAAAACCGACAATAATTGTTGTTGTTAAAAATTAAGAGAACACAATCCATCAATCGATAATGTATTTACCACCGTAAGTACAGTCAGTCAGGGATAGTAGAAGCAACGTCGTTGATTAGTTTACCTATGCACTGGGTATTCAATTCCATGTAACGCACTCTGTATCTACACATAATAGACCAATACATACATACACGTACATACGAATGTAAATGGAACATGTCGGGGTGGGCAGCCTCGGAATGACAGCTTCTTATTCCATATTTATAAAGAAACGAATTTCCAGAAACCAGTTTTTAGAATAACCGGTTCCCCCCTCTGCTGATGAAAATATATGCACACACACACGCACGCACGCACGCACGCACACATTTATTCATCGCCACTGATGTTTCTGAACATACTCGCACACGCGTGCATTAAATATGCGTGCATCCCACGTTCTACGTCCCAAGTATAATCCTCTAAGCTTATATTACTACACACATTACGTGTAGCTTTGCCAATGTAGATGAAAATATTATAAATCTAGTTAGATTATTTCGCGCAGCCATTTTAAAGTGTAAAGAATCGAGGAAAAAAACCGATTGGAATATGCGTGCAGACGATTTTAATTCTCGCAAAAAATCTATCTGTTTACATCAATACGACCTTCTCTCCCACCCCCCGTCTAAAAAAAAAAAAAAAAGTCGCCCCCGTAACAAAACTCCTCAAATACAATTAAACAGATTTTTATTAGCACGCTTTCGTCGTTCGTACAATGTTAACTTTGATTGATGATTCAAAGCTGTGTAAAGGTGATAAATTTACACCGTCAAAAACATGGTGTATTGGTATTTGCACTGAAACATCAGCGATAAGTCGACCGGTGACACGTCCGTCTTTTATACGTAAATCATCACTTCATCAGCATATACATATCGCTTTCGACACTCGTGTTTTTTCAAGCGAATGATTTGATTTAGGATTTAAAGAATTCCGCCCCGCCCATCTGGAATAAAAAAAATCACAACACGAGACGCGAAAAAAAAAGTACCTCGTTCGAAAAACGAGGAACACAAGACGAGTAGTGCCGAAGTGTAGAGACCGATTATACCCACTTGGACGAGCTCTGGCTGATGTAAGTAGGTGGGTCGAGTAGAGATTGTCCATGAAGGAGGTAACGAGGCACCTTTGAAGTTTTTGCACGTTTTTTTTTTTGTTTTTTTTTGCCACATCTCATGTATACAAGTGGTATATATATATATACATACCTTACCCGTTCGTCGAACGTTATACTGCATTGAAGGACAAGGTGAAGTTTACCGAACCCAATACCATATACTTCAGCCTCGTTTTGCATTTGCGCCAATTGGCAACTCGTATAATGAGAACAACAATACGCGAGCGTCTTTTTTTTGCGACTATTTGCCAACTTGAAGGCGTGTGAAGGAGTCGCAACGGTGTATGCATACCGTGTTCATACCTCTGTGACTTTATCGACGCCTCTTATGATAAGTAGCATTTTTCACATTTCTTACGAAAACTAACATGTTTCGATTATCCCCGCGAAAACTATCATGTCTCGATTAGTGCAATAAAAATTTTCTGTGATTTGTGAAACGAAAGTCAACTCGCGGATGCAGAAAAATGCGTTCTCTCGCGTTAAAATAAACTTGTAAATATCCTCGAAATTGTTGTTGTCGATACAGATCTTAAAAAACAGATTTTTCTTTCTACGGATTCTTTACAGCTGTTTTAAATTTGTTCCACATTTTTTATCAATGTAAATATCAATTGGTCTTGTTACATTTATATGAAGTAGTCCTCACCTAGACTACGCGTAATCGTTCTACTAGAGTAGGTACATATAACAACTATTGTATCTTATTCGAGATGACTAAATCAGTATTTTTGAATTTTTATACCCAACGATACTACACACTTACTAATCTGTGTAAAAACGTGTTAATTTTCGCGGTGAAAATCAAAACGTGCTAGTCTTTGCTGTGAAAACCACAAGATGCTAGTTTTCGTAAAAAATCTGATTGTGAATCAGGGCTCTTGGCACTCCTGTTTTTACCGTGTCATCGTTACTGTCTCCCGCCACTACGTGGCGCTAATAGTCACCTGCTTTACCCCCTACGCCCCCCACTCCGCGCGAATCTGATCACTACGTTGTTTCTAACGGGAGGCGAACGTTGTGACAGGTGACTCCTAGCGCCACGTAGTGGCGGGAGACATTAACGGGACGTCCTGGCATACAAGAATCTAGTCGCGTGCTACTTTTCGTAACAGGCGTCGTTATCGTAATTAGTCGTGTAGTAAATGAAATTGCGACTTGTAGCTATTCGATATTGCGAATGAATTTCTCTGCCTGGGATGAATGCTCGAAGAATCGATTTTTAGATGGTTAAATACTTTGAAAAGCGAAAAAAATATCGATTTCAACAGAGTAAATCGTATTATTTAAATACGTATCTGTTTTTAATTTCTGCTAAAAACGGCAAATATTTTCAGTCAAAGATTCACGGAATGTATGTATGTGTGTAGTTTATTATTTCGAATATGTTTGTCCCACTCTTTGATAACGGAGGTCAAATTTGTGAAGCTTCTGATTATTTCCAGTTCTAATCCAAATTTATTCCGATTGATTCTCTGCTAATGACGTAGAGACGTTGTACGATGACACGAACGTCAAATACCAGTGTTGAAGGCTAACTGAAAAATTTATTTAAATACCGCTATAGTCATTTTCTACAATATACGTATAAGTATTATACATAACAATTGTAATTCAACAGAACCCTTGATAATGAGATTGAAAATAGCTTATAAGACAATTGTGATTTATTTAGATGAAATCATGGACTATTTACGACAAGGTCAAGGAAAAATATCGTGACTCAACGACTATCACATCCTGAGATTCGGTTTATTAATACACATGAGTACTACAGAGCAATTCTTTATATACTAAGCTGGAGAATGATTGCATAATCAGTTTCGAAGAGTTAGTAAAATCCTTCTATTCAATTCGGTTTTTTTCCAATCGAACATTATATGAGCACATCGAATTGCCCAAGGACATCTCCTTTCAAATCTTATGACACGATTATTTTCAGTAAATCGAAAAGTTCCATTCTGTCGCCACCACTGGAAAATTATTACACATGTCGTAAAATCGCTGAACCAAGTTAGGGTAAAAAAAAATCACTCGAAATCAGAATACGGTAAAAATAACTATTTAGCGTAACTATTATGGTTGTCAGTACCCAACAATGTATCTAGGAATAAAAACACCTGCATTCGGAACCACATTTTTTTTCAATAACTGTACACACAGTAGCCAAAACAACTAGGTAGTTTTTTCACTACAGTATTTCAACTTCTCATACAACGGAAATCTAAGGATAAAAAAACCACAAATCCTTTTATCTTCGAGGAAAAAGTGATACCGTCCAACCTTGACCCAGGACCTTAGAAACACAAACTACTGACTTAGACACACTTTACAATATGCCTGAAGCAGGAAAAAAATCATAAACATCAAAACTGGCTCCCCGCTGAGTTTTTCCATGATGAAGTATCAAGTACAGACGTTTGCGGAGCGACACATAGTCGGGCAAGAATTCGGGCGTGTTCCCATAACCGAGCTACTGGGTATATCCGTATGTTGCAATAAGTACACCTAGGCTAGAGAGATACTTCATACTTGGACTATTTAGTATTTATATCAGCGATGGGGTGGCTCGACTAGTCCATTATATTCTCTAGCTCGGCGATTGCATTCTGTAGAGTATGTATCCAGGCAGAGGATCAGCACCGAGGCACGGCGCCTCGGTCGATAACCTCATCAGAGTTGTTTACCAGATCCTGTATCCCATCCCGACGGAGAATGGAAACAGCGGCGTGACGCGTTGATGTTTACTTCCGTAATTTCGTCAATTTCTGATAAGAGTGTACGATCCGCATCTTGCGACGTTGTAGATACCTAAGACATATATTAAGAACAAGTCCTGTTCTCTGAATCCTAAGACTTGGACAAACTTACCGCTCTTGGTATCTTCAACCAATCCAAAATCTCGATATTTAGCCGTTCGATATCTTTCCTCTGCGACAGCACTATGATACGTGTGTTAAGAACATTCTCCGCCGAGATTAATCTCAAGTTCTCAAAGTTTTAAGCGTTTTCTTTAGTCTCCGGTAACTAGAGTACTCATACACGTTTACCATTGTACAATAGTAACTAATAACCTAGATCGTTCTCACTTCGACTTTAAGTTGAGACGAACGGCAGGCCAATTAATTGACCTGCGGTTCTTAAAGTTTTTGGCGTTACCTTTAGTCAGAATCCAGAGTTATGTCGACCATTTTATAATAGTTCCAGTGTTCCTAAAGCCATTTTTCTAACCATGTTCTTTCTCACTTTGATTTCAAGTCGAGACGAACAACAGACAAATTAATTGACCTGAGGTTCTTAAAGTTCTCAGCGGTTCCTTTAGTCAGAATCCATAGTGATGTTGACCATTTCGTAATAGTTCCAGTGTTTCTAAAGCCATTTTTCTAACCTTGTTCTTTCTCACTTTGATTTTAAGTTGAGACGAACAACAGACAATTTAATTGACCTGCGGTTCTTAAAGATCTTAGCGTTTCCTTTAATCAGAATCCATAGTTTTTAGTTGACCATTTTATAACAGTTCCAGTGTTCCTAAAGCCATTTTTCAAACCTAATTCGTTCTCACTTCGACTCCCAGTTGGGACAAGCGACAACTCTGCACTTCGAAGTTGACCTTCCACCGTATACCGAGGTTTCGTTGCGCGCACAAACTGTATAAAGTATACCTCCAGAAGTATATACGTCTTCTAAGAGTGGATCAAAGCCGCAAGGACGCGCTTAGCTCACCGGACCTGCCGTTGTTCCTCCCGGTTCCCAGCACCCGGCCAGACCACTTCCATTGTTTCATTTCTACGTCACTCGTATACGCGAAGCATACCTTATGGTCCGGACATCCTCGTCGATGGTATACCTGCTCGAACTTGCCGTCCTGACGTTTTTGGCCACGATACCAACGGGCTAGGTTAGCTTAGGTTAACTTCCGAGGGAAAGTTTGGTTTCTCTCGGAAAAAGGTACCAACGTTTCCGAGTAATTTCTCACAACTAATTCTACGGGTTTAAATAATGACCATCGATAATGTAGGAACACGTGATGCGCTATTTTTGTTTATTGGTTACCATTCGAAGTTCATTTTTAGGGTAATTAAATATCACTTATATGTGATTGGAATACTTCCGTCAACGAGATCGATTTATCCAATAATATATACACCGAAACAACATTGTGCAAATGGCCCACTTTCTGAGCAATCAAAAGACAGCAACGCACAGTTCTCATTTCGTTGAAACAACCAGCGGACAAATTGAAATTTGTTTTCTGAAATCAATTAGTCCCGACGTACATCTCAGACCACATAATTTATTGCAATGTATCGTATCGGAATGCCTGCTTGTGAAAATTCAATTGCACATTGGAAGCAAAATTGACATAAACGTAGTGCGAAAAATGAAGCTAAGATGGGTGAAAACGGTGCTTCTATTCCGCATTGTAGAAATTTCATTTTCACTCTCTCGTTTGAATCTCCTCCGAACGAAAGGGGGAGGAACAAAACATCACATGCTGCAATGCGAAGAATATACATAACACGTATATGTACAATATGTATATTCTTTGTACGCTTGTGTTTGTGTGGGCCATATGCACATAACGGCACAGATAAGTGTACTGCGACATATCAGCTGGGTAGGTGCGACACGATCACAGGATATAACCATTATCCCACGTACGAGCTGCAGCTTTCGGCCTATAGGATTACCGGATGCTGCGCAATCCCTGGTATAAGTAGTTTAACGAGTTGGGAGCTCCCTAGTTACCTCTTCCACAGGCGTTACCCGGATTCAACCGGCTATTACATGTACCTACACCGCCCGGCTCTTGACCTGCATGCATAAGTGTGTTTAATTAACACGTGCCCGCCAAATTTTCGCACATCGGTTTATGACATTTTATGAATACCGGTGCTAACCGGCACAACGACGTGACTTGATTCACAGTATCTGTTGATTTGATTCCCGGTTGAAAAATCGATGCAATGATAAAATCTCTCGACTGGAACAATTTGAAAATAATGGAAATCAAACGAATGATTTCAAGTGATTTCTCTTGATATACAGCGAACCAAGTGATTTTTAATCGATTTTTCCAATGTCATACCTGATTTTCAATGATTTCCTAGCGTTGTGGATAATTTTAAGGAAACACAAGAATTAATCATCACTGGAAATCGTTTTGAGAATACTGGGAAATCATTTTGAAGTCGGTGGAAATCGCTTTGTGAACTGTAAACCAGTGAAAGCACATAATAAGACGGAAATTTCCTTTATCGAGAATATTGGCATCGATGTCCTTAAGGAATTGAAACCATCTGGCCTTTTCCGCAAGACTCACAATGATTTCCATAATTTCCATGATTTCCAACGCTCGTCGCGTGGTTTCAAGCGATTCTTATAATCAAGTTATTTCGGAAAGAAAAAATCAATGGTGCAGTATATCGGACTGCGTGTCAACAGCGTGATAAAACTAATGGATATTCCTCGATCTCAGTCCTTCTTCATCTTCTACTCGTTCTTCTTCTTCTTCGCGCATAATAAACCAACAAACAGATCGAACGAGCTAGTGAATTGCGAAAGTAAGGAACGAACGGCAGCCGAGCATCGCGAAAAAGGAGGACCAGCTGCAACTCGAGCGAGCGATTCGCAGTCCGAAGGCCTTGCAATGTTCCTTTGTGTCGCACGTGACAGACGTGGAACTGCGTTATACCGAGTGAGTGCAAATATGGGTACCTACCTACCTACCTACCTACGTATTTACGGGCGAACAGGACCTATGCCGCATATATATGTCCGGGCATTGAATTTGGCGAACCGTTAAAACGAGTCGGAGTAGGACGAGGAGGTTTTTGTCAACGAGGACCAAAAGTCGTTCCTTGGCCAGGGCACGGATCATACCAGTTTACAAATTTCGAACGTTGCCGCTTCGAGTAGCTTTGTACCTGTCCGAAGAAATATTTATTAAAAAACAAGTTAGCAATTTTCGCTAATCTTAGGTATATATGTTTCTTTACGCAACCGATTATGCATCAGGCTGAAGTTTTGTAACGTTAACGTAACGAAACGTGAGGGAAAAATTATTATTGCAGAATTTTATAACGACTTTTAAGGAGTTGGCGTTTCGGAATAAGATTATAAGTCGTTCAGACATTCCTAAAGGTGCGAAGTAACGATTTTTTCTAAACACGCACGGTTAGAGTAACGTTACCAACTTCACCCGCATGATCATACTCTGTTCGACACACTGCGTTGTTTCTCCGCTTTGGCAATTAGATTCCTGCCGATTGAGAATTATGAAAATGATTCAGAACGACGTATTTTTTCGAAATCGACGCGCCTTTCATTTTTCAATCAGTCTTAATTGAACGCGGTAAAATCCTTTTTCGAAATTGATTTTTAGCAACAGCATTAAAATAGCTCCTTTATTGATAAAAAATTTGCTACGACAAAACTTAGAATTATTTTCTCTGTGGAAGAATTTCAGTAAAACAAGTGCCTACGTTACGTATTTATTTATACGTATTTGTCAACTCGATATTTTTCATTTTGTACCTAGAACTATATTTTTCGATTGTGCTAAGAAATATGAAAACAGGTAAACTAAAAATTTCTCTCAGTGTACCTTCGCTACGTACGCAATCTCGATATGATAAGAGGCGGCGAAAGCGACCTCACGATTCGTTACGTGCTGCGCTAATGGCAAAGGAGCGATAAGGGCTGCGGTCTAAATTGGCGAGAATACAACCTCGAGACGGGGCCAATTCGGCCCTCGCATATGCTGAGCGAAAACTATATATCGGATTATTTTCGCAACTGAATTGATACCGACTGCATATACGCAGAGCGTTGTATAGAAACCCGCGTTGCTTGGGCTAATTATATTCGTGTCGTCATTATTAGAGCCGGACGACGAACGCGCATTCCTCTGCTTTTCTCCCCCTCTCGTTGTCACAGCTTCTACGTGGTGTAATTAGCATACATCTTGCGAATCGGTGCGGCGACGCAATCTAACAACCGCGTTCAAATCAATACGCATTCACCGTCTCGCCGCGCACGGAAAATCTCATTTTTCTCAGAGATGATCCCCAACACGATGGCAACGATGATAAACACGTGCCGGAAAATGGCGAGAAAGTTGGAAAAATTTAACGAACTAATTGCAAGCAAGAGAGTTTCGATAATGCGTAAGACCGTTACTTTTTGGTTATCAAAAGCTGAACGAGAATCCCCTTTGAGTATTCGTGAGAATGGTTTTCATGTACAATTGTACAAGATTTTCAGCCTTGCTTGTTCGCGTGTTTCTATCTATCCGCGCTGTTTCTTTTCTCATTATATTATACGCATAACGCAATTATCGCCACCGTCTATTATTCAGGTCAGTTAAACGTTGACCAAAGGGGACTTGAAACGAGGGGGAAAATAAAACTAAGATAAGCGATTCATGATTACACGCTTTTGTGTACTAGGACGTGTTCCTTTTTTTTTTTTTTTTTTTCATTTCCGTGGCATGTTTAGAGAGGAGGAAAAAAAAAACTGCAAAACAGAATCGATCGTTTGTATGCAGCGAGTGTGTGTATAAGTGTAACAGAACTGGGCACAAGTCCTCGGCTGATATTTGTTTCACGCGGTATAAAACAGAATCAAGTGACCTACCCGATCAACGTTGGAAGAAAAAAGCTTGACAGTGGCCCGAATCACGTTTGGAATAACGTAACGTGCGAGATCGTTTCAAGTTGTCGCTAAAAGTTTCTGCACATATTATCGCCGGACGTGCTCGAACGATATCGCACAGTTCCTTAATATTTACGCATCCGGAGGCTTGAGAAATGTGCGTACATTGTGCGTGTAACGGCATGTAAAGGCAGCCACGCCTAATGCGACAAGGCTTTCGCCTTCTGGCTGTAATTCTATACCGCAAACGGATACGCCTTGAGCGAAGATCGTCGACGAGCAAATTTATAAATTATATATGTAAGTCTATGGGTGTATATGTAGAGATTAACAAGCCGTTGCGGCACCGCCCTCGAATATTTTCAAACGCTTATTCTGACAGAATTATCAGACACAGCCATAATCCCTCGAGGACATATTGTAGAGCTCATCGAGACCTCGAAAACTCTTGAACGCAACTTTTCTATGTTTGTAAGAGTTTCGTCAGCGTTAGCGTAAGTGTTCGATCCCTTCAGAGTTGGCTTACGGATATCGCTATATATCCTAGGCTATTGTTCCGGTTGTAAAGTAATGTGGCCTAGAACTTGACCAGACTTTGTGGCTATTCGTGGGAAAAAAAAAATAATCAAAATCGGTTCGGTAGTTTTGGAGTTACGTGCGAACATATGGATGGATAGAGAAACGTTGTTTTGTATACCTATATGTAGTGTTCAGAGATGGAGAAGAAGTACCCTGACTCATTTATGCGAACGTGTCTTACCTCACGTCTTAATTTTATACGTACAGTAAACGCGGAATAAGATGAGAAACCGATGCGGACGCCTTTTCGGTCAGTTTCACTTGCAGATGGTTGCTTCTTTATGCAGATACAATATATGTGTTAATCTTGAGATTGTTGAGGAAAAAAAAAAAAAAAGAAAGAAAACCAAAACGTCGAGAAACGCATTAAACGCGGTTACTTTGAAAAGTGCCAAAATGAAGAGAATCGAGAAAAAGTAATCGACGAGGTATTGCAGAGCCAACTTGATGTGGAAAATTAGAGGATATTGAATATTATGAGTTTATCAGATTCAAAGAAAGTTAAAATCGTGATACAGGAAAAATATATATTGCGAAGTATAATCAGGACGAAACTGACAATTCTAAAATGGAAACTTTATAAATGCAGCGAAGCCTGAAACTGTCCAAATTCGTGATTAATAAGCGATTTAAAATTCCTTCAAGATTCTAAAAATGTACAACCGCCATAATATATTAAATCAATTACAGCGAATTGCGATTTAAAACAATGGCCGAAACGTAGATCGCTTCATAATACAAGGATCCAAGTGTAGAATCACAATTGAGCACAAAGTGCCTCAAGTGAAACGTGGCAAATACAGGAAGCAAAAAAAAAAAAAAAAACACCATAAAATCTCATATATCTCTCATCAATTCATCGTTCGCGTTTTCAAATTAGAATTTCTGTCCATTCCATCTCCGTTTCTCGACCTTTCATCCCCACACTAAAACTCTTGTCTTCCATTTTCTTATTCTCTTCTCTTTTTCTATACCATGCATATGATTATTCCTCAGATGAAAAGAAAACAAACTTTTCCTGGTTTATCGATTTGACTTCGCAGCTTATGATACAGATAATTGTCACAGGGCGATTATATTAATTGTCTGCATACGGTATCAGCGGGATGCCCTGATAGATTTAAAAACTGACGTACGTATCTCCAAATATTGAACTCCTCGCATCTGTAACGCGAAAAAACACTCGACAGTCCCATTTTATACACAATTTTGAACAATAAAATTCCAACACAGTTTCATTTGACCCAGAAATAAAGAAATTGCACGAATTCTAGTGTTTTTGCTCAGAATTCGCTTTCAAGATACGTGGAATCCGATATTTGGAGATATACACGACGACGTCGAAATCGAACAGAACAAGCTACCCTTGTGCTTGCATATTTTGGCAAGAAAGCAGCGTCGCCATCGGATCCGACACTGGGCGACGAGCCCGCCGTTAAAGTGTACCTAACCTGTATTTCACGTGTTCCAATTCACATGCACCTGTTCATCGAACACGGCGACGAGTGAACTTGCACTTGATATTGAAAGGATTTGCGTTGGCGAGCTTGCATCGCGATTCCTTCTCAGAATCGGTAATTGGCTCGTGCAGCTTTTGGGGGAAATTATTTTTCCCTTGCGATATTCGGCAAGGTCTCTCTGATTTTCAAGATCATAAAGAACTTCGTGGTCTCATCTCTTAAACAAATACTGTATTCATTTCATTTCCCGCGTCTTTCGGGACGAGTTGTGACTTCTGTGACGTGTCACGTGCTACTTTATCGGGCTCTGCCATTGGTCCGTGTCGTGTGACGTAGATCACAACGCGGTAAGTCAGCCGTTTGAATGGTTCGGCTGAAATTTTATTACACCAGTCTGTGAGTTGAAATTGATAAGTTTTTTTCCGGTTTTCGGTACTCGAAGTTCTCGTCACTGTATTCACAATTCATATTTGATAATAATATTCATCTAGGTCGATTGTATGTTGCCGTTATTCAGAGTTGTTTCACCACTTGGGAAATACGCGGTGTTTATTTGTTTTCTTTTTTTCCCACCTCGTTGATTACGAAGCGATTAAAGACTAATCAAGATCGATGAGATTAACGGCACTAAATAGTGCATATCACATATGTCACAGTTTCTCTGTGTAAGTTCGTGTACGAACATATATTATTGTACGCACAGTGATCGATTGGAAATAAGTTGACGACGCGTCACAAACGGTGAACTTGACGTATTTTTCTATATCTCTGACACACATTTACGTCAAAATGATAGCGTCCCTATAATAATAGGCGTAAACCAGTGATGCTCAAGCTTCGATCATTACAAGCTTACGCATACTTATTGACGATTTTCGTCGACCCAGATCATTTATACATTTGTACAGGAATTGGAAACGTTGGTTCAATAATTATGTTCTCGTGCCACGCATCAACGGTTTCGATTTTAGCTACGATCCGGTGAAAATCAGAATCTTACATAATTTTATTTTAATTGCAGTTATGGATTTCCGAGAATATTCCGGTCTCGAGAGTTATTAGTTTTCAAATATATTTACAGATACTAACCTAAGTTTGAAAAAAGTATAAAAATTCGAAATTGAAAACATGAAGAATACAATTATCTTGTATTTTATAAAAAAATTCATACCCTAAAGCCAACTCAATTACTGCCTCAAAAATAACCGACGGTCGTTTAATTGATAGTTGAATAGTTTGCGATTAACAAATCAACAACCACTTGGGACGGGGTGTTACGATATCTGACACAGATACTCACTTTATTAGACACGCGTGTATAATTATCTATGAGGTAATTGTTTGCTCCGAGTATTTCCGATAAATCTTTATATCTAATATCTATACATACGACGTTGACGGGTCTTAGACTTTATCCCCTGTACGATTAACTGAAATTCATCCCTGGATGGATAACAAAACCGTTCGTATCCGTTGTATAAATACACCAGTCGAGTACCGCGCTTACTCACAGGTACCAATATACACAGATCGATCCGTCTCTAGACGATTTCGATACACGAAATTCAGATAAAGTATATAAAGAACTTTAATACGGTGTCCGATTATTGAGCCTGTTCGTCGATCGTTGTCTTATATATATATACTTTCACGCGAATGTCGTACGTATAATATCTGTGTAATCGGTATTTGAAACCGGAATGATTGTATGCTTATTTATCGTTCAAAAAACACCGATCAAGTGATACGTAATCGCAGTTGATTGAAACATGCGACTTAGCGACTGGCTTCATTTAGAAAGAAAAAGGGATTTAAATATAAAGATGAATAATTGAATGCAGAAGTTTAACTGCAGATAAGGGGATGTTAGTACGACCATAGAAGAAGAAATTTACATCTATAGAAAGGACATCTATACTTGTACGTACGTATAGACGCGTTCAGAATTATTTTTCTTTTCTTTTTTTTTTTTGTCATAAAATGAAAAATTATTTCTCGACAACATTTATCATCGTTACTAGCTAACAATTGTGTTGCACATCTTTATCTTTCAACTACACTTTGACTTACAATAAACCCGTACTTGTACAGTTGCGGCCAAATAGCAAAAAGAGTTTTGCGTTCGTTTCGCAAGCTATATAATAATGTATAATAATATACGCATGGACCGAGAAGCGACGGGCGTTCGCCAAACTGTGCATTGACCTACAGAGCGCGTGACAGTGACTATATATCCTACACTTGTTCATTTTTAACCCGATCTAAGATTAGCCGCCTCTTGCGCGAATTCGCGAAGCGCTCGTGGAAGATTTTCGAATTGCCTTAGAACAAGGCCTGCACAACGATGACGATGACGATAATGATATTGGGGATTCGGATCCGTAGCGCAATTGCTTACCTTGCGCCTCGATCATCAATGTCGATAGACAGTCAAGCTTGAATTCATTTATCCTTACACGGAGAAAAATTCTGTAAAACGGGTATCGTTAAAAGAAACTGTTTGAATATTGTTGGAACAGTAACGGATACTAGACTTTATGGTAACGGCTAGAAAACTGATTTTTATTTTGTACCTAGAACTATATTTTTCGATTGTGGTAAAAAATGAAAATAGTTGAGGACTGAGGTAACCGGAACTTGAAATTTCTATCGGTGTATAAATAAGGTTTTCTTACGCGCATTACGTCTAGTACCTACATTAGGGTTGTTTTTCAATTTTCATGATCCCAGGGGCTAAAACGATCTCAAATTGATTAAAAAAAAAAATTACCTGACAATTTAATCTTTAATCAATTTTATCTTGTGGAAATAACATGGGACAAACTTTTTTTGCTCCTTGAAATTTTGTAAGTCGTTTATGAATATACCGAGAATAATGGAAAATACATGTTTTTATCCGAATGATTTTCATTTATTCATTCATCACATTTTCAGAAGCGTTTAAGCCCCTGGGAGCATGAAAATTCGAAAACAACCCTGTTAAGGACAACCCTTTGGCTACGTGTGTAATGGAATTACACAAACACAAAAATGACGTGAAAATTAACTAAAAATAAAAACAAATATTACTTTGAATTGTAACGATATTCATTCTACTAGAATATCCAGTGGAATTTAAGAAAATTGAATCTCTCTTAGTTTTACTGATTCACTGGATGATGGATCTAGAAATCGGTGGATAAAAATATGATATTAATGTTAGTAACGTGTTGTTTTCACTATTCGACGAACCGAATGATGAAGTAGAAAAAGATGGATCGAAATTTGGCCGCATAAGAGTGAATTTGCGTAAAATACACTGTCGGAAAAACACGTTAACGTCATTCCAGTTTTATACAGAATAAAAAGTGACTTCCGAACTTGCGTACAACGCGACGTCAGAAAACTTGAAACGTGCCGCAACAAGTTGAATCGAGCATTATATCGGTAAAAATCGCTAGACGACTGCAGCGAGTAGTTAAAACAGACGGCGTGTGCGCGAGGAGAGATAACGAGAAACGATAAATTCCGATTTTTTGCATAGTTACAATCCGTGAATATCTATAACGTCATACCGAGCAAACACTATCGCACAGTCATCATAGGCCGCGTTGCTTGCGAGCCGTCTACTTTATATAGAGATGATGATTTAAACAAGTTTTCATACCGGCCCGAGGCGAGGCGGAGGCGCCGATTAAAGACCGCCGATCGGGTTCGCATTTATCGAATGCCTTATACGCACGTAAGCACGCGTTTGCCAATTCTAATTCAGTTCGCTAACGGGTATAACTGCATTTTTATTGCGTCGAAAAAAAGCGTAGAAATCGAGGTTGGAAGTCCTCTTTTTTTTTTTTTAACTAATTTTTCTATGTTTTTTTTTTTTTATTTTTATTTAGATCAAATCTGTCCCATATTTTTCCTCCGTTATTCCAAGCACAATTTGTTGTTTACGCATCGCGTATTGGTAATTTTTTTTGTTTTTCCTCAGAAACGAACATTCAACTTTTTAGCGAATGCGAAAATCTAAATTCTTACGATCAGTGCCAGTGATTTTAATCTTTGTTTGCTAATCCTCCCCTCCCCTCCCCTTTTTTTAGCAAGACACTTACTGACGTACAAACGCTAATATTCTAACTTGTTTTATTCAACTCACATGTAGGTAAACTCATATTGACGTACATACCTCAAGAATTTGCTCTTCAATACGTATACCAAAAGTTAAGGTATGAATAAATTCATTTCCTGACTAATCCATAAATAGAACGCGACCGGAGTTCAAAACGACGAAGGTGACATCGTTTAATTTCAATAAAGTGCGATGAAAACGTTTGAGTTTTAAGGAATTTCCAATCAATTTTCAATCAGTCTTAACGGATTTAAACGGAGCTTAATAAAAAAATTTTCACGAATTTTCGACAATCCGAGAATCTTTACCAAGTTTGCACGAATCAATCCGCTTTACGGATCATTCATCGAAACAGTCACCGCTGAACAGTTTCGAATGATAACCATTAACGAATATCTCATCCGCCATCGGTGGAAAAAAAAAAAAAAGAAATAAAAATAAATAAATAAACAAAATCAAGCACCAAGAAGGCAGAAAAATATTCATCAAATCAATCGAGTCGATTTAAAAATAGTTGCAGCCGTGAAAAAGTTCACGGACGAGAATAATAAACCGCGAAAAAGATCTTTCGGGCAGGTAAAACTTTCGTTGATAGATGATTCGTTGCTCGGCTGTGTGACTATGCTTATTAAATAGAATTGCGCGGGTGTGACGTCCGCTTGGCAATACCGACGCGCATCGTTTGTCACTCGATGGGTTTAAAGTTTTGCCGGCACGTATAACCGCAGCGTCTCTCCTTGCGGGAGTGCGTTAAACCCGCATGCTTTATTTCTCTTTTTTATCATCATCATCCTCCTCCTCCTCCTCCTCCTCCTCCTCCTCCTCTCTTCTTCTTCATCTTCATCTTCGTCTCGCTCTTTATACTCTCCAGTCTTGCGTCCTTCCCGCTTGTAGGCGGACATGGAACTTCTAGTATTGAATTATACCTACACCTGGCGAACAACACAGACAAACTTCCGTAAACGACCTTCGGAATAGATATCCTCTCTCCCCCTCTCTCTCTCTCTCCCTCTCTCTGTCACACACATTGTCAGCAGATACCGAGTCCCATCTAGACGGGGTATTGAATTCGAAATAAACTATTGGTAAACATATCTCGGTATTGCAAAGAAACAAGGAGTAAACTTATTGCATTCTACAACTAATTACATCATAGGCTGTAATTAATTAAAAAACTCTTTTTTCACCCTATGATTCACTTCTTATGAATTCATTGCAATAATTTGAAAGTCTGACCGCCGCTCCATTTTTAATGCCTCAATGTTCGCTTAAGGGACGTTTTTTGGAATAGAAAAAACCTACCGCTTTACAAACTTGTATAAATAAAGTAAAGTGTTTAAAAATAATTAGGTCACATTTTTTTGATATTCGTTGCAAATGATTATACCAAGGGTTACGTGTATGTGAATTTCACTGTACACAGATAAAATTATTATCGGTGACGTGGATTTCGACAGGATATGTGACAAAGTAGCGATTGGTTTTACAGTGAAGCGAAAATGTACTTAAAATGTACAGGTTGATTTTTTTCACGAAGCGAAGTGTAGAGAATTACGACGATGAAAATGCAAATATATTTAGAGAAGTCATATACGATTACCTAAAAATACGTGATTCATTTTTTCCGCGTTGTTATTTGTTCGTAAGTTGTAAAGTAATAAAAACGTTGGAAAAAAAAAACAGGAGAAGTTTAACATCACCTTGCGATTTGAACTATTTGCAGACGTACGCGCGCGTAATGAACGACACAGGCGCAATTAAATGTAAATCACAATGATATTTCAAAATGAGTGAAGGAAGATAAGATGCCGTATCTGCGCGATAATACCTCTGCGACACTGGTACAACTTTAATATTAATTTCATATCTTGCGAATGGCGTGGGAAAGTTATTTCAGACAATTTTTTTCTAGGTCATTGCACAGCTTGTCACAACAGATACGAAAATTTATATCTTGCATAGGAAGGACAAACAGTATGCGGACAAGAATTTATGACGATTAAATAACCCGATTTTGTGATATTTATTCTCTTATCCTTTACAAGAATCGAAAAAAAAGAAAAACTAAATAAATAAATAAATAAGAAAAACATCAGCAATCATTAGTCACAGAATTTGTTTAGGAATCGATAATTTTAAGTACAGCGAACGTGCCTTGTCTTCATTTCTATGCAATATTAATACTATCACAATTCGAAATACATCAAATGCTGCCACATGTGAGATTGTAAAATGATGTCAAGAGGTCCAATTTTTGGTCCTCGACACATGTTGATTTGAAAAAACTCTACGAGACAAAAGAATCATCGTCTTCTCGCTAGCGGGACGTTGAAACGAGTCACCCTGTATGTGCAAACCCGTTGCATCTGCATTGTACATATGAGGTATTCCATACCATTTCACCTAATCGGTGAAGGTCACCGACGCCGATCTTGGTGTCAATTTTTTTCTCAATTCGTCTATCAAAAGAAAAGAACACGCGTTCGGCCGTTTTTCGATTAGGCCATCTGTGTCGATTTTATGAATTTTCCGATTTTTCAACTTTTTCGAAACAGACCTTTTTCAACTGGCTCTATCTTCAAGAGCTTCTATTCTTTTCAAAAAATTATACGAGTATAAAATGTGTCGATAAGTCCGAGTTTTCTGAGAAAAAATTTTGAAAATATTTCCAACCACACAATTCTAAAAATTTTTCGAAATAAAAAAAAAAATCAAAATTTTTTGAATCGCGACACTTTCGATTTTCCTGAAACTTTCTACTTGCATTCGACCAGTTGCAATCTAGTTTTCCTCCAAAGGAAATTATGGATTTTCGATTCGTTCGGGAGTTACACCATCATAAGTATCGAAAATTCAAAAAAATTAACGGAAATCAATCTTAGTGTTTTTTAATGATTCTTGAATCCCTCGAGGGATTCTTGTGAAATTCAATCTCAATCATCCTTGTCCTCTGATCTATTTGTGTAAATAAATTCAGCTCGATAGCTTCAAATTTACGTAATTTAGAGCGATTAACTCGATTTTTCAAAATTTTGTAAAATTTAAACACCTTAAGGGATTCCTGTCAAATTCAATACCAATCGACCGCGTACGCTACCCAATTTGTGAAAAAAAATTTTAACCATCGGTTGAAATTTACGGAAGTTAGAGAGCGTACAACTATTTTCGTCACATACACACACACACACACATACTTACGGAAATTTGAAAAAAAAATGCGTTTTTTCGACGTTTTAAGACATTTTGAACACATTGACGTGAAAATCTCAAAAAAAAAAAAAATTTCACGGAAACAAAGCTTCCTTTATGAGAAAGCAAAACAAAAAAAAAAACAGCCATATTTAGAAATTTTCTACCTAAAAATATATTTAGCATAGAAAAGAAAAATTGTGATCTCGTTTTTATTTATATTGTTTGGGATATTCCGAAAAGTTTTTATTTTTCAGCAAACATGTATTTTTATAACATGAAAACTTGTCTGATCGAAGTTAAGATTGATTTCCGTAAGACATTTCCAATTTTTCGGCACTTATGATGGTGTAACTCCCGAACGAATCGGAAGTCCATAATTTCCTTCGGAGGAAAACTTGATTACAACTGGTCGAATGCAAGTAAAAAGTTTCAGGAAAATCGAAGGTGTCGCGATTCAAAAAATTTTGATTTTTTTTTTTTCCGAAAAAACTTTAGAATCGTGTGGTTGGAAAAATTTTCAAAATTTTTTTCAGAAAGCTCGGACTTATCGACACATTTTATACCCGTATAATTTTTTGAAAAGAATAGAAGCTCTTGAAGATAGAGCCAGTTGAAAAAGGTCTGTTTCGAAAAAGTTGAAAAATCGGAAAATTCATAAAATCGACACAGATGGCCTAATCGAAAAATGGCCGAACGCGTGTTCTTTTCTTTCGATAGACGAATTGAGAAAAAAATTGACACCAAGATCGGCGTCGGTGACCTTCACCGATTAGGTGAAATGGTATGGAATACCTCATATGTACAATGCAAATGCAACGGGTTTGCACATACAGGGTGACTCGTTTCAACGTCCCGCTAGCGAGAAGACGATGATTCTTTTGTCTCGTAGAGTTTTTTGCAAATCAACATGTGTCGAGGACCAAAAATTGGACCTCTTGACATCACATATATATATATATATATATGATGTCAAGAGGTCCAATTTTTGGTGTATATATATATATATATATATATGGTAAATACCTAGGTATAGTGCATAGCTATATCTCTTTGTACGGTGCAAGGTGCGCGAAGGAATAAGCGGAGGAGGTAGGGGAGGTAGAGGAGGTAGAGTAGGTACACCACACCTTACAGTACTCGTGCAGGTATCTCTGGTGAAATAGGGAAGGTAGAGAGATACGTACGTACATAATCGCGCACATACCTCTTACCGAAGACCGAACACGCGGCTGTTCAAGAAGTAAATTATGTACAAGATTTGCCGAAGGTTTCGCCTTGGTGCATCTCTGCCGCTTCTTCTTAGCCAGCTGCACCTTTATCCCAACAAAAGATCCGCCGTACCTAAGCCCTATAAGGTATAAGGTACTGCATTTCTATGAGCAAGAACCGTCGCGCATAGACCCTGTTTACTCGTACCTGCAGTGACAAAGAGACTCTATGCACCCTTCGAAATACTTTTCTGTACAGTACGTGCCGTTGTTAGTTGTCCGTAAGCCGTGACGAAAGACGCAATCCAGGACGTCTTCACGCCAAAGTAAAAGAGCTGCAATGTTTCTGAGATATTTTTGGATTTACAGAGATTTCTTGGAGCAAGGAAAGTACGGTAAAATTTTCGGCTGGATTAAATGAAAGAAATTTTTATATCCGATTACCGCTCGGTTCTTGACTATTTTCATTTTTTACCTAGTAGTTCTAGGTAGAAAATGAAAATTAGATTTATAGCTGTTACCGGAAAGTCTAGTATCCGTTAATATTCTTTCTCATTACGATCACTGTTGCTAGATTTTCTTGCAACCGTTGCGAAAATTTAATGCTCGCGCAACGATAAATTGACGTTAAAGCCTTTTTTAACTAAA
Source organism: Neodiprion pinetum (assembly GCF_021155775.2). Classification (NCBI taxonomy): domain Eukaryota; kingdom Metazoa; phylum Arthropoda; class Insecta; order Hymenoptera; family Diprionidae; genus Neodiprion; species Neodiprion pinetum. The sequence goes on from NC_060234.1 coordinate 20,692,444, forward strand.
AAAGTAGAGTAAACCTCAGAAACTGATTTTGCGTTGCAATTACCAAAAAAGGATCGACGATAGCGCAAAATTGTTAGGCGTACCACGTTTTTCGCAATTCCAACAATATTCGAACAGTTTTATTAACGATACCTGTTTTACTGAATTTTTCTAGTTACTGTAACGAATGAAATTTTTCTCAGTGTGGTGGAGCTCGCTTTATTTTTTATCCATTCCGATGAGGGATTCCCGAAGTAAAGAAATAAAAGAAGCAAAGACAGTTGGAAAATGTGTCCGCAGACGGAACTTCGATCGAGTACGAGTATCTTTCCGAAAAAATGTCTCCTCCTGGTGTAAGAAAAGTGAAAGCCGATCGTTGCGTTATCAGTTGTTATAATACTTTCAGAAATACCGAGTAAACCGCTATTTAATTTTCCTACGCGACGCGGCGATTGAAAACGATTGGTTGAGTCATTGGCGTAGACAAGGGAAAATGCCGGTCGGTTGGGACAAATACGTTCGATGTTTACTCTATACAGAGGTTTGAAATCGAGCGAATCGAATATGTAGGTTAGTGAGTTATCTGACCTCAAGTTCACCATTCGTTGCTCCCGTTGAGGTTAAGTTTCTTTCAACACGCGAGAACTTGTTATTGATTATCGAAACGCAATATTAGCGATAACTTGACTGAGTGATGTTCAGTCATACGTTCATAACGTGTCTGGAAATAATTGTTAGAGTACGTGGTAGACGGATCATATTATAAGCAAAGATCGAGAAACAGTATGGTTTTACTTTCTCAATGTTTGTGGCGAACATTTCGCTCAATTTGCATCTCAAGTACCGTAATATATAATAATACAAAGTCCGAAAAACATACCGTCAACCCTCTCTGAAAATTTCCGCTATCTCAACTCCAATCACTCAAAACCTAGACCCTTGATCGAGAGTACACTAGTGATATTGATCGTTCGTCTGATTGCCCGCTCTAAGTGAAATTTTTTCAAAAGCTTGTACCTACTAGCAGCGTAGAGAGATTCTAATGATTTCGCACGCTAAAGTAAGCACGAGTCTCGCAAAAAAAAATGGTCGATGTAAAGTCATAGAGACTATATAACCCCTTGAGCACATTAGAATTAACGACCTTCTCAAACGGTACTGTATATCCGTATCGACTATGCGCTGAGAATAGTTCTTGAAACGTGAAATGTACTTCCCATTTGGACATGAATCGAAGGCCACGTCCGAGGTTCCAAGACTTCTGTCTGTAATTTTCGTTCGCATCACATTCATCGTTAAGCTTATAGACGAGTCTGCGAGCGAATACACCATACCTCATATCAGTTGCTAAATTAGTCATTTGGAATATAATAGTTCTGGGAATCTTGTCTCTGTCAAGGACCCCCAAAACTGTTAATAACGGATTTCGATTGGTCTCAGATATGTTGAAGGAGGTACTCTTCCCGAGTACCTAGGCTAACGGCATTTTGTCTAATGGGTCTTATCGCTGTTGTTTGATTAATAAAAAGTTCTACGACCGAATTTTGTATTGTAACTTCTTTCCCTGTAATAATTTGTTCAAATGTCGGCTCGAGTATATATGTTTATATTCGATTATTATTTTTCATTGATTTCATTGACCTCGTTTTTCGTAATTCCAACAATATTCAAACAGTTTTTGCAACGATACCTGTTTTACTCAATTTTTCTAGTTACTGTAACGAATGAAATTTTTCTCAGTGCGAAATCTGCTATCAACAGTTTTAGTTTAGTTTCAATCAATAATACAGGCGTCTCCGATAATTGCATCACGTGGCCCAAATCCAATATGGCGACTTAAATCGCGGATTTATGATACCGACTATACACGTGACTATATTGCTCGTCCGCGTGTATATATTACTGAAATTGTACACCAACCGTAGACGGAGAGATGAAATGAGACGGATGAGGTCTGACTGTGTGCGGATAGTTAAAGCATTCGCCTGCTTCACGGGAACGCTGTAATTATTTTGATGCGTTAAATCGAGCATCGGACGGATGGTTCAAGCATAAAACTCACAATCAAATGGCGAAACCGTGTTTTTCAATTCTACGGCTGCGTCGAGCGTACAGCCTAAACAAAAACGGAAATGATAAAACAAACGACCGAAAGCTCTGACTCAAATCAATCTATCTGCCTTTAATTCAAATAATACCTGTTCGAAGAGAATTTCTTTCTTTCCAACCCACGATTTTCCACTAAAGGTGTCACTTTGGTAAACATGTTCATTTTGATTGTGGATGAATTCCCGACGAGTCGCCTGCGACAAATCTTTTTCTCCGTTTTTCAGTTGATTAAAAAAAAAAACGTCATATTTAAAATTATTGTATATTATAATGAATAAATTTATGCTTGATTTAAAAATACACAATTTTATCAAAATCTCACTCTATGCGATCCGATGTAGAATTCATTTCCATAAAAGAACACGAGCTTCGGTCTACGAATAATTTTTCAAAATTATCAACAACTGAATTTCTTATTTGAGTTTGGAGTTTTCAGTTTTTTTCACAATGTTTCACATTATCCAACCAATAAATGCAAAACATCAACGACGATTCCAACTGAAATTTAAATCTGTTAGTCTAGCTATAATATTTATGAGCTAAAACTGACCCGAGTCAACAATATTCTTGATTCTCAGCGTGAAGTAGCTTTAGTTGTTTTTCATAGATAAAAATGGTATATTAAAGATACAAATTTTCCTGTGCTCAGGCTTTCGGGGCGGTGTCGAAAGTTCCGAAAGCGCAGAATCCCGAATGTTTTCGTGGCGAAACTTAAAGTAAAGAAACAAAACTTTGACGAAACATCAAACTTTCGAATGGTCGAAAATCCGACGCTCAAAGTTCCGAAAAGGCAAAGGAATTCCGACAGGACAAAATACCGAAAAGACAAAATTCCGAAAGTGAGAAAAGAATAAGGAGTAAAATGAGCCATCGTGAGACTGTTTTCATGCAGACCATTCTGATTTTTGGTTTTCCTGATTTTTTACCCGCACCCGACAAAAATTTAGTAACAATAGATTTTGTGGATGACAAAAATTTCCTATAACATTTATTAGAAACTTTTTTCTGTATAATGCATAGGTTTTTATTTATAGCGCGTCAAACTTTCTTTAACACGGTTATTGCTAAATATATAGTTAATGGTTAATGAAACATTAAAAATGCTGCGAACCAAACTTTTAGTACATAAAATTTTCAATAAACTTTGTCTCAAGTTTGTTGTTCTATTGGAATTTTTGCTTTTCGGAATTTTGCTCTATCGGAACTTTACTTTTCAGAATCTTGCATTTCGGAACTTTGAGCCGTCGGTTTTCTGATCATTCGAAACTTTGATGATTCCTCGAAGTTTTGTTTCTTTACTTTAAGTTTCGTCGCGAAAAAGTTCGGAATTCTGCGCCTTCGGAACTTTTCAAATTCGGAACTTTGAGACCGTCCCACACTTTCTCCATTTCGACCTTGAATTACCAACGCGTTGCACTTCTGCACTCGCAGAAGGCTTTGGTGTGTAATGTTTCGATTTTCACGCTTTCTTTTTGAATCCTCATCTCGCATCTCCACCGCAGTCGAAGGAGGTCGGATTAAATCGCTGCCATGCAAAGCTTATTCACATAACGCGCGCTGAAACTTTTCTCCGCCCACACTCTAAGCGGTACGTGCACTTCGCTCCGCTTTGGAGAGTGCAACATATATGTATGAGGCGTTCCGTGCCAACTCGTTGAACGTCTGACCCTGACCATCTCGAATCCTGATCCCCTTTCTTATTCGTGTCATTGAAGTTTTAACTCCGAGAATTGTCCTTATTTGTTTCTTAAATTTTCAGAAATCTGTTATTTAATATTTTCTAAGTACGTTTAATAGACACCTGTTAAAAGTGGCAATATTTTTTTTTCATTTATCGTTAAAAATAATGTTCTTAGTAAATAAAACTATATTTTGTACCACAATTTCATTTCTCGGACGGATTCTTTGTCTTACGATTCATTCGTGTTGAAAACAAGACGTGAGATACAATGGGTACATTTGTATGCTTACCGGATAAAATTTTCTCCGGAATTTATTATGTGAACAGTGAAACAGTTGTTGCACTTGTAAAAACGTAGGCAAAAATGATTGATTCGAAATAATTTTTAAATCAATAAAGGTGTCGGGACAAGACTCTGGAAAAATGACGATGTTGGCACGGAATGTCTCATAGTTATACAAGGTTTGTTGCAGGCGGTGCAAAAGCGGGGTAAATGTACCTGCGGCAGTAATTTTCACCGCAAAACTTTCAAGTAGCTTGTTTTGAATCTTAAGAAAGGACCGAGATGCAGTCTGCGGGAAAATGTATTATCCTATGTATCCGCAGTCACCTGCATAAAACTGCAGCAGCTCTGCATTTTATTTGCAAGAGGTATTTTAGCTGGTTCGTCACCCTCTTCTACTCAGATTTTGTCGTGTACTCCTTGTTCATCCATTGAAGAGCTCTCAGTTTTCGTAACCATTTTCCATTATGAAATACAAATGATAAGGATTGAATTTTGCCTTCCGGATATCGATTCTGTCGTCAAAAACAATTAAAACTCAGCACTTCTCGAAAAAAACATTGCTGAATTAAATTTGTTAGTAAAGTTTATACTTTTATTGACAATTTTAGCTTTCAGTATGGAAGATGGACCATTTAGGAAAACTTAATTTCATCACTGCGATATCATTCTGCTGATTTTGTCATTTCTCCAAAAAGTAAATGAACCGGTGTTGGAATTTTTCAATAATCCAGGGCGTTTTAAAAATGATTGAAAAATTAACCGTTGAATATACGATTGAAAAAATGACTTGGCCGGTTGACATCCTTCTCTTTCGATAATCTTGTAATATTTTTATCGCATCAGCGACAAAGTTTGATGAAAAAAGAATCTTTGCACGACTTGTTTCCATCGCAGGCATCTCAATGAACTTCATATTCTTTGAACGATCCAGACGAAAGAATGGGTAAAAATATCCAAGACCAGAGGTGACTTGGTCCACTGAAAGCTTCTACAGAGCGTTGATCGAAATTAAGCAGAGGAAACCCACCGACGAAAATCTTATCCATTTCCTTGTAAAGCTAAATACTTATGCCAAATTATCGGTATAATACTCAATCACATTACCCTATTGAACGTAATTAAATTGCGTGTAGCTCCTAACGTTACGGGTAAATAAAAAACACTGTTACAGAATACGCAGAACCGGCAATCCAAATCGGTTGAAAATTGTTTTTCTTCTTTTGAAGAGAATTGTATATAAAAAAACTGTCAATCAAACCATCCGGTGAATTTAATTTGCGTCTTTACGTCTCGTACGGACGCTAATTCAATTTAATCTGTTTACCCTTACTCCGAAAAGCCGTCGTTCCCCGTTTTCCTCCATCTCTGCGTGAATCCCGTTTCACTGTGATACAAGCTTCGACGCCGCGACGCCTGGCGTCGAGCCAGAACTCGGTGCGAATTCGATTACTGTATTTATCTGCGAACGTATACGCGTTTCATATTTCCGCGCAAGAAATGCGAGACGAACAATTCGGTAGAATGAAATCAATCGCACCGTTTTACCCGCTGCAAGACTGTAACTCACCGTATTTTTAACCATTACATTTCGGTGTTTCAGGTGAACGGCCGTTTCCATGCGGATGGTCGGGATGCGGAAAGAGATTCGCCCGAAGCGACGAACTCGCGAGACACATGCGAACTCACACCGGCGAAAAGAATTTCTCATGTCCAGTGTGCAACAAGAGGTTCATGCGGAGCGATCATCTCAGGTATAAGAAACGAATTACACGTAAAATATCCCACTATTATTCTTTAACGTGGGAATTGAGTTCTACATCACGTCACTCTTTATTCCCGGCGAAAAACTCCAGCCAGGCAATTCTTGCTGCACGGCACAATGACTTCTTGCAAGTGTAACGTAATCGCAGAATTTGCAACAACCGAATGAAACCTCGTTAATTATACTTGGATATCTTGAAAATATTCCTTCCCAAATATGTGTGCACAAAATTTATACCGACTCGAGTTCTAATTCTTTGTTGTTTCTTTCTTCGCTTTCTTTCTTTTTTTTTTTTTTTTTAACTATATAAAGTATAGTTACGGGAAAATGTAAAATACATTCGTATCTCTTTGGAAAGCGATACGTTCTGCAGAAAAGTTTTAACAAAATTTTTGATCGCGCACTCGCTACGAGTGCAAAGAGTATGCAGCAAGAATACGTTTTGCCACATCTTGCGGCATCCCGTCGACAATCAGGCGATTTTTTTTCTTTACAAAAATGATTTTTTTACTTCGTTGAATACGTGATGCCTGCCATGCAAATATATTCCGCAACGTGTTGTTTCATTTGTACAATTTCGCAAAATGTTTTTGCAGATGTCTGTGAATTGATATTGTGTACTTGACAAATAAAAATTTCTATTAAATTCGCAGAGATATTTGCAGATATTATCTGTAGGTATTTTGCGGATAATTTTCGTAGGCTTAAGAGTTCCTTTTTTGTTAACTTTGAATATCGTAAACGTCTTTCTTTGCAAAAGTTTTCGTGCACAGTTTGGCAAGTGTTCAAATTTTACATACTTATCTGACTTAAAATAATTCCGAGAATTGCCTACTGCAGGTTATTGTTGTTGATAGAACAGAATGTTTAATTCAGTCTGGTGAAAATTCATTGCCCTGAACTGCAGGTTTACTAAATTCAAATTTACTTTGTTTAAACTGACGCACAAATCGACTAACTCGGTTTCAGTAAACCCGTTTCTTAGCATACTATACGTAACATCTGTAAGCAATTTCTCCCTTTGGTCATATTTTTATTTTGTTCTGTATTTTTGGCGCAATATCAGTAAACAAAACTCTATTGATTGAAAAAAAAAACCAAACAAACAGCAATAACAGTCTGTTCAACAATCACTATAAATTCAACTGCGGTTACGTATCAAATTCAACGTTATAACGTTATAACGGCTACAAGAGAACAGGGACGCAAAGAATATAAAATACTTGATAAAATTTTTGTTCAATAAAGGTGGCCAAGTTCATTGCAACACTTTTATAGCCATTATTTCTTTGTTAGAAAAAAAGCAACGAATAAATACAGGTTTTATAAACTTATATATATGCAGCTGCGATACAGGTATACATTCATCAAACGAATATCTGAACTGCCTATATTCCGATATTGCGGCCAGGATAGAAATGCCTCGGTCGTATTTTTACCCGTTCGCTTCGTAATTAAACCAACAAAATATTTTCTCTCTCTCTCTTTCTCTCTCTCTCTCTTTCTTACGCCATTGCATACAATCGTTATTCACATTATTCGGATCGTCATCGTTGAATTTTTTGTTACAGCAAGCACGCGAGACGGCATCCGAACTTCGACCCATCTGTCCTCAGGCAACGCCGAGCGCCAGCGCGAGCTTTCTCGGTGAATTCGAGCGACGGAACACCGAGCGAAGCACTATCAGACAGCATCCTATCGCCTCAGTTGGATTATTAGCACAGCTGCTATTAACAGGCGAACGAGTGTAAATAATAAATAAATTGTGAACAATAGTGCAGTGCAACGAACAATGAAAAAAAAAAAGGACGTAGAAGAAATGATCTCGAAATAAACGTCAACGTAATTATTGCGTCGCGCACGTTTCGTGAGGCTATGCAGGCGTGCCACTCTCTGAACAGGTATTAATCGCGTTGTATCAGAGCTCGATCAGACTCGATTGAAAGATTTGGGAGTGAAAATGGACAATCAACCGATCGCGTGATAGCTTTAAATATAACAGACTCTCCAAGCTTCGCGGTACGAATTTACTATTTTTTACTACGCGGCAACTATACGAGTACATACACATAGTTGCACGTGTATGCGTAACAGACGAATCTCCATACGGAACCACGATCTAGTGGCTTTTCGAAGGACAAATTTTCTCGTCAGTGCGAAACTCGATGCTTGTAGAATATCGAGAGTTTATTAACGAAATCCGGGGATCCGCCGATGCGTGCACCGCTGAGACGTTGTATGATATATAAATACATAGTGCAGTAGGGTAGGTGTATATTTATGCTTAGAATTGATAGTGTGTGTAACCTATGCAGAGTGAATTCCCAACGACCGCACTGCGCACGCGCGACAATCCGAGAGCGGCCGTTTGTCAGGGTGACCAACCGTCATAAATTTAAACAGTTCGACGCGACATGCGTAACCTCAAAAATTGGCACAACTGCCAGCGGCCATGGTCAAAACGTTTGATGTTACGTTTATTATGGTTGGTCACCCTGGCAAACAGCCGTTCACGAATTTCAGCGCGTGCGCATTAAATTTTAGCAGACGATGGACCATGCGATCGTTAAGAAATCACTTTGCATATTGTTGCACTTATGGTATAGCGTAATTTATTTAGTTATATAACGGGGTTTTCAGGGAGCAGCGCAATTCGCGTCCAGAATGTGGTAGAAATTGACGTATTGATCCGATTTCTTGGTTTATTAATGCTCGAGAGAACCAGAACGCGGTTCTGCGCGTATAGACGGTTTATCTTGAAGCCAACTTCGCGGCGATGAGAAAATGTAGGATATGAAAAGTAATGCAATGAAAAATACAGAGGACAAATGATTAATTGTCAAGTTCGCTGCTCCTAAACTAACGGGTTCCTGTACACTGACAATATACACGATTCGGACAAAGAGGGCTTCCTTCAAAGATCGCGAGGTTGTGCTCCGCGATTCTATTCTTCAATACGTGATTCGATGAGGCATCGATATAAAAATTGTAAACCGGAATTGCACACACATTGCAGGGTATTTTATACACTAGCGTATAGCGCAGCGAGATTATAAAATTTATAGGAGGTGAGATTCGTTTGTAATTAAAGTGTTCCGCTGTTTCTCACATCGCAGTATACTGCTTACATGTATACCTATAAACACGTATGCGTTTTGCATGCGCACTTACGTATGAATGCGTAGTACATGACGGAGAGAATAAGTAAACGTACACCAAGAACTGTGCACGGTATAACAATAACGTAATAAAAATTGTACGATTTCTGTGAAATGGAACAACTATTATACAAATATGTGTTATGTGAATGCAACGATGTGCGGAAGATTATGGGTCCGATGAGTTTAACGACTGGGGAATAATTGGATACGGAATACTTATATGTACATATTATATTGTTCGAGTTTCTGAAAGTGCTGATTGATTAACGGCGGTTCGGTTTTGGTTATGGGGTGTGTCTACATAATGATATCATAACTCGAACTTTCAGCTCTCTTTTGTTTTTATTACGTTCATAATTTACTATACTATGTAATCAATTAGTTATAATATATGATTAAATACGAGTGTATCTTTTTCTATTTTATTTGCTAATATTTACTCTCTCTCTCTCTCTCTTTCTCTCTCTCTCTCTCTCTCTCTTTCTTTCTCATTTATCTCTTTATTACTAATCCTATCTTATAAGATATTACACGTTATACTAATATACTAGTACGTCTTTACTTTATACTTTTAGTTTGTATATATCGGCGTTGTATATTATCGCTTTTATTTTAGTTAAGTTAGACTGTATACGTAATATACACTATAATATATATTTGGACAGCAAACGTCTTATTCATTTCGATTATTACTACAAACCCGTTTCATCTTATCCACAATGTGTATTTACTAAACTTGCATTCAAAAGTTGACATAAATTTCCTACGAGTTCTCATTATAACATTACGAAATAAGAAAATCCATCGAAAGTTGTTCACAGGTCGATAATAATAATCGCGTTCCAATGTAATGAGGTTAATTATGTAAAATCCTATTTTACCACGATATGTTGAGAATTAACCGTTGTTGGATATTATCTAGCTGCTTGAAATATTAACCAAAGTCTTGATAGATTATAACGTATTAACTATACCCTAAATCTCAATTAAAAAAAAAATTTATTGCAATTTTATAACAACAAATTAATCGAATTTTTGTAAAGTTTGAACTTTGTGGAGTTCATTTTTGGTTGATTTTTCTCCGAGATTCAATTTTGTTAAATATAATCAATATTAGGTGTCCAAAAATACAGAAATCTGATTTCATTCTGCTATTCATCTTGTTTTACGACACTAATAAAAATTTCCGCAATTCCAGAAATCATTTTCTGCGACGTGAAACTCGTGGACAATTCATTCGAATCAAATGAGAGTAAATTCTAAAGTTGACTCTAATTATCGCGGTTTACGAATATTTTTCGCTTAGGTACGATCCTGCAGAGTTTCGTTAGACTAGGAAGAAAAACCATCGCGAAGATTTGTTGTCGGTGTATTTGCATCTGCTACGGAACATAACTATAGTAGAAGATTCAAAAACCTTTGATGTTAGAACGTCTGTAAAACGAAATTTGATATAATGCGTTTCTGTTAAATACCCTTCGATTTTCGGCACTTTACCGATTTGGCGCAGAAAATTGACCATCCTGAGTCTAAATATATTTTCTAACTTTCGAATAGTACGATTTAAATGACGATCAAAAGATCGAACGAACTTATCGGATACTGAGGACGCCAACTTATGTACAACTTCAGATACTAAAGTAAGTATAAATTATATATGATCAGTGTTGCCATTCCATAAAACGTGTAAAATTTTAAAAACGTCGGAGATTCTTGTTTCACCTGGTAAATCACGGGCAAATCAGGAAAACTTGAAAAATCAGGTAATTTTACAATACAAGATTAGTGACAACCATAATATTGGTGATTCATAACATACTCAAAACCAGTCGTTCAGAGTAATGTCTTTGTCATTGTCGGCTTCTCGTATCATCCTGTATGCAATAATTAAGTATTCCTTATCTCGCACATTCAAACTCAAAATTTGTTTACAATTATATTTCCACAACATTCATCTGTTCATCGTCCCAATACTAACGTTTGATACTATAATAACAACTTTGGCTGTTCGAACCTTCGCTTCATTCAATGTCTGTAATCGAGGTTAACCGAGATACGGAATTCTTGTGAAATATTTCTGAACTTTTCATCAATTCGCTAACCCTTTTCCTGTAAACGTATCTAGAAAAAAAAATTCATTTCCGAGGAATAAAATTTGGATCCGTTAAACCCAACACATATTTTTTTTTTATCACGGGCAGGACATTACGTGTCATCTATCAGTAATCTTCGAAAATGTGTGACGTAATCGTAACCGATACTCGCCACAAGGGGGATGACCCAATTATGGTGGGGGACGAACGACCAATCAAGTAGAAGGAGAATTACGTGACGTCACTGGCGAGATCGGTGATCCGGATTCTGAAATCTGCGCATTCTAAGCTCAACCCGCCGGGAGGCAGCTTTGCTGCTACTTTGCTCTTGTTTTAATTTCCTTCAGTTACCTTTCGTTCTTCCTTTAGTTTCTTCTATCGTTTAGCTTCTTTCCTTTCTTTTGATTACCTTCCTTCTTACCCTTTTCTTTGCTACCGATTAGTTTATCTCAAATTAGAATCAGTGGTTGTGTGCCTGGAGGGCCTGGAGTCACCGGCTAATTGTAAGGTAAGACCTCTGCCTTTTTATTGTATAGTTACGAAGTTGCTCATAATTTGTATTTTCTTTCTTATCCTATTTATCTTTTCTTGGTTGCATCGTGCGATGCCAGTTTCGGTGTGAATCATGGTCCACGGATTTAAGTTGCGTTAAGCCGTCGTGTGACTGCATGCTTTCAATAATTAATTAATTCCGTATCTTTGAGCGACCTCGTAACTACCGAATAAGTATTTCTTTCGTATTTGTGAATTTCTCACTGATTATCTGTAAATTTCTATCAATCTGCTTCTGTAATTTCCATCGTATCTTGAGCTATCTTTACTTTGCTTTCTCCTTAACGTTTTGTGCTAGTAGTGCTCATTATAGTTTATTCCTTGTATAGCCTGTTATATTTTATTTACTATCGTGTACTATTGAGCGTAGATTAAGCCGCTAAGTACTACCGTACTTGTTCTATCGCCATTGGCAATTCTGTACTGTGTTTACATACTTGCTATTCTTTCTTTGAATTTCTCTGCAATACCGTACTTATTTGTTAATTTAAGTTCTGCGTATCATCGCTGATTTTATCATAATAAGGTGTATTTCTTCATCGTTCAAACCCTTCTCTGTATTTCTCACTCTCGCAATTTTCTGTTCTTTCGTAAATTATGTTTTATAATCCCTCTGTAAATTGAATCGCGATTCGTTCAAGTATTGTAAGTTATCGATTTGATTACCTAGTGATAGCACTTGTCAATTGTCTCTCGTAATTTACAGTAATTCCTATTCTCTCGTCTAAACTACCGATTTCGTAAATTATTAATTAACGTCAATCTTTCTTATTAGTTAAAATCTGTGGTAAAGTCTGTCTCACTCTTTTGTTACTATCTTCCGTGCTATCATCACTTGGTTATCTATCTATTTACAGTAAAGTTCTGGCTTTAGATTAACAAAATAATAATTCTCGTAGTGTCATTCTTTGGAAATTGCGTAAAATCTCGTCCACCAGTGACGTGTAGTCATAAGTAAATTCTTGCGTCATATCGCCTCACCCGACCTACGCTCAACTCTCTCTGTTAACTATCGTCTTTTGTTTAAAGCTACCGTTTTGATTTTATTCCATCGAAAATCTGGTGAACCATTTTTGCTGACTTATTGATCCTTGTTATCGTTTGTAATCTAACTTGACTGACTCGAATGTGTAAGCCTACTCAACAATATAACCGACTGATTGACCTGTTAACTTTTCTGACTTGACTTTATCCTTTATTTCTTTAATTTTTTAATTATCGTAAGCTGCCTTGAATACCGCATCTCTACCAGTTCGTGTGATTACCTGAGCCTAGCCAGGCGTACAACGGGTTCTCAAGTTATTTATCGTATTATTGCGTATTGTTGTTTGAAGTTCGACGCTGAAGCGCCTGGCTCCCAACGTATATCATTTTGTTATAATTTAGTAGATCAGAATAATTAGAGAATCGCGCCAAAGTGTCAACGGTGAGTCCTCATCTGAGGGTCACAGAAATTAGCATTACATTACACATGTATGTATAATAAAATTTAGTTATATCCGATACATTATTTCTCATATTGCAAACCGCGGTATAAAAAATAAGTAAATAAGAATAAGCACGATAAAGGCATCCAGTTTTCGAAACATGTAACTGCATTTAATAATCTCGGAATGAATTATGGCTCCTACGCGTTTCAGTAAAGGTTTTCATGTAGATCTCGTGTGGGTAAATAATTTCTGACTAAACCGGTATAAAATTCAGTTTAACAGAATGTTTTGATACCCACCTGTAATTATGTTTTTGGCATGAAATTATCACGATTACTGAAATTCTTATTCATCATATCCCCATACGGAACACTTACGTCCAATGGACATACCATGGGCATCCGTATGATTGATAAGCAATACCTCTATTCTTCTCTTCGTTTCAACCGAAATGACATACAATAGAGCTCTATAAAAGATCTCAATGACCGCTTGTTACACATCTAGTAGAACTCTACTAGATATCTACACGGATCTCCATTAAAGTTCTCATGAATTTTGTGGAGATGAAATTGCACCTCCAATGGACGTCCTTTGGTGGTTGTCTATAATGTTGTGGAAGGATCTTGGATATACAGATCTTGTATAAACAAAAAATATTTGTTGTTAATACAAGACCTATATATTCAAGATCCTTTCACAACATTCAAACCACGAGGTCAAGATCACTTTCAAATACGGTTGTCTGTAATGTCTATAGTACCTCGACTTATGTGCATGGAAATTTACAGACATCCTATGAAAATCCATCACCGGCTTTAATATGAACATAGGTATTGTAGATGTCTATTAGAGATCGACCATCGATGTGGAACTTTGGTGGAGCTGTGGATTCTGTATGGATCTCTAATAGATGGAGTGTTCCATGTGGATCTGATCTAAGTTAATGTTTGAAATCTCTTGACTTGTCTCCGAAAATGCATCAATTTGTGTTAATCGAAGTAACATGCACATACCACGTTGTAAAATCGTTAATCTGATTATTCGACCGCTCTAATGACTAAATGAATCGCTGTTAATCATCCTACAAGACTCGCTAACAAATTTTAAATGCGCTTCATTTGAAGCCCAAGGGGTGCATTGAATTTTCAACGCGATACCGTGAAGGCGCCACCTCGATCGTGTACTGGTCTTACCATCTCGCAGAACATTTTTGGGGTAGTAATAAACATTTAGCAGCATTTACGGTTCGTTCTTTTTATATGGATTGCGGAGGTAAACTTTACCACAGCGTAAGAGCGAATATTGATGAAATAAACTCTCTCACTTGTGGTTTGTCAGTTTGTATATCAATTCATGTCGAAACATACGTACATGCACTCAGGATTATCAGACCGCTGTAACTCCAGGAAGAACCACCGCATCTTCCTGCTATGGACAAACCACCGACCTCGTTCTTTGCAAGTGCATTTCAAATGGTAGCTACGTTGTTTGTATTTCCATCCCGTAGTAAATTCTAGAAGCTATAGAGAAGTAAATAACAGCTCCAGCACAAGAGTCGAGAATCAAACATACAGCTTAGTTTGTACTGACGATGAGTGCCTTTATAAGGATAACTTAACATACTCGAGTGAACTCGGAATGCCTATTCGTAGGCGAGCTTATAAACACGCCTTACAGTAGGCAACTCAACATACACCGACAAATGGTAAACGCCTGTCTGCGGGCAACTGAACATATGGTACGGCATTTTATTTAGCAGTTTAGGCTCTGTCACATTTTTCGATGAATTCCTTGTACCGTCAGATTTTCTGCCCGTCGGACAAATTTCGACAAAGATTGAATGAAATCATGGAAGATGTAATTAATACGTTTGTTGATCGAATACGTATAATTTTCTGAGTAGCTTCTACAATTCTGATTCTCTAATTTTTCTTATCAAATTACGAAGCCTAAATTAACGTTCTTTGGAAGAATTGCGCGATGATGTTTCGTCGGATACTCGTTAACTTAAAAAAAAAATGTAGCTTTCCACTGAAACACATTAATACCTACATATTGTTAATAACATATAATTATATTTAAAGAAAAATTATCCGACTGTAACCGATTTTGAATAGTTAAGATTAGGATTTCCCAGGTACCTAATATTTGTTTTTCGCATGTAGTAACAGAAGAAATACTAATAAGACTAGGAATTTTTTGCTCCGAAAATCACGAAAGAAGTAATGCTAACTACTTTGGATTTTTGCTAAAAATTTTGACGATTTCGGATGGTACTTGAAACAATTCTTTGATGCACTATATCGACGTAATTTTGCGAGAGGAATCTAGTGCGCGCATTCCGAATAAGCTGCGAGTAACGGATGAAGAGTTACACTCGAAAAACGACAGATTTCCTTCCAACTTCCTTTGCTGCTGGTCCTTTGCTATCTTTGATGTCTTTTTTGTGTTCCTGAGGGTCCAATTAGTCTAGAAATGATCGTACAAATCGATTCCGAGACAAGTTTTCTTTTTGTACTTATGATAGTCTTGAACTTTGAAATGGTCAATTGCATGAATAAAAAATTATTTTATTTGTTTAAAAAATATGCTCCTGAGAATGATGATAAGCATTCGACAGTAAACGAAAGATGTTATTTTTCTTAAACACAAAGTAGCTCGATGTAATAGAATATACATCCGGAGATGTAGACTTTAGTTTTAATAATTCTAAACGAAAGTCCGGGAATAAAACACATTCCACTTGTTTAGTTCTCAAGAATTGTTTATATATTTGTAGGAAAGGACTATGTTTCGCAGGAAATGATCAAATTTGTTGGTGAAACAGCGAGTTAAATTCGAATAACTCGGAAAACTGAAAGAAAGTGACCTTGTGCTTCGTTTCAAACTTCGTCATTCGAAATCCTGACATCCCCTTACAATTAGCCACGGAATAAAATTCCGGAGGCTTAGGTACACGGTGAAGCGTTAAAACCATTAGTTTTGGGCACTCCGGTACTTGTCCTGCAGAGTCGTGAACGTAGAGCGTCAAGGCCGAGAGGTAAAGGAAGAATTTAAATTGGACAAGATTTATTACGGGTAAAATAAAAATTTGAATTGAACAAGTGACGTTTCTCGCGTGACTCAGCAACGTCTCTACGGATTAGCCGGAATATTTACAGTTGAATGTAAACGAGTAGGGTGCCCTCAGCTTTTACCTGAAGTACACCTGCTGAGGATTTTATTATTTTATTTATACTTCGCAAATTTCTTCTTATTTTCAACTCCATACTTTTTCTCCTCTTAGTTGCAGCACGTGATAAAATTTCAGAATAATTTATTTTCTCTTAACTACATTATACAGCTGAGTATACATACACAAATTCAACTTGTATTTCATTTATATTATATGTATTTTGTATATATAGTACAGAAAGCTAAAACACTTTTGTACCGTACATTAATGTGTGTATGGACCCAATAATTTATTTCTTCATTCTTTATTTGTTTTCCTTCCTTACTATATAATATATAAATTCTACATACATATATAAATATATAGGTAGATCAATTATAACTACACTACTTACAGAATGGCAAAACGTATACGTCCTATATTAATGATTTCTACTGTTATTATTTTTATTACTGTTATAATTATTTTTATTACGGTTGTTCGTTACTATTTGTTATAATCGTATAATTTACATATTTTCATTTTTGTTTTGTTTTTCGTTTTTACCCTGCCCAGTTCACTATTATAAATAGACGAAAATATAGAAAAAAAATGGGAACCAAAATATCCTTTGTAGAAAATTATTATTTAAAACGGACTTCGTTAAGCCTAAGGCACTTAAACTCATATTTACACTCTCGTTACACAATTTGAAAACTGATATAATTACGCAGTTTCGTCTCTTTGTTTCTAAATGCGTTCTGCAGGGTTAGCAAAGAGTTGAAAACAACCTTAAAAAGTTAAACAATAAAACAGGCGACTCCGTCATTTCGACAAAGAAAATAAAAGTCTCCCGCGAAACAAATTTCGCAATTCATTTCAATCACGGAAATAATCGGTATCGCCTGTAGTTTTGTTACTACGATTCTCGCTCTCGTACAATCATTGATTGGTAATCATTACTTATATTGAAATGCTAACATCATTGCAGAGAAACTGCCGTATTCGATCACTTTTATCGAGGAAAACGGTAATCGTAGTACCCTCAAAGTGTTTTTTATACAGCAGGCAACGTTTAATTCATGAATGGAGCACATTAAAAAGTCTTTTTTTATACATAAAAAAAGAGATAAAAATTCTAATGCCCCCAATAACCTTCCGTTCGATTTTGACGCTCATTTTACGGCTTGTATTTGAACGTTTGTGTCGAACAAAACTTTAGGTCAAACTTGTATTACTAAGGCACTGACTGTTTTTCCCACATTTAATTGTGGGTCTCTCGATGTTTCGTCTGCACGCCTACAACGTGCGAGCAAATAATTCAATTCGCGTTTTTAGGTTTTCGATTATTTTTTTTTTTGATTCGTGGCAATGATCGTTTGTATTTATATTTCTATTTACGATTGTCTTAAATATGTATATATCTACAATAATGGCATTCAAGTAACGTGTAACAAAAATAGACACGCGATAGATCGCAAGACACGGCTCAAGTTCCTAAATCTATGTATACTATACTACAAATACTAAAGTACGCAAGTAATATGGTTATATATACACTTTAATACGTGCATGAGAGACGTTTAGAAGACACTGGCGTTTCTCTTGCGGGAATTTTTTGATAACGTACACAGTGTGGCTGCACCAATTCATTCAACGCTTTCGAAGTATAATTAGGTGAAAGTCTGAATCTGTAATACGCCGCGACTACTGTTCATTGATGCAGTCAAAGTAGAAACGATTTTCCTAAGACTGGCAGGACTTGACATTATTCATCGAAATCTCTCGAAATCCAGTAAGAACATTCAACAACGATAGATGCAATTAGATATACAATTTATTATGTTGCGAGCATTTTATTTGAGCTTTACTAATTCTCTAGTAACTCCAGGGAGGTGCAAAGATATAAAGTTGAAAAATAAACGCAAGTTATGAAAATGACTACCAAATGATCATTGCAAGCTTTCAGCATGTTGAGAATTTTCTGAATTTGTTGATATTTTACATAGGGATATTCCATTTCAATTCCAATTGAATCGATGATCCAAAAACCATTCGAAACTGAGTTTCACGGTATTTCACAAGTTCAACGGGTTTTCAAATTTTCTGAACACTCCGATATAACACTCATAAATCACAAATTAACATCAAGAACGGTGTATTGATATTACAAATGCAGAAATTCACTGAGGGTATCTACTAGAGTTTAGAGAAAAAAATATTTTACCGTTCGAAAAATGTAACAATTCTAGATTTTTTCATAAAATGAAAAATTCCCCGATAGTTACAAGTTTTTCGGATTCTACCAGATTCCATGAAATACCCCGTAACCACAGTACAATTCCTTGGTCTTAAGAGGTTCAACTGTATCATGGTTTAATAGCTCGCAGGCAAACAACTTAGCCGAAATGTACTTGCAGCGTGTCTAAAATAGAATTCCTCGTGAGAGACACCCGCACAGATAATAGTAGATTGTACACTAAGGAGGTGTATTTACGCCGAGCGTAAGTTTGCAATATGAATCGTATGCGAACGCGTTCGCAAGCCGAAGACGAATATTCCAAATACGCAAGGTGAAAAAGACTTTGCCTTCATGGTGCCTACGATACTTTATGTAACAAGAGTGTGGTTTGCAAGTTCTTTTCTTTAACGGAGTACAATAAAGAGCACTTTTAAGTACTAGTACGTGAAAGTGCACTTTTACGTGCTGCAATGCTTTGTTTTGTACTGTCGCTAAAACGATTACTTTACGCTCGGAACGCAGACAAAGAACGATGCGTAAGCCATACCAGTGTTACATAAAAATAATTGATCGATTCAACTAGACGAATGAGTAAACTTTCATTTCGTTCATCTTTCACTCTTGCTTTCAAATGGTTTTGTACATTGAAAAATAATAATTAATCAACCTACATTCACTCGGAAAACGCTATACCAAAATGCGACTCTTACGATAACCACTCGTCAAGGTTAATCAGTTCTCTTCCGTAGTAATATTATAATTGCTGCCAAAAAACTGTATCAGTGAAATAAATCAGTTAAGATTTTCGTTCTAAATTATATAAAAAAAAAAAAATGTTTATTGTTTACCAATAAAAATTCGGTTGCATTAATTCTTCATTCACACTTCTTGCACATTTAAGTAACAAATTTTCCATTTCCAAAAACTACAATTTTCACCACTCAGTTGGAGTTAACAAACTAGCATCGTGTAAGATTTCAATATAGACTCGTAATCAATTTTGCGAAATTTTTTGTCTTTGTTTCGATTAAAATTCGTTGTAAAAAATTTTCCCTCGGTATTGAGTAGAACAAAAAAATTTCTAACGGTAACCATTGCGCTGCACGAACACAAAAAAAAAAAAAAAAAAAGTATCTCGAAATGGCATTTACCGAGTTCTCAACGACCGAATCAATCAATTACGTATTATCGTTTCCGCACGCCGTTCTCAGACAAAAACGAGAAAAAAACAAAAAAAAAAAGAAAAAAAAACCTTGTCAAATTTCAAGGCGCGTTCGATTTCGTTACTACACGAGAGTCGACAGCTCGTGAGGACTGTTCGTGTTCGCCGCGCTGCTGAGGTCAAGGGTCGCGGTAGGAAGACCGGGGCTGACACTACCGCTGACATCCCTCGCCAGAACGTGCGACCTGTTGTGTTTGTGGCTCGGACTTGGTGGCGAGAGGTTCCCGGGGGTCGGGGGCGTGGCTATGTTCCTGTGGGAGCCGGCGACGATCTGTTGAAGGTGACTCTGCGCCCCCGCGGGCGTAACCGAGGCATGGTGATGGTTATGGGGGTGATAGGGATGACCTCGGCTCCCGTGTGTGCCGGGCAGCGTGGCCGTCGAGTGAGTCTGCGGGATTGCGACCGTTTTCTGGCCCCCTCGGCTCCCCGAACTCAGAGCCGACTGGTTCAAAGTCCCCCTTTGACTGTGATGCTGACTCTGTCCCTGATGCTGATGATGCTTCTGGTGATGCTGGTGATGCTGATGTTGCTGCTGTAGCTGTTGCTGCTGCTGGATTTGTTGCCTCTGCAGCTGTGCAGCCGCCTCACACTGTTCGCGGGCCAACGCTTTGATCGCGTTCGTCTTCTCCTGCGAGAAGAATAAATATTATTGCTGGGAGGATTTTGTTATTGATTTTTATTTTCTTCTATTTGTTTTCATCGCTTTCACCTTTACATTGAGTTTATATTATAGGTTACGGTTTACACTTCTGTAATGTTTAATCGGGATTAATGATTAATCGTCAATGGCGCCATAGACGCCGTAGTACGCGATATGTAAACAGACTGTATACATACCGAGAGGAAATGGTGAAACAGACGGATTAAACGTTTTACCGCGCATGCGCGAGCTTTTTCGGACAAAATCTCGTCTTTTCACGCGGCCTGCCTAATCGAGCTACAGCTGCCAAACGAAGATTGTATAAGCGATGAGAAATTTCTTGGGCTAAACTGATCTCAAATAGTTGATGTGGCGATTCAAGGAGGTTTGTCAGACCGCTTTTTAACTGACAACGACACAATTTCGATTTGCCACTTGACGCGGAAGAGTTTGACATCTCAAGTTGGCTCCCCTGTTTTGCGGATGAAAATATTGCCACGGCGTGATCTCCCCGACCAATAAAGTTGAGCTATTTCAAGCTTGCGCAGTCGTTCATTCGGCCTGTTAAGTTTCACCGTTTCCTCTTGGTATAGAGATATAATAGTTGGATCTATTAAGCGGGTCGTCGGCGGCGTCGTTTTGCGGATTAAACGCTGCCACGCTTCGGGATATATGATCTTTACCTTGGGTCAGAGGGAGGTGGGGGATTATAGGGGAACTGATATATTGGTAAATTGGTGATAAATTATTGTAAGACTTACCCTCTGCCACACGAAGACGTTATGGACCATTGCACAGCCGCAGAATATTATACCAAGGCCGATAAACACCGACGTTACTATCGCTGGTGTCGAATGAAACTGTACAAACGTATACAGTATCATACCTGCATGGGGAGAAGAAAAAGAATAGACGGTAATTGATCATTCGATGGTTACATATAACGGTTTTATATTTACGACATCATAATTAACCGATGGAAATACCTATACGGAATTCTTCTAGAATTAAAATTTAACTACGTGTTCTCTAAACACTTTAGTATGAATATTTATTATTAATGGATATAGAGAAAAGTGAGCAAATTATAGAGGAAATGATATTGTACAGTTGCGAAGATGGAATTTTTCTCTCGGATTATACGTGCAATACCTTAAACCGAGGGATTAATAATTTTTAAACTGGTTTCGACGATATGCTCGTAATACCCACGTATATTGAAAATCCTATAAAATTTTCCGAACGTTGGGAAATATTTGAAGTCTACCATAAAATCTTAGAAAACCTTATTAAAATCATGCCAACGCCGTGGAAATTTTACGATATTTTGTGAAGTTTTCTGAAATCTAGATAAAATCTTTTGAATTCCTTGAAGTCTCGCGAAGATTTCCAAGTATATTTAATTCTTACATTGCGATCGGAGAGAAGTCCAAGAGATCTTGTGAAACTGTTTGCATAATTTGATTGATCAACAGTATGGTTAAACGAATCTAAAAGGGCAGCTTTCATCTAATAATCAATAAACCGGAATATTGGAAAATATAGGTGATGTTCCTGATTCTTCTTCAAATTAAATGAAAAACAAATAAAGAAAAGAAAGAAAAGCAAATGTACATATATCCCGTTTCTACTGCAGCAACCATGCTAACTAATTCCCATTCATTTTTCAGTCACGTTTACGTTTGAACACGCGTTACGCGTTACGCGTTCCGCGTCACGAATACAATATCGTCTTCACACCGCCATTCAACCAAGTGTAATTATTTATGCTGCGGGTCTTTATGTATGCCTGGATACCTATGACCCCATCAATTTACCAAATATACACACGGTGAAGATAGGAATTACCGCATCCAATTATACTGCGATTATGATAATATCTAATACATCGAACTTAACTTACCAGTCAAAAATACAGGTATACTGATAAAAAATCCTCCGACAGCGCAGACTCGGCTTATCGAGGACTTTTGCAGGTACTTGTTCGTCCTGGAAAATAAAAAAAGAATAATACGCATCAGTTTTAAACGCAATTACGAAAGTTAATCGGTGAAACGAAAAATCGGTACAAAAAATTTTCGATTGCTAGGAATTTGTAGACTATTTACTGAGGGAGTTAGTTCTTTATCCAGCACAGCAGCTACATAGATTTTTTTTTTCTTGCTTATGGTTTTTATAAGCGAAAGAAATGAAATTATGGTTACCGACAGAAATGTTTCACTTTAATTTTTATACGGACATAATAAAATTAGTTTACATCGTTAGTATGAAATGTAAATGTAGGTGAAAAAAGTTTTTTTTATTTTTTCATCACAATAAATCTGTCTGCTTGTCAGATGAAGAGCGAATGGCCCGTACCTGCCATCTGAATCACAAGTTGGAGGGAAAAAATCACGAATCCGTTTAAAAAATGTCGAGCAAATTGTACCGATGATGTTAAATAAGAGTAGAAAACCATCCCTACTAGGTACCACAACTTCAAATAACGCTCTAAAATCTATATAATTGTACGATATCAATGACTTCGAAAAAGGTTTTACAATCCATGAATCTTTTCTAGTCGTTTGAAAAACGAAAAACTCTGTATACAATCAAAATTTCACTGGAGTTCCCCCTTAAGAACTTAAGACAAATTAATCGTGAAATGAATTATAAATTTACCAATACGAAAATCATTTTCTAGTATGATCGATCGAAAATCATCGGTATGGGAATCTGATCCAGACTCGCCTCGTCTGCCCACTTAAATTGCATTAAATACACCCGAAAAAAACTAGATACTAAAGAATTGTTGATAAATTATTAAAAAAATTTTGATTCTTTCTCGTAATTTTTCGTATCATGTACGAAGGGCCGAGGTAACTGTGCGCAGGTATCTCTCTATACGCACCTCGGTCGGTGCAACGACCACGCTGTTACTTAGCCGAGCGGCATCTCCGTTGCGTAACGCAAATGTAACCGTAAATGGGACAAGTGTAAGTCCATTCCTCTCTCGTTCAAGATCATATACGCCTGTATCGCGTGTATACGTATATATAGGAGACCTAACCCTACCCGAACACGTCTGCAGCCCGATGCGAGATCACATCTCGCAACTATGTTCCGGTAGGCTGCTTCGGCACATATACTGTTAAACGCGATTCAATACAGACGCCAGGTTACGTTCGGCGAGATTCTTCCTGTCGGCGGTCTTGTGTAGTAAACGTATGTGCCTGTGAATTTTTTTTTTTTTTTTATTTATTTATTTTTTCACTTTCTTTCTTTTTATAATTCTTTTATACAGGTTATACTGCAGGTACTCGATTTAATGTGTACCTTAGACCCTGCCTTCGTTATTTATGCGGTGAGAGGCGCAGGTGTGTTCCGGATACATATTTCAGAGGTGAAGTCCACGCGAAGCAAAATTGTCGGAAGAAAGGGATTGAAAGAGTTGAAACAGTCGAATTGTAATTGACAATTGAGAGTTTTTCAATCCCTAAGATATTCACCTCATTTGAATTACGTTTTTACGATAATGCAATGGTAAATTTTACTCGGAAGTAAGTAAAAGGGTTTTTTCAATTATTTGAATAGTATTTATCGTTTGACGATATTTATTCTAGTTGTTAGTGAAGAAAATTTGACTCGAACAATGTTGTTAACTTAAACAACTGATTTATCTAATAAACTATTATCATTTTTTACCACAATCGAGAAATGTAGTTCTGGGTAGAAAATGAAAATTAGTTTTCCAGCTGTTACCGGAAAGTCTAGTATCCGTTAATATTCTTTCTCATTGCGATCACTGTTGCTTTATTTTCTTGCAACTGTTGCGAAAATTTAATGCTTGTGCAACGACAAATTGACGGTTAAAGCCTTGTTTAACTAAAAAAGTAGAGTAAACCTCAGAAACTGATTTTGCGTTGCAATTACCAAAAAATGATCGACAATGGCGCAAAATAGTTACGCGTACCTCATTTTTCGCAATTCCAACGATATTCAAACAGTTTTTTTTAACGATACATGTTTACTGAATTTTTCTAGTTGCTGTAAGATGTGAAATTTTTCTCAGTGTGCGTACTCGTGGTCGTTTATTTATTGTAAATAAGTACCAGCTTCGTTTTTCAGCGTAAGTTATACGAAGCATGTGATAATTCGGCTTCAAACGCATGCCGGTAGGTACGATGAAATATTTGAAAATAATTTTTCACAAAATTCACGTTACATCCCAATTTCAATTTGACCCTTCGGACCTGCCGGGCGTTCGGACCGCCCTGAAGGTGAACGAGGAGGAACCAGTCGGCCCTACTCAAGGGCCAAAAAGGTTAACGAAGGGCGAACCGCGGCACCGCAACACACCGTGATCGGCAGACTCGGGCGAAATTTTTTACTTTCCATGATAATTTACGCGAGCGAAAAATCCCTCGGTTCGCATGAAAGTACAGCTATTATAGGTATGCATTATAGTACGTATAATAATAAGTAAGTGGCGTAATAAAACCGTGCGTGAGCATCTCGAGAGAATTATTGTTGCAGCTTTAATGCAACGAGGTGTTTATACACGCAATTAAGGGAGCTTCGTACCGTGGAAAAAATTGATGCGATGATCAGAAGGGGAATAAAAAAGTTTATTTTAAATTTTAGCGAAACAATACGATGGGTTATCAAATTTTTCTATAAATTTCCTGCAAAATCTTCAATTGCAATACAGTGACTTTCTATCAACGATATTATACTCAACGTAATTGCGAGTCTTGTGTTCCTTTTTCTTGTTTACTTTTTCTCTGTGATTTTACAGTTAATTATTGCTGACAAATTCAGTGCTTCGAATTTTGTCAAGTAGGAATTGATATTTTTCAGTTATATCATCACAAGCGTTCAAGTATTTTGTTCAATCTATCGTAAGACGTCGATGAGGGACTGTCAATTATACGACAGTAAAAAGTAGTTGTAAAAATAATGCTTTTTCAATATTTACACTAATGCTATCGAAAAATCGACCATCTGTTAAAAAAATATCCATTCTGGAAAAAACAAATTGAATATAATGAATATTATGTATTGGAGTTTCAAATCCTGTACGACGAATTACACGTATTTTATTTCTCAAAAAATATTGTTATTCTCCCGTTATGAATTTGTTTAAAGTTCGTCAGATTCAAAGTTACAACGGCTTCGCCTAATTTTACGGACATCAGATGGTTTCAAAAAATAACAAATATTCTCAAACATTTTTCGTAGTTTTAATAATTTGTCAGGATAGAAAGAGAATAAGCAAATCGATAAATATTACCCGGTAAGTCTTTTTCAAGATTTAAACAGACAATTTCAATGATTTCAATGAATATTTACATTTTGTAGTCATAAAATTCGAAGGCACAGCAGATTTCGAACGAAGATCTTCACTCGGGAGACAAAAATTAACGTTAATTATCGCCTTGGTATGTTACAGAATCTCCAACATGACCGTATATTTTCCTAAATTGCGACACCGCGTGTGAATTCTAAATCCCATAGATTAGAGAAATGCCGTTTTGCGTTATAAAAAATACGCCCCGCGAAATCTTCAAGTGTATTTTATCATCACCGCACATATAGCGTGAAATTCCAAAATCATAATATACACAACCCCAAAATTTGTGAAAACTACGTAGATACATTAAAAGATAGACGTGCACTGTTTATAGCCCTCTTATTGTTAGTCAAACAGGTTACTACACGTATCTACGCCTACGTTATGCATACAAGACCTTCCGGAACTACTTATCTGTAAAAAAAAAAAAAAAAAAAAAAAAAAAAAAAAAAAAAAAAAAAAAAAAAAAAAAAAAAAAAAAAAAAAAAAAGTAGAGCGCCTTGTGCATGTTGGGGGTGTGTGTGCGATTATACAGAAGATGCAACGCCGATGTCACGATGTTGACATTATCAGGATGGGTTTCGGGTTGGGGGTGAAGAGGAGCCGTGGCGCCAACTCATCCTCGACCTCACCCGGGATCCCTTCTTTACCGGCAGAGCTTTGAGGTCCGTGCGTCGCGTGCCTCACGTGTCTCTTTGACGTAAGTAGATATAGATTACAATAATACATGCCATACACTTTACACGCTCCGTTCCTCGAATCGGATTTAGAAAAAAATCTGTGAAATTAATATTGGTAGAATAATTGATATTTGTAATTGATTTGAACATCACGAATTAAAATGTGTTTTAAATTGAATTTGAGATTTTCTTAAAATCTGAACTGAAATTAATCGAGGATAATTTTCCGTAGTCAGACTTGTAATTGATTTGAAAGCGCTCGAAGCCGAGTAAATTCACGCTTGGTGTAAACTGGAATCACTGGAGTTTATCACAACGACAAGAGAAACTTTTGAATTCGGACAAGCGATTGGTAATTTATATCCGATTGATCTTACACAAGCGAAAAAGCTTAAAATACTGGCCGATAATAGAATCAGCATTAAATTTTGAGGTAGCTTGTCTGAGATTTCGTGAAAACGTTGTGCGTCAAAGTTAAAACACCCTTTCCAACGGTAAATCAGATAAGCTAATTGAATATATTACAACATACACGGCTAGGACTTAATTCCAGTAATCCAGTTTACACGCTCGACTTACTTTACATTCAGATAAGAAAAAGACGAGCTAAATAAATTTCTGCGAAAATGAAGTCACGAACTGACAAATTAATAGCGAAACACAAGCGAGGCGACGATCTATTCCTCAATTCTCTCACACCACGTGGCATTCCATAAAATTCCAAGCGGTAGATACCCCGTATATTAATGACCCGATGAAACTCCCGACACGGCGAAATCTACTCTGTGTATAATACACCTGCAGACCACCAATCAACCAACCAACCAACCAACGAACCAACGAACCAACGGTTGTATTTCCTGTCCCGATGCGGAAAGAGGAGGCGATTAATCTGCAGCGAACTGACAGATCGACCTGCGAGAGCATATCGGCAAGATCTATGCGCGTTGGTTCGGCCTAGGATCTGAAGAGGAAGCGAGAAGGTTGAGGAGGGCCGAGGGGGAGGGGGAGGTGGGATGAAGGGTCGCCGACCTCGCAGGTACCTACGGTAGCAGCCCGCAGTGGCCGCGCATCCGTGGGAATATTTAATGGCAGTGTTATAAATGAACCTACCTCATTAAACCACCATATACGCGCCTTCGAGGTTCCATAACGCTTTGAGGTTATGTTCAATTTTTACCGCGCGTGTACAGCTGGTACCAGTGCAAAAACTCGATAATGGCTGAACGCAACAACGGTAATCGCATATAATGCGCAACGACCAAGTTTATATATTTTTCTGTCGGGGAGGAGCTCGATAACCGAATGCGCATGCGCCAAATCAACCGATTCAATTGGTAGATTCAAACGATTCGCGCAGTTATTCCTCTGCTTGCCAGGTTGACCAACTCGTCGTGAGACGGCTGTAAAAATTCGTAATTCAGAGTTACGTTGCATTGAGAATTTGAGGTAGTCGAAACGTGACTATCCGATCCACATTTAGGTCATTATAACATCGAAACGATTCCATGCGTATTGACAGTTCGCGTAGCGAAGCAAACCTGCAAGCGATGTTGGCCAGCCTGTCTAAACGGATGAAAATATTGGCGCGCGCGCAATTGAGTGTTTAATTTCCTGAAACTGTCACGATATAGTGTGGTTGAATCGACAGATTGTCACCCACTATTCCTCTGATGATAACAAATACAGATTTCCGCGATTTAACGTAATTTCAAATAGCATAGTTACTGTAAGCGGGATATTTACTCGACAGTTTTCCATGTATTACATATATTTATTCGAATAACGTCAAATTTCGCAATTGTGGCAGTATGATATTTTGATATTTCGTAAAACTTGACAAAAATGTTTTTGTGCAACACTTTCCAAAATATCAAACATGAAACGGAAACAACCATCGGATAACTTTTTACGCATGCATTGGTGTGAAAACCACGTTAGCCGATATCTTTTTTTCTCTTTCTATGAGTTCGAACATGCAAAAAAAAAAAAAACACAACAAATTCTGAATTTTGAACAATAACATAAAGAAAAAAAAAATCATATCATGTAACGTGTACGTGACAGAAAAAAATGGAAAGCAGACACCAATTCGGCATATTAAACCTTCATATTTGTAATCTTTTTTTCTCGAAGGAAGATTTCGTTGCACGCTTGCGTAATTAATTGACAAGAAAATACGGCAGGTGTTGAAGAAAAAAAAACAAAATAAAAATTTCACAGTATATACATTACATATAATGAATTATTTCAGAACGATTAGTCACACTTATACAGGTGTAAAAAATACTAGCATAAACAAATTTGCTGTGATAATTGTAAGGATTAAGTATTCTGAAATATTGCTGCTTGTAAATAATAACATATTATATTCAAATAGTGAAAGGAAAGTAATCGAGAAGCATATTATACAAAAGGGCTACATTTTATAGTCGTTTTAAATATAGTAAAACCAGCTATAAATTTTTTTTTTCCCAATAAAACGCGGATGATCGTGAATGCACATCCACAAACTCGCCGCGCGTCGGCAACCATAAGGACCCGATAATTAGCCGCGGCGAAGAAACAGTAAACAGGCTAAGAGTTTAACACGCGCGTGGATTTCAATGAATAACCAAGAGCGTAGCTGATTGCTGTGAACCGCGGTAGTTTCATCCTTACCAAGGAACGTAAGCATCGCTTGGATCTTATAAACTGTATAGAAACCAACGCGTATCAGCGAATGATCTTGGGACACGGTGTCGCTGAACGCGTGTCGCATCCCCGGGTCAAAAGGCTACGAGTCACCGTCATTTTTATCAACTTTGTTTACTCGTTAATGCATCGCGGCACATTAGCCCAGAAAAAGGCATTTAATCAGCCTTATTGTTAGTTAAAGTTATAAACTTACTAACTGTTCGAACAAAGTTACTTTTTTATTGTAGAACAATGAAGAATTATTCAAGATTTTAGGTAAACTTTAGTCGACTCTATGCGACGCTTGTAATAAGATCGAAGACTTAAGTTCACTTCAGCCGGAGATTGAAAACTTTGATTTATTTTACTAGATTAAAAACTGCAGTCGGCCTCAATATAACTCAACACTTTAGCTTAACTTTAGGATTTTCAAAAACTTGGATTAATTCTAAAATTCAATTTGACCGTATATAAGTCGACCATTAACTTAGATTGAATCGTACACCTGACTGAAATCTTTAATTGTACTTCAGGTGACTGAAAATTTTCTTTGATCAAGAGACAGAGGATAGAAAGTTGGACTAAAACATGGCTTAAACTATACGAAAAGTTTTTAGCTGACCACAAAATAAACAAGTCCTGATTGGACGTGACAATACAGCGAAGCAGAAAACCTTATTTACCGGTATAAGACACAAGTTATTATTCAGATCAGCGATGTTAGAAAGGTGACAACATTTACTTGGTGCATGGTAAGAGACCCTAAAAAATGGTACATGTACCAAGAAATTGGCACGTGTAACATCGCTGATTCAGACTGACAATAAGCTGATCGAAAGGTTTACATTCGAGTCGGTATAACATCGGCTTCCAGCTCGATTCGATATCTACGATCGAATCTCGTCCAGAATTATTTCCTGTATTCGGCTCGAAACATTCCTTGAATTTGGGTGTGAAGGGTGAGGTAAAAGGGTGGTGGATTCCAGCCGGTCCGAAATATGTACCTTTGGATCTTCATAAATAACCATTCCAACCGATCGGCCATCCGATTGAAACACAAACCATCGTTTGTAGTACACCAACCTCCCTCTTGATCAAGTATTACGTAAACAATAAGGACACGTTATCTCCACGCTTATCATTGAGGGTATTACGATGCAGTACTCAGAGTTTTACCAATTGAGGGTACGATAGTAAATTTTTTTTACATCACATTTTGTACAGAGTACGATTCATGCGGTATACTGAATTCACTTCTTATCGTTAATCGTATATGATAATGAGTGAGAAATGTTTGGACCAAGCTCTTCGCAAAGTGTCGAATTGAATGAATTTATATATATTCCGTTAGAATCGCAAGTTTTCGAGAAAACCAGTTTTGCTAAAAATTTACCCACGCTGTGAGCGTGTTGTTCAACTAATTTGTAGATCGAAAAAAATGTACCGGTTTACATAATTATGACCAATACTCTGGGTTGACGCATTGCACATACCGATATATGATCTCAACCTCATAAAAAATTTCTCAGGACGAATCACAAATGTAACCGTCAATGCGTAATCAAGGTATAACGTTCTCAAATGCTAATTTTATACAACGTGCCTAATGACTACAGGAATTAATTTTTTTTATACACGAATTGGTTATGGGGACGGATGAATGAACGATCAAATGTTTCGGGTCTTTCGGAGAAGAATTAGTTCTTAGAATTTTTCTTTCCCGATCTTGGGCACTGAGGAGACAAACCAACAAATGGAGATTCTGAGATCACTATTGAAAAATGGACTGCAGGCGACTGACGAATCGTATTCCGACAAACACATGACGTAAACTACACTGAGCGAAATTTTTAGTTCCGGTTACCGCTCAGTCCTTTACTAATTTCAATTTCTACCACAATCGAAAAATATAGTTCGAGGTAGAAAATGAAAATTAGTTTTCTAGCTGTTACCGGAAAGTCTAGTATCCGTTAATATTCTTTCTCATTACGATCACAGTTGTTATATTTTCTTGCAACTGTTGCGAAAATTTAATGCTTGTGCGACAATAAATTGACGTAAAAGCCTTGTTTAATTAAAAAAGTAGAGTAAACCGAAAAAACTGATTTTGCGTTGCGATTACCAAAAAA
This sequence comes from Neodiprion pinetum, assembly GCF_021155775.2. NCBI lineage: Eukaryota > Metazoa > Arthropoda > Insecta > Hymenoptera > Diprionidae > Neodiprion > Neodiprion pinetum. The sequence continues at coordinate 20,723,575 of NC_060234.1, forward strand.
GCATCGACGTTAGCGCAAAATGGTTACGCGTGCCTCGTTTTTCGTAATCCCAACAATATTCAAACAGTTTTTTCTAACGATACCTGTTTTACCGAATTTTTCTAGTTACCATAACAAATGAAATTTTTCTTACAATCAGCGTACGGAGACTTGTTTTCCCTGTGCAGATCAGCATAGGTAAAAATTCAATCTAATTATTTGAATCGATCAGAAAATAGATTGTAATAGTTAAAGTCGCGAAATAATTCTTCCAACTATTTTTCACTTTTCGTTAAATCAAATACCAAATGGCATTTCTGCACGAATCAACAATGATACCATTGAACTGATCAGTGTTTTTTTTTTCCAATCATGTAAAACAATTTTCATCACACTTGCATGACAATCCGGGCTTTCCGTCGCAGTTTAGCGGGTCGAAAATAGCCAATTTCATCTCACAATGGGTGTCGTAAAGATAGGTTCGCGCATGCGCAGTCCACCACTTTTCATTCGGTTGATGTAAAAACTATCATGTGTGACTCGGGCCAAAACTTGGCAATCGCAACTCGTGTGATTGCCAAACTTCACACCCGTCGCAATCGCCATCTTTCCTTCCTTGTCATACGATATGAAAGAAAAATAAAAAAAAAAGAAGAAGAAGAAGAAGAAGTTTGCTTTACCATTGTCAGTACATGTTTTCGAACTTCCAGGCGCCACTTGTACGCTTTCATACGCACTGCGGCGACGAATCCGGAAACGGAAATCGGCGCAAGCGAGCTTAATACATTGACATACATATATGGAAGTTTCAGAAATGACGACGGAAGTATAATACGAATTGATTGCGTGGTTGGTGATTTATACGGTTATTCTTCTCGAACGGAAGTACTCGCGGGCACGAAAGAGGCTTCACGCCAGCTATGGTCAGATTCAATTACTCCCACGCAGGGCGGTTCGCTCGTGTGGAAGAAAGAGCTTTGAATCATACTCAAGCCCTTCAACAACTGCGATGTATGTCGATGCGTGTGAAGTATGTACCTACCGCGGAAAATGTTTCATAACAATTTGCCAAACGCCACGAATTCAATGCAAATGAACCATTTGTTAAAATGGCTTGGTTGAAAACTTGGTGATCGAAATGATTTTACAAGATTTCGCATGACGTCTCGGTAATATTCAAATTTTTAGGGAATTAAAATAATACCGAGAGATTTCAGAAGATGATCTGAATTGGGTTTTCGTTATTCAATGGTTTCCTTTCATCTGACATTTCAAATATTTCCCCAAAGCACACGCAATAAGTTTCGACTCAAAACTCGAAAAAATCTACGACAATCAATGATTATAATCATCTAAAAAATTTCATAGATTATTCAAATTTCCAAATAATTTCAACAGATTTCACCGATCTGTGTTAATTAACAAAATGGGTTTCGTTGATCTCGGGAAATATTCCGCTACCCTGTCTCTCTTTTTTTTCTCCTCAGTCTCGGGAATCGAGAGTTTTATAAAACCACAGCACGTTTTTACCAGCAACTCTGTCAAAATTCGGTCAAGATTGACTCATTACTCCGGTTCCGAAAATGGTATAAAAACAATTATCAATTATTCTATGAACATACACTCCCGATTCTACACCGTATCAATGTGAATTTAAACATGTAGGCTGTATGGAAACGAGGTTTAAAACACAGTAGGTACGTAAAGCTGCGTATAACCCAAGCCTTAACGAAACGTCGGAGAGTTCAAAAGTCGTTTGAACGAATCGCCCGTACATCGTGCAGTGGGACACGTGCGTTCCTCGCATGAGATACTTGATGCATTCAGCGCGCCCCGAAGCTATGGTTTTAAATTGAACGTAGTTACTTACTTAGATACACACCGTTGTCATCGTCATGCCTGCCTGCATTTAGCCATTGTAATTGTTATTCCAGTCACCGAATCCATGTTATCTTGGACTGAAAGTATCACTAAATGGTTGGCACACCGAGACGCCGCGAATGCATTTATGGTGCTCGGTACAAAAATAACTGCGAAGATAAATACATGAACATAAAGAACCAGCGGCGTGATCTGTAAGAGACCAAAGAAGACGAGACTACCGGAAACGAGGGTGATCTTCAGTTCGTTAAAATCGATCTCAACTACGCTTGTCACGCGATTTACGGAGGGAGGAAAAAGAATCGGTTTATTCAACGAAGCGAACGGGTGAATACGTCTCGGGCAACTTTTTTTCATTCGTAATTACAGCGACAAAGAAAATAGTGACACCTAAAACGGAGACTAATTGAAGGAAAACAATTTTCTTTCGTTTTTCCTTTGTATACTTGACTGTTATTTCTGTAGCAGTGTCAAAATTTATCAATACATTTTATACCACAACCGATGTTTAAATAGGTCGCTATATAAACGCGCGAGATTTACAACACCTCATCTGGCAATCGAAATCTCTGCAGCTAAACTTTCACTGGACCCTCTTTTCTGTGCAATGCCAATTTACTCTGTTTCCCATTTATTACAAGTACATACCATTAATTCTCCAGGTATTAATTTTGCAGAACGCTGAGTTGTTATACCGGATATGTCAACCATTGAATTTGTTTTCTGGCCAAAGAATGTCGACTTTAATATTAACGACTTGTACTAATGTCAAATATTCTCGACGCATCAGATAACAATTGCCTGGTTAATCGGTTACCACATCTGGTTATTTTTCTCCATGTATGAACTTTGAAGTATCGATGAACAGATAGAAATCACCGTACGTATAAGAGACATTTCACAAGCCGTGACGTGGCAACGTGTTCTAGTCTTTTAGATACTCTGAGGAAACTTTCCTATTTCCCTGATAATACGGTAAAACTTCAGTTAGACGTTTATCGAAGGAAGTGAGAATAACGTAAAAGTGAAATACCTAAATATTTCGAACTTTTGTGATTGGAAAATGAACAATTTACGATTTTCAGTAGTTTTATTGATATCATCTTGTCATTTCATTCGCTCCAAGCGAAATCGACTAATATTCTTAATGACAACATTTCATTACACCGTGTGCTAAGTTAACCTTTCGAGAACATTCAAACCTATATACCTTTGTCTTCTAAAACAGTAATTCTTCAAAAATTTCACTTTTTTCAGTTTATTTGTTGTTTAGATTTATAACTTCCACTTATATTATACTTCTAAACTTCACTATCACATTGTAAGATAGTGTAAGTATACCCCTGAATTTTCTCAAGTAGATCGGACTCGTGCATTTTAAATGGCAACACATCAAAAACGGGACTGGGTCATTTTTAACCAGAGTGTTTTTCATAATCGAAAAAACAGGTGCGTTCTCGAAAGGTTGAGGTTAATCCAGTGACGTGTCAATCCAACAATTCATTATCATTATCGGGGTATTCTTAGGGGTTAGATTCGACGGTCACGGGTTACGTTATGTTTATTGAGATTGCTTTTGTTGGTCGGCCGACTATGGCGGTGTAGGTCTCTCCGTGTTGCCAACACAACTGTCCAGTGTAAAAAATTAGCCTAGCCGTCTCGGATTCATTGTCCCCAAGAGTACAACCGAGGTTTCACTGTATCTTAATATCGTGGCGTCTCGGCCACTAACCACCAACCCTAGTTTTAAAATATTTTCTACATTTTTACGAAAGTTTCACTTTTGGTCCGCAGAAATTCTTCACTCTAGTATCCACGTCAGGCATCGCCCAAGTCTTTGCAGGCTAAGGGTTTTTCCCGTACATCTGGCATTCTACGGTGCCACGCCACTCTTGTACGCGGCCCAGGCGATGCCTGCGTTTTCTCTTGCAAAATACAAGTGCAGACAGTCTTCAACCACCAGTCAGTCGAATGATAAATTTTATCTTTCGCTCTCGCACTCGTAAGCTTTTTAAATAAAACATATCTTTCCGTTATTGTTATAATTTCGGGAGAAATTATACCCCCGTCACCCTGACAGTCTCAATATTATCATCAGGCTATTCCGATCACCTCGTAGTTTCTCAGATTCACAGAACTCCCTAATAGCTGTACACTGTATAAAGGAGCATAGAACGGTTCGTCCGTCAATCTTCTACCAGCAATGTTTGATATTGTGCAGAAAATTTATGACGGTAATAAAATTCATGTATACATATACTTACATATATTTATATATACCCTTCGTCTAACAAGCCTGAGTTTTTTTGTACCACCGATAAAAATGTTTATTGATCACTTTTCACATTTCTCTTCTAGTTATAGATAATTACCAAGAAGAAGAAGAAGAAGAAGAAGATGGGAGAAGGAGAAGCCTGCCGAAGACTGGCGGCGGGTCATACAGCGTGGCTGGGTCAAAAGTGCGTGGGTGTAAGGTAAAAGCGTGCGGTGTATACCCGCAAGAAGCGAGAGCCTAGGTGGTGGGATATTTACACGTAAGAACTAACCAACTATACCATTATATACTTGTATCTCGTTTCCTCTAAAAATAAACGGGCATGGAGGACATAATAGCGCCGGCGGAACATAGGATACAAGAAGAAGGAAGTTACGGGATGGTCTCAAGTTGCTGCTGGGAGTAGTCACGCAGCTGTTCACCGAAGTCTATGCCTTCTCTCCTGTCCATCCTGCCGCTTGCCAGCATTCTTCCCTCTTCCTTCCGAACCAGCCCAGCGCTCTTCTCGAGCTCTCATCGTCAGCTGTTCCCGTTTCCTCAACAGCGAATTACCTTCCCTGAACTTGTTTGCGAATTGAATAACAAATGCCACACAGTGTTGAAACTCATATGCCAGAGAACGTGAAAATGTTAAGGTAAGCACGAGACCTCACCGAACGAACCACGCTGATAATTTCAGTCCAGCTTAATGATTTTCTCTATGTACGGTATAATTGGAGTCGTCGAAAAGTAGTCAGCAGTGATTGCGAAGACCGTTATCATGCGTCGTGCACGGAGTAACAAATTTTGTATTCCATTTTCCACGGCAAGGAAAGGAGATGTTTCGCCATATCGTTGCATCGTACGTTCAAGTTGTGTGTAAAGGCACGCGCGCTTGTTCTTTGCGCTACTTTATCCAACAGCGGTTACTTTTTATCCGTCATTACAAGTATGTGAGAGAAAAAGTTTAAGACGATAAGTGACAAGTCTATAACATTCGTCGTTCTTTATGGACTTGTTTACGTCTTGCACCAAAAACTTCAACTACGTTTCTCTTGCATCACATATAACCCATCTTCTTTTTTCGGTTATTCAATTTACCAAGACCTTAGATATCATTAAAAATCGTAAGATTTTATTTGCGACGATGATCGCATGATGGTTGTTGTACTAAAATTTCCAGAGGATTGTGAATCAGCCAGCTTGTACGGAGCTGATTGGTAGAAGGACGTCGGGGGTGGAAGGTCGGAGTTCGCGGAAAGGTACTTGAGAATGAAGGCGAGGAAGAGAAACTGCAGGTATAAAAATTTCTAGGTATAAGGGACGGATTTGGGGAGAAGAAGATGCGGAGTAAAGTTGCGTGGAGGCTCAGACTAGAACTAGAAAAAAATGTAATCATACTAGCGTAATTCTAGGTTGATTTCAGAACACAGCCTGTAAACACCCTGCTTTGGAACCACACAAAATCAAAGTAAAAGTTATTTCCTACAAGCTGTTTCTCTGCTTGGACATCGTAACAATTGATTCAACACTCTCCGATGGATTACATACAGACAGTGTTACTTGGCTTGAGTCCATGCACCCGAAATGCCGAGTCCCCAAGACTGTCCGCCACTAAGCAACGGCACCCGACAAACCAAATTCCGTATCGTATCACCGAAGCATCATGCCCGGTAAATATAGATGAAGTCATCGGTGTATACCAACGAGATACGCAGTGTGGTACGTACATAATAATGCAGAACCGACAGCTGTACGCGGGGCGTAGAGCAGCCGGCAGAAGGTGTTCGGAGTGAGGAGATAAGAGCGATAAAAGGGAGCGATAACTGTTTCGTTTATATGCGCGTGCGCGCATGCATAAGATCGTAAATCGTATCAGGGTGCAGCATGGCGCTGTGCACACAAGCGATGTATGAGGAACCATAAGCGTGCACGAGTCCAGGTCGAAGGCAGAATCTGTTCATCATTCATCTAGCCGATGCGAAGAGCAGCGTCAGCGGCTGGTCGGACAGCGCGTTGATCTTCGCATGACGAAACTATCCAGCAGGCGTACAGAACCGCATGACTGCCCACGGGACACCCTTAATTCCCATGGCAAACGATACGGCGCACAGTTTGCCTGACGTCCCAGCTTCATCGTGCTGGGTCCGCAGAGATATACGCCTCGTGGTTAAATTTACGACCGCAGACAGTTGCGTGTTGCGTCGACGATGAAACTGCTCCGGAGGAGAGGAATAGAAACGTGATATACAAAGTGCCTAACACTAACGCGACATACGAGCATCCGCGATGTGCACTCGCATTATTGAACCTGTTATTCTTATCGCGGGATGAAATACCCAATTGATATTTCAAGTTTGGACTTGGCGCGATAGAACGAAGCTCGGGTTGTAAGCAGAGTCACCAGCCACGTGCACTAAACTACTTTAAATAGGATTATGCGGTATGAATCGACGACGCCTACGACAGTTCTGTAAAAGTGTCGACAATGTCGACAGTTTGGTCTGAGTACCTTATCATTCTCATAATCAGCATTGGCATGTTCCTAGTGCCAATACAGACTGCTTGTATAGCCTCGTAAGGATTTGGTTGTAGAAAGTCGCCATTGGGTGTGAACATTAGGGTGTCCGTTGTTTACCAATTTGGTTTTTGACTTTGCAGCGCCCCTAAAATTTTTAGTTCGTGACCTAAAAAAAATATCAGACCCATATAAGCCCTTAATATTGATATTTAATTGTGCCACAAAGACGATACATTTCCCATTTAAATAACATGGGGTTTTGGCACGTTTTACAATTAATTTTTTTGTTTCTATGCCAGTTCATGTATGGCAATGGCAAACAAGTATTTTTGTAGAAAATTGAACGCTCTGCAAAAACTTTCTCTTAACTTTTTTCGATAAATTTACTTGCTGAAAAGTTATTTAAGCTCAAAGTTGAACTAAAAATAATTTCTTCGTTTTCTTTTTCTATTTTGACCGAAAAATGTCATTATTTATGTAAAAATTAATTGTTTATTGAAAAAAGTATCCGATTTCAACTGTATTATAAGTAAAATTAGTGTTAAATATTCCGATAACCAGAAAATTTAATGTACAATCTGAGTTACTCTTAAAATTTTGCAATTTATTTGAAAACATGTGACAGGATTTATAAATGTTTAACATATTAATGAACACAATTTATTTTATTAAACATTTCTTAGTGACATTTGGAAATTTCTTTTTATATTCACTTACAATTTGAATGACATACTGTTTTTGATCTTCGTGCTTAGTTAGAGTGTTGTTTCAACAGTAACTCAGATTGAAAATTAAATTTTATGGTGACTGAACATGCCACATTTTCTTCCCGAATAACTGAGCGTTTCTGCAGAGAAACACACAATCTGTAAAGTCCAGTGTTTACAGGAAGAGTGTCAAGTCCGAAAGAGACGCCGGGTTCAAAAAACGTCCGATGATCGGTGTGAAATCTTTACACTGGAAGGTGATACAGCACCGGTGAAAACAGCTAATAAGGAAGGCATGGATGCATGTACCAGTCCATTCCTAACGCATCGAAACGCTAGAGAATAGAACAGCTATCCTAGCTTTTTTTCTTTCTTCCTTCCTTCCTTCCTTCCTTCCTTCCTTCCTTCCTTCCTTCGTTCATTCATTCATGAAGCTGGTATGCGCGTACGTAGGAAGACGAGTGTCATCTGTTCCTCTCTCTTCAAACACCTACGTTACAGCAGGTTCTGTGTAAGTTCGACTTTCACGCGTGCTGGACCGCGGTTCAGGAGAGTCAGAGTGGGATCAATCCAAAGTCCGACGGCCTGAAAGCGACCAGCTTAGCCCGTTAGAATCGCGTTGCGTGTCTAAACGTGGCCTAACACAGCCATTCCTTTCCATTTCGTACCACTATTTGTCGGTCATTCCATTCCATTTTCGTTCCATTGACAAATCTACTAATTTTCGAACGTTCACTTTCACACGATACCGAATGACGACGTTCAATCAGCAACAGTCAAATTCAGCAGTCTTATTCCCTTCCGGAAATCCGCTTTTTTCGAAACTACTTTCGAACACAAGTTCATTCGATACCGATTCTCACTGTCGCCTACACGGAGTCCTATGAACTTCAGATCTTTTTACACAGCATGGCACGGTATCGTTCCTAGCTCCATTCTTACAATCAGGTAAGCCGGTTATTTCCCGTGAGATGTATACAATTTACAGTGATTGAACACGGAGAACTGATCACGATATCATAAAAAGTAACTTGATGTGATCCCACGTAGATTTACCCATTAATTTCATCCAATATCGAATTCGCACATTGGAATTCACGTGTCTTCGATAACTTGGAGTGATTTTTGATGGCAATTGCAGGTTTGTAAAAGTGATCAATGATTTCACAAAGCGAGCTCTTCCTCTTACCTATGCTTTTCTCCCTAAATATTCCATAGTACTACGAAGGTCCTTATGTCTTTTTATCTATGTCAAGCGTACACTTTTTTCCATTACAAAGTTATACAATATTCCTAACAACGTACAAAATTCGGTCCCAACTGTTACTGCCGACTACACACAAATGGGCTGTCTCATTCGGATTTCCCATCATTTTACAAGTTTTCATGCTCACCTTGATCCGCGATGGATGGTTAGGTGTCGAGAACGAAATGTTGTACCTACTTATATATAGAACCGAATAGTGACTCGGCGGAGAGACTCCCGCGAGTTTCTTGACACGAACGCGTCTCAACCTTGTACGATTGAATGAATCATTCCAAGATTAAGTTTGCATGCTCACGGTGAAAAAGAGCTTATAATCGGGTACGCGTATATATTCACAGACACAGCATCTGTGTAAGACTACTCGCGTCGAATTCCTCGGTTACAAATCACGTCGCTATTTCCGCAGTTTAATATTCCTTCCACAACGTAGGTGTACTACACCTATATGGTACATGCACCATCCACGCGACTCGATCACGACTATACGGCGGTGTGCAAGCCGCGACATGTAAACTCGATCGCCCACGGGATATCAGCGATATACAACTTTCACTGACAAACAACAAACCAAGTCAACTCGACTCAACTCGATTCAACTCCTCGCTTACACGCGTGTCGCAGACAGCTTTTCGATACAGCGACGGACCCTTGGATGACTGACTCTTCGAGCTTTTCGTGCAGGCGCGAACTTGTCACAGGCCACGAACAATGTTTGGAGAATTCCCAGCAGGGTGGTAACTTTTACCGCATCAAATCTGGACAGTGGTTCGAAATTGAGGCGAGTCGATCACAAGTCGGTACCTTCGCTACGTTTCGAAAAAAAAGACTCAAATTTTTAAATGGCGGATGTGATACGACGGGCATCCAAATTCGTCGTGATAAACGTAATCACGGTTTACTTCTCTCAAAAGTAGGTACTTAATACCTGTACGGTACGAAATCCTTTTCTTCACGATTCTCCACGTTTATTACGTGTGTCAACAACAAATGATTATTTGTCCAGTAGACGAAGCCCGGATAAGATTGCTGAGACAACATGTTTTACTTATACTATACTCATACGGTCGTGCGACTTATTATAAAAAAACGAATAGCCGGCTTCTGCAGGGACAGATCAGAAGAAAAAAACCCGCTCTTTCACGGTTACGAGCTTGTCTTATTCCCAGCATTAAACGCTGTAGCATCGCTTGGTTTATGATGCTTAAACAAATAATTATCTGACACGTGCATCGAGGTGAAGAAGGAAGCATAAATAAATAAAAGCAGAAAAGTTTATATATGGCTGAAATTCGTAGCCTACGAAAAGTATGAATGTGGGCATGTGTGTACACCATATACGTATATATATACTGTGTATATAATATATACGACTTCGGCGGCTTATTTTTAGGGGGCTTTTCATTATTTAATATGTTCAGTATAGTCACATTATACCCATATCGCTTTAATGTATAGAAATATATAATCACGGTGTGAAAAACATGGGATTCCTAATTTTATATTCGACTGACATAATGCAGTAACTGTCAAACCGTATATAAATATTGTATTTTAAAGTCACTTTGAATTGTCGGTTATTTGATTAATTTTACTGCAACTATAATTCTTACACCGAAGCGACAATCAGATTATTTTAAATATCTGTAAAATTAACGATTGAAACAAATCTTGGGATGAAAATTTTTGTCTTTTATCTTTTTTCCCATGTGCGTTCAATGTATTTTTCTCTTATGCATTTCAAGAAAATAATTTGATATTACAGTCCCTGGTACATTATGTGACGGCTATTTCGGTTACAGTTCAACTGTCTATCGCTGTAATTATAACAGTTTAATGGGTGCACAAAATATTATATCGCAGGCTTCACTTTCAATGCCGGAGGCAGTTAATTTTAGAGAAAATAGGGGAAAACTTTACGAAGACAGCTACTTTTAGGTAAATACAAAAACGTGAAAATCGTGCAAGTATTACAAAAATTATAAATAACAAATGTTAATCGCATATAAAAATTCTAAAAATCGTGCTCGAAATTCTTTTTTCAGAAAAAAAAAAAAACTCCGCCAGACTATGGAAAACGCTGCATTTGATCGGTTGCGGTCACGTGGTGCAGGACGAGGACGTTCCCGTGATGATCGTACGTATGTTTTACAAAGGAGGCGGATACGACGGTACGGGAGGAATTTGGAGGAACTGCGACAGAAAGAGTCATGTGATGAGATTGAAAGAGAGCCTGAGGTTACGCGGCGACTGGAGGATGCCGGCAGGAATCTGACTCGTCGTAACATACACTTGTGTGTACGTAGGCGTCATCTACTATCTGAAGAGCGCGCGGCCTGAGAAAGAGATTTATAACAGGTCGTCTTGGAGAACAGTTAGGTCCGATTTTGGAATTGATTAAATAAAAAGTGAAGAGAAGAAATGGGGGAAAGAGAAAAAACTGAAAAAAAAATCAACGAATGAAATAGAATAACGAGTAATCAAAGAAGTACGAGGATCGGAAAGGGGAGGGGGATCCGAAAGATAAAAAAAAAAGTGAACGACATCCGGTCGTCGGCTACCTACTATAGCCGACGACGTAGGCGACCTGCTGCAGGACGGTGCGAAAGATCACTGTGTGCACAGACGGCGGGGAGACGAAGCAGAATACGAAAGGAATAGAGGGAAAGAGGGACGGAGGGAGAGAGAGAGAGAAGAATACGAGGAGGGAGAGATACGCGTTGTTGTGGATACGAAGCAATCTCCTCCAGGTATGTAATACTATATAGATTAGATAATGGAGGGACATAAATATCATATCCATTCACCCCGATGTCGTAAATCCAATATATATAAGGCCTCGTGCACGCTGCAGCACGAAGCACGTTCGTCTCTCTTCTACGTTATTACGTATCTCTAAAGCTGAGCGAGATCTTCTTGAAGAAGGTTATAAATGCCTTGGAAATGATGGGAACGGGTGGGAATACGCGACAAGAAATTTTTTTGAATCTTACAAGGATCTAGATATAGCAATATATTATTTAACTGAAAAGTGCGATAAAGAATTGTTCATTTTTTTTTTATTTTATTTTTTTGATTTTGCTAAGAAAAACCCAATTTTACTACGAGAACGATACGAAGTGTTTCGGAAAAACGTATTTACACACAGGTATGATAACGCGTAGGGAAAAGAGGAAACGATTAACGGGTTAGATTCGTGAAAGGCAAACGACACAGACATAATTTGATACGTACAGTTTGTTCGTGAATTTATTATCTTATTTGGAAATCGATATAGGAGTGGAAAAATTTTCTAAATGGTTTCAACGTTTACAAAATAATTATATAAATACCAAAAATATTGCATTATATCCGAAAATTTCATTATTAATAAATGTGGATTACTTGGAGACCGATCTTTCATTACCACATCAACATTTTGCAATTTTTTTAAATCCGCAAAAACGTCATCGATCCAAGTCGATTCACACGAGATTTGGGTAAATAAAATTCGGCAAAATATCCCGAGATTTTCACGTCTTCTTCCATGAAACAAGGTGAAAAGTCCAACGAGCCGCGATACGAATTCCAAAAATTGTTTCCACGTATCCAAAAAGAAAATCAGCAACCAACGAAAACTTGGCTAATGCTTCAAGACCGCGACTGTTAACAAGCCGGTCGGTAATTCTTAAATTTTTCAATCATCTCCGTTCCTCCAACGTTTATCACCACACCCAGTTTATACGTGCGGTTTCACTGTAAATTCACGAAAGGCATAAGAAGGGTGGGCAAAAACTCTTTAGTATCGGCGTTATATAGGTAAGGCCGAAGAAGTCTTATACTGCAGGAGGGCGCCGACTGGCGCAACAAGTTCTGCCGGCGCACCGAGCCGCGTATAACATGCGATACGGAGAGTGAATAGTATAGAGTAGAGAGGGACGGAGAGGGAGAATCTACGAAGAGTGAGAAGGAGAGAGTGGAAAAAGAGCGATAAAAAGACCTAAGAGGGGGAAAAAACAAAAAAAGGAAAAAAAAAATCGGGGAAGAAGAAGAAGAAGAAGGAGAGAGTTATGGTTATTACGCCTTAGCGTCGTACTTAAGTCGTCATCTCGCGGAACACCTATATGTATATATATATATATATATACACATACGCGCCTAAATTTATACTGCGCATGCACCGCGTCGCGCGCACGAAACGCGTAAATAGGACACGGTGAAAAAAAAAGCGATCGTCGCGCGACGCGCATAATCGTGTATGGATATAGGTGGAGTACATACGCCGGTTCGGAGATGACCGCATCAGCATAAATCAGCATCTCGGAGTTTTTGGTGCGCGCGTGTCCGTTGCGTCGGCATCGGCATATGTATTGTGTAGCTACGGTCATGGTGGGTGATGCTTATAGGCTCGCACGATTTTCGTTCCCACGCGATCCGACTGCGCAGGACATGGATAGCTCGGAAAACCGTGTCGTATAATAGGGAAGGAAATTATTCAGGCCTTCGAACCTTTGTGAGAAAGTTTCAAGACACCTTTGAGAGGTCAGGTGTTTGCGACTGAACGGTTCCATTTCTTGAGATTTGAAATTTCGGTGTATCCGGGAGTTTGCATTCGAAAGGCATTCGGAGGATTTGAAAATCTTTGGGGCATTTTCACGTCCCAGGGTTGTTCGATTATTATATGGGGATTTATGAGTGAAAATTAGCAAAAACGATTTGGTAATTTTATGAAATTTGGAGACTAGATTTTTGTCGTACAATGCGAGCATCGTTGAATCAGATTCGTATTTTACCATGTTTAAGAAATTATCATACTAATTGTAAGTTGGTTGAAGTAGAATTTGCGACATCCTAAACTACAAAAAATTTCACACATTATACAGGTACGTCATTTTGGGAGTCTCCACCCGTATCAAATGAAGAATGTATAATAAAAAAAATAAAAGATCAAAACTCGCACAAATCTTTCACAAATTTTTCCCACCATATCCGAATGACATCGGTTACAAAATTTTCAATAATATCCTCAGAAATCCGACACGATCGGAGTATAACTTGTAAAAAAACGGAGGAATCGAAACATTGTTCCTTCGGAGCAATCGCGGCTGCGGTTACTACGCGTATCCGAATAAAAGCGATACCGTGCAGCGCAATGCGTCTGGAAACTGCAGTATTATATACGTGAAGCGGAGTAAGAGTATAAGGGGTGGTTTTGTTGCTTCAATTAATTACCGATGACAACGCCGGCCACCGACCCGATTAAAATTAAAAAATAATCGAACCGGATTCCAGCGTGTCAACCCGGGCAAGTCATGGCGAACCTTCGCGTCTCGTCCACCCGAGTGAACGCGGATCAGAGTCCGCTCGACTCGACTCCAATATATTCGCCCGTATTACGATCCTGAGAGCTCTCGTATTAACAACCAGCTAATTATTTTGTGCGAAAACGCACTTAATCGAGGTGTAGGTGTATAAAAATTGACAGCCAAAGTCGGTGCATAAAGTGAATATGCTTTTTACCGCAACGATATTTTGTAAATAAATCTTGTGACATCGTTGAAATTTGACTAGTTTCTCGACAAAAACGAAAAAAAAAAATTGACATGAATTTTTTTAAATCAATAACAGCGATTCGATCGGAGTAACCACTTTTGAAGTTGGGTGTACACCTGACTTTAGGACTTGACGTGATTTCAAACAATTTCAAGTAACTTCTAGTCACTTTAATTGAAATTTATCCAACTCCTAATGAAACTATTCGAAATTAATAATAAGTAGCCTGCAGCCGATAAAATTCGGTTATTAAAGAAAGTTTAAGGTATTTTTAAACATTTGAGTCATAGTGGTAATTTTTAAATATCTTGTATGCATCATTTTTTTTATATATTTAGAGAACTTTTCAACGTATTTTTTTGCTAGTTCTGATAGTGTACCACTAATTTTTCAATACTCGAGAGTAATTGCTGCGATATAATATAAATTGTTGTTGTTAAAAAAAAAAAAATTGATTGAAGGAAATTGTCAAAAATGAAGGAATGATTCATGTCTGAGAAAGTTACCCCTTTACACATATACATGTCTTACTTAAATTATTCGTTTTTGGAGTCACTGATTACGAATCTGAAATCTGTTTAAAAAAATTCGAAATTGCAGATCTAATACAGCGGACGAAAATTTCAAATTCGATTGAATCCGAAGAAAAAAACTCTGTCCTGGACTGTTTTTGAACCATATTCGATAAAATTAGAAATTTTCGTTAACCATATTGGACCGCCATCTTGAATTTTAAAATCTGATTTCAGATTCGTAATGAGCGACCCAAAAAACCATAGAATACTACGTTGTTATAAAAGTTGACTGATCAGAATAATGGGTGACTCGAAGGGTTAATTTGAATCGGTACTTGGTAGAGCAGCACGTGCTGAGAAAGAAAGACGAAAATTAACTGGCTTCTGTAATCGATCGAACCGATATAACGCGGGGCTTCCATACTTGTTCCAATCATATTGATCAGTCGTTCTCAATCTGAACTAAAACACCACGCGAAACAAAGTTATTTTCGTAAACGGAGATATAAATGCGAACTTTTGCGAACCCTGAACCAGAGACAAGACCATTTGAAAATATGAAATTGAACTTACCGGCTCCCTTGATACGAGGACTTGACGAGTTTTACAGCGAAAAGAAATTGAATGGCGCAGACGAGTAGACAGCAAAGGTTGAGGGAAAGTGCCAGAGCGCAGAGAGCAAGGGTGACTTCGTATACTACGACGGATTCGTCGTGGCCGATGAGACTGCTCGGTGATTCCGTGAGTGGTGATATCTTGAGTAAAAATATGAGCGAAAGAAGGGCGAGTAAAAGTGACACGAGACACAGTAGCCCAAGCGACGTGAGCATCTCCTTGACCCCGGCAGCCTGATGATGCCTGTTGTGCTGTGAGAAGGACGAAGTGATGGAGGCGTTGAGGGGAACGATGCTCGGTCCGGAATTGGCGAGAGGCGGCAGAGCACCGGATGTCGATGAAGGCGCGGGGGCGGGCGAAGGGGTGGCGTGACTGGGTATGCGGGAAAGCCTCGTGATGTCGAGGCCACCGTTGACCTTGGGCCTGGGTTCGCCGTCGGGCCTGTCTACCGAGGACGATATCTGGTGTCCCGTACCACCGACGGGGTGATGATGAATCTGGTGGTGCAGGGAGTTAGACGCGTTGGCGCCAACTACGGGACTCGCGCTGTCCACGGAGTGCTTCGAGGTCGACAAGGTGGACAGGTTCAGTCCGTGGGAGTGGTTAAGCCTCTGGGACAAGTTGTTTACGCTTAGCTGTGAGTGATTCAGTGGATGATGATGGCTCGAGGACGGCGTCGTCGTCACCGCACCCGGATTACCAGTTGACCGGATGTTGTGCAGGGACGACGAATTACCGCCGATCGAGTCGTAAGCGTCGACGCTTCCGCCCCGCGTCCCGATCGTACCTCCGACCCGATGCTGATGATGCGTATGGTGGAGGTGCTGCTGGTCCTGGTGAAGGTGCTGATGCTGGTGCTGATGCTGGTGGATGGCTGACCCGTTCGCCGCGAGGGCCTGAAGACCGCCCGGTGAATAGTGGTCATTGCTGCTCGTTTGGTGCCTGGAGGCCGTTGCCGGCTGCCCGGTCAGTATGTGCTTCAGCATTACTGGCCAACTCTGACCTTGGGCTAATTACGGAGCTGGTCCCTTTCGTTTTTAGCCGTGCTCCTCCGGTTTTCTTCACATTTCGGCTTGGATGCAGTGCAGTGACGATGATCAGAAGAGAAGAATTTTCCACCAGTTTACTTAGCGATTAAAGCTTTGCCAGTCTCTCCTCGTCTTCCTCCTCTTCCTCCTCCCCCTCCCCCCCCTCCTCCACCGCCCACCACCCGCACCGAACGCCAAATCGTGCCTATTATTTCAGGGTATCTTTGGACCCGAGAGGAGCGACGAAGACTCTTTTACGAGTTGTCTACGTGCCGGGGCTAAGAGAGTTGCTGCACATCAGCTCCATCATTTCAATATCAAATATGAGTAAAGCGCATCCATGGGATCTGGATCGCGCGGAAGGATGCGCAACGCGAATCGCGTTTATCATAACACCCGAGGAGAGAGGGGGGGACGGTTAATTCCGTCTCTAATTAACGCTACCTTACGTTACGTTATTTGTCGAGTTATTGCTCGCCGGTGGTAATTCTGCGGATCGTTACTTTCATCTTTGCCGTAGACCTCTGCAACGACCGGTTGTTTTCGGTGCCGACGTGGTGCGTGGAAGAACGCTGAGCGGCAATAAAGGGACAGGCCGCCACAGACCTTGCGTGCTCAACCACTTTCGGCTAATTCGCTGCTCTTCTTCTTCTTCTTCTTCTTCTTCTTCTTCGTCTTCTTCTTCTTCGTCTTCTTCTTCTTCTTAGTCTTCTTCTTATTCCTCTCTTCTTCTTCCGCGGCCGGCGTCTTCCTCTGGCTCACTGTCACTTTTCACCACGCTCCAAGATCCCGGCTCGCTTTTACCCCTGCTTCTCTGCCCCGCAGCCTCTTCCTCGTCGCCTGCACAAGGTCGTTCGAGCCCCCTTCTCTCCTTCGCCTTCCTCCTCTTCCTCCTCTTCCTCCTCCACCACCGCCGCCGCCACCGCTTCCTCCTCCTCCTCTTCCTGTTCCTCTTCCTCGCCCTTCCCGTAGCGATCCTCCAGGGTACGCGATCCTCGCGTACGTAGTCCTGTCTAGCCTCGCCCTGGGCCAGTCAGTTGCCAGCATACCAGCTCGTTTCGTTAACCCCTGGAACACATGCAAGGAAAAAACGGTCGTCAAAAAAGTTGGTATACATAGGCAGGTATATACTGCATTTTCTTCACTTCTCTTCTCAATTGCATCTTTTCCCAGTCAAAGCTCAAGTGGAACATTATAATGAAGAATCTCAACAGTCCCGATGTCCTAACCATTTAAACCTTCAACCTTTCGGAATTCCAAACCATATATGGAGTTTCGACTTAACGGACGGATGAGATTCGACGTGATGGTCAATTCGAACGTTGATTATTCGATATTTTGACCAAAACCGTATCACTAATTAACTGGATACGCTGACCTTCAGGGCTTTATATCCATGTATTTCAGCATTGAGAATCATTTGCCCAAAGAATACTGTGACCTATAGATACTATAAGATCATACAGAGGCAAAATAATCCGAGTTACTGTTGCAGCAGTTTTCAGTTCATGATGAATAACGAACCTATGCTCACAGTCTGAAGTAACTGTATTTCAAATTTCAGCAGTTGATTGACGCTCTCGTACGCGAGTATAAATACGGATATCAATTTTCTTCATTACCTACGTAATCAAAAGTCATTCGTAAGGGCAAGGAATCGGTTTTACGTTCTACAACACCAAAGTTCTTCCCTGTAAATGTTTCTCTATATGCCCAAAGGTAACCAGTTACTGTGATAAAGTCGTCTTATTACCTATGTATATATTCTCAAGACTTAATAAAAAGAGCTTTCCCATACTAGGCAACTTAATGCCGTATCTCTGGATCCCATCATTGTGGGCAGAGCTCCAGGATATATTCTTATCATCGTAAACCAACATATACGTGTGTATATTACGCGTATATCAGAATTTAGTAATAATCCGTCGCATCTGTGAGAAATCGGTGTGAGTATATAGGCTTTGCAATGTACAGTTCAACCCTCCGTGTGAACATTTGCTTTTTTACACCTTTGGTCTGTACAATTTTTCAAATATTCTAAACTTTGAAGAAACCGGTAAAAAATTCAGGTTTTTTTATCAAAGTTAACTACGTTATCCAAAAGTTTGAAAACTCAAAAGTTTTCATGAATTATCCACAAAAATTGATATCCAGAAAATGACCACACGGAGGGTTAAAAAGTTATTTCGTTCTGATTTCAAGAAACGTCAAAGCCAAAGTTAAATTTGAGGACGATATACCGGGAAAATCTCTTGAAAATTGAAAATCAACTGCGCATGCGTGAGTTTTATCGGCTGTTCGTGCAGGCTGGCCATCCCGAGTTTTCAACCGTCAAACTGTTTCTGGCGGCGATGTAGTTGATACGAATTTTCGAGGTTAGAATCTGAAATAATTGAGGCAGTGACTCGGAAAGGTTTGGGAAGCATTTGATTCTTCAAAGATCGGTCGGAATTTAACGCTTATGCTCTTTGAAAATTCGAACGTACACACTTTGCGTACGTTGGCCCGCCTGCATCGCAGAGAAAAATATCGCTGCGGGAAGATTTCGCCGACCAATGAGATTGAATTATTTGGCGCATGCGCGGTTGATTTTCAAGTCTCAAGAGATCGTCCCGGTATAGAATGCACGTATATTGACGAGTTATGCCGAATACTTAAAATTAAAAATCTTATTCCAGATAATTGTTGCAGTGAATATTGGTAAAAATGAAATATTGACTGTCTCATGTCAAATCGGACGACAAGGCCTGCGGAGAAAAATTTCCACCCAAGGTTTAACGAGCTCACAAGGTTCCACATGAAAATCTCTACCAAAAACAATGTTGCAGGAAATTTTCCACACATAGAGCCGCGGGTGAAGGTTCCTGAAAAACCGAGCGCAAATACCTGGCGGTCACGACAGCCCAATTCGATCATAATTACGATACATAAGCAAGCGCAAGGTGAAGTTGTGAAGAAATAGGCTCGTGCAATACGTGGGATTATACGAGTCTCTGTTGTCAATACGCCGAGGAGGAGGCTTGACTCATAGAAACTGGTTCCGATCGCATTCCGGACGTCCAGAGGCTGCCGCCGGCGGAGCTACGGATACCACGACGCCCTTCTGCGCAAAGGTACGGACAGCAGCAGCAGCAGCAGCCTCTCATAATATCGCGGGTATCGCCCTGTGGCGTGAACGTAACGTCTCCAGGGTTCGTCGAGTTATTATAGACTTGGCGAGTTTGCGAGGGTGAAAAAATGACGGGGAAGATTGAGTTGCCTGCCAGCAGACAGCGTGCGCGTGGACGAAGAATCTGCTGAGAGAGTATTTTCGGGATTTAATTCGTGTCAATCCTAATCGGGTTTTATACCCGTTGAACGTATGCACGTGTCTCTCGATTTGACATACATTCTTGAGTACCTGCACCGAAAAATGTCGAAATTAACGTATATTTTTTATTCAAACAGTCCGCGTGTAGTACTTAAACAGTATCTTGTATAGTGAAACACAACTGGATAAAAATTTCGTATTTCTTTTTTTTTTAATTAAAATTCAAACTGCATACTCAAACATCGCTCAATACGAATGTTGAAATCGGCTTCTTCGTTGAAACTTCGGATGGAAAGAGGAATGAAAAAAGATGACGGTATATTCTCACCGCAGTTAATTAACAAGATGAATATCAAAGTCTCTTCCACCAAACGTTGCACCATGCACTGGTCGAGACCAGAACAAAAATATTATGTAATCTTTGAACATAACGCGTATCTAATGGCATAAGGTCGTAACCGCCAAAAATGGGATTTTAATGACAAAAGGGCGTAGAATTTTTTTTTTTACACTATTTGGTACGTAAATGATCAAAACGTATAATTCAATCGAAATCAAGCGTTTGCAAATATAAAGGCAAAAGGTCATAAGGCAGATACGACCTTTTTCCATTAATAAGTACATGAATAGAAAAAGATCAAAATAGTAGGTCTTGCAACCATTTTTTTTTGTTTCTGCAATCGGTCTAGAAACCATTGAAACGCCTAGATAAATCGATAACTGCAAAAAATTCAGACATCTTACAAAAAACAATTTCGAGCATAAGAACAGAAGGTCGTAAGCGCCATTTTGTTTTTTTTTTTTCTCTTCTGCAAACTCCCCAAAGACTAGCGGAACGCATAAACAATTGAAACTAACAAAGTTATACAGTAAAGATGTCGATTTTCTGAACTTTGATCATCCAAATCGTCAATTATCGGAATGATACGGAAAACAATAATAATTTTTGGCGGTACGACCTTAGGCAATTATCACAGTAGACCATTTTTTTTCAATTTTTACTTGAACCAAAAGGTCGTACCTACTTTTGCTTTTAGTTAATAAATTCATACTCAAATCCAAAACAGTAAAAAAAAAAGTTTTTTGGCTGATACGATCTTATGGAATCAATCGACATAGGTTTTTACGATTCAATCAGTAATAGACGGTCGTATCTACCAGTGCATACAACTTTTTGATCTTGATTAAACTGTTATTCAATTTCAACGTTTCTGATCATATTTTCATGTTTTAAGTCCAGATACGACGGAATAAAAAATGTACGGCCCTTCGTCTTTATCAAAAGACAAGATGAATCACTGAACAAAATAGTCAGCGATTTTACGAAGAAAGCTGAGAACCATTTCTCTTGCTTTAAGGTACTTTCATCTTTCATAAAACTATGGCAATGACATAAAATAACTTTGGATCGATTATGCATACATAACAACGTTACATCCATTGCTCTGTACTACAGCGCATGATTGTTTAATTCTTTCTAGGATTCTCAGTATTCTGACTGAGCGTTTTCCTTTCGACAAGCGGCCAGAATCTTCGACTAGCTAAGTAATACTTAATCGATACAAAGCTTCACTATATCCGTTCCACGAATGCTTGATCAAGCGACAATTCACCTCATCAAATAATACTGGACACTGACTGTCTCTGGATATCAAAAACAGAACGACACTAAGTCGTTTGGAACAGCCGAAAATCATTAGAGTATAATGGCACATATAAATTCAAGTAAACCGTTAATGGGACAACAGAAGATCGGAGAGATGAGTTCCAAATCCTCGACAAAATGACCAGCGAAACGTTAGAAGATTGCATAATACCATTTAAAACCATTACAGAAGAAATCGTTGAAATCGTTTAAACATCATCCATGTGAAATCACTTGCGTGGACACCTGCAGCAACGAAATGGGAGTGAATTGCCGGCAGGCAGTGTTACGTTAGTCAGTCGGATTGATTTCAGAACAAGTAAATAGAAACGAATACTGGATCGAGTGCAGCCTCGACCCTTCGCGTCGTTCCGCGGACTGTAATGGGCACCCTGAACTCCATTGCAGCAGGTAAGTAAGCACACCGCGCAGCAGCGTGGAATTTCATACCATACCATACCAAACCATACCATTCCTTTCCCATTCTCGTTGTATAATAATAACCCGACTGCAGAGCGAAGGGAGAGAGAAGAAGGGGCGCAGTGCAAACCCAAGTTTGCCTCTTGAATCTTTCCTCTTGCCTCCTCCTGCAACAGCAGTACTTCAACGAAGGTTCACCGCGACAGTCGGGACAACAAGAACGACTAGCTCAAGCTTAATTGGATCTAGCCGAGTGCCAACGGAGTTCCCATGCGCCCAGCCACTCTCGTCTCTCCTTTTTCCCTTCTCTCCGCTCCTCTTTATCTCACTCTCTCTCTTTCTCTCTCTCTTGGCACGGAAAGGGTTGGATAGGAATTAGTTAATAAGCCAGTCTCCGAATGGCTTCTTGGCCGCGCTACTGAGAAGTCTTATGTCGCGTATGTCTGTAGCATGAATCCGTTAATCCGATTTTCGAGCCTTGCATGGCGTGCGGTGTACGCGATTGTTGCACAATTTTTACGGTAACGGGGAACATAACAGAAAGACCTGCGGAGCTAGGTCAGGTCAGACTGACGACTTTCGTTTGGACATGCAACCCGGTCGATGGAATTGTCTACTTTATTTGTATCTATGTGTGTAGACCGGATGCAGACTACAGGTCTCCAAGCATCGAAGCACCTGCTGTCCACCTGGTCACCGGCTCTTGAACTTGTAGAGGTAAATTCTCTTCGCTTCTTCTGTCTAAAGGGGGTTCCTACACTGAGAAAAATTTAGTAAAACAGGTATCATTAAAAAAAGTGTTCGAATATTGTTGGAATTGCGAAAAACGAGGTACGCGTAAACATTTTGCGCTATCGTCGATTCTTTTTTGGTAAATGCAGAGCAAAATCAGTTTGTGAGGTTTACTCTACTTTTTTAGTAAACAAGGCTTTAACGTCAACTTATCGTTGCACAAGCATTAAATTTTCGCAACAGTTGCAAGAAAATATAGCAACAGTGATCGTAATGAGAAAGAATAGTAACGGTTACTAGACTTTCCGGTACAGCTAGAAAACTAATTTTCATTTCGTACCTAGAACTATATTTTTCGATCGTGGTAAACAATGAAAATAGTTAAGGACTGAACGGTAACCGGAACTAAAAATTTCTCTCCGTGTAAATCTCGAAAATAATTTTGCATCGATTTTTGGTTTTCCACATATTATTGTACTCGGGTCCATTATCTTTATTTTGATTAGTCGTCGAAGCCGAACTTCCCAAAGCTAAAGAAGTTGTGAGGAGAAATTTCGAGCCCACTTTCAAGCGTATTTAGTGCCTTGACTTCAAATGTCAAGTGCAAAAAGTGTACTTCTGACATACGTTTCGAAGAGAGTGCTGTGCAAGGTTTTGGTTTTAAACTGAACGTTGTATGCGATGATTGTGAGCGGAATTTGATAGCTTCTAACCCTTTGGTGGTATCCCGTTACGAAGTGAATTCCCGAAGTGTACTTGCCATGAAATTGTTAGGAGTAGGCTATCTAGGTCAGTGTTTTTCAACCTAATTCGTAGGTCCTAGGTCTTACACTGTAATAAAAATACATTTTCAGTGAGAAGGCGGTGTTTGTTTACTTTTTAACAATTTGTCGAATCGTGGTTATATTTGAAACGTAAGTAATTGAATCGTTTTCTAATTGGAGCCTATCTCTGTTCTCAGTTTTTATACTGACCATTGAAAATTAAGTACGTCGTTCTTGAAACTAACTAAATTTAAAGCTCGTTTTCTTGAAACCAAATTTTTGATAACGGTAACTATGATTCCATCAAAACCGTTCATCCGATCACCTTGAAATTTATGTACGACTTTCATATGATTATGGACTAATGTCCTATAGAACGGATTTAGTATCCGTCTATCCATTCGATATATACAGCTGAAGACACTGCTGAAGATTCAAAAATATGACTTACCAATACAAAAAATTCATAACTCTACTAAATTTCACTTAGCCTTTAAAGTCATCTTTCGTTTTTGTTTTTCAAACACTCCGTATGGCTGAAATCATGGTTACCGTTTTCAACGGTGCTTTTTGCACACCGTGACTTCGAAAATAATGGCCGTAACAGCCGTAACAGCCATAATTTTCGATTTACGAAATAATTTATATTTTTTCAAATGAAAACTAAAATTGCATACTTCTAAACTCGATTTGCTCAATTTTTTTCTACCCTTACTTCCGAACCCGTAGAATTTTGGAAATCGTGAACGTTATACAACGCTCTTATAACGATGAAGCACTTCTAGACCTTCGATACTTTATAGTCGAAACTAGTATACAATATTATGACGCTGAAACTAGCAGGTAAAATCCAGCAGGTAACATTCAGCAGGTAATACGTCTGGAAGGCTTTCCTGGAATGAGCAAATGATAAACTCTCAAGGAACGTGTTCGAAAGAATTCCCTGAACAACCCTGCCAAGTTTCATCCTTTGGTCACTCCCTGGAACCTTTCCGCCTTTATTACCTCCCATTTTCACCGTCATTACAATATTCTAACTCATAGAAAAGTTTAGAACACATAATAAAAACAATACACGTTGTGCATAATCTCGAGTGAATGCGAATGACTTCAAGTGACGTCAACTAACACTCTCTTGAAAATACTTCACGCTAACTATAAACACACCTGAATTCAAGTGTTGTTGACCCCTCCGTGAAATGCAGCTTAAATGTCGTTACACTTTCTACGTTCAAGCCCGGTACTCAACTGTGCAATTTACCATTAATAAGATTCGTTGGTTAAAGCAATCGAACAATCGGAATAAAAGACTCTGAAATATATTACACAGTGGTACCGAACTTAAATCTGGTACTTGAATCCAAGTTTCAAAGAAAATGTGTATCCTTTTCCACTACTCAACTATGCAATTTACCAACAATAAGATTCGTTGGTTCAAGCAATCGAACAAGACTCTGAAATATATTAAATAGTTGTACTAAACTTAAATCTGGTACTTGCATCCAAGTTTCAGAGAAAATGTTTTTCCCTTTCCCATATTCTCTACTACAATTATATCTTCTACTATTCGCCGAATGAAATATCCTATACTTTCCAAACACAGATTCAAACTTCTCCTCGAACACCATGTCTCTTTTATCCAGTTTCGCCAAGTCTCTGCAATGGAATACAACCCCATTGTGTACTTCAAGGTGGTGAACGCAAGGGTCCCTCCCCAGCTGTCACTACATGGCCGAAGGTTGGTGAGTATAACGTCGCTCTACGTGGGCAAGAACTCAAGGAACGCAAGGTCGTTAGATAACAGTTGCGAGATACAGTTGGCCCGCATGCCTGACGTGCAACCAGTTCATCCGAAGGTTCGTTTCTTTCCATGAACGCCGGCGGTAGGTAAGATCTGCCTCCGAGCACCGCATGGTGCAGCCATTATACGACTCGGAGCACCACTGTAAAATCGGAGAATTACGTTCCCGGGTATTCGCGAGTAAAAAAGAAATCACCCAATTACTTCCGGCTCGAGTATTGCAGTCGCAGGTAATAACGATGAAACACCAAGTATCCCGAATAGTAATAAAAATGTAAATATGTTGATCCGGTAGGAGAATTATTTTTTTCTAACGAATGTGATAAGACATCAGTTTTACGTTTGTTTAAAACAATACTACGTAAAGTTGAAGCTCCGACAATGATTAAATGATTGGGAAAAATGTTATTTCTCCTGTCTAATAACTAAGCGAAGGACATATCGGGGCTGGTATCAGTCGAGTCGTCTTAGAAAAGTGAGAGAAGTTAGTTTCGGAACTAAAAAAATTACTCAAACGTTACCGATTGGAATTAATTATTGCGCAGTAATTACACGAAAAGTGCTGCAACAGTGTTATTTATCTCGTCAGAAATACCATATTTTCAATTATATCGCCGTATAGAGGTTTTTCTTATTTTTTTTCCACATTATAAAAATTGATATCACTGTACAAGATATTTAGTAAATCCATTACAAGTGAACAATAACTCTGAACTTTATGAACTTATTGTTCTTCCGGGACAAACATTTCAACGATGTGATTACGGTTGATTTTCCGTAATCAAACCGAAGCTGATTTTTTCGCTAAAAAAAAAAAAACAATTAAAACCCGACAATCAAAATCTTGTCTAGTAAATATTGCGTGAGAAAAAAATTGTGCAATCAAATATTCTATGCCCGAAACTGAATTACGATCGAAAAACTGAATTAAGATACCATTTCTTTAAAAAATTGAAAAAAAGTGACTAATAGTGAGAAAAGTGTCCGACTACTAGCTCAGAAATTTTCACGAAACATTGGGGAAAAAAATCACTATGTTTTTGTTTCTGCAATGACTTTGAAGAAACCAATATTTCGAAGTATGATAGTATGTTTTGTTTTATTGCCATTTTCTAAGTTTCAAACAATCCTAAAATTACGAAGCAACGGTTTTCCCTCAGCATGAATCGTTACGATAACGTTACTAACTTGAACAAAATACATTTTCATATTATCTGCCGAGGTTCTCCAGAGATTATCCAACCGCAAAAAATTCCCTACTACCGTAATTATGAAATTACACTCGCGTCCGTCTCTTCAAGCCAGTTTGAGTGATACTCCAAGCTTTGGGTGTAAGGTAGGTACGAACGTACAGGTGTACCTCAACAGCTCATGCCGCGACTATCCCGTGGCTTCGTCCGAAGGAGTATATATCTATAAGCTGTGAGTATCGGAGGACTTGAGTCGCCCGGGGTTGTTGGGGGCCCCCGGGGCCCGGGGCAAGGTGCAATGTGCGCGGCAAGACGCTTTGGGCCCATCTGAATTCATCCCGTTGACCAGCAGGTGCCTTCCTTAAGGGAGCTTTCCAGTGTGACAGCCCGAAAAATCGCTGTTTTTCGCGATTTTTTTTTTTAAAGAAAAAATAATCTAATCGGTCTGGTTTTTTTTTTGTATATTAATTGGGTATTGAAGAATACAAAACAATTTTTTAAAGATCGATTTATTTATTAATTAATATCTATAAAAATGATGAAACAATTGTTGCAGAAAATGCACTTGGATGTGGTGTCCACGTTGGGGGTCACAATTTTGATCTGAAACAAAAAACACAAAAAGATTATTGATCGGTATATAATTGGCTTTCGTGCTATGGAGGCTTTTTTCTTTTTTTTTTTTTTTGCAAAAATGGCGCCGGTTTGAACAAAAAGTATCGATTTTAGCATTTTTTTTGGCAGTTTTTTTTACAAAAAAATAGGAAGATGTCAAAAAAAAAAAAAAAGCTTCCATAGCACGATAAACAATGACGTTAAGAATATTGTGTAAAAAATTCAACTCGATAGCTTTAAAACTCTGCCCTCCAAGTTGGACACCGTTTTGAAAAATGCTGTTTCGAGAAAAACGCGTTCAAAGTTTCAAGTGAGGAAATTTTAGGTAAATCGTTTACTTACGGTCAATCAGCGATGCCAGGTCCGTACAATATCCCTTCTGCTTCTTCGAAAAGATCGTGCTCAATGGATTGTTCAGTCCGACGAGCTGTCCTCGCCTCTTTGCTATCCAGGGACGCCTGGCGGTTTGCTTGGATGATGCGCGCATTCTTGTACTTAGCGGCGAAATGTGCGGCGCTCGGCCCTATCGTGCATCCCATCGTCTTCAAAATTTTTAAAATTGGGTCGTAACCTTCATTGAAGGTGCACACAGCACACTGCGTAGCGATTTCTACAATCTGCTTGCCGCAGAATACGTGCTTTGGGGCTAGTTGCCACACACAGTGATTGATTGATTTTCAAGAATTTAGCACGCCGTCCGCTTTTTTTTTGAAAATTGAGTGCGACAAAAAAATAAGTCGCGCGACTAATTTACGGCTAATTAACGGCAAATTATGCAATAGTCCGAATTCACATTTTCGACAATTGGCGAGCCAAGTTCATGTACGTGCAGGTAGGAACGAGACAATAGAAATAACAGTCGCACGGGCAGACGGCCGACGCGGCAGCTGTAGCGCTCCCTTGCCTTCTTCCAAAAAATGCTGTACAGTAACCGAAATAATCTGAATTTCGGCATGAAAATTTCAGGGAATATTCGGAAGAGTGTATACTATTCGATAAAGCAAAAAAAAAAAAATCGATTTTTTGAAAATTTCACACTGGAAAGCTCCCTTAACGTCGGCCTACCTGCATCAGCCCGACTGCGTCAGACTACTCCGTCTTGTTTTACAGCGGCAGCCGCACGAGCAGCAAAGAAGAGAAAGAGAAAAAGAGAAAGAGGAACCACCACCGAAGCTGCCAACGAGATGTGAATTCTGTAACGCACAGAGGGAAAGGAATTCTCCAACCAGCAAAATAGATTCGTTGGAATCCATTCACGTCAATCCGGTATCCCTTATTTCTTCCAAATGCGATTACTTTGATTCAACAATTTCGACTTGGTTAGCTTGTCAAAATCTAGCCAACAAAAAATTTACACGGATTGAATACCATACTTTGTTGATTTAACTGGGTCTTGTTCGGCGTAACTGGTTGGTAATCAGTTCCACTAATTTGTTTACGAGGTAAAAGAAACACCACATGCTTTGAAACAAGTAAGAATATATTCATCGTAAGCATCAGCATGCTAGTACCATAAACTGCCACTAGGCGGTGAACTTTCTCGTTACGGAAATGGCGTCAGAGATAGTTATAACACCGGGTGATCAGTTGTGAGGTCAGATACGGTTGACGTAAGTTAGATTTGTCGTTAGTCCTAATAAACGAAAAAAGTATAGAACCAAGTTTCGGGGCATCGAAATTGATGTTGACGGTATATAAACAAAAACTAAACAAGTTTTCGGGGCTTGCTCGTTAAACATCGGGTGAATGCGGAAAAGTTTTTGAGTCAACAGAATTATGAATGACATGATTCGTAGAATACGTTTAGTGCGCTTAAATAACTCTAATGTTCAGTAAGTACAAAAAATTCTGGTAACGACAAATTTCATTACCTGTTTCAACCAATGAATTCTTGACTCAACAAAACACATGTATTAAAACAAGTTCAATTTTATTTTGATACAAAAATTTTATATTTTTTAAACAAAACGATTACAGTGCGTTCAAATGAATTTTTAGTCATTCCAATCACACATTTTCTAGATACAAAATTCACATTCTTGCAAGGAACTCACTCACGCCGCGTTATCTTGAATAAATCGACAGCCTGCATGATCAATTCAAGGGCTTGATTCATTTCTATAGTAATTTGTCACACGTGTTTCTTCCAACAAAAGTATTTCGTTGAATTAAGTAAGTATTGTGTTCGTCGCATTTGACTATAGCATTTACTCGATTCAAACGAATATCACTTGAGTTAAATAATCCTTTCGCTGCGTGAAACAATTTTTATCGAGATTGTTATTGTAGAGTCTGAAGAAAATAAAAATTAAAGATTCCCTTTTACTCTTAATGTATTTTTCATTGAATCGATCCAAAATGTGATATAGAAGAAAAAAACGACCTCATTATTCACACCTCCGGAAGAAACTACATTCTTTCAAACATCATGGGCGTAACTGTTAATGGATTGAAATAGATTTTTTCACTATTTTATTTGGTACGCGAAAAGGTCCAATTCTTTGAGAGCAAAGTTAGGTGCTTAAAATTATTTCTCTCATCATGCCCAAGTGCTCGTATAACATAAAAGTATTTAATTAATTGTATAGCCTGCAGATCAACGATCGTAACTCAGATGACCATCGACATACGTTTTTATCACATATACGCCAATGCGGTATAAAAATAAGTAGAAAAATTTTTGCGGTTCCCAACGGTGAGAATTCAATCGGGTTCCCGCGGTTAATCGCTTGGTCAATCAAGACTCATACACGTATAATATACGCGCGATATAAATTGTATGAATATTAAATGGATTTGTCATATGTATATAATATAATAACGAACCAGAGAAAAACACTGTAATCATTTTTATCCACAGCGATGATGGCAATAGCAAAAAAAAAAAAAAAAGAAAAAAAAAGGAAATGATGTAGGTAAATTATCGACAATGATATCGATGATGATGATGATGATGATGATGATTATGATGATGATGATGATGATAATAACTGCCACCGGCCATGCACATAGGTACGTATATAGAGTTGACCGCGACTACAAGACTTGTAACTGTAGCAACTCGATGTCGTCTTGTGTTTCCGTCCAAGTACCCGTATACATAACGTAGAAAAAGAAAATACGCGGGGCAGCTTAGCCGTTGCAGAAGAAGAAGAAGAAGAAGAAGAAGAAGAAGAAGGAGGGGAGGGTGCGAAGTGGCGGACGGATGGTGTAAGCCAATAATCGGGGGAGGCAAAAGTCGAAGACAAGGGCAAGGCTGCGCATTCCTGCGTCTCGAATGACTTGGGAATTGAGGATGGGATATATGTTGATCCAACGAAGAGTTTCGCACGGTGACTTCGTATAAGGACGTCTGACAGACGAGTATTCGCAGTCTATCGTTGCGAAACAGAAAGTAGCTATCAAAAGCTGTGAATGAAATATTGATAAAAAGTGACATGTGGTTGACACAAGATTATAATTCATAAGCTTTTGGGGTCGTTGATTACGAATCTGAAATCAGATTTTGAAAATTCAGTATGCCGAATCCAATCAGCTACCCCGAAAACTCTTGAATACATTTTTTCTTACCTTATTCGATGAAATTTGAAATTTTTCTACGGCATATTCCAGCCAACATTTTGAAACTTTTTAAATTTGATTTCAGATCTGTAATCAGCGACGCCGAAAAACCGTGGAATACTATCTTGTTATAAAAGTTGACTCGGTACAATGAAGTGTGACTATCCGTATTTCGTTGCAAAGTAAATTCTCTACGAATCGTTTTATAAATGAAGTTTTTTCATTGGTTCCTCGGTAGTTGATTATAACAAAATTGTTATAGGACTTGTGCAGAATCTTTAAAAATTATAATTAACGAAATTTTTCTTTATTACAAAACATTAACGTCATTAAAAATTGATTTCAATTAATTTTTAGATAATCGATTAAATCACAGAATAAAATTAAACCCGGACCCGTCAGGTAACTCGATAAACCAATTGAAAAAGTAACGCGGTATCTTTCTTTACGGTTTAGTAACAAGTAAACAGGTATAATTCAATTCTTTTTTCCATATCACGGAGAGACTTTTTCACCAATAAATCAACTCGATGAAATTCATTTATACTCTTACACCCCGAAACTAACACGTTTTATTTCTCCGTCTTTTCCAAGGCGAGCGTAAGTTTCAAGTTTGCAAACCTCGAAGCCAACGAGGAGAGCACATGGTTCACGAAAAGATATTATTTGCTGCTTCTCATCCTGCAAACCGAGGAGCTGCGCAATAAAACGAAGATCGCCAGACGTGTGGAGTTTCGCTTTGTGCGCTATTTTCAGACTGCTTAATGTAGTAACTACAGTAACTACGTACAAAGAAGGAATTTCCGAGTGAATCGCGAGGAGTTTTCTGGTTATAATATCGAGGTTAATATCGCGTGAGTTCTTTCGTTTGCCTTCCGCTAGTTTTTAACCGTTGAAGAGAGAAACAAAAAAAAAAAAAAAAACCAACAAATTAACCTAGCAGCTCCTGGTAACAGATAAAAAAGCGATTATAGTAATGACCGGATTAAGCTGAGTGATTACTTTAAACACAATAACTGTTGAGAAAAGGCGATTGTATAAATGAACGAATTAATCCAAAGGAAGAACGCCTTTAATATATATATATATATATATGTATACTCGATTAGCATAATCGCGCTTCTACGGATATTCGAATTTCGTATAACGCTATCAGGGCATTGAAATAAGATTTCAATTTAGATTTCACGAGAATGTTTTCCACGTACGCAGGTTTACCAGAAAATCATTGTATAATTCATCCTTATAATATACTTATACATTAGGGTGTTTGAGAAAAAAATAATTTACAATTTTCCACCAAGGCATCCCCTAAAAAGTTTGTTTAGGTTAAAAGAAAGATTCAGTGAAAAGATGAGCGTTCCACGTTATACGGAACATCTCATTTTATTTTTCACTTTTTTCACATTTTCGTAAATTTGAGAACAAACACGTTGCAGCACTTGAATAATTACTATTTCTTTCCTGACATATATGTATATTCAATCCATAGATCACGATATCCGTAACACAACAATATATCAACCGAGAATTTTATTCCCCTGAGTTAAAAGTTCATGTATTAAATTATAACTATTTTATGAGATTGAATTGACAGTTTAAAAAAATTCGTCAGATACGCTTCTCAAACATCAACTGGATATTTAACATTACAAGCCTATGTCATGTTTGTGATGTAAATTGACATTATGATTGATGTAAGCAATGGAAAAATATATTTATCCGAAATTGTTCATCAATTCGGAAAAATGTAAAAAAGTCAAAAATCAACCGAGCGCAATCTCTCACATAACGTAAAACGCTCATCTTTCAACAGAATCTTTCTTTCAACCTAGACAAACTTTTTAGTGTCTGCCATGATCGAAAATCGCAAATTTTCTTCCCCCTGAAACACCCTGATATACGAGTATGTCATATACATACAAAGTTTTTCGACATATTTTTTTCTTCCTTCAAAGTGACATTCGACCAGTTTCTCGTATGAGAACCAAAGAAACTGTAATGAGCGATATTTTCCCGCCAAAAGTTGAAGTTTACATATGATTTATTTTTCTTCCTTTCAATTCGCGAAAACATCATTCAAATTAACAGTTTTTATGATTTTACGATTCGGGCGCGAACAGTGCCAATGACTGTAATCATATTTCACCGGTGTGGATTTTAGCACTTCACACCATACGGACGACGACGACGACGGTCTGGCAACGCTGCGCTTTTCACCTTTTAACAACATCTCCGTCTCGTGACGGATGTTGCACAGTACATATTCTTGGTGTGTACTGTTCATAGTGTTTGCACTATTGTACGTATCTATCGTAGAACCGGGTCAGGCTGTAAAACAGCTGTTTCAGTTACCGCCTCTCGCCATTTGTATTTGCACGTGCTGGCAATAAGAAGAGTCGCTGTTATTATGATACTTATAAAACAAGTATTAATGAAGTGAATATTTCCTCGGTGGATAAATTGATTTCAACTAAAGAAAGAGCCCTCTGTTCGAATAGTAATTAAAACCGATAACATATAATTACGATATCGACGTGATACTAAATATTTATAGATTTTTACACTTTTTTTTTTTTTTTATCAGAGTACAATTGCTTGGTATGAAATGGAGTTGGGGAGGGTAAAATTTTTTTAGAAGAATGACGCGTCGCTTGAGTTCGGAATGAAAAGGAGAGAAAAAGAGAGAGTGTTTCAATGCCCATTTCTATTGTAGGTACACATAATCCCAAATTCGTACGTTGGAATGCTACGCCTATTGCTCTCGTGTGGAGTGTACACCCATCTACCCACATTGTATCTATACCAGCTACTATTTTACTACGACAGAGAACCGCGAGTCCGGTCGTAGAATATAATTCGACGTGTATATAATACGTTATGCGTACGTAGACGATCAGAGTCGCCCGTGGGTATAAGATTCTTTTTTTAAACTGGTCTTTCAGCTGCCTAGTTCTATATACACAACACGCACGTGTGTACACACATAACTATATATCATGTATATGCCTATATAACTACATACATATATGTATATATAATATATATATATATATATATATACACACACGCGTTACGTCGTAAACGAGATGCGGGGAAACCGTCGGCTTCGTCACAGTTATACGCGCGCGTATATAATTATTTTTTCTCTCTTTCGCCGCCTGATTTTATTTAACACCGCGTGCAACGATATTTCGGTAATCGTTTTGATAACTCATAACGTGAAACGTGACAAATCAGAATCGTCTGCTTTTGCGAGAAATTCGAAACGTAAATAAACGGATATCGGTTAACCGTCGTTGACCAAGAAACAAAACGGGGGTGGTAAATAAATCATATAAATTTTCTAATGATTATTATAATAAAAATTATAACTCCATATAAAGCTTTCTTTTTTCACGAAATTAGTCGACTCCATATAAAGCTTTCTTTTTTCACTAAATTAGTCGAGAAAACAGTCTGAAAACTGTGATATTTCTCGATTTATCCCCTATTCAAATCATCATTCATCATCATCCCCTCGACACTGTCATCGTCGTGAAAGGAATTCCCCGCATTCACGTGGTATAAAATTTGTTATAACGTTAACGTAGCTAACAATAAGCATCGGGATAAAATCATTGCATATTTTTCAACTTCAAAATGACTTTGAGGAAGAATCCAAAGTTTCGAGAACCCAAGTTTTGGTTCCCCCACTTGTTCCGAGTTCTGATTATAAATCAGACATCGATGACAAGAGCATACAGCGTCGAGTCAACTATCTCGTGTTTTATGATAGATTACCAAGTTTAATCCACTCCTCGACACCTTGATACAGGTACGTTCTAGCATAATTTCGGTCAATCTTAACGTTCGGTGCAATAATGTTTCGTGAAAACCGAATCGTTACACCAACAACCGTCGCGAGCTTCGGCCTGGTCGGAATTCGTTGTTTGACATACAGAAGCGGGATGCCGTAGCGGGTCAAGGACACAGCCAGCGAGCCTCGCAGCCGCCGCGCTGACTCCTTTCGCGCACAGCTTCTCAGTTCTCAGCGAGGCTTTTCGCGTGGCAGCAAAGGGATGTTTCGGGCCGCAGGGTCGTCTCCGATTATAGAAACGTGGAATTTAACGAGCGTGCATGCGGCACGGGACACGTGAACGAGGAACGAATCAATCTCCGTCTCGGGTCACGACTCGGGTCTTCTCGCTGGCCGGTCCGCCGCTCTCGAGACTTGAGGAACGCGTCCGCCGTGAGAGCATAACTGGTACTGCAGGCAAACGGACGTGAAACAGAAGAGAATCGTCGGCGCGCCTTGGCGCTCGATCTGTGGCTAGGAGCTAGCCACGAGCGTAAATATGCGTATGCAAATTAGGCGTACACAACATCTCGCGTGTGTCGACCTGCGACGACTATCGAGGATAATTGCGGGGAGTTATTTTCGTTCCCTTTAGCGTGTGCGTGTGTGTGCGTGGAGCGATTGTGTGAGTGAAAATTGGGGAAGTGAGAGAACGAACTGCAGGCATTCGTTGACTAACCTCGTGCTACATTCCGTTGGTTTCCAGAGGTTCCGATCTCGAGTGGGCGGCAGAGACAGTGGTGGTGGTCAGTTTCGAGCTCCGGCGGGTATTGTTTTGCCCGTGGGTTAATATATTATCCCTCGCAACACCGACGCGATGCCGCGTCAACACGGAAGAATCCTCCAGTTCGGCGTGTCACAACCGTCGACGTATATTCCCTTGGTCACAACCTCACCCTCGCACATTCTTAAAGTGCAATTCGACGCGCGTGTGTTAAACTCGGAGATGAGATGCGACCCAACGGAACTCGGATATTCCCCCGATAGTAGTCAACACCGACGCTGGTTAACCGCGTCTTTTCTCCCTGCCCTGTCAGCTCGCTCCTCGCCGCTAAACGGTCCTGATTCCGGGACCTTAACGCGACGCTGTCCGTCGCATCGGTCGGTGGATTATCGTCGGGATTTAAACACGATTCTAAAACCGATTTCGAGCCACGGGGACACCGAGTCAGGTACGCAGACGCAACGAAGATCAACTACGACTGCCCGACTGGCGGCAACTGCGGTAACGCGGCACTCGCGAGGAACGACTGGAGGCGCTGCGGCACCGCCCGACCTCTCATTGGTCCTTTTTCGATCCTCCAACGGTCGCCGCGCGATCAGCGATCTTCAACGGTTTCGCCCCTGGCGCACCGCTACCGTCGTTACTCGATCGGTATTTCCATTGACTTGATTCACCGATCTCTGTAGATCGGTGACTTGATTGTACGTCAAGACGAGAAGGGAAGGGCAGCCGTCGGTCGGCTGTGTTTTGTTGCTCGTAATTTATCGCCGCCTGTATTCACAGCCAAGGATAGACCTCTGTAGGGAAATATAACACACTTTATCACAGTTTCATTCAGGCTTCCATCGATTCTATCTTTATTCTGTAGAAATCCTTCGCTTCGTTCAGGCGTCAATTATCGATGACATTTCAGAGTAGCGTTAGATCACTGTTGATTTGAAGTGCGACACAAAAATATTGACAAACTTCACGCCGAAGCGAAACGATTAATGTGACCATTCTTCGATCTTGGTTGAAATTAATGAAAATAATTTAGAATGAAGTAATGAATTTTTCAATGATTCGTAGTACGGTTTGTCCATTCTGGTTAGTCGTACCCTTCGCCAGGGTTTTGAGTAATTGGCAATTCTTAATATCATTCTGTTGAGATTATTGCATTAGACACTGGAACACTAGTAATCAATAGCAAATCAAATGTTTTTAGATGCTAATTTAGTTTTTATATATCAATCAAAATCAATGACTTTACTTTTTGTACGTCAAAGAAAAACAAGACACAGTCATTTCTGATCTTATATCATTTATCACAATGCAGTGACCGATGCTATGATGAGATGAGATAGACTGTGCTGCTACAGTATTCACATTACCGCAATGATCGCAAGAGTAGTAATTTTCCGATGGATTTGCAGTCATCGATCAAAAAGTCATTCGAAAAAGAATACCACAGTCATTTTGAACATGGGAACATGCTTCGGCACTGGCGTGTTCCTTTACGAACGTACATATTACAGTATGTAGAAAGAATCAGCCTTGCATAATCGACGAGCATAAAATACCGGTTGTAACGAATCCGATAAAAATTAAGCTTTTGTGACTTGTGGTTAGAAATGTAGCCGTCATATCACAAACTTTGAAAAAAAATGTCTTCTAGAATTTTCAATGGGACTGCAAAAATTCTGTTTATGTTATCAATTATCGAATGTTCTCAAATCCAGCTTCCAAATTCTCAGCTGCGTTCGAGCTTCACTGCGAAAAAGTTTCATCCCGTTAATTCCATTGAGAATCTAGATTATGTAAGAGCGTAACGGTCAAGTAAAACTAAATCCTGTAACGGAAATCCCGTAGAATCTAATTCCAGAGACTAAATGTTTTTGCTAAATTTTTATACGAGACTTGAAAAGTGCTATTCGTATCAAATCCATGCTAATAATGCACAATAAATATCAAAATGAGGTGAAAATAAACAGCAGTTTGAACTAAAAAAAAAAACGGAATAACCATCTTGAATAATTCTGTATCAATAACGCACACACGGATGAGGAAACAAATATTCGTTAGCTTTGGTATTTCACAAGGATATAATTGGCAGTTTTATATCAATAAAATAATTGGCAATGTTTCAATTCGAAATCTATAAAATGTTGACTTGATCAATTCGTTCAGTCTGCACTTTCATTGATAATGAAAGGCTATCCCTCTTTATTGCAGAGTTGAGGAGGGAAAATTGGAATAGATAGTTGAGATTAAATAATTTATCGATCCTATTATTACTATCAATATTATATGATCACTGTTATCATCATTATTATTATTATTAATCAACCACATTTTTATTTCATATATAATAGCTTTTACAGAATGTCTCACTTGAGTGAGCCAGACTAATAAACACCTATACGATAAATGTGTACGCATATTCATTCGGTAGTAATATGTCAATCATGGGAGGTAAAATGATCATATTTTTCGTCTTTTTGGTTTTTTTTCCGTTTGATAATGATAATTTACAACTTTCACCTTTTCAACTTAAAAACTAGCTGATAATTAGGTTTCACTTGAATGCATCCACTTTTCATACAATGCAGAATAATTTGTAAATGGCTTTTTCAATGCGAACACGTGTTGTCTATTTTCAGGCCTATTACATAGGTCCTTTATATCTTCATCCAACAATGACTTTGCTACAAATCTATGAATTTGTAATTGAGAAAACACAATGCCTAATGCCTTTCGTATGCTACAATTAGACAAATCGAACAGCTCATATTATTATAATAATGTAATAATATATAATATAATATTTCTAAATCATTGTAAATAATTTTGCACTGAAAAAATATATTGTTACAATTATATAGCTTTTATAGCACATCAAATAATACACGAACGAGAGAATAAGACGACAAGAATCGATCCAAACCTAATGTCGTAGTCGCGCGGAACTTGTTCCAAATGGCCACATATTTGGTAAACCACATCGAACGGGCACCGATCCGACATTAAAATAATAAAAATGCACATCAAATGAGTCATTAGAGCGTGTATTATCCTGCTAAGAGTCAGGACTGAGGGTTCATAATTTTTCTTGTCGAAATTGCCGGGTGTCTGCCTGCGATCAAACAGGTGTAAAGAAGGTAAACTAGGTATCATAATGGAAATGTTCAGGTTACAGATTGGTGGTTAGCTCATGGACAGTTGTCCGTTTGCCAGTAGTCTCTCAACAGCTGCGTTTATGTCTCCAAATGTTGCGATTAGCGCTGAAATCAAATAATTAATATTCAAACTACATTCAAAAGCGCTGCAATGATACCCGAATTATCTACTCTTTTTTTTAATCTTCCATGTTACACATGGTCAAATCTGATTTGAAACTATAAGTACGTATTCTGTCGAGTTAATTACCTTGAAGGTTGGCGTCCCTGTTTACAAAACCCATTGCAGTAAGTTGCTCGAGCTGTGCTCTATATCGTTCTTCAGGAGGGGGAAGCTGCTGACCTCCAGCAACTCCATCCGCACCTTGATTTAGCGCCATTGATGATACCTGTTTGAATTATACCACAGTTGGTTGTTAGGGCTTAATTGACTACATCTATAATGTATCCATACGCCATTGGGAACGAGTCGATTTCATTTCCATACTGTGTAACCTAACTGAATAAAATCAATGCTTTTGCAAGGCGAAGAAAACACTTGATATGTTTGTATAAGTGCGTATGCATGGTTGATTTGCAAGATTATACATAACGGACCGTATAGATTTTGTATACTGAGTAAAGAAAATGTGTTCACAATTACCATACGAGCCATGAATTGGGAAAATGCTGCGCCCTGTTGATCAGCGTCTGTTTGCGGACCTGTAGTCGAGGTTTGTTCTGTGGCACCAGACGTAGGAGTGGTGGGTACCGGTGGAACACTTAGACCCATGCTATGAGGACAATAAACAATACATTGCACGTCTTTAAATGGAAATTTGGAAAAATATTGATAACTCAGGGTTGTCATAAGTTATAGTTCTGAGAATTCAATCTTTTGACAATTTCAAATTTAGCAACATGTTAGGCTTACAGCAACCCTGTATGTACAAGACACTCACTTGTCTACAAGTTCAGGGGCGACAGTACGAAGTTGTTCCATGCCCTGTTGTATTTGTCGAATAGCAGCGAGGGCTTCTGGATTACCAACAACACTCTGAATGTGGGGGTTTTGCATCTGTCGCAAAAAGGCTGGCATCATAGCTCGCATCTGCTCCTGCATTTGAGGATTCCTTCGAAACAGTGGATTCGCCGATATCATTCTGGAGGCCATGGCGGGATCTGCACTCATTGCCTCGAGCATGGCACGAGTGTATGGTGCATTCAACATGTTTTGCATCAACTGCGGATTCTCCATCATCTGTGCGGTCAAACTCTGCATTCCAGGTGAACCCAAAATGCCTTCTCTCATGGGATTTGGATTGGTCCCCTGCCCTGGCCCCTGTCCCTGTTCTTGACCCACTGGTGCCGTTTGACCCTGACTCCAAGGGTTTGGCAAGGGGTCACGATTCTCCTGCCCCTGCTGAGGATTTGCTGCATCAATGGGTTGACTGGATTCGACTAGAGCCGCAAATGGATTGCGTTCATTGGCTGCGGCAGCGAGCATGGGCTCCTGAATGTCTCTATACATTCGTCGTAATGCGCTGTAACCACCAGGGATACTTTCCAGGTTGGAGAGTGCTCGATCGTGAGAGCGCATCAGCTCTTGTAGCATTGACGGATTTCGCGCCAATTCCATGGTTTGTCTGAGAAATATGATATGAGTACAAAACTGGTAGATGGCAAAATATCTTGGAAAAATGAAAGAAAACTAAGATCTTGTTTAAGTGATTAGCTGCAAAGTCACAACATGATTCATATACATCTTCACTGATTTTCGATACCGAAAAGTGTCAAAATACCACTTGATTAGAAAAGATTACATTCGGAAATTATTGGTATCACATAAACTCATTGACTTTAAAGTATGGAACAAAATACATATAATACAAGAAAACTTATTGTGCATCACAATTGAACCAGAGTGGGATCGAAAAGAAGCTGAAAGCATCATTTACCTCTTGCCAATGATGGCAATTTATAGAACCATGTAAGCAACTTACCTTAAAAGTTCTGGGTTATTGAGCATGTGGCTTATCTCCGGGTTGCGCTGCATTAATTCCTGCATTTGAGGATTAGATGTGACCAAGTTTCGCATGTTTTCAGGATCGTTCATCAAGCTTTGCACCAACGGATTGTCAAGCACCTGCCGCATCATATCAGGACTAGACAACAATTCACGCTGCATGCGTTGCTGCAATTCCATAAAATTGCCCGAGCCCAATCCAAGGCTTTCAAGGCCAGGAAGTCCCCCCAGACCTCCTAGGCCAAAGGGGCTGGCGTTAACGTCGGCTGGAAAGCAGAAACACCATCACTAAAAAAAATTACACTGGCACAAGCTTATGGTACGTGAGAGGACTATGAGAACAAAAAAAATAGAAACAGAGAAAGGGACGAAAAGGAAGATGAATTAGAAATTATAGTGGAAGAAATGAGAAGATCTCAAATTAGAAAACTGGTGCTGGTGTTTCATCAGCTGTTCAGGAAACATATTTGAATATTTGGTGAATATTTGCATTATGGCAATCTCTTTTAGATAAGAAAGCTTAATTTAGCTGAAAATAGGTCAAAAGATGATTTAAACTGGATTGTTTTGCATGTTGATTGGCACACAACGCCAACTCCGTGGGTGTGGAAAGGAAATTCTGCGATAACAGCTGACAGCTACACGTCTGTGGTTGATAACTCATGGCACAAGATTACTAGCAGTTTATGGGGACACATGCACCGTGGGTGACAAGTCTGTCAACCAGGAATGAATGATGAGGATAAATTAGGTATATGGACCTTAATGGATTCCACACCCTGAGTTGATCTCTACTCATGATTGACAGCGACGCACGCGAGTTGCTTACCGGGGGGCCGGGGTGGCGGAGCTTCCGTCTGGGTGGCGGGTGCCCGGGGAGCCTTGATGACCAAGTGGACGGTCAAACCATCCTTGACGTTGTGTGTGGCAAGTGTCTCGTGGTCCTTCATGATTTTCCCGGCAAATATAAGGCAGATCTGATCGGGCTGGGCATTGAATTTCTTGGAAACCGCATCTTTGAACTGCATATCACCATCGTTCGGGAATATATATTATGAATTAGCGAAGCAAAATCATCGTGCGAGTAAACTAGTCGGACAACGGTCGCGAGGTTCGCAAGCTACGCTGCACGTGACCAACACTTACGTCTTTGATTGATGCATTTTCTTCTATTTCCACGCTCTGTTTCTCCTTTGGCGTTTTAATATTAATTGTAATTTTCTTCTGACTCTCCTGGCTTTCTGCCATCTTTGAGTGGTAGATGACTCGTTACTTTGGGATGCTTTCGATTTTCGCACGTAGGGAAAAGGACCGGGTTGGAACTCTGCCGCAGCCTTCGACGGGCGCTTCACTCGTTGATCTGGTACATTCTTTCAAGCGTTCCAAAAACTCCCTAGATTCAACGCCCTTCATGCAATTACATACTCCGTGTTTCTCCGGAGGCGTTCAGTTCACCATTCTTCCCAGCTGAGCCAGATACAAATTTACAAAAAATAAACCATCTTCTATCAACTGACTTACAAATCGAATGTTCTTACTTTCAATTTTGTGATTTTTTTTTAAAAGTTAAACCGGTACGCAGAAATTTTCATATTTCGTAAAACTTGAATGAAGGATCATCATAAATTTCAACGCTGAGCCAGATACATAATGTGATTTTATTCAATTATTTGATATCAGAGACTACTCATTCGTCTTAATACATATACAATAACATGTAAATATCTGTTATACTTTTTCAGTACGTTGTCTGATTTTACACGCTTATAAGTAATGGCCACTAAAATGATGAAAAATAACAATTTCTAGCGTTAACAGTTGAGCAACAAATGAAAAAAATGCTTCCAAATATGGTAACGAGTGTGGATTTCTTATATTTAAACTTGCGATGCAGATGACCGTTTCATATTCTACAAAATGTAATCATAAGGTATTACTAATATGAATTTATTTTTATTCGGAAATACGGACATAGAAAATATAATTTCTATAATGTAACTTAGGAGAATGCGATTAATTAAGAGAAAAATAATATATCATGGTTGTTTTTGAATTTAGAAATATACAATGCGAAATGATTAAGTTATCCGCATTATTTCAAATGTAAGGAAATATAGTGGGTGATATTCGTTGCGGGTTTCCAACCCCACTAGCACTCGCCGATACGTTCGCCCTTTGATGCGCGGTTCTATTACTGGCGGATGAATCCCACGGCTGTCGTTGTGATATACGAGAATTACAGACACTGTTCTCTCATCGGCCATTCGCCTTCAACCATGACTCTTACTGGACGCCTTCCATTTTGTGTGAAACGATTCTATATGCTCGAGGTTCACTCCTGCAAACAAAATATTATTCCAGTTTCAATAATAAGATAATATTGCTCGATTCAATTCGCTAAGTTCAGTGAATTTGATAATGTCCACCAATCACGAATCAGAAATTGAAATGCTTACCTGCACTTTTGGCAAGTCCAACTGGACTGAAATTTGCAGTTTTTTGTTCATCTGCGCTGCATCCAGTTAGTAACGTAACTACAGGGGCTTCCCCTTCACTCGTAAGACCAACTTTCGTCTGGTTTGTCAGGTAGTGACAGCATTCAATTATTTGAAAGTAGAGCCATGCCTCCTTATCCTTTGGTCTGGGCCCTTTGACTAGGGGAATTGGAAGTCGTTCGTGCGGTCTTTGAGCGCGTAAAAATCTCGAACCACGTCGCAATTGAGCTTCTAGCCACCTAGTTGCTTCCCTAGCTCTACTGCTCGTACGCTTGACCTCATCCAACGCAGAAACAACTGAAAATTAACGAACGAAAGTTTTGAATCTTCATGACAATTTTAAGATATAGTTAAAGTAGCATTGTTGATATATCGTGGATTAGATAATTGTTTGTTATATTCTTACCCACGGAAGGTATGACCACAATGAATCGCTTTGCATAAACAAGACGCTTCAGAGCTGGCATGTGCTTCGAGAGAGCCTCATG
Organism: Neodiprion pinetum; assembly: GCF_021155775.2. Lineage (NCBI taxonomy): Eukaryota > Metazoa > Arthropoda > Insecta > Hymenoptera > Diprionidae > Neodiprion > Neodiprion pinetum. The sequence continues at coordinate 20,766,614 of NC_060234.1, forward strand.
GTCAGGCACAAGATATGGCGACATTAATCTGGACCGTAAACGGGTTTCCAATGCTCTAACTTCAGCTTTCAGCCACAGTCTCCCCATGTGCCGCATTAGTTTTCCCTGGGGATGATCTGCCTCAGATTCCTTCTTCTCTTTTCTGCTATCTATGTTCGATGCTGTGGAATTATCGACATGTGAGGTAACAAAGAGTCGTGTAGTTTCATCATATGATATGCCAGACTCCTCTATAGTAGATAGAAAATGACCAAATTTGATTAATTTCATTATTCTTAGTAGCGTTTCTTCTCTTTTGTTCATTTTAAATTTCTTTAGGAATTCCCAGTTAAGAGTCTTCTGCGTGTTATCAAAAACTTTAAGGCCTTTTAGCTCAATATCTTCGGGAAGCGGTACTACTTCAACAGATTTCCTCAAGTTTTGGCTATTGAGATTTTGGAATAATGTGATGTTCTCTGGATTTTTGAACAAAGCATCCGCATTTATGTTGATCAAATTCAATAACGTCGATATCCTTTTTAGTAGTGTACTTGAACTTTTGGCGCATGACTGCACGATGTCAGGGTTACCAATCAACCAGTCGAAGCAAATTTTGATTGATGTCAAAATCCCTTCGCCCATCAGAACATTCATTATTTCAGGAGTACCCAGACTCTGCTTCTTCAACTGAGCTACATAGGCAATGGTATTACTTGAGCCATTACTTTCATCATAAGCACTGTTTGAATCAACGTTCGTTATTACAGTTAATGCGCTTCCAGAATTTGTGGTGGAATCTCTGTCGTCTTTTAAAACTGTCTCGTTAACACTGTTCGATGATATGTTGGCGTTCAGAGTATTTATACTTTCTTTAATCTCTGTCAAAGTCGGGTTTTTCTCACCTATAGCATTCGTTTTATCTTCAACAATAGAATCTTGTTCCTTGTTTGTTACTTGAGGAACTTCGGTGTCACTCAAATCTTCAGATACACCGTCATCTGACAAAATAATTTCCTCACTCAAAGCATCCTCCTCAGTTTCGGAAATATCAGAGTTCAATTCATCGCTGGAAGATCCGATCGTTGCACCATCGGCGTCACTCGCATCAGAGTCAGAACTATTTTTGCGCCTTCGCGGACGCCTAAGCTTGGTCAATAAACTCTTCGATTTGTCTTTCGACTTTTTGACCCCATTCAATAGATCATCAACATCGATAAAAGTCTCTTCGATATTGTCCAAGTGTTTGCGATTATCGTTAATATCGAGAAAGTTGTTATCACAGTTTAGTAAACTCTGCTTATTTTCAATATTAATTCCGTTTGTATCTTGAACATCATCAGTCTTTAATTCGTCATTTCCATTTTCTCTTACAAATTGGGGATTACTTGTCACATATTCTTCGCTGTTCAGCAGAGAGATGTTGATCACTGACTCTTGTAATCTCTCAATAGTAGTTTGTAGCAATTGGGATAAAATAGCCAAAGTGAATGCGATTACACCGCGAACTTCGGGCGAATCTTTACTCTGAAGTTTCATTATTGTCATAAAACAGATAACCATGATTTTGAACACCATTTCGTCAGTTAGATGGTAAGGTTCATCCTCGGCAAAACTTTGTAGGTACAATTGAATGCTACTTTCTTCTTCCTTCTTGCTGTCTGATTCAGTTGTTTCAAGTGTGAGACAATTTTCAAATTCGGCAAGTAATTCCTGCAAAGAATTGATATATTGCTTACGGAGTTTTAAACTGGCTGCATCCAGTATGCGCTCGGTGCAATTTTCCTAGGTTTTAAACAGTAGCAAAGGCATAATACTAGAAAAAATGCACTGTATGTGCACTCGGTGCAACAAGTTGAAAATGCTATTATATGGCGAATTCGACTTACAAAAACATGTCTGGTGACTGCATTTTTCCTAGTTTTATAGGATTTATAATGGTTGAAAACTAGGGATTCTGCACTTAGTGCATACATCTTCCAATAGTTTCGCTCTCACTAAGCAGTGCAAATTTATACAAATGATGTTACAAATTTCAGCCCCGCTGCTGGGCGTTTATACTGCAATACGTACTTGGCTAACTTGATTTATACTGTCAGAGTTTGGAGAGATGGAATTCCAAAGTTGTAGCAACGACAGGAGTTGCGCAATACAGCGATGTAGTTGATCTTCTTCCTTGCCCGTGAAAGAATGGGTTGCAATCATTCTTTTCAGATTACCTTCTGCGCCCTCAAATGATTCCGAGCATAACATGCTGTGTGTAAGAAAACTTGATTAAATAGGTTTATGAATACTGCGAATTTCAAATCATGGCTTTTTCACCTCTGAACACAGGCTCATGAATTTTTATCGATGCAGACTTTTCGATGCGTAATTTGCTACAAATATGTATATCTCTATTCAATAACAACTTACCATCTCATATAATAATAAACAGCATCAAGTCCAAAATTTTTGTTTCCAGACATAGTTCCCAGTTGATTATGGGGCATCCCAATATTTGGATCTATCAGAATAGCCATTTTGTAATATCTAGTCGCAATTTTTGGGTCCCAACATGGATCTAGGTCTAGTTTATACCTTGATAGATCTCCCAAACATATTAAACTACGATGAATGAATCGTATGGCACACCGCCTTACTTCCTCTGTGTGCATTTTACTTTGCAATGACTTTTGTTTTCGCTGCAATGAGATAAATATTTTTACGGATATTAACACTTTGCCGTCCGGCGACACCACAGTGGTGATGTGCGCAAACTGTTGGCCAACGGCCGGCGACAACACAGTGGTGACGTGCGCCAACTGTGGGCCAACGGCCGGCGACAACACAGTGGTGTTGTGAGCACAGTATCGCTCGGGGTCGGTGACAACACTATAGTGTCTTTAGCTTTCTGCTGGTGTTTGTTTCGGTAACAATAAGTTACAATATAATAAGTAACAATAAGTTACAAGTGATCAAAGAGATTAGTAAAATTTAACAATTTATAATCTCCCGATAATGTCAAGAACGGCCGGCGACAAGTCAAGTGATCCGAATAAGCGCTGCCGGCGCCAAGCGAATAAATATTTACGAATCGTGCGGACGGCAAAGTGTTAATCAGATGATTATATTTCAATTGATATAACTAATATCTCGTAACTTGGAAACTTACATTGGATAATGCTTCTTTGTTCTGAGGAGAAGCAAAGTCTATAACGCCCATCAAATCTAGATTGCATTCCAGCTGGAGCCTCAGGATCAAGTGATGGTAAAATCCCACGCCCACTGCTAGGTGAGTAAATATATATGCTTTTTCAGTCTCATTCCAAGAGTTAGCCTGAAAATGGTGAAAAAATTACAATTAAGAACAATCAGGTCTGTTTAGGGTGTGCAAATAATGAGCGTGCAGTACCTTTCGCAGTTTTTTAACAGCGACAACGACGTCGTAGAAGCCCCGTCGCCACAAGAGTTCCTCTATCTTGCGAGCATGGCCAATGGTGTCTTTGAATATCAATCTCTCGCAGTAATCTCTCAGTTTGGCTCTGAGGGTTTCTCCTGATGGTGTAAAGATATCAATGACTGACAAAGATCGGCTCCTCTGCTCGTCGAGCCTCTGGGCAATATCAGTTACCCCTCTGTTAATTATACAATCATATCACTTATGAAACGGGAGCCAAACTGGGGCATTCAAGTCATACGGGGATTCTTGGAAATCTCATGTTCGACAAATAATTAATTTTTTGTCTTTTTGAGGTTAGGTTGAGAACCACTCGACGACTTCAGCGCATCGATTCACATCAAGTTGCATTATCGGTGCTCGAGAGGTCAGCTCGTATTGTTATTATCATTATAGAGACGAAATACTTTTGCTTTCATAATCGGAGAGTATTAAGAGATTTTGTAAAAATATGTTACCTGTAAAGACGCCTCGTCTGATCGAGGCAGTCGTTTCTGGCATCCGCCACAGGGTTGAATGACTTCTTCATATTGCGTGTCAACTCATCTTTTCATGGATTTCAGCTGATCTATCATTTCTCAACAACAAACTTCGAATCGATTCTCGCGCGAGATCCCATTATATGAAAATACGACGACATTTGCCAGCCCTCTCTCTCCGCAGTCCGCAGCGCCAAGCAACGTGCAATTGCAAGATGGCCGAGTTACAGCGCAACTCCTGCTGCGCATCGTCGCTGCATTCGCGCTCGCGTCGCGCGCTCCGCGATTCTGGCCGCGCATTTCATACTTTTTCAATTTACTAAGAAATGTCTTTTACACTCACTTGAACGAAAACTCGATTAAGTATCAAAAGACTGGGCGTAAAATCATGGATTAATAACTTTACAATTTACAAAATTGAAGTCTGCAAGGAACCGTAACACGAAATGTAGAAAAAATAATGACAACGTGACGTTGACGGACAACAAACGAGACGCGTGCTGTACTCGGATAAATATCGTCATGTCCCTTTTCGGTAAATTCAAAAGCGGCAACTTCACTGCGCAGGATCTTGGTCTCATGAAATTCGAAGTCCGCGTTATTCACGACCCCGGTCAAATGGATTCTAACGACGCTGAAGGGCTGATGTTCGTGTTAACGAAAGCAGGATTGTGCGTCGTTGACGAAATGCTCGGATGGAGTAGCGTGGCCAAATTGTGCGCTTATACACCTGCTATACACTCAGCTGATATTCATAATTAACATGTATATATTTCATGTTGTTTCAGGCTAATGTACACTTGTATCAACGAGGTGACGCGAATGATCGTTAGCGAAGCAATGAAATTCTTTCAAAATAATTACATAGTGAGAAATTAATTTGTAAGTCACAAACAGGCTAAATGTGAAGGAAACATAAAATGTTCAATGCAAATGTTATGTTATATGTCTCTTTATTGACTGGCTTTCATCGCAATTCAAATTTTGGAATTACTTTTGAACAAAGTAGACGCAAAATTGATGCTCGTTATAGCATATCTGAATGTTTCATGAAAACTGGAATTGGGATACATTGTGATATTTAAGGAAGCAATGAAATATAAATTTGCTTCCATTATTTTATTTATACCACTGTCTTGAAACTTTGCTGTAGAACTGAGACTGACAAAGACCTCCGGTAAAAAAAAATGCTGTAAATAAAATTCCACCAAGGTTATGATCATTATCACGTTATACAAACAGACTGTCAACAATTTTCAAAAAGTCAAGTATCAACATACAAACTGTGGACTACAAACTTTGCTAGACATTTTAAAACTATAGGTATAATTATGCAGCATGATAAGTATCTATGGAATGCATCTCGATATGGTCAAGTGTATTCACGGAGCATTGAAAATACTCTATTTTCGGCGCATACCGACAAATTTCCTAAAAACAAAAATTACGGTATCATATTGTAAATAACAGCTTTTATTTTAAATTTGAGTCGTAGTAAATTTTTAATACTTTTATTGCAGCTCGTGAATTTCTTGAGAGTTGAACTTATTCTGGGCATTACAAAATGTATTTGTGTAATTGTTTATTTTCAACGATCTCAATGTCTTTCGTTTATTATGGAAGAACTATGAGTCGGCGCACAGTCGGTGAAAATCGAGTCTTGCGGTCAAAAATCTATTAAACTTGAACCGAGAAATGAATTTTTGTGAAACTTGGTGTCCACAGGTTTTCGAGATCACTGGTTCCGAAAATCACGCATAGATTGTACAAAGCATATACCTATGTGAAGCGCCACATGAGACTCATCTCGAGTTTGTCGAGTCGGTCGATCAGTCGCCTCTGTAGTTAAAAAGTAGCTAATATCACGCAGTCGCAGAATTCGTGGCAGAAGCTCGCTCGTGGCCATTGACTGAAATATATTCTCCAATCAACGCTTGGGGCGACGTCCCAATGTGAAGTAAAATGGTTTAACACGGAAGAAGGATTTTCGGTTCCCAATTAAACGCCTGAATTCAGTAAACAATGTAAACAAGCATCTGAATTTCAAACAATTCTACTTAAAGAGTTATTTTTTGGCTTGATTGGATTTCTCTCCCTCTGTTTTCTCTGTTTATCTTTCTGCTCGTTGCAGAAGTCGGGTTACAATCAATTCGAACACAGCTATTTACAGTATAATCACGGACATTTCACACTCACGTGTCGCACACCCAAGTTGTGCCCAACGCCGATTGTAACGCGTCCCTGCGTAATCATCTCGGCATGGGCGTTATCGCTTTATATTCAAAAGTGTGTAATACAACACATACACACATATACACGCATTGCTTGCACGCACGTAACTTACAGCCAAAATGAGATTTCACTCTCTAAAAAATATTCAAGCTGACATATAGGGTAAATAATAATCGATATCATACATCGCAGTTTGACACATTGTAGCTCTGCATGTCGTATCGCGTTGCAGTCATTCCATGACAATTTTTCTATCGCATAAGATTACAAACTACGAGGAAGACATATTATTATAAATTTTCACATTCACGCAGGGCCGCACGAGACGACTTAGATAATCTAACCGGCGCAGTTTGGCCCGGAACGATAGCATACAACACCATGTATAAACGGGTAGTAGTGAGGTATAAACATCTTCTGCCTAACCAGAAGCGGCTCACTTGTCGGCCGGCGGTTGTGAGGCGAGTTTGCGAGGAAGAAGACGTTCGGTTCGATATAAAATTCCGCACTGCAACTAAATCATGCTTCGATTACTGAACCGAATCAAAGCCGCTCGTGCCTTTTCATCATCGGCTATTCCGGCACCGGAAGTTAATCCCAGCATCTTGTACAGCGGGGTAAGTACCGACATGCACCTTGGATCATAGAACAATTCACGGGTTAAGATAGTCATTTGCCATTATCGAGCTGACATACCTACGTGGCTATATGTAATATTATATCAAATCGTGCATCAAAGACAATCAAAGACAACTTCAACGTGAGAAACACCGTGTGACTTCACCAACAACGCGTGACACACGTGACTCGTTCATGCGTACGTACATGTGTGACACATATGTGAGCACATGTCCTTGACGCAGTCTTTCGGGCGCCTCCAACCAATTTGATATTTTTAATCTTTGCCAATATGGTCAACTGTACATATTACACAATCCATAATGACCCGTTACATTGCATAACTTGATTAAAAAATGTCAAATAGTCAGAAATTCAATCGCTTAGGCCCGCTTTTATCAACTGATATCACAATAACCGGCGAATTGTGGCTGTAATACTCTCGTGAAACGCAGTATCGGGTCGAGATTAATTTATCTCTTACACCGGGTTATTGCGTCATTATGAATTATCAAAATTCTTGAGCCTAGATTGGATTAATTGATGCATGTTCGTACAAGAGAGATATTGGTGGAGAATAAATTGAGACTTCATTACACCACATGTTTACAGCTTAAAACACGAAACAATAATGAAGTCTCAATTTATTCTCCAGATCCGCTACAAATGTCGGACACAAGTCGGACACAAAATCCTGTCGGATTTTTTTTGTAGGGTGGCTCTCTATTAGGTTTTACAATACGTCTTCTCGATATTGAACTCAGTTTTCGAATGCATCGCTTACGTCTGATTAAAATCTCTGTATGCACTCAAACAACATTTATAAACTCACACGTCTTAATATGCTCTGTTTTATTCGTGCGTCTTACATTCGCGTGTCATTTACAAAGCTTGTACCAGCGCTTTTTTTTCTCTGGTACTTATACTTCGCGAATTTTCTTATTCGTTGGTCTGCAAAAGGCTTAGAGCACATTAAAGATTGTATACACATACCCTTATTTACGTTATAAAGGTACAGGCATACTTTTAAAATTACGAAAAATTTATCATATGCTTCTTTCATTCTTGAGATATTCACTTACGGCAAAGATAATAGAAAAATTTTTAAATTGAGCGAATCATGACGAATCCAGTGGAAAAGGTCAGCACGTCTCGCGGCATGCGTTAACCTTCTCCGTATTTTACTGATGGGTACATTATAATAAATTTGGGTCCACTCAGGCAGGTAGTCGTAGTTTGCAGCTGTTCACCCCACTAAAGCAAAGCAGACTTTTCGTGTGAATGGCGCACGAAATCGATATAAGCATAACAAAAAGCGTCTTCCTCATGTTACAGTCGATGCTACTAAACCTATTCAGGGAAATCTATTCCAAGAATTAAGATAATGTATTATTGGAGGGCTTGCCATTAACATTTATTACACAAAGTATCAATGAAAGACTCAATTCGATCATTTCGAGCTTTGTTCCAACAAACAAACAATAACATATCGTTGTAATAAGTGAAATTGCAACACAGATTCAATGACATTTTCAAAAGCGTCCTATTAAAGATGCATGTAATGGAACTGGCTATTGGACCGGATGAATAAAGTGCAAAGTGCCACCAAATCGATGCACAGATGCAGGTCGCGTGCAGGCAAAACCAAAACAGGTTCTAGAAGTTCGCTAAGCAGCCCTTAGTTTAAATCATAATCACCCCGCTGTTTAAGAATGTTTTGTTATCGCGAAAAAAAAAAAAACTGCAATCGATCACACTACCTGTGTACTAACCGTGTGTAAAAGTAATTTTGCCATCCTAATCACCATGTTCTAAACAGAACGAAAACAGACGTGTTTTTTGGGCATCAAAATTAGAAATACTCCTTAACACTCGTACTAAATATATCTTATATACTAATAATCGTATTTCCATAATCTTGAAAGTTTATAACTTCAAAGCAAATATTCTGGAATTTTATTTTTATCACCCAAATAAATACATCGTATTTATATCATTTATTTCTTATTATTTGTTTCTCTCAACTCTAATTGTAGATTTACCTTATACCTTACTCTTTACCACGCCGAAGGAAGCGATGCTAAAAAAAATTTAGTTAGAATTTTAGCTTCCACGAAAGCCTATAGATCTACGAATTCAGCCTAACAATTATTTCAATGATAAATTGAGGCTTTCATTTTTAATAATCGGATTAAAAAAGAACTGAAAAGAATCAGCTCATTTCAATCGATTCGAATCCAAAATATTTTGATCAGAAAGAACCGATTAGCTTTAACTTTATAAATTAAAAACCGTTTAAAACAACATATTTCTCATTCGTAGATTTTCATCAACAACGAATGGCACCGTTCCAAGTCAGGGAAAACTTTTCCGACAATAAACCCTGCGACGGGAGAAACTATCACGGAAATTCAGGAGGGTGATGCTGCGGACATTGACATTGCCGTTCAGGCAGCCAAGAAGGCTTTCAAAATTGGTTCGCCTTGGAGAACGATGGACGCGTCTCAACGGGGCGTTCTTCTTCACCGCTTAGCCGATCTTCTGGAACGGGATCGCAAATACCTCGCGGTAATCTGCAATATTAATCCGCCCTCCTTATTAGCCAATCATTTGTTGACTAGCAGGTACCAGTGTCCGACAAACACGCAGCAATATAATCGTAATGCACGTCTAATGACAATGATTACAGTCCTTGGAGACGCTGGATAACGGAAAACCATACACCGCTTCGTACACGATGGATCTTAAGGGCAGCATCGATGTTCTTCGTTATTACGCTGGCTGGGCTGACAAGAATCATGGAAAAGTTATTCCCTCGGATGGAAATTACTTCACTTACACGAGACACGAGCCAGTAGGTGTTTGCGGCCAAATTATTCCCTGGAACTTTCCTATCCTCATGATGGCCTGGAAGTTAGCACCGGCGCTGGCCACCGGTAATTCACGCATTTTCATCGTCTGTTTACTTGTTTTTTACTCCGATTACTTGGCGTAAAATGAAAAGTACGATTGTTTTTCGACGTTTTGTACGGCTAAAGTATAACATAATATTATTGTACACTTCAGGAAACGTAATCGTATTAAAGCCGGCGGAGCAAACATCTCTGACGGCTTTGTACATCGCCCAGCTTACAAAGGAAGCTGGTTTTCCTGAAGGTGTAATTAACGTCGTTCCCGGATACGGTAAAGCGGGAGCAGCTCTCGTCGCCAATAAGGATGTCGACAAAATTGCCTTCACCGGATCCACGGAAGTGGGGCGACTGATTCAGCAAGGATCCGGCGTGGGAAATCTGAAGAGGACCACCTTGGAATTGGGAGGAAAGTCCCCGAACATCATCTTCAAGGATGCAGACTTCGATCATGCCGTTGAATTGGGTCACTTTGGACTCTTTTTCAACGCGGTAGGAATGAAAATCGGGTTTCAGCAGAATGACGGTCCGAATTCGTGAGACAATCGTCCGAAAACACTTTTATCATTCGTTTTAGGGCCAGTGCTGCTGTGCCGGATCCAGAACTTACGTTGAGGATGCAATTTATGACGAATTTGTCGAAAAAAGTGCAGCCCGTGCCAAGAGGAGAACAATCGGAAACCCGTTCGATGCGAAAACCGAACAGGGCCCTCAGGTACCATAACGTTGAGCCACGATTATTCCGTTTTCTGATTTAAACCAACGTACAGCTAATCGTACCGCATTACACAGGTGGACGAAGAGCAAATGAACAAAATTATAGGTCTGATAGAATCCGGAAAGAAAGAAGGGGCGAAACTTGTTACTGGAGGAGAACGAGTTGGCGACAAAGGATGTTTCATTGCGCCAACTGTATTTGCGGACGTCAAAGACGACATGACCATCGCCAAGGAGGAAGTCAGTTTTTCAAATACTTGGTCACATGTACATCTGTGTACGAGAAAATTATAGACATTAATACCAACACCATGGCCATGCTTTCAGATCTTTGGACCAGTTCAGCAAATATTGAAGTTCAGTAGCTTGGATGATCTAATCGAACGTGCCAACAATTCGGATTATGGATTAGCAGCAGCAGTATTCACTAAGGACATTGACAAGGCCAACTACATGATCCAGGCACTTAAAGCTGGAACTGTTTGGTAATTTCATATTAATCATCTTTCAATCCTCAGAGTATTATTATTATTATGGAAGAAAATAAAATAAGGCTAAAACCGTAAACCGTTGGCGGGCTTCTCCTTGCTTGGTGAGACTCTACAGTCTCTTGATTGCGATGAACACGGCTACTTTTCAAGTTAAAAGTTTTGCTTTTTTCCGTAACAGAATCACATTTTGCTAATATTTTGTCAAACAGGGTAAACACGTACAACGCATTAGTGACACAAACACCGTTTGGTGGTTTCAAAAATTCCGGACATGGACGAGAAATGGGAGAATACGGCCTGCAGGCTTACACAGAGGTCAAGAGCGTCATTGTTAAACTTAACCAGAAGAACAGTTAAATTGCTGGAACGTGAAGTTGTACCTACTACGTGTATATTAACCACCTTTTTGAAGATAGAGATGGTTTTTCTTTTCTTTTCCTACCAGACGTGTAATTCTTACTTTTAATATTTTTACGATTACTTTTATACTGTTAGATTTTACATAATTGAAATTACACAATTTCGAACACGATTGTAAACCAAAAGTTTTATACCAGACTCACAGTAAATAAAATAATCGAATGTATATACGTTGATGTTGTGAATTTTATTGAATTCTTTGGTATGCGCATTACGCACCTCTGAATCAGAGTCAAATTTAGGGTAACAGCCGTATTTAAACGACCTCACCCACTATAACAATATTGTACACACGTTAAATACGTTTTATGTTGTCTTCAGTGAGTTTGTGTGTCTATCTGTGTTAGTTTGTATACACTTTGAACGATATATTTTCTATTATCAAAAAAAAGTCCTAGTTTTAGAGAAACTTAATATAGTACATCTCGTTATATATATAATATACAATAACTAATAGTAAGCTCTTTGTATTATAAATAAAAAATAAATTAGAAATAAGAATAAGATTTATCTTAACTTTGACATATGTATATGTATAATAGGTAAATAAGATTGAAAAAAATGCTGCCTGTTACGCGACTAAATCGGGGCTTATGTTAAGTTTTGTTTATGGCGATGTTCCGTCTTTTAGCGAAAACTGAGTTACCGTGGGATTGGAAGAACTTCAAATTTTACTGTGACTAATCGTAATCGTGGGAATTCGAGAATTGTTTGCGTTAGATGATACAAGATGTTGGATTTGAACGCATGAATACTTCAATCAATTTCACCGCTATCGAGAAAGTCAATCAATATACACAATTCAACCCTCCAAAAACCGGAAAGATTCATGGAAAAACAAGACATTACATGATATAAGTAGCGCGCGATGGTAAATATTGTAAGGATTAAACTAAATACAAAATCTAACAAAGAAATTTTTTATACAACATTAATCGGGCGCTGTCAACAAGGACTGTACATCCAGCAGGCTTTCGGTAGGTAGCGTTGAGTTGTTCATAATAGGTGTGCTGATAACATTGCCAGATTTCTTATTGGTAAATGGATAAAAGCTGTCTATGTTCATCTGTACCAAATACGTTGTGACTTTATCAACAGGAGAACTGCAACTACCGTTTGCGTTCACTTTCAAATGACTTATGTCATTTTGTATAAGACGCGAGTATAGTTCAATGTGATTTCTACCTCCGTTGCGTATCTCAAGCGGTGGTATCCACCTGAAGTAACATTGAGCCCAAAGTTCTAGGCAGGGAATATTAAACACAGGCTTTATGTACGTCTTTCCCGTTGAAGATAACGACATACTGTACAGAGGATTGTAGAATAGCAATATATCTGAATCGTTGAACTGCTCTCGCCAATCCCATACACTCCGTAGAATAAGAGGACTAGCAGGATCCTGTATGGTAAGAAGTTAGAAATTTATATCACTGAAGCTCTAGAAGAAGCTGTTTTATATTTAATAATCTCGACGAAAACTCACCATAGCCGCGTCGTATCGATCTTTTTCACAATTGAATATGAACGTGTCAAATATTGAGATGTGTGCTGAGTCCCATAGGGTTGTTAGATATGTTTCCGTGAATTCAAATTCAGCAGGGAATTGCCGGCAAAGTTGCCAAACACAGTCAAGATAGAGGAGAAGTAGCGGGGACTGTTGAAAATTGAAGAAATCTAAGAGTTATGAAGATGCTAGATTTGCAATTATTTCAAAATGACATTATACAAATCAAACATACCCTTTCTGAACTTGATTTCATAATGTGGCCGAGTCGATCACAAAACGGATGCCCAGCGGCGACCCATTCTTTTTGAAGAAGGGACTCAAATCCTGTTATGGTTCGATAATAGGGATCAAGTAATAATTGGATTAAACTCGATATAACGCAACACAGATCTCTGCTTTCCCCTTCTGAAAACAATCGACACCGTGCATTGAAAAAAATGTTAAATTTCGGTGCAAGTAAATTGTCTTGTACGGAAACTCGTACCTTGCAAAATTACTGAAGTACCCGCGCTCAAACAGTCACTGGCTTCAACGGATTTCTCAAGGCAGTACGAAACTGATCTTAGCCACTTGGTCCCTTCAAGTAACGAATAAAAATTATTATCCTGCATCCAGAATTGCCGAATGTTTTCTGTAACAAATACAAAGGATTGTGAGGAATGGTACATAATAAGTTGAATTTTCATTCAACAGTATAGTGAAAATGTTACAGACTAGAGCGTGGAATACCTGGTGAACAGAGACTGATGAATTTCGCATATCCAGTAGCAAGGGATTTAACAGTTACATCTTTCTTCAATTCAATAACTATTGGTTCAAGCTTTTGAGGATGACTTTTACGAATATTTTCTAGCATAATATTCTCCTGTGTTCGCTCTGTAATGGTGGGCAACAGTTCAGACATTCTGACCAATGCAGCTCCACGTTCACTCGACCATGACCAAACGGGTGGCCGACTACCTTGAAAGTGTCCAGCTGCTCTGGTTAGCTGACTATCCGTGACAGATGCTGGTACTATAATATATTGCGATAAACTGTAAATAATAACGAGTTGATTATTTTTTGGGGTACATAAAGAACAGTGCATTAGGTATTGTTTCAGATATTCATTGGCTTTTTTTCAAAACTGTCGAGACTGACATTGGTAGGTTTTTGATTGAGGACATGGATACGCACCTAAGAGAAAATTCAAATTCTACGTTTGCCGTAGACACTCTCCATGCCTTGTTTGTATTTCCCCTGATTCGAGTAGTACGTTGGAGTTCGTTTTCCCAGTCAGCACGATCTCGAAATAGATGAACCCCTCTCTCCATGCTATTGTAGTAAGGCTCTCTGAAAGCGCAGAAATTTCAGCTTTATCGCAAATAATAGCTAATGCTATAGATAGAAAAATACACTGTCTCAATGACAACAATAGCAACATAATAAAGGGCATTTTACAACTATGTATTACATGTAATTGTAATAGTAATAGTAATAATAGGATGGGTCATTACTTATTATACTGACTTGTAATCATATGCAAACAGAAGTTGATGCCTACTAGGGAAAGCGTGATGCAGTAGAGTGGTCAGTAAATTTTTACCGCAACCGACTGGTGAAAACTTAAATGAAAATGACCACGTCCTCATATTCTGAAATCTCATATTAATTACTACATTTCATCACACAGCAAGAATACACGTGTATGCATAGTATATAACACACAAACACAGACAAAGTTAAGGACCAGAGATAAATCACCTTGCAGACGATGAAGATTCCTTCTACTTTGGAAGGTATCGTACTTCCTGTATAGAGTCGTCTTTTTTTGTCACCTATGATTATATAAATGTCGTGTATATTTGACAAACATGTGTCTGTATATCCGCATAGATTATTTTGCTGATAAGTTACATCCTGAAAAGAACATTATTGACACTATTAATAAAACTAACCTCAGAAGAAGAAGACTTGTCAGCTATCTGGTCAGTTGTTCAGATATTTAAACAGATGGCATATTATAAACCATCTGCTTTATGAAAACTACACTGAGAAGTACTTAATTAAAGATATTGGTTCAACTGTGCATGCAATTTACAATTAGTTACAGATTTTATACAGAATGTCTTTCAATGTCATCCTTGACCAAACTAGACATTATGACTGACTAATGAGAAAGCTGCTGATACGGAAATCTAAGCGACTAATTGATATAAATAGATCACAACTTGTAAGCTAATTATTTTATGTATTTGTTGATCATTCCTAACATTCAGGGGTTTTTTATCAAACATGAATCATGAAAAACATGAGTACACATTAAACTATTCTGACAATATCTTGTATTAATGCCCGCCTTTAAAATAACGCCATAAGAATCCACGTCTGTGCAACATCTGCAAATAATTTAGCAGATTTGAATGAACAAAATAAATTTGAATATTTTTACCTCACTATTGGTATCGTCAGTGGTGACGAAACTGAGCTTGAAATTTGTTACTGACAATATTCCGGATATTCCTTGGGTCAGATCGCCAACAGGGGCAAACATCAATACATTTTGTGCCTTTGCGATGAGAAGTTCACCAGCGAGTAGCTTCATGCTATTTTCAGACAAAGAATCCCGATGGCTTGTACCGAGCAGCTGAAATCAACAGTGAAACGTGAAGGAGTTTAGGATGTTTACACAGTATTACTTGATGATCAAATTCCAGAGCAAAATATCACATCTAGTGGTACTTCTAGGTTAAGTTCAAGTATTTACATAGTCATTCTGCACCATCTAATTACCAATTGACATATGAAACGCGGTATTTATTTTCGGGGTAAACATGAAAATTATAGAGGCCTACCTGCATTTCGTGTTGTTCGAAACCGACATAGCTGATAAAGTTGTTGCCAGTTTTGTTCTCCATTGTAGCAAGCTGCTAGCCGCTATCAAAGGAGAAAAATATCCGCCTCAACGATGAAAATCTCCGGTCAATCAATTTGTCGGTGGTATTTTAAACGTCAGAGGAACTTTTGAGGCGGGGAAAACACGCTGTTTGACATATTTCAAGGGAATTGAGAATGGCAAGACAGCAACGAAGCGAAAAGGGAATTTGAAAAAAAAAACCAAAAAAAAAATTTCACCGAGGTTCTGTGTTGATGATGAATTTCTGATAACGAAAACTCAAGATGTATAATGAAATGTATGTAATACTGTCTGCTCAATCGCTGCTGCCTTTAATCATCGTCACTGATAGATCACTGCAGAGGGCAGCACTAACTGTAACAAGGCCGCGATTTTGGAACGACACGCTTGTCCCGGTTTCCTCGCTAACATTGTTTAGTACGCCGTGGTCCAAGAACGGTGTTGGTGTTGAGTGCCACTGCTAGTGCGACATGGCGACCGCAGCCAAAACGACCCCGCAAGATTTGCCGCCGAAGGGCGGATACGGTCCAATTGTGACCGAAAGGACTAAATTGCGGTCCCTTTTCAGCGGTACAGTATCACTCGACTTGCATCAATTCAAGTCACGAGTCACAGTTTCTCAGCTGTTGCGATACTTGGTTATGTTATGTAACTGGAGGTTCGATTTAACCTGCAGATGATTAGTTGTTCTAATTTATGTCCTTAGGTCGGTCGATGATACTTGGATATTTCGCTGTCACGTCAGTCTCATTCTACATTTACTTTAAGGGCTATAAAGTCATAAAAAAACATGAAGTTGAAATGAGAAGCGCCAGAATGGTCATGTTCCCTCTACTGCTTGCTGAACGGGATCGAGAGTATGACAGTTTAATCGACTTGGTTTGAACAAGTTCTTATTTCAAAACTTTTATCTTGATTGCGGTGTTCCGACTTTCCAGATATTTGAAGCAGCTGAGACGGAATCGTGACTCTGAAACGGAACTTATGAAGAACGTTAAGAATTGGGAGACTGGAACGTACTATGGAGAGCCTATTTACAAGACGGCCAAGAGCAGTAAACTGATAGATCCTGACTGTCTTGAGTATTACGCTTTTGCTTCAGATAAAGATTATCAGGACCGTGCTGAAATCTCATTGTGGACTTAAGTTTAAAACCCAAAGTAGATTCCAGAGAGATTCACATAATGATATTTTAGTGCTGATTGTAATTCTTACATGTGTTAAATAAAATTGTGTATGATGGAAACAACGCAGAGTCTTACAAACATGTTTGATAACTATTGTTCATTTTTAAGATTTGGGAATATTTGTGTCGGCAATTAGACTTTTGTAGTTATATATTGTGAAATGACTTTTGCTAAACATTGACGTCAATTCGATTGAGAAATCCAAGAAGATTTTGTGGAAATTTGGCATAGACTAGAAAATTTGACGAAAATAAGCACATTGAATGTCATATCTGCTTAGTTCTAGATTCTTAGTTCGGCTATAACTAGTCTACAAGTGAAGGTGAATAACTCTGCTTTATAATTTATGTTATAAATATAAATATAATTTATAACACGACTAACATATTTAAAAAATAAAAAATTGGAATAGCATTTCTAGAATTATTTAAGATTGGATTAGAGCATTGAAGTACATATTTTGAATTGTGTAGCAGTGCCTAAACAGTGTTTATAATCCGAAAATCGTGAGAAATATAAGCCTATCATCAGCCAACTTTTGGAAACGAGGAAGCTGAAACGACATATTTGAGTGGTGTCCATTATGTCTTCCCGCAAGTTTCAAAAATAAATCATACATAAAAACGTTGAATTTGTCATTTTTTAAATGCTGCCCAATCGAATATGCTTCTTCCTACACTTCCAAATAAAAAGTCGCGTGGAATTGCGTCGAGCGTCGCTATGGAGACAATGCTTTGTTAGTCATGTTAGTGTTTCTTCGGTACGGATTCGCGGTGTTTTTCTCTCAAATTTATGCAGATCTCGTCGGACTTTGACGGCATGTGTGATGGAGGGATCGAGGACAATGGAAGAATGCGATGAAACTTGTTCCTCAAAGCAGGATGGCGTTGCTGAGATGCGACCGGAAAGTCGCTGCGAGGATCAGCACCGCTGGCAGACTGTGACGAATGATTCGTATCAGGCCCCGTTGCCCAACCTTTCGCGAACATTGGGTAACACTTCAAGTTGCTATTTTCCATTCGTAAGACAGTTCAAGACAGTTTAAGGTCGATTTCGACGTTGTCATATATATTTTCAAATATCGAAGTCCACGTATATCAAACGCGAAACGGGGCTTAACAAAACCATTCCATACACAATTTCAAACAAAAACACTTCGATGCATTTTCATCCGACGCAGAAATAAAGAAGTAGCATGGATTCTACGAAATCGTAATTGTAAATTCGTAGAATGCATGCTATTTCTTTATTTTTGCGCAAATGAAAATGTGTTGTAGTGTTTTTGTTCAGAATTGCATATAGAATGAGGCTATTAAGCTCTTTTTTTTAAATACGTGGACCTCGATATTTAGATATATATACGTCAACTTCGAGATCGACTAGGGCACCCATTAAATAGAATTAGCAACGGAAAAGCGAACACGCATGTCATTTAAATTAACGTAAACTATTCGTATAACTAACATTGCTGAGGTAAAAATGATGCCAATTAGTTGAATAATTTGCCTTTCTCTTGATATTGTTTTGACTGCAATAATATTGTGCAAAAAGCATCAAAAGAACACGTTGATTAAATTGAGGCATATTATCAACCTGTGGTATATTCATGTTCTCGTGACGTCATAAAGACGGCATGAATTTTCAAGTCAAATTCAGGACATTTTCGGTGGGTTACTCCGGAGAAAATTATTTAAGCAATAGATCTACGTTAATTTGACGTCGCATAATACAATTTTAGAATCGATATGTTTTCTGATTTTTTCATAATCTCACAAATCTGTATATAGGCCGAAGACGCGAACTGGTGAAAAATTTTATCAGTATTCGAGTTTTTGGAGAAGCGATCGATGCTATGATTGCCGAGCCGCCGCCTGAGCCTGTCAGTCCCTCTGAATACGTGGAGAGTTTCTGCGACTCAAAATTCACTCCCTTTATGGATAGAATCGAGTACGACAACAGGGTAGGTAATCGGGATTGCCAGAAAAATCCCAAGTATGAGATTGAAGTTGGTAAGGGTATTGTATAAAAATGCGTTTTTAAGAAAATTATAAAACTGTTATATCGCAAATTTCAATTTAGGATTATCTGAAATTCAGTAAACCGACACAATATCAAGAAATTCGGTATTTTGCAGGTGAACTGCATCGAAGTTATTTTGAAGCTGCAAAACAATTATATTTCGTTTAACTATTCCTTACCAGCTTCAATCTAATTCTTCTGGAGTTATACTTATTACACAATGATCTATACATATGAGGCATTCCGTACCAAAACGATCAAGATTCTACGGCGAGGTCTCAGATTTTTTAAATAATTTTTTGTATGAAAGTACATGACAAAAAACTCATTCGGTAATTTTTTCAGAATTCTTCGACCCAGCGAATCTGAGTTATGATGTAAAATCTCGAAAAAAAACCCCTTTTTCTGAAATCTGAAAAGATTCTGAAAAATCTTATAAAATATAACAAAATTTTTGGTGCTTATTAGAAGACGGAAGTTTCACAAATTTAAAAGATAAATAATAAAACTGATTGAACAAACATATATTATTATTATTGGACTGCATTTTTGACCACAAAATAAACATAAAATCTCATTATAATATCTCTGAATAGAAATATTTCGGCCTGTATTATAATGAGGTTTTATGGTAAAAAATGCAATTCAATAATAATAATATATTTTTTTTCCAATTTATCGTTTGAAGTTATGAAAATTCCATCTTCTAATATGCGTCAAAAATTTTTTAATATTTTACAAGGTTTTTCAGAATTTTTTCAGGTTTTAGAAAGTGGGGCTTCTTTTCGAGTTTTTAAATCATAACTCAGATACGCTGGGTCGAAAAATTCTGGAAAAATTACCAAATGACTTTTTTGTCATGTACTTTCATACAAAAAATTATTAAAAAAATCTGAGACCTCGCCGTAGAATCTTGATCGTTTTGGTATGGTATGCCCCGTATACTATAGATCAGTACCTATACGTAATGCAGGTATATTGATAATGATTATAGTAAGTATAATTTTTCATGCGATTTTCTTGGTTCAGAAACACACCAAGTATCCCCTCTACGGCGGTGCAACAGTCCAGTCCTATTACAAATCGCAACTTGATAACGGAACGCTTAAAGCTCGATCGGAAATTGCAAACCTCAACGAGCCTTTTCGAAGATCGTCCGCTTTCACGACACCTCCAGATTTGGCAATCAGAGAGCCGGTAGGAGGATTCTAGAAATCGATGTTAATCATTGGAACTGTTGGCTGGAGTGTATGCATCAAGGTTGAAAGTATTGAAATTAACTCTTGCAATTTTTCTTAACTCAGAAATTAGTTATAAATAAGCATATGCAATGTGGTTACGTACGTGATTACGATATCGTTCTATGCGGTGAAAGGACAAAACTGTTTATCTCTCGACATACCGCATGTACGTCGAATAAACCTTATCGAATTTCCTGTATATTTTAAAAGCAATTCATTGTTATAAATTTTACTTTATTGTTTCTACAGCGTTTCGGCTGTTTAGTAATTTGTTCATACGTGCATTCAAAATGTTTTGTACTTTAAACATATCAGCTTCGAAGCATAATCTGTGTTTTACAATGATGTTAATACCCTGCAATGACGTACGACTGCGTCAATACACCTATCAATTCGCATTAATCTATTTCGAAGTTATTTCAGTATAAGTTCAACTTAGAATTTTCAAAATCCATGTTACAGCTGGATCTTTAGTCGTGTGTACTGGGCAGTGGTTTTAAAGTACCAGCCGATTAGTATGTTAAATTTGACCCTCTGCGATGTACTCCAAAGATATTAGATTTTCTCAACAAATCAGAAATTCAATTTGAAATATTGAAAGTTGAAGTAATTGCACGCGCTGATACGAGGTAAAACAAGTAGCGTTGATAGCCGTAAGATGAAAGATGAGCTCGTCCATATTTTCTTCAGTTAGGCCGTGTTCGTAAATTGACTCCCAGTACTGAAAATTCCCTAGGACAGAGACAGAGCTGTCCATGAACGCGGCAGCGCAAATGAGATAAAAGATTGCTGACGGTACTGTCAGTCAATTTTCTTCATTTACGATTATTACGTGATGCATTCTATAAATTTTATAATTTTCCCGGAGAAAAACAAGATTATCTACAATAATCGGCTAAAATGTAAAAATAGGAGAATTTTCATTTTTAAATGGGATACTATTCAATACGCGCTCGATATATTCAGTAACATTATTATTCATAGTTATTCCCACAACTTTTCATTTGCTCTCTCGATCTTGAATTTTCGTCGGCACAGAATCGAAACGCTGTTTTAGCTAGTCGCCAGTGAAGTATCTACATTAGGTAAAGAATCAGAATTGTTTTTTGAAAAGTTTTCCAATGAAAGAGAATTCAGAGTAACTGTAATACATCACGGATGCGCTAATTTTGATCAAGATGAAATGGATGCTCCGTATATGAGACAGTATTTAACGCAGTGTAGTGGTTTGAAGACCTGAAGAGGTGATACAGAAAGAAGGAACGAAGCTTCTTAAACTTCTAGTACATTTTAACACACATTTGAGAAGTACGAGCAAAATTTTTTATCATCCAACTGTTGCAGAACGGCAGCCTTATCAGTTGACCCGTTAACTGAAGAATATATCTTTAGTCAACATCTGACTATCGAAGGGCCTGGCCGCTTGAGTCTGGAATCGACAGCAAAGATGAAGTTCGTATTTCTTGTATGTAATGTGAGATCTGCAATCATTATACATCATGTATCATCGTACATCATACATCATACATCATACATCATCATACACAGTATTAAAGGTCCAAACCAAAGTTTGGATGTCGGATGTTCAGAAAGTGACGTCACCAATTCAAAATCAGCTAGCCGAATTCCTCAGTCGGGAAACAACCGCGCAGTAGAGCGGACGGATGAGAGTCGTGCTCCGCAAATTTCGAGTACCGGGTTCTCAACCTCCCGGATCCCGCGCTTCGGGTCCGCTACGTATTTCGAGTACCGGGTTCTCAACCTCCCGGATCCCGCGTTTCGGGTCCGCTACGCGGTGAAACTCGACTTCCAGGATAAGCGCTCCGTGGTTCCTGGTTCATGTTTACAATAAATTATTTCAATTCGTTTTTCGCGCAACCCCAAATTCGGTAGCTGTCAGTCCGCTAATAAAATTTCTCGACTTCCAGAATAAGCGCTCCGTGGTTCCGGGTTCATGTTTACAATAAATTATTTCAATTCGTTTTTCGCGCAAGCCCATATTCAGTAGCTGTCAGTCCGCTAATAAAATTTCTCGACTTCCAGGATAAGCGCTCCGTGGTTCTTGGTTCATGTTTACAATAAATTATTTCCATTCGTTTTTTGCGCAACCCCAAATTCGGTAGCTGTCAGTCCGCTAATAAAATTTCTCGACTTCCAGGACAAGCGCTCCGTGGTTCCTGGTTCATGTTTACAATAAATTATTTCAATTCGTTTTTCGCGCAAGCCCATATTCAGTAGCTGTCAGTCCGCTAATAAAATTTCTCAACTTCCAGGATAAGCGCTCCGTGCTTCCTGGTTCATGTTTACAATAAATTATTTCAATTCGTTTTTTGCGCAACCCCAAATTCGGTAGCTGTCAGTCCGCTAATAAAATTTCTCGACTTCCAGGATAAGCGCTCCGTGGTTCCTGGTTCATGTTTACAATAAATTATTTCCATTCGTTTTTCGTGCAAGCCCATATTCAGTAGCTGTCAGTCCGCTAATAAAATTTCTCAACTTCCAGGATAAGCGCTCCGTGGTTCCTGGTTCATGTTTGCAATAAATTATTTCAATTCGTTTTTTGCGCAACCCCAAATTCGGTGACTGTCAGTCCGCTAATAAAATTTCTCGACTTCCAGGATAAGCGCTCCGTGGTTCCTGGTTCATGTTTACAATAAATTATTTCAATTCGTTTTTCGCGCAAGCCCATACTCAGTAGCTGTCAGTCCGCTGATAAAATTTCTATAACTTTATAATCTTCTCATAATCTTTTTGGTAAAATATGTCGATAAAAAAATTATATCAAACCTTACACATTATTTTTGATTTGTTCTCACGCTGAAAATATTTATTAGTATTCGAGGTATAACTCGAGGTGGTTGGCGGTTTTCGTTGGAGGTAGTTAGGGGTGGTTGCGGGTAATCTCGGTGATTCAGGAGGAGGGGGACAAGGATTTGTGCTCGGTGAGTAAAACACTTTCATAATATTTCATGGCAATTGTAATTATATTTTATCTGAAATATTACAAACTTGTCACGTTTACAACAAATTATTTCAATTCATTTTTCGTGCAAGCACATATTCAGTAGCTGTGAATAATCTTATACAATTTATTATATTATTAATTAATTATTTAATCAATTACTCAATTATATGTATTAATCCTTACACAATATTTTCGATGTGTTCTTATACTGAAAATATTTATTACTATTCAAGGTATAACCTGGGGTGGTTGAAGGTAGTCGGAGGTGGACGAGGAGGAGGACGAGGATGACGAGGATTTGAGCTGGGTGAGTAAAACACTTTTATAATATTTCATGGCAATTGTAATTATATTTCATCTGAAATATTACAAACTTGTCACGTTTACAATAAATTATTTCGATTCATTTTCCGTGCAAGCACATATTCGGTAGCTATGAATAATCTTGTACAATTTATTATATTATTAATTAATTGATTAATTACATTAATCCTTACACAATATTTTTGATGTGTTCCTATATTAAAAATATTCATTACTATTCCAGGTATCACCCGAGGTGGTCGGAGGTGGACGAGGAGGAGGACGAGCTGGACGAGGAGGAGGACCAGGTGGACGAGGAGGAGGACGAGGTGGACGAGGAGGAGGCGGGGTGGGTCGTGGGAGAGGACTTCTCCTCTCCTCAGAGGAGGGGAGGGGGAGGGGCAGGGAAGGGGGTGTGGTGGGCGGGGAGGAGGAAGGGATGGGAAGGGGAGGGGAGGGGACGGGAGGGGGAGAGGGGCGAGGGAGGGCGGGTGGGCGGGTGGGTGGGAGGGTGGGCGGGCGGGTGGGAGGGCGGGAGGGCGGGAGGGAGGGAGGGCGGGAGAGCGGGCGGGCGCGGGAGGGGGGGGGGGGGTGTACTGCTCTATTAACTCTAACGGGCTCGCATCGACATCCGTCCTCCACTCTCTCCCTCCCTCCCGCCCTCCCCACCCCTCCCCGCCCCTTCCCTTCCCTTCCCTTCCCCCTCCCCGCCCACCCTCCCTCCCTCCCTCCCCTTCCCTCCCCGCCCATTCCCTTCCCTTCCCTTCCCTTCCCTTCCCTTCCCTTCCCTGCCCCTCCCCCTCCCCTCCTCTGAGGAGAGGAGAGGTCCTCTCCCACTACCCACCCCGCCTCCTCCTCGTCCACCTCGTCCTCCTCCTCGTCCACCTGGTCCTCCTCCTCGTCCAGCTCGTCCTCCTCCTCGTCCACCTCTGACCACCTCGGGTAATACCTGGAATAGTAATGAATATTTTTAGTATAGGAACACATTAAAAATATTGTGTAAGGATTAATGTAATTATTCAATTAATTAATAATATAATAAATTGTACAAGATTATTCATAGCTACTGAATATGTGCTTGCACGAAAAATGAATTGAAATAATTTATTGTAAACGTGACAAGTTTGTAATATTTCAGATGAAATATAATTACAATTGCCATGAAATATTATAAAAGTGTTTTACTCACCCAGCACAAATCCTCGTCCTCCTCGTCCTCCTCCTCGTCCACCTCCAACCACCTTCAACCACCTCAGGTTATACCTTGAATAGTAATAATTATTTTCAGTATAAGAACACATCGAAAATATTGTGTAAGGATTAATATAATTGAGTGATTGATTAAATAATTAATTAATAACATAATAAATTGTATAAGATTATTCATAGCTACTGAATATGTGCTTGCACGAAAAATGAATTGAAATAATTTATTGTAGACGTGACAAGTTTGTAATATTTCAGATGAAATATAATTACAATTGCCATCAAATATTATAAGAATATTAATTAATCAATTAATAATATAATAAATTGTATAAGATTAATCATAGCTACTGAATATGTGCTTGCACGAAAAATGAATTGAAATAATTTATTGTAAACGTGACAAGTTTGTAATATTTCAGATGAAATATAATTACAATTGCCATGAAAAATTATAAAAGTGTTTTACTCACCCAGCACAAATCCTCGTCCTCCTTGTCCTCCTCCTCGTCCACCTCCGACCACCTTCAACCACCACAGGTTATACCTTGAATAGTAATAAATATTTTTAGTATAAGAACACATCGAAAATATTGTGTAAGGATTATTATAATTGAGTGATTGATTAAATAATTAATTAATAACATAATAAATTGTATAAGATTATTCATAGCTACTGAATATGTGCTTGCACGAAAAATGAATTGAAATAATTTATTGTAAACGTGACAAGTTTGTGATATTTCAGATGAAATATAATTACAATTGCCATCAAATATTATAAGAATATTAATTAATCAATTAATAATATAATAAATTGTATAAGCTTATTCATAGCTACTGAATTTGTGCTTGCGCGAAAAATGAATTGAAATAATTCAATGTAAACATGAGAAGTTTGAAATATTTCAGATAAAATATAATTACAATTGCCATGAAATATTATAAAAGTGTTTTACTCACCGAGCCCAAATCCTCGTCCCCCTCCTCCTGAATCACCGAGATTACCCGCAACCACCCCTAACCACCTCCAATGAAAGCCGCCAACCACCTCGAGTTATACCTCGAATACTAATAAATATTTTCAGCGTGAGAACAAATCAAAAATAATGTGTAAGGTTTGATATAATTTTTTTATCGACATATTTTACCAAAAAGATTATAAGAAGATTATAAAGTTATAGAAATTTTATTAGCGGACTGACAGCTACTGAATATGGGCTTGCGCGAAAAACGAATTGAAATAATTTATTGTAAACATGAACCAGGAACCACGGAGCGCTCATCCTGGAAGTCGAGAAATTTTATTAGCGGACTGACAGCTACTGAATATGGGCTTGCACGAAAAACGAATGGAAATAATTTATTGTAAACATGAACCAGGAACCACGGAGCGCTTATCCTGGAAGTCGAGAAATTTTATTAGCGTACTGACAGCTACTGAATTTCGGCTTGCGCGAAAAACGAATTGAAATAATTTATTGTAAACATGAACCAGGAACCACGGAGCGCTTAGCCTGGAAGTCGAAAAATTTTATTAGCGGACTGACAGCTAACGAATTTGGGGCTGCGCAAAAAACGAATTAAAATAATTTATTGTAAACATGAACCAGGAACCACGGAGCGCTTATCCTGGAAGTCGAGAAATCTTATTAGCGGACTGACAGCTACCGAATTTGGGGTTGCGCGAAAAACGAATTGAAATAATTTATTGTAAATATGAACCAGGAACCACGGAGCGCTTATCCTGGAAGTCGAGAAATTTTATTAGCGGACTGACAGCTACTGAATATGGGCTTGCGCGAAAAACGAATGGAAATAATTTATTGTAAACATGAACCAGGAACCACGGAGCGCTTATCCTGGAAGTCGAGAAATTTTATTAGCGTACTGACAGCTACTGAATTTCGGCTTGCGCGAAAAACGAATTGAAATAATTTATTGTAAACATGAACCAGGAACCACGGAGCGCTTAGCCTGGAAGTCGAGAAATTTTATTAGCGGACTGACAGCTAACGAATTTGGGGCTGCGCAAAAAACGAATTAAAATAATTTATTGTAAACATGAACCAGGAACCACGGAGCGCTTATCCTGGAAGTCGAGAAATCTTATTAGCGGACTGACAGCTACCGAATTTGGGGTTGCGCGAAAAACGAATTGAAATAATTTATTGTAAATATGAACCAGGAACCACGGAGCGCTTATCCTGGAAGTCGAGAAATTTTATTAGCGGACTGACAGCTACTGAATATGGGCTTGCGCGAAAAACGAATGGAAATAATTTATTGTAAACATGAACCAGGAACCACGGAGCGCTTATCCTGGAAGTCGAGAAATTTTATTAGCGTACTGACAGCTACTGAATTTCGGCTTGCGCGATAAATGAATTGAAATAATTCATTGTAAACATGAACCAGGAACCACGGAGCGCTTATCCTGGAAGTCGAGAAATTTTATTAGCGTACTGACAGCTACTGAATTTCGGCTTGCGCGAAAAACGAATTGAAATAATTTATTGTAAACATGAACCAGGAACCACGGAGCGCTTATCCTGGAAGTCGAGAAATCTTATTAGCGGACTGACAGCTACCGAATTTGGGGTTGCGCGAAAAACGAATTGAAATAATTTATTGTAAATATGAACCAGGAACCACGGAGCGCTTATCCTGGAAGTCGAGAAATTTTATTAGCGGACTGACAGCTACTGAATATGGGCTTGCGCGAAAAACGAATGGAAATAATTTATTGTAAACATGAACCAGGAACCACGGAGCGCTCATCCTGGAAGTCGAGAAATTTTATTAGCGTACTGACAGCTACTGAATTTTGGCTTGCGCGAAAAACGAATTGAAATAATTTATTGTAAACATGAACCAGGAACCACGGAGCGCTTATCCTGGAAGTCGAGAAATTTTATTAGCGGACTGACAGCTACTGAATTTCGGCTTGCGCGAAAAACGAATTGAAATAATTTATTGTAAACATGAACCAGGAACCACGGAGCGCTTATCCTGCAAGTCGAGAAATTTTATTAGCGTACTGACAGCTACTGAATTTCGGCTTGCGCGATAAACGAATTGAAATAATTCATTGTAAACATGAACCAGGAACCACGGAGCGCTTATCCTGGAAGTCGAGAAATTTTATTAGCGTACTGACAGCTACTGAATTTCGGCTTGCGCGAAAAACGAATTGAAATAATTTATTGTAAACATGAACCAGGAACCACGGAGCGCTTATCCTGGAAGTCGAGTTTCACCGCGTAGCGGACCCGAAACGCGGGATCCGGGAGGTTGAGAACCCCGTACTCGAAATACGTAGCGGACCTGAAGCGCGGGATCCGGGAGGTTGAGAACCCGGTACTCGAAATTTGCGGAGCGCGACTCTCATCCGTCCGCTCTACTGCGCGGTTGTTTCCCGACTGAGGAATTCGGCTAGCTGATTTTGAATTGGTGACGTCACTTTCTGAACATCCGACATCCAAACTATGGTTTCGAACTTTGATACTATGTATGATGATGTATGATGTACGATGTATGATGTATGATGTATAAGGTATGATGATATGATATGATGTATAATGATTTCAGCTTTCACATTTCATACAAGAAATACACACTTCATCTCTCCTGCCGATTCCAGACTCAAGCGGCCAGGCCCTTTGATGGTCAGCCGTTGA
The DNA here is from genome assembly GCF_021155775.2 of Neodiprion pinetum. Lineage (NCBI taxonomy): Eukaryota > Metazoa > Arthropoda > Insecta > Hymenoptera > Diprionidae > Neodiprion > Neodiprion pinetum. The sequence continues at coordinate 20,794,899 of NC_060234.1, forward strand.
CTGAAGATATATTCTTCAGTGAACGGGTCGGCTAATAACGCTGCCGTTCTGCGACAGTTGGATGATGAAAAATTTTGCTCGTATCTTTCAAATGTGTGTTAAAATACACTCGAAGTGTTAAGAAGCGTCGTTCTTTCTCTCCCTATCACCTTTCTAGGTCTTGAAATCACTACGCAGCGTTAAATACTGTCTCATATACGAAGCATCCATTTCATCTCGTTCAAAATTAGCGCATCCGTGATGTATTACAGTTACTCTGAATTTTTTTCCATCCAAATACTTTTTGAAAAACAATTCTACTCCTCCACCCAACGCAGATGCTTCACTGGCGACTAGTTAAAACAGCGTTTCGATTCTATGCCGACGAAAATTGAAGATCGAGAGAGCAAATGAAAAGTTGTGGGAATAACTATGAATAATAATGTTACTGAATATATCGAGCGCGTATTGAATAGTATCCCATTTAAAAATGAAAATTCTCCTATTTTCATGTTATAGCCGATCATCATAGATAATTTAGTTTGTCTCCTGGAAAATTATAAAATTTGTAGTATGCATCATCTCACGGGGATGATCGAGTTGATCGACATTTCCAAGTCGCACTAGACAAGTAGTCTTACCTACTCACTTTGTACCGACTCAATCTCAATCTTTCATACCCTCACTACTTCGGCTGCTACGAATGTAAGTGCGAGCTCGTTAGGTAGAGTCGATAGAGCAGAACTCTCTTACGCTCCCAGGTCCACCTGGGCCCACCTGCCCGCCGAAAAATTGTCACAAAAATTCATCTAGGGGCATCAGTCTTCATGTTTTTCAGTCAACGAGCGATATGATAAGTTCCGCGAGTCCCGTGTAGTTACTACCTACTGCCCCTCCAGGGAATGATGACATCGACGAGTGTCAGATCAATGAAAATTATACAAACAGTTCTGACTTCTGTTTTAAACGGTTTTGTAAAACTGGAAAGTTATTGTCTGAACCATGCCAGAGTTATTTTACTATTAATTCTTCCTGATTTTACTTTTGAGGCTGATAGTTTCCCGCAAGATTCAATGTGAAACCACAAAAAATTAGAAATACTGTAGCCTCGGAATAGTTGAGATAATCGCTTTCAAATTCTACACAGGTGTTTAAAATAAAACTGAGAACAGTTTGTATAATTTTCATTAACCTGGTACGATTTCGACCTACACGCCTGTACATTCCTAAAGGAATGTGTCAAACCGGAAGTCATCTGGTCAAAGGGAGTGACATGGGTAAGATCACTATCTAGACTCCAGAGTTTGCGCAGTCAGTGCGGGTCGAATATCTTTGTTCACTTTAATTTCGTGGTTCGCGGTATTTCAACGCGCGTGTCTGACTGTTGTCAATAGTGTTGTCAGTGACGTATGGTGACAAAACTGGACTAACAAAACTCGGTGTTCGCTGTCACATGAGCTAGGTGCATTAGAGCGAAATTTTGAATCTATTCATCAATTCCGTCCGAGGTTAGAGTTCGAACCGGCGTTGTTATTCGTGAATAAATTACGCGTAGAATATTCTAATCGAAATGATTAGTGCGGCCTGAAGCTGATAAAACGGAGCTCGACACCAAAGATCCAAAACCTGGCAGTAGACGGGTGTTCTCCGAAAATGCTACGGAGGGTCCACGGCCTTGCTAATCATCATTAAATCAATCGATCAAGGTCAGTGACTGATCGATTGATCGGCTGATTTGCGCCCGCGGAGATCAAACTGGTGCAAAATGTCGTCGGAAAGCTCGCCCGAGGAGACATCGAACGCCATGACGAGGCTTAACATCCGCTCGGATAGCGAAGAGGCCGAGGAACAACAATCCGCCGATGGTGGGGCAGAGCCGGCGGTTGAGTCGCCTCAGAACATGCAATCGTCCGGAGGCATCGCCTACTCGCGGACGCGCCGGGCCCTCGCGAGGATTGTTTGCGAAGAGGACCAGCCGTCTACTTCAGTCTCAATCCCTCAGGTCAGGTGCTCAGAGCCTTCGACCTCCGCCGGTCCCTCTGACAGGTCAGTTCCTCGACGAAGGTACGTCTCCCCCGTTCTTTTCTACTCGGTATCGCTATTCGCATCTGATCGTTGGCCAATTTTCACCTTCAACGCTTAACGACGAGGGTCCTGCATCGATTGCAAGGAATTCCAAATGTGAAAAGTGTTGTCGCTTGACGTGGCCGAGTGTCTGAGAATCGTTATGAACTGTTTGTTTTGTTTTTGATTTGTCATTTCTGCAGCAGACCACCCAGCAATTCTGTGAATTCATTCCACCTTGAAGCTCGACCACAAGGCAGTGTTGTATTGGAATCAGCTCCTCTTCATCGACCTCCTGTGACTACTTACAACTGGCAGGGAACAAAAACCACAATGCGCGAGCGATTTTCTTTCTTGTTTAACAATGAGATATTATCGGATGTGTCTTTCCTGGTTGGCCGGGGGGCTCAGCAGCAACGAATTCCTGCACACAAGCTGGTATTAGCTGCAGGCAGTGCCGTCTTCGATGCAATGTTCAACGGTACCTTGGCCACTTCTGCATCTGAGATAGAAGTACCAGATATTGAACCAGCTGCATTTTTGGCTGTTCTGCTCTTCCTATACACCGATGAAATACAAATTGATCCGGAGACTGTTATGACGACCCTCTACACTGCTAAGAAATACGCCGTCTCACCGCTAGAGAAACACTGTGTTGATTTTCTCAGGAATAATCTAACCAGTGATAATGCCTTCCTTTTACTCACGCAGGCTCGGTTATTCGACGAACCTCAGCTTGCTGCAGTATGCCTCGACACTATCGACAAGTTTACCACAGATGCTTTCAATGCGGATGGATTCACTGATGTCGATATTGATACACTCATGGTTGTGCTAGAAAGAGACACCCTTCGCATCAGGGAATCTAAGATTTTTCATGCCGTTGTTAGGTGAGTATCATTTCTGTGTACTGTAAAAGTTGTATTTAATCAGCTGGCAATGCTGTGAATAGTTATCAAAAAATTATATCAGAAACTTTGATAAATTCGCTTTATCTTGAGTAAGAACCCTAACACTTTAAAAACAGCTCACAGTTAAGTGTGAGAACTACATAGTTTAAAAGTTGAGATTGTGGTTTCTGAGTTCTACATTATATGGAACAAAGAATTTTTTATCCTTTGTACACTTGTTTTTAGTGTAAATATTCAAAGAAATGACTTTTCAAATATGCGACCAAAACTATTATTTCAATTTTCACTACTATCAATCCTTATGTTCAATGCATATCCACATACTGTGTAAAAAAAACAGGATAAAACCTGGCAACTTATGAAAATTAATTTACATATAGTTGAGTGTGCTCTTATTTTACACTATTCCAACATTATAGTAGAACAATCGAATTTCTGGGGTTAGTTCACCTGCGCTAAAAGAAATCTTGGCTTAATATCTAACATCTGTGTCGTTTGCAGGTGGTCAGAGGCAGAGTGTGCTCGGCAGCAGCTGCCAATCACACCAGAGAATCAACGCTCTGTTTTGGGGAGAGCGCTGTCATTAGTTCGATTTCCTTTGATGTCAGTGGAGGAGTTTGCCGGTGGTCCTGCACAGTCCGGTCTTCTCACCGATCGAGAGGTGAGGAACATATTGTGCTTAACATAATTAATGATAGATACTTTTATTCATTATTCCTTACCTATGCAATATCATGTTCCGCAGGTAGTTTCGGTATTTTTATACTTTACTGTTAATCCCAAACCTTCGGTTGGATTTGAGGCCATGCCTCGTTGCTGCATGATGGGAAAGGAGCAGACGGTATGCAGATTTCAACAAACTGAGAAAAGATGGGGATACAGTGGGACCAGCGACAGAGTCAGGTGCTATTCTCGATTCTTATTTGGTATTTTGAAATCTTCGCTGTGTTAAATTATCAAAATTATCGACACTACTGCAATGTTGCAACGAATTTTTTCATACCCAGTAATCAGGGAAGAGTAGAGGAACTTTTAATCTGTGAAAGTGAAATATTTACCAACTCGTCAAAGAATGTCGCCTCAGTTCCACAAAACTTATTCGTATCCTGTTCTGATGCGTAAGAATAAAGTCCGGCGTCGTGCGAGCTCTGACTCACTGATATAAATAATTCTTTTGCAGTCGAGTACGAATGTAATATAAGTATGTATATGTATACACACATTTCTTCTCTTCATTTTATCATTATATTGTATGTAAATCACGGAAAAATTCCACTGTAACCGTGTGAAAGTAGTGATAATTTGTGACAAACCTGAAAATGGCACGTTTTTTTTTCAGATTCAGCGTTGATAGGCGAATATTCCTAGTCGGTTATGGAGTCTACGGAAGTATTCACGGGCCTGCAGAATACGATGTTAAGATTGAACTGATACACACAGCTTCAACCAAAGTTATCGCGACAAATCATACCAGCTTTAGTTGCGACGGGTCGAGGTACACCTATAGGCTCATGTTCAAAGAGCCGGCGGAAATTTTGCCCAACACTATTTATACAGCCTCTGCGATGTTTAAGGTTTGACTATTATTATCTAGGAATTGTATTTTTTCAGAATTTCATTATTTTGAGTGGATCTTCGTGTGAAGTACCTTTGTTACAGCTGCTACCTAGACGTTCATTTTTTGGCAGATCCAAATCTTTGTCAGAATAAACGCAGTTTCAATCAATCATTGATTTTAACTTTGTGATAGAGAAAATTAAGACCCAGATAATAAGGATTTCTTTTTTCGAGAAATTGGCGACCGGTCAGTTGCTGTACCAAAATTCTATTGCTAAATTTTCTTCTCAGACTGTTGGGGACATTATATTAAGAAAATAAATTTTCAGGGGCCAGATTCTCATTACGGTTGTAAGGGGCTTCGAAAAGTGGATGTAGACTGTGGCAATGGCGACGGTAAAGTAAGGTTCCAATTCAGCTACGCGGCTGGTAATAACAACGGTACATCCGTTGAGGACGGACAGATACCAGAATTGATATTCTACACGTAAGCTACGATAATTATAAGCGATTTCTAGCCGAATTATCTGCTTGTCAGGGTGATTTCATCGATCTTATTTAACGTCGATGTTTTTTGGTTTTGTCAAGATAAGCATTTTCAATTGCGGGTATTTAATTGTTCGATTGATTGGAAAAAAAGAATAAAGTGGTGAACTAACGAATCCCAGTATTTCGGGAAGTGTTAATCGAGTAAGGATTCCTGGTTTTTCTTAAATGACACGAGATCAGTGTAATATTTGATATTCTGGCGAAAGAAGGGGTACAATTTTCATTTTTTGAAAGACTACTAATTTCATCCCGACAAATTATTCTTCCACTTGAAAACATTCTTTTTATTTGTATGAGTACGTTTGACATGTGCTTGCATATACCTGGAAAGGGCATAGCCGGATAAGCAGGTCGAATCGGCCCCCGCTGAATTTTTTGTCGGTACTTCAGGGATCAATTTGGACCCAAATGAAAATAATTCAGTGAAAATTTCAGCTATTAATCTTAAACGGTTTCCGAGTAATTGAAAAAAAACCTATTTTTTAGTATTTATTTTTTTTTTAATAGTAAAATTAAAATTTTTTTTTTGCTGATTTTTTTTTAAATACTCACGAGTAAAAGCTGTGAAAAAATTTTTTTTTTATGATTTCTAGACTAATAGCCGATTTTTAAACTAAAAAACAAAATTACAATAATTTTTTTTCATGCCTATTTTAAAACATGCAATCACCAAATTTGGACAGAATACGTCTTTTATACCCCTCTGTACTCAGGAATTTTTTCAATTTTTTTGGTTTGGTGCAACGTCATGAAAAAAATTAAAAACCAATTTTTTGTTAATTATTTTATATTTCAACTGCTTAGAACACTACTTACAACTAATTATAAAATGTATTTATTCATAAAAATATTCATCAAAAACGTAAGTGGTCATCAAAATATTTGTTAATATTTTCGTCAATCTTCATCACTGTCTTCATTAATAACTACACAGCGCCCGGTATTATTGAAAATGCGACTTAATTGCATATTTTACTGACAGGATCATACCAGCTTTCTCAAGCAGTGTCATACTTAGCTGAGATGATGGATGAAGATAATAATATAAGCCTTCAGTACGTAAGATCGGCTGAAAACATTCTTAGATTTCAAGTAAGATCTCGGCATATTAATGCAAAAACATATCGCTGCTTCATTGAGTATCATCGTGGCAAAAATGGAGTTAACGGAATTTCTCGATATCGCTGTGATTGTGCCAACGGTCGGCGTACAGTTGGTTGTTGTTCGCATGTAGCAGCTATTATTTATTACCTATCACATGCTAGATATTTATCGAGAATTGTAAGACCAGCAGAAATTTTAAGTCGCATTTTCAATAATACCGGGCGCTGTGTAGTTATTAATGAAGACAGTGATGAAGATTGACGAAAATATTAACAAATATTTTGATGACCACTTACGTTTTTGATGAATATTTTTATGAATAAATACATTTTATAATTAGTTGTAAGTAGTGTTCTAAGCAGTTGAAATATAAAATAATTAACAAAAAATTGGTTTTTAATTTTTTTCATGACGTTGCACCAAACCAAAAAAATTGAAAAAATTCCTGAGTACAGAGGGGTATAAAAGACGTATTCTGTCCAAATTTGGTGATTGCATGTTTTCAAATAGGCATAAAAAAAAATAATTGTAATTTTATTTTTTAGTTTAAAAATCGGCTATTAGTCTAGAAATCATAAAAAAAAAAATTTTTCACAGCTTTTACTCGTGAGTATTTAAAAAAAAATCAGCAAAAAAAAAATTTTAATTTTACTATTAAAAAAAAAATAAATACTAAAAAATAGGTTTTTTTTCAATTACTCGGAAACCGTTTAAGATTAATAGCTGAAATTTTCACTGAATTATTTTCATTTGGGTCCAAATTGATCCCTGAAGTACCGACAAAAAATTCAGCGGGGGCCGATTCGACCTGCTTATCCGGCTATGCCCTTTGAATTTCGTTGCGTATACTGCGTAGATGCATACTTTCAAAGAAAAATCCCCACTTTATTGATATATTATTTTTGGACACATTGCAGCTTAAATTTTGATTTGTTTTACCAATAAATTTTTGATAACTAGAGAAATAATTGACGCTTCAAGTTAATATTTAGATTGTCCATTTATCTTGGCGTGAACGGAGAACATCCAAGTATTTAGCCAAATCGGTAGAGCTGTTATGAAATGCAGTCGATCCAGCTTAGAATAGCCTTATCAGCGTTGCTGCCGTAATTCCACTGCATTCCTTCGTACAGGATACGAAGATTCAACGAATCTTGAGCAATCAGCAAATATTTCCGCATGCAGATCGGTTCCGGAAATTTTTCCACGTACTTTTGCATTGTTTAAGAAGTTTCACGTGTCAGAACTTATTGCTGATAAGTTCGTGTAACTTTAGGGAACAATTCGCAATATCAATATGTTCTTGTACGTCGTTTTTAATATATGGTATTTTTAATTCAGCTTCTTATGCATATGCTGTTATGGGCAACGTAACGTTAAATCCCATTAACAACAATAAATTAGCCCGTTGTAAAGCTGAAGGTTGAACAAAGACTGTAAACAGATAATCGTAATAAATCGTAATTTAATAAGACCTGTACAAAATTTGCAGCAGTCTTGTGCGGTGTTTGCGAATAGTTTCCATTTCCTGGCTAGTGAGACTCCTTAATTGTAGTATTATTAACACATATTATGCTTTCTATGTATTATAAATTAAGTTACCTTATATTATTTCTCAATTAATTACGGTCAATAAATTGTGTGAAAAAATTCGCACCAATTCAGCGTATTCACGTTTCTATATAATCCTACTAACCGACGCGGCTTAGGCAAATTCGGGAAATTCACCGTGTCAAGGATGTTCGGTTTTTCTTTTTTCTATGCCGTAAAAGGAAATTTATTCTAAAGCGTGTCCGGAGGAAGCCGGACGCATCAAGCACATTAGCAGATTAGCGTCACTCGCAAACAAGTCGTTTGCATGCGCACCACGGTCTTGTCACTGTAACCACAAACCTTATTATGCTATAATTAAAAAATACCAGAAGCTGCACGCGTCACGAAGAGCGATCTTATCGAGCTGTATGTATGTAAATAGGTATTTCCATTCTTATGTATCAGGGGATATTCTGCTCACCGAGAGTTTGATGCACAGACCATTTCTTTTTTTCAGTAAATACAAAGTATTTGCTCTCGAATTTGTATCTCATTCATTTGAAAAATCGTGACCTGGGACAAAGGTGTCAAATATCCATTTTAAATAAAAAAATGTCTGACTAAAGCGTTTCAATCGTTACTTACCGTCCATGCCGTCATATTACAATTCATCGAAATACATTGCTTATTTTTACTCGAATCCAGTCTCAATACGTCATTTTATCCGCTAACTGATTAAACCATAAAGTGCGATGTGGGTAATTTTAGTCGGTAAGGAAGATTCACTCGCCATTGATTTTTGTAAAATCTCAGTTTCTGAGCTTCTCGCGAAGAAGAAAACATAACTGACGATAAACTGTATTCTTGCAGTTATCTTATCCGCTACAGAGGAGACCCGGTTAACTAGCTAATGCTGGGAAAGATCGTATCTGCAAACTGAACTCTGAGGTCACATTTGTTTCGTCCCAACACTTGAATATTTCAAACTGAATGTTTTTCACGTCTTCGCCCTATTCGCAAAACACTCTATCGGTAAGGTCGTCTTTGGCAATTTACTCGTGTCCGTGTACGCGATGTATTTTCCACGTTTAGGGTTTAATGGGGTAAAGTAAGTTTGCTGCACCTTAATCTTCAACATGGGCATGGTTGCGACTCGTGAGACTCCTGAGGTAGATACTTAGCATAATATTGGAAAACTGAGAATACTCGGGCTCCCAGAAAAAGGAGCAAACTTCAAAGAGCGCTGACAGCGCGGCAGCTGCCCAAGAATTTCGTTGTCTGTGCCGCTGTCTGCTTTCCAGTAGAACCCTCGAAAGAGATTCATTCCCATAAACATTCGTAAAGCTTATTAAAAACATTGAATTCTACTTTGCATGGGACAGGAAATATCTTTTGAAAAATAAATTTGAGAAACGGGTATTACAGATTATTTAACTCTGCACTACAGCTGTGCGAATAATGGAGTATAATCGTAGATGACTTTCGTATAATTACGTTGATTTCCCAACTGATCGATTAACCGATAAAACGATTACCCAACATTTCGATGAAACGATTAATCGCACAGCCCCCTATTATTCTACAAGCTAATCCTAGATTTTTGGATGTGCCATCGATTGTGTTTTCTTTGAATGTGCACGTTGACGCTGTTAGTCAGACACGGGAGGAAATGAGGGTGATTCTGAAAGCTTCCGGCGTCCCCAATTTCACAATTAGCCCGAATCTGATGTACAGACGGTCAGGACAAAGGAAACTGTTTTCTGAGGTCGTCGAACATGTTGTTTGAAAAGATTTTACTTCGCATAGGCTCTTTGCCAAGAAACCGAAAGAGGAAATATGAACAATTAATTAAAGTGGAAACCACAACGGATGAAGGAAAAGACGTACAACTTATCACCAAACACACACGGCCCTTGCGCATTCTGATTTATTTTACGAATGATATAATGTGCAATAACATTACATACACAATACACATTCGTAAAAAGCAAACGCCTTGCTATTTTTGTTTTATTACATATTACCTCAGGCACCAGGATGTGGTAATAATTATATCGTCGGGCGCGTTACGAGTTTTGCATTAAATTAATATACGCTTTCGTTCCCACCATGGAACAACTTGTTTTCCGAAGCGAAGAAAATATTGCGTATTTCACCTTTCAACGTCGAGAAAGGGGCGTATCACAGTTGTAATTGTCTTCCTAATATGCTAATTTTCGGCTGTGCGTTCATCTGTGCGAAAATGTTCATTTTTCAGACTTGTTTTTATTGATTTACCATCATATTCGATAATGTTGCGAATTGGACGGGTAAAATGCTCGCGGTTGCAGACGGAATAAGTTTATGTCACAGGGAATGACTCACAACTATTGAATACGTTTCCGCGATTAAAAAGAATGCGAATAATAAACAAAGAAACTATTTACAAATTACACGAAGTGTTGCAGGTTTAGTGACATCGTGGCAGTTTTTTTTTCAGAACAGCGTTGTGTAATTGATGGAGAAAAATCATAGTACTATAGCTAAGGAGGCGCTTGTAAAACTCACCCATTATTGCCACGCCAGCTTCAGTAGTAAAGCTCAGTCGGAGATCAGCCTGCTCCAACAGGCTAGAGATCCACTCAAGTCGTACTTGCCGGTGTGCTCATCATCAGTCAGAATTCAACAGCCAAAGTGGTGAATACCGGCTAAGCCAGACCGCGGTAAGAGAGATGTCAAAGTAGTATAATCCCATTTCAGTCAGACTGCGACGAGCGGTTGGAGCTGTCGAGTAGACGTAAAGCTCCGTTCAAGGCAGCTTGCAGCTATATGTATAGTGAGAATCGTTCAAGTCAGTCTACGTGCAATGTAATAATCTCTTGAGATCCGCATAATTACCAGACTAATCAGTCGCTTTGTCGTGTCAAAATGTGTGTAAAGCATAAAGGAGCGGCGAGCTAAGCCCCGCAACACTCTAACTAATAATCTATTTGCCTTTATAACTTGAAAAAACATCTTGAAAGAAAACTGTGCGGATTTAAATTATCCAGAAAAAATTACAGATATAGGTATTGAAAGAAAGTTTGTAAATATTCTTGAATCTTCCCAAAGGTTTCTTGAGTCTTCTCTAAAATTTCTCTTTATCGTAATTCTCGTTTTTTTTTTTCAATTACATCTATAACATTTTCATAGTTCCAAATTTTTCAATCGAGATTTTTCTGTCCCCTGGTCGTTCGAACAATTCATATCATTATCAGGGCGAGTTGCTAAACAGATTTTTGATCGTGGAAGAAGCTATATGATGAGTTTTATTGATGATTGATTCGTTCATATAAATTCAGTATAGACTGATTCTATTGAACTGTACTTGAGAGAACTAAGAAGGAGAGTATCAGACCTCCGAATCACGGATTCTACTGAAAATGCCAGGGATGTTCCGTTGTCCCAAAATATGGAGTTTCTGATGTGTAGATACAATCATTAGGCCGTTTTACGCTCCAATTAAGATTGATTATAATAGTACTTGAATGAGTGGAATGCCCTAATGTACAATGCCTGTTGTATATTTTTGCCTGAAATATTTATTTTCATTGTCCTCTTTTGAAGCTGCGATGATAGGTTCTCGTAGATTCAACAGCAAACGGATATATTATTATTTCAGAGGCATAGTAAGTATTAACTCCGAACTTCCGGCAAGCTAATATATTGTAAATCGAGCGAAGGAAAGCCCAATGAGTGGAGCTATGTATCAGAAGCTCCTATTGGTTATCTTGAGCCAAAGAAATACCTCTAGATATATCAGCAGAATACGTGGTCTGAAAGTCCGATACAATTCTTGTAAGTTCACCTTTTCGGAATCTGAGAAATCGCCCAAAATGCCGAGACGATCATTCGTAAAAAGCGAGATTTTTTTCTCATCGTCAGATCCGATTACAGAAAATCTCTTCCAGAGATACGTTTAAATTTGTGGCGTGTAAGCAGGAAAAAAAAAAAAAAACACCAACTAAAATTTTATACACATCGTATAAAATTTCGAAGGAATTTGAAAGCTTTTCCTTTGAAGAAGGTAACAAAAGTAAGGAAATAAATGTGAAAAATTTGTATATTAGGAAGAAGAGAGAAAAAAAAAAAAAAAAAAAATGAATAAATAAAAATGCGCAGCTGTATCCGAAGAACAAAAAAGAAAAGTATGCTCTGTAAATAATCAGCGACGGTGTTTGCGGAGTCTTTTGCGTTTTTAAGATCAAGAAAAAAAAGTTCTCGATATTCTCTCTATTATGATAAGAAGTTTAGATACTTTGATTGCAAGCGGCGGGTTGTCTGCTGTTTTTGAATTAGGCACCCTGCCTGTATCGTAGATCCGATCAAGCGAGCTTTTTGAAGGGGTAGGGGTATACCACGAAGCCTCACCGTCAAAGCAAAAGCCCTACCGAGCCTAAAGGATGAAGAGTTCTGCCGTGGGGCGAATTGCCCTCCTCGCGCAAAGCAGAAGATGCGTGATGGTGAGTCGGGGGCGATTGCGGGGAGGGTTAGATACGGCCGTGTGCGCGCGCTCTTCCCGGTATCAGCCCCCCCCCCCCCTCAGCGCGACATCCCCTCCATCCCTCCTCCCCTCTCCGCGGCCTCGTCGGTTCGTCGCAAGCTCGTCGCTCACCGTTACTCGGATTCGGAGCACAGGCACGTCGCGAGCGCAAAGTTGACGAGCACCGCGACGATGGGATCAGAGAAGAACTCGGCTAACGGTCGATTCCGAAAATCATGGGAAAAAGCCGTCGTAACGCCTGCAAAATCGCTTCCCTCGTCCAGTTTTTAGTTTTTAAGTTAGAATATCCCACCATCGCTTGGAACCCGGCACGCTGGTTCTCTTGAAATCGCAACAGACGAACCGAAAACAAACGTAAAACATATAACGAAATACTGGAAACAAACAAAAAACAAACAAACACGTGTATAAAAAACCGTACGAGAAAAAAAAAAATTTCATCAGGGGTGTTAAAGCTTTCGGATGCAATTACGGTTCTGACTGTTGAGTTTCTCTATACTTTGTAATTGTTTTTTTTTTTTTTTTTTTTCTTCTTTCTCTCCAACGTTATATTCTTCGATCGTTCGTACAACGTTCGCTTTGTAAAAGCTCACCGGCAACGAGTATTTGGCGGGAGAATGAAGCAGACGACGGGGAGTAAAGTTGGCTTGAAATTCTGTGCCGGGAAATTGAAAGAAGGAGGACTGAGATCGAAGTGAATGACGAAGGCGCCGGGGAGAAGAAAACGTAAACAAACAAACGAGCAGGATAAACAGCGTTTGATCGACGCGTACGATGTCCGCGGGAGCTTTCGCTGAGCGTTCGAAAACTTTGACAAGTTAATCACTGACTGATAAATAAATCGATCGATTGATCCGAGTGAGAATTGTAGAATAAAATGAGCCCAGAGAACTACAGCGACTAACGATGCTCAGTCCAAAGATGCAACGGACCGGTGAGTATGTAAAAAGCACAAATTGTGCACCTGCCGCTCTATTTATGCGTGTGTCTTTTTGTTTTTAATTTTTCTTCTCTTCTTTATGCTCGAAACGGCAACGCGATTCTTGTCAGCGCCATATTCGTGAAACGACAAGAGAATGAAAGTAACACCCATTGAAATATTCACATCGCTCTTTGACAAATTGCCTTCGCTTCTGGCTGTCGCTAGTTTGTCGAATGAATTTTTGAGAGAGTTGTAATTTCACCGAGACCTCCGTACCTGCTTGTTTTTGCGCACGAGCCTCTTAGGGGTGTAATATTATTCGGCCTTGAGTGTACGATATGTTTCGATAAGCGATTACCGTCCAGAGAGATAATGACGAGTCGGTGTCCGAAGTTTTATTTGACTAATGCAGCAAGTCACATAATGTCTGGGTTTTTTAATTGCAGAAAAAATATTCAGTCGCATGTACGTCGTTGAGAAAAGTGTGCGTTATTTTATTTTTTCTGTATCGGGCTGCGAACGTGAAAACACTTCCGATATTCCATCTTAGGATACAAATATTTTTTCTTCGTGTATTTATACAACGAACCGTAGAAAAGTCATTTGTTTTAACACGGAAATTTCGTTTATATTTAATCAAATCCTGAATTTTAAAGTTTATCGTTTAAGGTAAATCGATCAAACAACAGACCATTTTATCATCGCCGGTGATTTTTTTTACTGATCACGACGATGAAAACTTTGTGGTAGTAATATGGAAAGGAATTTTCTAATTAATCATGTATCTAAGGTTACGCGGGTAAAAATAATTTGATATTCAATTTATAACATTTGTATGAAATGCCGCTGTGTAGTCGTACATATGTGCCAAGTTAATATCAAACATCCGAACAAATATTTGTCAACTTCGAACCAATTTTTCTTCTCTGCACTCATTTCTCATTTCTTACAGTTACTACAAAATTCTAGTAAAATCGGTATCGTTACAACAGCGGTTTGAATATTGTTGGAATTACATGAAATTCTACTACAAGTGACTATTTAGTATGATTTCGGTTGTCAATACTACATTTTCAAGTATAATTGTGAAGTTGGTTCAATTTAACTACATTTTTCACTGGAATAAAACCTTAACATCAATTTCTTGTTGCAAATTGAGAATATCAATATATTCAAACTATTGCTGTAGTTACAAGAAAATATAGTACGAGTGACCATAATCAAAAAGATTAGTTACCCGTAATTATACATATTTTGGTTGCAGTTACAAAACTCATATTAATTCCATAACCTTAACAATGTTTTTTATCTATGTCAAGGAGTGAGAACGTATCGATGACTGTACAACGTAGTAAACAAAACTAAAAATTTCTCTCGATACGATAATTCTAATCGAAGACAACTTTCCGAACTTTCACAGCAGTTTTGAGTAATGAAGTGGAATGTTTTACTCACCTGGAGTGTAAATACTGTATAAAAAATACAGAAGAGTCCGCAAAAGAGTGGAAAATTATTCTCGGGGAAGACGATGCGATTCTGATCGAATGAAGAAGCCTTTCTTTTCGCCGTGAGATTACACGGATAGAAGCGAGGGAGCGGATAAGGACGAAAAAAAGGACGCGGGGTTAAGTGATCGGGGAAAACGTTAATCGGAAATTAAGGACCGGTATTTTAGCGACAAGTTGCGAATTCACAGGGTCCGCCTGGCTCGACGCGAAGCCATCGGCCTTTCCGTCGGTCCGCAAACGGGACAGGTTCGTTTAATTAGAGTATTCAAGGGAGGGACAAAACGGTGATTACCGTAGCGCCAGTCAGTCGAGTATTTCAAGTTTCGCATTACCTGGCAGCTCACTCGCGTCTCATTTAGTCCATTAGCGTTAATCTGCGAAAAAGGCAACCGTGACGCCTGGAAACTTGATTTAGATTCGAGGCAGCTCTGAATCGCGGACCTCGAGGAGATTACTTTGCATTTATATCGAGAGAGATTTACCATCGTGGTTACTGAACGGTCTTTGGCTATTATATATCATTCCTTGGCGCGGCTGAAGAACTGCACTAGTGATTTGGATAAAAATTAAAAATATCAGTTTTGTCTAGGTTTGATCAGAAAATTCATAATAACATTTGTCACTATTCTTTTTCATTGTTAAAAATTCCTATACGGAACCTCCCCCGCTGTATTGGAAGTTTAGAAATGAATTCACCGTACGTTTACTGTCAATTTACAAATTCAAATCACTTTTTCGTATTTTTATTACGAAGGGCGTAGCCGAGTAAGCATGCCAAAAGTGCCCTTTATCGAAACGGATTCTGCGGATGACCAACTGTTTTTTGTTGGTAAGTGAATTACCTGTACAAAATTTTAACCTTCTTATTCCATTTCTCTCGAAATTATCGCAAAAAATATGATTGTCAGTTTTTTCGCGAGAATTCTGCTATCTCTAGCCGCATCTTTTTTTTTAAAATCCACATATTGAGGAATTTACCTTATAAAATTTTCTGAACAATTCGATCACCGGTTTCCGGTGGATTTTGAAGAGGTACCACCTTATTTTTTCACAGTACGAACACTTGCTTTCATATAATTTTCCGTAATTTTTTTCAGATTTTTTTTAAATGGTGCGTCATTGTCAAAAAAATCAAAAACTGACATGTTAAACATACTTTTTCACCAAATGATTCGCGGACGTCGTTTTATTCCGAAGCAAGTGATGTACATATTTTTGCATGTATTTTGATCACGTCTTCTTTTGGTAATTTTCTTGAGGCCATAGCTCTGTCGTTAATACGGGAAAAACTGTATCAAACTTCTTTCTTTCGTTGATTTTTCAATTGTTTCATTTGGATTATCATTTATTTTAGCTTAAATCACAATACATTAGGATGGTCCTTATTTGGGAGTCGGAAAATTTTTTATTGGGACGTTTCCCAGATCTGTTCTAAATCATTCCTAAAAAATCTGTGTAAAATTTCAAGCCGTTATGTCAACTGGAACACGTGCCGCTGAGCTCTGCAAGTGTTAAATTTAAAATACATGTAGTTTTTATAAACAGTTATTCAGTTTTGTATAACTTTGATATAAATTGAGAGACCGATTTGAAATTTGGCAGAGTTGTTGCTTATAATCATGGGAGCAAACTCTGAAAATTCCAAAATTTTATAATTATTTTTCCCGTTTATATAATAAAAGTAATGTTACTAAACGTATATATGAAAAGAAATCCATTATAAAATGATGATAAAATTTTGGAAATTTTGAGGGCTTGGTCCTGTCATTATAAGAAATAACTCTGCCAAGTTTTAAATCGCTCCCTCAATTTATACCAAAGTCATACAAAACTGAATAACTGGTTATAAAAAACTACATGTATTTTTCATTTCAAACTTTCAGACCTTGGCGGCACGTTTGCCGGTTGACGTAGAAACTTTACACAGATTTTTATTCAATGATTTGGAACAGATCTGGGGGGTTCCTGCAATGAAAATCTTTCCAACCGTCAAAGAAGGACTATCCTAATGTACTGTAATTTAAGCTAAAATAAATGTTAATCCAAATAAAAAAATTGAAAAATCAACGATAGAAATAGTTTGATACATTTTTCCCATATTAGCTATTGTGCTGTGGCCTCAAAAAAAAAAAAAAAAAAATTCTCAAAATAGGAGGCGATCAAAATACATGCAAAAATATACGTATCACTTACTTTGGAATAAAACGACATCCGCGAATCATTTGGTGAGAGGGCACTTTTGACATTTCAGTTTTTTACTTTTTTCACAATGACGCACTATTTGGAAAAATCTGAAAAAATTGTTCATACAGTAAAATAAAGAAGATGATACTTCTTCAAATTCCATCGGAAACCCGTGTGATCTAAACGTTCAAAAAGTTTTACAAGGTCGAGGCTACTACCAAAAAATCTGAAAAAATTTGAAAACTGCAAAATACTGAAAATTACATTTTTTGCGATATCTGCGAGAAAAATGGAGTTAGAAGGCTAACATTTGGTATAGATCAGTCAGTTACCAACAAAAAAACAGTTGGTCACCAGCAGAATTCGTTTCGAGAAAGGGAACTTTTGGCGTGCATACTCGCCTATGCCTTTTCATCAGAATCAAAAACTGTCAAGGTAAACTTAAGAAATATGCATGGTAATTACGTAATTTCCGTCGCTGCGCGAAATTTGTAAATTTGCAACCTGATTTCTTAAATTGAAAATTCTTCTTCACAGTAAATGTGTAGTAAATTTACAATCATTTTTAATAGTGCTCGTTATCGTCACTCGTAACATATTTTCTTAAAACTATTGCGACAATTCAATGCTGGTACACCAATAAATTGATGATAAGACCAAATTTAAATCAAAAAATTTAGGAAACTGTAAAAAAACGAATCAATTTTACAATAACCAGAAAATTCATTATCGAGAACTTTGCATGTAATTACATGCCGAATATTTGTCTTGTTTTGATGTAATTTCAACAATATTTGGATCGTCGTTGAAACGATATCCATTTAACCAGAACTTCCTGGTAACTGTAACAAATAATAATTTTTTCTGGAATTCAGCGTACCTTTTTTCTGGAGGACTAGTTTACTCATGCATCGTAATTATGACCGATTTCTATTTACAGTTGCAAAATTAACCATTATGTTAGATGTCTGGAATTTGACTTGCAGAAAAATGATTTTGTCGAATGTGAAAATTTCTTTGGGGAAAAGGTGAAAAGATTTTAGTGAAGAGTACGAAACTTGTGAATATTATTAATTAAATTCGTTCATTTATTTCACCGCAATGTTGCAGGGATTCCAGATTACATTTTTTCGTTCTTTTCAATAAATCTTTTTTTTTTTTATTTTACGTGGTTAATCCATTTAGTAATATGAACATGAGACTGAAACGTGTGGCATTCCTTTTGTATTACATTTTTCTATCTCCAGATAGCATAAATCCGAAAAATTTAATTACGGAGATTTGCTAGAGAAATCCAATGGACCTGTTTCTTCGAATTATAGTCTTCTTAAAGTAAGATTCAAGCTCAATTCGAAACTGAATCCCATCTACCTCTCTTCGGACTTTTCATTTTTCACTTGCTAAAACCGTTTAATTTCATCCCCCTTTTTAAGGGTAGCTGAAAGCGTGGTTACTTCTCATTCGGAATGATGCACTGGAAATGCGCGACTTCCAATGTAACTGCACTTAATCCATAATCCGCTTTAATAACTCCAAGGAGCCCTCCTTTGCTGTTTATGGCACTAATCTGATTCAGCTTTTCTTTTATGCTTTGAAATGAGAGATTAGAAAAGAGGGAGCAATGCGGTTAATCCGAACAGACTTATTGTTAACCGTATTGACCTCTTCGATTATTATCTAATCTCTGACGATTTTCGTTGTCAATACAAAAATTTGAATTACATTTAATTTTGTACTTCTGAAAGATTTACTGATATTATTTGTGATAAAGGGTACATCGCAACATCGCGGAAGCTTTCGTAATAAAAATGGCCTACTTTTTTACTCAGTTCAATCCAAGATTTGATACGTAATTTCGTAGTATTTCTTTTCTATGGTTCACTACCTTAAATCGAGAGACACGTATTTTTTCAAAAGTGCCGATATTGACGCCGAACAATTTTTCACATAAACTTTTGCATAAGAAGTGACAATTTCGGAACTCTGAACGATCGTCTTTAGTTATAGATTCTTTTTTCAATTATACTTCAATGATGCAGAATATGATTGTTATTTTTAATTTTTCAACATAAACATGAATTGTAACAAAAGTGTTTTCACGATATAATTAATCTAAGAGAAATTGTACTATTCGAAAATAATTACAACAGGCATGCAAATTCAGTGATTTAAAGTTTGTAGCTAAAAGATTGCTAGAGCCTTAAAGTTGGTAAGAAATTGACGATCTATCGAACATGAAATCGGTTGGCGATTTAATTCAACGTGTGACCTGAATAAAGGCATCTGTCGGAAAAAGGGGGAAGGAAAAATTCAAGCAGACTGAATGTATTCATGAAATGATTAATCTTTAACTGGTTCATTTCCATTTTGAAGGGAAGAATTTCACGCGCATTTTTCGTGTAAATTGAATACGTAATTATTCTTCCCAGTATATATCTGTATGTACATACGTACATAACTTTACTACCGCCCGAGGTAATGTGTTGAAATATTTCTCTGCATTAGATACTTCGCAAAATATGTACTAAAACCGTTACAGTGAGAGTTCTGTTAATTGCGAGACTGTAAACTGAAATGACTAATATATTTTTAGATATTCTAAGCAGACTTCTAAAATTTACCGTTCATTAGTATAAATTTCGCTGGAGAATTTATGGAGTTCTAAAAATTTACTGAATTCTTGTGTGTGATTTGAAAAACTCCATCGATCATTTTCCAGAAATATAAGTTTAGCTTATGCGAGATTTGTTGCTCGAAATAAATTCACTAAATTGTGTAGTGAATAAAGTTAACGCGATAAAAACTGGCTAATAATAACACTAATCAATGTTAATAAAATATTTTCAAATTTCGCAGAGAAATGAAATGATATTCTTTGGAAAACTTTCTAGAGGAAAGTTTCACTATGTCAAAGAGTAATTAAAATAAAAAAAACGAACTAAAGTCATCTTTTTTTTTTTTTTTTTTTCCTCATCAATTTTTTCGATTTTAGCTAGTAGCAAATTGCAGTATCGAAAGATTTTCGTAGCGAACCGTAATTTGTGTGTCACATAATTTTGAATCGAGCGAAGAGTCGTTCTGTATTTGCATCGTAAATATTGTCGTACGTCCGACAGGTTAATTGATACGAAACAAATCGATATCATTGCTTTTCCTAGTGAGGGTGAACGATGCCCAACTGGTGATGTTGTCGGAGAGGGCACATTTCGACCACTCGCTTGCCGGACACCTTCACAAGCGCACCGCCGATTCCGCCAAATGGCAGCTGCGATGGTTCGTCCTTTATCAGGTAAGCAATTAGCAGATAGACCACTCACTCACTCATTCGACCGGGAGAAAATATTGCAGGGCGTGTCACGTGCGAAGGGGAGTTTTTTTTTTTTTCTTTCTCCCAGAACACGAGTTCGTTGGAAAAAAATTCCATTTCTATTCCCAACAGAACCGAACAGATCGTGTGCAATTTAACTGTCTATATGGAATAAGGTGTGTTAGCCAAATGAAACATGTGCGTGAATAATGAATCAGTGATTTTAGCTGTGGAGTTTACTTTACGTAACGCGAGGATGTTTTACGCGTCATGCGTGTTTACCGTGCACAAAGTATCTGTTTCTGTGGCAGTAGAGTGAGTTTGCGAATGCGCATGCGCGGAGTACCGAAAAAACAACTTTTCAGTCTTAGGAGATAAAGGTTGTCTCTCTTGTACTGCGCGCACGCGCTGTGCAAACAAGTCTGACGTTACGCGATCCTAACCTCAATTTCGTGCTTCGTGAATAAACGCGTAACATACCCTTGTTATGTAAAGAATCGTGTGTAACAAGCGGGCAACAGTCTTTTCGCCTCGCGTATTTGCAATATTTGTCTTTGGCTCGCCTGCGACTCATATTGTAAACTTACGCTCGGCTCGAAAAGACCGAGTTTGCCTCTTTGTTACACAGTAGGTATACTAATGTGCTTGAGAAGGTACACGTGAGTATTCAAGAAACGTTCCGATGCTAGTTTTCGGGCCAATCCCGAACGGAATAATGGATTAGATTTGAGTTTTGACATTCAACGACTTGCAACTGAAAATCAAAATATCGAGCTTGACATAGGAATTAGCAAATATTGAAAACACTTATCGCTCAATAGTATATAAATGGCGTATTTTTACAGTGTTGTAATCGAATATGTGTATTCAGCAGCCGTCATTCTATAATATCTAAATTGTGGATCAGTGAGAAACAAATTCCATTTCATTCTTTCGTTCCGGAATAATTATCCGAAAACCTGAAATCTTGATAATTTACTCGAGTACAGTATCGTTATTCATTCTGAAAGTAATCGTCGCTTCAAAAGGGAATATTAAAAAACTTTAGAAAGTCAAGCGTCTCCTAAGTACAGTCTAGCCAAAAAAGTCCCAGAATAATACCAAGAAAACGTATGAAAGAAAGTGTAATTAGTAAAATCAAAGTCAGGGATTTTCAGAATATTATTCGTTATGTTTCAAAATCTCTTACTTTATAATCTCGCATATCTCTCTTCATTTCTCACAGTCAACGCGAAGTCATTGAACTTCGTTGAGTTTTTCTCTGTGGTTTAAAATAAGAGATCGGTATCCAAGCTGTCGTCTTTGAGTAGAAAGACAAGAAGAGTTCTGTCCCGCTGTCAACCTGCGCATGCGCAACCGCGGGAAATTTGAAATCCGTGATGATGTCACAGCGATTGACCCGAAGGTTAAAAATGTTCAGGAATGTTCTGGTTAACCTTGAGCCGCTTCCGGTGCGATATCAACCACCCTACATTCCACAATTAATGGTTCCGAGCATTGCTTTCGTCAAACCGGATGCTGGTGTGACATCAATCGCGAGACATTCTTTTCCCATGATATCAACCACGAAGCACTTTTTCCCCCCCCACCAAGTCAAAACTGGAAACTTCAGCGTTAGTCCAAAGCTGTTCTTCCTGCAAATGAAAAACACTTTCCAACAATGTGAATTGAAGAACTGTTGATGAAGGATATTGAAGAAGTGAAACGTCTACTGCGAATCAAATCTGAACTGAATCGTCTCACAAGAGAATTTGGTCAGATACATAGTAACCATTAGAATCATGGATTTCTTGAAATTGACCGAAGTGGCACGGTTCGAGACGATTCTTCCTTTTGAAGAAGGTTGCAGATCTTGAAGTCTACTTTGATTATCGAGTGAGCGGAATTCGTCGAGTTAAGACGGAATTTGGGGAAAAAACGTCGACGGATCGGGAGGACGCGTTTACGGTTTTGATCCCAAATCGGTTAGTGAAAGCCTTGGAAAAAGACGAAGGGTTGTTCAAGAAGACGATGACGGCTAGCAGCGACAGTCGGTTGCATCCGCGCTATCTGAGTGGATCGTACAACAACTTGAATTCGTTTACGTGTGAAAAATTTCAAAAAACCATACACAACAAATTTTCCACTTGATACTTCTGATATCAAATAAAAACGATAAAAATTGTATGTGTTTGTCACTTGGCGTTAAACCATCCAGTCCACCGTTATCTTACCACATTTATCAGTAAATCAACGATCCGAAATCTATGCAGGTTCTATTTCGTGAATTAAATTTAACTCCAAATTGAGCTTTAAATCTACGAAAGTATTAACAGCTAAGGTAAGGTGAGAAATTAATTCATGAATATTTTTGAAAAAAAGCTTTATTGAAAAATATTTTAGGATTCAGCTGAAATTACTCGATAACGTGAATAGAATAAGTTTGTTTTACTCAACACTATCGTAACCAGCTTCTGCACAATTACATCAATCGCTCAGCATCGACTTCCCAACAGCATGATAATTCGGTAACTAATTTTAAAGTAAGATAGCGTTTTGAGCTGCACAGCTTGAGTTGGGTATTGTAAGCTCATCGCATCGTACAGGTGCAGCTGAATTGGCTTGCATGGCTTGGAGCGATGAATAGCCCAAGTCCAGCAAATCGATGTTTCGAACTTTGGGTACTATTTTGTGCAGCCAATCTCTTTTCTCTGCTCATTTCACGCACACGGTGTGAGCTTTGCACAGCTCGTATTCAATTGTCCAGGCGACTTTCTCGAACGGTATATTTCCACAGCTTCGAAGGAGACCGTGAGAATTGCATTGAAGGCATGAATCTTGGGTTTCATATTTAACGTGTAGACAATCCTATTCGTAAGTTGGCTTGAAAAGAAACGTCGAAGGTAGTACATCCGAGTCGAGTGAAATTACAGTCAATTCTTTCAACGCAAAGGTGTTGTTATTGGGTCTACGGAAGCCTTGTACGTAGACGATAAGCTCCATCTTTGAACTCTGTGAGATTGCAAGAATGGGTCAGCTTTTCTAAACGTTAGTAAATCTTTCGTAAACCTTTTCGGATCTTTTTATGACTTTTGAAAACTCTTATGAATTTTTTGGAACTTTTGAAAACTTCCGAATTACCGAATTATCATGCTGTGGGGAAGGCGATGCTGAGCGATTCATGTAATTGTGCAGAAGCTGGTTACGATAGTGTTGAGTAAAACAAACTTATTCTATTCACGTTATCGAGTAATTTCAGCTGAATCCTAAAATATTTTTCAATAAAGCTTTTTTTCAAAAATATTCATGAATTAATTTCTCACCTTACCTTAGCTGTTAATACTTTCGTAGATTTAAAGCTCAATTTGGAGTTGAATTTATTTCACGAAATAGAACCTGCATAGATTTCGGATCGTTGATTTACTGATACATGTGGTAAGATAACGGTGGACTGGATGGTCTAACGCCAACTGACAAACTCATACAATTTTTATCGTTTTTATTTGATATCAGAAGTATCAAGTGGAAAATTTGTTGTGTAAGGTTTTTTGAAATTTTTCACACGTAAACGAATTCAAGTTGTTGTACGATCCACTCAGATAGCGCGGATGCAACCGACTGTCGCTGCTAGCCGTCATCGTCTTCTTGAACAACCCTTCGTCTTTTTCCAAGGCTTTCACTAACCGATTTGGGATCAAAACCGTAAACGCGTCCTCCCGATCCGTCACCGTTTTATCCTCAAATTCCGTCTTAACTCGACGAATTCCGCTCACTCGATAATCAAAGTAGACTTCAAGATCTGCAACCTTTTTCAAAGGAAGAATCGTCTCGAACCGTGCCACTTCGTTCAATTTCAAGAAATCCGTGATTCTAGTGGTTACTATGTATCTGACCAAATTCTCTTGTGAGATGATTCAGTTCAAATTTGATTCGCAGTAGGCGTTTCGCTTTTTCAATATTTTTGAATAACAGTTCTAGTCACTTCTTTAATTAACGCAGTTGGCAAGTACTTTTCATTTGCAGGAAGAACAGCTTCGGACTAACGCTGAAGTTTCCAGTTTCGACTTTAATAACATCCTCACCCCATGCATTTGAAACCTGGTGGAGGGAATCTATATCAGGAATATCACTTAGTTGATATCACATCGGGCTTTCGACTCAAAAACAGTTCTTGGAATTAAGAGGCGTAGGAACATAATCTGGTGTTGTTGATATCAGACCAGCATCCGGTTCGTCGAAAACAATTCTCGGAACCATCGATCGTGGAATATAGGGTGGTTGATGCCGCACCGGAAGCCGCTCAAGATTAACCAGAACATTTCTGAACGTTATTGACATCCGGGTCGATCGCTGTGGCGTCACTACGGATTTCAAATTTCCCGCGCATGCGCGGTAGGTCGAGAGTGGGCCAGAACTCCCCTTGTATTTCTACTTCTATAATTTTAGTACGTGTTATTTTTGTACGTTTGTAGAAATCATTCTGGATTACGAATGTGTCGATCCGTTGAATTCTTAATCCGTGATTGTCTTGCGGTAATATTAATAAAACGCGTCGATTTTTGTTTCCACTCTCGTCCTGCTCATTTCTTGAAAATTTTCTCCATCGCGAAACTGGCAGTGGATAAATCGGGGTATCTAATTCGCGGTTATAAATTTCCGCGAACATATTTGGCACGTCAAGGTATCTGGAGAGAAAGAGTTACGATTACTGCATTAGAGGGGGGTAGGGGGGGGGGGGGGGGGGGATAGAAGCCACTGCTGAAACCGAAGCTCGGATGAGAAGGGAAAGTTTGACGCACTAGTTACACGCGGAGCAGACACGTATATAACGGTATAATACCGAGATATTCCACAATGGGAAAAGTTGCTGACGTGTTTCAAAGGCATTCATACTGTCCCTTTGGAACGAAGTCGAACCGCGGACTGAGAACGTTATGATCCACGCTTCCACTCCATAGTCCTTAGAACCAAGCGGTAATAGTGGTTTCACTGCGGACTCCAACATCGTGGATGTGAGACCGCAAACGATCGTTAAACACCGAACAATTCGGTCAGAGGTAACTCGAGGTAACGGAAACGGCATTGACAGAGAGAGTGAAAACCACTCGTGTTTTTTTTCCCCCTTCTTTCATGCTGTTATGCAAAGAACGTGCTTTTGAATTACGCACAATTTCCATTTAAAAAAATTATGCAATTATTGCGCGATAAACGAATGAATTAATCATGAATCAAGTCGCTTGTGTAAAATTGTGTAGTAAAATTTCCATTACGCCTGGTTGAATATCTGTCGAATTAATTAACCAACTGACCTCGAATATTTGGCAAACTGATCAGAATGTCGTTGGTAATATAGAACGTGGGTGGTATCGTTCACCGAAGAATTAAACACCATATGCATCGTGATGATGGCTGGGTAAGGGAAACAGCAAATGGACACTCGAAGCAGAAGTCAATTCCCAGTAAATTAACATAAAGGTTTCTGCGGTGAGTGTAGGTACAGGAATGTTTGTTCACTGCTCGGTGTTCATTTACCGCAGCCCTTATTCGACCGTGTCTCAGATGAAATATTCGAGTGATCGTGGTTGGGGATTTAGCACATCTGGCTGCTTCAGCTCCGTAATTGTTATTCAAAATTCAAGTATAAACAACGTACTTCATCCCGTTGTCTCCTCATCGTTATGCTTTACAAGTTCGCGAGTTTTCTATCTACTGCTTTTTATTGGCAGATATTTTTACTTCAAACGGCAGATGTAGCCGGTTCCGGCAGAACCTGGTAAAATTACACTGGTCTGCAAAAAAATTTTCATTCCATTCGCATGGGGTGTTTTTGGTAAATATTACACTCTTATAAAATGGTTTTCGAATGTGCTGAATATAAAAATGACTTCCATTTCCCTCCGTCACGTACAGTATTTTTGTAAAATAGAAAGTGTTTGCGTAAGAGGAGCATAACAATAATGAAAAAACCAACATTTCATTACAACGAACTGTGGAATATTTCTTATAAAATTAAACTAACAATTTCGTCGTAAAACGTACGTAACATTCCGTGTTTATTCCTTTTGCCTATGAAACCTTTTCTTCTTATCTTTGATACTTCTACGAACACGTTCAACTTTCCATTTTCTGCTACACTGTTTGCATTTATTCTTGAGTCTTACTCTGACACATATTAAATGAAAGTAAGAAATCGCATTTGCACAGGATTTTCAGGATCAAGAATAGGATACCATATTTCGAGTTAAACGGGAGTTTCACTCTAAATGATACTATAAATTTATAAGAGTACAAGAAAAAACCTGACGTGATGGAATTTCTTGAGGATTTTTTCCCGGATTCAATGAGTGAAAACTTAAAATAAACAGTACAAAAAACCTGGGCAGTTTTTTGGTTGCAGATCTGTATTATTTTCAGAATTTTTTTCAAATGTCGAGAGAAAGAGAAAGAAAAAAAAAAGAAAGAAATCTACATTGCAGCGAAGATTCAAGAATTTCCAATATCTCTTAAAATTGTAGGAGAAAAAAACTCGATTGTATCGTTAGAACATAGCAAAGTCTACTTTTTTTATTCAATCAAGCTGGCATTCAATTTTTACGAAATGCGAGAAAACGTTATTCACATTACTCGATCACGCCGTAAGAAATTGAAAGTGTTTTATAAAAGCTGATTCCGTAGTCACCATCTTGGATCAAAGGACAATTTCAGGGGTTCATGGACGATTCATTTCCATTTTTTTTCACAAGACGGTCGGATTCAATGATATTTATAGTTTTGAATTTATATTATGAAGTATAACAGTATTATCTTCGTGATTTATCATAGAATGGAAGTCATTGTTGATTCAGCGACCCTTGATTAAGCTGTTCTCTGTAACCTCTTTTTCCCCTTTAATTCTAGTGGTGGGTGCGGGTCAAAATTCAGTTCGATCATAATGACTTCGAATTTTGTT
The DNA here is from genome assembly GCF_021155775.2 of Neodiprion pinetum. Classification (NCBI taxonomy): domain Eukaryota; kingdom Metazoa; phylum Arthropoda; class Insecta; order Hymenoptera; family Diprionidae; genus Neodiprion; species Neodiprion pinetum. Next base: position 20,821,967 of record NC_060234.1, read on the forward strand.
TATCTGAAGGGTCGAAACTCCGAATGTTTTTAATTAGTTAGAAAAGTTTGCGTAACGCGTGAAGAGTGTGGAATTTTCGTGAAATTTAAAAAAATTGGAGCTTCGATCATTCGGAATTTGGATAAACTGGGCACGTGAGATTTGGCATCGTGGTCAGTTTTAGTTGAAAAAAGAATCGTTATTTTCGATGCGAGTGAGGTACAAAAATGCAAAACACCAAAAAGTCGACGGTATGAAATCCCGAAAATTAGATTACCGATAATTAAAAACACAGAAAGATCGTAAATACGAAAAGTTGTCGTGTAGAGAAATAACAGTTGAGAATGAAAAAATGTATGAATAAATTTATATCGATTTTTTCATTCGAAAACGGGCAAGACTGCGAAGTGCAAAATATTGAATTGCGAAATTACCGAACAGGCAGAAAGTCGAATTTTCAAACGTCAGGCTCGGGCCTTTTTATAAAATTCACGAATCCGAATTTAAATCCGAAACGAATATGAACAAAGACTCGAAAGGTTGAAATTCCGAAACCCACTAATTGTAAGACAGAATGGACAAAATACCGAAAGCTTGCAAGGCGTTAGAAACACATTTATTCTTTCCATCGTCACCAGTTGCAGCTTGTTAAGTGACACGAGGGCGCGTACGTGAATGTGGAACACGATTTAATGTAATAATGTCTTGAATAAATTGAACGTACGGGAAAAAGATGTACTGTATGAATATTATTAAAAATATGTTGCCTATTCCTTTGCGTTCTTGTTTTCTTCGATGACATTGACGATTGTTTAGACAACACAATGAGATAATTTTGATAAAACTAGCATCGAGTTGAAGAATTTTACAAATTCGAAATTTTCAGTAGATTCGGTATTTCGTCTTTTCGAAATTTTGGTCCTTCAGCATTTCAGGAATCGAAATTCTGCTCGTTCTGAACTCTAATTTTCGACAAGTAATTTTTGTGGTTTTTTTGTCTGTTTGAAGTATCAGCCGCACTAAATTTTTAATTTCGAAACTTACGTTTTTCCATGTCTTGACATTCCGCGCTTTGTTCATTCGGAATGCAGATTGTTCTAAAAATACTTGTTCGGTTGAAAGAGCGCTTGGTTAGATAAACTTTCAGGAAAACAGTTATTCCACTTGTTAATTTATCGAAAATCTCAATTTCCATACGCCGATCATTCGTTATTTCAAAAATCGTATATCAAAAATTTCGGTTTTGGACCGGTGAAATTTTTGGTATTTCATAATTTCCACCCCCACCCTTCGATGCCTCGGCTGCCGCGTTTTCTGCCAATCCGCATCTTGATTATAACTTACAGAAAAATGTCGCGTCGGTCGGGTTTCATCATCCACGGTATTTTCAATCGGATGATCGACGTCCCTCCATTTGACCACCGGTAAAACAACCACTCGTGTTTCGCGTCCGGATTGTTTCGGCTCGGACAACCGTGCGCGAGGCACTCGTGGCTATTTTTGTTTAGAAATTTTTCCCCAGGGGTCGTGACCCGTGCAAAGCGAGGGTGACGTAGGCGCGTATGTAAGCGCCTGACGTGTGCGGGGATTTCAAAAAGCGTTCTCCCGATGTATTCAGCCGTCTTTAGGGGCGAATATGGATCCCCTGAATGGCGAAGCACGGAGCGAGCGGATTTCTTCGGCACAAAGCCGACCGTCAAGCCTCTGCCTCAGGCCCGGATTACGGGGGCTGTTCTACAAAAAAATGCCGAATGTCGGTCCTGCAATATAGTTCAATAGGTTAGGTTTGAAAAGTGTTGACGGAAAATTATATATTATATAGTTGGGAAACATATTTTCTATTACGACATTGTGTAATTACATTTCATTTTTTTTTTTTATTTTCTCACCTCAACGTTGGCAAAATCATTCCCTAAATTTTCATAATAAATTCAGGGAAAAAATTACGTGATTTTTTGATATTTTCTACACGTGTGTACAAAGTTTTCGAACTTTGTACAGGAAATTTTTTCGAATGGGATTGCAGCGGGACATTGATATTTATTCGATCCCTTATCGGTAAAGATAACGAGTTCGTATACCAGAATTTTGGTAAATTTAAGTAGGATTTTGAGAAATATGATTTTGATAATTGAAGACCCTTTTCACCCAACGCGAAAACGTCCACGCCTTCTTACCGCTCCTGCAGGACGTGCTCTACACATTTTGGCGCATAATTAAGAACGATGGGACGTAGGGTCGGGTCGAAAAAATGGGTGAAACGAAATTAGGACAAAAGAAAGGCTTAGAAAGTCTTACTTGAGCTAATCTCATTACGTTAATGACTAAAAAAAATTCTGGGACGCATGGAAAACTATCTGAAACGTTGTAATGTGAGCTGAAACACGTTCTTTTTATTTTTATTTCTCATAATATATAATTTTACAACATTGCACTGATATTGACGTAGTATATTGTATCACGAGTGCGGAAAGTCGGCGATTTCGGACGAGTTCTGTATACACACGAGATAGATATCGCGCATATGCGCGTGTGCATAAGATATTTTTTCCAACACCTGTAAAGGAACGTTTTATTTGCGAAGCAAACTAATGTGATATAATAATTTAAATCATCAAGGGAAATCAAGAGGGCCAGAGGCACAGGCCTTCACGAAACTGAGCCTGAATGCGCAAACTTTAGATCGAACTCAATGACGCCATTCGCTGTAAATAAAGTCCGAGCGTAAAAGTAAGTTATTGGAACGTGCGCATGCGTCAAGGAAGCTCTAGTGCGTAAAATTGAGAATTTGAGCCAAGCGCATACGCTAGCGTCGTTTTACCGCACTGTTCAGAAACGGGGCATTTCGCTTCGAGAATTTAACTTACTAAACAGGTGTTAAAAAAAATCTGCTTCGGTGAGTTTGTCGAAAATAGTCTTCCGAATAAAACGACCCGTCGTGGATATGAAATAGAACAAATTTACTATATCCCAAAGAATTTTGAAGTGTTTCGGAATGAAGCATCGGTATCCAAGCTTTTGTTTATTATTCCGGTACGATCTATTTTCACATATTTAAAGCGATTTTCGAGTCTCGCGAATACAATAGTCTTGTAGATATTTAATATACGACTATCTCGTGATGAAATTAATAAAGTGTATCGATTTTTGTCCCACCAGCCTCCTTAATATATCCTTATTAACGGGCTAAGGAGTAAAGCGTGCAGTTTTAATTCTCCCTGTAGCTTTTCCTCGCAAATTTCCACTAGCGTAATTTGACGAGCGTCAGCTTGCAGCTTACGGGTTGCCCTCGCTTCGAGCGGGGCAAACGGGGCAAGTTCACGACCTTGGGGAAATTCAGCTCTTTTGAGTAAGATGATGCTCGTACTCCAGAAATTTGTTTCTCGTCGTATGTTCGTATGGCAACGAAGTTCTGAAACTTCAAATTACTTGATCCTTGCGGTGTTTCCTTCCGAGCAAGCAAGTCAGGTTCGAAACTAGTTTATAATGATTGACTACATATAAGATTAGGTACTGTAAAAGTTTTCTAAAGTGATATTTTTTTGTAAATATGTTACACGGTTTTTTATTTCTATAATTCTGTTACCATTTTTACCGCGCTTAGTTAGGAAGTTTGTCAAGAAATTAGTCAAATCATTTCGATTTTTCTTAAAGTCTTTTTTTCCTAAATAACAGGTCTATTATTCTAATTTTTTTTTTTTTTTTTTTGTGAAATTTTGTTCCGTGACCGGATACGCATTTTTCTTGATATTTACACTGAATTTGGAATTGGAATCGTACAGTCAAAAAATACCGTCTCAACGTTTCTCCAGAAAAACTTCTTTCCGTCCTAACTTGGTTTCCAACCTACCTCCCGTATTTTTATAACGTTTTTTCGCATCCGCGTACTTCTCTCACATCTTGTTCTTTTTTTCCTTCTCATCCATTTTAGCAAACCTCATTTCCCAGAGACTTTCCTGCGTGAGGCGGCACCGGCTAGTCATGCAACTTCGGCCGTCGTCCCATAAGCGATTTGCCGAAATTTATTCACGTGCGTTTATTCCTCTTCACCTTGCAGAATCTCCTCTTCTACTACGAGAGCGAAAGCTGCTCACGACCCAGCGGCGTCGTTCTCCTCGAAGGATGTTACTGCGAACGTCTTATCACAGCCAAAGGAAAGGAACCGGATAAACAGGTAAGTTCGTTGCAGTTTCACGTACTTTGGAAGGCGGTTAAGGGATACGTGCGAGCGTACACTCCGGTAAAAAATAAATCGTACCCGAACATTTGATACGACCAATTATCAAAACGATACGACAAAGGAATGAGTTGTAAACTAGCAAATTGGAACAGAGAATGTTCAGCTCTCGAATTGTTCGTAATATGTCCTTTGTATTTTCAAAATTGTGATTTGCTTTTGTAATTCTGATGGATCTGGGTTGATTTCGTTTTATCAATTACTCCAAATCACTTTAATCAAATTGTCACTTTTCTGTTTGGCAAAACCTAATTTTTATCAAATATAACCTACGTAATATTTGGTATTAAATGTGAGTGCACGGTACTTTGTAATCCGTTGATTGCTTGAAGAAAAAAAAATTATCTATGGCGATTTTATTTCAATTCAAGTTCAAAAAGGACAGTGACAGTTTTTGAATTATTGTTTTGTCTATTCTGTTCTGGTTCGGTACCATTTTTGTTCTGACTGTACGCCGGGGATACATCTTGAAGCCCATCGAATAGAATCGCGTGCGTGACAAGTAAAATGTCGATAACGAGCTGCGTGTGGCTCACATTACTGGATTTCAGCCACGATACGTGACCACTTGATGTGTTTACAAGATCCTGGAAAAGACGTGCCGAAGTCGGTTTCTCAAGAAAAATTTGCGGGATAGTGTTGATTTTTTTCTTTATCCCAGACACAGAGAAACGGTTCGTTTGCTTTGGTAAATATGGCCAAAGAAGTGTATTCTTGATTCAGAGAAACGTCATCCTCTAAAATCAATTACAACCAAATTCATTTTAATTGATAGACATTTTTTTGCACACATTTTTTTCAGTCGCTTTATTACCTCTTCGGAGAAACGTCCTGTTTCACTGGCCAATTTCTTCTGTAAGATACTTTTTCACATCGTAAATACGTCCTCGATTTATTGTTAGTCATTTTTTCGAAATAATCGCTCTTGTAGACAGAATTAATTGAAATACACTTTTCAATTAACTCGGATCCCTTTGATCGTAGGAAAGTGTACAAGGAACCTATAGAATGTTGTTGAAAAATTGTGAATGCGGTAAAATCAGAAAGATAATTAAAATCGTAGAGAAATCGGCATTTATTTATTTTTTTTTTTTCCATACCTCGTTATCGACAATTCCAGAAAGCTTTTCGATTATCTTTGGGATTTTTCTCTTCGATACTTTTAATTCGTTACCAAAGTTCTTTGAAAAGTATTTTGCACAACTCCGTACGCGGATGAATTTTACGAGAGGAAAAAACTTTATCACCTTTCCTTTGAAGACGGAAGTGTAGGACAGGCGAGAGAAAAAGGATGAAATTACGAATTGAAAAGAAATTTTGTAGCAGGTATTATACGCACGTGATATTCTTCGTCGCGTAAGAGCTTTCGCGAAATTCTACCACGGCTTTGCGATGCGATGGTTTTAGTTGATGAATATTACTCGTCGAATAAGAGAGGAAAAGAGACGGAGAGTGAGACGGGAACGAGAGGAAGAATGATAACTTTCTCGGGTACATCCAACTAATTTACTTAGGAAAGTTTGCTCCGACTTGTTGAAAACTTTTACATCGTGCTTGCCTTATATCGTATATAACCTTGTGGTCGGTGACATCCGTCGTTGCGGTAGCGTTATACGCATGTATATATGTACACATATATATATATGTATATACTCTTATCTTAATTTTTAATTTTTAATTTTCAAAGAAAAAGAAAAAAATTATACCTAAATGAAATTTGTTTGGCTATATACGTAATCATGTAATGGGTATGTGATGGCATATACACGATACCCGAGCAGAGAATTTGGACTAAAGAGGGAAGATTTTAACGTAACTTCAATTTGGAATAACTGTATTTAAGGGGGTTTGATGGTTTGATGGTTTATTGAGATCTTTCCCATGGCAATGTTGGGAAATAACAAGAAAAGTATACAAAGTTCAGCTATATTGAGAGTCTCAAATCCAAAAACTTAGCCTAGTTTGATATCTAGTGTAAAGAGGAGCACAGAATAAAGACAGAGAACTACGACATAGACAGGAGTAGAAATATAGAGATAGAAGGATACAAAAATTGGAAGAGTGAAAGACGGCAAAGACAACGTTAGAAAAAAAAACGAATAGAATAAGAAATAGAATATATAATTTGGGGTTGATGCCCAAAATTTGATGCTTTTTATTGATTTTACATATGACACGGGATAGTGTCATGTTGAGGACTCGTCAAATTTTTGTGTTCGTCAGCTGAAAAAATCTCTTCGAAACTACTGAAATTAGGTACAAGCAAAAGTTCAGATACCAATACTCCGTTTCAAATTGTTTGAAAATTGTCAAAAATCTGGCAGATTCGTTCGAATCTTTTCTACGATGACTGATTTTATTCTGCAGAAGATTATTCTGTCGATAGTCAGTGGAATAGATTTTTTTTTTATTTCGATAATAAGTGCGATATCGCTATTTTTTGATAGAATAAACTTTTGGCGGGGTGTTGTGAAATTGAATATTCAACAATGTTAACGTATTGAAAAAAAGCGTTTCAGTGACTTTGCAGAAAATAGTAGTCTGAATAAGACGAACCGTTGCACAGTGAAATCGAACGGATTCAATAAATTTCTAAGCATTTGTTTATAACTTCAAAACTATAGATATTTTACATTTTCAAAGAGATCTTCGTAGCTTACGAATACAATATTTTAATCAACAGGCAACGTACGAATATATTTGTGTATTAAATTTCGAAATTTCCAGTATGTTGAATAATCATGATCTAGCATTGTAAATGAAAAGTGTTTTCCGAAATAAACTGTCGGAACGAAACAAAAGTTTTACCCGGAAATATTAGCAAGTAAATGTGAGAACAGTTCTCTTGGTCAGTACTTTTGAATAATTCAATTTTTTCTTCACTTAAATTGGAGCGCAAAAATGATGGTAGGGTAAAAAATGTGACGTTTCAACAAACACGCAGATTCATCCTCTCGAACTTCCGTCCCTGGAGATGTAAATCGAAGATTCCTTTTGGGGGTAAAAACGGTGTCTGGAATTGCACAGGTACTTGAATGTCTGAGCTTAAGGGCATTGGGAGAACACGATATTACGATCTTTCCGTATTTATAATACAATTCGTCCTTCGGTCTGAGATACTGGGAGCTGTAGGCAGGCCAGGCATACATATAGGCAACACATACATCGCTACACGTTTATTATATCCGTCTGTACGTTGCCAGGGGCGAAGAAGCAACGATAGCTAAACACGGGGATGAAAATTGGGAATCAATTCTTTCCCGGGACAAAGCCGAGACGAATGATATATTTTTATACCCCGTATCTCGACTCCATTCTTGATACTTATTTTAAATTTTTTCGAAAGAAATATTTCGATATTTTCATACTGCAACAGCTATTATACATGCTATTAACCACGACGAATGCTCGAGGGTAAGAAATCCGAGTCGGTTCAGTATAAATCAGCTGGTACAACAGCTAATTAGCAGCGTTATAAAGTTAACGTTAGAAAGTAATTGGCGTAGGAAAACCTAAAATTGTAGCTGGAGAAATATCGAATCACTCACGTGTATGAAAGCTTGAAAGTTCGAACTGTACAAATTTGAAAAGGGTATAATTTCAATAAAGGCACATTTAAACAAAGTTTAGACACATTTAATTCGGTTCGAAATAAACCAGAAATTTTAGAAGTTGAAATTTGTAATCTTGTGATGTGACAGAATTAGTTGAGAGTCAGAGTGAAAATAAAATAGGCCGGCTGATACGTAAAATTTCATTATGAAGCAAAATATTAAAAAATGGTAAGAATTCAGAATGGTAGTAGATAAAAAAAAAAAAAAAAAATAAAGAGACAAGGATCTAAAATATCCAATTTCATAAAATGAATCCAAACGTTTTAAAAGTGAGCGTATCATCGACATGCTTATAATTGTAGATAGATTGATAAGAAGATAGCCTTCCACCATTTTTCGTTATTCGAAATTTGTTCGTAATACTGATATTTTACAATATGAATACATGATCACACCTGCAGTGACTATTCGACGATATCAATCTCTCCAAAATTCTAAGTGCACAATTTTATAGTAGTTAAATTATATAACTACGGCGTTTCTGAGATCAGGAAGTCTGGATATCGTAAATTCCGTTATTTTCCTCTATTCCAAGCAACGTGAGGTACAAAAAAAAAAAAATAAAATCGAAGCGGCGCATGAAATAAGAATAATGGAAATCCAGTGGTATGAAGGTTGAACTCGCTCTGATTTTACACAGCGATTTACGCCGCTCCATAGCACGAAAAGATGCGGCACGACGCTTATAACATGTATATGAGGTATTCCATACCATTTCGACCTGGGTCTGACCCTCGACCCCTCAAATCTGGTTCCCGATTTTTCCTATCATTACTCTCACACTGTCGAGCAATTGCAATTTTTTTCAGATTTTTCAAAATAAATTTGAGCGCGTCATGAATTTTTGAATTTTTTTTTGGAACACCTCGATGGCCGTAATCGAAAAATCTGAAAAAATTCCCAAAAATACAGTGTCAGATATAAAAAATATTGGTGCAAAATTCATAATGTCTGGGCTTTTGCTTCAACCTGTTTCTTAGCGCTTTTGTCAACCATGATAAAAAAAAAAATTCGAAAATTAAAATATACACTTTAGAAAAATCGGAGAAAATTTTTTTAAAATCTCGTACTATGCATACAAAATTTCAAGCAACGGTCTATAGTAAATTGACCTCTGCTTCTATTTTTTTACATTTATTTTTGCTTAAAAAGCTAAAAAACAGGTTGAAACAAAAGCCCAGACATTATGAATCTTGCACCAATATTTTTATATCTGACACTGTATTTTTGGGAATTTTTTCAGATTTTTCGATCACGGCCATCGAGGTGTTCCAAAAAAAAATTCAAAAATTCATGACGCGCTCAAATTCATTTTGAAAAATCTGAAAAAATTTGTAATTGCTCGACAGAGTGAGAGTAATGATAGGAAAAATCGAGAACCAGATTTGAGGGGTCGAGGGTCAGACCCAGGTCGAAATGGTATGGAATACCTCATATTATATACTCCCGAGTCTCGGGGTTGTAATTTCAACTCCTTCATTTCCCGGACGGCGTGCATGACAATTTTTTAATGAAACTTCATCTCGCTCTCGAGTCAACCGGGATAACAGGGAGGAGCGATTCGACGCTATCACATCTGCACCCGGTTCAATTATTCAGCTGGAGCCGAGTGGCAGTCTGTGCGGCGCAACTCGTCGGCCTACTTGTTGTCACTCGGAGACGTTGGGTAACTCGATTTTCCCTCGATTCCCTCAACGAGAACCACTGCATTGAATTAACGGTGTCTCTTCCTCAGATATGCTCGCGGGGCTCACGGATTAACCTGTCGAAGCGGGAAATAAGCCAGCCGAGAGCCATTGCGATGTCAACTTGAATTTCAGGCCGTGTATCGATGGGTTTTTTTTGTTTTTTGTTTTTTTTTTTAAAATAAATTCCGCACATTCGGTTACATGTAACTTCTTCTTTTACGGTGAACGTTGTAGTGTGGAAAGATACAAGAAAATAGAGGTTTGGGATAGATCGAGTTTTCCGAAGAGGCGGAAATCTGTTTCATCGAATATCGTAATACAGATGTGTCAGACTTCTGACAATTTTATACTTTGACTTTTTGTACTTCGATCTTTCTACATTTTGACTTTTCTGCACATCGACTTTATGGATTTCTAAATCCTGTGGAATAAATTCCCGTACCTTTGAAAATCTGGTATTGTGACCCTTCTATTGTACAGCCCTCCTACTTGTTTTTATACCGCACGAAAATTTTTGTTTCGAACGTATCAATTTTTTGATCGGGAGATTTGCATTTGAATTTATTCCTTTTCTGGGGGATATCACGATATCCGTGATCGTGAGAAAAGAGAGATCGAAGTACAAAAAGCCAGAGTATAAAATTGTCAGAAGTCTGACACATTTGTATTACGATATTCGATGAAACAGATTTCCGCGTCTTCGGAAAATTCGATGTATCGTAAACCTCCATGTTCTTATATATTTCTATGCAATTACTGTTTTTCGTCTAAGTGTTCAAAGGTTTGAAAAAATAAATTTCAGTGTACAGGTGAAGTCTGAAATCCGTGAGATGAGATGTAAGAAAGCTTTGCAACGAAATAATATTAATTCGGCATTACAGGCTAAAACGTGAATTAGAGCTCTATTAGGTATTCAAATGTCCGCTTATTAAAGTCTAATACAACTCCACCATTAGAAATCTCATCGATTTTGTGGCGAAGAAATTTGGATCTCCAATGGATGTCCTTTCCGTCCGTTGTATTCATGTGCACCTCGATCTTATCCACGCGGAAAATTTACCTCCAGTGGAAATATCTTGAAAAATATTAGAAACTAACAGTTGCACATTTTCTTCTGTCCCAGATAAAAAGTCCAGGGCCTAGATAATATAGATTCGGCAGTCAATAACGAACCAAGTACGTGGATACTGGACGAAATTTGGAGCAGTCGAAAGGACTGAATTGCTGGGGATTTGTATAATTTCGGTTTCTCTCTCGGAGCTTTCTTTTGTGGCGAGAAAGGTATTTGTCTTATTTATTTGTCTTATTTTCGATATGATTTTTATACGGTTGCATTGTTACGCGCAATTGAACATTAATTTTTCTGAGATCTTTTCAAATTCTACATAAATCACTAAAATCTCTCGGGATATGAGAGTAAAAACAAAAGGAGACGGTACGAAGGAAAGACTTTAAGACCTTTTACGCAATTGGCAACTTTTTTCGTTGTCTGAAAGAGATATTTGCATGATTTATTCTTTTAGAGATCCAGTTAGAGTTTATTCTGAAGTTTGTAGACTTCAAATAAACAAGTTCTATATATTTTTCACCTTCGATCAAAGTTTGGTGATAATAAAATTTTTTTTTAACTAATCTGAACTTCTGGCTAAGCTGTGACACATTGTACTCAAATGTCTCTGTGGATTTAAAATCCGATCCGCGGAAGTAATTGAAACGAGATCTCTTAGCTTTGTAAAATTATTGGATTGCAGTAATTTTAAATCAGGTGAAAGCTTCCGTATTTACATGGAATAATTTTAAATTCTTTGAAATCTACGTAAGTCACGGAGAAGCTGTTAAAATTTCGTCCAATTCCGTGAAACATTCGAAATTCGACGAAATCAGTGTTTTCACGTGAGGTTTACAGAAATTTCATGAATTATGCGAGTATCTTCTGCAACGTTTGAAAATTCCCTGAAATGTTCCACGGCATGAATCCTCGAAATACTGAAACATCGTTACTGAAATCACTGCAGAAAATATGGAAAACATGGCATGGACGTTTTTTTAAAACATTTTTCAAAATCATTGCAAAGTCTGAAATCTTGTAAAATAATTTGAAAATCTATGAAAATTTGCGATACTTCAACGAGATACGTTGATCATCGATCATATTATTATATTCTAATGTAACAAAGATGTTTGCAAGAATACAAAAATACAAATTACGGCAATTATTAACAAAAGCTTGGATATCAATGCTTTATTTGAAATGGATTTAAAATTGTTAAAAATCTAGTAAATAATGCATTCGATTTTATTAGTGTACGATAGCTCATTCTATTTAGAAGACTATCTTTTACAAATTCACTGACACGCTTCTTATTTAACATTTAGTGTCGTTAAGTATTCAACTTTACAACATTGCTCCCCGATATCGATTATGATGGACAAATACGAGTAGCGGTACGGAATTGACTACCGAAAATAAAGAGAATCCGTTACATAGCAATTGCGGAAAATAGTGTCCTAAACAAAATTAACTCTCGTAGCGAGAGATCTAACGGATCTAATAAATTTCCAAACAGACTCACAAGAAAATTAATGAAAAGTAGGGATATTTGGCCGATCAACCTCTAAAACTGGCGAACATGAAAGAATTGGTAATCTGCAATCGTGCGAATACTGCAGTTCCGTTCTCCAGTCTCCCGTCTCTTTGTAAAGTTGCCAAGTTATCAAATGTGCGCTTAAGGTCACGGAGTACTCCTACCCACCTTACCGACAGAGCAAACCGCTCCTCGTTCTTTCCAGAATAGCGCAAAGTATCGCAGCTATGTAATTTTTGGCCTGCGAAATGCGGGAAATGTGGGAATAGTAACACGCGTCAAAAAACGACACATTTTTTTTTGACGATTATCGGCATTTGAGTAACTTTCCTGAATTCCGCTGACAAATTAAAAAGTGATTCGCCGCCGTAATTTCAACCCTTTCCTTTCGTTTGCTCATTCAATATAGAAACAAAGAGGGTGAATTTGCTCGGTCGGTAAAGGTAGGAGTATTAGACGACCTTAACGTGTTGCTCTGACAACCAGTGCCGCAACGGAGAAGTTCTAGGCGAACATATGTGCCCGGAGGAACAAACGAACCTCGGGTAGTTAAAACTGTACGGATTATTAGCGAGAAAGACGATGCCATTACGCGGAGCTTAGAAATTCTGAAACTTTGCTGCCCCCCTTCGGCGATGTGGAGCCAGAGAGTGGTTGATCGAGGAAAGTGAGGTAAAAGTGTTGGTTTAAGAAACAAAACTGTCGGCGAACGAGCGAACACCAGGCTAAACAAAAAGTAATCTCAAAGTAAAGCTGCAGGCTCTCCGCCAGACGGTTATTTTACACCGCTTTAGATCCGTCCGCTGATTTTCGAGAGAGAATTTGTTCGCAATCGCGCTTGCGGAATTCCGAGCAGTCTGTTTTTTACGTTCGAAACTTCGCAGGACTCGGAATGTTGATGTTGGAATAATTTTTCCAAACGATTCAAAGACGTCCGGAATTGGAAAACAAATCTTTTAGATCAATGGTCTAGATTTATAGGAAGGAAAAACTGATACTCATAGTTTTACTCTATTTTACAAATGTTTAAAAAATTCCATTAAATCTCGATTCAGTTTGAGAATCATCGTCTGCGATTCATTGATACTGTTTTTGTACATAAGATGTTTTTACATGTAACAGGAAGTCTGAGGAATAATCGGTCAAAAAAATATAATATAAAAAAATAGAACAGATGAATATCCTCGAATATCTGTTGCTACCTACAAACGTATTCGTATTTTCGTCGAAAATAAGAATTTATTTTAAAAATGTCTTCACCAAAGTAGGTTTATTATATCATACATTATATGTGTTCATATCCGGTGTCGGAAACAAAATTTAACATTACGTGGCCATAATCTCAATTTTGTGTTTTGTGTAAAAACGCGTAACAAACTCTTGTTACATAAAGAATCATGTGCAGCAAGAAGGCAACGGTCTTTTCGCCTTGCATTATATTTGCAATATTCGTTTTTGGCTCCCATACGACTCATGGTGCAAACTTATGCTCGGCCCGAAAAGACCGAGTTTGCCTCCTTGTTACATAATCTACTATTATTAAATCATTGGGAGAGGAAAAGATTAGTAATGGAGATTGATTAAAAGAAGGACGACTGAAGACAAGGGTAGCTGGGAGGAATATTTTTTTTATTTACAAATATTTTGCAGCTGCAGAGTGCCGTTAGAGGATTTTTCCTCGTCGCCTGAGAGGCGCTTGTATCTTAAGTCACGTTAACGCCGTTGTATTGTAACTTTTTTCTTAGTTAATCTTCCTAATATTTACCGAAGCAGAAATTCCCATCAGGCTTGTCGATATAAATCTGAAGAGGGATGCGGAAGTAACGTGGGGGAATGGCTGCTTCAGAGTAGGTTATATATTTCTTCTTCGTGACTGTATTTGTTTAATTTTCTCTTGGTACCAATCCGAAAGAAACTCTTTTGAGTCTACAGAGGCTCCCGTTTTTCGCTCGTGAGTCCGAAGAAGGGATGGAAAAGACTTGAACACTGACGAATTTTGTACCTTATCCGGGATCGGACTTCTCATTGTCGCTCTGATAAGAATTTTCTCTGAGCTATGTATTACAGTAATAGTTACTATAGATATATAGTTACAACCGAAAAGAATAGTAACACCTATTACATCTTCTGCAGGTTGAAGCTAGAAACCTCACATTCATTTTTGACCAAGAACTACGTTTTTCGGTAATGCAAAAAATAAAAAGGATTCAAATCTCACCACGCGTGTTCTTTTCCGGTAGATCTTAATGGCTCTTGGAAGATAATTCATTAAGGAACGACGAACTGCTCTGAACGAATTGGAAATTTCGTTTCGGCCTCGAGAATTGGCTCATTTTCCCCAAAGGGTTGCCTTTCTCTCTCTCTCTTTTCGCGTTAATGTAAAATTCGACTTCGGGGTCTGAAATAGAACCGAGGGTCTGACGCTTTGAAAAACTTGACTTTACCGACTGACGAGAAAATTTAACGACATTGATGAAGGACCTATTCATCCTCTGGCGAGAGAAATTCGTTTCCATGTTTCTTCCCTCAGACTCGACTTACTGCCATATTTTTCAACACAAGCCAAGTTCGAAATACAGAATGACTAGACCGAGAAGAAAATGAATGTTACATCGAGGTTAATTGGTTTGATCACCAAGTTAATTAGCTGCTGTAAAATCGATGATAAAAATATGATCCTCATGATAAAGATGAAATATTGATGCCCAATGACAGAGAATTTTGTTTCGCACACATTTCTGTTGTTTTTTTATCCGAGTGTTATTTTATACACCGAATCGGTGGAATTTTCTGCCCCACTTTGTTACTTTGACTACGGAAACTCCGAAGGATAAAACGAATCTGTAACCAGAAACCGCCGTCACGTGTAGCGAAAAAAAAACTCACTGTTTCATTCCCTCTAATTTCAAACACCGTATCTAATGTATCTCGCTTCGCTGGCAGTTCGTACATTTTAACAGTAATACCCAAGTCTCGACTCAAACTTCAAATGCGAATTCCCTGCAAACCTTTTCAGTGTCGACAGAAACATCCCTCCTTTACTGATTTGATTTCGTTTTCTCTATAATATAATAATATGCACTGCAGATGTGTGTATTATACCCGATTGTAATATCATACAATATATTATACGGGTATGTAGCAAAATTTTATACAAAAAAGAGACGCGTCGACTTGAAACGTTCCGAAATCGTCTAATTCCGAATTATTTGACGGCGAAATTTGAAGTAAAGAAATCAAACTTTTACGAAAAAACAAAGTCTGAATGGTCGGAAAATCAAGTAAAAAAATCAAATAGAGCAAAATTCCGAAAATTAATGTATACTCATACAGCGAAGCGTACTCAACGAGTAGGTGTAAAAAATCAAAGCAATCGAAAATTACAATGACCAGGATTCCGAACGTGAAAATATCGAAAATCCGAAATAAAGAAAAATCAAAATGGAGAAATTTTATCAAGCCAGAAATTCGCAGAACTGAAAATCAATTATCATTCAGAATTTCGATGTCTGAGGTTTAGATTTTTAAATTTTCTTATTCTCGCACTTTCGGAAATTTGACTTGTCGGAGTTAACGCCCTTTTGGCATTTTATTCTTTCGGAATTTTTACCTTTCGGAACTTTACACTTTCAAACCCTTGAGTTTCGACCCGTTAAGAATTTTGATGTTTCGTCAAACTTTGGTTTCTTTACCTTCGAATACGCCACCAAAACATTCGAAATACGCGGTTTCCTTATTCCAGTGTCGAAAACACATGTTTTGACGTCTATCTGTTCGAAATTGCATGTAGAATGGCGCTCTTATGCCCCATTCCGGATGAAAGATGCCTGGACTCGGATCCTAATGAACACACATGACACGCCCACATTTTAATATTAACACGATGTAAAACATCATCGATTTCGACCGATTTTACAATTTCATTGGATTCTATTCCTCAAGAAACCTGCAAAGCCGCAGGGACAATCGATTTGGAAAAGAAATTTTTAGTTCCCGTTACCGCTCAGTCCTTAACTAATTTCAATTCCTACCACAATCGAAAAATATAGTTCTAGGTAGAATATGAAAATTAGTTTTCTAGCTGTTACCGGAAAGTCTAGTATCCGTTACTATTCTTTCTCATTGCGATCACCGTTACTATATTTTCTTGTATAACTGTTGCGAAAATTTAACGCTTGTGCAACAATAAATTGAAATAATTGAATTGGCAAAATGTTTACGCGTATCTCGTTTTTCGTAATCCCAACAATATTCGAACAGTTTTTTCAACGATACCTGTTTTACTGAATTTTTCTAGTTACCGTAACAAATGAAATCTTTCTCAGTCCACCGTTTCGGTGATACTCGAAAAAATTGTGGGCCAGTAATTTTCGAGCCTGACACCCTCCTAATTGGTACGCTTCGGGCGATGAGCCAGGTGCGATATCCCAGAGGCAAATTTCAGGTACAGGGATCGCGATTCCAAATTTTCGGATGGCAGGCGAGGTTTTGCACAGACACGAGTTCATGGCCTTGACGTTTAGCGGCTGAGTGCCTCTCTAGGCGGTGTTAATTAACAACCCCAGCACGAAATCGTACGAGTCCTTTACTGTTACGCGTTAATTACACATTGTAGCGATTGTGTCTTCTGTGTTGTGCGAGGTCAGCCAGTGACCGGTGGCTCTTTTGTTCTCTGTTCTTTGTTGCAGATCGAGCTTTGTTCCTCGCCGTTCGTTCGACAATGAGAATGATTTCTCGAACGCAATTTTCCCTTCCCAGATAATCGTAATACACTCTGAGTTTCCTGCAGTGATCGTGGGAAAAATTTCATTTGTTTTCGTTGCTGGAGAATTCTGATAAAATTAGTATCGTTAAAGAAATGGTTCGAATGTTGTCAGAATTTGACAGTTGTGGAGATGGTAAATTTTCATCTTCAATTTTCGATAAATAAACGATCATTGTCAGTATTTTATGCAATGAGATTTATGGTTAAAGATTTGAAATTGTAGTAGTTGGGAAATTCGAAGTGCGCAACGCGAATTGTCAACAATTGAATGATTAAATCTGCGTTTGAGATGTTCAGTGAGAATATTGGAAAATTCGTAGATTGTTTTAATGAAAATCTGTAGAAATTTTCTGTAATGTTTAAAGAATCGCAAATTTTGAAACCTGTCAATTGTTATCAAAAAACTTTTCTACGTTATGAATATAAATTGGAAATCAGATTACAAGCATTAAAGCAAGAAAATGGTAACGGAAAAAAAATCATGCAGAATTCAAAATTATTGTTACAGAACGCGTAGATTCTAATCGTTGTATTAATAAAATATCTTATGTAATATTGAGAAGTATGTAATATTGTTCTCGAAATTTTTATACAAGTCGTCTATTGTTAACATAATTCATTTATATCGTCGTTGTGTACATATTTGTTTTCGGTGATGCCAAATTTTTTAAGTAAAACAAAAACAAAAAAAAAAAATAGAAAATATTTGGCGCGTTTCTTTCCAAAGTAATTAGAAAAACTGAAAAGGAGAAATACGTAGAAAAAGACTGAAAGTCTATGGCCATAAACAGGGTTCTTTTCCGAATATGAGAGAACGAGGATATTTCGTGTTGAACGCGTAACAGCTTCAAGCATTTGTTGCGTGTATAAGGTCCTCGAAACAGTCCTCAAGAGAATTTCAATCAACGTTATAACAAACCGGTATGAAATTGCTCCGCGAACATTTCCACGTTTCCGGAATTCCGAGAGGTTGTCATGCGAATACGCAATTAACGTGTATCCGGCGTAAACGATGCACCTTGATATTTCGTATTTATGCCTGAATAATTGCCTAACTCCGTTTCCCATTTTTTATGCGATAGCTGCAAGCGCCGAAACTGCACTGAGAAAAATTTCATTTGTTACAGTAACTAGAAAAATTCAGTAAAACAGGTATCGTTAAAAAAACTCTTTTAATATTGTTGGAATTACGAAAAACGAGGCAATCGTAACCATTTTGCGCTATTCTCGATCTTTTTTTGGCAATTGCAACGAAAAATCAGTTTGTCCGGTTTACTCTACTTTTTTAGTTGAACAAAGCTTTAACGTCAATTTATTGTTGCACAAGCGTTAAATTTCCGCAACGGTTACAAGAAAATATAGCAACAGTGATCGCAATGAGAAAGAATAAAAAAAAATTGGATAAAGTAAATAAGTTCTTGGGGAAAACACTTTCTGCAAACGAATTGATCGATTTGAAGCAGAAATTGAAAAGGAATTAACGATGTGATGTACTGAGCGGCGAAAAAGCGAAAATTAAACTCACGTTAGTCAATTTTGAACTGAACAAGAGTATAATGATATGAAATCTCCGATATTTACCAAATTCTTAAAAAAAATTCAGGCAATGTTATTGCGTAAGCCGGATGTATCATTAATTAGAAAACAGAGTAAATTCTATGCCTGGAATCGGCACCAATATAATATCGCTACTGAATCAACGGAATTTGAAGGTTCATTGGGTGAACAAACATATTTCAACCTAAAAATAATCCTCGAATAACGAACTATTTCAATAATCTATTGGATTTGTAATACAGCTGTGAAGTAAGCATAAATTTCATGTTCGAACGATATTATGTTAGTGATTTGAAAAAAATGGATAGTGGGAAAAATGGAAAGCTTTTAGTTGGAAAGTATTAACGTGTAATGCATCAATATTGACCCAAGCATCAGAAACGAACACGTCTGCGTGTTGTATTTTCATGTTTTTTTAACAGTTGGATATTACCCTTGAATCAATGCTGTTTATCCTCCGTCTCGTGACGTTTTTTTATAAAAACTTTTGTTCGATCAGCCTTATTTCACTGGCTGGAATCCCATTTTCAGTTACACAAGCGAGACCCTTTAATCACAACTTATCACTGTACACGTATTAAATGAGCTTTTTTACCGATACCAAATCAATTTTATTTGCGTTAAAAAACTGTCTCTTTATCGAAGAGAATGAATTGAATGAAAATAAGACGAGTAATAAAAGCAAAAAAGTGTAAACTTGCCGGCAGCATCGAGATGGATGCTGAGGAATCATTCGTTTCTTGGATTTCAATGAAACGTAACAAAGACAGGAGGGAAAGTGATGGTGGTACGTTTTCAAGGGTGGCTGCATTTTCACCCTCTGGTAAAAAACTTTCGGAAAATGTTCATGGCCAGCTTTGGAATGTGGGTTATAGGCACTCAGAATCAGGGATCTGTGCGTGCTTTGAACCCAGGTGCAGAATAGCGAAGAGAAAGGAGAGTGAGGAAAGAAAAAGAAGGGACAGACCAGAAGGAAAGGAAAGAGAAACGCGATCGAGACTAGAAAAAGTAAAAGGAAATTCCCCGTTGAGAAGCGAAGAATGAGAGAGTTGAAGTTCTGCGGAAACTCCGAACTTGACTCGATGCTACGGACGGGAATATGAAATAACAAACTTTTTATAAAAGTATGAAATGTTTCGCAGAAGCTCTTGACATTCCGTTTGAATTCATTGTATTCAATACGTGTTCTCGGACATAATAGAGATATAATAATAATGTTCAACATATTGACGGTTTTTGGATTTCAACATTTTTATACTTCAGTCTTATAATTATTTCACGTAATTTCAATGATTTCTTGGGACTTTGTGGGATTCTCAAAGATTTTCCATCACGTGTGTTCGAGATGTTGCTGAAGATTCGATCTCATTTGGATAGTTCTTGCAATAGTTCGAGAAATTTTACCTTGTTTCAATCTAAGATTTCTAAGATTTCAGGTGATTTTCTGGGATGAGATTTTGAAATGCTTCCAAAAGATTTTGTGTGTTTTTGAAAAGGTTTAACCAGACTTTAAAAGATTTCAACAATTATACGCATTTCAGAAGATTTGATAAAAATGCTTACCGTTCAATTAGTCGATTCCAAAAGATTTCGTACGATTTCAAATGATTTTCTTATTCTTCGACATTCCGGATGGCGCTTTGAAGGTCTAATGCGATTTCAAAGGATTACTCATGGGATTTAAAGAAATGTTTCTTTCGCGTAATTATTCATTTTTAAACTCATTTCTACAAGTACTTAAAAATTTGTTGAAATTTTACAGTTTGGGTGCCATAATGTGCGATTAAGATGTGGCGATTGTAGCTGTATTTTTCGAGTTACACTTCCGACGCTGTTAAAAAACGAGCACATTTGTAACCCTGAACAAAATAAATCCTACTGTAAAATTAAAGAAGGGAAAATTCTTTACGTCAGAAAAGGCCAATTTTTATCAACGCAAAATATTCAAATCCGCGAGAGCTAATCGATGAAATCGTCCAAAAACTAGTTGAGTCATCGGTTAAATTTTAGAACATATTAATCAGTCAGTGCAAATGAATCGGAGTTCAATAAAAATTCCATCGATTATACTATTGATTAATTTTATTGCAAGATATCCGTATATCAAATATTCATCAAATCGTTACATTCCTAAGTTACAGAAAACTCTTTATAAACACAAAAATATAAAATACTGTAATTTTAACCAAAAGCTGTAATATCGATGTTTCATTTCAAATCGCCTTAAAATAGTTAAGAATGATTAGTTTTATTCTGAAAACCATTTTCTTATACAAAGTCACTTGGGCAGATTTTCTTTTTTTCACTGTCAATTCAATACTGCTATTTGTTGATCAAAATAAATATCGATGCGACAGTGTCAAGTCTTGAAATAAAATTAAATATCCAACGATGCCAAGATGGGAAAGAAACGTGCCTCCTCGAATTCATAAAGAATAGTATTCAGAATGAAAATAACCAGCATAGACGAATTTTCTAGACGTTTAACAATTTCGAAGTGACTTGAAATCAAATGCTGATATATCCGAGCTTTTGCTTATATTTTCAATATTTTTTATTTTCGTATTTCTCAGGAGATCTTGATCGTCGTTTCGAGCACAATAATATCACAATTAATACTCAACATGCGACTATCCGGTAACAAAATTATTAAAAAGTATCGATCAACAAACTTCCTTAGAGCTCGAGCGAGCGAGATTATCTATTTTAGGAGCGAAGAATTAATCAAATCAGGCGTGCGGAAGGCTATAGCTACTGAAATATTCGGGCGTTGGTTGGTAACGTCGCGGTGACGTGACGGGGATAAACTCTGACGGCGTGGTGATAACACCATAGCGATAAGAGAGCGCCCGGCAGTGGGAACGACAAACGGCGATAGCGACGCTCTGGTGGTTTTAATTCGCCGTATCGTAACGTGAAAATGATTGTCCCGGCTGTCGCTTGGTATTCTCACAGATCCGATCATTGATCGCGGCCGAATTTTTTTTACCGATTTTATCTCTCCCTTTCTCTCTTTCTTGACTGTCTATTTTTCCTCCTGCCGCACGAATCGACATCCCCATATTTTTCTTCGACTTTTCATCAAACGTGAAAGAAATAAACGTTAAACGGTCACACGGATCAGGGCTCGCTAACAAAGGTTGTATTTTCTCGGGGATGCTTCGAGTCCAGTAATTAGAGGAACGAAAAAAAATTGGTGTCGATTTTTCTCTAGCTTCGCATTGCGACGAAGGTTGCAAGGAGCAAGTTATCGATGAGATAACTTTAAAACCCTGAGAACTGAAATCAGACCAACGTTCGAGTTGGAAATTGTCGATTTGTTTATTCTCACGCTGTTATTTTTATCATCGATTTTTCCCTCTTCCAGACCCTCAAAATTTGATTTTCTGATATAGAATTTCAGTGCGATTGAATCTGTTGGCGATTTCCACACGCATAAAACTTGACCGATAGTTTATTCTGCGCATCAAAATTTGAACGGTGCTTGGACAAAAAAAAAAAAATTCAATTGCCTGTTAATTTCTCTTTCGACTCGTTTGCAGGATCGATGATATCACGCTAAGAAATAACGATAACGATGAAAACAGCAATGATAATTTCTATGGACAGTAATTAATTTCCCTTAAGTACGAGGGCCACCGGAGATAATTATTAGGAAATAACGAAACAAGTGACGTACGAAATCATACCGCGCAGCGTATTACTCAGCGTGTACGAAAATTTCCTACGTGTGAAGCGATGTGATTGATGATTTGCGAGATACGTCAGTGCATACGAACGGTACACCTAGGTAATAGATAACAATAATAAACGATCCTTTAACGAATCAGCCCTGAACAAATTTTACCAATTTCCCAGAATTTTTCATATCATATTGAACAGGTATATCTGGGCAATGAATTACAGGCGTTTAATATCCATTTCATTTATGGTTAGTTTTCAATATTTTTTCCTGACTGACGGAGAGCGCTTATATAACGATGGACCTTTCAAATCGGACGAACACTTGAAATAACGAGGTGACACCATCACGGCGCCGGAGTTTCGTTTCATTTACTTTTAATCTTCCGTCGCGGTAAATGAATTCCTATATTTTCTCGCAATTTTGTTCCGCCCTGCAGTCAGGGATTAAAAAGGTAGTCAGGATAGCTTATGTTTTGCCCTCGCAGCAATCTCGATCGCGTTTCTTTCTTTCTTGAAATTCACCAACGGTGAGTAAATACCTTTTTTTTTTGTCTCAAACAGAACTAAATCCTCAATAGCGTTTCACGGATTGCAGTTCAAACACAAAAGTTTCTGATTCAACGGTCCGGCGTCCGATGGCGCTAAGCGATCGATTCTCTCGCGATAGAAGGGGTTTCCCCTATTATCATAATGTGTGTCAGATCGATAAAACAGAAATCTCTCTTTCCAGCTGTACAGAAATCAAAGTTTTTCGACAAGTTTTCCGGTTTCCCACTTTTCAATTTGCGGATTCGATGTACGTCCAATATGCAATAACAGTTAATAAAGGAGAATAATTCACGATGCCTGTAGAATCAGGGTCAGTCCTTTTCACAGCGTTAGGCGGGGATCCGTTGGATCAACTTTTGAGCGGAGCTTCTCGTATTGAATTCTCGAGGTAGTGGGCGTTAACAGTTGGCACAGTGGCAAGGTGTTGCCCTGATTTGATTGAATACACGGTCCTGGACGATTTGCAGAAGCCGAGCACTCTCGGTTTGCCGGCACGTGCTGAGCACGTTTCCATCCTGATTGATCGACGAACTTTCGGGGCTGACAGGTGGCTCTCGCTCAGCTGGACCCGTTCTTCTGGTATGTATGTATATATTGTACGTACGTATGTTTTCAGCGGTTTCGTGACTCTAAATGATTCCGGGCCATTTCACGTAATTTATATCGCGTTATATATGGAATAACTACGCGTCTCCGAAACTCTCTGCGGTTACCTACCCACATTACACGGGGATCCCTGTACCTTGTATAATATACATATACATACATACATACATATATATATTATACATATACGTGTATAAAAGTGACATAGAGAAGGGGCAAAAAATGCGACGAGGGAGTGAAACCGGAGGAGGAGAAGCTTTTCTACCCCGGATTGACCGTAATGCCTGTCGTTTTCTCCATCGTTTGTTCGGGCAATTTTCTTTACTGTTTGCGTACGCGTTTGCAGGAACGAATCGCCGAGCGGAATACCTGCGTTATACGTAGTATATTACAAAGACTCGCGAAAGTGAAATATGTTGATTTAAAGGTAATTTTTTCATTTGGTACATGGTATTGGGTGTGTGTTTTTTTTTCTATTTTTTTACTTTATATTTGTTCTTTTTCCGGGTTTTATACTGAATTGTTGACGTATCATAGATATTCCGAAATTTGGTAAAATTGAAATGGTAAAATGACAGTCTTAGCATTTGATGTTATGTATAATATTGGGAATGATAAATCACGTGTGGAGCTGAACAACCCTTTCATATTCCTACCTTTAACCCTAGTCATTTACACATATGGAACATTCCACATTAGTTACACGGGGTTGCCCAGATCACAGCCAATTTTGGAACGTTATGACTGTACACAACATTACGTTATGCATAATTATGACTTGAACAAAATTCCGAGACAATATTTAACAATTCAGAAATAGACTGCAATCTTAGTTTTAGCAAAACACGATGTAGGATGTGGGAAAAATTCGTGAAGCAAAAAGAGTAAAACAATATGCAATCATACACAGGGTCTATGAGACCCCAAAGTTTGTTCAATCATTCTTCATTTTATTTGCACAAACAACCCTGATTCAAGAACGCTGACTTTAAAATTGTACGTTAAAATCGGTTCTGGGGTCAACTGAAACCCTTGTTAGTGACCAAGAACTTAGAATTTCTACCATCTTGAAATTGTGTATGTAGATCGAAATAATGATACATACAATATAACAATGATGAACTAGATATTCAAAAAATTAACAATTTGTTCTGAATTTTCGACGAATCTTCGTAGAGTTTCAGGGCTTCGGGGTAAACCTTTATTGAAATTGGGATGGGGTGATGAATTGTTCACTTACTGGAAGAGGGTGTTATAAGAATCAGCGTTCTGACAAATTTAGAAGTGTTGTGAAGTTATTTGAATCTGAATAAAGTAAGGAAATATTATATACCTCAGTTATGGTCATGAAACGTTCCGAAAAAATACCATGTATAAGTACAACTCAGCATTTTGGTGAAATTGAATATGATGGATTTAGTAACTTCAAGCAACAAAAAGAATAAGACTACACGGTGATATTAAAATCCTTAGTGATCTGAAACATTCAAAATCTTCAATAAATTTTGCAATTCGCGCGCACATCTCATTTTCTAGGAGTTGGAGGAAAAAATGATATAAATAATATGTTTGAAAGCTGGCAAAGATTTGAGTTTTACGCTCAGCTTGTGCTGAAGTTGAGCAAAGTTCAGTGAATTCTATTGAAAATACATAATCAGAAATGTAGCATTGATTGTTTGAAATGATATGATGGAAAAGATTAAAACTTGTCTGGAGTACCTATAGACATCACGAAATTTTTAAAACAATACTATCTAACAAAGCCAAGTTCAGGTCATATGATTTTCCTTGTCATTTTATATTTTCTGAATCGTTCCACAATATTTCAGGAGATACGGGGTTTCAAACGTAGAATTTATCATTACTCTGAATCTCACCAGTCAACGGAATGCTCGATCCAGTTTGACAAAGCTAAAGGTTTGTTGCTGCAACAGTCGTGACTATTCGGAGATGTTAGAGGATTTGGTGGATCTCGCCTTTCAGGTTTGCACTCAGGCAACGAAATTAACACTTTTTTGGTGGAGCATATATCTGAAACGTAAGCAGTTGCCTATCTCTTGGCGTTGTGCGGTGAGATTCACCGAATCTGTTTTACAGAATGTCAATGTGGGTATTAGCCATAATTGACTCGATGATTTTCGATTCCCTACACTTTGCCAGTAGATAGGCAACCGAAGTTAGATTCCAGGTCCGCACTGCCATTTCTGTAAAGATATCTCTCATATCCGATTCGGATTCCGCTAACCTCTGTTTGATGTATAACCTAACCTAAAAAATTGGATGGATTGAAAATAGCAAGAAAACTATCGGAGCGTTGAGTCAGAGTCCCTGTATGTTTGAGAATTTCCCTGTTGCATCCGATTTGCAGAAAGCCATATACTCCTATAATCCCGTGGGGCATATCTCGGTTGTTACTGACGCAAAAGAGTCAAAGCTCACACAGCCGCCGGCAGCCTAGTTTTAACATTTCCGCACCGCGTCCTCAACCGGCGGGCTCGCTCAGCCGTGGATTTATAGTCCACTAGCTGATCGCGAGGCATCAACCGACAGGGTTAATCCCGGTACCGGGCGGGGGCGGGGACGGATCGGGGTCACGGGGTTGCGAGGTCACGAGGGGATCCCGCTCCCGGGTCGGAAAGTGCTGCGCCTGTTGCGCGGCCACCCCACTGCAGGATACAGCGGGGTTCCCGCCAGCGCGGGTTTCGGTCTTGCAGGCGCGCTGCGGGCTTTGGGTGGCGAATCGATTCCACGTTTCGCTCTAAAAATAGCCCATCGCTCGACGGAGATGCGTGCCTAGCACCTGGACCGGCGGAAGAATCGCCGCCTCGAAGAGGGTGAGTGTTGAGATGCGTGCAGCCTCGGCCTCCGTTATGTATCGTTCAATTTTCACCTGATTCGCACACTCTTATCTTTGTTCAATGGGTCGAAATCACGGCTCGGCTTATCGGCGGTCTTTAAATTTGTCAACACCCAGCGAGAACCGAAAGTTCCGATCTAGATCCATTGCCCAGCCAACGCGATATTCATCTCAAACCTTCAAGACGTCTCACAGCCAATTATATTGGTCACAGACGATTTCGGGTAAGCTGGGATAAATTGCTTTCATTTTTCGCTCTTCTATGTTATAGCTACTCATTCATCGTTCAATGTTATCCTTCGCGCCGTTCAACTAGTTCAAAAGCCATTAAAGCCTGCAGACAATGTTTAGATACGCAATGAGTATAACGTTAACGTAACGAAAAATTTAGAGGATATCACATTTCGACATTTAAGAATCGATTTCAGGTAGTTGAGATTGCGAAATATGAGTATTTTTTGACTGAATTTCAGATAATCCGAAGGTAATAAAATGACGACTTGCCTGAAAATTGTATTGTGACACTGAAGTTGCGAACGCCGACATCTTAATTTTCGTCTAATTTTCTTACGGTGCCTAGACTATGTTTTTTGTACCAGAATTGGATTAGGCTTGCAAACGTAGATCCAATATTTGGCTGGACGATAGGCTGATGTGAAGCACAAATTCTAATTTCAGCGTATCTAGATAATTGTTGGTATTCTTTTGTCTTGTTATTTTTCATCGAATGCAAGTTTTTTTTATAATATATTGTTTTTTGTTTTCGCACATATCCGTATAGTTTCAGTTGATTATTACTTGCAAAGCTTCATGCAGTCTATGACAGTTCCCAAAATATTTGCAACTTGAATGAATACATCAATAAAAATGTCAATAAGACAAAGTAGGTATACGAAATAACAATAATTTGACAATTACAAGCTTTATCATACATAAATGTTCTTATAGGATCAGGTGTCAGATATTTTTTTATTACATCCAAAACGATTTTACGAGCACCGTGAAAACGTATCGAAATCTGATGCTTGACAAATCGTCCGAAGAACGTCCTATGCTACAACTACATAGATAGTAATATTGTATTGTAAACAGTAAATTTTGTCCGGTACAAGCAGCTGGGTAGTTTCTTATAATGCAGGTTTCTATCTAGCACCAGAATGTCTCTACTGTAAAGCTTCTATCAAGCTCTCCTGAATAAGAAAGAAAAGAAAATACAATTTGATTGTAAGATGTCGAGTTTCTTTTAACCAAATTTCTGTCTAAGATATTTCCCACAGAATGATTGTTAAAACTAATCCATTGAATATGTTTATTTCAATCGAGTTCTATCGCATCTCGGGCAGAAGCGTTCGATCAACATAATTTGATCGTATAAAATTCAGGAACCTCCCCGATAACCGTCAACCCCTATTGATTCTGAATGGATCCAATTGTAGCAAATAGGATTTCCACTTGTTTTCATCAGTTTCGAGCGTTTTTCGTTATATTTTTTTTTCCACGCCAATAAGATTCTCCCACGACGAAGGTCGGGGCTCAGCTTTTCCGACTTGGAAAACTATAGGAATATCCAAATCAAGGGCGGCAGGGATCAGGGCGTGAATAGGGTCAGAAATGGAAAAGGGTTGGGTGGTCCTGCAGGTGTGCGCGGGTGTGCAGGGGGGCTTTTTCCCGGGCAGGTTTGGGTGGCCAATAAACAATCGCGGAAGGGAAGAGAGAGAGAGAGAGAGAGAGTGGCCTTGGCCGTTTAACCTCGGCTTTGGCCCCGGCGCAGGGATCTGCAGGAGATGGTGGTCGTGGCGGTGGTCTTTGCCACGTGTTCCTGCCTCCGACCATCCGCCCCCTCCCCTAATTTGCTGGTATCTCGCTGACGTCACCAGCCCAGACTGAATCACTTCCTCTCCCCCCCCCCCTCTCTCTTCTCATAGGCAATTATTATATCTTAGATTTTCACGATACTCGGCCAATAATCGTTTCAACGTATTTTATTATGGGGATCTCTACGTGTCGTGGAAATTGATGATTATAGGATGCAAATAACAATTTTTTTTTTCTATCGAGCAATTCAAATGCTGAAGTATTCGTTGGTTACGTTTGTTGTTTGAACATTGAAAACCATATTTTTCATAATTAGCTCATAGACATTATATAGAAAAGTGCTTTCCGAAGTTAAATTGAATTATGCGTGTAGCTTTAACTGTACGACAATCATTTGGTTTTGCTGAAAAATGGAGCTATCAGCTAACCTATGTACCGTCTATGAATCTATCGCATGAACTTTAGTAATTTATGTTTAAACAGCGAACAATAACCATGAATTTTCACGAACTGCCAGAAGTTATGTGATTCAGATAAAAAACGGTATCCGTATCCCATAATAATCAGTTTGTGCGACATACTGGTTCCCTTAATCCTGGAGGGGTATGGAATGATTTATTCAAGCTCGGCTGCTGTACTAAAATAAAATGTATTCATTTGAATATACAAAGCAATGGGGCATTCCACGTCAAACCAACGGATCATAGGCCTGACTTTTTGGGATTCTGATGTCCAATGTACTTTTTTTTTTTGTTTTTTTTCGACTCAAAATGATATTTCTAATTTTTTGATATTTTTTCGCCATTTTGTGAAAACGAGGCAACCTGAAATATCACCGACGTGAATATGGACATTTTTGTAAAATCAGGGATTCGAAAACATCTTTTTGTCATGATTTTTACACTTATGTTGCATGGTTCATTTATGGGTTGGATATAAGACGATGAAACGAAATTTAAAGATCGGGTGGAAATGACAAGAAGCGGTTTGGAAATTGAAGCTCTTATATACCAAGCTGATTGATGTTTTATTTATTCTTCCAGAAAGTTTCTGGGCTATTTTCTTGGTGAAGTGATTTGGTAATTCGAAAAAGCTATTTGGCTGACATCAAGAACCACCCAAAGAGTATCCGTTTTCTTGATGGTATTTTCGTAAATCTCTTTGGCTCTTCAGAAAAAGTTATTTGACACTTTTTGAAAGATATTTTAGCATTTCCAAAAAAAATTTACTTACCTATGTATAAAACAGAGGTATTTTACTGGTATAAAAAACTACTTATTGTCTAACATAGGTCTCCATCAAAGTATCTGTTTATTTGAATTTATGAAAGCTGCTTGGCTGATCTAAGAAGAAAAAGCTTTCGGGTAGTAGATTCCCCTATCTACCCTTTGTTGAAACGTTCTTTATATTTTTTTTACTAGATCCCGTTGTCTTCCACCTTTCAATATTGGGGCTTCTGCTGCGACCTCATTACTACGGAGTTGTTGTATTTTTCATGGTATTTTTGACATAACTTGAGGCGACTTACAATTAGAAAATTAACGAGAAAGAGAAACCCATGTACCCATCCTTTTATCAAAGTTTTAGCAAACTGAGAAGCTTACAGTTCTCGCGGAGTTTCACGGGGCAGAAGCTGTTGTTGCGGACGGAATGTGAGTTCATCAACTATTCGAAAGGGTCGTTTCAGAAATGGCCGTTACACCGCGGTCTTCCACAATTCTCTGATATCTGGTATCCCATCTACTTACAAGGTTATTGTAAACAAACAAAAGATATACGACAGCTGTGATTTTGCATGAAAGATCTTTGTCATGAAGCCAATTACAAGCAAAATTCTACAACCACATTAAATTTTCTATTGGCGTTGATCTCCTTAAATGAAAAGAGAAATTCAAGACTTTCAATATTCCGCTTGACTTCAACTCAAGTCTTCAATCGGCAACATATATTTATTGATCTCAAACGATGCGATTCTCCTTAACTTAGAACTGATTATATTTTAGATTCCATCGTTCCAGGCGCTTTCGAGTAATTTGATTGTGAAAATTTGGGCAAACGAAAGAATTTATTTAATCAAGTTTTCTTAGCTCGGAACGGTTTTAAACAAGAAATTCTTAAACCAACCCGTCAAAGTCAAGCGAATCAACTGTTCGTTATGATCGAGGTGAAACCTAATTGAGCCCCGACCGGATGTGAGATGAGAATTCACGAGGGACGAGCGCTGGATCCATAAATCATTTCTTATTCGGGAAGCTCGGTCTGAAGATGCGTCCTGTTATATCCGAGGAGCAGCTCTCGTGGGACTCCATCAAATTTAATTGTCACATCTAGGCCCAGTCTCGTGTGGCACAGTTGTCGTGTTTCGACACGGCTCGGAAGATGCCAGCAAGCACTTGATCGGGGGATCAAACGTGCCAGGCATCAACCCTTGGCTGGAATTGCGGCTGTTGGTCTTTCCCGTGTCGCTTCGTCCTCGTCCCCCCTGAGTGGTCAAAGCGAAGCCTGAAAGCTCCTTCGTTAGGATATTATCATAGAAGGCGGATATGCCGCTTGTAATTACTCGACGACCGAGAGATTCCTCAACTTACCCAAAACTATTGTATTCGTATGCCACGAACAGGTCTTATCGAATACAAAAATATAAAATATCGGAATTATGAACGAAAACTTAGATACCGATCGATGCTTCATTCTACACCGTGTTTCAAAATGATTACGAATATTGTAGATCATTCGATTTCACTCTGCGAAGACTCATTTTGTCCGGAAGAATATTTTCTACCAAGTAACTGAAACAAATTTTCTTTTTTATCCCAGCAGTTAATTCAATATTGATATTTGTCAATCCTAATCAATATTCGTGTACTGTAAAATTTAACATTCAACGATGCCAACGTGATGAAAAAAGTGTTTCAATGAATTTGTGTGAAACAGTTATTTGGATAAAATTCACTTTTATGGAATAAAATAGAGCGAATCTACTAATCTACATTTTTTTTTTAAACGGATCTCTGAAGATTGAAAATATAACGAAAATATGAATTGGAAGATTATTCCATTTTTTGCTTGATAACTGTATTTATTTCTGGCACATTATATAATTGTCGACAAAAACAAAGCATTTGTATAAACATGCCAATAATATATTCTAATTTGAGAGCAATATCCTCTTAATTCCGATGGAATCAATCGAATCATGTTTCCTTCATTTGAGATTGAGAATTTCAAACTCTTCTAGTCTCCACTTTTTTATGACCAAAACCTTTTCAATTTGTAACTCTTCAATTTCGTATGTTGGAAAAGCAAAGAAGAATAAAACAATTCAGTTCTCTTAAAAATTCATACATCAAGCCAAAGTTATAAAACTTTATGTAACTAAATATATATATACGTTTTCTTCTTAGCTGTGAGATGTTTGTTCGAGGATTTCTCGAAAGGTTTCCCGAGGAAACTGAGAGAACCAGTTTCAACGGCACTCACGTTTATTAAACTGTGTACCCTGGGGATATTATTTTTCACGTCGGCATTGGAAATTGTGCCAATTTTAGAAACCTCCAATTTCGGTAAATATCCGCGCATCTGTTTCCAAAATTACTCACCATTGTTCATCAATGTTTGTCGTAACGAACATAACGTTGAATTGATTCGCGACGCGTTGAACGGCATTAAAAAATATTTTCATTCAAGATACTGGGAAAAAATTAGGGGTGAAACAAGAAATAAAAAATTGTTCGATTCAGACAAAGAGTGCCAAAATGTTTGAAATTATTAGTTGGAAAATTGTTGTGTGATTAAAAATATCCCCTCAACAAGATTTGACAATTTTTTAATAACGATCTGCTGTTCACTCAAGGCTGATTTTTGATACATCACAAATCAGCTGTTGAGAAAAAATCCGTCTGAGAATTACAGTGAATAATTTGAGCGGCATACATCGAAACCATACTTCGTTACCAAAACCTATGGGAATACAGGAGGTGATTTTTCAGCATGTCTTGTACATGCCATTAGAGCCGGAGAATTATTGC
Organism: Neodiprion pinetum; assembly: GCF_021155775.2. NCBI lineage: Eukaryota > Metazoa > Arthropoda > Insecta > Hymenoptera > Diprionidae > Neodiprion > Neodiprion pinetum. The sequence goes on from NC_060234.1 coordinate 20,853,931, forward strand.
GCAAGCGAGTCTCCTTCGAGAGTTGAGGGCCATGTCCGTAATTCCGTCGCTAAGCATTATAGATTCTAATTAATTACGGGTATCCGAAAAGATGAGAAAATTGGAAAATAAAATTCCCGCGGGTTGAGGCATCCGGCCAATTACTTTTCTTCCTTCGGTTCCCTACGCCCAAGGGAATGTTATACATGTAGCCGATTTGCGCGTTCCTCTTAAATTCTTAAAGCTTTCAAAGTTACGTCGCGAGTTTCGCCGTCCAGGGAAAAGGCACTAATTAATTCGTAGATAATATACTTGCCACGCAGAGATAATTATCCGCAGGGTTGTATACGGAACGTATGGTTGGGAATCCGTAATTCTCTGAAACTACCGGATATTGTACACTTCTCAACCCCAGTCTCGTAGTTGTTTGCTAAATATTCACACGATGCCTCGATCGCAGACATCTATCATATGTTTCGCTGAATAATTTACTTCATCGGCACTGTTTATTGTCAGATTCGTGTTGCGCGATTAAATTTTCATCAAAATCGAGACTGATTGATGAGGTTGCGACATGTCGAATAAAAACAAAAAAGCCCCGAGGGGATTTCCTCTGCGAATTCAATTAGGGCGGGCTTGTTAATCAGGACAGAAATGTATTTCGTGTTTGGTAGATACATTCGATATTATACAGAGGGAATTCCTAACCAATGCGTGGCCCGTTGTTTGCTATAATTCAATGCTCACGTACTGGAATCAGAGTGCGGCTGTTCACCAGGGCGACCAACGGTCATAAACGTAACCTGATAAATTTTTACAGTTTTTGTTCGCAGTTGCGCCGAACAACGTAAGCTGTTAAAATTTTTGTGGTTACATATTGGGACAATCTCTTGAAACTTGAAAATCAACTGCGCATGCGCGAGTTTTATCGGCTGTTCGCGCAGGATGGCCATCCCGAGTTTTCAGCTGTCAAACTGTTTCTGGCAGCGATGTAGTTGATACGAATCTTCGAGGTTAGAATCTCAAACAATTGAGGCAGTGACTCGAAAAGGTTTGGGAAGCATTTGTTATCGGGTCGGAAAGTTGATTCTTCAAAGAACGGTCGGAATTTAATGCTTATGCTCTTTGAAAATTCAATCGTACACATTTTGTGTACGTTGGCTCGCCTGCATCGCAGACAAGAATATCGCTGCGGAAAGATTTCGCCGACCAATGAGATTGAATTGTTTGGCGCATGCGCGGTTGATTTCCAAGTTTCAAGAGATTGTCTCGGTATATACAGCGGTGACCTGTCCTCTGAATTTATAACGGTTGGTCCTCCTGGCAAAACACAGCTCTCAGATTGTAACGCGTGTGCATTAAATTTTAGCAAACAAAGGAACGTGCAGTCGTTACAAAATCACTCTGTATACATGAATTGATTGGATCAATACATGTGTACTTTTTTTTTATTGAAAATCACAAGTTTCGAAGCCTCTCATCTTTACTTTTGTTCTAAAAATGAAAAATTGAATATAATGTGTTTTCAACTAATATGTGAAATTTGATTTCGATCTTAAATTAATTAGGTTGTAAGTGTTTTTTTTTAATTTCTCGAAAATACTGAAGTTGGTAAATAAAAAATTAAGTTGTGGGATATTCGAACTGACGGAAGTTTGAAATGTATTTCTTGAGTTTAATTTATACTGCCTGTATAATTTATTACCTGAAGTAAGCAGCAGTGCGGCAAGCAGTTTATTTTTCAAATATAGGTTTATATATATATATTTTAGGAGAAAAGTAGTTTTGAATTTTCATTAGGTTGCTACTCAATAAATTTGCCTTCGTCGATTTTTACTACCTTTGCATTAAAATGTTTTCGTCAGTCATCTTCAAACTACAAAATATTCACGATTCATCATCCGAAATGAAAAACTTGGATGTGTATAAAAACAGGATATCCATATATTCAATTCATCAGAATTAAAATTTGGCGAAAAGCATGGTAAATAGGCCTTGATGTAATTACACCGTGCGTTGAAAAGAAAAAAAATTTATCAAAGTGATGAAAATTTGTCTGTAAAACGGTAAAGTTGACGTGACATGGCGATTTAAATCTACACAATGTTTTGTTAATTGCAAAATTCCAAACCAACTAAAAAATCGAGACCAATTTTTCTATCTACTTTCTTTTTTCTATCAATTTTCATCGATTATTGTTTTAATTGTCATTTCTCTTCTTTATTCAGTTTTTATCAATCAACTCTGCACAACGTTTCGTATGAAAAAAAATTCACCGATCAAAAGTTTAGAGTGGCAAAATTACTATAATTTCGTTACTAAACGTTGCAGCTGTCAAAAGTTACGATCAGAAATTGAGTTGATATTTTGTTTTAGATTTTATCCGTGTGTAAAGTCTGTATAGATTTAATTTAACTTGTGTAAAGTTAAATTGAGACCGCGTCGATTTATGACTAGAAAGTTTTTCTGCGATGATTTATTTACTTTGCGGGAGGTTCGATGTAGGCGTAGAGTGTAATCGATTCGAATAATTGAGGCTTCCAGGCAAATTGGGAAAAGGCAGATTCGGTAACTTTTGTGATTATTTCACAAGCAGGCGATTCTCCGGCAGAGAAAATGAAAAAATACATCGGACTCGTCAGAACAATTTTGTCACACACAAAAGTCATTTCAAACTTCCAACTCAGTGCATGGTAGGTAATAAATTCTTACCATACAAACGTTTTATTTTTTGGTGCGAACATTTCCGAGGGAACGAAAATCTTTTCTGGATATATTTCTAACAGTATATTGCGCAATAAGAAGGCAAACTCGGTTTTTTCGGACCGAGTGTATGTTTGCAATGTGAGTCGTAGTTGAGTCGAAGACGAATATTGCAAATACGTGAGGCAGTAAGTATGTTACACGTTATTTCACGAAATTGAGGTTAGGATTGCGTAATGTCAGATTTCTGTTCGATAGCGCATGCGCGTAGTGCAGAAAATACCACTTTCAACTCCTTGGACTCAAAAGTAGGCTTTTCTGTATTCCGCGCATGCGCAATCGCAGATTCACTCGACCGTCATAGAAACGGGTGCTTTGTGTACGGGAAAGAAGCATGGAAAAATGCTTAAAATATACTCACGTTGTATAAACGTCTTTGCCAACATTTTCCAGGGCTGGTTAGTCCTGCTAATACTGGTAGCCCTTAGGGCTCCGTAGGGATCAGTTTAGCTCATTTAATTCTTGTAAACGCACGTGCCTCCTCCAGATGAACGTTTAGCCTCAAGGTATACAACGTATGGGTCGTTCTGATAATTTTCGGTAAAAGACCCGGCATGCAAATTTCTATTTACCTCTTTGACTTTGACAACTTTTATCATGCCCCGAGAGTATCGGAGTTGAATGTAAACACCGAATTTCTCATTCTTTTCGATTACAAGAATTGCGAGAAGATTTGTAAATTGAAACCCGGAACTCAGTGTTTCAATTCAGATCAATGCTTTCAGGGATTCAATTTTTTGTGTTTTGGTTCAGCAGATCATTTAGTTGACTAATTTTCATTACCCATCGGAATTCGATTCAACATTAGATCGGGCTGTTTCATTAACATTTAAGCGCCTGTCTTACTTTTCAAAAACCTTGGTACTAAAATCGCGTAATGCTTATTGTCGTTTTCCTCTCTTCTACAATTTTCACGCAATTAATTGACGAAAGAAGTGCAGAACCTCCTGTTTTTCTTTTTTTTTTTTTTTTAATTAGTAGAATCTGTTTAAAAAACAAAGATTGAAACTATCTAGCAGAAAAATCTTGGCATGGAATTTTTTTAACGCGAAATTTGTTGCTAGAAAATTCTCAACTTGAAATCTGATCTCTTCTTGAATTGTCGGTAATGAATGACGATGAAGATTTGAAACTTGTCAAACTCGTGAAACGGATCAGATAGATTTCTAAATTCCAGATCATTTACAATCAATCTCGGTGGTTTTCTGAGAGTATCAGAAACGTTTTCATAGATCAACGCCGCGCGAATAAATCTTTTTACTTTGTAACGGATGCAAAAATAGCAGTACTAAATTAAATTTTGAAACAAAACCGAAGCAAATAAATATATGCGTATATGCGCAGATTCGTGATCGCATAAAAAGCTCGAAACACACAGCTTTCGAAGAGTTAAAATCGACGAGGATCTCATCGAAGCACTTGCTCAAAATTTAGGCAAATTGGCCGAAATATCTGGAGTCAAAATTTTTGCTTTTTTCAAAAATCTCGGTCCTGAAATTTTAAGGAATCGCCTATACGAAGGCAGAGATTTGAACGTAATATATTATGCAGTTGAAGCCTCTCTGTATCCGCCGCGTTGCTCGTGCCTCTGTTTCTCCATATTTTATTGGTTCTGGTTGCGCTCGGCCAATTCCCTCGAACATTCCATGAACATCATCGCGGGTAATGGGAAAAATAATCGTTGGCTCCACGGCCTTTGGGTGGAAACTGTGAAATAATGCATCGTTTCAATTCCCACCTGCAGTGATTTTGGTAATCAGCCAGCCGCTGGATATTCCTTGCGAATTTCACGTCGGTTTGCCACCGTTTCGCGTTAAGCAGAAATATCGCTGCCTGACAAAAATCAAAGTTGACGGAGGTTGACGGAAATCGGTCGTGAAGGCATTTCAACGCTCGAAATTGGCGGAAATTGAAAGAGTTATTGTTGAAAAGTTATTTCCTCGACGCTGTCAATTCCGAGCAGAAAATTCTGCGCTTTCAGAAAAGGTTGGTCTCCGTATTTGGAGTTTCATCGGTTTACTATTTACGAAGTCAATATTAGCTCATCACTTCTGATACCGTTATATTGACAATGTTATTTATTGATAATATCAGCATCAGTTTCATTTCGCTTTTAATTACTATAATTTTGTTCACATTAATTGCCGTATTTGACGTAGCGACTTACGATTAGTATCTTTGATAATTACTCATACCGTTGATTTAGTGCCAATTAATTTAATTTAATAATTGCCAATAATTCAATCACAGTGGTTAGAGAACATATTTGAAACAGACAGGCGGAGATGTAAATTACAATTTTCACAGTATCGATGTCACCGTCACATCGTATTAACATTTATACAGAGATATCAAAGGGGCGAAACAGACCTTTTACTTCAACGTGTACAATGTACATACTCCCGTTTCATTGGCAAAACGTTGTATACGTTTAAAATACTCCGCTGAATGGGTGGAAGGGGTAAACAAATTTTCCATACTAAATGGAAACACCCAGCGTAATTGGATCTGTCGAATCTCCGACGGTGTGCAGATCGCTGTTTTGCTTTTACTGCCGATTGTTGTAAAAATTAAATTATACGGTGAATAAATGTGTTTTGAAAATGTTATTTTTTCATGATCAAAAAGCGTGGATCAAAGACTGAACCTTTGAATCGACTGCTAGGCTAATATTTTGTTAAACAAATTGGAAGAGAATAATTAATGAGAATGCACGTAGAGTACCAGAATCGTTGCTGCATATATAAATTTTTCCGCGGGTGGTTTAAATTGTTTTCGAAACCGTAGGATAAACTTTCAAGAAAAATAAAGGATGTCGAGGAATCGGATCTGGTTAAGTTAACACACACAGCTTCTCGTATTATTCAAACATATTGCCGGAAGTAATAGCCAAGTAGGCCAATTAATAAACTCGTGTACAGGTAGCGAAAAGTGAACCTGCAAATATCAGGTCTTCAATCTACATTGTATGCATCGTTGCAGGTAAATTTGACTCGCAATTGTAGCGACGGAGTCGCGTGTGATTTTAATTAACGCATAATTCTTTGGTTAATAACTAAGCAGGCGCAGCTGCTCCGACAGGTGGGAGATAATTGCCTGGATGCAGTTGCATCACATGCGCGTGAATACAATGCACTTTGACGATATTACCTCGACGCGATACGGACAGACCTGCGATTCATAAAGTGGTTTTTGATTTTCAATCCAATGAGCGTTGGTTGCTGAGATATTGCGATTTGAAATTTTTGGATTTTCGGCCGGGTTTTGGCTCGTGTTTAGAGAATGTGGAGTAGAGCGATTCAGAAAAGGGCCTGTTTTTCAGATTTCGCTCTTATCCGAGGTTCTTACACTTTTCTATTAAAAAATGGCTCACGCAAGAAGGCTGGAGGAAATTTTTTTTATTTCTCTCTTCTTGTAATAACAATTTGATGAGACGGTATTTAATATTGGATCACATTCCTCCGCTTTCGCGTGAGTTCTTATTCACTATGAAGCTAAAAGAGTAATAAAGAGCAGTGAAAATTTTCGCTTCAGCCGATTGCATAGTTTAAGGTCCACAGTTTTCGGTTTTGAAATGAACAGAATTATGCGTCATGTTTTCAAACGTAAAATTAAGATTTACTCTGATATTCTGACCTCGTTGGACTCTTTTTTCCCTTTTCCGTACTACTAGAACTTTTTTCAAAAATTACTTCATCACCCGAAGAAATTTTTGGCGCGTGCACAAACCTGTAAGTGTAAGTAAAGTTTGAAAATAGAACTTATATGACTAAAAAAAAAAACTCAATTTAGTATTCCAATAATTACTATTCAGGTCACTTGACACAGCTGACAGAATTAGGTAGTACAAGTAAATTCGCAAATTCCGGTAAACTTTTTATATCCTATTACAATGGCGCAGGTACTCAAGATATTTTCTGGCGTTGTACCAATTATGCAAACCATTGCTTTGAAAGGATCGCTGTAATACCGTTACTCACTTTCGGTAACTTTCCTTGAAAAAATGGGAACTTTGAATAACGTCTTTTCAAATACAGTGTAATTTATTTTAAAGCTCACAATCCGCATGCGGTGTTATTGAAAACCGAAGCAACCTGCAATCTTCGCAAAAAATTTCACCTCCCAATTTTTGCTGCTCATTCGAAGCAGACCGACGTTTTGTCGATTCTTTTTAAAAAGCACAAACTCTTTTGGCTCATCACTGATCTAATTGGCCGCTGGTTTAAATTTTGAAGAATGTACAGATTCTTTTCACCGGAAAATAAATGGAACACTTCTCTTCAATACCTTAGCGAAATAACTCAGCCTTCCGAATTATTGCGAAAGGGCATAGCCGGATAAGCAGGTCGAATCGGCCCCCGCTGAATTTTTTGTCGGTACTTCAGGGATCAATTTAGACCCAAATGAAAATAATTCAGTGAAAATTTCAGCTATTAATCTTAAACGGTTTCCGAGTAATTGAAAAAAAACCTATTTTTTAGTATTTATTTTTTTTTTAATAGTAAAATTAAAAATTTTTTTTTGCTGATTTTTTTTTGAATATTTACGAGTAAAAGCTGTGAAAAAATTTTTTTTTTATGATTTCTAGACTAATAGCCGATTTTTAAACTAAAAAATAAAATTACAATTATTTTTTTTTATGCCTATTTGAAAACATGCAATCACCAAATTTGGACAGAATACGTCTTTTATACCCCTCTGTACTCAGGAATTTTTTCAATTTTTTTGGTTTGGTGCAACGTCATGAAAAAAATTAAAAACCAATTTTTTGTTAATTATTTTATATTTCAACTGCTTAGAACACTACTTACAACTAATTATAAAATGTATTTATTCATAAAAATATTCATCAAAAACGTAAGTGGTCATCAAAATATTTGTTAATATTTTCGTCAATCTTCATCACTGTCTTCATTAATAACTACACAGCGCCCGGTATTATTGAAAATGCGACTTAAGATCTCTGCTGGTCTTACAATTCTCGATAAATATCTAGCATGTGATAGGTAATAAATAATAGCTGCTACATGCGAACAACAACCAACTGTACGCCGACCGTTGGCACAATCACAGCAATATCGAGAAATTCCGTTAACTCCATTTTTGCCACGATGATACTCAATGAAGCAGCGATATGTTTTTGCATTAATATGCCGAGATCTTACTTGAAATCTAAGAATGTTTTCAGCCGATCTTACGTACTGAAGGCTTATATTATTATCTTCATCCATCATCTCAGCTAAGTATGACACTGCTTGAGAAAGCTGGTATGATCCTGTCAGTAAAATATGCAATTAAGTCGCATTTTCAATAATACCGGGCGCTGTGTAGTTATTAATGAAGACAGTGATGAAGATTGACGAAAATATTAACAAATATTTTGATGACCACTTACGTTTTTGATGAATATTTTTATGAATAAATACATTTTATAATTAGTTGTAAGTAGTGTTCTAAGCAGTTGAAATATAAAATAATTAACAAAAAATTGGTTTTTAATTTTTTTCATGACGTTGCACCAAACCAAAAAAATTGAAAAAATTCCTGAGTACAGAGGGGTATAAAAGACGTATTCTGTCCAAATTTGGTGATTGCATGTTTTAAAATAGGCATAAAAAAAAATAATTGTAATTTTGTTTTTTAGTTTAAAAATCGGCTATTAGTCTAGAAATCATAAAAAAAATTTTTTTCACAGCTTTTACTCGTAAGTATTTAAAAAAAAATCAGCAAAAAAAAATTTTTAATTTTACTATTAAAAAAAAAAAAATACCAAAAAATAGGTTTTTTTTCAATTACTCGGAAACCGTTTAAGATTAATAGCTGAAATTTTCACTGAATTATTTTCATTTGGGTCCAAATTGATCCCTGAAGTACCGACAAAAAATTCAGCGGGGGCCGATTCGACCTGCTTATCCGGCTATGCCCTTTGATTTGGGAATTTAGAAGGCTTAACAACATACAATACATGTAATGTAAGTCTGGTAATCCAGATACCTGCCTCCTATTTTTACTTTCACTTTTTGGACCATCCTTGTAAAGTTTTTTTCTTCTCCCCCTTGCCGGGACAGAGATTGTTGAATAATGAAACGCTAACAGAGGATAAAGGAAGCGCCGGAAAAGCTCCTTGCGCTTCGATCACATCGCTGAATTATTCACCCGCCCTTCGAGGAATGTAAAACAATGACTTCGGACCCGAGGATAAGTATAATATTCGAAGACGTCTTTTCCGCTGATTTTTTGGTAATTCTTTTCATTCTCCGCTTTGTCCTTGTGACGCTGTAAACTTACGTGCAAAACGAGTACTCGTTCAGTAACTATGTTACATTAGTATCTTTTCATAAATTTGGGCCGAGGGATTTATAATGAGGGTTTGAATTTATAATTTGTTTGAAGTTCAGGTATTTTGTTTTTTGGTATAACTTGACTAAGCGGGGGTTAAAAAATGATATATCTTGTCATCTTTGATATTTCAGTAGCCCACGGCAACGCGATCGGAACAGAAAAAAATGGACAAGTTAAAATTTAGGAATAATAAATTCCTCCGATGACGGATTATATATTACGAAGGCGACAAGTATTTCATTTGCATATTCTGTTCAATACACGATCTGCGTCACTCGGATTTTCCGCGCGATTTTCACCTTGTTGAATCGCCTCTATCGAAATTGGATCACAGCATCGAATTTAGGGCTTTACTCCTGCAGTCCGGTATAATTATTTTATATATGACGTGCCGACGATGCGTCAACCGCGGAAATCGCTTCGAATTTTCTCGGATCATTATCCCTCGTGTCGAAATAATTTTTCGATAAACTATCGACGCGTATTCGACGGTGGATATTTATTAAATGAAAATTTTGAATTATTTCTGAACTTGGCAAAAGAACGTTTCGTCAAATATTTTCCGATTTTACACCCGGAATCAAACGAACATCCGCAATAGATTCGCAATTTACGGTGTGCGATATTAAAAGCCGAATGAAAGGCTTTTCGGATTGGAAAATTTCAATCTCGTCATATTCATCACAGTTTCGCACAAACGAACAGTAATTTTAGCACAAAAATTATATTGGAAAAAAGTTATTTCTTCTCTTTTTAAATTCTATTCTGACAATTTGGCGGATAGTTTTTTCTTCAAATCTTCCACTCTTCCTACAATAAACAGAGCGCAATAAAAATAATTATCGTTCATTAATGAGAAATTGTTAGAAAATATTGAAAGTGTGGTGGTTTCGTTTTCGATCAACGTCACTACAGAACTTGTAAAGAAAAGTTTTTCTGTGTGAAAAAAGCGTTTTGTATTTTATACAAACTTCGAAAGTGTTACAGGTTAATGGTTCATGTTGTAGAAAAACGATTAAATGAAAGGTATTAATTTTGGAACGGATAAACTCGCTTCCAAAAACTCAACAGTTTGTCTCTGAACCAAGCTTGAAATGTGTTAAAGCTACAAAAATTTACAATATAGCGATAACCTTATTTCACATTTTATTATTTTTTCGACGTTATTCCGAAAGCATTTTTCATTCGTGTAAGGATAAAAAAAATTTATCGACGGTAAGAAAATCGTTCAACGCGTTTATATTAGAATAAATCATTTTCTCGATGCATAAAGTCTGTAGATTTATTTTGCGTTTCTACAATTTTGCAAACGACACCGTTGAGGAGACAGAATTATTGGCTTTCAGCGATATATAGACATCTTTTTTGAACTTTACTCATAGTCTGATGAATTTCTTGTACAAAATACAAGGAATATAGTTGTTAAAAGTTTCGTGCAATTTAAGATGTAACTTTTTCTTTTATAAATTTTTGAGTTCATACAACATTTTCTAGACTTTGTATTAATAAGGTGGTGTGAAATTTGAAAAATTTTGGCTTGTTTTGAGTCAAATTCAACAATACCTCGAATATTTTTAACCACTTGCGTGGTAAATATTAAAATGATGTAAGATATTCGCAGATATTCTTACGGTTCGCTAATTTGAACGAAAATTGATTCTTCATTTATTATGTTTGATTTTGTTTCTTTATTTTTTATATTTATGTCGTTCTTTTTTATTATTACCTGGAATACTTCATTCTCGTGTGTAATTATCTTCTATTCAATTATAACATTTTTTTTTTTTTTACTAATATGCAGATAGTGTGAGAAATCAATTTGAATTTTAGTGACTCCTATTTGTTCGTACATTTCTCAGTATTCATGTTTGACATTTTGTCTTGATTTTATACAGTTAAGAATAACAGAAAAGAAAAGATTCAACTTGTTACATGCAGCCAGAAGGCAATGTGCTCGAGATGTCAAATTGAACCCCATCGAATCCCTAAAAATGAGATAAATTGAAAATTTCGCCTAAAATTTTTCCATATACGGTCACGATGAATAATCAATTTTTTCAAATTTCAATCCAAATAACGAATTTCCTCTCAATTAAATATTCGCTTATTCAAATCTTTTTGGAGAGAAGTGTCTGGAAAAGGTCAAAAAAAAATTTTTTTTTCTTGATCTTGATATTTGCATTAGAGCGCAAGGCGTATGTACGATTAAAAATGAAATCTTACTCTTAGCTTTTACGCTGCCTATTTCCGGTAAAAGTAGAGGGGTGACCGAGTCGAGGTTGCACTGATCTGAAATGCAGATACCCTTGGCCTGGATCCTCGAGAAGACTTCGCTGCTCGCGTTCTCGTCAAAAGCGAGATCGAAATCCCTTGTGAATAGCCCCGCGCATCGTGGAATAAGTCTCTTGAGTCGCTCTCTCTTTCTTCAACATTCTGGGTAAAAAAGCGCTACCGCGGCCTCTTCACTCACTTAACTGATACCGAAGCGGCAAGGAATATATTCTGAATGATTTAACACCGCAAACGAGGTCCAGGGGATGCAGGAAATTTCGTTTTTAGGGGTCTAATACCAGGAAAAGCATGATTTTTTCAGTCGTCGTGCTGTTTTTAACCTTCGAAACATTATACAAGCTTGCAGGTCTCGGAAGATTTTCATCTCGGAGAAGAGTTGAGATTTTTAATTTCAAGTTCTAAATCATCGATGTGTGAAAACTCCATATTGATTTTGCCGTCCTCGATCCCGTAGAAAAGTTTTCAACTTCGCTATCAGAGAAATTTTCAGGTTTCAGACAATTTTGTCGAACTTTTACATTAGCGATCTTGGAAAATACAAATTTTTTCGCCCAATGCTTTTGAAAAGAATTCAGAAATCCTTGTAAGTAAGTCCGAAATTTATAAGGGTAAAGGGACAATCCTTTGATTCTTACCTTTTGAGTACGTTTCGCGCAAAAAAAGACATAGTCTCGAAAAAGAAGTATAAGTACTTTGTTTTTAATCTAGGTCGATCTACAAAAACGTTTCTGAAATCTATACGAACTTTCAAGAGCAGATTGTGTTATATTGGCATCAGGTAGAGTTGGATTGACATCAGATAGTGTTAGAATGACATCCTGTTACAGTATTAAATCGATATCAAACGTAGAGTCTACCGTATGAGGTTGACATCGAATTACAGTGTTAGATCGATATAATATAATACCAGATTTACATTAGATCGCGTTACATTTGTAAGACTGATACCAGATAGTGTCAGGTTGGCATCAGATCGTGTTAAATTGACATCAGATCAAAGTCTTATATCGTTACAATAGATAGTATCATATTAACGTCAGTCGGTCGTGTATTTACATAAAATAGTATCATAATTAATGGATTGGCTCTAAATTATGGTTAACGAAAGTTGACGCCGCACGTTTTTCTTGCAATGTAAGAATGATAAACGAAGTGTCAGCATTAAATATCTGTATGAATTCTTCTGATTCCAGCACTGTTTCGCCATCTCGTATCGTCGAGAAAATCAGCGTCAATACGAGCTTCGGGCAGCCACGGAAACGGATTGCCGTTTGTGGATAGACGCCATCCGTGAAGCAAGGTAAGGGGATCTTGAGGTGTTTACCACGTTGCGGCGTACACGTGAACTCAGAATCCGTGTGTAAGCACATCATATTCGATCTGTAAAGCTTGTTCAGCCATCAGAAAATTCGCCTTGAATTTGTTGTGTCTCGCTGCTCAATTCGGTAGAAAAAAAACAGTCGCTTTTCGTTCCCATGGCTCGAGAAGCTCTGTTAAGCTGGTATGGAAACCGTAATGCCTTTATTTTCTTTGTTCCGTGGAGGCAGACGGTCGACCCGATATAAGAGAAAAAAAAAAAAAAGACGAAAAAAGACAGAAACGGGCTAAACATTTTGTCGAAACAATTTACTCTCCGTTTCAGTCTGAACGAATCTTTCCCGACTATTCCCGCGATTTGGGTGCAGCTTTGCGTGCGTATTCGTCGATCCCACATTATATTCACCCGATCGGCCTCAGGCTGTATTGAAACTGGTTTGTTGTATTTAATATTAAAACAAAATAGCGCCTCGTACCGGCCTGGTTAATTACTTCATTAAATTGCGAGCGTGATCAAAATTCGCAGGATTCGGTAATTGAACGGTTTTCATGATTGTTTAAGCGGAGAGCAGAAAATTGTCGAATCGAATTACCCTGGTCTCAGAACGAGAGCTGGTTGATTGCTAATTACGATATTTCACGGTGGCAATTAATATTGTCGAAATATCGGGATGAGCTATGGTCCAATTCAAAATTTACTGTAATTGGTACGATTATTTTTGTGACGGTCCAATTTGCAATCCGCCGTGAACTGCGTACCGTAATGCACAGATTTCTCGTACAGCCCTAATTCGCGAAGCGTTCTCGATGATCATGATAATGAAACTTCAAGAAGGTGGATAGTTCAGGCTTTCGCGGCTGAAGATACGAAGTGTTGTGCCAAGTAGTTCGTGTACAAGGCTCGGACGCGCCTTCTTTGCATCTACACAGAGCCTAGTCGTCAAAAATGTTCAACGACATTCTACGATACGATGTCTAATCATCGTTTTATCAACTTTTGTAAAAACAAACATATTTACTTGGAAAACTTGGTAGATTTTATTTTATTTATCTTACTACAACTTTGAATTTTGCATTTTCATCGTTTCATCGTTGAAAAAAAATGTTCTACGAGCTTCTATAGTGTTCATTTTTGGAGTTAGTTGATAACGTTTAATGCGATGGGTATCAAACGACGGCTACTTTTTTCGCACTACGACTGTGTCCGATTTCAATTCAGTGTATCTATTCGCTCTAAACTCAGTTTATCTCTAGCGTTGAAAAATAGTATACATGCAAAAGTACTTTTCTATCAGGGTGCTTGAAACCGTGAAATCGAAACTGCTGTTCGGAACCGCGATGCCAAGTGAGTGGAGACGTGCTTTCAGCTTGAAGAAGAAGCCTTTACCATCCAACCAAACTATAAGTTACACGAAATTTCGAAGAGGCCGTTAAAGCTAGCACTCGCAGTGACTCTGGGAAGGCACTTTGAGTTTGTACTGGCGTCGCAACCACGTATAAAGCATAACGTCCAATATCCATGGAGCATTATTTTGGGGGTGGCCTAAATAATGTACGTACACGTAAAGCGTGCTTTATAGGCTTCCATCGAAATTGGTCTGGTGTGGCTGTTCTCTGAATCCCAAGCTACACCTTGCGGTTCCCATGAAATTCCGGCATTCAATACTTGGGCTTCCAAGCTACGTGTGGCTTGTAGTGTACCGGGAGGAATCGGAGAAACTTAGCAAACCGAGTTACCGGCTGAGCATGCGCAGAATAATTGAGCTTTATTGGTCGGTGAGATCGCGCGCCGGTTAATATCTTCGTATGCAAAGCAGGGCAGCCAACTTACTCAAAACAGAGTATGAGAAGTCAAATCCACTAGCGTCGAGTAGCGAATTGAAATTATGTTGTCATGGTGACGCGTAGCAGTCATCAGTCGTCAGTTCGTTGACAATAACAGTTTGCCAAGCTTTCTCGAATTACTCCATCAACCGTTCGAGATCTGCCTTCGGTAAAAAAATGAGCATCACTTTTATAACCTTTACAAGATGCGTTTGACGGCTGATGCGTGGGTTGGTCAGCCTGCAACGAAATTCGACAAGGCTCGCGCATGCGCAGTCGAACGCTCAGTCTGCTAGATTCTGCTCTTGATTGTTCCCCTTTGGTACAATGCGCTTAATTTATGCGCTTTCAAATATTAAAATATTTCACTGCTATTAATTCTCTTGTTGCTTTAAAGTGAACAAGAGCTCACACGAAACCGGAGGAATGTGAGCCGATATTAAATACTGTCACATCGATTTATTATTAGAAGAAGAGAGAAATATTTTAATATTTGAAAGTTAAAAGAATTAGTTCTTACGAATATTCGACATATATTTTTCGGTAGTAAAAAGAATCACGCACATCTTAAGTTTTACAAAAACTTTTGTTACGTCGTACAAAACGTAGCCACCGACGGGTTTAAGGATATCTCAATTTCAAAGTTCCCAAACCTAGAATGTTTGGAAATTTCAACGTCGTTAAGATCGTAGTAAAAATGTTTACAGCCCAGCCCTACGCGTGTACTATATTTTAGTGGAAAAGTGTAATAATCTCGGAGAAGAGCGAAATCTAAGACAAAGACCCTTTTCTGAACTGCCCTACTCTACATACTCTAAGCGTGAGCCGAAACCCGCACGAAAATCCAAAAATTTCAAATCGAGATATCTATCTATTGTAAGTAGTTTTTTATTAAAGTACTTTGGACTTGAAAAGTAAAAATCACTGGTCATAGAAAGTGGTTAATTGTTTTTCTCCTACTGATAGTATGAAGACAAAAATTCCTTCTAGACAAATTGTAATCTCATCAATGAATCCATTGTTGATATCGGTAACTATTTTCAGCCGTAACAACGAAAGTCGTAATGAGTAGGATAATTTTTTTGTTTTCCAGTATTCAACATGATTTGATCGATCGTAAAATATACCAAATAACGATCAAGTCAAATATTTCACAAATTCACAGTTAAAAATCAATCACTTGTGATATTTCAATACGATTTTCTTTAACCGATTCTATTTTGGACAGTAATCGCTTTTCATCGGATTTTTTGTTTATTGAAACGAATTTGAATTCATAAAAAAACGTTTGCCTTTGTTCAAAATTCAAATTAGGCTCATTCCATGTTTGTAAAAGATCAATTTAATACTCGGGCTTAATTGTGACATTTATTTTTTTAGACGTGATATGTAATATACGTGCGTTTCTTTAATGATGGCCCCAATGGTCGATTCGAAGAGCTGAAAAATACGCTGTACAGTTTCTCAATTTTCCAGTGGCTTCGTTTAGAGAAGAAAAAAGGAGAAAAAGCGAAGCATAACCTTGTCAACTTGTTGAGCATTCTCACGTGTAAAATGCGTAAAATTCTTTGCGTTAAATATGCTAAAAATAGAACCGCAGGGGGAAGGTGAATTCAATTTGCGATTCCGTTTTTAGCTACACGAGACAGCTAACAAGGGATGCGGGTGTTTCCCGATAATTAATAATTTATCGTGACAGAGTGTCTTTAAAAAAAATTAAACAAATGCCTCCGTTAGTCGTGGTCGACATGCTTTGACGAGGAAACAGATATTTGAAGGAATCAAATAATAACCGACTGCAATGTATCACGATACAGTATTTGAATACACATGACAATTGACCGTAAGTTTTCTGACTTACATTTCTAAAGGTTCTGTATTCAAGCTTAATTTCAGTGCACGCTTAATTTTTCACCATTATTGGTATTCCACACATTAAAAGAATAGACAATTACGGAAATCGAAAACGGAACTTGTCCAAATCGACAATTTCTATCAAAATTCTGGTAAAAAATAAACAAAAATGGGTGCGTGTACTTATGTACGCGCGTGAGAAGTTATACTTCTTTGGCATCATTAAAAAACAATAAAACAAATAACGGATGTCTTACATTATATTTAAATAATCTATTAAATTTTTGTCACGAACTTTTTATTAAATGTTCTATTAAAGTTATTTCTTTATTTTGTAAATATTAAAAAACCAATAATAAATATTTAACATTGATAATTTAATAATATTTAGTATTAATTATATTAAATAATGATATTTTAATTTATACTAATAAATAATACATACGGATAACTAACCTCAATTATATTGGAGCACTTGAAAAAGTATTTTAGCACAATTTTTTCACTAATATTCACAAATTTTTCGAGACTTAATGAATTCGGTTGAGTGGGCAACTTCATCCTGTTAATTTTGTGTTACAGTGATGCGCGCGCATCTTGAAATTTCACTCTCATCAGTTTTTCATAACGCGCCTAAAGAAGTATAACTTCAAAAACAAAACATAATATATAAGACATGCACTGTCAATTTTCGTCCAAGTCGTCCCGAGGGAAAAATACAATAGCAAATATTTCAGTACCTCCTTTCTCCCCTCGCATTTAGAAGTCGATTATTCGCGCATCTTTTCGAATCGAAAGAACAAAGGCGCTAGTCTCTCTGTTTAGTTTTTCGCTTAAATTGTCTGGTCTTTTTTATCTAGTTATATTTAGTTTTATTTCGTTTTAATTATTTATTTATTCATTTATGCAATTTTTCTTTCTTTTACTTATTTTTTCGCCCACTTAACAACTCGTCGATGCATTCATCTATTCATTTATTTTTTATTTCTTATTTTTATTTTTCATTTTATCCATTCATTTATTTAGTTACTTATTTATTTCTCTTCTATTATACTTTAGTTTTACTTTATTCTATTCGTATTTGTCATCTTTCTCTGTTGTAACATTCTACTTTTCCTTTGCGTATTCACACTTTCGATGTCATTTAGATTCACCTCTTTTTATGTCCTGTTACTACTTTACTTGTGTTTCTGCTTTTTGTCCAACATTGCCATTGGCATAATAAATCTTATCTATCTCTCCGAATAATGCATCGTGCAGTTCCAGCTCGTCAATAAATTTCTAAGGTTTTCGTTAACTTTGTCGGCAGTTTGGAAATTCGATTCTGAGCATTTCAATGTCGGGACATCAGCTCGTTTGACGGCTATCACTTACCGCCGACGCTTGTCACATCCTCGGGCGAGTTTCGAATGGGGTTTACTTCTCCAACAGTAATCAATTCTGTTGCGGACGTTGATTTTTTGATGGGGCTGGAAGCCTGCAGGATGAAAGTGTACCGTTCGAATAGTTTTTACGAATTATGAATTCAAATTGCGTTGAATGAATTTTATTCCGTTGTAAAATCATTATTATGGGTACTTATCGATGAAATGAGGCTTCGCTGATAAAGGTATTAACGACATGGAAATTAATTCAGAACTGATTTGTAGAGAAATTGATCTATTCACAAAAAAGAGACAGTCTCAGATATGTCGAAATTGGACAAACTACGCGATCGTGACATGTAAAAGAACGCGATAGAAACGTGATACTTTTGAATTTATCAAAACTCGAACTTACGAGTTTGCATTTGCGATTTTTACAAATATTTAGATGCTTCAGGGTATAAAATTCAACTCAATTCAACCAACTTCATTTTCATTTTTCAAACTCTGATTTCATATTATTTTCACTTCATACAATGTATTCTTTGTATGACTCCTGACGTGATTTTAAGGGGTTTTATACCCAATCAAGAGGGCGAAAACAAGCGACTTTTCAAGGATTTTTCACGAAGAGACATTTCAATTTATTGATATAAAAATTTATACACATATTAGGGTAACATTGAATTTCATTCTGATGTTTTTCATTTTAACAAAGCTGATCCGCGGGAGGGAACAAAAAAAATTTAGTTAATATAAGGTATTATCTGGTCTTTAATCGAAGGAATAAGTTTCAAAAGCACTTTATACGCTGCAGGGCGTCCCTGCGAATGTGCGCGCAACTTCGAGAATATTTGCTGGATCGTCATGAAATTTTCTGTGTATATACTCGAATATATGTTTATTAAGAAAATGTAATTAAAAAATCGATTTGTGAAAATTAAATAAAAATATTGGAAATTCAATAAGTTAGCATTTTTTGAGTAGAATGATTCATTTTCTGGTATTTTGTTGTTTAACGATTTTTTTTTCGTATTCAAATTTTCATTCTTCTAAAGATAACTAATTTGCCTTGAAATGTAATAGTTTAAGTGCACCCCGGAATTCCTTCTTTGTCTTCAGCAATCTCGGTGCTACACCAGTGTTATACACAGGAGATGGGCAGCGTAAGGGTTAAATTGAAACTGCCATTTTTATTCCAAATTATTAGAGTTCAGTGCCCAAGCTTCAGAGAGTTAATTAAAAATCTGAGAAACGGGTTGATTCCTTATTTTCACAATACAGTTGGTCGGATCTTCCGCGCGACGAATTTTCCCGAGCTTGTTTTTCCCTTGAGGAAAACTGGCTAGTTCTAAGAGTTCACGCATGAACCCTGCAAACTTTTCCACACGGCTCGGTGTCTTTAGTTTCTGATAAGTTAACTGCTCACAGTGTTCCTTCTACCTGCTCAAGGAAACTGGTCTCAAAGTTTCAACGAAGTTTGAGCAACGATTGCTACTGCCAATGAATTTCATATCGTATCGCGAAACTTGTTATATCTTCATCCTTTTCCGATTTCAAACTACGAGCAACAATTAATTGCCAACAGCAAGTTAATTTCTCGCTATGGTTTTCCCTCGTCTGCGGGTTGGAATTGTGCAATACTGGCGTAGCTACGAACCATCAAAGTGGCGTTCAGGCTCAATTACACCTGAGCTATTCTATCGTTAATTGACGTAAATCGTCTATTGACCCGCGAGCCACTCTATGGATTCGAGGGTAACGCTGCAGGTAATTAATTTCATCCCAGTTAGAACCCAGTGTATTGCCCCTACGGTTTGATATAAAAATGTATATATATATATATATATATATATATATATGCAGGGTGTTTTCGAGTAAACATCGCATTATATTTGGTTGCCTGACACTGAGGGGAACAAATATCGGTACGGTAGGTAGCGCGTTTAAAGTCCTCGCGACTTAACTGAAACTGCCCGTTGTTGGCAACCCATACCAATACATAGACAGAAAACAACAGCTGAAACTAGTGCTTTATGACCTATAATTTCGTAATCGGTCGTTGCCACAGACCGATTATTGCCCCATGTGATTAGTAAGTTATAATTCGATGTTTAACGCGATCTGAACCTGAGAGTGTGTGAAAAATTAAGAAGTGTACTCAATAACACTATAGTTTGGACGAGCATTACTTGAAAACATGTGTAATAACAGAGAGGTATGGTGAGGCGAGGGGATGAACGACCGCTATAGATCAGTCAGAGATTAGTAAAGGGACAGAATGTATTATAATACTACGACGTGTGTCTGAATGAATCCAAGTACGCTAATCTCACGCACACTACGGCG
Organism: Neodiprion pinetum; assembly: GCF_021155775.2. Classification (NCBI taxonomy): domain Eukaryota; kingdom Metazoa; phylum Arthropoda; class Insecta; order Hymenoptera; family Diprionidae; genus Neodiprion; species Neodiprion pinetum. The sequence goes on from NC_060234.1 coordinate 20,874,015, forward strand.
TGTGGTCAACAAGACAATACAGTCCAAAGTTCTCAAAATCACCGCGAGAGCAAGCGAGACGAGAATACGGTGAAGAATCCAAAACCAGATCAGTATTAGTCGAAACTCGGAAGTGAAAACACGTGAGTCTTGTTGACAGTAGCTCGTTATGTGTGCGAGAGTGATACAGTGAACTGTGTGAACGTGCGGATATCAACTCGACGAATCGAGGCTCTTAATGATCGATTTGATTATTAAATGACGTTGGATCGTGTTTCTAATGTATCAGTGATCGAGTAATTAGATGCGAGAGCAGAACTGGGTAGAACCGGTTGGGGATTCTCGCGCTGGCCTTCCCGGGGCCTCATGATTGAGGTTTGGACCGGGGTGGTTGACACGTTGGGAAACCAACGTCATTGTTACAGTTCGCGGATCACGAACACTTGAAAATAAATAACAAATCACACAAAATTGGTGTAGCAGCGTGGGCTGGCCTTGCCGGGGTAGCTAAGCTAAGCTACCCTAGGGTGGTTTTCGTGTCTGGAAATCGGCGCGGCTCGCAGTGCCCGGTTGAAATAGTACAGGTATTGACCATCGGGTGAGATGGTACCTGTACACGTCATCCTGGGGCCTACTCCGGTTCTTTGAATTGACCGGATGATGTGGTAAAGTTGAAATTTTGGTCTAGGATTCTTTACCAATAATTGAACAGTAGAATTAAATACGGCTGTGAGTTACAAATAAAATTTCTTTGAACTTGGGACACACATAATTTCTGAAGAAAAATTGACGAAAAAATGGCACTTATAGCGTTTTTCAATTCTCCTCTTCGATTGCTGGAATATGATTTTTAATATTTCATGATCTAGGGCTCAACACCAAAATCGATCGACTCAGTTTTTTTTCTTCAACCGCTTAGAATTGATGAAAAATAAACACTGTAAGTATTACAGTGGGAAGCGACAGGTTGTAAGCGATAAGCTTTATTGGAAAAACCGTGATCTTCACCGAAAACGTGTTTGCGAAGATTTATGAATAATTGCGATCAACAAACGAGACGAGCTGCACGGACTTTTCTTTTTTTATCTCTCCAAAATCGAAAATGCTTTCAGCTTTCCCCAGTAACTCAATTTTGTTCGTATCAGTTTCCTCATTAGGGGTTTTGGTAACGCTATAAAAACGCCTAATGACGCATATGTGCGTCGCTTGCAATTGTACCGAAGTCTGTAATAAATTGCGTCTTATTAGTTGTAGCTCCTACAGTTACAAGGGGAGAATTTGAAGCTTGTATTTTCATCCGCAAATTCCCAGGCGAGGGTTTCTACCGGCGGTAAATCTACTGGAATTTTCTCCTTAATTTTCCACCGTTTTTCTTTCTCTTCTATTTTCTGTTCATACATCCTCGTCTGTTTTATTCAACCCACGTGTTTTTCTTCCCTGAGGCTTAAAAGTGATGAATCTTTTTTCACCAACATAATCGTGGCGATGCTGTCCAATTATAGTTAACGTTCGTTGTTGTTCGTAGTCTTTACTTTTCTACCTTTTTACCCGAATGTCCGGAACTCGTCGAGAGCCAATTAGCATCATATGTCGTGCTTGAGAGATCAATTACGTATTCCGGTTGACAGTTCTTGTATTCGCATAAAAATATTGACTCTCAATTCAAATCATATCTTCTTGTACAGCTTCAACAAGCTGCTTTTGCAAAAGGAGGAACTCGAACAGAAGCATCTCCATCTGCTGCAGATCGTAGAGAGCGAGAAAACTGCAAAGTGGCAATACACTCAACAGTGCGAAGAGCTCGCTTCAGAGATCAAGAAACTGAGGGCTGAGGTACGTGCATTTTCACAAGAAACATTATCTCTATCAATTTTTTTTTTCTCACAAACCTGAATCAAAATTTTACAACTTTGACGTCTTTTGAAGGATTCTTGGATCCTTCGCTCTTCGAAATTTCATATACTTCTCTTACTCACTATCTGTAAAATCATCGATAAGTTCCTTTAATAATTTTTGCTCGTGGAATATGGAAATGTTGAAAGTAGATTGATCAGATATCAAATTCAACCTATATTTTCCTACACTAAGTTTCAAAGAATTAGTCGGATTTACCAAAAATGTCGATCAAATATGACGATATGACGAAATATTCTTTCGATTCGAAAAAATCCTATTTGATCGTACGAATCATTGAACAGACCAATGATTCGTGTTATCAATTGAAACCAAATTTATTTCAATTAAAAAAACATTTTTTTTATCATATTTGATCGCCATACTTCGTAAATTCGATAGATTTTCTCGCGTGTATTTTTACAGTCCTAAAAACAAAGCATTAAATAAGCTTCGATTGTTTTTTCTGTTTTGAATCGACCTACACTGCATTTCCACGGATAATTACTTGGAACCTTGAATCAATGATGTTTGAATCGACAACTATTTTTAAGAGTTTAATGTCATTCTGGGAAAAGAATCGAGGGTAATTACGGAACAAAATGTATTGGGTAATTATAAAACGTACAGATCAATTTCCTCAGTGTTCACACCCACGCTTAAACCTTGTAAATTAGTGAGTGGGAGTAATTAGGCATTAAAAATTTTAAGGGTTTCTTCTTTTTCTAACGAATCACCTTAAAATTGCTAATCTTGTCCTATTTTTAAACAAAGAAAAAAGTTTCTTTTACAGAAAATCAGACTTGCTATTAGAACTGAAAAAAATAGATTTTTTAGAAAGGGATTGTAGCAGAAAATAAATATTTATATTGTAAATGGTTTTTTTCGAAATCGCATGACGATCAAACAAGTAACGATTTCATCGAAAAAATTTAACTCTTGCATTAAAAATACGTTGGTATAAGGGAATATCAAAATTTTCGTCTCGTTATTGGCTCGTACCGATTAAAAACCGAACCGAAAATTGATTTTCTTAAGCACATTAAATGTAGATGTGTAAATGAAGTCCTTGCTCCCGGAAAGATTGTATTTCAACGTTACAATATCAATTTAGTTCAAAGTCGAACGCTTACATTCAAAAATACGGCGTTCACAAGCAATAATCAATTCGTTCAGGTCCAAAATATTGCGGAAACAATTCTAAATAATACAATCTACATCTACTGGATAAGATCTTTTAAAATCAATTGGATCAATAGAATAAAAATGAAGAAAAGTCATCTTTAATTTACTTAGAATGATAAATAAATATAAATTTTCGGCATGGGTGTTTAATCTTGTTCGGAAAAATGTTAAAAAAATTTGAAAAACCGAAAGTTTGTTTCTGATATCTGAAGCTGACTTCAATAGGGGCCCTTCAAAAAAATTAAATCTGAGATCGTTTGTTGAGAATAATTTAATTTGTTATAGGTATTAGAAAATTCCGGTGAAATCGCACAACGTTACAACAACGTTTTAAATTTTGTTGCAACTGCAAAAAAATCATGGTCAAAGTAGCTGTTTGGTGTCGTTATGGTTCGTCTACTACATTTTCTGGTTATTGAAACGTTAAATGTGTTGGTCTGTTTATTTTTCATTTGAATAAAGTATTAACATCGATTTACTGTAGCGCCAACATTGGATCATCGCAATAGTTAAAAGAATAAATATATAGTAATCATAAACGTAATAAAAATGGATCATAACAGATAATAGATTTTCTGGTTATAACTGCCAGTAACCTGCACGAATGGGAATTTCTCTAGCAGCAGGATCGAATCTCATCTTCAGTCGAGTTTCCAGTAGGCCGCGATGCTGGTCTCCGTAATGAGTCAGGCTCACCGAACTATAAGCCTCGTTACAACATAACGCGGGTACAATGTCGGTTAATCAAAACTGTTATGGCCTCTAAATTAGAAAAGTCCCTCGTTGTGGCGGTGCGGTCAGGGCTCGTCCTTAAATTACGTAAAGTTATCCAGGGGAATATTGTTTCATGAGTATTCACCATCTCTTTAGACTTTGCGGAGTGAAATGTCACGCTTATCAAGTGAAAACCGTACCATTTGGATATTAGCGAGATTTTACTCTAGAGAATTTAGAGTGCCGAGTAAAATTTCTCTCCTACTGGAGTGGCTCCATTTTCACTTCACAAAATTAACGGAGATACAAGTAGGTAGCAAAGGCCGGTTCTGGATATAGATTCCTATACCGATATTAAGAAAACATTCCAGAAAAATGTTTGCGTCTTGGCTAATTGTCGGTAAAATGTCGGTATGGGAATCTGCGTTAAGAAACGACTTGATCGACTTAATTTCACATCGTCGACGCAAGTAAAAATACCGAAGGACAATTTCTACACCGAATTTCTTTTTATCTCTTCCTAACGTTCAATTGAATTATACTTATGTCACTTGAAGTTCCTCACGTCCCTCGTTTGCGTTATAAAATTCACTCAGCTCCATCCCTAATACAGATAAATCCAACAAGCTGGGCGCAGATCGAATCAATCGAACGGTACTTCATACCTTCGCACGTCTGTTTAATGTTGACCCTCCGGAGGCCGGAAACCCAGTTGAGGGCGCAATCGAATCATGATTGATTATCGTTGAAACGGATGACGTCCGACACCTCGGTTCACGTCTGGTGCTCGGGGAACCCCGCATCAATTTAACATCACTCACGAGTGACACCAGTGCCAGTCTAAATTTAAGATCCGGATGAAGGAAAGACTGAAACATGGAAGGTCATGATTGACGGCTGTTTATTTGCTTCCGAATTTTTAAACTTGTAAAATTATCGTTTCAGGAATCCGCTCGAAATTTAGTTACTTGTGAGAATTATCAATTATTTATGGTATACCTGCGGATGAAATCATAACTCTTATGAATTGGAGCAGGAAAAATGTATTGATCAGTTTCTTCGAGTGAAGCAAATATAAGTATAACTCGTGGTGATAGTTGAGTTGTTTTGGCATGTGATCGCCTGGTTTTTAGGTGCGAATACAAAGTTTTTCTCACAAAATGATGCAGCAGAATTGAGAGGTCATATTGCCTCATTACTTTATGATGGAAACGCATAGATACAGAGATGTTTACGAAGAGAGTAGGTGTAAAAGTGTGAAAAAAAACGACATGCCATATTTTATATACGTCCTGTTGCAACGCATCTAAATTACTCCACAAAACATTTTTCCGAGAAGTTGTATAAATTTTCTGTGAAAAATTGTTTCTCGTTACGGGGTTTTGCTGTAGATGAAAATTCACACACCGTGTTTGCGTCGCAGAACGTCTCGTATATTATTGTTGTGCATTTTATTGCGCCATGCGCATAACAAATTGCTCGTGATATTCCCCGATCACAAAGTGCGAAATAATGAGGGGTGAGAAATGGGTAAAAACGGGCGAGTACACTTTTGCAGTTTGTTTCCCTAATCGTGAATCGATACTTGACGTGAGGGATGGCAGGACAATTGCATTCGATTTCAAACGAAACATTTGAGCTTCTATACTGCAAAATTGAATCGTAATTGAGCCAAGACCCCGCGAACCGTAAAGCTTTGTAAGAAACCTTACGCACGTGTACACGAGGCGCGTATAACGTGAGCCTGGACGATCCTGAAGTTTATTCTCAGCTTGAATTGCCTTTCCACGTGCGAGTAACTCTGCTGTAGTCAATTCGCACAACGAGAGAAATTTCTAGACATGGTTACTATGCAGTCTTTGACTATTCTTATTCTTTGCCATAACCGAAAAAGGAAAGCAGTTTTTAAACTGTAAACAGAAAACCCAATCTGTGTTACGATTTCGTTTGATTATGGTTACTCGTATCATATTTTCTTGTAATTGTTGGCACGAATTGATGTTGGTGCGATAATAAATTGACGTTAAGATCTTGTTTAATAAAAAACGTGCGGTCAATCAAACGAAATGCAGTGCTGTAACAAAGAGATAATTTTATATTGTAGTATACCTAGCAATGCGTTGCAAATTGTTTAAAAACCATCCCGACAGTGACAAAAAGAATTTGTTACCTGCAAATGGCTATAACTATTTGTAATTTATTCAGTCACGTGAGAACTGAAAATTTGAATCGGCAGTTCCTATTGTTTCTTCACAGTCGTTTTATCCTAGTTAAACACTAAGAGAGACTAAAAATCGAAAATATAAGACGTCGAATGAAAATTCAACATTGAAAGCGCTATCGATCATTTTTTTATCACGTATTTCGTCTGGTAAAATTTTTTTTCGATTTTCTTTCGCCGCTAAATAAGTAAGGCAGCGTGGATGTAAATACAAGGGATTGATTAACGTCTCGACGAAAAGTTTCGGAAGGAGTGTAGCTGCTAATTATTGCCGTTGAACAGTTACTTATAAAGCGTTTAGCTAAGCTTGGCGATAAGGGAGGTACGAACGGGAGTTAAGAGCGAGTTGCGTGTTTATTTTTCCCACTCCCCCGCGGTCGCTGGTTGCCTTTTGCTCGAGACTTGAAACTTGAGTCACATTTTTTTTACCTCCAACATCGCGCCACCTAATTATCCGGTTGATTAAAAATTCAGCGTCGCCTAGTGCCTCGGCCACTTTCGCGGACGCTAAAAAATTCAGCTCATTTCTCCTTTTAGACGCTGTTCAGTTGCCGAGAATTCCTGAAACTCGTTTCAGCTCATTAATCTCGCAAATTGTTGTTCACCGTCTTCAAATTATCAATATTTAACTAACCTTCTGCGAAGTCATCCGTTTGTATTAAAGGTCGAATGGAGGAAACTTGGATGGCAGAGTTCTGGCAAACAGTATGTTTCAGTTTTAATGTAAAAAATATACAAGATACGAAATAACTAAGAAGAATCTCACTTTCTCGATGCGACAACCTGCCTTTCCGTTTTTGCGGAAAGTGAAGATTGACTATTAAGATCAGGCCAATTTCTAAATTTTTAAACCTCAAGAAAACAAAAATTTTTGCGTCGAAGAATCGTCGCCAGTTTGTTTTTGTGCCGTCAGCCCGTGAATGATTTTTTTCAATAGAACCCTAGTCAGTCACAGAAATTTTGCACTCAAAGTCGTGAAATTCGATTATATAAATGGTTTACATAAATTAATGAACGTATGTTTTATTAAAACATATATTGCCGATATTGAAAATTAATTCCAGTCAATTCGTACAGAATGTACGTATAATATTCGTAAGCAAAGTTGGTCTTAAGCCATCATAGCATTAAAAACAGTATGATTTTAGCATTGAAAAAATTAGAAAACAAAACGTTCGTTCTGAAGGCATGCGAAGTTTCTTTGATTTAATTTGTGCCGGTGAACGTTTTCTACTTAAATTGAGAGATTTTTCTTTGTTCATATCACATCAGTCAATTACAGTTCAACTTTTTGAGCTTTCGTTGCATCATTTTTTTGCGCAAGTTCATTTGTCGATAAATTTTAACCAGTTCATCCTCCAAATCGTTATTTATATCCTCTTGGAATCGGAACGTGTGTATCATGCGATCCTCCTGCATTGCGTGCCGAAAACTTTCCGAAAGGATTTTGTTACATCACGAAATAAGAGCTTTCACGCGAATCGCGAGGGTTTTGGTACGGAGATGGATACATGGATATAGACAGATGGATAGACGTGCCCAGATGGCGATATACAAAAGAAAGTGGTCGATAGAGCGCAAGAATCGATCGAAACGCAGTGAAAAAGCCATGTTTGATTCAACGGCATCAGTTGAAGTTCCAAATTTGAAAAGTTCCGACAGCGCTTAATTCCAAATTATTTGGTGGTGAAACTTGAACGTAAAGAAATCAAACTTTTACGAATCAACAAAGTTTCGTATGGGTGGAAACTCGACGGCTCAAGGTTCCGAAATACAAAATTCCGAAAATTCAAGTAACGATAGAAAATAGTTCAAAAAAATAGAGTTTCGATAGAGTAAAATTCCGAAAATTACAATATACTCACGCGTCGTAGTTTCTTCTACGAGTAGGTGTAAAAAATTTTAAAAACTGAAAACCAGAATGACCAGGATTCCGAACGTAAAAATATCAAAAATCAAAAACAAAGAAACTTTGATAAGTGTTGAAATTCCACCAAGCCAGAAATTCATCGAACTGAGAATCTGCGATCACTCAGAATTTCGATGTCTCAGAATTTTAAAATTTCTCATTTTCGCACTTTCGGAAGTTTGATTTGTCAGAGTTATGTCTTTTCAGCATTTTGTCCTTTCGGAATTCTGAACTTTTAGAACCTTCAGCGTGGCGTTTCGGACCATTTGAAACTTTGATGTTTCGTCAAAGTTTGATTTCTTGACTTTAAGTTTCACCAGCAAAACATTCAGAATTTGTCGCTTTCGGAATGTTAACCACATCTCCGAAATGTTTTAGCTGAACCAACGCAATGACTCTGTAGTAAGTATCAAACACTATCTATCTTGATCAGTTGAAAAATAAATTGCAATGTTTTTGTTAAATAGAGTGGCCACTTCAATTCGTTTTCGAAACTCACTATGTTTTCCCTGAATTCGTTGCTCGGGGCATATGGCATTTCGCAAGAATTTTTTATAAATTTTTAAATTTGCTGAAATTCAATCGTTCATTAGTAAATATAGAAAAAAACAAAAAATAAAATAAATAACAGAAGACTGGAAGTACTATTGAATATAAATATTGAAATTAACATTGATAAAAACACAGACACTTAGGCGCAGTAAATGAAATAAGAATTTGAATAATATTGGAGCCAGCGTAATGATCAAGAAATATTGTTAACAGCTAGTTCTAATTATGAGTATAATAGTTAACAAAATCGAGAGATCATATACAACCCTATATTTCGCAGAACTTTTTATAAGACTGCAAATTATATGTTTGATAAAACTTCTAGATCCATATAGTGAATATCGCTTCCTCTGACAGCTTCTTGCCTTTTTCGTGCCGAACAAAGTTCTCTGACATTCCCCGTTTTTCTAGACGATTTTCTAGGCCACTCTGAAAAAATTGGAGTTTTATTTTTTTTTTTATTTTTTATTATTATAAAAATAAAACTCTATAAGACTTGCTCGAGAACCCAAATAACGCGTTTACCACACTTAAGAAAAACTTTGTGTGATATTTATGACGCTGTCTGCACTTCCGGCGATTGTTTCCAAGTTATCAAAAGCTCTGTCCTTGAAAAATGTTCACAAATCAACTCAAACATTGCAGCTATGCGCTCTGAAGAGGGAGTTGCGTCCGGCGACAGTCGCAGCTCCGACTTATATCGGGTCCAGCGAAATTGCCGCGGGACTTCGAGCACTCGCAGGATGCGGAAGTGGCGTCGGAGGGTCAGGGCCGGCTGCTTCCGGGGCCGCATTGGGGTCCGGGGGTGATTCAAGGGGCGGCGAAGCTTCGGAGGAATCTGTTGAAGTACGAAAGATCCTGAAGGTTCAGAGCTTCTTCAGGGGTTGGCTTTGCCGCAGGAGGTGGAAGCAGATCGTCGAACAGTATATAAAGAGTCCCCACGCAGAGAGCATGCGGAAGAGAAACAGGTGCGTCTTTTAAATATTAAGGGAGGTGCAGTTGACTCAGAAGTAATAACCCGGAAGAAAATAACACGTGTGAAATTTAATTTTATTGAATTGAATTTTTTGTCGATTCTTTTCTCATGGGTTATGTATTTTTATTTTTCTTTAAGGCTGCTCGAAGAGAAGGATTATTTTTACGGTTGCATCAAAACGCGTTTTTCCGTTGAGTGAAATACTGCGTAGTTTTTTTGCTCTTTGAAACTAGATGACTACAACGTGGAAGCGAACACGCGAACTTTCATTTGAGTAATGTTGGAGGGTCATGTTGTCTGGATGATAAATTGGGCTGGAAATGAGATAATAATTACGCGGGGCGAGAGGCTGAAATTGTGGTTAAATTTGATTAGAAAAATTTCTCCTTGATACCGGGAAAGACTGAAGAACCGCGAATTTAAAGTGGAAAAGTTTCGATATTAACGATTGTAAGAAAGTGACTTTCTTCCCAGGTGAAATCTTGTTTACCGGAGTGTAGGCAATTCTTGAAAAAATTATGCGCACAAGTTGACTGAAAATTGTGCCGAGGAGTTTGGAAGGTAAAAATATTCACCATGGTTGAATTGATATTTTTTATCATGTAACGTACAAAACTTGTGACAAATGAAGTTCTAAATACTTTCGCTTCATTATGGATGTATCTTGTATTCTGAACGGTAATCTTTCGTATTCGGCCAAAAAAAACGTTTTCAACTTGATCAAAAACCTGAAAATGCATAAAAAGCTGTTTTTTAATAATCGTTGATAAATTCACATATTTCAGCCCCAACGTACAATTTTTTTTCGCCATCAACTTCGCATGAGCAAAACGTGATCAGAAATTAATTTCGTTTAGAACTCAGCGGCGAGCTTGAAAATTCTTTTTTTTCTCTTGCAATTTTTGAACGGTGATTATTTTTCTCAGCTGATGTTTTTTATTGTATTCGATGCGCCAGATTTGAGAAAAAATTTCCTGCTTTTTCCTAAATTATATTTTTTGCTACGAACTATTTATTCCTGTATTATATTATACATTTCGTGACGATCCGAACACGGAGATTCAACTGTCGTACCGGTTTCATTGCACATTCAATAAAAATTACTGTTCAAGGATTAACGACTTGCCCAAGGATTAAACTCGCGCTCCCTGATTTCGCATACGATTCAAACAAACAGTGGGACGAGTTGTTGCGATTACAGATTACGTTTCGAACAACGTGTGCAGAATATATGAGGCATTCCCCATGTAATCGACACACGTGAATTTATTTACTGGGCTGAATTTAATTTAGAAGCTTTGAATTTTTCTCTATCATAATTTTTGTAAAAATTCTCACGTCACGTCACGTTGTCATCAAATCGTACGAAATAGTTCTAAAACATAAATGTTAATTTATTGCATTGCATAATTTTATTTTATATTGTATACTTAACATTTTATAGGTACCTATGTGACAATATTACACTGGTAATGTTTGCAAAAATCTAACGAACTGAGATCGTTTGCATTCTTCCTCGACTTTCAGGGGCATTGAATGTTCTTTCGATACTATAACTTCAAAATTTGTTAAAAACTCAACCTTTTTTGCCCCCAAATTTTCTTCTCATGATTCATAATTTTCAATCTACATTTATTTAAAACTCGGAAATTGCAGATTTTCGCAGAGATTTTATCAACCCTTCGCATTTAATCTTCTTTGAATAAAAATTTATAAAAAATCACCCACAATTTCATGAACTGACAAAAAAAAAAATAGTATACAAAGTATGTACCGGTTTTGAGCGGGTCATTGCTTCGGTCCGGTAGTTGATTACACGCGGAATGTCTCATATATGTATACCACAAATAATTACCAATTATCTTTTCCGATCTTGCGATTAATTTTCAGAACTTGTTTCGAAAAATTTAGTCTCTTTTGTTTTGTTTTTCGCAAAGGCAGAATTGAATCGGCACGTTGAACTCGACACGCGTGAAAACCGGCACGGAAATCCTGTGAAAAATGAATCCTGCTTAATACTTGGAAACCCCGTTTCGCGTTAATCTTGCACTCGCGGGAAATCACACTTCGCGGGGTGAAAGTTGCGCAAGAGTTGTCATTTGCCCTATTCGTACGCCTTATTCGGAGACTTGTTCTACTTCTGCAGTTTATTTGCACCCCGATTCGCAATATAAGCTTCGCGTTATACGTGTGAAAACTTTTTCCTTTAACGTCACAAGCTGCGAACTGTTTTACCGATATACTTATGGATGCTGTACTCTTCTAACAATTCTCGTAATTTTCACATTTTTCAACACCTGATAGTATAAGACGCTATACCGTAAAAAATGTCCAGTTTATACTTGCGGAAGATTCTCGGGATGGTTTAACTTCTCTCAAAATCGATTTCGGGCATTTCTTCATGGGATCGTAAATTCTGTACTATTTTTCTATAGTTTGTATGCTTATTTTTCATCCGTTTCATAAAAAGAAATCCTCTGTCTTACCTTTGAATTTGAACTTTTGCCTTATTTGCGAAGGGATAAAAAATTGAAACCTGTTTCCAGAGGATAACTAAAATCTTTGAATATCGCTAACGGTGTTCTGAAATGAAATTTTAATCCCCACGGTGGAAGCCATCAATGACGTTGAGGTTGTTAAAAGTAACCCTGGTTACAATTTGCCTTCAGAAACCTTAAGAGAAGGGCCAAGACGTTTACTTTGAAATTTTTTTTTAAAGACTTTGAAAAATTATCGTCAGTCAAGAATTCACAGCATTACTCAGAAAAACAGGTATCCCTAAATTCCTGAAACAAAATTTCAGTAAAATTCAAAACTTTTCAAGATTTATAAAATAATTACCGAGACAACTTGAGAAGTGGTAAAATAAATAAATGAACTAAAAACTTTTCGATAAAACTTAGTATCTTCATTTTTTTCAGTATCTGTAGTTGATGTTGTCTCGAACTTTTTCTTGATTAGTGACACATGGAAACATGAACTTCTACAATCCATGAAATAAGGGTTATGAGAGTGGATGAGAGAATTCAATTTGTAACCTGAAGATTGAAAAGTTGATTTGAGAATTTTCACAATTCATTTGACGTGTTCATTCTTGAATTAAGTGTGGGTTTCCATGCGCTCAGTCCTGCTGAGCCAATGTGCTCGGGCCGTTAGGGCACTCTAAAGTGTAAGAAAAGACGTGAGGCCAGGCAGCTTGGCAAACTGAAGCAACCTGCTTACCCCTATTTTCGCGACTTTCTCCTTGCCGGTGTAACTGGCCCCAAGGCCTTCTTTACGTGGGTCCTCGAGTTCATCATGCCGCGTGATCAGGTGGGATGAAGTATTCTGCTCTTCTCCACATCTCAAGCACTGGGACTTTGTTCTGAGCCCCAGGTACTCATAGAAGGCTCACGTGATTGTCTTGTGCCAGCTGTGTTAGTAAAGTTACGCAGTTCCATGCCAGCACTAATCTTATGACGTATGCGTCCGAGGATTGTAAGTGCAGACGGGCTGTCACTACAAATGTATATGTGCTTGCCTTTGTAGCCTCTGCTCAGGATATCCCTGGCACAGGCTATTAAAGCATACACTTCGGCTTGAAGTACTGAGGCCATGGGTCCCAGGACGAGTGAAATGTTCAGCCTGGGTCCCCCGCACCAGATGCCGGACCCAATGTCCGTTTCTGATTTGGACCCTTCTGTGTACCACGCGAGTCCGTTTGGTGAGACTAATTCGTCTGGATTGTTCATCTAGGTCTGTCTGTGGGGGTAGGTTTCTCTAAAGGTTTGGCCAAATTGGAATCTGCTGGGGCAGCGGTCCTCGCTCATGGCCAGGATAGTCCGTGGTGCCCCTATCCGGTATGGTACTACCTGTGCCCTAAACCGATGTATCTCCAAGGCCCTAGATGCTAGTGACAGGTCCAGAAGAGCTTCCATGGCAATTGTGTGTGTGGTCCGAAGAGTCCCGTGCTGCCTAGGATCGCAATCCTCTAGATTCGGTTACATGCCTTGTGTGTGTACCTAGAGAGGGTCAGTCTTGACCGGAAGATCTCGATACGTCCCATCGTAAGGTTGCATCTTCGGTGAAGAGTACCATGTCGGTTTTGCTGGGATTAATCCTTAGCAACTGAGATGTGAAAGAATTCTGAACAATGTCAAGGGCTTTCTGCATCTTGATTGTCATGGAAGGGAGATGGTCGCCTGGCAGTATGAGGCCATCTAGTCGGTGGCCTCCGTTTTTGATCTTTTGATCAGTTTCTTGTACGCTTTTTGGGTAGCCTTGTAGGCCGTCCAGTCCGGAGCCTCGTTTGTCTGAAGGGCCCTGTTTAAGAGTTTACGGGAACTGAATCTGAGTTTGTTCAGCTCTCTACTCCACCAGGAAACCTTGGACTTGCTGATCTTGAGCGTCGCGGGACACGCTGCCTCGAAGGCCTGAATTAGGGAGGATCGTAAGAGTGTTACCTCGCTCTACACCAGGCTTGTGCTGCTCAGACGGCTACAAGGTCCTTGGAGCCTCCAATCAAGCTACTCCTTGTAGGAGGGCCAGCCTGTAGCCTTGGGGTTCCAGGACATCCATGTCGGTTTCACCTCAGAATCTGTGGCAAGGGAGAACGTGATGCACCTGTGGTCTGAGAGTGTATTCTTTCTGCACCCGCCAGTTGCGAATTAAGTTCAACAGCCTGGGGCTGCAGAGTGTCAAGTTGAGCACTTCCTGCCTGTGGGGGGTGACGAAGGTTTGTCTTGAGCCCTTATTGAGTATATCTACCTTGACTGTTCGTAGGTAATCCAGCAGAGCTGTTCCCCACTTGTTGGTTTCGGAGCTACCCCAGACGGTGTGGTGCGAATTAGTGTCGCAGCCAATCACCAGGAGCAGTTTCCTGTCGGTACAGTACCTAATTAGCTTCCTGGATTCCTTCGTGGGTGATGGTTCCACGGAATCCTAGGGGAGGCAGGCCGAACACACGACGAGATCAATAGTCCTATCCTTCATCCGTCTCAGTTTGATCGATGCAGCTGCTAGGTCTCTGCTACAGAACTGACTGAGCCTTAGTGCGCGATCCTTGTTGTTTATGTAGACCGCAGCCCTGAGGGTAGGTCCAGTCGTGCCTTCCTTGTACACCAGTACGCCGTTCCTTCAGTCTAGTCTTCAAACAAGTCCCTTGTTAATCCATGGTTCACGTATGATTGATACGTCTGTTTGCTCTACCGCTAAATGTCAATACCGTCCCACGCAGCCAAGTTAGAGCCCCTTGTTGGAGCACGAGACCCACAGGACGCCCTGGTCGCACCGGTACTGATCGAAGCCGGGAATCTCTTCCCCTTCCGAGATGGAATTCATCACTTCTTTCAGCATCCATACCATCAGGTCACCCTGCTCAGAGCTGAGAGTGTCTTCGGGGCAGCCAGTGGGTGTAATAACGACCCTCCGGCCCCCCCGTAGCTCCTAGATCTGAGCACTTCCCGGTTCCTTTTCGGGGCCGAATAGACTACCGGGAGCCTGCTGTTGGAGGGCTTGAGTCTTTTCAGACCCATTCCCTCCGCTGGTGTCTGGCCACTTATCTGTCGCACTTCACTGGCAGTTGCTCAGTAATTGAGCCCCCCTTCACGGAGTGCGCGAGAGTGGAAGAAGGCCTCGCCTCAGGGTTCGTCTCGGAGGAGGTCTCCGAGACCAGTTTAGTCTTCCTAGTCCTCCTTCTCGACGTCCCACTACGGTGGGCCCTGCCTCCTGTTGCTGTCGAAGGGACGACAGGAATAAAAGTCGACTTTACTCCCTTGTTACATAATGTAGTATTATTCACGAAAAGAGATGATAAAGATGCGAGGGTAACTTCTTACTAACGATTATGTACAAGTATCTGTAGAAAATTTGTATTCTCAGCCTGGTATTCCAAATGGTCGAGGCTGAGGAAGAATACATGGAACAAATGGAGGCATTAGTCAGCTGCTTTTTGCGCCCCTTCAAAATGGCCGCAAGCTCCAAGAAGCCACCGTGCAGTCACGAAGACGTCAATAGCATCTTCCTGAACAGCGAGACAGTCCTTTTCCTCCATCAGATATTCCTCAAGGGTCTCACGTCTCGAATGGAGAGTTGGCCCACCCTCGTCTTAGGTAAGTAGAAACGCTTATTGTCCGCGAAGACAAAGAGGCTTTGCTTTTTTGAAGGAAGCCCGGTACATAACATTAATGGAATGAATTATTCCAAAAGTCCTGCACAACTAGAAAAATTTAGTACTCGAGATAATTATATTTTCAGTTGTATCGTACGAAGCTACTAAACATGAAATGACAGTCAAGAAATGTGCTGAGTCAACTTTTATAACGAGATAATATTCTATGGTTTTTGGGATCGCTGATAACGGATCAGAAATCGGATTTAAAGAATTCCAGATCGCGGGTTCAATGTTGCAGATAAAAATTTCAAATTTGACCAAATACAATAAAAAAACTTTGTGTAAGGGTTTTCGGGGTCATTGATTAGATTCGCCATACTAAATTTTAAAAATCTGATTTATATTCGTAATCAGCGATGCCAAGAACTTATAATTTATTTTTACGTGTAGGGGGGTAACTTTCTCGGAAATCAATTATACCTTCAATTTTCACAATTTTTTTTAATCAATTTATTTCCAACAATAATAATTTGCATAATATTGCAATAATTACTCTTGAGTATTGAAAACCTGCTAGTGTACTACTAGAAATAGCAAAAAATCACAAAGAAACATGTTGAATTTCATTCACTCACATTCTCTAAATATACAAAAAATGGATTTAAAATGGGTCGTAATACTTACCGTTATGACTCAAAGGGTTAAAGTAGGTTTATACATATACAGGTCATATTTACTCACTTCGAGATTTTATTTACCGGGTATCTGTCTCTTGTAATTAATTAATCCGATACGTATAATTTTCTTTTTGAGATTTATCTCAATCGACTGAAGAGCTTCGTCGTTTTGAATACGGCCGAAAACGAATATTGAAATAATCGTAAAGGGTTTTCTTTCAATTGGTGCTCAGAAATCGCGTGACAATTCTTTGGAAATTTGTTAAAAATCGTTGATTACAGATTTCGAATATTTTAGCCACCCACGCATCATTTTGCCGCCAGAAATTGCAGAAAATTGAACTTCACTATTAACTAAAATTTTGTTCGGGTCGATTAAACCATTTTTCTGTTATTCTAAACATACGTAATAATCAGTTTTGAAGTTGAAGCATTTTGCATTTTATTATAACCGAAATTGATGTAACAGCATTGCAGAATTGAGAATTCTCCTGAGTAATAATATTTGTTTAGTGAGTTATTTTGCATCCAAATTCGTCCTAATCGGTGTATAAGTTTTTTTTTTCAAATATTCATAGAAATTCATTGATGGATATGCAACAATTTTTTCCAAACTTTTGATACATTGGGGAGGGGGGGGGGGGGGGGGGGAGGACTTGGACGGTCTAAAGTCATGTCTATTTTTAGGATTTTTTTTTTGAAAGAAAATGAAAACAGTTAGAGCAATTTGAGTTTCAGGGCTTTACTAATTATAGTTTCAAGAACGTTTTAGCATTTATTCATTAAAATTAATAACAAAATGTCCGTATGGCCCATATAAGTAGAGAACAACTCCGAACTCAGGGGTTTTTGCCGTCGTGCATCTCCTGACGTCACTGTCCATCTTGTAAGCAATTGAAAAAATCTTACGAGCTAAAAATACGTTTGCGGGATTAAGCTCGTGGCCGTAATGTTTTCAAAAATAGTTAAATATATACGATTGTGAACAAAAAATTTCATTATTCGACCAAAAAACTGTTCAACTATTAATTTCAATGAAGAACTTCTAATATATTCTTGAAACTATAAATAATAAAGCCCTCGAACTTAAATTGTTCTAAGTGTACCCGCCACCTTAAGAAAAGAACAATATCATATTCAGTTTACTTATTAGAATTTCTCCTCCCATATGCAGTGGGACTTTTCGCAACAGAGGAAAATATTGCTGATATAGCGTAAAATTATACCTGTGTACGTTAAAAGAGCTGCGATGGCGGAAAAATTTTCGGCGGCTTTTATGATGTTACTTTTGGCGAAAGCAGGAAAATTCCGTTCTTTTTCACCCGTGGGATACGAGTTTCGAGTCGGGGTCGCGTACAAGAGCTTCTCATGCTAATCATATGTACACAGGGAATAGTATATGTGATATGTATATACAGGGCGTGTGTCTGTTTTTATTTCATACCTCTTGAATTGGAGGTGAAAGCGAGTTTTGAATGGAATGCGTATGCGCTTAAACTCGGCGAAATTTGGAGTCTAGCTTCTTCTTATTTGACGCCTCGAAGTGGCGTTTTCTTACACGCAAAATATTACACTCCGTATCAAATCAACTCGCGAAATTGGGTGGCTGAATATATTATTGCGGGTGTCGATGAAGGGTGGAATGTAGGTCAGAAAATATTCTGCTGAGATGAGTGTAAAGAATTCTGTGCGCTTTTCTAAAATTGGAAAAATTAACAATGAACGGTATTTTAGCAACGCAATCATTTCATTTGCTCAAATGATGGACAATACGTTTAATGAATTAAAGAGAACAATTAAAAGAAGCTGTAGGTGCCATTTGTTTGTTTTTTTTTTTGCATATTTGAAAAACGCTTCCATCTCTCTCAACAATTCACACAATTAAACGATGTTTAATAAAACGATGTTTTGTATTATCAAACAAATTGTAAAATAATTTTGCCGATATACAGACAAATTTGTTTTCTGATACAGCAAGCCCGTCGTTTTATACCCCAAGAAAAATTTAATATGTTGGTCATACATGAGGCAATAGTTATGTATTGTATAACAAGGAGGTAAATAATAGTAGATCTCGAAACGAGTACGGATACGGTTTTTTAATGAGACGTGAGTCAAAAAATCTTACACGCACGAGTTTCGATCTGTCATTTTTATCACGCAAGGTCAGAGCGCTAAAAATTCATTTCTGCTAAGTGTGTATTATAATTCGCGAGATTTTTCTTCACCAGAGAATCCTTCTCACCGTCTGTTACGCGTAGCTGCATAATTTCGTTATTGAATATTGAAATTACTCGGTGTACAGGGGATTTGTTCAACATGCTGCTACCCATGCTGTCCATCTATCAAGAGTACGTTCGCAACCATCACTACAGTCTGCAGGTTCTCACCGAATGCAAACAGTCGTCGCCCTCCTTTGCAGCTCTCCTTGCGAGATTGGAGAACAAACCGTCCTGCCACGGTCGATCTCTTGAAACTTTTCTCACCTACCCGATGCATCAGGTAGTGATTCTCCCACAAAGTGGAATTTGGTACCTCGATCGTCATTTTTCGTAGAGTCAAATGCTTTCACAAACGCTTTCTACGACTGGTACTATTTTTTTTAAAATTATTCCTGTACTTTAAAGTTCTTGGGAAGTGAAATGTTTTATATTTTTATGATTAATAATTAGAAGGACAACTTCAGACTTCATCATAAAAATGAGTAATTTATCGACCAAATGTTTCTGCTATCGATTTAACGTAAATGAGATATTAGTATTGACGAAATAAATAAGTCAGGACAGTAATCTTGTTTTCAAAAATTGAATCACAATATTACGTTTAAATCGATTTTTTTACATAAAAATTTTCATTCCATATTTCTTTTGCCTCTTCATACATTTTCCATGATCAAATAATCTCAGCTATTTTGAAATTTTTTCCATTATTCTCCGTTATAGAAATTATTTGTCACAAAATTTCTTTGTATTTCTTAAATTTACCGAACGAACGTAAGATTTCGTAAATTATCGTCCCAGATATTGCTGCTTACGTCGAGAAATTCGCATGCAAAAATTTAATCAGTCTGAATTTCTTTCA
Organism: Neodiprion pinetum; assembly: GCF_021155775.2. NCBI lineage: Eukaryota > Metazoa > Arthropoda > Insecta > Hymenoptera > Diprionidae > Neodiprion > Neodiprion pinetum. Next base: position 20,893,293 of record NC_060234.1, read on the forward strand.
ATTCACGTGTTTTATGATTCGGCTTCGTAATTGATCACAGATTCCGAGGTATATCATCACGCTGCACGAGTTACTGGCTCACACGCCCCACGATCACGTGGAGCGAAAGAGTTTGCAGAATGCTAGACAACAGCTGGAGGATTTATCGCGACAGATGCATGACGAGGTTGGGACCAAATTCATCGAATGATTATTGAACGATTTTTACCGTCAGTCTTTTCTTCTCCTTTTCGCGATATTCGCTCCCGAATAGGTGGCGAAAATTTATTATTTACGCAGTTGACTAATCGTTGTTTCATTTTCCAGGTGAGCGAGACCGAGAATCTGCGCAAGAACTTGGCAGTGGAAAGAATGATCGTCGAAGGTTGCGACATTCTACTGGACGTCAATCAAGTTTTCGTTAGACAGGGTGAGTCTTCACCGGTTAATTCTTCAAGTCGGGGGTGAAGGAAGCTCTAGATTTAAAGAGCTCTTGTATGTATGAAGAGAATTTTATGATATGCTGGTTTTACTGCCACGTAGTCCGCTACTTTTTTTAAAGCACCCACAAATACGTTAAAGTTGGGACTTTTATGGGGTGTAACCCCCTCCGCAACGTTATACTTCGATCGAAATAGACCCAATCGACGAGCGAAATTGGGTTCAAGTCTCGAAAATTAGCGAGGTCTTATGCGGAACATTTACAACTTCAATGATTCGGTGCTAGATTTGATACATTGACGATTCAGAAATTATACATAGAAAGATGATAAAAAGGTGTCGAAGTAATGTTTCCATATACGCGGGAAAATTCTGATACCCAGTTGTACATATCAATCGAAATTGGGAAAGTAAAAATATATGCATGTGATTCGTAAAGTAATATCGAAGTTTTTTTCCACTGTAAAGTTTTGGAACTTGAAATGACGTTATTGCACAGTCACACAAATCTGGTTGTTGCATTAAATGAGATATAAAAGACGCAGCACATTCTGCTATAGGGCCATTTAGCGTTTTACGACTCGCCAAAGTACCGTATCAAGCATTTTTAGAGCAGTTAAATTATTAACAAGCAAGTGAAAGTTCTGGGGAAAATCAGAAAATTTTAAATACCAAGATCCCTGTCCAGAATGATAAAATTCGTCGTCCGAATTTCTAGTCCAGAGATGTACTTAGGTCTCAATTTTCTCCAAGCAACGATCATGCTCCAAAAACTTGAATGGGAATTTTAAATAAACGAAGCTTTTTTAAACAGTGAGAACTCAAGCGTTTACAAAAGAAAGTAAGCAGTCGTCGAAATAGACTATCTGAGGAATGAAAACTTAAAAATTTTGATTTTCGTGCAATTATGTTTTACTGTGTTATTCTTCATAGAAATCTAAGCGACTCGTGTTCTTGTTTTATCGGCGGGAAAACGATTTAAACGAGTGAAATCAACCCTTATACAAATCTACATACAGCATCCCTAGTGTTAGTTAAAATATAAGCAATAGTTTTCTAGTAATATATAATTAGTAACTTTCCACCCCTATAATTTTTCACCATTCAACCCCATCGTAATCGGATAAAATGCATTTTTCCTTATTCACCATGAGAATTGTCCTCCAATTGGTTTTATTCAAATATCTCACCTGGAAGCATGCGAAACTGCGAAACTACCACTGGGCGTGCGCAAATTTGGGGGTTGATTTCACCCCTTCAAACGGTTTTACCGCCGATAAAAAAAAAAAATACGTGCTGCTCAGATTTCGATGAAGAATAACTTATTCTGAAATGAACGAAATCGGGGGGAGACACCTTAACACCTTAATACCTTTCCTTGTAAGACTGTCGTAAATCCCAATCATCTGAAAATATGAATAAAGGGCTTTAAAGTAATCTAAAAAGATTGCAATAGATTGAGTTTATTGCACGAAGTAGAATAACTGCAAATCATTTTCCTCGACGATGTTCAAATTCAGATTTGATTGTATTTTATGTTGTAAAATATTTCGTACATCTAACGGCGATCTATAGAAAAATTCGGAAGAACAATGGTTACTATACTGCTCAAAGATTCATTAGGCATGTAGCAGTTTCGTAAGGAAAAAATAGTACAATCAAGGTTGAAAAAGTATAACTAAAGTTGTTTGAGTTGAACTTTGTTGGGCAAATATTTCCTGTTCATGTCGAAACATATTGAAACATTGAATTCAATAGAAAAAGTTCAATTGTTTGTCATTTTCAGAAAAATTTGTAAATTTGAAAATGGATACTTACGACTTTCGTGAAATATACTTTCATTAAGAAGTTAGTTTATTTTTCGTTAAAGCCTGCATAATAATTTTGCATGCAACGTCTTTATTATTAGGTCAAGTCTTACGAAAAATAGTCGTCGGACTTGAATTAAGGTAGGCCGTATGTCATTGAAATCTGTCGAAGAATTATATTTTGATCTAATAACTCCAAGTAGCGATAAATAATAAAAGTTTCTTAATCGGAATTCTTGTTTTTCAAATTTTTCTCTACGTTAAGGAGTATCTGTTTTCAATCATATTGAGCTAGATTGACCTTGGTCGCAGCTTTTGTACTTCATTTCACCGTATTTTCGACATTAATTTGTCTTGACTACAACTTCGACGAATCCTTCAGGCACTAGCAAAAGGATTTGGTTGAAAAAAACATATCGATTTTCCAAATATTGTTTTACGTGAGTAATAGACGGACAAAGCCGGATTTTTACACGAAGTTAATACAAAGTTTTCTAAAGTTTGATTTTTTTTTATTAAACAATATTTACAAGACTTATTGTTAATACTAAAAAGATATTCGGTCACGGTGTGTATCAACGACTTGAATCGAATCTCAAAATCTATTCGTCCGATTGACTTGAAATTTGGCCATATCTTTGATTATAACATGTTCAATAAAATGACCGGCTGCTATAAAAAGAAAAAAAGATTGTAATTGGGAAAATGATCACTCGGCGAAAGAAAACTTCGATTTTTATCGTTTGTTATTAACAAATGAATCCACATTTTTTATAATCATTCGGCTTTTGCCCAATCAAATTTCTTCATTCGAAGCGTTATAAATGCCTTGACCCTCAGAACGAGGTCAATGTAACAAAGAACGTTGCACCCTGACGTTCAACCTCCGAAGTCCACCCCCAACTTCGCCGAAGGCGTCGCGATATCGAAGCGACGTACCGGAGGTGGAGAATTCTGTTTTAGCAACAGTCGGTAACCGTTTTTCAATTTCGTACAACTCGAAGGCGGGACAAAAGTGCGTTTGCGCAAATCTCGCTGTGCCTCGTTCAAATCGATGGTGTTTCTCGCAGGCGCACTCGACTCGCCATCCGCGTCGGCGCCGCGGGTTCGTTTCCTCTTGGACGCGTGATCGCGCGTCACATGGCTTCCATGCAAACGTCAGGCGCCTATCTGCCCTTGAAAAAAACTCGCATCGTGCCAAGTTTCGGGGTTTTAATTTTTGGCCGAAATTTACCCCGGCCGATCGTATCCCTTGATTTGAAAACTGGTAACTTCGAATCGGCGCGCGGTTGAGTCGTTTTACGGCGAACTTCAAACGTCTGGGTTCGAACCGAGCGTCTGGGTGGCTGGCGGACAAAAACAACGCCTTGACTTAGTTGCCATTTTGATACTTAATCATTATCGTGATATGTACGTTACATTGTGATATCGCCGGGAGTGTGTTTTTCACCTCGGGTCAACACCGAGGAGACCTCGTTTATTTAGCGTTTCGAAAAAGGACCATACCGTCACGTTCTTCACAGTGCTTTGAATAGCAACATACTGGGACCAAATACCGAAGGACCACTTATGGTTCGCGGGATCAACTTCCAAGCCGTTGTGGTCAGGCCAAATTGAACACCGTTTTTAACAGTGGGTTTGAATCACATTCCCTCAGGATTTGTCACTATTTGAGACTAGAGCATCGTCCTCCACTCCACGAAACCTTGACTATGGACTCTTTAAAATCATTTCTAGTCCCGATGAAGCTAATTAATTGGCGGCACTGACGCCATATTTTTGCCAGTCTACCCCGTCGGTAGACTTGATCCACTGCATTTAACAACCGCTCCGGTGACCCTGATCGTAAGAACGCGAAAGAACGTATGCAATTTGCATTTTGTATGGTGACGAAGATTCGAAGTACCAATTTGTGGCCTTCCAACACGCGAAACCAACATTACTTTAGATTTCTCGCTTCACTCGTGGCTCGCAGATATTGTGGTTTACCGTTTTCTCTGTTTGTCAACAAACTGACTGGAATGAGTCCGGGTTTCTAATCGTGAGTCGGCGTCTTGCAGGCTCCCTAGTCCAGATACTGGGCGAGAAGCCACGTGGGGCACGGAGCAGGCTGAGCACGACCTTCGGAGGGAATTGGGGTGGCGGCGACAAGGAGGCTCTCAGACAGTGTTTCCTGTTCTCGAATCACCTGATCCTCACCACGCGCCAGTCCAGCGGCGGACGTCTTCATCTCGTACCTGAAGTCGGCAAGATTCCACTTGCCGATGCTCTTCTAATAGAGGACCCGAGCGACCAGGGTGTCGTCGACGATGACGGTGAGCTGACATGACAGAAATCCTGCTCTTGAAGGTGCTCTGAATGTCTTTCAAAACTCTTTCGTATTTGTGATATTTTCATTACTCTAGACCAACCTTGAGGGAAAAGAATTTTGGTTTATTGTAGTTTTCAGAAGCAGATTGGAATGATGTTTTAATGTATGATGATCCGTTTTTGAAGTAATCAAAACACTATCGTCTAACGTGATTAGAGAATAGTACCAAATAATTGAGGCAAGGTGGTCACCTTGCACGTTTGATTTTTGAGGGAAATATACTAGTATAAGATGCCTCAATAACTAGGTGACTTTTGAGAGTTGATAACTCAACAATCCATTATTCTATTTGATTGAGGTTCGTTTTATTCAAAAGAATTAATTAGAGGTTTGGATGTCGATATACATTGCTGTGCTCATGACATCTCGAAAATAATTCAGATTCACTTGAAATTTGGAAACAACATTCTTGGATAGTTTATCCTCTTTCCCATGATCCATTTTTTTTTTCCTACTAAATGGTGATTGTTTGAAGCTGAAATTTGACTTTTGGTTCAAAATTCATTCAACTAACCAGGTGGTCAACCTATCGAGGTGTCGTGGCAGAGAGGGTAAATTATCCAAGAATAGTATTGCCAAATTTGAAGAAAATTGTTTTCGACATTTTCGAGAAAACGTGGGCACCGTTATTAAACATGTCTTCGAGTAAAATCGTTGACGTCATGGTAGAAAAGAATGCTTCTGTTAATTTATTCTAATGAAAAAATATACAAGTGAAGCTGAATTTAAATTTTTTTTAGTCAAATAAGTCCCAATCGAATTGAACAATTGGTTGTGAAGATATAAATTTCCAAAAGTTACCAAATTTTTCAGCCGTTTACTCGTATTTCATCCGCTTATAAGGTTGATAATTTCAATGAAAATATTCCAAAAAATTTTTGAATCTATAAATAATAAAGCCCTGAAACTCAAATTTCTTCAAGTATTTCATTATATTGAAAAAAAAATCCTAAAAATAGGTGTGATTTTAGACTGTCCAAGCTGTAACCCCTCCCTTAATACCTATCGCAAAGTTTGCAAGCTCAAGACTGTGAGCACCGTTATTTCATTACCTATTGGCCACTGTTCTCCGAACTTTCGAACGATTCGCATAACGTTCATTTTCCGAAACAGAGTCGTCGGTGTGTTCGATCTCGAGCCTGTCCAGTGGCATCAGTGAGAGTAGCTGCAGTGGCAGCGGAAGCGGTAGCTCACAGCTCCAAACTCGAGACTTCAAGATCATTCTGGACGTAAAATCCGGTGGACCGGAGGTTTCGGTTCACTTGATAGCGCCTACTATGCAGGTAAGGTTTGAATTGCCGCTGGTCCCGATGGATTGAATTCCATCGACGATTCCCTCTGAAACGACTAACGCCGCTGCCTTGCTTTCTTCACCATTTCAGGAAAAGGCCGCCTGGATAACGGACATCAGCCAATGCATGGATAACGTCCATTTCAATGACCTTCTCCACGGTTCGTTGTCGGACACAAGTTCCGTCACGATGCCGCAGTCGATACGGAACGACCCGAAGCTCTTCAAGGACGACGTTGACATCCGGTTCAGTCGTACCCTCAACTCCTGCAAGGTTCCTCAGATACGTTACGCCACTCCGGAACGTCTTCTGCAACGACTAACCGACCTCAGATTCCTCAGCATTGATTTCCTCAACACCTTCCTCCTCACCTATCGCGTCTTCACCGACGGCGTCACTGTTCTCGAGGCCCTGAAGAAGGTCTTCTACAACAGCGAGCCGCCCGAATGTCAGATTGGAACCGGATCCGTCATGTAAGTTCCTACCTTCAATTCTTTATGCTTGATCCTTCGAGGCAAATGATCTTTTATCTCCTGTAAAATCTGAACAATATTCGAACAGTTGAATTTCAATTCCTCTTCCAAGCAATGATGCGGTCCTGATATTTCAAGAAATCGCTTTAGATTTTTTTATTGGCGTTCTTGAAATTTTTCGAGATCAGGAATCGCGAATAGTTTTTTAATCCATCAACGAAAACGGATCAATTTAAATGATGATTTTTCTTCACGAATGTGTCCCAATTTCCCGAAAACCATTTCCGAAAGGTTTTTCGATTGGTCGATTACAAATTTCGAAAAGAATGAATTCTCAATATTTTCAAAATTCTAAATGACAGGCTTAACGACTGATTAAAATTACCAGAAGTAGGCAACTATTCGTAAAAATTGGCTTTTAGAGATATTTGGGTTAATTTAATCGTCAAAAGTTATTAAAAGACGTGGAATTGTATATAAGACAGTGAATTCAACACGGGGATTCAAAATTGTGAAAAATTGGTATGTTTTCATGAAAATCTATTGACGGAGGGTCTTTTTTGCTCTCCACTTTCGACTAATCAGGAAAATGGTGGATTCGAAGTCGAAGATACTATCAGGCAACTTGTGAATCGTTTCTGGAAAATAATTATCTTCCAATGTACGAATAAATATCCGAAACGCAAAGAGTTTAGGAAATCATGTGCAAATGCAAAAGCAACCAGCACTGCTCGGCGACTTTGTTGCAACGTTGTAAATGATTCTTTTTATCAATGTTTTAAACCTTTCACGTAAAATATCGATACTTGAATATTTAAACGTAAAAAACCGTGAAAATTTCGACGCGATCATTTTACTTTCGATCGTTGTTTTAAGAATAGAAGTCCATGTTCCAAATAAGAAACTTTTGCCTTATTCCAGGTCCCTGGATGTCCTGGGCAGCACTTCGGGAGACTCGCCTCTTCAGCCTCTCGACGAACGTCGACGAAACAGCGTCAGTCCAAGACGCACAAGCGGTGCAAGCTCAGTATCCGGTAAGATAATCTCGTGTGGCTCGGTGACTGATCTCTGTACCTCGGGTAAATCGTTTCATTTTGCGAAATGCGCGTTATTGACGCTTTTGCGTAAAGACCGAATTACAGATACATTCTCGCATGGTGGCCAGAGGCTGAAGAACATCTGCCAGTATATAAATTCTCTGTAATGGAAGCCAGGAACATACTGATTGGATGTCTGATCTGAGTGCTTGTCACAATTAATCCATTTATAGCACGTATAAGTTACGTGAGGAATTCTGAAAGTATTCGTCTCTGGATTTTACAAAAAGTTGTTTTGACTGTTCATCACCTATGTTGATGTTAGAAAGTTATTGGTTTTGGTTGAAAATCACTTTTTCTAAGTTTTCGGGCCTCTTATATCCGTAAAACAGGTTCTTAGAAAGATGTCCAGTCTGTCTGTTCCGTGATAATCCTGGAAAAAATCTGAAATTTACTGAACTCTGCACATCACAGGCATGAAAAATCTCCATAGCTATAGTTTTTATACAAAAACCTCGATCAACGTTATGCCGCCACAAAACCATGTAACAGACATAGCGAAGTATCAGTGCATTGTCGGTTTTGATGAATTAATGAGTCAAATTGTAGAATTCGTACAGCAGTTAAAATTTCCAAACATTACAGACACCTTACAATTGAACTCGTACATTTGTCGATTAAAACAAGAACTTTTACACAGTTTTTACAACGATAGCAAAAAATTTTTTAAGGATTATTACATGATTAAAAGGATTATACACTTTTGGAATACCAGGCTTACAATTAAATTTTTTCGAGGAGAATGTCTTTCAGGTACCAATGGCCGCCATGCTCCGCAGCTCGATGAGTCCTGACGATTGTTTTATACCGTTTTCTTTTATGTCTCTCGAGTTTTGTGTAATTCCGCATCGTGTATACGTGTGTAGGGTACGGGTCTGAGGTGAGCGATAGCCAAGGGGCGCGGGGCCACATCCTCCACGATTCCAACCTAGGAGGCCTTAATTCCAACACAAAGGCCTACTGGCGGTCTGGCTACCGAAAGCGTGAGCTCCCTCTCATCGCCCTCATTTTGAATTTTTTTTTAGAAATTATGCATTATTATGTTCGTTTCGTATCGAACCACGTTAGTGCAATGTACCTATTCCGGCCACACAGGTTGACAAAATATACTCGTAAATTCTTTACAATCATCCGAAGAACGATTTGAACGTTTGGTAGATTTTTTGACGCAGGATTTAAATCATTTCAAGTGCGTCTTAATTGGTTCTTCATAATTGGAGTTTGAAATTACGAGACATGCATCCCAGTTTTGAAAATTATTCAGGAATAACGCAGATTACACAATTCCAACAAGGTTCAAGTCGCAAAAAATTCTGTTTTTGACTGTTTTTGAGAGACTATAACTATGGAGAATAAAAGAGGAATAATGTTTGTTTTAATCTTGAAATTTACGTTATGACTGGGGCCAAGATTTGAGGTTTATTTGAAATCGTTATTAAAATACTGGGTCCAATTACAGTCTATGAAACAATTCATAGATCGTATTTTTTTTCGGATTTCAAACTAAATTGCAAAGAAAAGTTAAAGCTTCAAGTAGTTCTCACGGTCGGATTCGGATGCGGTGGCTAAATTTTATTCAAGGATACCTGTGCTTGATTTTGGGATGATTTTTGGTTGTTGGCCTGTGTAATAATGATTTGCACGTGGTCCGAACGGCATCGCATTGTAAACAATCATACCATTTCGTCATGATCGCTACACCTCACCTCGGTCGTAGTCCCTTTCTAGTTTCCCTCGAAAACGCCGAAGGAGCATTTTCATTAAAGGATATTTATAGTTAATTTTGCATTCATCGGCGAGTTCGCGTGAACAGGATCAATAAATATCTAACCAAGGTTTCAGAAATTGCCCGTAACGAATTTTGCGATGAACTTATTTTAAACAAAGTGTTAAATTTTTTGGAATATCTGATATTTTCTCTGGTCATCAAGTGAATAAACGCTTGATTTAGAATAATATTCGTTGCAGAATCGAATGCTTGTGAAATTTGACAACTACTTGGTAGACTTTAGTAGACCGTAAGAAAGATCCCTTTTCCTCAAAATGAGAATGTTAAGAATCTTAATCTAAACGCAAAATTGAAAAAATTTCTTTGAACACGCAGGGTATTAATCACAATAAATTAATATCAAAAAAATGTACCAATCCTTCTCGAAATTTTAATTCCGTTTCTCGAGTACAATATTGCAAGGGCTGCGAGCGAATTTCGTCACATTATTCGTCAAATTGCATATATGGATATTCTCATGAATTACACCAAAGCAACCGCATACCCATAGCGGGAAGAACTATCGGCAGTGCGAAAAGTCGTTTCTAAAGTACGGGATGGCACTTTAAACTGAAACAGCTAAAATAGTTTCTAAAAGCCTTCAGCATTGCGGATAGTTTTTCTTTGCTGTGAGGGTGATTTCGTCTGATCATTTTTTTTTTTTCTTACGGACGTTCAGTCCGGCGGCAACTTGGCCGATCGTTACCTCAATTCTTACTGTCCAGTCGAAGACGACCAACACCTGGGACTCATCTCGGAAGCTCCACCGATAATCAGACGCAGTCCCACCCTGCAATCCCCCGGACCTTCGTCTGGCAGGCAATCCCCGGCAACCCCACGCAGGGTCAGCGTACGCGTGGATACCAATCCCGAAGACGACAGGAGTCACCTAACGATTCCGAAAGTCATCGCCGTCTCGTCCAGCGCAGAGACCCTGACAGGTTGGTGTTGTGAGAATATATTGATATTTAAAATTATTTTTAATTAACGAATAAACATCACGCATATTTCATAAAGTACGACGAACGGAGCACAAATCCTTTTCTATATCGATGTATAAAACACGAGCCGTTCTTAAGTTTAAAATTTATTCGTTCATCCATTCCATCATTCATTCATTCCGTGTGCAAATTCTTGAAAATGGTGTATATTGTTGAAATTGTAAGTAATTATCTTTCATCGGTGCACTTTACTCTTGGATTTCACTTGGTTTATTTTGTTTCTTCCGTTTAAATCGTCTCTCTCTGAGTTTGATATGTATTTTGGAGTTTTTAGTGTTTGAGTTTTAAATATCTATTTTTATGGTAACTTTGCTTTGATAAGACGTTCGCCGATCTTCGGTATCTCATGTTCGATCATGGGAGACGGGAACTTTTGTACCTCCTTCCTCCAAGAGACTCCTTGACCAAGAGCTCTGCTTCTTATGAATATATTCGAAATTGGTGAAGACACACACCACGTGTCCCGCACTCCATGGGTCAATTCTCATCTGCTCTGGTTGTGTTTATTTAGCGGGCGTATTCGAATTATTACAGTGTTGACAACGGAATTTGGTTTGGTGAAGAAGGAATGAAGTGGTTCTTTGACACATTAAAGATTGACCTTGCAGTTAAGAAAGTTCATTCTATTTGTGAAACATTTCAAGAATGCCCGTTACATTGTCTTTGGGATCAATGAGCCAACCATTTGAATCCAAAGTTAGGATAACAGAAAAAACGTTACGATTATAAAACCTTTTCTCAAATTATCGATATCTTGGTTTGTGTTATTCGAAATTGGTCAGATTCGTTTCAATATTACATGGTAGGAATGTTGTTTGATTCATGTCCACCATCATTGGCAGGAATAGTATTTTTCGAGAATTTTTAAAGTGGTTTCTTCTCTTATTCTAACTATCGAGTCATACGGTGTGAACCATTCATCATCGAGTACCCGAGGCATAATTGTCGGAACATTCTGTCGAGATATGAAATAAAAAATGTTCATCCCCATTTAATTCATGTTCGTTTCATTGATGTTCAAACTGTTCCCTGGTTTGTTCGCATTCAACATTGAACAATGATCGCACGTTTCAGACATCACGGTGATAAGCGCACCGTCCTCCCCGAGCAACCTTAGTTCCGTTACTCTTGTGGGATCAACGGGGTCAGGATCTGGTTCAGGTTCGGACCCAAGTTCCCACGAGGGTGGAATGTACTCTCGGGGAGTGTCAGAGGAGACGGACACTCCGGTGGCATCGGAGTCATGCTCAAAAAATGGTGAGTGATTCGAATAATTACGATAGAATTGTGTCGTCACGACAATTTAAACGATGGTCGAGCAGTGAAAACAAGTGTTGAGTATACCCCAAAACGTAAAAATTCAAGGGACGCACAATTTATTCACTTCTCACCCAGTAATTTTGATTCGCAACTTTCGGAGCTTGAAACAAAATGAATGTTAAAGAAATGTTTTGAAATTAAATCTACCGGTCGAACTTTACAGCAATGATTTCGAGTTATGACACGGAAATGGTTTTGAATTCTTCGACAGATGAATTCGTTGTACATACAGTAACTAGAAAAATTCAGTAATACAAGTATCGTTGAAAAAACTGTTTGAATATTGTTGGAATTGCGAAAAACGAGGTACGCGCAACCATTTTGCGCTATTGTCGATCTTTTTTTGGTTCTTGCAACGCAAAATCAGTTTTTTCGGTTTACTCTACTTTTTTAATTAAACAAGGCTTTAACATCAATTTATCGTTGCACAAGCGTTAAATTTTCTCAACAGTTACAAGAAAATATAGTAACGGTGATCCTAATGAGAAAGAATAGTAACGGATACTAAACTTTCCGGTAACAGCTGGTAACTAATTTTTATTTTGTACCTAGAACTATATTTTTCGATTGTGGTAAAAAATGAACATAGTTGAGGACCGAGCGGTAACCGGGACTAAAAATTTCTCTCAGTGTACTAATTGACGTTCTGGGAATGTACAAAATATTGAAATCCGTCAATTTCACAGAGGTACAATTCACCTACGACGATCCTCCGCCACCGTCGCCGAAATCATCAATGCGGTCCGAGTGTCCCTCAAAATCCCCAAAGTCTCCGAGAGGCAGACGGTTCTGCTTGGAAAAAGACGACTCAAACTGGACTGACGAAGAGTCGACCCCTCCGGCTGATCTTTATCAACACCACTGTCAGCATAACAATCATCACAATCATCACAGTCATCACTACTCGGAACACCGGGCGTCGATCGCCTCCGCACCTCCGGCTTCGATGCGGAGTGGATCTATTTCGACGATTACAGGGGCGAGTTTGACATTTGTTGCTCATTTGTTATTTCAATTTGCATCGTACTGTTCTTATTGGATGTTCATATCGATTTTCAATTCGAATCCTAGTCCTTTCAGATTTTAAAATTTTCTTTTTTTGTGTTGATAATTATGAGGTCATCAAAATCAAATGTATCATGAAATCATCATATCAATCAAAATACTCGCAATATATTCTAGATTTCGAGAAAATACTCGGAAGAACGGTTTCGATCTATTCGTTTGATTTTGCCTTATCACTTTCGAGAGGTTGATTAGTTAATCTTATCTCGTTGTTCCTAAATCTGCTTTCAGAATTATCTCATGGGGAGGCGATCGATACAGGATAACGAAATGGGCTCGGGATCCCAGAGGCCGAGTTTCCAGCACGACAGTCAGCAGATTTCGAGCAAGGCGGGAGTTGTGATTACTAGTTTTCGGAAGAGCCAACGAAGGTTGGTCGCATTGTCTCCTATCAGCTCTTTATCCTCTCGGGAATATTTGCAGAAGAATTTGAACCAAAAATAAGAGGATACATTATCGCAATCGTCATGTTTCCTCGGTAAATTCTAATGTCATTTGGTTCTTGTGAGGTGATCGGAAACACAGATTCGCGTTAAAAAAAAAAAAATATCGCCGTTACCGCCGTAAAGAATTGCGATCGTTTGAGGAAAGCTTTGACCGAATATTGCGATTTTCGAGTATACCTTATGACGACAAAAACGTGACTAACGCTTTTGCTTTAGTAGAGCAGGCCGGATAAACACGAACACAATTAGGGACTGTCTGTTCAGTTACAAGATTTAACGCTGATATTTTGCTATGCAGTTTTAATTATCGAAACAGAATTTTGGAAGTTAATACGTCTAAATCTGAGTAAAGTTGAACGAAGAACACCGCGAAGATGAATGTTTTAGATCTGCGCTTGTTTGTTGAAAGTGAAAATTTTTCAGGAACGTTACAAGGCGGGTTTTATTCGTGAACTTAAACAGTGCTGAAATGTATAATAGTTTAGTTTTTGAATATATGTTCCTTTTTTTGCGCGACATTTGTTAAACTGCCATCAGCAAATTCTAAATATTCCATTTTATTTACTAGGATAATTCGAAAACTATAACGATCAGCATAAAAAAAAAAAATACCACGCAGGAGTTTTGAAATCGTGATCGTGCCTACTCGACTTATACTGCTTGAAAATAGACCGCAGTTTACAAAGTGACTATTCGCATTGCAATACATATAACATACATCCATACGCGGTGGAATAAAAGAAAATTTTGCCAGTTTTTAACTCGCTACTAAATGTTGAATGTCGTAAAGAGTTGACCCACCTGTCGAGCATGGATGATTTGTGTCCGTTGTTTAAAATTCTATACTACCTATCATTATATATCTCTACACTGCCGTCTTTATATATTCGCATATTATTATATACTGTATTATTATTACGATAACGATTATTATCACTACTATTATTGTTATACTGTTACATACACGTACAGAATCACCATCGTAGCTTTTTGTTGGCTTATTTACGAGTTCTTGCGTTTTCTCTGTGGCAGAAGATGTATAAGAAACCGTTATTCTTCCGAGGCTTAGTGCCTCAAGTGCATCACGCATATTGTGACATAAGTGTGCAAAATTTTGGTGAACGTGTGAATTATTTTTCTTCTTCTAAATTTATAACAACTAACCGCAATCCGGTAAATACCATTAACCGATACCGATATATACGAATGATTTTCGATGTTCTTTACTATTAAACTGTATATTCGTGTGTTGTGTTTTGCGTCATTCATAGCATTGGACACGAACCTTTGTGGTAAGTAATCTCATTCGAAATGTCATTAATACTATTTTCATCTCGCACGTTTGTAACTCTGCATGATTACGGACCCTGGACTTCTTCTGCAGTATGTATTCAATGTCAAGATCGTTAAGCCTACTCAACCACGCGTAAGCGTACAGCATTAACGAAGGTTGGATTCAATCGAAACGATAATTTTCTGCGGTAAAGATATTGAGTGAAAAAATGCACCCCTTAAACGATACGATGAAGTCATTAGAAATTGATGGGTATTCGAGTTGTTTCCACGCCGAGGAAAAATTCATTCGACAAGACTCAAATCGATCAATCTCAGCTTCACGTTCTGAACCCTGATTCTACTTTTTTTTCATTCCCGTATAATTTTCCACTGAGCTGTACGCTTGGCGCGTTCCGAAGATGATATCCTCCAAATAGCGAAGCATCTCTGCCTCATCGTCGCGATTTTTGCACGAGCTGAGAATGACGCCTGTCTGTATTATCGCATCGTCGTGATGGAGATAGACTAGAATTACGGAAACAGCATATGGGGAATATGATTAAGAAATTAGATATTTATGGGAACCTGAATCAATTGATAAAAATAACGAGAATGTCAGCATTTTTGAAAACGATCGCATATGTTTGATAGAAGAATTGATCGATGAAAATTGTAGAGATATAATCGTGAACTAAATTGTATACAAATAAATGGTACGTATGTGGTAGCGAACGTAGAGGATGCAACTTATGCTAGTATATAGATTAGGGTGGTTCTTACTCGCCCGATGATCTAATTTTTATGGTGCCAACCCCTTATTTGTTTCTAAATAAAAAAAAAACAAAAATTTTGAACAAAATATAAATGTCCTATGTAACTTCATTTTTACTATCCACTGTAACGACGCGAAGTTTTCAATTTAAAATAGACGTGATTTTTTATCCTCTGCTGTTATTATTTTACTAAAACATCTAATCTTTGACGAAATAAATTAATTTTATATGGAATTGACGAGGATTGATAGTACTTTCAACGGGAAAATACATAAAAATGCATTGGCCATTCTAAGACAATTTTATTATCCTTATTTCAATATTTTCCTTTGTTTTAATTGAGAATGGTGAGAAAAAAGCGAGATATCAGTCATATCTGACGCTTATTACGTATTCAGGTTATCCAGAAATATAATATGAAGAATTTTAGGTTTCAACGAAGTCACCAAAAAGATATTTAGGTAACAATCATCCGCTTTTAATTTGAAAAAAGTGAAATATTCAATTAAGCTGGGTAAAAATGCCTTAGGACGGACAATACATGTTTTCTTTTTTTCCCCCTTGAAAGTACCCTGTAAATTATACACAAAATTAATTTTTTTCGTCAAAGATTAAATGTTTCAGTAAAATAATAACATTAGAACACATGAAAATCACGTGTATTTTCAATGGAAAACTTCCCGTAGTTACAGCGGATAGTAAAGATCAAGTTAGAACAATCGTATTCACTTCGTAATTTTCGTTTTTTTATTCAGAAACAAATGAGGGGCGGTATAATTGAAATTCCGACATCGGTCAAATGAGAACCACCCTAATATAGCTAGATTGATAAATAAATAGATAGTATCAGTATTTTGGGTGTTATTCGCAATGTAGGTTGATTTTTACTGAAAAACTTATTCGAAATATCCTGCATTCGAATCTTCAAAACGGTTTTCTTTAATCGTTCACTTCCAAAAGTCCAGTTATATAAACTCCGGTGAAAGTTTCCTCCAACAAAAAAAAAAAAAAAGAAAATAATCCAGTACAAAATATCTGTTGGAGATTTAAAAAGAGAAACTTATAAATATACGATTGACATTCATTATTTCTGAGATATTGAATAATTTTTTTGCTTAGTTTAACAGTTTTGAATCATTTCGATAAACGTTAACCTGTGCGGAAAAAATATCAGATATCTCTGCTGGAATCTTTATTTCAACGTTTAGTAATTCTTTGATTTTTTCTGTCAGCACTTGACTTGCCGAAGAGTCTAACTTTGCAAGAATATTTTTTACAGACGATTTGCTTTCACCAAGTTTCAATTGAAATAAAAGAAACAAACTAGTTAATTCATTGTATAAAGAAAATTAACATTTCTTCAACATTTTGAAACACAGAGATTCACATCTTTCGTGCAGTTTTTTCGCATCCCCCAGGCTTCCAGTTTACAATTGTTTAATTTCAATCATTTTTTAATCTGCAGTTCTTGAGACCGAAACATCTTTAAACGTATCAAATTGGGTCAGAAGTTCGTTTTTAGTCAGTGATTAAAACGGACGCACGATGTGTCCAAGTGACATGATCAAGGTGACCCTGGTTCACTGGTCACTGAGGGTTTGAAACAAAGTAGCCTTTCGATAATAGCCTACTTTTGGGGCTGTAAAGTTGGTTACCGCTGATCTGGCTTATAATAAATTCCTTCATAACGAGGATCGGAAAAATAACAAGCTCGAAAACAACGAGCAGGCTAATATCGATGTATATGTATATATTATTATTATTATTATTATTGTTGAATAATTGATCCAAGGTCAAATAGTCTGGTTATTAGAATGATACGTTATAGAACCCGACCCATAAACGCTTGCGGTTTTAGTGTTACCATGCTTGCTTGGTCGCTGGGCTCGTTTATTGGATGAAGAATGACGATAAGCCTGGTACATCTTGGAAAGAATGAAGTAGCTACCTATATCGAATAAGTTGAAAGAACGAGCAAACGGAAGAACAAGAGTAGATAAACAACTAATCGAACAAGTATATAAAATCGTCGAAAGATGAAGACCCCTCACCTCAACCGTATTAACTCACCCATCAATCAATGATCTTGCATAACAGGAGCAGCACTTCAACGGCAGCCGCGGCTTTCGCGATCGCTACTTCAGCATCAAGCAACCCACCTGATAAGGCGCCGGGACGCTGTAGCGTCGGTGACGTAAGCGTCAGAAGCGGGTCCTGCCGTGAGACGAATAGACGCAAGGAGTCCGTCATGTCGACGGCGGCGACGATGCGCGTCCTCAACGTTCTCAGGCACTGGGTCTCCAAGCACGCCCAGGACTTCGAGCTCGACCAGCGACTGAAGGACCTGACCATCGAGTTCCTCGACGACATTACTTACAGCCCAAACCTTCTGCCCGCCGAGCACAAGGCTGCCAGTCAACTACTCAGGCTCATCACCAAGGAGGAACCCGAGAGCAGCAAAGTCAATTTGGAGAAGCTGCTCGCACCACCGAAGGTGCGTGAATTTGGATGGATTAAGACGTGCCTGTTTCGTTCTGCGGCATGCTTTGCTGGGTCCTAAATATCTCACAAACAGCTCAAGCGAGTTACATCTAATTTAGTTCAGCATTCTTGGCTAGTTTATTCTCTCTACTACTATCCCCATTCCATTTAATGATCAGATTTTTTCGTTCATTTGAATAAAAATGTTGTACATTGGCTTGAAATCAGAGAGGTCTGATTACAATCCTGGATGGACTTATCTACAGAGAAAATGATGTTTCTTAGCCACTTGGCAGGTTTTTTTCCTCTTAATTTCTGCTTTCTGTTTTCAGAGACCAAGTGAAGAGAGTATCGAGACCCTGTCGGCGCTGGAAATAGCCGAACAGATGACGTACCTGGACCATCAGATCTTTGTCGCGATTGCAAGCGAGTAAGCATCGAGTCAAAAGTACATTCGAAAAAACGAATAACCTGGTTCCTAATCAACGAACAATCGTTGCAGGGAATTCTTGGGCCAGGCTTGGATGAAGACTGACAAAGCGACGCGGGCACCGCACATCATCCTGATGACCAGACGGTTCAACAAATTTTCCCAGCTCGTCGTGTCCGAGATCATTCGGCGGTCCAGCATGGCCTCCAGGGTTGCGGCCATCGAGAAATGGGCCGCTGTTGCCGGCATTAGCAGGGTACTTCACAATTACAATGGAGTCCTTCAGATATGCGCAGCGTTCACCAACAGCAGTGTTTATAGGCTCAAAAAGACCTGGGAGAAGGTCTCAAAGACGGTAAGGCGAGAAAATTTCTGGTCACCGAGCAAAGCGAGCTTGAGACACCTTTTGATAACATTTTCAAATCCTGACTTTGAATGAACGATGCAACAAAATAACGATATGTTTGAATCGTACCAAGCTTGAACGAGTCTGTCTCAGTCCCGTCACGAATCACAACCATTGTTCAACGAATTTCTTCCATTGAATTTCCGTGAGCCCTGCACCAATTTTCAGACGAAGCAAAACATCGAGCGACTTCAGGCCATCGTCTCTTCGGATGGCCGGTTCAGAAACCTCCGAGACGCCTTGCATCGTTGCGATCCACCCTGCATCCCTTACTTGGGCCTTTACTTGACAGATCTGTCCTTCATCGAGGAGGGAACGCCGAACTTCACCGAAGACGGTCTTCTGAATTTCTCGAAGATGCGAATGGTGGGTAAACAGAGGTCAAATATCGGGCATTCCATGCCAACTTAACCAACGATTGAACTTTATGCCGTTGTTCTATTCTACGACAATGATATGAAGCGATGCACGGTATACTTTCTTGGGTTCCAATTCGTCGCTGTTTCTGATGTGAATTACAAATTGGTCGAATACTTTTTCGCAGATCGCTCACGTTATCCGCGAGATACGACACTTCCAGCAGACGCCGTACAAGATCGAGGTGATCACGAAGGTGACCGACTACCTGTTGGACCCATCTCTGCTCCTCGAAGAGGAGGACATGTATCGAATGTCCCTTGAGATCGAGCCCCGCACCTCGAGGCTCAGCAGCTCCACTTTCGTCGGGCTCCCATCGTCTCTAAGCCAGACCCCGCCAAAGAATTAATTCGGCTTCAACCAGCCCTCGGCATTCCATTTTCTACTTACCTCTCGTTATCACTATTATCTGCTAATTCGTCCTGCACTTTTATCCTAGATTCAACGTGTCGACGGTTCTCGAAGTGGGAGAATCAGGAGCCACGATAGAAACAAGATATATTACAATGTAAAATGTATTTTCTCAGGGCGTGATCGGTCGATGATCGGATCTGTTTTTTTTTTTTTTCTTTCTTTTTGTTTTTATTTTATCCATTGCTGCAGGTTACTCTTCAGTAATTTTTTTTTTCAGCAGCTGAGAGTATCCTGATGAAAATTAGTTCAGTCAAATTCTCCGCAGGATATCTCGCAAAAGATTTATGAATTTCTCAACGGTATTATTAATCGAGTTATTCAGACAAGTATTTTCGCTTCTTCTGCCAATATTTGTGATAAAAATCTATAGTTTTTAATGTATTTTTTTTTCTGAATTCGTAACGAACGATTTGAGTGATTCAGAAATCTTGTGCGAGTTTCTCGTCGAAGCGTAATTTGGTCATAAAATTCTGAAAGTTTCCACCGTGATAAATAAATTGAATTTCTTTCGAGAAATAACCGAGTTCAGAATTTTTTTTAAGAGATGATCAAATGACGGGCAGTTCCACTTCGAGTGAGCGTACGACAATCATATACTAGATGTACATACATAGGTAAAGTAGGTACAATTTCTCGAGCATGATTTATAACCAGCTTGATCAGCCGTAAAATTAAACTTGGTTAAAACTGATTGGGAGATTCCCGTGAGACGTATTCTAACGCATTAAAATCAGGGCGTTGTTTTTCGTACAAAATAATTATTTTCCATAATTAATCGATTAATTGATTGTCTGTGATTTTCAATATACCTGTACTTACATGCGTATAACTTTTACTCGCTATACATTATAATATAAGATACAAATAATAAACAATAAAAATTTGCCGCGATCACTCGCGGTGGGATCAAAGATTTGAGAAGAGTTATTACGGAGCAAAAGCAAAGGGAACTACAGAAGACGCGGTTAGAATTCGTATTTTCAATTATGGTTAAAATTTATCGACGTGGGTATTCGCAGTAAATATGCCCGGTTTGTTCCAAGTAAACTTAAGTATAAATTGAAGGTAATCGTGTCAAGGGGATATCCAAAAATGCCTGATTATTATGTGGGGCACGTAAGATAATTCAAACGTTGAATTCGTAGCCATTAATTCAGGGGTAGAATTATAGAGACATTCTGCAAGGCGGAGAAATTTCACACTTTTTCCATCTATCATAGATATAGGGATTTGAATGTGAAAAAACAAAAACGTTATATGTAAAGAC
This sequence comes from Neodiprion pinetum, assembly GCF_021155775.2. Lineage (NCBI taxonomy): Eukaryota > Metazoa > Arthropoda > Insecta > Hymenoptera > Diprionidae > Neodiprion > Neodiprion pinetum. Next base: position 20,913,817 of record NC_060234.1, read on the forward strand.
GACTTTAATTCTTAGTGTGAGTGTTGTTTAAACACTATTCCTAACAATTCGTATAATATCGGATTGAAGAATACTACAAAGCGTAAATATTTTCATCGCTTATCACTCAAACTTTGTTTAACTTGTTCGAAATTCAAGATTACTCCGACAATTGACCGTATTTCCCATCATTTTTAGTCAGAACGAATGCTGGATTGAAAAAAACAAATCAAAAAAAAAAAAAAAAGAAAAACGGGAAACAGTATTGAAGTTTTTTTCCGAATTATAAGGGTTGTTTCGAACAAGAGGAGAATGGCTATACAACTGTTACAGTTGGTAGTGATTCAACTCAGTGTCTTGAAATCGTTAGGAAATTTTAGAGAAGATTGCCGATAGAAAAATGTGAGAATATTCTGGTACATACAAGTTACGAGATTGGCCAGTCACTGCAATAAGACAAACCTTTATTAATTCAATAATATTTCAAACAGTGGACGATTTTTGAACAAGGTTCGATAATGATTATTTTCAATCTCTGCCAAGCTTGAAAATAAGATTAAAAATGATGGAAAAAATGCAGGGAAAGCGTGGTCTGTGTTTTCGATCTCTGTAGAACAGTTGTTTAAATGTAAACTTTCGGATTCAAATAAATTGATCATTGTAATTGGAAGGAATTTCTCCGTCGCAGAGTGAGAGCAACTATTATAGGTGTGTAATATCTCGTGATTTAACATATTTTCGATCGATAGATATTCGAAAATTATCTGTAATGAATGATACACATTTACGTCGTATACACTATGAAAAAAAATTTGGGGGGGTTACCTCATATATGTGCATCAGAGGAAAGTCCTTTGTTTGGGGTCGGAAATTTTTTTATCAGTGACACAGCTCAAATTTATTGCAAATATGAAAAAATACACGTTTTATTTGCTTAAAGCAAATTTCAAAGAAGTGGTTTCTTCATGCCATCGCGCCATCGTGTTCTGCAGAAGAGATTGATCAAAAATTGTGGAAAGAAAAAAATTTCAGTCGCAAATTGATTTTATTTTCGAATAAAAAATTTAAATTCTCACGATATTCTCATGGAATTTTTTTTCTACAGAAAGAAATGTTACTCATATCACAGTTATTTTTTTACGCTAGAATCAGTTTCTCCGATAGTGAATTGTTTTGCGTGAGTGAAAGTATCCAAGCTTTTCTTCAACGCGTTTTCATCGACAGAAGATCCTGAAACTTTGGATGTGTTTTTTTAAAATTATTTGCAATCAGTTTGGGATGCTTCAAGTTGAAGTTTTTTTTGGACACAAGATTAACGACCACCCTAATATACATACCGTTATAGGATATGATATGAATTATATTGCGCGTCTTGATAATATATATCGTGTTTGAATAATTTACGTGGTTTGCGTGGAGTGTAGACATAAGCATATATGTAGATTAAGCAGAGTGATTTCCTAACTACTGCACGTATCGCAGTTTGGTAAAATTTAATACGCACGTGCTACAATCCGAGAGCAGTTTTTTGCCAGGGTGACCAACCGTTACAAATTCAAAGGACAGTTCGTCGCGACGTACGTAACCTTAAAAATTTTGACAATTGTCGGTTATCAGCATAATTACCAGCGAAAGCTGAAAAATTTTCGAGTTTACGCTTATGACGGTTGGTCATCATGGCAAACAACTGCTCTCAGATTGCAGCGCATGCGTATTAAGCTATAGATGACGACGGAACATGCAGTCGTCAGGAATTTATTCTGTATCAAATTACTCAAAGTCGGAATATTTCCACTGGTTTTCAGTTAACAGTAGCTCAACTGACAGTATTATTACACGAGTTATATATACGAAGATATACGTATGAATATGCAGAGTTATTATCTAAGGACGGAATGGTCCGTCGTCTGCTGTGGTTGAATTCGCATGCGCTACAATCTGAGTGCAGTTGTTTACCAGGGTGACCAACCGTCATAAATTTAGACGATAGTTCACCGCGACGTATGTAACCTCAAAAATTTTGACACCTATCAGTATTGAACGCAACTGCTAGCGATAATTGTTAACATTTCTGAGATTATGTTCATGACTGTTGGTCGCCCTGGCAAATAACTGCTTTAGGATTGTAACGCATGTGCATTAAACTGTAGCAGATGACGGAACATTCTGTCGTTAGATATTCACTCTGTATATGGGTAATTCCATGCGAAATCGACCAACTTCCGATCCTCGTTATTTCCGATTGTGTTTAAAACTTTTTCTGTAATTTTCCTAACTCTGATACAGTACCCGGAATTGTTTCAGATTTTTTTATTCAACTGCTTAATTACTTACAAATATTTAAAGCAATTTTGACAAGGAACTTTTTTAAAATTCTTGAAACGTTCTCTGAAACTGTATTTTATATTTTAAACATTTCAAGACCGAGCTTGAATTCCCATTTCTCCCATTTTTTCCCATTTGTTTCTAACACTTTTAATCTTTTTGCTTAGCTGCAACATTGTTTGAACGGTCTGAAAATTTCCCAAAAAATTCTTGGAACTTTTATTTTTCACTTATTGTTAGAAATATTCTAGACATTTTTCAATATGGAGCGGTTTTTGTCTCTTTTTTGGCGCATTGAACTTTTCTCATCACCTTCATAATGAAACCGGTCTAGAAATGTTCTAACTGAAAAATAAAAGTTTTGAGAATTTCCAGAGAATTTTCAAACCGTTCAAACAACGTTTTAGTTGATCAAGAAATTGAATGTGCTAAAAAAAATTAACAAGGAATCAGTCCATCACGGGCCCAGTCTTGAGATATTTGGAAAGGAAAATACAGTTTTTGCAAATTTTTTGATAATTTTAAATAAGGTCCTTTTCAAAGTCACTCTCAGTACTTATAAATAATCAATCGGTTCATTAAAAAATCCGAAAAAATTCAAGGTATTGTTTCAGATTTGTGAAAATTGCTGAAATTATTTTGAACAAAATCAAAAATGATGAGGGTCAGATGTTGGTAGGGTTTCGCATTGAATTCCCTACATATACAGATACATATATAAAACAAATAGAAATATACATATATATATATATATATACATATATGTGTGTATATACAAGTGTATATTTATCCGGAAATATATACGTAGTGTATGTATATATACATAACATACTGAAGTTATAACAATAAGACTAATCGAATAAAAAACAAAAAAAAAACTAAAAAAAAAAGCGGAGATTGTGTTTGACAATCGATTATGTGTACGGCTTGACAAAGACGGCGTACACGTAGAAAAATCTCCTCACTCTAGTCACTCTTTCGCGAATGCTATTGCAGAAGAAAAAAAAAAGAATTAAGAATAAACGAAACAAAAACAACCATACACAAAAACACATATTGTATTAAAAAGAAGTAACGATCAAAAGAAATTAAGGAATTTGAAACTGTCATCGCGAAGCAAATATGGCTTCTACTAGAATTTATAATTGCATTATTCGCACCTGTTCAAATAATAATTGAAAACCGTATAATCTAGTTGGACTGCGATGACCGTTATTAAAACATATCAAATTTTGTCTGACAATTCGACACATATATAGATAAATAATATTCAAATTACTGACGGTGTGTAACATGTTTGAAAAAAAAAAGTATATTTATATATTATACATATATGGTATACATGGACATAAGTACGTTTTAATGTATATATTTACGAATGTCGTACCCATGCAGTTACGGCTAACATAACGTGTGTAAATGAAATTATATCTTAAGATGATAATATAAATTCCTAAATTCGCCACAAATCTTACATTATACATACATTATGCAAGCATAAATATCTATGTATATTTCATTGCTGGTATCGTCTGCTGTTTGTACATCTTATAATTAGTTTTCTTCAATTACGATGATCAATTTAACAGCTGATGAATCAGGAATATGTAAGATATTAGATACGGCTTTAGTACGGCCTGCCTTCATCTTGTCTTCGATCCTTCATGCAACAGCAAAGAATTGACGACAGTTGGCAGCAGTGATTATGAAACGGAGTGAAGAAATGAAAACACAGTGATTACAATATCCTCGACGAGTTCTTTACGTTGGCACGGCAGAATCAGACTGCAGCGCCACCGCTTGTCGGTTACAGAACAGGTTTCAGGCTCAATATTTGTAAATGTAATGTACTCTATAACTGTCGAATCTAACCAAAAAATACAAAATTCGATTACACGTGTATGAAACAGAGAAAACATTTTAATAATCTAAGTCAAAAATAAAAAATTTGTAAGTCATGGGTTATGTTATGTTTACAATGATTCGGATAGTTTCGCGGCCGGCCGGCGGTGGCGCTGCGGACTGATTATGCATTGCCAACTTAACCGACTCGTAGAAATAATTAGACGTCTCAGAATCACTGCGGCCGAGTGTATCCGTAACGAATTCGCGTTCTTAGAGGTGAGGAGCTAGTTTACGTTCAAACGGCAGACAGATGGAATCTGTAATCACAGCTAGACGAAAGAGAAAACCAAAGAATATTTTCCTAAACTTGTCTTTTCTTAAATAAGAATGTAAAAAATAGAAAAAAAAAACAAAAACAAGACAAAGAAATACGTAATCAAATGAATTTGTACAATTGCGTAATACGTTATGCATCCAGCAGTAGGCCGTACTATATTTTACTGTCTAAAAATAACTGAGGAGATTTTTGAGATAGGTAATCGAAACTGTTGCGGGTCAATGGAATGGAGTTGGTGTACAATTTGAAAATATAAAAAGTTGATTTCACAATTTGTGCAAGAATTAGTGAACTCAATAGTAATTTGCAATTTTTAAAAGGGTTCACGCATAACAGAGATGAAAAATCAAAGCCTGTTTTCCGTGTTCATTCGATTGAATTTTATGAAAACAATGTTTTCTGAATAACGAGAGAGAAAGAAAAAATGAAATGGACAACTGCAAATACAATTATACCGAAAGTTTAAGTACTGATAACTTTTCGGAAATCAAATTGAAACAAGGAGACAATGATCTAATTGCTCTGGAATTATTGCTCATCTGGCTTAGCAATTTAAATTTTGTTGACTGCAGTTTTTTTTTTTTTTTTTACCAGTTGAAAGGATACAAGTTTAAATCAAGTTCTACATAATTGACTTGTGATCTTAGGTTTTGAATTTTAGCTAACACTAGAACTACCAGACCAATAAAAATGACTGCTTTTACAATTTCATTTCAAAATTCCTATTTCATGTTAGATTTTAACTCGGTAGTTCTAGTGTTAAATAGATTATATCGAGGTAAAATCAATTTTCGCAAACGCCTACAGGATACGTTAAGTCCTACCCGTGTGATTGAAAAAATTGTAAAAAGGTGAGAAGGAACAGGAAAAAATAAATAGTTAATACCAAGAAAAAAAAAACACGTACACACGACAAACATAATCATAGACAGAAAATTATTCTTATTTGTACATATAAAATATATTATCGAATGATTATACGTATAGTATATATATATATATATATATATATATATATATACGTGTGTGTGTACTGTAAAATGATTATTACTTATACATATGGTACACATATAGTATGTATAAATATGTATACATATATATATACATATATATATATATATATATATATATATATATACCGTTGTTGATCCTTTTCAGAGCACGCATTATACATATATACTTATAAAAACTATAACTAACTATTATAGTACATAAAAAAGAGAACAATTATTAACGTTACGCCCGTATAAAATGCTGTATTGTGGCATTTAGAGATTTTAGAATACGTAATAGGGAATTCATCTTGCTGGTTACACTATAGTGTTACAACATTTAATTTATTTTTTTTTTACATAGGCGAAAAGAGAGGAACTTTTCTTAGATCAGAATATATTTCGTGCCTATTGAAATTCGGTTCGCAAGACGTGCAGAATCAAAGTAAAAAAAAAAAACAAAAAATTTGGATCAGATTTACAGAAAATCACGGTACAATTACGGATAAACTGAATCGTATTACAAACTTGTGCAACAAAAACAATTTTTTTTTAATACATCGCGTCGCGTCGTTGGATCATTGACATTATAAGAATGTGTAAGTTAAGATATCGGGATATATTATTTTATTTAATTTCGATTTTCTAAGATTGATTTTCAAACTTTGTAACGTGCACGAGAAACGGCTTTGATCATTAAAAACACGCGAGCCTAGTGATATAATCTCGTAATCGTTTGTCGTATGTAAAAATTGAAGCGGAATGTGCAGTATGCAAATACATGAATATACAAGAACTGGCGCCGAGCGATTCGTAATCCTGCCAGACATCTGCAGCGTCGATCCGACGCCACTCGCATCGGTTTGCAAAAACGCGTTGTGGGAAATGATCCTGCTGGTCAATAAGTCTATTGCAAAATTCGTGAAGGAGACTTTCTTCCGACTTTCAAATTTTCTGTGTTTTTAAATTCATCGACTTTTGGGAAATTGACAGAAAAAATGTCGACGATTAAGCACGATAACTTCATCCGCGCGCGTAGGAAAAAAAACGCAAGGTTTTCAATTAAATTTACACTCATCAATAATTTTTAGCGGAATTGAAAAATTCATAGAAAATCGATTCAGGAACAAAAAAAGAATTCAAAACTCAACCCAGCTGTTTTCAGAACAAGTTTCTCAGTAATTCCTATAGAAACTCCGTGAACGTTAATGGGAATGGATTAGTCTACGATTACTTCATTAAGAATTGATTATGATGTTAAACTCGTTACTGAATTTATAGAAAAAAAAATCAAATCACTTTGAACAAAAAAAAAAAAACAAAAAAAAAACAATAATGAACGTTGGGTGTAACAAGTTGGAACGTTACGATTGGTGTAATTTCTTCGTCGTGAAAAATTTTCACAATGTAAGTTTAATCTCGTCAATATTGTCAATGACATGAATTTGTGAATCGAATTCAGCAGCTTCAAAAGCTTTTTCAATGGTACTCATTAAATTAGTTCGATCGCATATTTTAATCCTGCAATTTGCGATTTCTTATTCGGAGTCTTCTCCTTATCGTTAGTTTGTCTAACTTCATCTTCGTGTGACCTTGTAATTCGCGCCATACAAAATCCACCCTCATTTTCGCGGAGCTTATTGTCAACGCGGTAATGTACGTAAGGCAGTTACCGTTAACGAGTTATTTCACGGCTTGCAATATCCGTTTTATAGGTACGTGCCGCACTTTGGAAACACGTGGCTTTGGAAGTAAGCCAGTGGAACCATATCCGCAAAATTACCGAACCCCTAAAGTCGTGTTTTGGGGAGCGTGACTAACGTGAACGTCGATTTATCACATTGACATACTTAATTTTTCAACTTGTTTGCGGAAAGTGAGGTAATCATCGAACGATTGTGAAGAAATTTGCAAACTGAACATCTTTAATTATACGTTCTTAAGCACGAATTTTCGACGGTTCGCAACGAGCTCGAAATTTTACAAAATTTAAAGGCACTCCGATTCAGCAGCCAAATCTCAGACCGCGGTTAAAGTTCACACACACACACACACACACACACACACACACACACACACACACACACACACACACACACACACACACACACACACACACACACCTAATTACTGTTGAAATATAAAATTAAAACTAAGCGTTGTTGGGAAATCACCATTTTACGCTATAATATTTAATATAACTATTACCGCTACACAAGTAAGATTATATGTGTATAAATGTCAGAAGAGAAGGAAAAAAAAAAAAAAATTCATCTGTGCATGTGTCGGTTTTTTCATTATAGCCGTTAAAGAAAATAGATATCACAAATCATCAGCTGGTTGTGAATAAATGTTAATATAATAAAAATTGAAGGGAAAAAACGATAAAAAAAAAAAAAAAATAGAAAAGAAAATTACGATCGAGAGGATAAAGAAATGTCTATATTATATTTACGAGGCAAATACGAATGCCGGTTGATTCTGGCACGCGGGGCGGTGAAAACTTTTGAAAATTTTGCCAAAAATGGGTAAAACATTTATTAAACACCAAACTTGTCTCGTATTGGTATTTCTATATGGAATATTTTGATGGGAATTTTTTCGCCTATGAACATACATAAAATTACGAACATACAAAAGTATTGAAAAGCGTTGCTGATTCTCGGAATTATTTAAAAGTGATACGAAGTGATATAAAAATAAAAGAATAGAATATTTTTAATAAGATTTTAATTTTTATTTTGAATAATCTCACGTGCCAGGCGCAAATGTCGTGTCTTGTCCCATAAATACTTCCTCGGCATGCAATATTATAGCTATTATTGTTATCTATTTTGATTATCATTTCTATTGTAACGTGGTGTCATTATTATGCGAGGATGATATCGATCATCATCGTGCACCGTCTTTATAATTGAATAACATAGCTAAGTATAATGTGTACGATACCTAATGCCATTATTGCCCATATAATACGACCCGTTGAATTTTCACCGTGCGCCCAGGTTATCGTGATTGTCATAATTATAATTATACAACGGTTACTTCATCGTTATGATTACATTACTGGACGATAAATATATACAATATATGTATAATATCACTGCTGACCTCGTCCGGAACAAATTAAAACTGAATAAACTAAGGGTCAAGGAATTGAAAATAGTTTGGTGATTTATTATATATACGAATATGAGACAGAGGGTTTTGAAAATCGTAATAAATGTTACACATGCTATACACACACACACACACATATATATATATACAAATATTTGAAAACTTTTAGGGAAAATTTTCAAGGGTCTTAGTAACGTATGAAAAATTCTTGGTGAAATTAAAACATGTTATGGTCAACCGTTTACTGAGTTGGCGTGGAATGCCCCATATATATATATATATATATATAAAAATACTCTGATCGATTTTTATGAAACAAAAAAAAAAAAAAAACATCGATGGGGTAAACTTGGGATGGGTTTAAAAAATGGTAAGGTGAAGACTAGTGATTGCAAATATTTGAAAACTTTTAGGGAAAATTTTCAAGGGTCTTAGTAACGTTGGAAAAATCCTTGATGAAATTTTAAAATGTGTCATGGTAAACCATTTCCTGAATTGGCGTGGAATGTCCCATATATACATATATGTGTGTGTGTATATATATACATGTAATATATAAATAATTATTATATAATATCGAAGCAAAAAGTTGAATGTTACATAAGGATTTTAGAATAATTATAAGGAGACTTTAAAAAAATATACAAACACATAAAAGCTATAAACACAGACACACAGATGCATGCATAAAAACATGATATACGTATACATACGTACTTGACATAGTTTAAGGTATATTTCATTGTATCTATCACTCTTTTAATATGTATATACACATATGCATATACATATGCATATATATACAACGACTTATAGCGATAACACTATATCGTCAATACTGTCGTCTATTGTCTATTACCTATCAAACGTTTTATATTTCTCGTCTGTATAAATTTAATAGAAAATATTCTTCTGTATAATTCCGGTGTTTTACGTTACAACGTCACGCTACCCTGTTAATACCTGTCTCGTTTGAATTGCCCAAACCCACCCCTCACTATTCCTGCATGCTACTGAAAACTGAAAATTGAGGGAAAAAAAAATGATTTTTAAAAGTAACAACAACATTGACGATGCATAATTTCTAAGCTAATTCCGCACAGGACGAATCACCAGCTGAATATTTATTCAGCCGTGCGTTCGATCCTTGATTAGTTAAGACTGCAACGGAAGAGGCATCTGGGGTGTGTTTTGGAAAGGGTACGACGAGCATTCGAAGAGTCGGTAACAAGTCGATGCTGCGAACGAGCATCTGCCAGCCATGCATTCGGAAGAACAATGGTTGAACGCAATAGAAATCCTCGACACCCTTTCAAGTGGCTTGTGAAAAAAACACAGCAACTGCGGTCCCTAGACGAGATATGCTTTTAAAGTTATTAAAACAATCCATTTACCCGAGAGTGGTTCAATGCATCAGGCTCCACTCAGCATCTTTTGCAGTATGGGATATACGAGAAGAGTGAGTCTCTGCAGGCTGTTACCAAGGCCCGAATCATTTTCCGCACGCGTTCCAACCGCGCGCATTGTTTCCCCTTACGAGGTACGTTTTCATTATGGATGTGTACCTCGTACCCGGGACAATCGACTATCTCGTTATTACGACACGACCTCGTTGGGTATCAAAAGAACCCTTTAAGACTGCCAAGAGACAACGCAAAACTGTCGACTCCCTGATTCTCGGCTTTGTCCTCCTGGACTGGCTTGTAACTTGTCTTCGGATCTACACTATCTAGGGACATTCGATGTACCGAAGCTGTCGGCAGACTTTACATTCGAGTTACTAATGATGCGTCGTGTTGGACGGTGGAACGGTGCTGACGCCGAATGTCAATTATCTACCTTCGTGAATTTGCTAATCACTTCCAAAATACATATTGTGATGTCAGTGCCGAAACAGTAACTGCTGTGAAGGGTGTTCAACACTCTTTATTCTGACTTATTGCATCTATTGTACTATTTCTCTGATATATGTCGCGAATCTAGAGTGACACGATCTTGAACTGGCATTTAATCAAAGCACGAGTCGACACCATCGACAGTTGACAGGTTCTCTTCAGAAACCGGATTCCACAGAAAAACACATGAATTATTGTAACGATATGAAACGTTTCTAGAGTCATTCGCTCCAAGTTCTTCATTTCCTCAAAAAACTTGAGCGAATATGAGAGAGATATGAGGTTCGTGAATGTGTATGGAACAATATTGACGATGAATTCTTACCACTGCGTTAAGAGATTGGATCCTGTGTTGTCCATGTAAAAAAGTTAATTCAATAAGAAACTACCCGAGATGTACATCATGGATTTCCTTAATTCTATGATATGTTGTACTACATTAAGGGGGGAGCTTGCTTTAGAGGCTTCAAAAAATCTATTTTTTTTTTTTTTTGCACAAATGTCTTCCCTAACTATCCAAGAATGTGTCCCTAAAATTTCAGACGCAAAATCGAAATATTTTCGGAGTTACAGAAGAAATAGTGAGCAAGCGTCGAGCAGGTATACGAGCGGTTTTTTGAAGAGTCTGAACCAGTTTTTTGAAGTTTTGAAGCAGTTTTTGAAGAGTCTGAAGGGCAACGCTATGGACCAGGAATCGCTGATTAGCATACTAATGCGGTAAGTTCAAGAAAATTACGATTTATTATGTACGAAAACTTTGACGCACGATTTCTCCGTTTTTCATTTTTACGCTCTTTCCTAATTGGCGGAAAAGATAGGGAAAAAACTAAACGTCCTATCGAAACGAGACAAATTGCATTGTACTCGGGATGAAATTCTCTTCTAGTTGAACCGAAAAAACCTTAAGAAAGTTAAGATTAACCCACTTTTTAAACAATCTAAAGTGAATTCTTTTCCCAAGAAAAATGAATTTTTTTTTTAATTTGCGAAAAATTGTTGAATTTTTCACTTTTTGTGGAATTTTCTTGGTTTAACTAGAAGCTATACTATTGAGAAGTAAAAATTTTTTTGGTTTCTTTGTTTCAGATGGAAATTGCGACCTGCACCTTTCCCGCCGCACGACAAATGCATACTCGAGACGCCTCGGTGAAATGCTTGTACCAGGCATAATATGACATGTATCCTAATGAAAAAATTCGAGAAGACTGTTGAAATACGTAACAATAAACCCTGAAAGTTTCCTTATTAATCGGATATTTCTTTCCTTCCCAAAAAAATCCTCGAAAAAACCGATTTTTTGAAGCCTCTAAAGCAGGCTCCCCCCTTAAAAACATTGGACTCACATTCTTTCGTACGTGTCAATTTGCCCATTTCAGGGTTAAGGTCCCCGCCTCTGAAATTTACCCCTATAAATCAATTTCTAAAACACTTTTTTTGTAAAACCAATCACATGTTATTCACTGTTAACACAGGATAACATGCGCAGTGCTTTTACCCCGAGTGGTAGCATCCCTCAGTATTGGGGGTTAAACTTCAGGGGTAAAACGAAATGAGTCTTTTTTTTCATATAATACAACATATCAGAGAGTGAAGAAAATTGGTGAGGTATATCTCGAGTACTTTCCTTGTCAGTGCTCACTCGATTCAGAAGTTGAAGACAGTGTATACTTGCCAAAGGTGACAACGAGTGTTATTCGGTGAATAAAGTTACATCCCATCTTATCCCCGACTTTGTCCCGCATAGGCTACGATAACGCGAAGTGCTTTCCCGGTGTGAGAGAAAGAAAAAACAATCTTGTTTCAAGAACCTCACGACCGAATCGAAAGTTTCCCTAAAGAAAAAGTTGTTGCAAGAGACCATGAATTATTTCTACTTCAAAGCACAGGTGTTTTGAATTTTCTTTTGCTTAGCAAAAGACTTTGAACCCGAAGGGCGACGCGATCGTTGGCTCTGGGTGACGGATGTGACGGTGAGAGCGATTTTCCACCCCTCATGTCGTGGTAGTGAACCTCATTTTCCGCCGGCGTTCCCGCCAGATGATGGCTCTTCCGATGCAACGGGTGCCGCAGAGATCTTCAGAATGTGTGACTGAGCCGTTCGGCCAGCTCCCGCGGTGTTGGCTCGGTTGAATAATTTCGCAATATCCGGTGGGGGGCGGGTCATTGTAATTCACCCGGTAGTACAAGATCGAATTATTTCCGGTCAAGCTGACCGTTGCTCGCGGGGCAGCCGGCCCAATTTCCTAAAACGATTCGTACGCGATGACCGGCAGTCCTTTGCCCCGACGGACGCGTGGCTTACTCCGTCTGCGAGAAACAGCCCCCGATTGAGAAAATATCCGCAAACCCTGGGGCGACGCAGCTCTCGAACGATTCCAGACAACAGAACAAATTGATGCTGCTCGGATCAGGCGGTAGATTGGAAATACTGAGGGGACGTCTATTAATTGGAGGTGGAATCGGTCGGGCCTGAACCACCCCAACTTCCTTCCTTCTCAACCCAGTCAACCCCCAGCTGACGTTTGTCAATCCCACGCTAGGCTCCGCTAATTGATCTCTCCGCAATCCTTACCCCATCGCTCTTCTCCCACCAATCAATAGTTATGTGCCGAAAACTCTGCCGCTACCTGATATCCTGATTCTGTAACCGAGGCTCGCTTAGACTCTCAAGAAAATAACCTTGAATCGTTTTTTGCCGCCGGGACATTTTTCTCAACACCCAACGGGCACGGAGAAAAATAACTCTAGTTACATGCTCAACGCTCAGTCTTTGAATATTTCTTTTTTTTTTACCATAACCGAGGGACGCAGTTCCGTTGTAAATTTATTTTCATTTTTGTAATTTGATAAATGATCTGTAATAATTAACCGTTCAAGTTATGACACCTTTGACAGATAACAGAATTTTTGATGAATTTTCACTTTTCACGCTATTGTAATGTCGTTCATTATCGACACTGATTACTTCGTATCTGAACAGAATGTGTACCGAATATCAAAATCGTTCGAACGGATTCGTAATTATCTGGTAAAAAGTGTTGAGAAATGTCCTTTCAAGTATAACGAGCGCATTCGAACCGTTTCGGATCATTTTTCAAAATTCAAACTTATAATTTTTGGATATTTGCAGACCTTCCCATATTTACAGCAGCTATTAGACGTTAATTTGAAAATTAAGTGCTATTGGGTGACGGTGACCTCATTGAAGACACATTCCTAAAATATCTAGGCAAATTCTGTCGAATAATTCTGTGATAATATTCGATTGAAAATAACCGTAAAAAGTTTTTCCTACGTTAAACGCGAAGGTATTTTGTAAGAGACATTGAATTGCGTGTTTCATGGAAACATTTCGAAAGAAAGTTATCTCCGTTTTATAACGACTTCGATGATATCGTTTCGCATCACCTGCCAGCAATTTTCACGAGAATTTGAGCCATTGGAGGTAATATTTCGGTCCATTGTGGATAAGCGATGCGGTGGAGGATGTTCAGATACGCGAATCTTGTCCATTTAACCCTCCGCAATTGTTCGAACGGCCGTGAACATATAGCGGGTGGAACAACGTCGAGTATAACAACTGTGCAAGGTATTGTTGGCCGGAATTGAGCCCTCGAGCGTAACCTCCATTATAATTCATACTCGAAGCGTTGCATTTGCTCATTAACGGAGCCGATCCGTATTTCCTCCGCAGCATCCACTTTGCCTGGTCGAAGAGTTGGGGTTAAACTTTGCACCTCGACAGGTACGTACTCGCGTATTTAGTTGTCGTGTAATTGAATAAGACATTCAAGTCCACCTCAATTGACCGCACATACCTATGTATATTATTGTCACGAATGAATAATTTCAAACTCTGTGTTGTCGAGGTATAATTGTACCATTCAGTCCCGCTTTTGCTTCGCAAATAATATTCTATGCGTGTACCGTGTGGCGGTGAATTAAATTCTCCCATGCTAGTTTGTGGGGGATTCCGAGTTTGTGCTCAACTCTGAAATGTATCGTTGTTATATTGTTGGCTTTGAATGATAAATGATAAAACGAAGGTATGTTCGTATATGATTTAAATAATTTATAGACTAACTGTTTACAGGTCATTTTCTCCCCCGATAAAATTATTCACGTATCGTCTGACTTGAATTTTTTTTCTTACAGATGCTCAATTACAGAAACCTGTTACGGAAGATTTGTGATCAACTTATTTACGAATTGAACTCGCTGTTGTTTATTGAAATTGGTCGAGCGATTCGGTCTAGGAGATGAAAAATCATTCAATAATGTGTTCCCTGTCTGAAGTTAACGATGAATGAGCTTTTAGTCATTTCAAATTGGTGATTTTTTAATTTTTCATGCACAAATTTCCATTGAATTGATTCTTTTCGATCGAAGGATAGCGCTCAATTATCTCCAAAGGGGCTTAGCTTTTTCGACAATAATGATAAAAAAAAATTTTTTCATTAGTCTTAATGATATATGAAGTTATCGTTGAAGTTTTATGGTTTTTCGGAAGCTCCGTGGAGAGTAAATCGAATTTAAAACTCTTTGTGTCGGAGTTAGAGAAGTTTCTCTGCCATGGGAATACGTGTAGTACAATTTCAAAAGTTTCACAACTTTCAACTTAACTTCGTGAATGCTTAAAAAGATATGCGGCAATCCTAAATTACTGATCGCAGACCTGATATAACTTTTTTTTTTGTAATTTTCGTTTCTTGTGTTTTCTAACGATAAGATTATTCATTATGTCGAATTGATTCTACAGAACAAAAAGCCTCTGGTTTTACGTTAATAAAAAGTACAATTACATTTGTTTTCGAACATTATCCACGACCCCAAATGTCCCTGTAATAATCATCATACATCATACATAGTATTAATATTAAAGTTCGCAACCAAAGTTTGGATGTTCGGATGGTCCGATGTTCAGAAAGTGACGTCACCCAAAATTTTTTTTCTCCTGACGCCATCGATCTAGAATCAGCTAGCCGAATTCCTCCTTAGTCTGGAAACAACCGTGCAGTAGAGAAGACGTATGAGAATCGCGATACGCAGATTTCGAGTATCGGGTTCTCTACCTCCTGGATCCTGCGCTACGGGTCCGATTCCTGGTGCCACTCGAGTTCTAGGACAAGCGCTCCGTGGTTCCTGCGTTCCAGGTCCGCTTCCTGGCGAAACTTGACTTCCAGGACAAGCGCTCCGTAGTTCTGGCTGTCCAGGTCCTTGACCTAACGTCTTTTGATCTTCCGGACTAATTTTCAAGTTTACAAGTTTGATTATTGAAAACGTAATGTTTTGTACTATCAAATTAAATATGGATGTTCAGATAACATTTTGAATCGGAAAAAATAACCGAACGACCAGGATCAACAAATTGAAATTGGTGAGTAGTTGGCATTGTATACATAGGAATACATGACAATAACGTCGTTCAGTTAGAGCTAAAATTGATGTGCGTAGTGTTTCAAATCTGTCAGCACTTAGCTGATTGTTCTGTGGTATTTTTTGACGAGATTTATTATCATAAAATCTCAATACGTTATACTTACATGCATGTGTAAACGTGATTTGTAGCATTATATAGAAAAAATCTTACGAGAAGATTCGGTTTGCGTCACATGCGCAATGACAGTGTTCATTCTGTATACTGTGAAGCAAATGCCACAATTTTTTGGAGAGTCATCGTGTCCCAGTCCCACCTGTAACTGTGTAATCTGGTAAAACACTGACACCGAGCAAGCCAGCGCACGAACACAAAATCCAGTTACACTAGGCATCCGACCCGGAGTGAGGATTAGCGAGCGAGTGTTTTAAAACTAGTGATATTTTGATTTCAATTCTTCTGCTGAGGTCTAAAGAGAAATTGACAGCATTTGTTTCCCATAGAAAGAATGCACTTTAGTTCTGCAGGCATCCCTCTGAAATCCCGAATTGGCGCTAATTTCTACTCCGCGAATTGACGATTAAGATCTGATTTGCTTGGATTGAGATGCAACAGTTGAGGGTTACAACTTAATAGTGCAGCCAATCGGACTAAGTTTGCAACTTGGCTGTTTATTAGTCTACGATTTGTGACGAAGTAATTCAATTAATATAATATAATTCAAGTAATAGCATTAGGTCCTTGCCGAGCACTAGCACGATGAATTGCGGATGGAATGACCCGTCCTAACAGTCAAAGTCTAGGTGCGTTTCAATTACGATTTCGCAAGTCAGTTTAAACCGTCTAGCACTTCGTCCTGGCAGAGCATTTGCTGCATGGTCAGCGGGTGTGTTGGATGTGTCTGAGGTCATGGCTGTCAGGATTCCCAGTCGTAGCATCCTCTAATAAACGTAGTTCGAACTGTACATACGAGCATCCGCATCCCGGCCCGAAGAGCTGCCTGTTTGGAATCGGGGTGAAATATCGATCCCTGTCTCTCTGACCCCGCGCGAATCTTCCTACCCATCCATTCAGCCTTTTTCGTCGCCTGGAATTGAATAAAACTGATTTTGCAGTGCCTGAGACAAGCCTCTGGATCTACGGTGCGGGGATATAGATCAAAGCGACGCTTGGGAACATCTCCGAAATTTGAGCCCATAATCATACCTGGCCTCAGTATGGATTTCCGGCATCTAAAGCAAGCCAAAATGTTGCAACGGAAAGTTGAGTGTAGAAAAATTTAGAAGTTGAAGGCTCTGGTCTGCTGTATCCCACCGCTAACACCAATATCGTAATATTATACCGCGTCGCTGAACGTATGAGGATGGGAAGTCGATACCAGAGGTGAATTATCATTTAGGCCTCAGCTGCGACGAATGGATTTAGTTCATTCATGCAAGTAGGTACTAACAGTGTAGGACATTTGTCTTGATTCTGACTCTTACACAACTTAGCACATTGTCATTTTATGACTGGTTGTGTTTTGATTGATTGTAACCTTTATTAGGCTGGATGATGAGTTGTTGTCTGTACGATACAACTTGACACAGCCTATTAAAGTCATAATGTGACCACATTACAAATTTGACTAAGAATTGGCAAAAAGTTGGCAAGATGGTGAATTGTCAATGTCATGGCCATAAATGTATCTAATAATGTCGAGATCAAGGCGGGTAGAAGAAAAAAAAGCAACCAAATTTCGCACGCAACTCGCCATAGAGAATGTAACAGGATTGACAAATTCTGTTGATCATGTAAATGTGAAAGAATCAACTGACTACCTTTTAACAATGCCAAGTCAGTGTGCAATCAATTTGTCAACTCTTGGTTGTATAAATTGACAACCCAGTAGACATTTGCGAATGTAATAAAAAATTGGCTTTAAACACACCCTTTCCACAGATCTCCGATGGATGGATTTCATTTTCAACTGGCAGTCATTCAAATATGCATGTAATATCATACGAGTCGCTCAATCGCAGCTTGATTACAACAGATTCGATCCATCAGTTTCACATACCGAAACTCCATGTCACGAGTGACAACCCTGCGCATCTGCAAATCCCAGATTCGATTCTAGACCTAGGCCACGACCTAGTCTGTAGGTGTAAAAACAGCACCAGGTCGCAGCTGAGCGGAGGTTCAAAGAGGGGTTGATTCAATTTGGCAACGGACCAACCTATCACTGATGGAATGCCTCGCGATGTAGGCTGAAAGCACGACGTTATTTTGGACGTTGAGAAGATCATGATGATCAAGATCATCGTGATGTTATGTTCCGGAACAGGAAGTGAATTGTCTTTGTCCAACACGGAGCCTGGGGGTATTGCGTTACGATGTAACGCGATTCGTTATCCGGGGCTGCTCGGCGGGACGCGGGGTGAAGTTACGTTTAACATTACCTGTGCCTCAGAAGTGTGTCAGCTCCGGCATTTTGCGGTTGTGAAATTAGAACCGCTCCGAGGCTAGCGTAGGGTGCCAGAGGTTTCCACAAAGCTCTATCCTCCGGTGAATATCTCAACGTGTTAAATCCATTGTTAACTAGACAAGGGTAAAGTCCACCTGAAGAGATTTATCGATTCTCCGAAGTGGAAGGATGCGTGTCTCCTGCTTTTCCGGTTTCAGTCAACTTCCGACCGGAAATAAAGCTCGTTACTGTATTCTGGTAGTCTTGGACTGAACACTGGAAACTGATCGGCAAAACGAGATCCGAGCCAGTTGTTGGGGATTTAGGTTTTTAAGAAATTCAACTTTTTTGCAATTTTAAAATTTCTCAAGTGCTTCTGTAAAATTCGACTGTCGGGAATCGCCGGTAAATTGCTATACCGAGACGAAATTTTATTTCATCGATACATATGCCGTTTAACATTATCGTGGAGTTTTCATTGTAAATTACCATCACCCTTAACCGCTTTCCCAATTCCCCAATTGGGGTGGCCACAAGCTCAACGTAGTAAATATCAATAATTAAATGGCAAAAATCTCATTTGCGAAATCGCCGGTCGTTGCAAAGCAATATCGTAATTTGTTAATAAAAATCGAGGGTGCGTGTAAAAACGGAGGTTTTTTCGATGGGTTGAGGGTTCGAAAAAAACGAGCAAAGAATGGCCGTGCTAATTAGCATTTAGAAAGGGTTTTTAATAAAGAGTTTCCAACGCGTGCCTCGGGCGTTCTGTAGTTGAATGCCCGCAAAGTTTGCCATAGGTTACATATACATATACTCGTTCAGCTTTGAGCACCACGAAGATACACCTGCAGGTATCTCCCTCGGATCCAGTTCATTGCATCAGGAAGAGTGGAAAAAAATGTTGTGAAACAAAATGAATTGCCAGTATAAGTTAAGATGAACTGATAATTTTTTTTCTCTGTCTACGTTACGTTCAAAAATTCAATCAGGCAATCGACTTTATCAAAATTTATTTTGATAAAAAAAACATGAAATTTTTATTCGAAATTCGGTACAAAAACTATCCACCGCCAAAATTTGTTGATATGTTCAGTTTGGAAAATCTCTGCTTTCGTAATCAGCGTTGATAGTTGTGAGGTTAAGAAATAGTTAATAATACATTATCTCCCGAATTTTGATGGAATCATTTGTTGTATTGAAGTGTAAATAAAATTTTGATCGATATCTTTACACTGACGAATAAAAATAATCAACACCATACATTAACGCATTTTCAGAGGTCAGTTCAAGAAAATTTCTAAAATCTGACAAACTTGAAATTCCTTTATTCAAACAATATTGTGTATCTACGCAACTTCGATCCAAAAATGATTTTTCCGACTGTACGATAGAACCCTTTGCATTTCTTCAGTTCAAAATGGAGGCTCATCCATGAATTGATCCATCGAATCCCACGCTTTTGCGAAAAAGCCAAAATGCAGTTCACCAAGAAACCGATGCCCGCAGCAAAGGATGCGGTGAGTCTGCGGGACGTGTTAGAATTAGAGAAACGTTTCCGTAGCTCGAGAATTTCCCATTAACTTTTTCACCGTAAAAGTTGTTGGTAGAAAGAAGCTACGCCACGGTGTTTATCTTCCCCGGTCCAAGCGGTGCTACCACCTCCCCTTACCCCCGCACCTCTCGTTAATTTAACGCCGCGAACAGCATCCGGCGAATAAGCTTTTTCCTACCCGTTTCCTCGATCTCTTCCCGCTTTCCTCGCCTCGGGAACCAGGTGCAATCCTTTTGATGCCTCGGTCAGGTTCCACCGGGATTCAAGTCTCGACCAAATGACGTGGCGTCCCGATTGAAGGCAACAATTTTAAATTCTATAACGGGCCGATCAATCATCAATCATCAAGCCTTCGAAACGTGTGAGATGAAAAACGGGAGTCTAACGCCACTGATTCGACGCCTAAGCCAAGTAACTGAATAATTGACACAACGAAGTTTCCTTTTCAACAGAACTACTTTCCAGCGACTCGTTTTGCATGTTTTATATAAGGTCGTTAGTCAGCCAGCCATTGATCACGAAGCACGGTTTTTATCGGCTTCATTTACCGAATACAGTACTCCATGGGATTCACTCGCCAGCTTACTTTAATGCGGTGAGTACTGAAAATATAATACATAAAAACGATGTTCACACGCTAACGTCGTTTCAGAGAACACTGAACGTGTCCAAAAGATGTCTGAAAAGAGTTTTGTCCAAGTTTTAGGACATGTCAAAGGACTCGATTGAAAAACCTTAATCTTCTTTTATTGACCTAAGCCTTAAACATCCTTCACGGGAATCCTGACAAAAACTCGACGAAAACGCTTCAAAACTTTACATAAATGTCTTTTGAGTATAATCTGGGTAAGTTTTTAATTCATTCAAGTGGGTGAAATTTAAGAAATAAACGGATCGCTTAAATATGTGTATAACCTATTAAAAAGTTCAGGCTTACTCAGTTAAAACATGTTTGAAAAAAAAACCATGCGATGCTTGCAGATGAAAGTTTTACCAATCTTTTTTGTAATTGTAAATACTTTTTATACGGGCGACTTTACACCGTGGGTTCTCGAAAAAACACGGGTTTCAAAATCGTTTCCAATCGAACCTTGCCAAGTCGTTTTCCATTACGTAATACCGCATGAAACGAGAATTCCGCCTAAATGGAGAAGACCCGCAAGGAGTGAGAAATAAATACACCGGAAAAACTATTTTTCGCGATACTTTTCATCAGCTTGAAAAGGTAAGAGTTTGTCGGTCTGTTCGACGAACTTCCACGATGATCTCGAAAACGGCCGAGTGAAAAATCAGAAACTGATAGTACTTGGCAGCCAAATGAGAAAGTTTCGAATGTAAAATTGAAAAAATAAACGTTTCAAATCAAGCTTTTCATATTTTTTTAAAAAATAAATATATAAACTGAGAAAAACGTGATTGTTCATTCAGAAAAAGTATAAGTTTGTCGGTTGAACATTGAGAATCGATTAATTTTCGGTTTTACCGGAATTTCAAATTAAACGCGATATGTAAATTTTTCACGTCCATCCGTTGATTGTGAAATGCTGTTAGTTTCAAATTTTTTCAACAATTCATATCCGAGATCATCGCGGGAGTTTGTCGATCAGACCAACAGACCGACATTTAAAAACCTGTTTTTCGGATTCTCGAGGTTCGAAAACGTAGAAATTCGTTGAAATTAGAAAAAGTGATTTTCCAACGAAAGCAATACTACTCTTACACCGCCAAGGGCGATGAAAAGTAAAACCAGACCAAGGTCCGAATCAGTGGGATAATCGGATGCAGATCCGATCGACGTTACATATCAATTACTCGATATCCGTCGTTGCGAAGTATTCAGATGGGCAGATTGGATCGCGGAAGTCGTAGCTGCGGGGGGCAGGGCGTAACGAGTGGAACTTCCGGGAAGAAGGGATCGAGCCCTGTTCATCGAGCGAAGGGCGTAGTGGATCGGAAAGACGGAGCGAGGCGAAGGAGCAATGAAATGTATCTGGTCACCCGGATTATGGGGCGAATTAAGGGTCGAGCAATAAAGGAAAGAGAAATGTTAAACGGGCCGAGGCGAACGGCCGATTTCGAATCTCAACCCCCGGCGGCTCATCCGGACTTTTCGACCCTTCGGCGACGCAGCTTGACGATCAGGAGACTAGGAAGTCGGCGGGTGAAGAGACGACGAGCGGAGATGAGCTTGCGTTTCGAAAGCTCGCATTGTCATGCACGTCACACGCGGAATTGTGGGATTTACCCAGGTGCGTACCATCCCCTGATATAATTACAACCACCTGCCTATTCCGAGGCTACGCTCAGTGTCAGTCGGCTAGACGTTTCCCCGTGCAGCCCACTTACCAACTCTGTGCTTGATTTTGCCCACAGTGGAAAGACGTGCCTCCATGGAGCCTGGGAGAGGCTTGGATGGAGTCACGAAATCGCGCCTCTCTCAACGGAGACGGTTAATGGACTGGAATATGAATTTCACGAGGTTTCGGGAGTCTTCGTATATTGAAACGAATTGCCTTTTGCAGTGGTTACTTTACGGCAGACCTTTATTTCCGGTCTGCCTTTGTGGTTATGGAACTTCTCGCGTGGAAATTACTAATCAGAAGGGGTTTGTCACTTAGGAAAAAGTCACGCACCGTGATTGCGTATTTCATAACTGATTACATTTTATAGAGCGATTATCAGAGATTACTTGTCAAGTAATGTGACTGTTATCAGATGATGTATCACGATTTATAAAATTTCATGTAATCCTAGATGATTTCTCATGACTACCGATGATTACTAATCAAGAATTTTATTTTAATATTGCTGATTATGGTATGATTTTGAAGTTTACGAAATCACTTCGAATAATACGAGTACCATGTTTCCTTGAGTTAAACAGCCCTTGATATGGCAAAAAACCTCAACGCCTATCTTTGTTGTAATACGTAATTGTTTCGTATGGTTCTCCTTTCTCTGAAACAATATTCTGAATTATTTTAGAATGTTGAGAATTTTTTCAATTGCAAAATTACGCACCTGTCAACTGCTGTGAAGGTATTTACAAAAATTTTAAAACCCGAGGCCGAACATTTTTCAATAAAACTTAATAAATAGGAATAAAACTAAAATAAAATATAAAAAACTCCTACCAATTTTAACTTTGTTGCTAAATGATTGTCTTTGATCATATAATTTTGGAGAATTTTTAAAGACAGTCGGTGAAGGTGCAATTTGGAACTTGAAGAAAATTAGGATTGTAAAGTTATCAGCAGGCGCGATGCTGATTTCAAAAATGCAAGTTACTCTGTCAACACATTGAATATGGTGAAAAAAGATTAATTTTCTATGTTCCATTTACATCTTTCTAGCAAGTCGTTTGTTCGAGACATTTCAAAGTAATTCTTTAATAAAAAAAACTTAGTTTTTTCGCAAACCTCTGATTTTTTTTCACCAACTAATATGATAGGTATATTTTTATTTTATTTCTCTTGATAATGTATTCTATAAAAAATTCAACTGTATTGTTTTTTTCTATTCATCACTTTCTATGATGTACAAATAAATTGACGAACCCTCTTGTGAACTGTTTTGATTATTGGTCATTACTGGTAAATAAAATTATTATAAATAGGATGAATTATGAGATTAAGAATGAAATTCAATTTTCGAAAGAAAAGTATATGAATCAACATATGTGCTTACAATCGTATTACATGAAAAGTTTTTACGTATAAAACTGTATTGACTAATTTTGTAGTTCTCATAGCTCTTTGCTTTTAACACAGATCTTGCCAATGCTTCATTTGTATTGAAGCCTAACGCCAATTCTTTCCACGTCAATTGTAATTCCTTGCGTTATTTTATGAGGCTCAAATTCTTCCGCCTCCATACGGTTTGTTAATGTAATCTCAATAATAAAAAGGACAAAGAAACGAGTAATTACCACACCAGCGTTTACTTAAACGATGATGCGTTTGAGTATTTCGCTTTGTAGGATTACTATCATTCTTTTCCGTGAACATTATACGAAGTATGTAAGACGATCATTAACGTCTCGTTTGCGCTATCGAAGGAATTAGACTGCCGAGCGTTGAGCGAGGCGTAATAACGATCCCCTGAAGTTTAACGAGCGTCAATATTCCGTCGAGGATACGAGATAATTAATGAATCGTCGACGGTACAACATATGTAGAGGAAAAGAAAGTGAGATAGCGAATAGCAGCAGTGAGATTTGACACCGAAGCACACAGTTCGCATAATCCAGTCGAAATGTACGTGACTTACATCGAGAAAGAACGCATCTCTGAAACTTTTTTTTATAGGTAAATTGGATGGCCAGGAAGGTATCCTGAAGTTTTCTACGAAAGTTAGGTCCGGGTTTGGACACTAAGTATCATTAAAAATTGAAAAAGCGGTGAATCGGCGAATTTTTTTTTTTCCTTAGGTTTCAGAGACTAATGGTTCCCACAAGAGTCTTGCGCCGTGTTCTCTTCTACATGATAAAGTCTCTACAAAAATCACGTAGCATTGTTAGTTTAACCGTAAACTGCAAGTAAACAAAAGAATCGATTGTTTTCTTTATTGTAAGTGATTGGGTCAATAATTAACGCATTGTCTTTTACCCGGAAAACGTGCTCAATGTTTCCGCACCTACGCTACATAGTTTAGCAACCGTAAGGGATCTGCGAAAATCCGCTCTTCATCGATCGCTACTGATCTGTAAGTCGCACAGGCTGCTAAAAAATCACGGTAAGAGTTTTAAATACTCATTTTCAAAATGTACTGTACAAAAAGTTTCAAAGATGTTTGTCATTTTTTCTTAGACCTTCCCTGCCCTCCCCCCCTTCCGGCAAACTCGACTACAAACAAGTGAAAAACAATTCCCTGAAAGTTTCAGACTTCAATCCTGACTCGTGATGATGTCCCACGAGGTTTTCGTTCCACCCTAGAAATAACATGGAATTTTATGATTACTTTACACTTTATTTTGTTTTTCTGCCGCAATTTTCGTGTGACAGATTTTAATCGAATGAAGATATATCAAGTATAAAGTGAAGGGCCAATTCTAGGATTTTTTTCTTGATGATGGATCGACTGTTTAATCATTTCCGGTGGATTTTGACTTGAAAATTTTTTAAATCGTGTTTGAAATATACGAATCAAACGGTATAGATAATTCAGTTATGATAAAAAAGAAATACTTGCAAGATGTTTACCATGGTCGCGATCATTTTTGGTGAAATAAATTTCTTATGATGCAACTCTGTAAACAAATTCTCCGAAAATCTATTTCACATTAATGTTATTCGGTATGTTTACCATATATACTGCGAAATTCACGATCATAAATATGTTGTCTTATGGTATTATAGCATAAGGACTTGGAATAGAGTTTGGGAATCTGCAGGAATTTTATTTTAATTATTTGGATTCGATTTTTGGGAGAGGGGCTTAGGAAAAATACTTGAACGACTCGTTTAAGGACCACCTTTGTATGCATAAATCAACCGTTCGAATTTATTCCACCCGAACAATCCGGCAGAAAGTTTGAAGTACGCGTATACCTGGATGTGTATAATTCGATGGGGAATTCCCACAAGCCGTGGATGCTTGATGTTTGCAAATTTCGATTTATATCTAACTAGTGAGTAAAAAATTGCACAATTCTTGCGACGAGAAGCGTGACTCGTCATTTGAATTACGTGCCTCTTCAATTTTTATACACGAGCTATGGTATTCTCCTGGGTATGCAGATAAGCGGCGGGCTGGAAAATGGCGGGAGAAAGTCTTCACCGCAAAATCCTACGCCGAAGAACTGCTATCAACCGATAACAGGCTTAGCGCGAATCTACAATGCGCTGATCCGATGTGACTGCATATTACGCAACTGGTCAAAAGGATGAGAAAGAGCTGCACGAATTCCGGAGTAAAAGAGACGATCGTTTCCCGATGAAATAGAACAATTTGCAAAAATTGATGCTTGTTGAATGTTTATTACATTAGGTGGACGTAAAATTTATGTATCGTAAAGATCGGAGGGAGGGGGTTTAATTGCTCTTGAAATTCGAAGATTAATGAAATCTGGGAAGTTATCTGAACTGAGCGAAATCCGATTGAAGTTTATCAAGTCCAAAGTTTCACTTCCGTAAAATGAAAATGAAATATTCATATTGATTTACGTCGATCACAATTTCCTTGAAAACTTGACGACATGATAATATATGAAATTCAGCGTTTGTTTCAATGCTCGTCTGTTATCCAGTTTCTAATCTATATTAGAATTATATTGCCTTAGATCTATTTTGGTCTGAATTACAAAATGGTTCGAAACTGACTCATTCTACACAGCTTTGGAGAAAAGAACCGGCGTTATTCAACCATTATTCCTATTTTATATATTATGCGTATAGATGTTTCTTTTTTGCACATATGAGGCTTCACTGAGTCTAGGAAAGAGCGTACAAATCAAACCCAAGGAAAATGATTTTGATTTCCAGAATGCGAAGGACGTAAGGCCTGGTTTTTCCAGATTTTGAACATTGTTGGAATCAGTTCATGCGGGAACTATTTGGACGTAATTTTGCGACAGAAATGGGTTGCGGGCAGTCGATACCCAGTGAACACAATTATGTCAAACTGATGTCAGAATGACGTCATGTCACGTCATGATTTACGTAAGATGTGAGTCATATATGAGTCACATATGACTCATAATTTCCCACTTCCTGACGTAAGATTCTTACGTAAGATAAATGACGTAAATATGACCTCCAATTGACATCATTATGACTTAACTGACGTCAAAATGACATAACTCTGATGTCATAGAGAAGTAAAGTCGGTACCGGAAGCTTACAAAAATATGACGTCCAGCTGACGTACTTGTTATTTAGCTGACGTCAAGATGACTTAAATTTGAGGTAAAATAGTGATGTAAAGTTGCTTACAAAATTGTGACGTCTGGCCGACATGATTATAACTTACCTGACGTCTCGATGACATAACTCTGATGTCATAGTGATAAAAAGTATTTAAGAATGCTTATAATAATATAACTGTTACAACAGAACTTGTAAAGTCAAAATGTTTATATTTTTCATTCATAAATAGTGATTATTTTGTTACTGTACCTCTATTACAATATAACAATTAATTTTGAAATTAGTTTATATATTTTATTTATGACAATATCCTAATATTTTCAATGTTAAAAATATATTTAATGTTTGCATTTAAAGAGAATTTGCGGTAAGTTAAATTTGGACACTAAATATAAAAGTAAAAATTAAGAAATGTCATATGAAATTCCACTTATGAATTATTAAATCAATACATGATACAACATAGAACATAAATAGAAAAGTATCGTTGATCGTTTTTTTTTATACCGTCGTGACATTAGTATTATGTCACTCGTATGTAAAAGAATGACCGGAAGCTGATGCTTAAGTATGACGTTCATCGTACTTCAATTTTACGTAAAAGTATGAGTTGTTTCTTACGTAAGAATATGACGGTATTATGATATCCTTTTGACGTCAGAATATGACTTGTAATTTATGTAATTGTATGATTTATTTCTTACGTAAATAATATATAAATTTATGACTTTGATGCGACGTCACACATGTGTTAGGGATAAGACATAATATTTACGTAATATTTAAGTCACAATCATGACGTCATATAAAAGTCAAATTTTATGTCAGCACTATGTCATAATGATGTCATACTACATGACATCATATCAGAGTCATCAATAAAGTCATTTTTATGTCATATCTATGTAAAAAGTCGATGATCTCTATGTGACCTATCTATGACGTCATATGGAGGTCATGTGTTCACTGGGTACACGCTGCAACAAACGGATCAAAAGTTGCAGCCATGAACGAGAGAAAAAATTCCTCGATTTTCGGCTGCTGCTCTTTTCTTCGTGATTGTTCCGCTATTTAATTTAAGTTCCTGGTAATCATCATCACGAAGAGAAAGGGTAATGTAAATCCATTCCAAGTCGAAAAATTTTTTGCACGGAAAGAATGTAAGACTTTCCCGATTGCGAGTTTTGCGGAAATTCAGCGATTCTGAAGAGTGATGAAATACATTATTTGATGAAC
The DNA here is from genome assembly GCF_021155775.2 of Neodiprion pinetum. Lineage (NCBI taxonomy): Eukaryota > Metazoa > Arthropoda > Insecta > Hymenoptera > Diprionidae > Neodiprion > Neodiprion pinetum. The sequence continues at coordinate 20,941,787 of NC_060234.1, forward strand.
TGTTCCTATGTAATTTTCCGAGAGAAATCGATTGGGAGCAGTTCCAATACGCTGCGATCAACTGATCAAAAGTTACAGCCGAAACACGAAAGATTTCTCTCTTCATCTTTCTGCTGTTGGTCTGACGCACTTTCCGGGCGTTTTCTGACATCCTGAGGGCCCAATTAGACAAGAAAGGGTCATACAATTCGAATCTGAGACCTAAAATTTTTTGCCCCGAAAAAGGTGAGGCTAAAAAAAAAAAAAAATGCAATTATACGGATTGATTTTAGAACAGGGCATAATTTCCTACAATAGCCTAAACATCATATGAAAATGAAGCAGGATTGCGAACAAGATGAGAATATATAAATATGATAACGAAACAGAAAGTAAAAAAGAAAAAAAAAACAGTTTAGTGAGTAACGAACTGATTTATACATGAGTAGTGGAGTGACAATATATATAAGTGTAATGTAAGGACAAAACGCACACATGAAACTATGATGTAAATCTTAGGCTATGATTTGCTATTGGTATAAAATTTTGATATGATAGAAAATGAAAAAAAAAACGACTCCATTAAACACAAACATACCTATAAATGCTCAGAAATGAAGAACTGTCGAAATAATCGAAAAAAATAATATACAATGTACAAGGAAAAAGTAAGTATGATGTTTTAGATAAATCTGAATCTAATCCCTTTCCATTTCTGTCGAAAATTTGCGAGATTTTAAAAAGTGCTGGAACGAACTCTTTGCCGCACTATTCCGACGTGATTTTGCGAGAGCAATCGATTGAGGTTCTTCCGCTCAGGGACTTATTACGTGGGTGCCCACCATGGGCCCAATGTCAAATTGAGACTTAACGCATAATTCTCACTAAATCGTTACGAATATGAACTATAAATATGTTATGAATAATATTGTACTCAGTATTTCTGAATTCGACAAACAAAAATTGTCATATAAAATTGGTCTTGTTTTATGCGTTGATACGTTCCTGGGAAGTGAGAAATGTGGCAGCGTTGCCATCTTCCTTCTCCGTCTAAACACCTGATTTATATCTGTCCAGTTTGTATGCGTTGTTTACGTCGTGGAAATTGTATTTTTGGTAGAAGTAATATTGTATTTATCATGGAATAAAAATGTTATTTTATACTAGAAGCCATTTAATGAGCACGTTTTCCCTATCGCCACGCGGAACACGAAATCTCGTGACACTGTCATCCTTCCCTATGCACGTCTCCTGAAGCTAATACGTTGGCTGAGGAATATAAAGATAAAGTCCTAATGTGCTTGAGTGTGACAACGGAAATTCGTCGTGCGCTTACGCCCCCTGAGATGATCCGACGGAAGAGTTGAGAGCTTACTGCAGAACATCAGAGAGTGACCAATTTCGACGTGATGCTGTCTGAATTCACGATCCAAGAAACACAGTCTTCGCAATTGTGTCAGTACTTAGCCCGTGTGTACTTACCGACTTGTCGGCGATACTTGAAGTTATAGATTAGAATAAATTTCTTTCAAACTTCGTAGCAAGACAGTGATTCGATTGAAGTATCGGTACCCGAGAAATGGATGTATACATAGATCATGAATAATAATCAGATGTAACACTGATACAGAGACCAAAGAGTGTATATGTATATGCGGTCCATGTATGATATGCATATACCTATTTGATGCATTCCGGTTTACTACGTGATGCATACTATAAATTTTATAATTGTTCGAGACACAAACTAGATTATCTACATTGATACGGCTGTAATATGAAAATAGGAGAAATATTCATATCGAAATGGAATTCTATTCGAAACGCGCTCGATGTATCCCATAACATTATTATTCATAACAATTCCAACAACTTTTCATTTGCGCTCTCGATCTTGAATTTTCGCAGGCATGGAATCGGAAAGCTGTTTTAGTTAGTTGCAAGTGAAGTATCTACGTTGGGGACGGAAGCAGAATTGTTTTTCGGAAAGTGTTCGTATGGAATAAAATTCAGAGTAACTGTAATACATCACGGATGCGCTAATTTTGATCGAGATGGAATGGATGCTCCGTATATGAGACGGTATTTAACGCACTGTCCTGATTTGAAGACCTAGAAAGGTAATCGTCGGCGATTTTCGTTTTTTTTATTATCGGAAGAGATAAAACGAAGCTTCTTAAGACTTCGTGTGTATTTTAACACACATTCGGAAGGTACGAGCAAAAAGTTTATCATCCAACTGTCGGAGAACGGCAGCGTTATTAGCTGACCCGTTAACTGAAGAATATATCTTTAGTCAACATCTGACTATCGAAGGGCCTGGCCGCTTGAGTCTGGAATCGACAACAAAGATGAAGTTCGTATTTCTTGTATGTAATGTGAGATCTGCAATCATTATACATCATGTATCATTGTACATCATACATCATACATCATGTATCATTGTACATCATACATCATACATCATACATCGTACATCACACATCATCATACATAGTATCAAAGTTCGAATCAATAGTTTTGATGTCGGATGTCCAGAAAGTGACGTCACCAATCTGAAATCAGCTAGCCGAATTCCTCAGTCGGGAAACAACCGCGCAGTAGAGCGGACGTATGAGAGTCGCGCTCCGCAAATTTCGAGTACCGGGTTCTCAACCTCTCGGATACCGCGCTTCGGGTCCGCTACGTATTTCGAGTAACGGGTTCTCAACCTCCCGGATCCCGCGCTTCGGGTCCGCTACGCGGTGAAACTCGACTTCCAGGATAAGCGCTCCGTGGCTCCTGGTTCACGTTGACAATAAATTATTTCAATTCGTTTTTCGCGCAAGCCCAAATTCAGTAGCTGTCAGTGCGCTAATGAAATTTCTATAACTTTACAATCTTCTCATAATCTTTTCGGTAAAATATGTCGATGAAAAAATTATATCAAACCTCACACATTATTTTTGATTTGTTCTCACGCTGAAAATATTTATTAGTATTCGAGGTATAACTCGAGGTGGTTGGCGGTTTTCGTTGGAGGTGGTTAGGGGTGGTTGCGGGTAATCTCGGTGATTCAGGAGGAGGGGGACGAGGATTTGTGCTCGGTGAGTAAAACACTTTCATAATATTTCATGGCAATTGTAATTATATTTTATCTAAAATATTTCAAACTTGTCATGTTTACATTAAATTATTTCAATTCATTTTTAGCGCAAGCACAAATTCAGTAGCTATGAATAAGCTCATACAATTTATTATATTATTAATTGATTAATTATTATTCTTATAATATTTAATGGCAATTGTAATTATGTTGTATTTAATATTTTTCAAACGAGTCATGCTTACAATAAATTATTTCAATTCGTTTTTCGCGCAAGCACAAATTCAGTAGCTATGAATACGCTTATACAATTTATTATATTATTGATTAATTAATTAATCAATTACTCAATTATATTAATCCTTACACAATATTTTCGATGTGTTCTTATAGTGAAAATATTTATTACTATTCAAGGTATAACCTGAGGTGGTTGAAGGTGGTCGGAGGTGGACGAGGAGGAGGACAAGGAGGACGAGGATTTGTGCTGGGTGAGTAAAACACTTTCATAATATTTGATGGCAATTGTAATTATATTTCACCTGAAATATTACAAACTTGTTGCGGTTACAATAAATTATTTCAATTCATTTTTCGTGCACGCACAAATTCAGTAGCTATGAATAATCTTATAGAATTTATTACATTATTAATTGATTAATTAATATTCTTATAATATTTGATGGCAATTGTAATCATATTTCATCTGAAATATTACAAACTTGTTGCGGTTACAATAAATTATTTCAATTCATTTTTCGTGCACGCACAAATTCAGTAGCTATGAATAATCTTATAGAATTTATTACATTATTAATTGATTAATTAATATTCTTATAATATTTGATGGCAATTGTAATCATATCTCATCTGAAATATTACAAACTTGTTGCGGTTACAATAAATTATTTCAATTCATTTTTCGTGCACGCACAAATTCAGTAGCTATGAATAATCTTATAGAATTTATTACATTATTAATTGATTGATTAATATTCTTATAATATTTGATGGCAATTGTAATCATATCTCATCTGAAATATTACAAACTTGTTGCGGTTACAATAAATTATTTCAATTCATTTTTCGTGCACGCACAAATTCAGTAGCTATGAATAATCTTATAGAATTTATTACATTATTAATTGATTAATTAGTATTCTTATAATATTTGATGGCAATTGTAATCATATTTCATCTGAAATGTTACAAACTTGTCGCGGTTACAATAAATTATTTCAATTCATTTTTCGTGCAAGCACATATTCAGTAGCTATGAATAATCTTATACAATTTATTACATTATTAATTAATTAATTAATATTGTTATGATATTTGATGGCAATTGTAATTATATTTCATCTGAAATATTACAAACTTGTCACGTTTACAATAAATTATTTCAATTCATTTTTCGTGCAAGCACATATTCAGTAGCTATGAATAATCTTATACAACTTATTACATTATTAATTAATTGATTAATATCGTTATAATATTTGATGGCAATTGTAATTATATTTCACCTGAAATATTACAAACTTGTCACGTTTACAATAAATTATTTCAATTCATTTTTCGTGCAAGCACAAATTCAGTAGCTATGAATAATCTTATACAATTTATTACATGATTAATTAATTGATTAATATTCTTATAATATTTGTTGGCAATTGTAATTATATTTCATCTGAAATATTACAAACTTGTCACGTTTACAATAAATTATTTCGATTCATTTTTCGTGCAAGCACATATTCAGTAGCTGTGAATAATCTTGTACAATTTATTATATTATTAATAAATTGATTAATTATATTAATCCTTACACAATATTTTTGATGTGTTCCTATATTAAAAATATTCATTACTATTCCAGGTATTACCCGAGGTGGTCGGAGGTGGACGAGGAGGAGGACGAGCTGGACGAGGAGGAGGACCAGGTGGACGAGGAGGAGGACGAGGTGGACGAGGAGGAGGCGGGGTGGGTTGCGGGAGAGGACCTCTCCTCTCCTCAGAGGAGGGGCGGGGGAGGGGCTGGGAAGGGGCCGTGGTGGGCGGGGAGGGGGAAGGGAGGGGGAAGGGAAGGGAAGGGAAGGGAAGGGAAGGGGTGGGAAGGGAAGGGGCGGGGAGGGAAGGGGCGGGCGGGCGGGAGGGAGGGAGGGAGGGAGGGAGGGAGGGAGGGCGGGAGGGAGGGAGGGAGGGGCGGGGCGGGCGGGGGGGGGGGGGGGGGGGGTGTGTTCTGCTCTATTAACTCTAACGGGCTCGCATCGACATCCGTCCTCCACTCCCCCCCCCCCCCCCCCCCGCCCGCCCGCCCCGCCCCTCCCACCCTCCCTCCCTCCCTCCCTCCCTCCCACCCGCCCGCCCCTTCCCTCCCCCCCCCTTCCCTTCCCTTCCCATCCCATCCCTTCCCTTCCCTTCCCCCTCCCTTCCCCCTCCCCGCCCACCTCGGCCCCTTCCCAGCCCCTTCCCCTCCCCTCCTCTGAGGAGAGGAGAGGTCCTCTCCCACGACCCACCCCGCCTCCTCCTCGTCCACCTCGTCCTCCTCCTCGTCCACCTGGTCCTCCTCCTCGTCCAGCTCGTCCTCCTCCTCGTCCACCTCCGACCACCTCGGGTAATACCTGGAATAGTAATGAATATTTTTAATATAGGAACACATCAAAAATATTGTGTAAGGATTAATATAATTAATCAATTTATTAATAATATAATAAATTGTACAAGATTATTCATAGCTACTGAATTTGTGCTTGCACGAAAAATGAATCGAAATAATTTATTGTAAACGTGACAAGTTTGTAATATTTCAGATGAAATATAATTACAATTGCCAACAAATATTATAAGAATATTAATCAATTAATTAATCATGTAATAAATTGTATAAGATTATTCATAGCTACTGAATTTGTGCTTGCACGAAAAATGAATTGAAATAATTTATTGTAAGCGTGACAAGTTTGTAATATTTCAGGTGAAATATAATTACAATTGCCATCAAATATTATAACGATATTAATCAATTAATTAATAATGTAATAAGTTGTATAAGATTATTCATAGCTACTGAATATGTGCTTGCACGAAAAATGAATTGAAATAATTTATTGTAAACGTGACAAGTTTGTAATATTTCAGATGAAATATAATTACAATTGCCATCAAATATCATAACAATATTAATTAATTAATTAATAATGAAATAAATTGTATAAGATTATTCATAGCTACTGAATATGTGCTTGCACGAAAAATGAATTGAAATAATTTATTGTAACCGCGACAAGTTTGTAATATTTCAGATGAAATATGATTACAATTGCCATCAAATATTATAAGAATACTAATTAATCAATTAATAATGTAATAAATTGTATAAGATTATTCATAGCTACTGAATATGTGCTTGCACGAAAAATGAATTGAAATAATTCATTGTAACCGCGACAAGTTTGTAATATTTCAGATGAAATATGATTACAATTGCCATCAAATATTATAAGAATACTAATTAATCAATTAATAATGTAATAAATTCTATAAGATTATTCATAGCTACTGAATTTGTGCGTGCACGAAAAATGAATTGAAATAATTTATTGTAACCGCAACAAGTTTGTAATATTTCAGATGAGATATGATTACAATTGCCATCAAATATTATAAGAATATTAATTAATCAATTAATAATGTAATAAATTCTATAAGATTATTCATAGCTACTGAATTTGTGCGTGCACGAAAAATGAATTGAAATAATTTATTGTAACCGCAACAAGTTTGTAATATTTCAGATGAAATATGATTACAATTGCCATCAAATATTATAAGAATATTAATTAATCAATTAATAATGTAATAAATTCTATAAGATTATTCATAGCTACTGAATTTGTGCGTGCACGAAAAATGAATTGAAATAATTTATTGTAACCGCAACAAGTTTGTAATATTTCAGGTGAAATATAATTACAATTGCCATCAAATATTATGAAAGTGTTTTACTCACCCAGCACAAATCCTCGTCCTCCTTGTCCTCCTCCTCGTCCACCTCCGACCACCTTCAACCACCTCAGGTTATACCTTGAATAGTAATAAATATTTTCACTATAAGAACACATCGAAAATATTGTGTAAGGATTAATATAATTGAGTAATTGATTAATTAATTAATCAATAATATAATAAATTGTATAAGCGTATTCATAGCTACTGAATTTGTGCTTGCGCGAAAAACGAATTGAAATAATTTATTGTAAGCATGACTCGTTTGAAAAATTTTAAATACAACATAATTACAATTGCCATTAAATATTATAAGAATAATAATTAATCAATTAATGATATAATAAATTGTATGAGCTTATTCATAGCTACTGAATTTGTGCTTGCGCTAAAAATGAATTGAAATAATTTAATGTAAACATGACAAGTTTGAAATATTTTAGATAAAATATAATTACAATTGCCATGAAATATTATAAAAGTGTTTTACTCACCGAGCACAAATCCTCGTCCCCCTCCTCCTGAATCACCGAGATTACCCGCAACCACCCCTAACCACCTCCAACGAAAACCGCCAACCACCTCGAGTTATACCTCGAATACTAATAAATATTTTCAGCGTGAGAACAAATCAAAAATAATGTGTGAGGTTTGATATAATTTTTTCATCGACATATTTTACCGAAAAGATTATGAGAAGATTGTAAAGTTATAGAAATTTCATTAGCGCACTGACAGCTACTGAATTTGGGCTTGCGCGAAAAACGAATTGAAATAATTTATTGTCAACGTGAACCAGGAACCACGGAGCGCTTATCGTGGAAGTCGAGTTTCACCGCGTAGCGGACCCGAAGCGCGGGATCCGGGAGGTTGAGAACCCGTTACTCGAAATACGTAGCGGACCCGAAGCGCGGTATCCGAGAGGTTGAGAACCCGGTACTCGAAATTTGCGGAGCGCGACTCTCATACGTCCGCTCTACTGCGCGGTTGTTTCCCGACTGAGGAATTCGGCTAGCTGATTTCAGATTGGTGACGTCACTTTCTGGACATCCGACATCAAAACTATTGATTCGAACTTTGATACTATGTATGATGATGTGTGATGTACGATGTATGATGTATGATGTATGATGTACAATGATACATGATGTATGATGTATGATGTACAATGATACATGATGTATGATGTATGATGTACAATGATACATGATGTATAATGATTGCAGATCTCACATTACATACAAGAAATACGAACTTCATCTTTGTTGTCGATTCCAGACTCAAGCGGCCAGGCCCTTCGATAGTCAGATGTTGACTAAAGATATATTCTTCAGTTAACGGGTCAGCTAATAACGCTGCCGTTCTCCGACAGTTGGATGATAAACTTTTTGCTCGTACCTCCCGAATGTGTGTTAAAACGTACTAGAAGTTTTAAGAAGCTTCGTTCTTTCTTTCCGTATCACCTCTCCAGGTCTTCAAACCACTTCGCTGTTTTTGCTGCGTTTTCTGAGTTCCTGAGGGTCCAATTAGTCAGGTACGGGTCATTTGAATCGAATCCGAAACAAAAAATTTTCCGCCCAAAAACTGAAGAAAAAGTAAGGCTAACCCCTTTGCATTTTTGGCGAAAATTCTGGCGATTTTGAAAAGTGCTGGAATAGAGTTTTTCATGCACTATTCGGACGTGATTTCGCGAGAAAAATCGGTTGGGCGCAGTTCCAATACGCTGCGATCGGCGCGTCCAAAGTTACAGCCAAAAAACGAAAACCTGTGTTTTCCACATTTTTCAGGAAGTGCTTTCTCGCTTTCTCTCTACGATACCAGGAACAACCCGAGGTGGTTATCGGTGGTCGTTGTAGGTTGTTGGAGAGGTGGTTGAGCTGCACGATGAGGAGGATGAGGAAAGACGAGGAGAACAAGGTGGACGAGGAGGACGAGGATTCGTGTTCCGTGAGTGAAACATTCCTATAATATTTGACGAAGTAGGATCAGGATCAGGAATAGGAGTGGGATCAGGAGTAAGTGTAGAAACAGGAGGAGAAGTGGGAGTAGTAGGAGTCGGAGTTGGAGTAAGACTAGAAGGAGTAGGAGTAGAAATAGGAATAGGAATAGAAGAAGTAGGAATAGGAATAGGAGTAGAAGTAGATGTAGAAGTAGAAGTAGATGTAGAAGTGGTACAAGTAGGCGCGGAGGGGAAGAGAGGAGAGGACAGGAGAGGACAGAGTATGGTAGGGTAGGGTAGGGTGGATATAGTAGGGTAGGGTAGAGGGTGGGTACTTCTACTCCAACTCCTACTCCTCCTACTCCTACTCGTACTCCAACTCCTACTACAACACCTAACACTCCTATTCCTACTTTTACACCTACTTCTATTCTTATTCCTACTCCTACTGCTTCTACTCACCAACTTCTACTACCTTCGACCACCTCCGGCCTCCTTGTCCGCCTAGTCCTCCTCTTCGTCTTTGTCCTCGTCCCCTACGTCCTCCACCTTCGCCTTCTCCACCTTCTTTAGCCACCATCTATCACCGCTAACCACCTCTGACCACCTCCGACCACCTTGGGTTAGACCTGGAACATTAATAAACATTTTCAGTATGAAAATACATAAAAAATATTGTGTGAGGAATAATATAATTAATTGATTAATCAATAATATAATAAATTTCATTAGCGCATTCATAGCTACTCTTGTGCTAGCGCGAAAAATGAGAATTTTGAAAAATTTGAGACACAATATAATTACAATTGCCATTAAATATTAGATAAATGTCAAATTCACCGAGCACCAGTCCTCGTCCACCTTGTTCTCCTCGTCTTTATCGTCCACCTCGTCTACCTACAACCACCACCAACCACTACTATCGACCACCGCCAACAACCGCGAGTTATACCTCGAATAGCTATAAATATTTTCAGTATAAGAACACATCAAAAATATTGTGTAAGGATTAATGTAATTAATTAACCTATTAATTATATAAAAAATTTTATAAGCGGATTTACAGCTACTGAATTTGTTCAACCGCAAAAAATGAATTGAAATAATCTGTTCTAAACATGACAAGTTTAAAAGATTTTAAATATTATGTAATTACAATGGTCATTAAATATCATAAAAATGTTTCACTCGCCGTGCACAAATCTTCGTCCTCCTCGTCCTCCTCCTCGTCCACCTCGAACACCCGCAACCACCCCTAACCACCTCCGACCACCTCCAACCACCACCAACGACCACCGCCAATCACTTCGGGTTATACCTCGAATACTTATGAACATTGTCGGTATAAGAACACATCAAAAATATTGTGTAAGGATTAATATAATTTCTTTATTAACACATTTTACCAAGAAGATTGAAAAAATTATAAAAAACTAGGCCCTTCGATGGTCAGCCGGTGACCAAAGATATATTCTTCAGTTAACGAGTCAGTCAATAACGCTGCCGTTCTGCGACAGTTGGATGATAAAAATTTTTGCTCCTACCTTTCAAACGTGTACCTTTCAACAAATATAAAATTCATAGTATGCATCACATAGTAATCGGGAATGGATCATATAGGTATATTCATATCATACATGGACCGCATATACATATACATATACTTTTTGGTGTCTGCATCAGTGTTACATCTGATTATTGTATTTCGCGCCTCTTCGTTCAGAGATCAGACTATGTAGTATCCCCACTTCATCCCAGTATCGCCGCGATTCTAAAGTAAAAAACAAAAACCACCTCTTTGACCCTTATGGGGCCTCCCGAGCGTGCCATAGGATGCGCGGTCGGTGATCCTCATTCTTTCGCTTTGTGTCAGCGTCGTCACATCGAAGCTGCAAAACGCAATAAAATGGGAAAACACAAGAAACGGGATCGTTCATTATCGAGGGAGGATACGAACAGGAGGCTATACAAGAGGACGAAAAGATTGATGACAGAGATCGATCGCAGTTTCAAGGAGCGTTAGTAGCTTTTTGAAAGATGATTAGAAACATCGCTCTTTAACACGCCTAATGGTTAGTTGTGCTAGCGATTTGATTGCTGGGCATCCTGTTTTTGGTTTGACCAAGATACACGGCTTTGTTTGACAAATGGTTGAAGTTAATTTTGTTCCTTTTTCTCTGGGAGTTTGACTCCAAAAATAACAAATTTTCATTTGATGGGAACAGGACATTTTTGTTTGTATCGCGATTGTCTTGCTTTTCAGGGAAAAGATCAGTCTCTAGCGATCATCGAGATTTTTCTCGAGATCGTCATAGTCGACGAGGTCCTAGTGAGCAGAGACGAGGATAACCGCATAAAGCCGTTACTACTCAGACGTTGTCCCTTTGGATAAAAATAATATTGTCAAAAAGCGGCGTGTATGTAAACATTTTCACCGCATATAGAACACGCCATGCTGCTACGTCAGCAGCCAAACGAGCGGGTGTAAGCATAGATATGATTAGAAAAACGGCCGGTTGGATGAAAGATGCCGCGACCTTTGGTTGATTCTACGATCGGGAAATTGCATCGGATGAAATGCATTTTGCGGAGGGCTTTCTTGATGCTAGGCATTAAGTTCACTTATTAGCGTCTGTTAAAAATATACGACTAATAAGTTATATCGAACCATTATTTTTTTGCGGTTTGTTCATTTATTCAATACTTTTTTCTAAAAAGAAGAAACAAATAAATAAATACGAATAACCATACTTGTGATAGTTTTTATTTTAGCCGTAGCTTGCTCTAAACAACTACATAGTCTGATCTTTGAAGGAAGAGGCGTTAAATACAATTTACGATTGAACTTCACTTAGGTAAGTTCGTTTAATCGTAAATTATTTACGATCTATGTATACATTCATCTCTCGGATACCGATACTTTAATTAAATCACTGTTTTGCGACGAATTTTGGAAGAAATTTATTCTCATCATTAATTTCTTGTATCGTCGATAAGTCGGTAAGTTCACACAGGCCTCCCACCTAATAAGTCCCTGAGCGGAAGAAACCCTTTAAACGGCCTTTTCACCCGCCTGACACCTGAATGTATGTGGCTGTATGACGCAAATTTTAGCGCGTTCTTTCAAAATTACGTATGATCGTCACATATGTAACCAATGGAGTGAAGTTCATGAACCATTTTGTAACAGACCATCACTGATCACGATCAATGGCTCGACAAAAACCTCCGAATAATGATTATTTTATCAAAAGTATCAATTATGTTGATTGAAATAACCTCAAGGCGTAATACAAGGAAGAAGACTTTTAGACGATATTCTATAGGATGTCTAGAGTCAAGACATATATATGACTTCGTTTAGACACGTTTCAGACAACCTTCGATTTCTACAGTCTGGTACATAATTTTCCTAGTCAGTTACGATTGAAACGGACACAGATTGTAGTTCTCAAAACCACTGTTTATAATTCCAATATTTTTTGAAAAAAACGTATTCAGCTTTGTGCTACAATTTATTATCGTTTTTTACTGTTAGAAATTTGTTTCTGGCTTCTGAAAGATGTGGTTTGAAACCCATTGCCATCTCGGCAGGAAAAATCGCTCTGGGGAACTCCAAACCTCGTCCCACTAGTCTAAAAATAAACAGTCTTGGATCCATCTGAAATTCCCACAACATGTTTCCTGACAGCAATCTGACTAAGCGTTTGAATTCATTCGAAAATCCTGTAAATAAAATCTTTAAAGCAACATGAAACCCGATTCAAAATCTAACTTAGAAAATTATATCCCTAAGAAATGATTCCATCTACGTTGAATGATTGCAGTGCTATACGGCAATCAAATTTATTGCCTGCAGGTAAGAATCGTCGCATCATGGAATGCAAAGGGATCAAAAGAGGAGTGTCGTGCTCAGAACAGTGTGCAATAACTGTTTATTGCGGATATGCATGTCTATGCGCATTAGCGTATAAGAACATCGATTAATCGTCGGTCAGGACGCGAAACGTGCAGGACAAAATAATTACACCCACACGACATGTCTCGGTGAAGTTCCCGCCCACGATGTACCAGCTCCGAAGAAGGCACGAGAACTGGCTGTCTGGAAAGTGAATGATCGTCCGCTCCTTGCATGCACATGACGACATTATAGAGCTTAACGGGGTTTGTATACCTACCTACTAATTTTGGCAATTTGTATCTCGAGATTAAATAATGCAACTTTATTAGAGGTTGTTTTATTCAATAGTATGGAGATTGAGCTTCGCTTCTCCATTTGTTAATTTTTGTATATTATTATAAATCAATAGGAAGTATCGTTACTGATGATAACGTCAACCGTTTCGATACGTGACATATATTTTTGACCCCTCAACATTTCAAGAACGGATCGGATGGTTGACTTCAAATTCGGAGACTGCATTCTTATGTACTTGATACTCTTTTTCACGTTCCCGATTTTTCAGTCAATATGTTTATTTTTTTTTTGTCGATCAAGTAAAAAAGAACAGTCGCGAAATTTGAAACGAAAATCGAATTTCAATTTAAAACCATCTCCATTTTGTAGAACATACAAACAAATTAGAAAAAAAAATAAAACAATACATCGGATCGCCGATTGAAAAAATGCGTAAGCGAAGCTCGATCGATGTAATTTTGAATAAAACGAACCCCAATCGAATTGAATAATTTTTAGTCTAAATATAGATACCCGAAATTCGGCAACTTTTTCAGGCTTCTGCTCGTATAAATCCTCTTAAAACTAGCTCGCACGACATTCCGCAATTCGTAGGAGATTCTAAAAACCAGATACAATATTTACCGCTTTTTTTCTAAAGAGTCTGCTCGCAATGAGGCAATGGAAGCAAGTGATTAAAGGCCGAGAGACTTGCATGTGACCGTCGAATACTGGAATAGCATGTCTGCGCCTGGGTTCAACTCGTAGCACGGAAAAGTTCACGTCCGAGTCAATACAGCGAGTGGAAAAACTTTCTTGTGTGTTGGTTACATGTACGTATATTAAACCGAACGAAGAGAGAGTTTTTCTGAATTTCATGTCAACGGTGGATTGTAACTGAATTATTATTTTTTGAACCACTATTCATTTGCAGGGATTTGATAAGTTCTTTTTTAATTCGTCTTGTTTTGTTTACGGAAATTATTCCAGACAGTTGATCTCTGTGACAAATCCCGTTTCAATTCCGCTAAAACTTTAGCGTGGTTATTATTCTTTTTTACAGAAAAGTGAGTTGGGATGAGTTGATTTTGACTAATTTGAAACATAAGTTCATCACAATGTAATTGGTTTTTCAAGAAACATAACTTTCATGCCTGTTTGGAATAGAATCAGTGAGGTGGATTGAAGCTTGTTATTAGACCTAATGATTAGATTGGTGATAAGATTTTAATTATTAACAATTCTTCAATATTAATTTGGTTGTCACGCGTTACCGAAATTCAGGCCCTCTAATTCTCTAACGAAGTGGCCTTTGGTGTTTGAAGTTTTTTTTTCCAAGTACTTCAATTTTGTTCTGAATATTTGCAAATTTCGGAAAAGAATCATAAATAACTTCGTTCAAAATAATTTCATTAAAATTTAATCTCTTTTGGTGAAAGGGTCTTTTTTACGAGAAATGAAAGTTCTAAAAATTAATAGAGATTTTATGAGAAAAAAATCCCTTCTTCTGATATATGCGTGAAGTAGAATATTTTAAAGTAATAGGGTCATAAGTTTTCATTTTCGTTACAAACGATAACTGCAGAGTTACTTGCAATTGAATTTCACTGTATTTCATCTAGGTATACGTATATCGGTGTAGCGGAAGTCACACATTTTTCAAACCTGCCGATAATTTGCTTCGACTTCGTTTCGTACGTAAAGGGAAAACGAATGACCCAATTATTCTTCTCCAAACAACCTAGAATTTTAAATACAATAAAAAAAGTTTACAAAAATCCCATATTGAAGCGTGATTAACGATCAATTTTCGTTAATGTGGATCAGTGAAGTATAAATAAGTCACACAAAGCCGAAAGCTTAATTTACGTGTCGCCGAATTTCGCTCGCGGATGTAAAAAATTGATTTATTGTACTGTAAATAATGAGAACGTGACTAAGCCTATATTTTCTGAATGACGTAAATTTACACCTCAACTGATAAAAATAATGTGAATATTTGAATTTTGTACACCACATATCCGTACACGCATCACAATGACAAGCTAATAAACAATCGAGTTAATTGTCCTGGAATAGCGGTTTTCAGTCAGTCGCTGAGTAGACAGGTCGGAGAGGGAGTTTTGAGGGTGACTCTTAGGGACGGGGGTGGGAAATTTATTCAAATTGTTAGCGAAATAGAGTCCCGGGAGGATCCAAAGCAAATATACATCTGACATAAATCCTCGCAGAAGGTATTCAGATGCGAGCCGAATCCTCGAGCAAACAATAAATCCTCTCGTCTTCACTCGCCACCGTTATAGAAGAGCGCTCGATGTACAGCTGCAGGTTCAAGTTCGAGTTTAAGTTTTGGAGTTTGACTTAAGCCCTCTGCTCCCTCCAGAAGAATGCTAATGGATCAAGTAACGTAATGCAATACACAACACAAGAGAGAGGAACGCTCCTCTCTCTGTCTCTTCAGCTGTATGAATTTGATTTTGCAATCTCCGGTATACACGTTTTGAGTAATTCCCAAGTTTGACGGTTCTGCCTAGTCGCAGGAGTGAGTTAATTGTGAGCAGTATCTGTTTTGCTTGGTTTATTTTGGTGGCAGCGGTGGGATGAAAGCCTTCGGCGAAGCGTCGACAAAACTGGGTGAGAATCGAAAGGTTTCATTTTTGCAAAATTTATTGATACGGCATGGCACAGAGAAAGTTGAAGTTACCTGCTCGTCTTCAAACAAAAGACACCTATACCTTAGATAAGGCAACACCGAGTTTAGCATTAATGATTGAAGAGCCGCTTGTTCAGTACGCCATGTCATTAGCCGGCGCTATTTCTTTGTTCAATTTCAACGCAGAACGGAATGAATATTCGACCCAAATGCAACAAGTTACAAAAGACAACTTTGATACCGACTCGGAAGTTCTAACATTTTATTAAGTCAAACATTTACATTTGTTTGAGAGAACAGAAGCCTTTCACAAATTGTCGGGATATATTTCTGCATATAGACGGAGACTGCATAAATTAGTTGAAAACCAGCGAGGAACTTACTGCAGTTTGCTGTTTTAAACATTAATAGTCTTTGTCGTTGAGGTAGGTTGTTATAATTTCCCTCAGAATTCTGTGAAGATATTTGTCTAGAAAGATTAAAGCAAAATGAAGACTTAAATTTGTTAACATTGTGAAAATATGGTAAAATTTTACACATTTTGTACAGAACAACTGCAACATTGCGTTAAGAAATTAATATCACAATTCTGTGACAGTTTTGCTGAGTTTAGTATCAGGAAACTGGTAAGCTGCATAAATCACAAAGAAAAAAAAAAAGAAGAAGAGAGAATACTAGAATAGAGAATGTAACTGAAGAGTGCGATAAATTAGACTAAAAAAAAAAAAAATTTGGTTCATAGCAATGATAAAATAACTATACAAGAATACCGTTACCAAAATAAATCGGTTTTGTTATTTTCGAGATGTCACGAACACCGCAAAACGCGTCAACGACGGAAATTGTCTTTCTTGTCAATAACGGTGCTTCCTGTTGAAAATGACTCCCCCCCCCCTCACTCGCACGTAAAAAAAAAAAAATATAAATCAAACTTGACCTACATTTGAAATTTGGTTACATTCTCAGCCGACTGCAGTCGTAGATATATATTTACCCCCTAATCGGTGATTTCGATTCGGAACGAGACATGGATCTAAAAACTGGCTGCAATTCGACCTATTACAACTTAAACCCAGAGCATTAAGATAGAGGCGAAGGGTTTTCTACTTCCCAAAATCTTGAGCCCGATAACCGGAGCAAAAGAGCAAAACCCTGAGAGAAGATCTCTGCTGTGGGGGGGGGCGACGACTTACCTTTTATGTGGCAGATAGTCGGGAGAGAGACCGCCCATCCATAAATCCAACCGCTTTTGCTCCCGGCTTGCGCAACAAAAATTTTATTCTCTGACGGAAAAATGTCGCACTTTCATCCTGCCCCTTTCCTCCCTCTCTCTTTCAGTATAATACCGCTGTATGCCTGCAGTTCTATTCTGTCCGTATCCACCGCCTACCTCGACGGTTTACGGTTATGCCTCGCGAGTTGCAGATCCAGCAAAACCCAAAATGAGAAACGGTCGTGCTTATTTTCACTCGACGAGACGTGCATGTAGCTAAATATATTACATACGTATGGAAGTAATATATTTGTACACATATGTGTGTACATACGCAGGTCGTACATCACACCCCGGTAAAATTAGGCTTCAACCTCACCAAGGCGCGAGTACATTTTCTGAAAATGTACAACACATACGAATTCACCGGTGCGATGTAATTGCTTTCAAAAATTGGCTTAGTTTTATGAATTCTGATGAGAAAAAGTTAGATATCTTAATGAGCCAAGTAGAAAGGTTTACACATTCGGTTTATTTTTCCATCCACAAACAGTTGTGACGACGACGTAATATAGAGATGAAGATTATGCTGTTTTCCATAAAAATATTCCAACTACTTGTTATGAATCGTAAAGGGTCGTTAACTTTTGAGAAGAGAAATTTTTGTTGCATGAACGCTGAAATTTTTATTCGTAAAACACTTTTAAAGAATATTTGTATAAGTTTTTATATAATTTGAGAATTATTTGTACTTTTATATGATCAAAACAGTGCTGAATCAAAGGTATTATTCAAACAAGGGTTCAAAAATTTGCAAATGGAGGTAATTTATTAGTACTGTTTGAGAATTGGGGCGTGTAATTGACTTTAATTTGATCAAAGCAGTATTCTCCGCAATACGGTAAAACTTGGAAATTACAAATTTCAGCTAAACAATAGAGTTATTCATAATATTAGAGAGGTAACGTAAAATTTACCGATTTTTTAAGGTTGTCATTTAACGAAACAACTCTTTCATACATACATAAGGATATTTATTGTTAGTTAAAATGTGATTAAAATGAAAGAATTTGTTATATCGATTCGTAAAGCTACGGATAAAATGAGCTGGTAAAATTAGTCAACTCTGTATAAAAAATTAGGTTTTGCTTATTCGGAGAAAACAATGACAGAAACGTAAGATTATTGTTGGCGTCGATTGTGATAGATTTTTAGTTGAAATTCGTGCTTGAATATTACTTTATTCCCGACTCGACTATAACGTCAACTTTTCCGACCTGAAATGCGGGACGAAAGTGGTATATTTTTCCTATAAATCTCGTTTTTCCCACAAATGTCGGGAAGAAGTGGATTTTTCTCCCGCAGAAAAGAAGATACAGCTGCCAAGCATTCCTTTTATAAATGTCAGACAATTATTTTCATTGTATTTACAATTTTTTTAAAACTTTATTTTACTTTCAAACACCCCCCAACCCCCCTGTAGTGGCTTCGCAGGGCTTGCAGCCTTGAAACCGCTTCCTCGCCCCAACCTTCACCGACCGACACCCACATACTAATTGTATACAATATTGAAAATGATTTTTTTCGTTATTAAACTACGTTCTCAATTTCACACCCGATATTGCGAGGGATACATCGAGTCCTTATTTTCAAGTCAATAATGTGGCCGGAGTTGAGTCGCGAATAAAACCCTGCATATGTAACACAGGAATAAAAGTCGATTATTCCCTTGGGTGATTACTGGCCGAACGAAGAGCGGGAATAATCTCCGACTTTATTCCCTAGTTACATATGAAGTGTTTTATGCTGTTTAGCGAATATCGTTTCAACAAAATTCAATTTCATCGATTTCACGTACACCTCTTGAGCCTAATAGTTTGTGGTTTTTTTCGTTATGATGTAATCATTACACAATCATAATTCAACTAATAATCAGCTGAGATTTTACTATAGTCAATTGATAGTTTTCTGAAAGATTTAAAATGAGTCGTACGAAGTCAAACGAAGTTTATCTCTCGTCATGTCCTGTTTAATCAACTCGTTTCCAGAAGTTGATTTGTAATACCGTTTTATTACCCTGGGATAATTCAAGGGATTCGAATGATAAAAACCGAATTAAATTGATCTTTTAGATGTTCTCGAAGAGACAAGAATCAACCGCCTCCCGGGATCTAATTACCCCCGGGAAACAAGGAGGCATTCTTTGCTAACAGGAGGAAATATTCTTCAAGGATCTTGGCTTGCAAGGGAAACTTGTGAATTGAAGGATAAATTGAGCAGGCGGGAAACGGGGGAAGCGGA
Organism: Neodiprion pinetum; assembly: GCF_021155775.2. Taxonomy (NCBI): domain Eukaryota; kingdom Metazoa; phylum Arthropoda; class Insecta; order Hymenoptera; family Diprionidae; genus Neodiprion; species Neodiprion pinetum. The sequence goes on from NC_060234.1 coordinate 20,961,142, forward strand.
ACTCTAGACGATCGGAAGACGGGACGGAGGGAATCAATTAATCTGATAAACCTGCCGATAGTTACTTGACGAGGGGAAAGTTAATTAAGCTTTCCCTTGGGAATGAAACAATACGGAGCCATCCTACCACAGCGAACAAGCCTGCCGGCTGAAAACGATGACAGTTGGTTTATAAAACCAATCTTCCTTATACAAATTACGCTCTAGGCAAAACGTCGACATTTATCAACCAGCGGAAATCTATGCGAATTCGTGTCACCGAACAATTGATCATCTTGTGCACGTTTCACGGCGTACATAAAGGGTGTTTCCAAGAACAAATATCGGTAAAACAGACCTACCGAGTCATAATCACTTTATTAAACTCAAGTCGTGTTATCACTTCAACGTGATTCCGCGACGCGATCACTGAAACCTTTGCCATAGGGTACAAACATCGAAACAACTGCTTGGCTAAATCCGCACAATTTGGCAGCACACTTGCGAGGACTTTACATGCGTTACCTACCGATTGGATCCGCCATTTTGAATTTCGAAATTTTGAGGTTAGATTCGTAATCAACGACCCAAGAATCTCCCCTGTATTAAATTTCATCGGAATCAGTTTGGGAGATTTACCGTTCTCCGTAAAAGGATTAAATGGGGAAATCAACCCTCCGGCGTGCACGGGTTGGAGTTGAGATAAGAATCTTAAAAAATGAAGCAATCATTTTTGAATCATTTGGAGCCGATTTGGGGGGTGAAATAGTCGAAATTCAACATAGACCTTTTTTAGGGACTACCCTAATACACATATATCTCTATGCATTTTGAATTTCTACTCTGTCATGCAGAATTAATTCTCGATGGTTAGAAATTTTGATCACGGAAATGAAAATGCAATTTCAACAGCGATTTAAAAATTTTTCAATCCAATGCATTGGAAATTTCAACTAATTACGTACCTATTGAATTAAATCCTTGCGACATTCCTGCACTTGACTGAAATTTGAAACACATATTACAAAATCAGATAATCGCTTAGGAAGAAGAAGAAAGAAATTACGGTACCCTGAGGACAAAAATTTTTGTTCTCATATCGTGGAGTGTTTTTTACTTAGTATTTTTATTTTTTCATACGGGACAAAGTGCCGCGTCTCATCTGCGCTAAGCCAGTTGGGTATATACTTTTCTTTGACGCGTGCAACACTTTGTCCCTGTTTTTTCAATATCGTAAAAAGCGTCGTATATTTCAAAGCGTATGAGTGCAGGGGAGGTCCTGCTGCTGCCATGCTGTATCGGATGGGATAAAAATGGCAATTTTTTCGCTCAAACTGCTGGTCTAGAAATTAGATGCGGCTAATTGGCTTTTATATCTATGAATTTTCGATTATACGATTGCAAAACGGTGTGTTTGTTTGAAGATTTGCTATTGTGAAAAACGGCGATTTGAATAAAAGTTATTGCGTTCCAATTTACAGACTAATTAGAGAAAAATAACATCTTCTGCACGTTTTTTCTATCTAAATGGTGAAACGTGGAATTCCGAGGGTAAAATTTTCAAAATTTTTTACTTTTGGCTATATACAACAAGTCTATCAAATGAAAATGCCGGAAAAAGATTTCGTTAAAAAATGAAACTCCCGAATTATAGGTATTATAGGTATGAATTTTTGTACCAATGCAACAATTTGTTTTTATCGAATTCTTTTGAAATTTTATTACACCTCTTCGCATGTTATTTTATTGGACGATTATTCCCAGCAGATGAAAAAGTAACAAAAATATTTTTTTTTCACACCGAATCATGAAGTTGCTTTACTCGGAAACATACAAATATCAATTATTAATTCGTCGAATCAAAAATTCACAGTCTGGGATATATCATATTTCCATGAATGTTAATGCGATCACGTTTCGACCTCGGCTTTTGCATCCCGATTTTCCTGCAGTCTTTTTCCCGAGCCGGTTTTTCCTGCTCCGTTCTCCATTTCCGATTCGTCTTCATCTCCCAGACTCTCCAGCTGTGCGTTATCGCTCTTCGCCGTAACAACGAACAGCTGTTGTGTCTCTGACTAAGGGTAAAAAGCAGCACGTGGATCAATCAATTTACAACGTATAGATCGCTGATTGTGAGAAAGCCTTTATCCCGCTTCTCTTTCGGCTTACAAGCCGGAATCACGATCGAAAACTCTCCAGGGAAATGGTAATTTGACTTCTTAGGGAACCGCGAAGTGAAGAAAGGCACTCTGGGTGCTGTTTTTGGGGTGGGGGTAGAAATCAGAAAAACCGAAAATCAGAATGGCCAAAATTCCGAGTTTAATAAACTCGAATAGCAAATATGAGAGAACAGAAACTATTAGAAATTTTAAGTCCCGAATGGTGCCCGATAAAAAGCTGCAGTTTACATAAAATGTGTTCAGTAGACTTCAGAAAACGTTAATTCGAGAATTCAGAGTTCGCGGTTTTGAGACAGCGTCGGTTCGGTAAAAAGTATGCAGCCACCTTTTCACTATCAGCGTTCAAGTTGAGTTCGAATAGCCGGTACTGATGTGAGAATTGGCTCGGTGGGAAACAGCTGAAAGATACTAGTTGAATTTTTGGTTTAAGCTTTTAAATTTGAAAAATGGTCTGTAGTTTTTTATCAAGTATTTGTTATCACACCATTGATGTGGAAATTGCTCCGTTCGAAAATAGACGAACGATACTGGTTGCGTCTTTATATTAAATTTAAGTTAGGAAAGTGTTGAGAATCGTTACTTTGAATAAAACGAGTGAAAACTTGAACGATTGCGGACGATTATTTAGATTTCAAAACTTGAAATAAAAGTTGTACTAGTGAACGTTTATATACCATAAGTATTTTCGATTCAGAAATTTACTTTTCGAAGATTCTTCTTATAGAATTTTTTTTAAAGACTTCTTTTGGCTTAAAAACTGCTTTTAATGCGTTTTCTGATTCTCACATTACTGTTGGTGAAACCTCTTCTACAGATTTAAAACTAATATGAACACATATACTACTTTGTAAAGTATTCATTAAAACTTTCACCTCGACTAATTTTACAATAAAAAAAAAAAAAAAAACATTATTAATCGCCCCTGTATTTCTAGAACAACTATATTATTTGACGAGCACTACAATTATATTGTGTCCATTTCTCATCGCTTTAAATTCTATGAAAAACTGGTATTTTCAATTCAATTTCGTATTCGAACATGAGTCACTGAACACGCGATTTTTTTTTTCGTCCCAATGCGTTTACAGAATTTTTTGGACACGATATCAACCCAGCAAGATTTTTTCTCTTCCATATTCCCAAATTCAGTCGAAAATTGAGTTAGAAAGAGATTCGCGTGCCCGGTCACGGGGGATGTTTCGGCGAAAAAGCTGGGCGAGGCTTGTGAGGCTCCGTCTAATGAGGTGGAGAACGGGTCATGTTCACCTGCCGATAAAATTCGACGGTGTTCACCGATGGCCAACAAGATATATATATATATATATATAATACGTGTTATACCTGCGATCCCGTCATGCTATTTTTGGTCGGAATTTCTGACCCATTAATTTCAGGGTGGAATATTCAAGGGTTTTGAATTATCGACAAAAAGTGTTCGTCGAACGATTTTTTTACCCCTCGACACTCTGAACTCAGTAATACGCGAAAAAAGAAAATATATCATGAAATTGGCGAAAATTCATGATTTTATTTTGCTAGGAATGGTTTTCAAGCAGTTTATGTATGGAATTTAGTAAATTTAATGATAATGAATGTAGGACTGGGAAATAGCGACAATTTTTGTCAAAAAATTGATTCAAGTGCTATGAATATTGTAGAGTCACTGTGAGGAGATCAAAAAATGTTGGAATAGTGTTTTGGGGTTACAATTTATTTTAACACATCGCACATTCTTCACGTCAGGGAAGTTGTGACTTTGAAAAAAAAAAAAAAAATTCCACTTTGCCGTATTTGCTAGACCTTTATAAAATTTCTATAATTATAATATACAATAAATAACTTTTGACGATTATTGAAGCTAGTAAGAAAAAAAAATATAGAAAAAATTCAGGAATTTTGGCATCACGTTCATGGATCTAAAATTCCTCGATCAAGATGAATTTCTCGATCAGAAGTAATCGCGAATGTTCGAAGTCGTTTGCCGCAGTAAATCGCAGAAACGCGAACAACAGGAAATCGTAAAAACAGTATACGTTGTGGGAGAACGGAAGTCGCTTTAAAAAGATTCACGTGCCTGCTAATAAAACATATATGTGATACGTATATTCGAAAAGCAAAAATATTAGCCGGATTTGTGTTTCATGCTTATACGTGACACAGATCTATACAATATATTGCATTATAGACTTTGGCTACAATTTCTCATTCGGCCACGGTTCATGATCTTTTACGATGTAAACCATAGCTCGGATTTTCGTTCCTCTTTTTTTCATTTCAACAAACGAAATTATTGTCTGCTTTCACAAAACTGCGCCGCAGTCTATAACTGGAACAGACTATCAGTTTCCTGTTCACAGCGTAATGTCTCTATTTTCTCACGTTTCAATTAATCTTCTTCTCTATTTATCCACATCTATTTTGCAATTCGTTATATTTTATCACCGCACGTCATATGTTTTGACTTCAAAATTGATTCGACATTCAATAAATTTCTGACGAACATGCGAATATACTTGATTCTCAACTTTGCGACCAAGTCTTGAGTTATTGATTCACGACTGCAGTTCCATCCCTCGGATATCATTAATTTATTTATTTTTTTTTTAACAAAAGGACACGCAGCAATGTCATTACTATACTTTATAGCAGAGTATTTATTATTCAACAATGAAAAATTATATCGAAATCACTTGCCTACGGAATTTAAGTACCTGGGAGGCAATTACTTACCATCGAGTCACGGTACATTATAGCTATACATATTAATATGTGTATATAGCTGGTCTACACACACCGAGGTTCAGAGTCGAGGGAGCTGTGTCACAGCTATTGATTTACAATTAGAATTTATACGTACCCGTTCCTACATACTCGTATGAATTACACGCACACACATATATATATATATGTATATATATATATAATTGCATTTAAATACAAGTATACAAATATCTACACACCGCGCCAGGAGTTCAAGGTGATAATCGGCGTTCCGTTTATTAATTAATTACCATGTATATCAATTATTTCCTGTTTTCTTCGGTTGGTATTTTCTGCTTGTTGTTTTATTTCTTACCTTATTTACGGTGCCACGTTTATTTTTCCTCAATTCATATTTGCCGAGCATGAATAATTTCCGACAGTACTAGTCGATAATTATCACCGACATTGTTATAGTGTTATATTACATTAATAATATGCGTATGTATATACATATATATTTTTTCATCTTCTTTTATAATCGTGACATCGTTAATTAATATCTCTGCACTATGTGTCCAGTTTTTTTTTTTTTTTCCTCATGTACCCCTTCTTTGTTTCTTATTTTAAATTCATATATACTTATGATTAGATTCATTATCGATCGAGATATAATCACACCGCATTATCAGACAATCTGCAAGTCATCACTTTCAATACTTGTATTATAATCTGAAATGATCACGGTTTCTGACTGTTTTGTGTAATTCAATTGTCCGACGTGAAAATGTAATTGCTATTTCTTAAATAATACAATGCATTAAACATAAAATATATTCGTATCATTAGCATTGCCCAACAGTCACAGTATAAAAGTATACACATACATATACGTACGTGTAGGTACAGATGCGTTTGTGTGTTTTTTGTTTTTGTGTGCGTCTCATGAGTTACGATTATAATGATCTACGCATGTCGTCGAGAGGGAAATAACGGTGAAAAATAAGAACAAGGGTGAAAAGGAAGGTGGAGTACAAATGGAAAGAGGGACGAAAAAGAAAAAAAAAAAAATAGCGAGAGGTTACAACGAAATAATTGAAGAAACATTATTCGGAGTGGCGCAGCTGGTGCTGCTGTTCTACAAGTAGCTTTCATATTTCATTCGTCCTTCTTAATTAGAGCCTAATTTAGACCCTGCTGAAGGAAAAGAAGATGGCCTGCTACGCAGATACATTTAGAACTGCGTTGCTGCCCGGAATTTTGTGAATATATACCGTGAGTATACATTCAAGAGCGTGGAATTTATGTATTTATGGGTTCAGGTTGTATACGTTCCGAGAGGGACGACATCTGATTCGTGGTTTTCAACGATAAGGAGGGAAATCGCGGAGATTTTTGCAGAGTGCCGGATCACGACGAGGATTTTTCACCCCTCGAGGCGCGCCCTTTAAACCACAGCTTCGTCACTGAATATTGTATCCACGTATTCTTTTACCCTAAATTTTTTATTTTTTTCTTTTTGTTCGCTTTGGAGGATTCGGAAATATTCTTTTACACGTTTTTTTTTTTACACTGAAGTTTATTCGTTGAAATAAGATAAGTTTTCGCTCAATATAGGAACTAACAACGAAAAAAAAAAAAAAAAAGATTTTTTACTCTCAAATCTGCGCGATTTTTCATTTCACTGGAAATTACGTATTGTGTAAAAAGTGGGAATATTTTACAAAAATTTGAATGGTATCGGACACGTTTACGAATCAATTAAAAAATCCGATAAACCTCTAGCCGTGAAATTGATGCTACGTGAAACAATATAAAATAGTCGAAAGTGATTTGAAAAATGAGATTTTTTTTTCTCTTGACAGCGATAATCCACGAATCCAGACATACCTTATTAAATTTCAAATTTTCACTTTCACGATTGAGAATAAATCTCGAAACAATACTGTAATAATAATGGAATTATTTATTCTACGCAAAGTAGAAAATAGAATATTAATTTTTCTGAGACAAAAATTTCTTCTCGTACAAATTAAAAATGAAAATCATTGTGCTCTCATTTGTTGTAAAAAAAAAAAAAAGTGGAATCGGATTAACATAACTAGGAGACAATTAGCAGCTGAGATAACTTGAATATTTTCTGTAAAACATTGTCTCAAGATCGTATTTTGTCTGCACGATCAACTGAGGAATTAGACTGTAGTTTCTTTCTTTCTTTTTTATTTAATATATATATAATTTTACGTATTCACAGAAATTATGTAAGGTCTGGCCAATCACAACGTAATCTAATTTAGCATCGTGAAATTGCCGGTACAATTAGGAGTCGACATTTTCTATACACATACGTACATATATATAGTATATACCTATGTATTCTCACGTTTGTAGAAGACTTATTTTAGGTGTACAACATCAGTTGTTATATTTATTTTAATTAATTGTAGGAAATGTTTATTTACAGTGTTACGATTAATGTTAAGAGTCAGCGCGTTAAACCGATTCCTCGGCTCAAAGCTCCGTCCTTAATAACCTGAATGATCAATTTTTGTTTCATTTCTTCGAGTACGTGGTAACTGAATAAATGCAGATTCACACCGGCTTTGACTGAATCACCGTGAAACCCGTTTCAGTATCAAGTAGTTGCTGGCAGAAAACTGATCAAACGTGAGAAGTAAATTTTTTTAGAAAAAAAAATTATATTTAAAATTAAACATCGGAAGGATGTTACTTACTGAATTAACAATTATCCAGAATGATCTCGTACTTGGAGATAGTTTGTGAGTTATTGAAGCAAAAAACTGTCCTTTAAAAAAATTAAACTTTGGAAAAATGCCGTTCAACTTGTTTTTTCACATACCGAGAATATAGGATGCCTCGAAAGTTTCATCTGGAAATTGAATTGCTTCGAAGGGCGATTAATTAAGCAATATTTTTTTCGGTAAAAGGAACGCAAAGCTTCGCATGATAAAAGTTCAGGCGTTTTCACTCTAGGCAGCGTTTTGTAACAACGAATTCGCTGCGTGTGACGTACACACAAACACACCCTGCGTTAAAATTGATAAAAAAAACATGCTGAATTTATTCTCTCTGGCTCGTTTTCTCTCTTTCTCTCTCTTTTATGTACGCTTGTTAATTATCCGCCGCTCGAATTTTATTGAAATTTCCTGCGTAGATCGGACTCGAGGGGTTTGCTTTTGAAGATGAAGGGCGTAATTAATAGCGGCGCAATTTATATGTAACGTTTAAAGCAATGAAACCCGGATTTTGATCCGGTTTATTTTACCATTCGTTGGATCGTATGGTTTGCTGCGAGTGTGAAACGGCAAAATCGTGTAAAAGCGAGAAATAGCGAGAAAAAACACACCGCATTTCACTTATTTTCAGTCCATTTAATTACATTTGATTTCGCGTATTTTGCCCCCGGCTGTTTTTCACTTATACTCGGTGGGTGTTTGTCGAAGGTGATCCGGCAGAAAACCAGCACCATTAACAATTTTTGTTACAACATTTTGAACTGGCGAAAGTTTACATGAGTTCGGATAAAATAATGTCATTTTTATTTGGCCAATTTTTCTTTTCCTTTTTTTTTAAGATCCGTCAGGAAAATTTCACGTCCTCGATATCGTTACATTTGTTTAAATATAAATGGGGGTTGTAGATTGATGCTGTATATTTTGCAACAAGTGACTCGCCTCAAGGGAAATTTGGGTAAAAATGACAAATTTCCATCGTGAGGTAGCTGGATCGTGAACGATATTTGAAAATAGCGAAGTAGGAATTAAGATTTACAATTACAATATATTTTTCTTCCAGCAACCGAGTGCAATGAGTAAAACATATTTTTTTAAAGATCATTGAATAGTTGTATATTTCAGAGAAACTTTACACGAAACTTTCGTGACTCGAATTAACAAAGGCAAAGACGTGGCTGAATTTGATTGGAAAATAATTTCCCTTCAAAGTCGATTCAAGATGACTTTTTTCATCGTGCAATTCTATCATTGTGCAATTTTTTTTATAAAGGAAAAGTCACACCCTTTGTCTGGAATGAATTCTCGATACATGTAACCTGAAACGAATTTTGAATAACATGGATACGTTCATCGACGAAGCATAAGTACAAATCATAACAATGATTTTATATACAAGGTACTTTGGGCTTATCCGCATGGAAGCGAAAAAAATTAATTTCAGGCTATTCGTAGACCAATTTCGTACCTAATGAAATAACGTATAACGCATTGAAATTATGGAAACAGTGGCTTTTTAGAAATGAAAAAAAGTTACGGTACTACATTTGTTCAAAAATTATTCAGTCATCGGTATATTTTTGGTTTCCTTTCTGACTGTTCTCCCAGTTTTCAAGAATACTGTACCCTAATTGTTTTTTTTTTTTTTTTTATCATTCCGACGCTGATTCGTTTATACTGCACGTGATAAAGGAACAAAGAAAGGATCAGTACTTGAGTTGATGCGGGCGGGTTGAATGATGATAGCGAATGATTGGAACGCCTAGTGAAATTTTGATGCACTTTGCATGATTACGTAACTTTTCAACAGCATACAAAGATTTAATCACTGCGATAGAAAATTCTCCTTAGACAATCCAGCCCATGAAAAAATACTTACAATTGTATTTACAGAAAAAAGTGCCTCATTGACGAGGCAAAAAATTGGAAATCATGCTCGCCGCTCTTTCAAGATTTCAGTTTTTCCTTTCTTTTTGTATTTCTTTTCTTTTTTTTTTGTTTTGTTTTTTTTTTTTTTGGTTTTTTTTTTTAAATACAGATTTACTCTACTATTACACACGATGGGTAGTCGGTTAACAGCGAAGCCGATAAAATACGTCCTAAATGTTACAAACTATATTATACATGGATATGTCATGGTCTCGTGAGTAGTAAAACAGTCAATTTCATATAATTAATATTTATAATATATAATATACGTAAGTACGTAACTCTATGTGTGTATATATATATATAATGTAATATATAATACGTCATACCGTTGGTACACAACACCGCACAGAGGATTGGGATCTTATCGTTATTTAAAGTATTAAATTTACACCCACGTCTGTTGTTGTTGTTGTCTTTTTTTTTTTTTTTTGTTTTTTTTTTTTTTATATCATATTATCAACAGTGGAAAACCCAAAACAAGCCAAATTCAACAAATTCGGTATATTCAATTCGCATGCGGTATTTGCAGGAAAAAATTACTGACGATACGGAGAGCGGACAAATGCGGGTTTAAATTAAAAAAAGAAAAAAAAAAAAAAAATAACACTGCTTCGCATCGTAGAACGATCGATTACTCCAGCGTATCGCGCTCGGTCGCCGTACAAGCGTCTCTGCATCAATTCGACGAGATTAGTTACGTAAATGACACGTTAATTAAACTATCATTATACAGCCACTAATTCATACTTTGGTATTCCCTTCGCGTTAATACGTCGCATTCGTTTTATCATCGTACTAACAGTTATCATCGAGGTAGACATATTTACACAATTTTTCGCTCTAAACACTGTCCCTATATAATTAATTCACTTTATCCCGCCGCACGGTCACAAATTTCTCTGCACCTCATGCGGCAGAGCAATAACATTAACAACTATACATATCATCGTAAATTTTACTCATTTATCATTTCAACTACCGTCACTATTCGGTTATTATGTTATAGTTTACAATTATCGTTATCGTACTATCGTTACCATTATTTTTATCGTTATCGGTATAATTATTATTATTATTATTGTTGTTATTATTATTATTATTATTGTTATTGTTATTATTACTCACAATTTAACCGTTACGATCATCGGGCGTTTTTTTTTTCACAGTTATGACGACAAGGAGGGCGCTGATTCGTCGGGCGGTAAATTCAAGGGAAACTGCAGTCGGGGTTCCGTTGACACGGGGTGATCGAAGGGATGCGAATCGGGGGTTCGATGGGCTCCTTGGTTCTGGGCTGATGTAGTCAGTGGTTCAAGCTTCCGGCCAGTCACCTTGCAAACGAACCAGCGTGCAGGAGCAGGAGAAGCAGGGCTAATGTCCTTGTCGCCGCTCCGCTATTACTCGAATTTCCGTGCTGCATAGCCGCCGGATGCTCGCCTGGAATCAAAACGGAGTCAGTGATCATCCGTATGTATAAATGACAGATTCCGAGTTGAGGGATTATCGTTTTAATTCGGGTGCAGGAAAATAATTTGGATCAAAAGAATTTTTTTTTTCCTATTTCATAGTTTGCGCTAAGCTATAGGTAATAGCAGCGAAATTGGTTTCTTAACTGTAACTGTTTGTATATAATTGTTGAAATTGAAACGAAATTTCGTACTCCCGATCAGTGTGATTATAGTTGTTGGTACTAAATTTCTTTTAAATGTCATCATGGGATTAAATACAAAAAATATCGAGTTTTAATTATTTTGAAATTCTTAGTTACAAAATCTTTTCTCAGATTTTGTTTCACCTTAGATTGTGGTTTTCAAGTTCGATAAGATTTGTTTCTATTGGTTATTAGCGAGTACGAATGACACGAGATTCTCCGCCATCAGCGCGAATAATATTGTTTAAGATTTGTTAAATGATTTTTTTCTCTCTATTTACTCACGACTTAGACCGCGGGTCCCATTTATCATGCAATGAAACGATTTTGAATATGTCAGAATTACCAAAAATCCGAAATCCGGGATCAGATATTCTAGAATTACGTCGTGACATTCAGATTCAGCACTTTTAAAGAGCTTTGAGTATATAAATAGTTTCATAAAAATGCGGATACACTATCGGCAATGTGTTCTAATATAAAAGTGTTCCATGAATCAAATATTAAATGCATAGCTGTAATCAGTTGAAACACGTACGATAATTTTGTGAGAAAAAATACTTCACACGTGAAAAAAAAAAAAAATAATAATGAAAACTATAGTGCCACTAGTATTTTGCACTAAAATTTGCAGCAACAGCGGTGAGATTTATATTACTGCGTTGTAGACGAAAAAACGTTCGAATTATGATCCAAGATTCTTTTTTTTACCGTGTTATCTCTACCACCGTTATTTATCATTTTCACGTGGTTCTGCTCAAAAAACTTTGAGCCCTTAACCCGCACATCTTTCAAGTTTGTGAAATCAAAAAGATCTTCAATAAATAAATCCAGGGATGGGGAAGAAAAATAGGGATTCGAGAATTGCATTCGCGCTCAAGAGGTACACAGGTGAGTATCCACTATCTCAAGTTGTCCGTCGGAGCACTTTACGGAAACCGGAAGTACCTACTGCAAGTTGGGGAAATAATAGCCTGTCCAGATAATAAATCGTGGTCAGTCTGCAAACTACTCGGCGGATGTTTACCGTTCAAGCTCGCAATGGTTTTCCAGTGATTCGGTCAAGCTGGTTGGTTGCGAAGCCACAAAATCTACCAGAGGGAAATAAGAGCTGAGAAGAGCTCCGCTCGTCTCTCCAGAGCAATACATTATTTTCAAGCTCCGAAAGTGAAACAGCGCTAATAAAGAGAAAGGTGAAACAGAGGGAATGGGAGTAAGAAAACGTAGAGGGTAGAAAAAACGGAGGCAAGCTCACCTCGGGATGAGAAGATGAATTACGCAGAGACAAGTCACGGAGACACACCGAGAGGAAACGGCAAATTTTATCAGATTCAAGGTTTTGTCAGATCTTTAGGCAGGCTGGTTGCTTCGTGTTTTAGCCGTCAAACGCGTCTTGTCAAAGGTTATGTTCAAGTGAAGCGAATTTTTTTAGCTTAAACGGGTCTCGAACAGCCAATGTAGCGATTTGGCAAGGTTTGGTAAACTTTTTATTGTCAATTGACCGATGACTGATTACCGCTACAAGTTATCGCAACATTATTTCGATTCGCCACTTGACGCTGGTGAATTTGACATCTCGCGCTCCGCTTCGGGTAAGTTGGCTCCCTGTCTTACCGATGAAAGTATTACCACCAGAGTTAGATCGTTCTGCGCATGCGTAGTCGATCACACAGCCGGCTAAGTGTCACAGTTTCAAATCTTTACTTTTAACCACAGTCCTGCCAGCTGGGTTTACGTGCGATTTATGAGTTCGTCCAATTGCCGCAAGGACTCGGGGCCGCGACGTCGGGCAAGTGATAATTTTTTACTGAAACGAGCGTCAGCATTCACCGTCGCCGTTATGCTTCGTTGCGGAAGGGAAAAAGAGCCGGAAAAGAAAGAGTAGAAGAGAAGGCGAAACAGGAACGAAAACACGAGGTAGAGAAATTTGCACGTTACGATGTTGTACGTCTCGCTACGTTGGATTCTCCGGCAGCTTATACATGCAAGTTTTTACGACGTTGAACAGCACAAGTTGTTCATTCAATGCAAAAATCGAACGAATATCGAGTTAACTTCGCATCTCAGTACTTGGAAAATTCATACATAATATGAGTAAAGTATGTAATATTTACAACAGTAATTTTCGGATTGACATCAGATGTACAGTTCAGCTAGGATAAAAAAAAAAAAAAACAAACAAACAATGTATTATATGAAACAAAAATGTGATGTTAGGTATTTTTGATCGCACTTTTTTGCCCAGACTGTGAATTCAGCAAAAAACGATGCTTATTGTAATAAATTTTTTTAAATCCATTGTATAATCTGAAGCGAAAATATGTTCAAACTGAGCAAAGTTTTGTGAGATCTCGCCAAATGCAACAAATCTGCTTTTTTTTTTGTGCGACAGCAAAAACTATTTCTTTGAGAAATTGAGTTGATTAGGAGATAATTTTCCGAAATGAATTTCACTTTCGAGATAAATGCTTCGTCAAGATGTAGCATAACAGTTAATGGGTCGTATTGCTGAAACAAAAACCCGATTCCTTTGTCTGAAATAGACGTGAAGAAAGTTGGATAATAGATATCATTTTAAACTGTATAAGGAATGTCTCAGATTCTATGGCAGTAAAATAAGCTTTATTCGTTTGAAACGCTTTGTTAAATTGAGATGAACTTTCCATTGAGTATACACTCTATATACATCTTTCAAAAACAGCTTACGTCAATCAAAAGCGTTTGGAAATTTCGCATTGAGATGCTTATTTCGCCTTGAATAAAGCCTCAAAGATCCTTTCCGATAAGGATCTGGTGTGAAAAAAAGGAAAAAGGAGAGAGAGAGAAATGTTCTTCAGCAACGATCCGTTTCGATAACGAGGTAAGCGGATAATAACACAGTACTGGTGTGAGAATACGGATTGAATCAGTTCTCGAAATTCTTCTCCACAATAACGAGAAAAGGAAATGAAATTGGAGTGAGGTGAGGAGTTAAATTTATATTCGCAAAAATAAATTAGGCATTACAGGTAATCTGTGATTATAACAGTGTCTGAATATAAGAGACGCGGGGTAAACGGAGGCATCCGCACATCGGTGAGTTTGCTCAAAAGAGCTCGAGCAGGAATTAGGAAGGAAGAAAGAAAGGAGTGGGGAGGCGATAAGGGGGGAGGCGAGTAATACACTTTGAGTGAATAAATTTTGAAGGTAATTGGCTGCTCGACTGCAAAGGCGGCTGGATGTCGGTGCCCGAGAAGTAAGAGGCGCACCTTCTTCGGGGAAACTTTTAACATTATACCAAAAAATGAGACCGACGTTGGCCTTCCAACTCCCCGGTAACCGACAAGGGCTGTCAGATCCATTAAGGCGTAAATCACCAATAAACTCTGGCGTACAGCTGGACGATAATGAAAGAAAGCTTAATTATCAATTTTACAAACTTCATTTCGAACCGGGAATTTTGAAAAAAAAAAACATTTTCATTCCGTGTAGGAAACCGATTGGAGCTGGAATATAAAATAATACTTCGTGAAACTTGACCGATAAATCTCACCCTTTAAAATATGCTGATGAATCACCGAAAACGCGACGGTAAAAAAAAAAAAAAAAAAATAAATAAAATAAAAGAAATAAATTTGTTCGGCTTATGCAGGTGAATTAGGGATCTGAGCTGTGGCGCATTTTTTAATCTCAATTCCGGTAGGGGATTAAATTAAACCTTCCGTAAGGATTGCGGGGTGTAAAATACGTTGGAATAAAAGATGAAAAAAAAAAAAAAAAAAAAAAATAAAATAAATAAATAAAAATAAAAACAGGAAACAAATTGAAAAAGCTCTTTTGAACGACGGTACTGTTGCCTTATGATGTACCGGAAAAACACTTGCTTCACTCTCTGCTCATTAGGCAACGGTAGCATTCGGTAGTTGCCTCATTATTTTCTGTGAGATATGTGATAGGGTGGCTAGAAACGCGATGGATGGTGAAACCGGCGCGTTCCAGGCAGTCAATGAGATCGTATTTCGCGGTGACAATTTATCGTTTCAGGTATCGCTTGTGCAGAAAATTGGCGATGAGACGGTGAAACAATTGCCAATGTGTATGGCAATAATTCAAGTATATTCTGAAGCAAGAATCAAATTTGATAAGACAATTACAGCCGATCCTGATAGAGGTGTTGTATATTTCTTTCGTAACTGTATCTGAGTCGTATGTGGGACAATTGTTTAAAAAGAAAGGTAAGTAACAGGTTTGACTAAGCTTAAGTTATACCTTGGTGAAAACTTTTTGTTTTTTCTTTTCCAAGGTTGTTTGAAACCCGGAAAAATTTGTAAGCCTGAAAGTTTCAGATAGATATACAATCAAAAACGATTAGATAATTCAAGGACATATGTGAAATGCCAAAGTGAAGGTTTTCAGATTTTTCGAGGCAACTCAAGAATGGAAGAGCTTAAGTGAAGAAATTATGTTACAGCATTTGAATGTGAAATTGATATAATTTGAAAAATTTCCGAAGTTTATCTCACCTATAATTTCTTTCCGAATTACATATCGACTCGATATTAGAGTCTCCCAGTGTAAATTTAAAAGAAAAACATTCATATGGCCAAAAAATGTATAAGCATGAGAATATTTCTCAATTTTCGCGCAAGCTCAGCGAAGGCAACCTGTAAGATAATACGGAACTCATCGTGAGACAACGATAAGAATAGTTCTCTTAGTTATCTGGTATCGGAGTCTTCTTTTATTATTCTCGATCTTCTTTTCTTTTCTGTTTTTTTTTTTTTTCCGTTTCTTTAGATGTCTTTTTTTTATATTTTGAAAGTGAAGAGGAGCAATCTGGGGCAGCAAACAAAAGAATCATGCCGCGCCGATAAAGCTCTGATCGTAAATTATTCATGGGAATACCTACCGGCGAGTAGCTAGACTATCGGCATTGTGTGTAAAAACCGTTACTCCACTCGAGTGTCTGCAGGTAGTTATATAGCAACATAATTTACGTATTATAAACGGTGCTCGAGAGATTCTTTCGTCCGGAAGATAAATGCCGACCATTAACAGTTATGTAGAGCAAGAGCAAGAAAGAGAGAGAGAGAGAGAGAGAGAGAGTAAGTGAGGGAGAGAAAGGGAGAGGGAGGGTGAAAAAACCCATGAAAATTGATTAAGATTCCCGTATACATACACGAGTATAATTATCCCGCTATAAAGGGTTGAAAAAAATATCTGGTAATTTTACAACGTGCACTCTGTGTACAGGGTAAAAATGTTAAGCTTATAACGAACATGTTCGTTCATCGTCCGAGGGAGTGAAAAAAAGAAAAAAAACTACCCAAACCGCTACTTTTTTCAAGGCACTTATAATTTGCTAACTTATACCTGCATTAAATCTATTGTATAATGGAACACTCGTTATTTATATACGGGATCTAATATTACAAAGTTACCGATTAATGCATTATTCTTGACAGATTTATGAATTTGATTCCTACTTCGGTATTTCATTGTCGTTACTTTTCTGAATTGAGAAATTTTTCATTCAAATTGTCAATTGGACGTTAGCAGTACGACAAACGCTCAGTTTCGCATTTTCTAAAATTTATATCTCTCATCAGACTCACGATAGCATAGCTACTTCACCGTGTGTACGTTCGTCAGACGCAAAGACGTGCAATTTCGGAAGGATCAAAAAGCGTTGCTAATGTGTAAGCGCGACGTTGCGGATGGGGAAATGAAAAACGTTCGTATTTACCGACCACCGCCGGCACAGAGCGCTGTGAGAGCGAGATAATTGGTTTAGTTATTATACGTGGAATATATCCTCGAAAGGAATTGTGCAAAACCCAGGGAGAATTTCACCGCAGGCTCGCCTCTTTCCCATTCGCCTCAAACTCGGGCAATTCGTTGGGACATCAGTTTGAAAAAAATTCAAAAAAACATGTTTTTTGAATCTCGACTCGGGGTCGAGGGGTCTATTAATCATTTGATTCACCGGCGTTTTTGTGCGGTAGCGAACCGCGTTATCTTTGTAAGCATCGCGCCCGATTACATATTTTATGGCGGTTGTGCGGTTTTACGCATCGTGCAGAATGGCGGAAAGAGGCAAAGAGAAGTCACGTGATGATTACTTTAATCTCGCGGAATGAACGCGGAGAGGGAAAACAAACTCATTAGGGAATCATTTTCCGCGTCATACCGTCATCGCCTTTGTTCCGTCGCTCCCGAGCTTATGCCGTGATGAATTTTTTAAATAAAGCTCCCAGAGCGCAGTTCTGCTCTTCGCCCCCCCCTCCCCCCCTCCCCCTTGCCCCCCGATTTTCTACTCGGCTAACATGTACCTCGCAGGCTTTTGTTCGGGATCAAAGAACGTTATCCGTTATAACAGACGTTTATTATTTTGCCAAAATCGACCTGCTGTGTTCTGCAAGCTCGCCGATTTGATCGCCGTGCATGTTTCGCTGCTGTTGCTACAACGTGGATCACTTTTCTCCGATAAATGGAGATAATATACAGACAGGAGACGGGGCAACTTATTAGTAGGTTGAGTGATTTACCGCGCATGCGCAGAACAATCGAACTCTGTCGGTAATATTTTCGTCGGTAAGGTAGGGGGGAGCCAACTTACCCGAAACAGGGGACGAGACTTCAATTTCTCCCACGTCAAATGGCGAATCGAAATGATATTTTTATGATGTCTCGTAGCAGTAACAAGCGATTAGTGCAGTTGGCAATAAAAGTTTGCCAAGCCTTTGCGAATCACTGCATGAAATATTCAAAGTTTACTTTCCTTGAAAAAAATTTGCATCGAAAACCTACTTAAGCCGCGCTTGAAGCTCGAGGCAGCCAGCCAGTGTAAAAATCGAACAATGTTTAAGCATGCGCGTTCAGATGCTCAATTTGATAAGTTTCAACATATGAACTTCAATCAATTTTATTAAGACTAGGAGGGGGAACTTTAATTTTGTATAAATACTGATATCTGTAGTACTGACAATCGAAGGTATTATTTAACTATACAACTACAATATTCATCCGTCATATTTTTCTTATATTTCAATACTAAACAGTCGAAAGACAAACCTGCGCTAGCTTTTACGTGGGATGTTTGAAAGATGTCACTAAATTCTAACTTTGTTGATGTTCGGTAACAGGGTGACTGCAGGGGTCAGGGTAAGGATAGAGTTTGGTAAAGATTTATCCAGGAAACTCTGTAAGAAAAGGAAGAAAATTTGGGAAAAGTCAGCCGGGTTCACCGCGGGCAGGGAGAAGAGGTTGCATGCAATATTAATATCTTTTTGTAAAAAAATCTGTATGTCACGCGGTGAATATTTATTCAGGATCGCAGCTCTAGTTGAGTGAAGTGAACGTGCAGCTTTTATTGCGAAATGTCAAAAACTTTGCCTTCCAGACGAGTTCTGACGCTCGCTGTCAACTCCAAAACTCGAGAAAGAAAATAAGGAAACGTCAATCTGACAAAGTTCCGTACCGCAGCATCTCATAATTGAGGACGGATGGGCCCCGACGCCTGAATCGAAAGTTAGGAAAGGATAAAAAACTGTTTGAAAAATTTCTGATAGTGTTATTTATTGCCTTAATGAAAAAGACAGCGATGGAATGATATCCTTATGGTGTAATTAAAATCAATCTGAGAAAATTCGAACAGTACAAGCCAATTATGTACCAGCCATTTCAGGAGAAGTTACATAAATCGAACGAAACCTTAGTCTTTTTCGTACGATTCTCATGTTCTTAGGTTTATGTTCTGTTTTATCGTACAAGCTATTTTACAACAATTTTGGAATTTTTTTTTTACAGAAGCTTTCCGACGATCTCCATGATAAACAAAATGAGCTTAAAATCTTAGAAACGGATCAAAAACGGCAGAGTTTGATCATCTCGAACTTTTCATGATAAAACCTTTCGTCAAATTAATTTCTATTTCACATTAGGGGCCTTGTTTCTATTGTCTCTACTATCACTGACGCACATAATGTTGCTGAAAATTGTTTGAACGATTTTTTTCTCTTTTCCTATAACTTGCATCCGAAAGGTCTGATCATCTGTAACTATTTTTAACCAAACTAACCGCGCTTATATTACGTCTCGATCAAAGCTAGTTGAAAGGATCAACAGGATGGAAGGGAAAACAAATTCTAAATAAAATAAAAAAATACTAACATCCGTTTCTGCTGCGCGCAGCTCGCACTTGTATGGATTATTGGTTAACTTCGTTTCATAACACGATTCTACATATCCGGGTGTATTATAATGCATCGTACATTACGGCTTGGTGCGGTTTTAATGATACAGTCGTCTCTTGTTATGCAACGCCACCGGCGCTTAGCTTTTCAGGCATAAAAAAAGCTTCCACATGCTCCCGGATGATTAATTAACGGCTAGTGAAGGCTTATATTCCAGATATTCTTATGCCGATGTAAGCCTACCAAGGATTACATCTCGTGCATTAATTATCTCATTATTTCATACGTTATTAATGAACCAATTATTTCTCGTGCGAAAATTGCTAGATGCTCCAGTATGTTCATAATCTGCAGCAGATGCGGTAAAGCGGACAAATTTTACTCATAATTATCGAATTTACGGCGTAGATTTTATCTGAATTGCATTTAAAGAAATGCAAAATGTACGCATGGTGGAAAATAAATTCTACATCATTCTATACTCCGATGTTCGGCTCTTTGATCAGTTTCATCCTAACCTCGTTGAGTCGATTTTCTGAAAGCAATGCAGACTTTCGAATACACTTTGAAAAGTTTTCCGTGTAACTTTTTTCTTGGGAAAAGTGATCGACCTTTTCTCTCCCTCTTCACCTTCAAGTATTCTACGTATCGCAGCTTGGTAGATCATCAAAATGCGGGAGGGACTGCGATGCCACCGATAGAAGATAGTTTCTTTTTCGTAACTTCAAGAAGCCAATAGTTGATAAGATTTCGCTATTTTAAAATGCGAGTATTGTAGTATACCTTCCGATTTCAATTACGCAGTCTGATAAAGATTAGTTTGTGAAATTTGTTGTGAAAATAGCCTCGTAAATTTTATTCTTAGTTTCTGTATTCAGCTCATAAATTTTGGACATCTCTATTTTTACACATTTGCAGGATGATCTTTGGCATATTCCTCGGTTCAGGATTTAATCCAACTCACAAGAACTGTGAATACATGGACGTAACAATCGGTGATAAAGTTGATAGAGAATAAAGTTTGTGCTCGAAAAAGAATCGACACAAAAAATTGAAATGATGAAATTAGCTAGAAAGGAAAAGTTCAAACGATGCAATCGATCAAGCTAATTTGGTAGAGCCGCTAAATTTTTTACCATAGTAAACGAACGAAAAATATTCATTTACAACAATTCGATACACAGTAATTCGGATTTCTTGTAATTCTAATTTCTGTTTTTAACGGTACCGAAACAAAGGAATTGAATGTCGGATAAAATCTGCGTCATGTTAACCCTTTCATGCATGCAGTCTTCCTTACATGCGATTCACTTGAAATTTTGCGTACATGTGCTTCTGGGGTCGTTAATTACGAACCTGAACTCGAAATTCGAAAATTGAAAAAGTTGGATCGAATATGGAGGACGTAAACTTAAAAAATTATTTGATTTTGATTAAATTCTATGTTACATGGTTTTTGGGGTCATTAATTACGAATCTGAACTCGAAATTAGAAAATTGAAAATAGTGGATCCAATGTGACGGACAAACAAAAACAAGGACAAGAAAAATTTGGAAAGGCATTCGGATTTTCATGGTAGATCGGTAGAAAATGCTTTTTTCTTGTGGAAAAGTACGAATTTCGCCTGTTTGTTTACATGTCCCATCTTTGCAATAAATAAATAAACAACTTTTATATTTTTTTCAGACTTGCCAATATTTCAGGGACCGTATGGAACTAAAAAAATTCGGCAATTATACCAAAAAGGTAGTTTAATAAATAAAAAGCTGCAAAAAAAAAAAAAAAAAATAAAAATCTACGAATCAAAGGTTTCGTTGGTTCGAGCTCATAGAACATGCTTAAATTTTCATTTAATGGATTCTGAGTTTGGCGAATAAAAAATTGCGTGGGCATCGCGTATCTCGAATCGATTATCGTGCAGCTCGACGTCATTTCCACCCGTCAAACTTCTGAACCCCGCAATACTTTTCCTCTCCAACGATGTACCGACTCGAAGACTCCGGCTGCAAGTTTCCGTCCAACTTTCGAGTACGGTTCAGGATGAAGAGCGAGGGTATTGGCACCCGGTGCCTCCACCTCCGCCACAGTCATCGCCGCCCGTCGCTTGACTCTAAAAGACGCGGGAAGGTACGTGCTTAACTTGAACGAAGCTTTTCACGCGAAAGTGTATGCAAAAATGCAGCGTAGCCGGGGGCTGGAAAGGGGTTGGACGAGGTGAGTGCACCCCGTGCGGAGGATTTTCGTATGCGATAAGTCGTGGAAAAAGGGGATGAGGAGCCGGAAGTGCCGGTGAAGAGCAGCTCGGTCTAGGGGGTGGCATCAGGCGGAACCCCCGAGTTATTCTCCTGCAAGACGCGTAAGGCACCGAGGAAATAAATCCTTCGGATACGTTCCCCGACTTCTTTTCACCTCCGGGGCTTAAGGGATAAATCAGCCGAGATATTGTCCCACGCAAATCCAACCCCCCTTTTCTCCCCTTTCTTTCCCTTACGCACCGGTATTTTCGAAAGTACCATTCGCAGGATCGTGAGTCGGGTTGTGACTCTTGTATCATTTAACGGAGGTTGATTGGATCGAAATCGATGCTTTTCATAAATTTTTTTACGAGATAATCGTACACTGAGTGACTTCATCGAGTTTTCTTATTTGTGAGCAGCGAAGATCGATTTGAAAATAGTGGAAGTATAAAGAGAGATCCGAAATTTTATTTTGAATTTCATTTTACGATAGCACGTTTTCTGTAGAAGACTATTCTTTACGAATTCACTGAAACACATGATCTTCGTCATATTGTCATCACTGAATACTTAGTTTTAGAAAATTGCACGGAGTCAATAATAATCGTCCCGAAAAAAACCTGTTTCAGTGACTTCGTGTAAAAATGTTATTTCAATGAAATAAGCCATTTTAAAGTGAAATCGAACGAATATACTAAATTTCAAACCATTTTAAAGCGATTTAAAAAGAAGCAACGGTATATTTAAGATTTTCTTTATCAGACCAGTATTTTCTATTATTGTATTTTCAAAGAAATCTTCGCAGTTTCCCAATATAATGATTTGATAAGTACTAAATGAACGAATATCTTGTAATGAAATTGTTAAAATTCATCATTGTTGTCAACTAAAAAAGTTCAAACATACATACCTTTAGAGCAATTACGTCAATATATCGCTGGTTTATTTAATATCTAAAAAGCCCGTGTACCTTAAGATCGAATTTTAGCCAATTATGGCTCGGTTTATTTTTCATGTTATGAACAGCCAAGCTTCTGATATTTCAATTTACGTTGTTTCGTTTTTTTTTCTATGCTGAGATTATCTACAAGAAAATTGAACTCCGACAGCTCTACTCTCTCTTAATAAGCCCTCATCCTGTCTTTATGTTTGCTTGTTTCATTGAGATCCTATTACTACATATTGAACGTTTTAAAAGTTATGTCGTAAAAGCCATAAAAAATATCAGCCACGAAAAGTAACATCACAGTCCATAGAAATTTGATGGGTGGTAGTTAATTGAACCACATTTGCAGTAATTAGTGCCTAAAATAATTCGCCAAGTAGCTAGGATAAAAACACGCTATTGGATGAATTTTTCTATGTTTACTTATTGCTGTGAATAATATTTGTCGCAGCTATATTGAAATATAAAGACCAACTAATTAGATTCTAGTTTACGATTTTAACCATCACGTTTCCATTGGAAATACGGCATCTTGATCAATAGCATATTTTTCAATGCGGAGCGCTCCGATTTTATAGAATTCGGTTTCACGGTTCGTTCAGAGTATATCTTCATCTTCTCCACTGCACACTCTCTAGAAAGCGAGAAATCGGCCCCAAAATAGCTTGAGAAGGTCTTTCCGCGTTAGCCGTGACCCGCAGCTTGCGATTCGTTACGCGACTTATCTCGTTTAAGCTAGGCGGAATTAAGAGGTAGTGCTTTTGCATGAAAGCTATCTGGGGACTTGGATCCGTTATACAATAGACGTTTCAAGTGAGCGCTACTCAAGTGTGTCAAGGCGAAGGGATATCGACTTTCCTTACAACATCTTATAGGACCGAGTGTATAAGCGAATAAAGTACGACAGGCTGTTCTTTTCTTGTTATAGTCTCAGTTTTATTTCTGAAAGCTTTTACTCCGATTCCATTACATTTCATAATTAGGTACAACGAAAGCAATATAACCTGAGACTCGTGAATTCGAATTTCAGAATCACATTTCAAGTTCGTATATTTCTTTATTCCGATGACATTATACCGCCGTTTTGTATTCTTTTCAGTAAAGAAATCAAAAGTAACATTTAAGTTCAGAGAATGCTGATGAGATGTTCAGAATTCTTATTTCTCCATTTGAAAATTCGGTTTGTGGTAGCGTTTTATCGATCAACTTCAATTCGTATTTTCCATGATTTCGAATGACGGTAAAACTAATAATCCCTCGCCAGAGGAAAATTGAAAATAAAAATGCATATCTCAATTAAACAAGCTGAATCACTTTACAGAGAAAAATTAATAATTTAACCTGCAGTCGGAATGTTCCGATTTGCATCAAGTAATAAAATACATACATTTGAAATAACCATTTATGAAGTAAATATTTGCCAGTGTCGAATCAAACGAATATGAAATATTTAACATCGACTGTTATTTCACTCACGGTAAAACAATTTACAATAGCATATTTTCACGAGTTATTTTCACGTTACATAAACGTAAAACACTTGTAATGAGTTTTATGAATGCTGGAGTTCTTTGACTGGCTGTTACGCTCAATAATAAAGAATAAAAGGAAACCAAATACCCAAGAAACAACAATTTTGGGTGTTTTATGAAAAATCGATTCACCAGCAAAGTACGAAAACACGGTTCATCGAAATTGAACGAACGATATGCTTGTTCAGTAAAAAAGAAGAAGTAGAATAATGTGAGTAGAATATCAAGAAGAGTTCTGGATTCAGATTCGTTTACCGAATAATACTTCACTTAAAATTAGCCAAGACACAAACGATTTTCTAGAATTTTTGGGGGTGGGGGGATATTACCATTCTGACTGACTGACTTTATCGAACATCGAATCATTGTTACACGACGTTATCCATCATCCAATAATTTCATTGCTTTACCTCGCTGAAAATTTGTCTGCCTTACCACGCTTTTAACCCTTATCGGGTAAAATTCCGGAACTGCATTAGCAACACGCCTACCTTATCGAGCAAGATTGAGCGATTTTACCCAGTGAGGCATGAAACTGTGGTAAGGTAGGAAAACATTCAGTAAGGTAGAGCAACGAAATTATCGAACGATCGATTCCGTCGGATTCGATGATCGATAAAGTCATTCAATCAGAGTAATTATATCCTCTCAGCTTCAAGGATTTTAGAACAGGGTTTGTGTTTTGGCTAAGTAGAGTGTCGGTAACCGAATCTGTATCCAGAACTCTCCTTCATATTTCACACTTGTTCGATTGGAAAAAGTGTAGTAAACCAAACAAACGTATTTGACGACTATAACCACATTAAATAGTTACTAAATATACCAAATTTCCTTTTGGATAGAACAGTATTCAAACAGTGGGTGTAACGGTATCCATACACTGAGAGAAATTTTTAGTTCCGTTTACCGCTCATTCCTGAACTATTTTCATTTTTCACCACAATCGAAAAATATAGTTCCAGGTACAAAATGATAAAAGAAATACAGGAGTCAGGATAGACGACTCACCCACCATTGAGTACGTGCACCATGACGCTGGCTGACTCGGCCGTCGAGGGTGCGCAGGTGTAGTTTCCCGAGTCGGCGGGTAGCGCCCGAGAAATTAACAGCTTCGAAGTCCGCGTCTGTTTCTCCGTTACGACGCTGATTCCACCCCGCTGGCTGTAGTTTATAACGTGTTCGCCCCTGTACCTTTGGGGGCAGATGAAAGGAAGGAATTTATTAAGAGTGACCTCAGGATCGCTCGATTGCGCCTTGCGTGCAAAGCCGTATTGCGCAAATGCGTGAAGTTGGTGAATCGCGTACGTGCAGAAATTTTGCAAACTTGTGTATTAAATGGGAATTCCATTCTCGTACTTTTCCAGAAATTGCCGAGGAGCTATACCTATACGTACATACGCTATACAGGGCGAGATTAAAATTTCCTTTTCGTCTTCCGGCAGCTTTCTCCGGGAAACAAATAGCTTGCCAAAAGTTTTCAAACAAAGTCTCGCTAACTGCTAAAGTTACTTCTCTCTCACCGTCAATGAAGCGGGCAAAAGAGCGCCCCTTACCTTTTAAAAACGATCCACGAGTAAAACCGTACCTTCGCTTTGGGCAGCGATTTCTTTGCTTACTTATTCATTTCTCTATAGATCGTCACGCCGAGGTGAGACAATCGACGTTAAATTACATTCAAAATCGAGGTATTATAAAATACTGATTCAAGTGAGGCGGAAATTCGGTCAGAAATCAATCGAGGCTGTACTCAAAGTCCCTTTCATTCGCTTCAAGTTATATTCGTTGCGATTTGAAATCAGTAGAATTCAATTTGGGTAATTTACATTCGAAAATCCAATCAAAACAAAAAAGTCTTAAGTGAGACTCTATCCCGAAATGATCATCTCCTTATTAAAAATTTTGATCTCGCGTAACTCGAGTTGAAACTTCCAAATCTATGTACGGAATACGGTTTCAAGCAGATTTTACACAGACAAGCAGAATTTCCACAAACTCTAACTAAACAAGCATAATACAATTATCGATGAAGAGAAAGAAGAACTATTTTCAGAAAGCAAAAACAGAGCAAATTGTTTGCGCAGCTCTTTCTTCAATCGTGACCGCAAAGAAAAAAAAAGACCAATCGACGCCACGCGAATAAATTAATAAAATTAAAGGATTAATGACAAAAAAATATGAGAACAAACTCGTTCATAAATTGTGTGAAACGGAAAAGAAGTCGATGATACGGTGGCAAGTCGAGAGCGTTGCAAGCTCCTCGGGGAACGCTTTATTTCCGTTGGCGGCTACATCCGGGAATGCTTGAACCCGGGTGCGCTGCACGTTTAGTTTGGAGCGTTGGATGTAGTGCAATCGGTGAATTTGAACACGTATACGATTATCAAATCGAAGTATCTTCCGGGGTGAAATACGCCGATTCTGATAGCACATATCAACCTTATAGCCTCGGATAGCAGCGCGCGTCTTAAAGATATTACGATAAATGGGGTAGGATTTTGAAGGTCTTCGAGAGTTGCAATTTTGTTTTTCTCAAAATCTCAGCACTAAGAAAAAGGCATTAATTTTGTTATTGCAGAGTTAACGTGGAGTGGTATAAATTCGATGCAGATTTGAGAGTTAATTATATGTTTGTTTTTTTGTGTTTTTTTTTTATTGATATAAATTTTTGCCAATTAGTAAAGTAATTGAAAGAAATAACGATGGAAAAAGAAAAATCAGTGCCGAAGCTTATTTTAGTATCAGAGTTTCTTAAAGGTATGACGATGAAACCATTGAACGAATCCTGATACTTTGAAGGAGTTCAACAGGACTTACCAATAAATGAAGGACGGAGGCTCTGGAGTCTTGAGCACGGTGCACGTCAGGTTTATATCGCTTCCACTTTTGATGTAGAGTTCAGGGTTCCCCGTGATCATAGCCTTCGAAACTGAAAGAAGCCAGACGAAAGGTGTGAGAGCCTAATTGATCCTGGATGAGAAAAGGGCGCTGGTCTGGAGGAAAAAATTGATTACATAACGAAGAATAAAGGGAAAGAGAGATTAGATTTTTTAGAAAGATAAAGAGAGAGAGAGAAGGGGAGGGGGGAGTAGAAAGAGGGAGAGGGAGGATGGAAAAAAGAGAAACAAGCGGATACAAAAAAAAAATTCAATCACGCGGGAGAAAGCCAAGCCCAACGACCCGGCGCGCGCTAATATTATTTTTGCATCCCGTTGGGGATCGAGTTAGTATTTTACATTAAACCAAAATGAAGGGCAGCAAAAGCTCCGACCATATATATGTATACCGTTGCGCCGTTAATGCAATTATAGGGGTAATACGGTTCGGGCTGATCTGTACGATTAAAACTACCTTATGCAAATCCGAATAAGTGTCTGTTCATGTCTTAAAATCCCGTACCCGCTACTCGAAACAACCTAATTTGAAGGTGAGCTGAAATTTTTCCTTTCTTCTTGCTTTATATTTTCGTAACCTCAATTTCACGGTAAAACAGTCTTTATACATCGCAGATCGGAAGCCGAATCGATCGTTGGTCAAGAAGAGCGTTGCGTAATTTAGACTCGTGGTTCCAGCTCGTTGAT
The DNA here is from genome assembly GCF_021155775.2 of Neodiprion pinetum. Classification (NCBI taxonomy): domain Eukaryota; kingdom Metazoa; phylum Arthropoda; class Insecta; order Hymenoptera; family Diprionidae; genus Neodiprion; species Neodiprion pinetum. The sequence continues at coordinate 20,988,805 of NC_060234.1, forward strand.
TTCAAGTGGCGAATCAGCTCCCAATCAGCTAAAAGGTAAAGTAGATCGTTTTACTCGATAATAAAGAGCTGAATTTTGGAATAGTGCACTTGATTTATGACCGATTTGTCTCAAGGGTACTTTTGACTGACGAGAAAAGCATCACGCCAGTTTTTTCAATTTTTGGAATATTTTTAGGTAGATCAAAAAACATGGGTCACGCATTTTCACTTAACAGTGAAATCCATTCTCAAAGTTTATTCCCAAAAATCGGAGAAAACTTTGATCTTCGTGATTTGAACGGCTCAATCAGCGTGTCAAAAAATACGTGTCCAACTGTTTTTGACGTGCGGCAACATGTCACAAAACGAAGAAAATCGGTAAGGGTTATTTCGTTCTTGGGACTGCGAGTTACTGCTTACGTAATTGTCAGTAATATTTATTCGGTGAATAAGCGTCGATACCAATGACGCGTTAGAAACCAGTTGAACCTATTCACCCGGGTTGACATTGCGTGTTTTTCTACGGGTTCTATGAGCGTTGTGTAAAAAGCCTGTCAGTCGATTGATGGAACGGCTTATCCATATATCATGGACTCGTGAACGGACGGTGCAAAGAATAGTAAATCGAGAATATAAAAATGGGGAAAACGACTAGAAGTGGAGTGTAAAAAAGGAAAAGTAGAATTAATATTGACTGATCGTTAGACGGTAATCAAAGCTTCGTACATTGGGACGAACGACTGCAAACAGATTAACCTCGGTTGTACTCGGAGGCTATTCATCACGGGGTAATTGGTTCTGTCAGGCAGCATGGCTTTCTTCCCTCAACGGCGGGTTATAACAGCTTGCGGAAGGGAATGAAATGGGAAGACCAAAATGGGGAAAAAATGAAAAAAGAATGCGGAGAAATAAGCAGATTCGAAAGTGACGAATTGCGGATTTGCCGTCGGAGAAGGAAAAGGAGGAGGCGGAAATCTACTCTGCTTGGTGCACTGCAAACCAAGGTGTACAAGGTGCGAGGCACCGAACTACGGCACGCCACTTGGCGCTGCTTCGCAAGTTGATGTGTGTATTCAACCACCCACGGCGAGTCTAACCGCCACCTTTGAATGGTGCCTAATACCTGAGGGACATGAGAAGTGAAAAGAAGAGCAGAGGCGAGGAAAGAAGAGAAGCGAGGGCGGCGGCCATCCTCGAACCTCAAGCTGCACCTTTGAAGGATATTTTTCTCCAACACATAGCCTCGCCTCAGCTCTTGGGCATCGGTTATTGCTTTGATAACCAGGCCGCGTGTTCACCAGTTCACCCACACACGCCAGACACGTCCTGGAACCGTTTCAAAGCTTTTTCCTACAGCGCAAACGTTTCCCGTCGATTCCGTTTGATGTCGCGGACTCGGTACCTCGTCGTCTAGTCTGGGTGCCTGTTTATTCCAGAGTGAGGGAGTATGCAAATCGCCGACCGAGTTCTGCTCTGCGAACTCACGAGACCAGGTGCTCGGATCGCTTGCTTCTCTGTATTCACGAGGGAATTATGTTATCTGGAAACTCATCGATGACGCTAAGGATCAATTTAGAGCAGGCAGGGTCACAGAGGTCTATAAATAGGCAACGTTTATTTGGCGCCACCTCACTGTTGAACTTGATTCTGTTGGTACTATGCATGTATTCAGTTGTTGAGTTGATTACGAAAACGGTCTGTTAAAGGAATCATTACACAGAACTTCTGAGAAGATTATTGTTTGATCAAAGCTGACATTTCCACACCATCATCATCTTTGCCCATATCTCCATTTAGGCGTAATGGATATGGCCAGAAATGGATCAGTCGATATGTTTCAAGTGTCCAAACATAGCACATCTACTCTGATGGAATCTTAAACTCGAGGATGATGATATGGTCGGACAATATCAGTCAAAATGTGTCGATGCAAAAGAAAGAATTATTGACGAGTCACAGGTTCAGAAGCCGGGGAGCTGTATTTGAATTCAGTCAAGGTGAGTTTAATTAAGTTACCATCTTCCGTGGTATTGCAAAGGTAAAAATTGAACGATCGTTTCTCTTTGAAGTATTGCTCTACAATAGAACAATTTTTCTGCTCAATTCAGAAATTCACTTTCGGATAGCTTGACATTGACATCAAATTATTTTTTCGTACAGTGTACAATCTTGGCTTAACAGAAAAAACAAACGTGCTACCGCAGTTTAAATGCTTCGAAACGATTAGTAGCCTATCTTTTCGTTCGGAACCCAAGTGCTTCAATTTAGTTTTCAAGTCGCTCAAATTGAACTTGACTGACTTCAGTCAATAACAGTATTAGAACCTTTTCTGCAGTTTTCTTTTTCCAGTCTATTGCTTTTATGATTACACTGCACATCCTGATGGGCACAGTAATTTGACGAGAATTTTGGGAAAGGGAAAGAAGCCCACACGAATCTAAAGACAACTCACCGACTACACTGAGGTGGTAAGCCTGGCTGATCTTGGGCTCCGTCGAGACTTGACACTCGTAAACGCCGCTGTCTCGGATCTGGGGTGAACTGATCTTCAGGGTCCACTCGTCGCTACCGTCACTGTGGAGCGACTGAAACCGCTGGTCGTTCGTGTAGGTCAGAATGCCGACCGTCAGAATGTGCAGATCCCTTTTTCTGATCCACGAAACCTGGAAGAAAAATGACGATCGATGGATTCAACGTCAGCGTGATCAATCTATTACATGTATATTGGGGTGGTTCGAAAAAAGTTTTTGACTCTCTCTAACCCCGTCAAATGGTAGGGTTTTGAAGCAAAAAGAGCCTGCCAAAAGATGAGTTCTTTAGCTCCAGTCTCTTGGTTTGTGATCTTGATTTTTATCTCTCGTTCATTCGACACAGGGAAATTCCACTTTTTTTTAAAAGTTAAAATACTAGTGAATTGTTCAATGTGTTTTTAAATTTATGCTTGAAGCTGATTCTTCAAAATTTCCAAATCTGTATCAAAGCATAGTTCTCGTCGTTAGAACACACGTTACAATCACCTGGAAACTGCCAATTTTCTCTTTTTCGATAAAAAATTTGAACTTATAAGAAAAAGTGAAATTTTCCAATGTTAACTGAATGGGTGATAAAAATTAAGCTAGCAACCTGTTGGACTTGAGCTACAGAGCTCATTTTTTGGAGGGATCTTTTTTCTAACGAACACTAACACTTGAGAGGGTCAAAGTGAAAAAAGACTGTTATTTTTAACCATCCAAGTGAATATATTATTTTGTTTCTTTTCTTTCATCGATCTTTGGAAAACATTCTAATTTAGAATATCTACCAATTCGCTGGTTATTTGCAAGTGTCGACATTCCACGCTTTTAAAACACTGCATAAACCAGCGGAGTGAGTAACACAACCTCAATAATTGATGTATGCATAATGGCCTCTGGTAAGAAGCATATTCAGCACTGAATTTTTGTTTGCGTTTCAGCTACGGAGAAAAAAACGCCTTTCTGCAAGTCATATTTGAGTCACCGTATCTTCACAAAGAGCAGAACAAATCGTTTCAGCGGGTTCAGTGGCCTCGTTTTTTCAAATAGAAAGCGAAAAGATCTGTTTTGGAGGTTACGTTACCCGCTCCACTAGTTAAATCAGCTGTTCAAAAATCAGAAAAGGGTCGATTTATATTTGCAAAGAAATTATTTTTCAGATTGGCGAAAAGCAAAACAAATTAATTTATACTAGTTTTAAAACACTCGCTCGCTAAACTCCGGTCGGGGTCAAATGCCTAGTGTAACTGGTTTTGGTGTTCGTACGCTTGCTTACTCGTTGTCAGTGTTTTATTAGATGACATAGTTGTAGGGGAGACTGGGGCACGATGACTGCCCAAAAAATTCTGGTACTTGCTTCACAGTATACAGAACGAATACTGTCTTTGCGCATGTGACGCAAACCGAATCTGCCCGTAAGATTTTTTCTATATAATGCTACAAATCACGTTTACACATGCATGTAAGTATAACGTATTGAGATTTTATGATAATAAATTTCGTCAAAAAATACCACAAAACAACGAGCTAAGTACTGAGGGATTTGAAACACTACGCTCAGAAATTTTAGCTCTAATTGAACGACGTTATTTTCATGTATTCCTATGTATACAATGCCAGCCACTCACCAATTGCAATTTGTTGATCCTAGTCGTAAAGTTTTTTTTCTGATTCAAAATGTTATCTGAAGCATGCATATTGGTTTGATGGTATAAAACATGACGTTTTCAATAATAAAATTTGTAAACTTGAAAATTAGTCAGGAAGGTTAAAAGTCATCAGGTCAAGGACCTGGACCGCCAGAACTACGGAGTGCTTGTCCTGGAAGTCAAGTTTCGCCAGAAAGCGTACCTGGAACGCAGAAACTACGCAGCGCTTTTCCTGGATGTCAAAATCCACCAGGTGGAGGACCTGGACAGCCAGAACTACGGAAAATTAGTCCTGAAGGTCAAAAGTCACCAATACAAGGACCTGGACAGCCAGAACCACGGAGCGCTTGTCCTGGAAGTCGAGTTTCGCCAGGTAGCGTACCTGGAGCGCAGGAACCATTGAGCGCTTGTCCTGGAAGTTAAGTTTCACCAGGTAACGTACCTGGAGCGCAGGAACCACGGAGCGCTTGTCTTGGAAGTCGAGTTGCACCAGGACGCGGACGTGGAGCGTAGGATCCAGGAGGTAGGGAACCCGATACTCGAAATCTGCGGAGTGCGATTCTCATACGTCCTTTCTACTGCGCGGTTGTTTCCAGACTGAGGAATTCGGCTAGCTGATTTTCGTTGTCGACGATTACTATAGATCGATGACGTCGAGAGAGAAAAAATTTTTCGTGACGTCACTTTCTGAACATCCGAACATCCAAACTGTGGTTCCGAACTTTAATACAATGTATGATGTATGATTTCGTGAATAAGTTCTCGAGTTGCACATATCCTCGTGAAATGAATGCCTAACTACAATCCTACGTGTTTGCCTCGGGCCAATGGTTAGGAAGCCAACGAACCCGATTGGCGTAAACCTCGATCGACTGGCTAATTGTTTACAGACAGGCGGCGGGCGGTGCCTGGACTGGAATGCCAAAGTTGACACCGCTAACGCCAACACCTTGATGAATAAGTTGTCTCGATAGTCCGGACTTCAAGGTGCAAGTTGCCATTTGGCAGAGCTGCTTTCACGGGCCATCGAGTAGATCGTTCTAAATTAACCAAAACCCGGAATTCCGAACTTACGAGTCAATTCCCCTACATAAATTGCAGCTATATTCGACATTTTGCAAATTGATGTGCTTCGGCTTTGAACGTGGTGTGGCAACGTCAAACTGAGAAGGTGTAATGAAATCGATGCAAGCGTTGGAATTTCCATTCACACCAAATAATTGAACTTGATCTCCTCGCTCAGCATCCAACGATAAATACCAGTTGTTGCATGAATCCAAAGTCACTAGCATATCAGTGGGGTTGACATCAATAAATCGGAAAAATACAGTACCACCGTTTCTTGCAACGAGATTTACTGAGATCGTTGAAAAACTAACAAGTACGAATGTAACTTAAAAACTTGAATAATTCCTAGAGCTTATGCATTCGTGCTCGATCATTTTTCAGCTATTCCGCGAGTTTTCAACAACTGAAACGGCGATCCATTTATTATATATCACGATCGCATTGCCAAAGTGAACTATAAATTTTTCCCCAGCACGGATTCAGTCGAGTCGTAATGTCACCGTGAAAAATGCGACTGTTCGAACTAAAATAAAAACCAATCGTACATTTTTCATCCGAAAGTGACGTGAGAATGTTTCGTCGAATGGTTTCGTATTCATGTCGGTACAGTGTGTTACGTGCTCAGTCCCTCTTCGCACTCGCAACTCATTCTCCGTCCATCTTATCTAGAAGCCTCTTCACTTCATTAGACTAAACAATCTCTCGCACATCCTGTGCATACCTGACTATTTCCTCTCAACCCCAGAACCCTGATCACTCACTTTGCTTTGCGCACTCACCAACGCTTCTTTCTGCTCATCCCAAGTCACTTCATCTTCACCTCTCGACCCGCGCACTTCTCATCTACCTTAGAAACTGATCGCTTCGTCTGTATATTTTCGAACCAATCAATAAATATGAAATTCATGTTCTAATAATAGCACGCATCTGTTCGACTGTATTGCTCGACTTCCCGGTTGCTATTAAGGATAAAAGCAAAGTTCAACCCCATCGCACTGTATTCCTTACCGCTCGGGAATAAACGACCCTAAAATCGTTGCAACTGTATACTACGATTTCAATGGTGAAGCTTTTTTCCGCACTTTTTTTTCTATTATTTAAAATGGTAGAAGAACGAAGTTTCTCAATATTTTGCAACCCTCCGCGTCCCCAAATGAATAAAAATGAACGAATAAAAAAAGTTGGTGAAATTGATATCAATAGCCGTAAATTGCGAGGTCCCGGGATGACCGAGCCCTAAAATTCCGGACGGACATAATAAAACAAGTGTCGTGCAAATGTTTGAACATTTGTTTCCAGCCAGAGATGCGAATACTGCCGTCCAGCACGCAGACACGTTTTATATACACAGCAATTTTGGCATCGAGGGAGTCAGGCGTGTCTGAATGCAGCGGCGTAGATACAGTCGATATGTTTTGATTCATCATCGATGAAAATCAGGGATCAAGAGAAGGGTTCTGGGCGTCATTTGGATGATGCATGAAGCGGCAGATAATAGGCTGAGTCACCTAAATTATACACAACCACAAAGTTGTTATATATTGTACCAGGGACGGTTTTAATCTCGTCTGGTCGGAGCAGAGGGTCGTGATTCTAAAAAAAAAAAAAAAAAAAAAAAATAGAATAAAAAATGGCATAATGGAGTAAAAAATCCACTCGGCTAATGGGAAAGAAGAATTTGACGAAAGGGTAAATAACGGCCTGTTGATAATAGGAGAGTTAGTAGGTTTTGGTTTGTGGACATGAGCCAGCGGAGGGTTTGCACGGAGGCTCGGAGGCGTTACAAAGTTATTATTTCCACTCCTCGCAACTCGAATCTCCATTAACAAGAATCACGATCCTATAAAGTGCATGAAATCGACGAACGTCACGCAAAACGGACATCGCCATATCCTTTCACCGCGTAGAAATTCAACATCACAAAAAGAAAAGAAAAAAAAAAAGGACGGGCTAAAGAAATATTTGTCGCGATTGCCTTTTTTTAGCTATATATGTATATATGGGTCATTCCATGTCAAATCGACCAATAGTTGGAATCGACCCCCTTCGATTTGGCCGAATTTTGTTCAGGAGTTTTCTTTTATCCTATTACGAAGTTATGCCAAAGGAAAAAAATTTTTTAAATTTTTTTCAAAAGAAATGAAGAACTCAAAATTTCACAATTTTTCCTATTTTTAAACTTATATTTTAAATATCTTGAAAACTGTTGCAAATTAAGAAATGATCAATGGTTAATTTCAAAGAGGATACTTGGGGCTGTAAAAAAAAAAAATTCTCGAAAAAAATTTTGAAAAATCTCAAATTTGTGAAATTTTGAATTTTTAAAAGTTCTCAAAATTGACGCTCGACAATAAATTTTTGACTCAAATTTTTTTGTATACCATCTTGAACCAACCTTAAGAGATCCTGAAATTTTTGAAACTGTGTTTTTAGATTTTTCCATAATATGAATTTTTGAATTTTACTAAAAAAATTATTTTCTTAAAAAAATTTTTTTTTCATTTTCATCTCAAATGTGTTCAGTAAATCATGTTAGTTTGTAATTTTGAACAATCAAAATTTTATTTAGGGGCATAATGATGAGCAATAAGAACATTGATGTTATTTTAGTAATGAAAATTGATTCCGATCGATTCCAACTATTGGTCGATTTGACATGGAATGACCCATATATGATTCAACTAGTTTTCATTTTATTCTTTATTTTTGTTTTTTGTGCTCAAATACGGTGTATACTCACGTAATTATACTTAAACTCTTTATAATTTAGCGCGCCCGATTGTTTCATCCAGATTTATACTCGTTGAAATTGTTTGAAGCAGATTTTTATACTTTTCAAACTATTCGAAAATCGAGTCTTATTTAATTTGGATTGAAATTTATATTTTGAACTTTGAGTTAAATCCGGAAAGAGTTGTACATTCGGCGAACTTTAATTTCGGCGAAATTTCGTTAATTGTTTCAAATCTTTTCGAATATATTTTTTATACTTGTACAGATCTTTGGTAGTGACTGACTCCAATATTCCACGTCCATCTTCGATGCTTGAATCTTAAAGAATAAAAAATTCAATACCGATCTCTTATACATCAGTTTCATCCTCAGACACCAATATAATTCGGAGTTACGACGAAGTGGATTCGATGGGTTTGAAAATGATCCATATTCGGATTGTTAGATCGATGGGGCAAAGAAACCCTTCTTGGCACAATCGACCTTTATTTCTTACAGATTCGATTAAATGAATGATCAAAATGTAGAAATGATGACACATGTATCTGCATTGAGAACAGAAACTCTTCAACCGAAATGAACAATTACTTGATTATCAGCAAACAAATATGTGATTCGATCAAGAATCATTACATACGTGATGCTAGTGTTGAGGGGACTGTTAATCAACTAATTACAAATTACGATTTGTAGTTTCAATTGGTAATTATGAAAACAAAATTAATTTGAAATTACAAAAGTCCACCCCAATATAGCGCGGAAATTTGTTATTATATGCGCCCAACACTTCTCGACGCGAATATGAAACGTTATTCGAATTCACAGGCCAATACACAGCATATTGTTCGAATCAATTCGAATTCAATTGAACTCAACATAATCGTTAAATTCGAAACAAACCAAAATAATATTTTCCCTGCTGTTTCCTAAACTTGATTGGAGTAAGATGAAAAAAAAAAATGAAGAAAAAAATAACAGGGATCAAACCTCACGCACCTTTTTTTTTTTTTTTGAAAACCGGGCTTCGCTATCAAATCATGGAGTTAGTCTATAATGTCTGAGTTGTCGGGGTACGACGAGAGTAATTTTCTAAAACCCGGTTCCGGCCCGAAAGAGGCGTGTTTCCAACCTGCAGCGAAAGTGGGTGGGATTCGTTTGCTGGAAGAGCGGAGTTGGTATATTTATCGAAATCGACTTTCCTACATCGGCCGTGAGAGAGAGAGAGAGAGAGAGAGAGAGAAAGAGAGTGGAAAATGTGTACACGCAGCAGAGGGATCTCGAATGGCTATCGCGGACGGGGGTTTATACGGGCTGGTCGGAGGAGAGATTTGAAAAGTTTAAAAGTCAATAAAACGATTCCGCTGCCAAAGTAACGGCGACCGAACGATACTCGCGTACGTAGACGCGTAACTGCATCCGCTGCTCCGGCTATATACACGGAGAGTTCATCCCTTGGGATCAAAGTTATGGCTGTGCGTTACGTGTGTCTACCCTCATACTTTTCTGATACCGCGTCGCGAGAATATTTGGATAAATATTTAAAGACCGAGCTCATCCTTAACTGCGTAAGTACCCGCGCGATGATCAGAAATAAGTACACGCTATTTTTACTCACGTTTTTAAACTTTGATAATCGATGATGTAAGAAGGTGGTCTCTGTGTTTATAGCTTAGAGCATACACCGCTGGAGGGAGCTGCCATCCGATCGACCTCGCGAAAAATGTAGCCGAAGTGATGCGAGAGAAAGATATTCGTTAGGGTTACTCCGTTTGTCTCATTCCGCATTTGATTGGCTGAGATGAAAGGTGTCGACCAATCAGGTGTGGAGCGAGAGAGACAGATTGTGACAAACATAACCTCACTCCTTTTCACTCCTCCGCTACACGTTCCGTTTACGCGAAACTATCTACGGTAGTTCATGCTCTAAGGTTTATAAGGACCGAGCGCGAGTACAAGTAGCGCCTCGAGTGGCCAAATTTATCACCGTCGGTGGGACTTGCACTAACCTTGACGAGTCGTCTGGCGGTTATTCGTCATCATTTTTTCGAAAAAACAAACCATGGTACCAAAAAAATGTCTTCTCTCGGTGTGAGCTGAGTGAACGTTAGTTGTTGCGCTGTGAGTTGTTTCAATAGTTTCAGAAATACCGAGTAAACCGTTATTTACTGTGTGACAGGGTGATTCAAAACGATTGGTTGATTTCGTGACGTGGCGTAGCCACTGAAGATTATGATTGGCTCAGTCATTGGCGTAGAGAGAGGAAAATGCCCGTCGGTTGGGAGAAATACGGTCGATTTGGCGCTGTCGTCAATTTGACGCACGGTCTCTTATTTGTCGTGACGGCTGCTTGTCATCAGACCCCGCAATTGCGTTTTTTACATATTAAAAAGATCATTTAGCTACTGCAAAGCTTGTACGCTATTTGGAATCTGAAAGTATCTGACTTTGATCTGTAAATACGCGTATCTTGCGTAAATATAAAACCCGATGTAATATAAAAACACTAGCGTAGCGTTATATTTTAATTCCACACACCTAAATACCTGAGAAAAGCATTATTACTTAAGGGTGAAATGAAAGGTTATACTTGGCAGACCTGTGTTATCAATTTACCATCAACAGCCTGTGATTTTTTGTAACGAAAAGAAAAAGGAAAGAAGCTTTGGTATTAAGTAATATACATAGAACATATGAAGTGGTACGACGATATAAAATTTTAAGTACAAGTTGTTTTTCCTCAAGATCGATAATACTCTGTGTAAGAAGAAGCTTATTTCTTCGGCAGACGCAAAATTCCAGCCTTTTTCTCGAAATTCTTGACTTTTCCTTCACTTTTTCATGCTGTAAGGAATTTCATAAGTTTTCCCGATTTTCCAATTTTTCCTTGTGCGTACGAACTCTGCACTGAGTTTTCGCATATTTTTCCCATAGATTGCCACGTTTACATAAAACTTAAAAAAAAATAAATAAATAAATAATTCGTGAATTTGTCAACTACGGCGAAATAAATGCGGTTCTGATTGATAACCTAAATTATTGTCCTGACAACTTTTTTGTTGAATCAAATAACATTTACGTAACAAAATCTTCCGTTGTTAGGTATTTTTGAATCTCCGACTCCAAGTAAGACTCCAACCATCTCTGATATTCTCGTATTTATTTTTTTGCTCAGTGTGACGCCTTCGATTTTTCTGTGAAAATCAAGGAGCCTACTTTTTCTAAATAATCAAATACGTTTCTCCAAGTTTAGATACTTATTTTAAAAAAAGTTTATAATTTTTCTTCCAAATCTTTTTCATTCGACTGCCAAGTCCTATCACTTTCAGATTTTACACTCGGTCGTGTTCGAATTCCCCGCAAAAGTTTGTCTGACGGATCGACGCACTCTTCTCTTCTCGAGAAAGAAAGGCTTCGCGGATTCGGGTATCGGTTAAAAATGATAGTTGGTCAAACTCACCGCTCGATCACCGAGGTTCCTGACCCTGCAGTGAAGGTAGGCTGACTGTCCAACGGTGGTGGTGGTTTCCCTTCGGGTGGTGTTGTCGAAGTAGGGTTGGCTGAAGGGTGGCTGCTCCCAGTAGGAGGGCTGGTGGTGCTCGACGACGTTGCCCCCGTTTCCGTTTTTCGCGGCGCATTCTAAAACCGAGAAAATCCCACCAATCTGTTAGCAGAAACGACGCCGCATCTATTTCTTTGGTGATTTTCCGCGCTGGTCGGAGAGGCAAAGGAAGATAATAAAATTCGGAATGAGCGAGCAGGCTGACATTTTTCTTTATATCTTTTCCTTTTTTATCTCTATCCTCTACCCCCCCTTCCACCGTTTACTTGTCTTTTTTCCTCTTGTTTTTTTTTTTTTTTTTTTTTTTTCCTCATTCACTTTTGCCCCTCTCGGCCCCTCACCGTCCCGCAGAAATTAATAGCGCAGACGTTACCGAGCTCTTATACGCTTCTTAAGTAGCGAGGAGATGCCGAGGCTCGAGAAAGCGTCCGTCCCTCGGGAAGTGTTACTTAAAATTCCACCGTTCAGCAGTATGGGATGCCGAGTGGCGGAGAGGGCGGGGGCGGGGGGGGAGGGGAGGGTCTGAGCGATGCCTGTAAATGTCTTCATTTCCTGTAAAAGTCCCCCTAATTCGGTTGGGCTCTGACGCCCAACGCGAAGAAAATTCTGCCGCTCAGGTAATAGACAGACACCTGAGGTCAAGCTGAAGTTAGGGATGTATATGATAAACTGTTAGAAATCGCGGGAAAAAATTTAATTTTTTTGTTTTTTTTTTTATCCGCTACAAAGCCTATATTTTAGCTAAAGTCTAAGAGTTGCCTCGCTTGTTCATATTTAAAAAATATCTAAATAAGCGCTTGTTCAAGTTTCGTTCAACGGTAGCTTACAAAAAACGAATTAAAAAAAAATTAGGAGCAGCTGGATCTTGTTTGGATGTAACAGTTTGGATTATCAAATTGTGTTCAATACTGACGTAATATTTTTTTCACAGTAGAATAGTGAGAAACCAGATACTGAACAGCGTTACGATTTTCGTATCTGTTGTTTAAAATAGACCTAGGCTGATATTCCAAGGTCTAAGAATACAATGTTATTATTTTTGAAGCCACAAACCGTACAAACTGGAATGAGTATACCTTTTTGACAGTTCGTTTGTTGTCCTAGTCGGAAACGATGTACGACGAGTAAGATCTAAACAGTATTAAAACAATGAAGTGAGGAAACGAATGTTCGAAAAATGTCACTGAATTTAGTCTATCTAGATCTGCATGTAACCGACAAGTAAAAATATCCCTGTCACATGGAGAAAAATTTAAGAACACGGATTTCAAATTGCAGGATTTCATTTTATTCAAAAGATCAAAAAAAAAAAAAATCGTTATTCTTCTACTTCTTTAAATTCATATGAAAAATATCGGTCAGAAAAATTCATATTGCTCGTCAAATCTGATGAAAAAAGGTTTATTCTTTTCGTAAATCAATTCTCCACAAATCTTCTCGGTTTGACTTTAAATTAACGATAAAGTTGTTCTTGCTGAGACGTAAGTTTGTTACGTATAAATTATATTGATCGTGCACATATGATTTTTTTTTCATCGACTGTCGTTCAGTAGGAGAAAAATTCTACGTCAGAAAATTTGTAGAGAATTTGTAAATAAAACAAGCGATTTATACCCTTTTTTTACTAACGAAAAATTGCAAGACAATGTGATTTCTTTAAAGTTATCAAAAACGAGGTTTTTACAGTTGAAATACGGTTTTCGCAAAATTTTCGGTCTGGATCACAGGGAACTCTTATTTAGACCTGGCTTGATTAACTTCAAGTGTACTTTCGCGCCATGTATTGTCATATATTTGCACTGATAAATATTGGGATTCAGGAAATCGAAAATTTCATTTACAATTGTAACATTATGTTTAACAACTTTGATGCAATCACGTTACTGAAATCACCTCTCAAACAAAAAGATCGTGCGATTCGATCAATTTTTACAAATTGGAGCTCATTTAATTCGTCAATTATTTGCATCAAGTCACCGTGACGTCAGGTTCGTTATAACGATGAACCATTTTCTTACAAAGCATATTATTCCATAATATTCAAGAAATAACAATAATTACACTGTAATTATGAGTCTTTTGATCGGTAAAGAAGATTAATAGAAAATATAATTCCAACAGTTTGTAAAGAACTGAGAGTTGACTGTGATTAATTAAAATCGAACGAACGCTGCATTCGTGTAGCATCGAAAAAGAAATCAGCATCCAACAGTGCGGATGTTCTAACGTGATGAATGAATCTTGGTTAAAATTCATGGGTTTCAAAGAACTTTCTACGTCAAGATATTTTCGTAATCAAAATCCGCTTGATTGACTCGAGGCAAGAATGTGAAATTTTTGTCTTGTCGTTTTTTCGTTTCTGGTGTTTTCAGCGAACCGTGAAAACCAATTTTAGGTCAATAAAATAAAAAAAGGGTCGAAACGTCAAGCAATTTGACAGTATTCGTTGACCTAAGACGCCGAAAACTTACTCTCACAGAATTTGGATAAGGTCGGGTAAAAACACTTCAATAACAGGCTAATATTGCACTCACAGAGCTGCGCCAGAATTGGCTCCTTGTTTTTCAATACGACGAAGCAGATTCCACGGTCTTGCTCTTTGAGCGATTGAGGGCGAGTACTTCGCTCTGAATATTCTTCGAGCGTGCATTAACTCAGGAATAAAAGAAAACTCAGAATCCCTACGGGATGCTGCACATGTCAAACGCGAACAGCTTCGATGCAGAGAGAATTCCTGTCGTTTTTCCAATACTTACATTTAGATTCCATCTGTGTTAACGTGGCTTTGTTTTTCATGTTTTTGTTCCCAATGTAGGGCACAGGGTTCGCTGCATCAGTAAACGTCAATTCGTGACTGATCTGTACATGTATACGGTCGTTCGTGGATTCAAGAAGAGGGTGAAATCGGTGAATATTGATGTCTGAATGACACCTCTTGTCGGGAGGAATTTGGAGTTCCGGAAAATTCATGCCTTAGATCCTCATTTCAACAGTGAGATGTTTTGATTTATTAAGTTGACCGTAACAGAAAGTCCCAGAGTATATAATTTATGTTCAAACCATCTCCGCGTGATGTTTGGAGTTTTTAATAATAATAACCTAGCAACCGTCATCGACGTCTTGAGAAACTCTCTCACCACATTCGACGATGGATTCGCATACCCGTATAGACTTTTGATCGAAACCAACGAGGCACGGTACTCAATTCGCTTCCACCTACGCGCATAAATGGGGAAAAGTATAGTTCGAAGTCCGTGCGCAAGTGTAGAACGGGGTGGAGATCGGTAATTGAGATACCGGTTCAACTCAGCATAATATGCTGCTGTTTGATTTCGGTTGGATAAATTCAGGGAAAGGAGATATAAGGGAGATTTGTTCAGGTAACTGTCGGTGATTACTTGACTAAGTCAAATATAACGGTCAAACATGCCAGGACGACCATTTTCATGCATAAAACAACTCAGCTTTATTTGAAAAATATATAGAAGCCGTTTGTTCTCAGATTTCTGTTTCGGGTCACGCGGTGTCGTTCAAAGTAGCAAAAATCTTACTAGAATATTCGTGTAATATAATGCAAATTGAAATGTGAGATTTTCTAACAGCCAAACGATCCGTGCGCCTGATGCAGGCAACCGCGCAGTGTCGCCACATTCTATTTTTCATCATTTTCCACATTTCCTAATATTCAGGTTATTTTTACAAATAACGTTTAAAATTTCGAATAGTCACGGTGGGATACGATGATCGAACCGAACACGAGCTGTATCTCTGATTGACTTGCTAAGGCGCACAAATCCTTACGCTGTTAGAAAAAATTACGGTACATTTTTGGTTAGGTAAACGTTTCGATATGCTGTGACAATGTCAGAAAATTGAACACCCAAGTGTGCATGCGACAAATTGATCGTCTGTTTAGATAGGCTGGCTAATTTTATTTAGATAGGCGACGACGCGAACTGTTAATATACGCAAGCTTTTCGAGGTTATGTTGACTGAGATAAAAATTCTTCACATTTCGGTTACCTCAAATTCCCAGCGCAACATAACCTCGGGGCGCCAACGAATTTTGATAGCTATAAACGTCTAGCCGCGTGAACTGAGTTGGCAATCCTGACAAGCAAACAAAAAAATAAAACTCGGCGGGAATCGGTTGAACCAATCAATGAAATCACGTGATTTGACGCCTGCGCATTTGGGTGTTTGGTTTCCCGAAACTCTCACCGATACGTGCCACAAAATTTTTCTTCCTCAGTATTTCGTATTTGCATAAAAAAAAAAAAAAACACTCGATTCCTTTTTCTTTGCGAAACCCCATAACGACATAACTGTATTGAAACATGTATCATCGTTCTGATAATTTGGCGAAAATTTCGCAAAACAAATTGCTTGTAAGATGAAGTGTCCGGCAAGCGCAGCTGCACAAGTGGGAGAAACGATTAGCGTTTGAGGAAGGGGGATGTGTTTTCAGTTGAATGCACATCGCATCGCGTCGACGAGGCCGAAAGTGTCGGAAAAGCTTGCCTGGGTCAAAAAGCTCGCGGCGAAGTGCGGCGAGAGGTGGGGGGGAAGGGGGGGGGAGGCTGCGGCGTTTGCTAATGACGTCAGGGCAAGACTGCTAGGTATACCTATACGGTTTCCGTTTGATGGATGCGTGTGCGAGGGGGCGTTCCTCCCCCCTCCCCCGTTCCGTGCTTTTCCCCCCCCCCTTCTCGCTGTACCTTTCGGTTTTCGGAGGGTTCTTCCGCCCCGCAGGAGAGTGTGGTTTGCCGGGGTATTTTTTTTTTTTCTCGCTTTATAAATTTTCCTTCTCTCTCTCATTTTTTTTCTCCTACTTTCTTTCCCTGTTTTTTTTTTTTAGTTTTTTTTTAGTTTTTTTTTCATTGTATTTGTTTTCTCTACCGCCCCCCTCTTCTACTACGGTTAACTCCCTCGCAACATTTCATTACTCATTCGCAACCGCGCCGCTCGCTCTCATAGCTTAGGGCAAAGAGATGCCGTGCCCTGCGGTCGCGTACCTCATGTCAAAACTTGAGAGGCTACCCTTGCGTTTTAACCGACAGCTGCTCCTGCCGCTGCTGTTGATGTTGATGTTGATGCTGATGCTGCTTATAACGTCCAGAGTGGGGCGGAAAGAAGGGAGCGAGGGAGCGAACAAGCCCATGGACAATTATTTTTAGGCATGGCATAAAATGACGCAGCGAAATGGTAGGTACATGATTTATTTTTCATAGATAGCACCGGCATATGCAACGATCAATTTTTAATCCTACATTTTATAAGCTCTTGCGTGATATAAAACTTACACCTTCGGATTTCTTTTGATACGCTCTTTTTTCATCAACAAATTAGAATCTTATCGAAGTTTATAACTCTTCTGAAATATTGTAATATATGTACCACGTACTTCGAGAAGCTATATTTAGCTATATATGGAATAAATACAATTAAAACATTTTTTTTTTTTTTACAATTGTATTTGGAATATAATTTAATGATAACTTTTCTACTCGAGTAGAATGGCAAGCGCTCCACGAACCGCAAGTATTTTATCATCGCCGGTACAATATGAAAGCGGCAGGTAACGTCAAAAATGTTGCTTCAAATTCAAATGTTTGTAGTCCAGAATTGAAGTAGGATATTCAAGTATGAAAAAAATTGTTGAATAATGTCAAAATGTCACTCAAGCTCGTATCCAGTTACGTGTGCACGAATCCGCTCATGTAGACGTACATTATGTATTACATTATACATACCCAGAACGGGGATTGTGTCAGCTGAAAATTAAATCCAGGATCACCTCTGACGTCGTTTATTCAAACGCAAGAGGAAATAAAGAAAAATTTCACTGTACGTATGAAATTAAAGATAAAAGAAAAAACCACGTAGATCTCACAATTATATTCGTCGATTGAAGTTATTTTCACCTCCGTGAAATAGCTTGTAAAGTCTCGGCAATTAATATCGAAAATCAAGGTTTATGAATCTTAAGACCATAGAACGTAAAGCTTAAAAAAATAAAGCTTCCCAACGTAAAAATATATATTCTTTAACAGTTAGATTTTTAAACCCCAATTATTATGAGACTTGAAGAAGAATACTCGTGAATTTCGACAGCAAGAAATAAAAATCAATCACAATTTATTTAATCGTTCCCATTGTTTGCTTCAAAATAATCCACTTTGAACTACTAGAGTACTTTTCCTATTTTTATAGAGTGTTGTGCGTTTTTGCGGACACGAATCAATCGACTTGTTTTTTTTTTTCTGCAAGTTGGCTGATTCAAAGAGCTTTGGATTTCGGACTTAGAACGAAGCCGCACGCAGAAAAGGCGTCGATGTAGATTGCGACCGCGGCACGGTAGCTGGAAAGGGGGGGGGGGGGGGGGGAGGGGGGGGGAGGGTTTAGAAATAATCCTGACTGACGCATGACGTGAGCATGAATTTTCACAATATTTTTTCCCTCCCGCCGCTGTCACACTTTTTCCTGTCTCTTACATTCTACCGAATTTCTATTGCTTTAGTCTGGTTTCATCGTGTAATTTAATCGTATTCAAAATATATCATATCCGTTGTTCTCTACTTCTTCTATCAATCTACTGAATCATCTTGTTGTCATACGGTGTATAATTGGAATCAAGGAGTGCATAATATAATCCTAATCAATCGATTGAAGTTTTCTAAGTGGAAATTCACCATTTAAGGTGATCAGTTAACCAAAGATCGATACCGTTTCATGATTTTTTTTACGAGATTGGGTATTTGTCAAATCATTATATTCATAAGCAACGAAGATCTATTTAAAAATTCGAAAATATAAAATACATGCTTCATAGACAAAAGTTTGGATGTCGGTGCTATATTTCAAATGTTTTTATATTAAAAAAAAAAAAAAAAAAAAACCTAGCAGATGCGCCCGATTTCACTTTACGCCGGTTTATTTTATTCAGAAAATTAGTTTCTACAGAATCCACCGAATTAACACTTTCTAAAATCATTTTGGAATCGTTAAACGTTGAATTCTACAACAATACACCGATACTGATAACGATTAACAAATTTCAGTATCGAAATAAATATTGTAAGAAAGAAAATTTGTTCGAATGACTTTAGGGGAAAAAGTATTCCTATATCTATTTCCAGAGAGATTCTCGCAGCTTGGTAATACAATATAATACTTTTTAAAATACTCAATGTATGACCGATTTGTGATAAAATTAACACAAAGTATCGATTTTCCACCAATCAACCAACCTTCTAATTAACACTCGGCCGCGTCTGACTTCAACGAGCATTTGTACCAACCTTCTTAGGGTTATCATCAACGTTCTTTTGTCTCTCGAAATGATTCATCTTCGAAGAGAATAGCCTTCGGTATCGCAATTGCGCGTACGAATTAAGGTATTCGCCGTCTCAGTCCTTGGAGTAATCGTACGAAGCACGTACGGATGGAGAGTCGAAACTGGTTCAAGTCGGCTAATGAATCAAATTTATACGCGGTTTGCGCAGCAGAATTTCTACTTCCGGGCAAAACGCATCTACCCTCAATGTCGCCGTAGCCTTTCACGGTACACTGCGAGTACAGAACGTGCCTTTCGATGCTGCTTTAGTATAGTTTGAACCTCTTCCCCCCTTTCCTGTCTACCTTACAGCAGGTGAAACTTTCAATGTAGTCAAAGGAATATGGCAGAAATATGTAGACTGAGAGTAAAGTAAAAGATTTATGAGAACAAGAGCAGTAAAGTGGAGAAAAATGAACTAAAAACAAGAAATAGAAGAAGTCGGACAGAGATATCTGGTTATCACTCTCCCTTTCTCGTCGTTCAATCTTTTACTCAAGAGTGAAGAGTGAAGAATTTCGTACTGGCCATATAGTGTGTTTCGAGGAGGTACGAAATAAGAGATGAAGATGAAAATGAAAAATGGAAGAAAATCAGAGATACCGCGCCTGAAAAGTGAGAGAAAAATAAACTATTGTTAGAACAATCTTCGGGCACTTCTCAAATAATTTTCTATACACCTTACCATGATTTTCCTGTCTCATTTTATACAACTTGATCAAAAATCTTGTGCGCAAGAATAGAGAAGGTAGAAGAGCGATGGAAAAAAATACGTGTCACGTCGCACATGGCACAATGCCAATTCTGTGATGCTTGAATAGATTTTATATATTTTGCGCATTTTTTCATGCGTGTTTTCCGTACGCAAAATACCCGTTTCTATGACGGTAAAGTGAGTCTGCGAATGCGCATGCGCGGAGTACGGAAAAAATCACTTTCAAGTCGTGGGAGTTAAAAGTGTACTTTTCCGGACTGCGCGCATGCGCTGTCGCGATAAAATCTGACATTACGCGACCCTAACCTCAATTTCGTGCTTCGTGAAAAAACGCGTAACATACTCTTTTTACATAAATAATCGTATATAAAAAGGCGGCAATAGTCTTTTCGCCTCGCGTATTTGCAATATTCGTCTTCGGTTCGCCTGCGACTCATATTGCAAATTATAAATCGTCCAAATTATTTCTCAAAATTGTCTTACAACTTATACATCGGTCCAAAGTCAAATAACTACCGAACGAAATTTCCCGACAAATTTACATCCACGCAAACTATTCAGAAATAGCTTAGCTAAATTCGCTCGCAATCCAATCAATTCCAACTCACGAAAAACTGCACCGATTTTCTATAACCGTCAAAACATCGAGATCAAGTGTAAACTTGACTTTTTATTCCCCATTTGACTATCGTAACTTCCTTTTTTTTCTGAACACGTATACAGTGCCAGAAGTAACAAAAAAAAAAAAAAAACTGCTCCGTACATCATAAAATATTTTGCCTTTTTCGTCCCAGTTTTTTAACCTCTAAATCGTCCTATACGTGGCGCTAGTAGACTTTCGACACTTCTGACACACTTGCCGATGCCTTTGAGGTTATAATTCTGCTCATTCTGTTCATTCTGCTTGTGCGAAAATTGCGAATGGTGAATGTCACGATAGTTCCGATCGTATATTTAGACATAACACGTATAAACCACATAACGAATTCTGAGGGCACCGAGAAAGTTTGCCAAAGAACAACTAGCGCCGCTAGTGGCGGAATTTGGCGAGGAACGTTGCGCGCGCCACTTTAGCAGCGAGTGACAAAGGTTTGGTAAAAACCAAGCAGCCGGCGGATTTCGGGCATAATGCCTATCTGCCATCGCGATTGCGGAGTCAGGCGATTCGTTTGGGTCGGAAAGTAGGATTAGCGGTAAATGCAGCAATGCAGGACTCGAAGTACTTTGCTGCAGCGGTTAAACGACGCGAGGATTTATATATACCGACTAAGATTTTATCGGTTGGGTCAACGACTGGCCAGCCAGACGGCTCGTAAGAGTCGTAAGTTTGCGCAAAGAAATTGCCACAGGTATTATACGTGTTTTCAACAACACGTGAAATCTGTTTGCAAATCGCAATGGTAATTACTCACACGCGTTTACCGAGCAATTTTATCCCCATTTTTTATCACTTCGATCGTAATACGTTTATTTTCAGGCTGATCAAGTATACGTATAGTTGATGCACGAGTTTTTTCTATCCTAAAATCTGTGGAAAATATTTATTAATAATTTGATACACAAAATGAAGGAACGAAATTTGCACTGAAATTGATTTTAACAAAGACAATAGCTGTATCGTGTACGAAAGAATAAAAGTTGACAAATTTTCTAAATTATCTGTGAAAGAAATATTTTTTCAATTCGAATAAGTTTAACTTCACTTGATAATAAAAATAATTGTTTCACAACAATTTTCACAAAAATTATCGATCATTAATTATTGTGACAATTAGGTGGTGACTCGCGTAACTTTTCTTCCCTACGCTCCTCCAATAGCTGTCAAATCTTTTCAGATCCTCACTGCGAGAATCGTAACGCAAAGAGCTTTTCGAAAAAAACCACTTTCTGACGTTATTCCAAATAATACCTGGACACATACGAAAGGTAGTGAAAACCACTTGTTTTCCGGAATTCTATGACGAGTTAAAATTTTAAGCTAATCGAAAAATTCTAGACTTTCACCGACGTTCTCTTTCAACTGTCAGCAAGATTGTTCAAGCTGAATAAAATTATCATTTCATGCTAGTAATACATTATATAATTTACTCCGAAAATAAAGTCCCGCAAAGTATTTCCTTCCGGGCAGCGTGCAAATTTCGCGTTTCTTTTTTAAAAACGAGCAAAATATCGTTAAAGTAAATACCTTGCACCATAGCAATCGACCGGAGCAGCCATATATAATCAGGCGATTCGTCTCTGGAGCATCGCGGTGCAAAAATGAGGGCAGCCGGGCAGCGGGCTTGAAAATGGGGACGAACAGAGGCGAGGAGGAGCTTTCGTAGCTTCGGTAGGTTGGCGTAGGATATGGAACCTGGCCGGTAATATGCGTATGCAAATATCTCAATTCCTATGCCGAAATTTTGCCCATAGAAAAGGTTCGCGGACGCTCGTCGGTCCGGAGGTAGGTATTACTAATATTTTCCGAGTTACGAGCGTCAATATATTCCGAGTGGGAAATGATAATAATAATAATGACAATAGCGGCTCCGGTTACGGTAATAACGCCAATAAGATTCGGCTGATTTATCGGAATTTTTGGGTCCCCCTGCTGCTTGTATGTAAAACGCCTCCGGGATCTTATAACAATTTTATTATATCCATGCGCCCATCCATTGAGCGGGGAACATGACTTGCAACGGATATATTCTGCAGGGTACATTATACCCACTCCGCCCAAACCAATCCCACAACTCCTGCATAATAGCTTGCCTCAAAAATATATTGCTTTTAATAACACCGCCGCGCTTCCTTTTTACTTGTATCAATTTCTGCCTAACGTTATGCTTACCACCGGGAAAGAAAACAGGGTTATTATCTTGCGGTACTTCCCCAAGGACGACCGTAACAATCGAGTCACAGAATTTTTCGTGAGTTAGATTTTTTTTTTCATCGATTTTCGAACCATCGGTTTTATGGAATATGAAAACAGATTCGAACGATTTGTTCGACCTATGTCAATGGTGGTGGGTGAATCGTTCGTTTGATTCAATCTCGAGAAACGTAAGAACTGACGAAAAACGTAGAGAGAATCTGTTCTGAAAGTGCGCGATAGTTGGTGATCACTCATTTTCTCGGAACAAATAAAACTAGGCAATCAACGATTTGTCTTTGACATAAAGTTTGGGCTGGGTTGTTTGTACGGAAATGTTGTCACTTTATTCTTTCCCTATTTCCTATATCAATTAATTTAACATTTTTTCACGAATGTGAAAATTGAATCGGTAATCTAAGTATAGTTCAGATTGTGAAACTTGGTAAAAACGTCATTATTCGTAGCTTATGGTTGCGGGTAAAAGAGAAGGGCGTCCACGAGATAGAAGAATTCTCAAAACACGCGAATTTTGAAATGTATAGGACAGTAAAAATATAAAATTCTGAAGGTAAATAAGAATATAGCAAGTGAAAACTACGATTTGATAGTTTGGATTTCTATACTTCACCTTTCGACATTTTGAATTTTCTATTTTGTATTCCAACTTTCTACATTACAAAATTCTATAGAATAGGTAATGGCGTTTTGGAAAATCGGATACTGTGACTATTCTGTTCTCTAATCCTTCTACATGTTCATTTACACCCATTCCTAATTATCTAAATTTAATGGGTCGATTAACCACAAATTCTTATAAGAATACTGATCACAATTCTCAATTGAAAGGACCACCATTGCGATAGCGCACCTTTTTCAGAAAAGTTTTCCTCCTTCTCGCGAGCTTTCTCGTTCCATTGTGCGGAGAAACAACTCGGTGAAAAAGAACCGGGATTTTCGAGGATCGAGGTTTGACCGGTGGCTTCTAATTAGGGCCAATCCTCATCTAATTATTGTTTCGAGCTGCATGCAGGGTTTTAGATCCAACTTGAAGCCTCTCGCGAGGGACGATGGGAAACCGCAAAAAAAGCCTACGGGTTTCTTTCCTTGTTCATTTCTCGGCTATGACCATATCTGCCGCTCGGAAACTACTCGTATCATACATACTTCCAGATTTAGGTATATACCTATGTATACATACCTTATACCTACACGTGCGTGAATGGCACCGAGAGTTGAGTCGCGACGTTATTAACCGGCAATCGTCTTATGGGAGTAAAAGAGAATCGTGCTTTCTTGATTGAGATTCTTTGTTTTCTACCTCTCTCGATCTCTGAGATTGGTAGTTCAACTCCGCCTTTTTCAAAGCAGACTTATCACGTTTGCAGAGTTCTGTGAGAAACCTAACAACTTGACCGTCAACATTTTTTACTTTTACAAAACTTTGCTGAGCGATGATAGCATCTTTGAAACCCATTGATTTGTAGTTGTAATATTTTTTTCTTGATCGAGTTCTTGGAAATATGTCAACGAAAGAAATTTCTACGGAGAATATGCTCGGAAAATTTACTTCTTGAGTGAAATATAATAGAAGAAAGGACATCGGTAGCGTGCTCGGAAAAAGCAGATTTTTGCACAAATTTTGGACAAGTTTGCTGACAGTTTGGCATAAAGAAGTACAAACTGCAGCTTGCAAATTGAAATTTTCAGTTTCTCTTTACATTACATAAAATTTTACCAGGTGGATTATACAGCAAACTTTCAAAAATAAAAGAAAATCAGGAAGTGAAGAGTTGTCGGGTAAAAAAGAAAAATTGAAAGACACGTGTCACATTAATTTTGAGTGACGTTCGATTATGGAAAAAATTTTCTTAAGTCTCCCGTTTTTTCTAATCTCATTTTCAGTAGCTGAAAGTAGGTAATAATTTCCATACACATACAGAGTGGATTCCTAACGACTGCGCGGTCCGTCGTTTGCTAAAATTTAATGCGCACGCGCTGCATTTCGAGAGCGATTGTTTGCCAGGGCAACCAACCGACAATAAGTTTAAACGAGAGTTAGCGGTGTATGTTGCCTGAATTTTTATTTCACAGATGTCATTGTCGACCACGACTGCCAGTAACGAGCACCAAAATTTTTGAGGTTAGATACAGTTGGTCACCCTGTCGAACAACCGCTCTCGGATTGTGGCGCATGCGCGTGAAAATTTTATCAGACTTCGAACTACGCGGTCGTTAGGATTTCAATCTGTATGCATATACCTGCTCCACGTTGCCTCAGAGATCAATTCTGAATAGATAAACGCGCGGTGAGCTGCAGGGTGTATTTGAATGAGGTGTAGAATAATCTATGCGATGAAAGCGAGATCAGCACAGCTGGCGTGTTGCATGTCTCGTGTCATTACAGGCAGCGGCACGAGAGAGCGTCGTTACTACGCGAGAGCCAATATCGCGCCCGTTTGTCCATAATCTCGGCGATCGGATCGGATCGTGTCGAAAAAGTAAAAAAATAAATGTAAGAGAGGAGGAAAAAAAAAAAGGAGGAAAGAAAGAAGAATGGGAGAAAAAGAGTGAAGGAGGGAAAGAGGGGGGGGGGGGGGGGTAGGAGGAGGGGGGAGATTAACGAACGACGCTGCTGATATTAGCCTCGGCAAAAGAAGAGGGAAAAATTGGAGGAAAAAAAAAAATGGCATCCATCTTGGCCTGGAGGCGATGATCAAATCCTTGAAATAAGCGTAAGCCTTATTTTACGCGTCGATATTTTCAGCTTCGGCTCCGAAAAAATCCCGAAATCCCGCGAAAGCTCAAGCTTTTTTCAGTTCCAGTTTGAGGGGAAACTTTTCCTCTTTCTTACGTCGCATGGAAATCGCCGGCCGTTTGTCATTTATATTCGGTTCTAGATATACGGGTCCGCGCTCTTGAACAAAACGAATTTTCACACACGGCCAACTTTTCCACGTTTCACGCGGCTGACATCAAACTGTAATAACGGAATCGTACAAGTGTGAATAAGGTTATGGATACACGAATGCCTAGCCAACCAGACACTTTTTTTCTACCCACACTTTTAAGGATCTGTCAAACGTACAATTTAACGAAAAGACAGTCGATACGAAGATACGGCATCGACTGAATTCAATAGACCTGGAATTTCGGTGAAAAAATATCACGTTCGATCTCGGAAAATGGGAAATTTCCAAATTACAACTGCAATGGCAAAATTATTAATGTTACTTCAGAGAAACGAAATTATCTTCGATATATATTTGTTCGACCATATTTGGTTAACGGAACCAGTTCATTTTGTTCGTCAATGAATTCTCGATGAATAGGTACAAACCGGGTTTTCCCTAACGACAAAGTATTTTTTATTAAAAACTTAGGATATTATGTCAAGCCTTTTGTATTAATTATGTTTTTCTATCAGTCACAGGTGAAATTGTAACGAGTCGATCACAAGTTATACAAATTACAAATATAATTTACTGTCTCAATTAGAAGTACAATTATCGACACTTTATTTTGTTTCATTTGTATTTTTTTCAAATATACAAATTGCAACTAGCGTGTTTTTTCACTTCAGGAAAACGCATAATTGCAATTTGTATATTATTTTGTCCCAATTTGAAAACAGGAATATAATTAATATTTAATTTCACTAACAAATGAGATTTCTGTTCTTTCTGTCGATTACGTAAAGTAAAATAACTTTCAAAAAAAAAAAAAAGAAAAAAAAAAGAAAAGGTTCGAAAATGTGATCTATTCGATAGAAGTTTCAATAATAATTGTGCGATTGTGAACAACATTCGCGATTTCCAAACTTTTCCCAGGGACTGAGTGACATATTTCCTGAAATCGCTTGCATGTTTTTATCGCTGCGAAAATCTACCAACGTGCGGACCAGAAATAGTGAGGAAGAAAATAGGAAAACGGGCTCTGCAGCCACCCCGACTGCAATTTGTCAGAGCCGTCAAGCATCGGGTGTGAAATTTCCTCAGCTGAATATTCCTATGCCTGTAACGTGAGAGAGTTGCAGTGTAGGAGTGCAAAATTACTCGATGTTCAGCAGGGGGTTCAATTACAGTGCGAGTGTGTTTTTTCGAGCGAAAAAGAACGCGGTTGAATCTCTCGTTGCCATCGCTATAAATTACATCGAGTCTCGTCGTCAAAGATTTAAGATTTTTATTTTATTGTGAAATTTGTTTACCTTCAAACTTTTGTAAATCAACAATGAAATGCGCATTTGAATGAGCTGTATATTAACGTGTCAAATTTTTCCTGTATAAAAATATACATTCTCGTTGAATAATTAATTATTTGAGGAAAAAACTTGGGGGTTTCTTTCTCATCTGTATAAGATACGATTAAAAATCGATCGTTTACATGCGATTGTATAATTGAAAGAGGCAAGACTTTTCGGAATATTTGAAAATCCCGTAGATTGAATAAAAAAGAATATTGAATAAGACCAATTTGCCAGAAAAACATAGTGAAATTTGTTGTTGCAATTCGTTCGTCAATCTTTCCGCTAAATATTTTCTTCCTCCGCTTGAAATCATAAATTGAATCCCGAGCGATTTATATTTATTACCATACCTTCCCACCGATTACTTTAACTGTAATACCGTATTTTTTAAACTCTACTTCCGTACAATTTTGTTCGAAAAAAAGTTTTCTAAATTTTTGTCGCCCTGTAACGACGAAGCACCTCCTCTATAAATACCAGCGTCGTCTGGCGTCTTGAGCCGAATTCGTTTATGATAATCTTATTCAAGATACGCTGCACCTTATTACTTATAATGCATTGAGAAGCGGAGCGACGAGGGATGGAAAAGCACGGGGTGTGCGGAAGATGGGAAAACCAATCACGAGATTATCCATGCGATACGCACGCACACACACTCACACACACACATTACACATATATTACACACCCCCATTATAATCGCATGATGGGCTAGCAGTTGACATCAATTAGCCAGATAATTCGCATGGGCGAAAAGGGGGGGGGGGGGGGGGGGTGGGGGTGAATTGATTGGGCGGAACACGAAGAACCAGGTGTTGTATAAGGGTTAAGAGCGTGAGGGAAAAGGGAAGCATTCTGCGGTTAACGAAGTAATGGCCTGTGCACGTGACCTGAACATTGACGTCTAATGGGTCCGGAAAAAGACGGATGATCGCCGAGAGAACGACCCTTGGAACTCTCTTTTATTCTCCCCAAAACTTTTCCGAACTCCTTGTTTTTGGAATTGTTTTTAGGCGAAGTGTTGACCGCTTTTCGCGATTGATATTTAAGTCAACTTTGAATAGGCGGGTGGTAAACGTAGATGAAACAAGCGCGGAAAGATACTGGTATTTAATTTTGTTTTAGGTTCTGAAATTCGAGAACGGTCTATTAATTTTCAACATTTTATTCGTATCATTCCAGATGTAATTATTTAAGCCGTGTTTGAATTGAAAGAACAAAAGCTTACAAGAGATTGGTTGGTTGAAAATCGATACTTTAAGACAATTTCATCATGAGATTGTCACACATTGAGTATTTGTAAAATTAATGGAGTTATAAGCTGGGGAAGATTTTTTTTTTATGGTTGCTTTAAAAAAAGAACGAATGGTCAAAAGCCAATGGATACGTTTGATTTCACTTGGTGATAGATTTATTATGTTAAGAAAACAATTTTTCGCAAATTCACCGACACATTTTTCTTCTCTCAACAATTCATTCGATTCTGGTAGTTGTTTATAAAAATCAATGTCAGTGCAATCGTGAATAATTGAACACTTTGGCGTATTTTGTACTTTCTTACTTTACTTCAATTTAATGAAATTCTCGTTATATTAATTTGACAACTATAAAGTATTTGTGCTAAATGTGCAGCCGTCTGGCAATGAAATTTAGAAAAAAAAAACGTACATGGATTCACAATTAAGTATCATCAAATTTCTGTACAAGTTATATTCGACTGGGTCATAAATGAATCCTTTCTCTCCAAGTGTGAAAGTGAACAATTCGCGTACCCAGATTTCACCCCAACAACGTACGAGGAATGCACAAATAATCAATGTACGTACGCGTGTAGGTACAATAACAAGCTTTTTCGGAACGCGTAAAAGCACCCCAATTGCAACATTCTTTTGCACAGTATCGTAATTAGTCCGCGGTTTCGGCATGCCTATATTCAGTTCCCGTTTCGAGGGGGATGAAAAGTGGTTGGGGATGACGGGAGGGGATGGGAACGAGGCCAATTTGCGATGGTATTTCGTAAGCCTTCGGATGTTGCATCGAGGAATTCGAAGGGAACGGAGGACATCCCATTAAAACTTTCTTAAACGTTATTCCGATGCAATGACTGAAGATTACCGTTGCGAGGTAGTTTTCTTCCGCACCTCGCCGTTTCGCGAGGGGTTTAGCAGGGGGGAAAAAAGGGAAACAAGAGGAACCGGAAAGAGCACGCGGGCTTAGCAATTGTCGTCGATTCGAATCACGGAGCAGGTAGCGAGAGGGAGAGAGGGAGGAATAAGAACTGTCAGAGGCAAACGTTCGGTCAATTATAACTTGCTTTGGCACGTGATTCGCCTTCTAAGAGTGCTTTTCCGACTCCGTGCAATGCGTGATATACATACACATGCGGGGAGGAAAAGCAGGGCGTGCGAATAACTCGGTGCAGGGCAGGTACGTAAGGCCCAGAGGATTTTGAACGTCTTCCGATCTGCGGAAGAAAACGAATTCAGCGTCCTCTTTTTCGGTCCGGTTCGTGATTGCGATCGACTTTCCTTCTCATTGTTAGTTGGAGTTGGAGTCGCGATTGAGGCGCGTTGTGGTGCGGCAGGAAGTTAGGTCGTTTCATTCGGATAGTTTACATTGTGTAAGAAGTAGGCAGACTCGGTCTTTTATTTTTCGGCCAGGCGTAAGTTTGCAATGTGAGCTGGAGACGAATGTTGCAAATACGCGAGGGGAAAAGACCGTTGACTCCTTGTTGCGCACGATTCTTTATACAACAAGAGTACATTACGCGTTTTTTCGCGAAATTGAGGTTAGGATCGCGTAATGTCAGATTTGTTGTCGACAGCGCATGCGCGCGGTACAAAAAATGCCTCTTTTAACGCCTAGGACTTAAAAGTGGTACTTTCAGTACTCCGCGCATGCGCGTTCGTAGACTTGATTTACTAACATAGAAACGAGTACTTTGCGTATGGAAAGCATGCACGAAAAACGCGTAAAACATGCTCGCAGTTTTACACGCCGATAATAATGCAGGCACGAAAAATAATTAGATCATGTTTTTCTTATTTGTATCAGACAAGAGTTGAAGCAAATTTGTGGCGGACGGGAAATAGGTGTAGGTAAATCTGTTCGTTACCAAATTTGTAAAATTCAATTGCTTGTTTAACATCTGTAATGTTATATCTCTGTCGAAAGAAAAAAAAGAAAACAAGGGAAACCCGACCTGATTATTTCGTGTTTCTACGCTCCATACATTTGTAATTTTTTTTTTTTATTCTGTCACGTAATGATACAATTTAATCTCACGTGTTGGTTCAAATTGAACACCATGTCATGAGAATTCCAAATATGCTGTCGCCGACGCTGTGATTTAAAGAATGAGTAGGTATAATGCGAAGGAACGTTTCGGTCCCAAAAACAACCGCAACCAAGCTTTCTTGAAATTGTAATAAAATCACAGGAAATTCTTTCAAATTACACGAATGAAATTAAATTTTTGTCGGGAAAAGTAGCTGGAATAAATTAATGAAATCAGTGGCTAGATTATTTGAAATTGGTGGAATCGTTGATATTTTGAAATCACGAGAACAATAGATAGCAATAAAATTTGGAATATTTGAAATATTAATATCTTAAAAATGTTGAAATAATTCAAGTGTTGCGATACCTACACAAATCTCTGGAGATCTAGAAAGCTTGAGAACGTTGAAATCTGGAGAAAAAAAAAAAACAAACTTCTTCGACATTATTTATTGAAACTGAAGAAGCGTATCAAATACGATTAAATATCTGCCGACAAGGATATCAAAATAAATACATCTCTGCATTTTTTTTCGACGCGATACAACGAATACTTGCTGTTCGAAGAAATGGTCATACTTGGCGATGTACGTCGCAAATAACACAAGTCGCTGAAAATCCGTCCTGCAGCCGAAAACACCAGAGTTCCACTTTTTCATTGTAGGTTCCTCGAGTCGATTGTAGCCTGCGGTTTGGTTATTTATACCCCCAAGGCGTAACGAAAAACCTCCCCATATTAGTCGACTCTGCTTTATCCGACCCGTTGAGGAGGGTTGATCTGAATAATACCCAACGTCGTAGGGGTGGTGGTCCTAATTTGACATGCGAAACTCGGCCGAATGCGCAGGCGTCCGACTCTTTATGTACACGCGTACGGGAAAAAAGGGTGGGGGTAAGAATCCTGCAGAAATATTCCTTTCTCTTCCGTTGGAATTCAAGAACGCCGTCGTCTCTCCGCTCGCTTCAGACAATTTAGAAAGTTAATGTCGCACGCCGATGCATCCAGCATTTCTCAAACGAGGAGCTTAATTTGACTTTCTCAATTAAACGGATGAAAGAGGTTCAAGCGGGATTTTATTTTTAATCTCCCTTAATTAGCCAACAAAACTCACTCTTCTTTCCTTTATCACTTTTAATTGAAAACCGGGGACACTTTTCGTCAATGAATCGATACGTTTTCGTTTCCATATCGCGTAATCAGACATTTATTAATTTCGTGAAACAGATGTTTTTCTATTCCAGCTTGATATTTTTTTATCTTTGTGTCTCGTTTCTATAGAAAGTACCTCATTTCTTACATATTTATCGTTTTAACCAGTTGAAAAATATAACAACCAGCAAATCGATTATAATTATATAATTTCACACGTGAATATGGCAAGAACATTATAAATATATTAATGAATGGAGAATGAAGACAAAGAGCTGCGATTCACGGTCGAGGCTGGGGATAAAAATTTAAGGGATAAATCAAAATCCAACGTAGAATTGTGGTTTAGAGAAAATTTAGGGGTAAAACAGGCATGAAATTGTGCCTATACGAGGTTCTTGAATAATAAGGCTTATACAATGTCCATTACACAGGCGAGCAATGTTATTCAAAGGTTTTGTCGTATAAATTAGGCGGGTGTAATTCAATTACTTGCTTCGTAAATTAGCCGGAGACAAAAAACCGGAGGGAGGTGGAGAGGACGGAGTGGAAAAAAAAAGAGAAAAAGAAAAAAATTAAAAAGGAAAAAGGGAAAAAATTTTCAACGTGCAAGGGAGGAAGAGAGGGCAAAGGACGGCAGGATGTGTAATTAGACAGGCGGGGAGATGTCCTTAGAAAGATTAGAAAAAATTGCCAACATTACACCTGCAGCGCGTTTCGTCGTAATTTGGAAAAAGCGCAAAATTAATGAAAGCGAAAATTCACAAAGACGTGATATTATTTTTGCGAACGAACCGCCATCCTCGACTCATCCCTCTTGCTTTTATTTTCTCCCACCCAAGATCACCGACAGAAAATAACTTTCCTCTCTATCTCGAGAAGGAGAGTCATCTTTTTTTTTTCTCCGACCTCCGGTTCCTCGACTTTACCATCCCCAACCATTATTGCAATTTATTAGACTGATACGTAAATGCCAACGAGATCCCCAACGGGACTCCAAGATTTTTATTATCAGACTGCAGGTTTTTGTTTTACTGTCACTGTTTGTCGGCTGTGGCGGTTCTATCGTCCTGAAATCGTTGAAGAGAATATCAAACGTGCGAAGCAGAAAAAAAGTAATCAAGTTAAATTATTGTAATAGAATTGGAAATTGAAAAAAGTAACTGTGTTGCGTATTCGGGTGAATCTTATTAAAGCAATTCCTCTCTGATGTGTAAAGAGAATGTGAAAAATCGAGCATTCAGTTGGTCACAGATTTAAGAAAATTGTATTTATTTTCAGTCTTATTTTTGCAGAGGACAAATTATGTAATATTGACGGACGTTCATTTTCATTGGGTGATTCAAATTATCGGGTGCGAGTTTCAACATCGTTCATAATTTTTTCTCTACGAAGCTTCAATTTATCAATTCAGTCACCTGTTATTTTTTTGTGCATGTAAAGATTTTTCGATTAACTGAAGAACCGAGAAACAACTTTATTCTCGATGATTCCCAGATAATGAATGTGTAACGAATACTCTTTCGGAAAAATTTCTTTCACACGGGTTTAGAAATTGTTGCTTTTCAATGCAGACATTTCCATCATTCATTGTCAGTTGAATCAAGAATTTTCTTGGTACAAATGAGAAATTTTATTCCAAAAAATGTCGATTTTTTTGATACTACATCGATGATTGATGAAAGCTGTCTCGAAAATTCAACACGCGTTACGAAAAAATAAAAGAAACTTTTTTGGAAATTTAAAAAAAATAAACGATTTAAAGATTGACGAAAGAAAATATATTTATAAATTACACTTATGAGTTTTTACAAGATATTTGCGTTCAAGTTTTATCGTTCCTATTGATATAAAATATTTCCCGCATAATCAAGAACAGCTTGTTGTCTCACTCAACGTGGCACAGAAAATCTTAAACGCGGTAAATGATAAAAAAAATTCTCTCAACGAATCTTGAGTGTTCTCAAAATGAATCGAATCTTATTCCGCACAGCAAGGGGACAATGCCAGCACACGATGAAATTTTCCGAGGCTTTTTTCCGCTGTGATTCAAAACCGTTTCAGACTAACAGTATGACTTTGATACCATGAAAAGCGAGACAAAAAGCCCGCCAGCCGTTGTGTTTAGTTTGTGCTTAGCTGGCATGTATCTACTTGAGGATTAGGCTGCTAAAACACGCAGTGCTGTAGATACTCGCATCTGCATGTTTATTAGATGCAAAACAAAAACAAGAAATCTCGAGTGTTAAAAAACAACGTGGGTGTAATTGACGTGGAAGGTCTCGTTATGTATACCGGGACAATCTCCTGAAACTTGAAAATCAACTGCGCATGCGCGAGTTTTATCGGCTGTTTGCGCAGGCTGGCCACCCTGAGTTTTCAGCCGTAAAACTGTTTCTGGCGGCGATGCAGTTGATACGAATTTTCGAGGTTATAATCTCAAATAATTGAGGCAGTGACACGGAAAGGTTTGGGAGGCGTTTGTTACTGGGTCGGAAAGTCGATTCTTCAAAGAACGGTCGGTATTTGATGCTTATGCTCATTGAAAATTCAAACCTAAACATTTTTTGTACGTAGGCCCGTCTGCATCGCAGAAAAAAATATCGCTGCGTGAAGATTTCGTCGACAAATGAGATTGAATCATTTGGCGCATGCGCAATTGATTTTCAAGTCTCAAGAGATTGTCCCGGTATAAGGATAAATTACCGAAGGCGAGTATCTTTGCCCTGAGGTTATTTTTGCGAAAACCTATTGCGTTAGGTGTTGGAAAGTACACGAGAAAAGGAGGTTCGACGGAGGCGGAGAGCTTTTCCAAATTGGATAAAAAAAAAAAAAAGTGCCGACAATGAGAAGAAGAAAGAGAGGGGGGGGGGGGGGGGGGTGGTTGCTACAATAAAAAAATTTGCTGAAATTTTCCATTAATATTCTCGCATTAAGCGAGTTTCGCTCTTCAATCTTTTCATTCCGTTCGCCGTTTCCTCTGCGTCCCTGCAGCCAAGCCAACCCCAAATCACCCCACGTTTGACTTTAGAAGCCATTATTTCTCCGACTCAGAACCACGTGGCATGTCTTGTTCATTTTTTTTCCCTATTTCACCTTATTCCTGCTAAGTTTCGCGAATTTTTCTCATTTTCTGGCCGTTCGTTCGTTCGTTCCTAAAAATACACATGAAAATAGTAGAATTGTAAAACAAGGGTGGAAAGGAGGCGATGATGAGAAGTGTGAAGTTAGCCGCTCGAGTGAAGCGAACGACAAATCTATACTTTTTCTAAATGAATATTTATTAAAAAAACGAATTTGCAATTTTTTTTTATTTCAGTTTTTCTTTCAAAACTTTATCACTTGGCTGTCAAGTCTTATTAATTACAGATTTTTCACTCCGCTGTTTTCGAGATCATCGCGGAAGTTTGTCGGACAGACCGACAGATTCTTTTCTTTTCACGACGACGAAAAGTATTGCGAAAAAACTGATATTCCGGCATGTTTCTTTAACTATCGTCACTCTTGCTACATTTTCCTACAACTATTGCGATAAATTGATGTTGGTGTTATAATCAACTGATTTTAAGGCCTTATTTAATTGAAAACAACAATATTCAAACCGATATTGTGACGATGCATTTTACTATAATTTTTCAGAAACTACATCCAGCGTAGATATTTATTTATGCTTTTGAATCAACTAAATGAATTGATACGTTTCGAGGATTCTCTCTATTCAATATGGGCTATTTTTCCTGTCGATAATTTTCGCTTTCGGTAAAATAAACATACATTATATGTTAGCCTTGTCAGCATAAAGATGCGTGCTTTCTTCAGACTGCCGGGATTTTGAGAGCTTTATTCCCTTTAGAAAGTCACAAAATCTTGTGTCCGTATCTTATATATATAACATGTCAACCGTGCCGATCACAGGCAGAGACTAAGTTCAGACTTGCGGGCAATCTAGAGGTTAAATAGAATGCAAAAATTTTGTAAATATGCTTGAATATGTCGTTGCGAAAAAAAAAAGTTGAAAAAAAAAGAATCATTCATCTTCGTCGTTATATCACAGCTATACGAAATGTAACAAAATTGAAGAAGCGTTTCAATCGAGTGGAAGTATTGATTCTGAATAAACGGGAATAAAGAAACTCAACATTTCCCGTCACGCATTTACGACCGTCGGAATATGCGTATCGTCACCGAGTGTTCACGAACCGGGAATATTCGAACCATCGTTTTACATCCTGCGGGATTATTTGCATTTACACCCACCGCTGAAATACTCGTAAGCTTTTTTTTATTCACTTCCCGTTTTTCTCACCACCCTTACTCTTTTCTATTTTTATATCAAATTTCGCATTCCGAAGGACTCAAACTCCATTCCAGTTCACAGGCATCAATTTGAATGCTCCATGGAATACGTACGTTTCCGTTTCGCATATCGGAAAGAAAAGAGTTACTTGCCGTGGCAAATGTCTCCTTCAAATTACTTCGTTCAATCTCGAGTATGTAAAAAATATCTTCAGCCTTTTTCGTCAAGGAATTTTACTGATCTGATAAAATATTTCTCAGATTCAGTTCTCCCAAATAAATACTTTACATTGGTCAATGAATCGTATTGCCACAACAAAAAAATGTATTCATTTGTGTTAAATAAACAATATAGGGTAAACAAGATATTAGTTCGAATTGAATTAAAATTTGTTCAACCGTACACAGCAGTACAAAAATTTGGCGGATCTTAGAAATATGAATGAATTTGAGTGAACTTTTATCTGACTGTGAGTGAATCATGCACAAGAACGTCCGCAATTTGTGCGAATTCTGCGCCTCTGTCGCTCAAGCTGATCAAGAGAGGAACTTTACACCTGCAAGCTCGTTAAGTAATTGAGTTGATGGACGAGCTTGCAGCGTAAATTATCCGCTATTAGAGCAGCGGACTTTAACCTGTGGTTTCGTTTGTTGCAGAAACTTGTGAATAATTTTTACCGTCATTCGTCAACGTTGATGACGCGAACGTGCACTCGTGCTGAAAATTTGTTCTTCAAGTATTTTATAAAAAATTTCCCACGCTCCCGCTGGCATCATTAGTATTGTATATACCGGTATTCGCCAATTATCGGCAAATTATATCGGCCTTCTTCCCCCCCCCCCCTCAACAGGGCATTGATTAAAAGGTACGTCTCATTTAAATTCACCGATCCATTTAGTCTCCGTTAATGGTTCCCGGAAATTCTGAATTACACCGCAGTGAAGAGGAGAACATCTCCTCAGAATATCACGGTTTTGACGTTTCGTTAAATCGAACTTCGAATTCGTTTGTGGAGTAAGAAAAAAAAAAAAAAAAAAAACGAAAAAGGAAAGAAGAATCTACCTTATTGATTAAATACAAAAAGTATGAGAATTCTGAACGGTGGATTACACTTTTCCGAAAAACCTCTCAAGAAAGTTCATTATATTGTGAATATGATCTCGCTGAAACATTGAATCACGACTCGATATAAATTTTTCCACCTTGCGATTGACGAGTCACTTTTTTTTACGAACAACTTTCCCGGAGAGAGTATTATCGACTATTTTCAATTTACTCCAACAAATTGTCAGCATAAAAGTTGGAAAAATTTCTCTACCGCTGATACAGTTGATAAGTCATTATAAAACAGCAACAAGTTTCGAACAGTCTGAATCTTAACTTTTCAAAATTGTGTCAAGTTCAAAAGAAGGCATCCGACATAATCCGGGTTTGCTCTCGCCCATTATTCGAAATCTGAAGCAGGGTGATAACCGATAAGCAAGTTGTACTCTTCGCGTTCCGATCCCGATAAGCCACTCCGTCGAACGTCGCCCATTTTCTCGACCCTCGAGAAGCACAAGCTTTTAGGTTTTCTTTGACCGATTCTCCCGGCCAATTTCCTGCCCGCCTACATTTTATTTTCCTTCATAATGATATCATTAGACCGTAAATGCGCTCGCACCCTCGACTACAAAGGAATTCGAATTCGGATACGCCGAGGGCTTCAATCTGCCCTACCAGCCTCTAACCCCGCCTCGTGTCGCCTCGCCCAGATAAGAAACAATATCTTACACCGCGTCTTTCACGAGAGATGAATTGCACCGAAAGCCATGGAACTGGGCCCGATATTCACTCACCGATTTCCTCAATGCGAACAATTTTGAATCGGAGGTCAATTTTTCCGAAACCAAGTCGATTATGCTGCATCCATTTGCTGCTTGGGACGCTAATCGAAGTATGTTTCGGTGGTACGAGACGAAGAACTTATCACTGTACTCAAGTTTAAACATCAATAGAGTTACTATATTGTCAAGTAAAACACTTCCTTTATTCGTCGGGAATGAATTGTAAAACGATGTGGTTTTTATGATTTTGTTTGACTGTTTCTGAGATCAAATGACAAAAAAAAAAACGCTGCGACAATTTATTACACCCGTCATTTAAATCTGGTAAATTTCAGATCCTTTCAAAATTTCAGCTCTTAAAGGCAAACAAACGGACAGACATGTTTCTAGAAACTTGTTTGTGAATTCTGTAAACGTCCAAAATCCTTAATATTTGTTGTAATTAGAAACTAACTAAGCGATTGTTAATACAAAATGTAATTCGATATAATGAATCCAGCATAGAAATATATTTGGATCAACAATTTGTGTTTTCATTTTTATACTGGGAGCTGAAGATCGTCAGCACTCGGCAGCTGTCTGACCGAAACGTTGAAATAATAAACTCTCTTTCTGACCACACACTGACGAAATTCAACAGTCAATGACTTCCTGATCATGAACTTCAATACATGTAATTAAAAAGTAATTCTCTACCGAAACCCACAATTTTTTCGTACGTGTCACTGTAACAGGCAATAAAAATCAAAATGTTGATCATAGAAAAACGAAATTTACAACGTCACAATTAAAAAATCCGCAAATCACACATGCGATAATTGAACAAATCCTGTTAGAAAATGTTTATTGCATTTAACTCTTTACGATTATTGAGAAGTTTTGACAAATATACGCGTACAACAATATTGGCGAGGAAAATGCAAGTTTTCAAAAACGTGTGGCTGGAAACTGTGTGTGGTATTAAGGTAGGAAAAAACGATGCTTCTGGCTCGCAGTTTGCCCAAGAAAATGGCGTTTCCCTCGAGGAAGAAACTACCGCAGTTGGCAGTAAGAAAATACCGTTATTGGAGTTTGAATACAGTTTCTTCAATGGATCGTCGATAGTACTTTTGCGTTGTCGACAGATCTTTCCGAGTGTTATGCTGCTGTATTTTACTGCCAAAGTGTAATAAACATACGTTTGAAGTGTTATTACAACCACCGATCAGAATTTAGGGCAATCGCCAACGTGTTTTTCTCCCTTATCCTTATAGTCTCAACTTATCCGTGGTGCCACAGGCTCAAGTTCTACGTCAAAGGCTAGTAACTGATCAGTTTTCACCAAGTCTACGGCATCTCAGTGTTTTTTATTTCCCCGTGTACAATTGCGAGCTTTAGTTTCGGAATCGCTGAATGCCAGGTTTAGTTTAACGGTCAGTGACGATGACTCGCCAACAAACTCTCGTCACTCGAGTTTCATAGAAATGATGTTTTGTTACGATTTTGGTATCAATCAACAATAATGCTGCTAGTCAAAATTGGGAATGTAAAACAATCGAAGAGGAATCAG
Organism: Neodiprion pinetum; assembly: GCF_021155775.2. Taxonomy (NCBI): domain Eukaryota; kingdom Metazoa; phylum Arthropoda; class Insecta; order Hymenoptera; family Diprionidae; genus Neodiprion; species Neodiprion pinetum. The sequence continues at coordinate 21,027,557 of NC_060234.1, forward strand.
ATAGAGATCGAAATTAATTTTTTAACGAATGCCGTAGAGGTTGGAAAATAGTTTCTGATTGGGATCAAAACATTTTCAAACGCTCCCGATTTACAAATTTTCCCTCAAATTGCGTTCTTAGAATTGTTTCTCTTTCGCCAAACAAATTTCAACTAAGGATTGAGATTTGAGACTTGCATGTTCAAGAGAAATAACTTTGGGAATTCGTTTTCTACAAAACTCTAATGGCATTATCAATTATTTTCCACAATCAGAACAAAATTGCAAGGTTTTGATTACACTTCGGTTAAAAAAAAATTTTAAACAATTGTGAAACATTATTGGAATGTTCATCGGAATGTAACATTCGTCATTTTGAAATACTGTCCAACTACCGCGTGAAAATATGATGAGAATATAATCTAAAAGTATAAAGAATCGAGTGGAAAAATTTTACAAGTATACGGACAATTCGTAACTACGTATAACAAGTTTTAAAGTTCAATCCAAGACGTCGATTCAAGAAGACCTGCCGTGGGCATAATTTCCGTAAAATCTCAAAAAGCTGAGAAAGCAGATTGCAAGAATCCCGCCTCTCGACTTCCGCCTCTCGGTAGTTCGACGTAAGCTAGGCGATGAATTCGGCAAGAATAAAGAAAGTACTGTCAAGTTGAGATATACATATATACAGACGCCCACGCAAAGAACAAAGAAAAAGTAAATGAAAAAGAAGGCAAAAAAAGAAAGAGGACGAGAAAAAAGTTCCGCAACTATTCCGGTCGACAATGAGGGAATGAAATTTGACGCTTCAATTCGCAGCAGTACGTCTCGCTTCCTTTCTCTTTTGCTCTCTCTCTCTCTCTCTCTCTCTTTCTCTCTCCCCTTTTCATATCCAACACGGTTAGTGTGCCAAGGGTCGAATGACTTTACCGCTCGGAGGTCGGGGGTGCGAAAAAGTTTGATAAACTGAGATATAGCGAGTGGCCATATTGTTTCCAGTTCTCACCAATCCCCCCCCCCCCCCCCTTCAAGATCTCATGGCCATTAAACGTGTCCCCGTCTGTGCCATCAGGCTTTCTCTCTGAATTCTTTTTTCCCCACACCATCTTCATATTATTATGTTCGTACCCCTTGTACAGGTCGAACAAAAGTAGGCGTACCAAGAACGAACGATGAAATTTATCCGTGGCGGATTGAGCGTTGAACTGCGCATGCGCGAGCTTTTTCATGCAGGCTGGCCACCATCTCAAGTTTTAGTCATCGCACGCGACTCTCGGAGGTTACGTAGGTGATGCGAATTTATCTCAAGTAGTAAATGCAGCGATTCGGAAAGTCTCGGGAAGCTTTTATACATTCTCAACTGACTGCAGACGAGTAATGACTACCACGATTCATCGTATAAACGTAATTTGAATTCGTCACTCGATGCGGGAGAGTTTCAAGTCAGTTGGTTGGCATGCCTTGCGGATGAAAATATTCTTGCGGTAAGATATTGCCGACGAATGGTTTAATTACTCTGCGCATGCGCAGTCAGCCATTCGATGCGCTAATCGCAAGTTTCACCTCTTCCATATATCACCTATAATACAGTTTTCGCTCACTTATATTATACGTTTATTAATTCTTCTACGTCAAAAATGATAGATTCTTCCATCAAGTTAATCGCTCAGAACTGGGTCAAAGGCTTATCTCATCTCTACAGCCTCGTGAATAGTTTCATGAAAAGAGACCGCTGTAATTGCGGGAATGTTCGATCACACTTACTTCTTTTTGGGCAATATGTGCAAAATCTGCGTAATCAATGTGACAGATACCTGAATCAATGATTTATCACACAATTTTGGTCACCCTGTACTTCTTCATTTTCCATTCCAACTCGTTGTTTCTGCCAATAATTGGCTTTCTTTGTCATCTCAGTACGCCTTGGACTTTTATTCAGGTAAGTACGTATATATATATATATACATATTCTTATACTTTTGTCCTTCCTCCTTGCTACCCTTAATTTCCCCGTCAGCTGGGCCGACTCGTTCGACCTGACAAAGGAGCTGCGTTTACAACAATACCGGGCTTTCGTGATTATCGTTACTGTTGTCAAGGTATCATTAGTTCGCGTCTCCTTCGTTTTTCTTTTGTTTGTTTTTTTTTTCTGTTTTCTTATTCACTTTTTTATTTTGTTTTAGCCTGGTTTTTTTCTTCTACTTTGATCGCCAGACAAAAAACACCGTCAAATAAAAAAAACTGATAAGGGGAAGGAGAAAAGAAGGACCGACAACACGGAGGAAAAGATGAAATTGCCGGTGTGTTTTCACCCTAACGAGCCTCCCTCTTAATTTCAAATTACACGGGAAATCAATCCGATGATCTTGTACGTCGTTACCCGAATCCTCGGACCCCTTAACGCGTTGCTTGGATGAATCGGGTTACTACCGTTATCCACCCGATTATCCCATAGAGTTTGAGGGTGCGCACGCCTGATTGAACCGAGATTAGAAATATATGTATATTGCACATCCATCCTTTCCTCCTCTTTTCCCCTCGTCAGCACGATACTTTTATCAAGAAGCGTAAATTTCGTCGTAAAATATCCGATCAACTGATACATACATATATATAAATATATATATATATATATATATGTATTGTATATCATATATATTACACCTTCACACCATTCCATAAAGCCCATTGCACGATGTAACACGATTCGAGGAGTTTTGGCGGTATCGATTTTATACAGAGTGTTTTCGAGCAAACGCCGCGGCATGTTGGGTTGCCTATCACTGAGGAGCACAAATATCGGTAAAACAGACCTACGGAGTCGTAGTCAGTTTAGTGGAGTCAAGTCAAGACATATAATCAATTTAACGTGACTCCGGAACACGATCGCTGAACGCTTTCGGTATGGATTATAAATAATGGAACATTTGCTTGGCCAAATTCACACAATTTTGCAATACCGGTAGTTCCAGCTAATTCGCGAGGATTTTAAATGCGCTACCTGGTGATGGTTTTTACCGATATTTGTTCCCCTCGGTCGTAGGCAACTCAACACATTGCGGAGTTTATTCGGAAATAAATAATGTAGTGTTTATGTACAAAGAAATTTATTCGATAAACAGTAAGCGAGATGAATTACAAGGGGGTGAAAATCGCTTTGTCAATAAATATGACACGCTTCGCTGAATGCACAATCGATGAGATATTTACTTCTTACAATCGAGTTTGTATTATCCACATGAGTATAATATTGTAAGCTATTTTACAGCGACGATGAAAAACGGCATAACTAGACAATAATTACTTTCTCAATTTTTTTTTTAGAGGTATCACACGAGTCGCAGGTTATTTATTATAACTTATGTTGGCAGTACATTTACTGTATCGTTTAACATGGCTGTTATTTTGTAATAAATGTAGACAGACAGTTATGTTGCGTTCAGTGACTGAAAAATAATGCGAATAATATAAAAATTTGCATTACTAGGCATAGTCATTGATGACACTCACTTTATTTCATTCAATTGGAAAGACAGTAATTCTTATAATGTCCATTTCGTGTTATATAGTTATTATTTTACTATCGAGTGAATGATTAATGCTCGTCGTTCAGAACTATCAGTTGTTCTAATTTGTGACTTACTTACATTTTGACCCCCGCACATATTCAAATCAAAATAGTATTCAGCGTTTCCGGTTTCGCTCTGTTCAACTTCAAGCAATACAAAGCAGCGACTTGTATCATATCGGAACATCTGGGCCGTCTACTGTGGTTACTTAAGGCGAACCCGAGCAAGTTCAGAGCTTACGTTCTGAGAAACTTTACACTCTCATTGCCGAATCAGCGACTGCGAATTAGTCTTTTGCAGGTTCACCGACCCGTTACAGACTGACTTTGGAGTTCTTCGCTTTGAACCTTCGTTTGCTAAGACAGAACTTTACTGTTCCACTGAGGGAATTTATACGATATCAATTTTACGAAAAAAAAGTAACCGCAAACAGCCTCGATTCATTGTTATTCAAGGGTAAAAAAATCAGCCTGAATCTTACTGTGCATCTTTATCAACCTCTGGGCTAAATCACGAAATAACAACGACAACGTTGCACAGAAAAAAGTTTAGACTTATTCGAAAATTCGAAACAAATTTTTAGATAGATCACAGCGTTGCGTATATTTATTTCATATCGAGAAAGAAGAATTTGCGTTAAATATGATGTGGTCAAATTTTAAATAAACTCGATCAATCAATAATCGAATTGTCCCGTCATCAAAATAACGAAGCGATGCCCCATTATGGTGTTATTCAAACTTTGATGTTTGCCTCAAATATAAGTAGCTTACTGAATAAATTTTGTGGATAACGCGTTATCGATTTTTTAAATACTCACGTCAATTTTGCAAACTAACATACATTTTTCCGTAACTGTAACGACTTTGGTTTCTACTAAAAAATCCACGCAATAAAATCAGAAAAAGAGTCAAACACATAAAATCAGACACCAAGAGAAATTGAATCTTTTACATAATTTTTGGAACTTCTATTTTTTTCATTTACTTCTCCACCCTTTCTTAAATTTTTTATTTTATTGTTACGGTATAAAAGGGACACTATTTGTCGTAGGTCTAACAAACTGTTTAAAAATTAATAAAAAAGATTGTGAGTGAAGTCTTCGTATTCTCTGTATTATATTCCGTTAAAATTTCTACCTGGCCAGGATTTACGCTTCAACTCAGTGTTACGACACGTCTTATATTATCGAACTACGTAGATCTACCAAACCCTGTCGACCCAAACTCGTCTCTCTCTCTCCCTCCCTCTCTGTCTCGTCTCCTATTTCCACTACGAATCGTCACATAACGAACATCGGAATCGTGATATAACTTTTTTGCAAAAGAGCAAAGTTATTTTTTCTCATTGTAAGGCAACGTCGTAATCTGCGTAAAGTTTTTGATTTCGTCGATAAAGCGTTTTGGCAAATAAAAACGAGAAAATAAAAAAAAAAAAATCCTTCGTCAAGAATTATTATTTTCCCGAGCGATGTGACGATTGTTGCTGATAATGCTGAACCGAAAAATTTCTCCTTCCTCCTGCGGATCGATCGATGAAAACTAAACAAACTATGACAAGTCTCAGATGAAAAATAAGAATTACAGAAGGTTTCGAATCGAGTTGTGATCGGGGCGTGATTCTCGGAGTCGCGTGGCGTTGGCGAAGGGGGTAAGATAAGGGAGAAAGAGACTGGGGGGAGGGGGGGGGGGGGGGGGGGGGGGCTAAATCAAAGTTTATCAGTGAGAGCAATAAATTGTGCAATTAATTAGACGGGTAATTAAATGCAATCAGATGGTGTACGGATTTAGTATACGAGGGCGTAAATCTTGCGGGTGGCAAGTCGGGGGAATTTCAGGTGGAAAAGGGGGGCGATGCGTGAGCGCCGGCAGTAAAAGTGCGGGGAAACAAGGGGTTGCGAAAAATCGCGTGGATCGCGCGAGTTCCCGAGATGCAAAGGTGCGGGTGCGTGAATCGCGGCCGTTTCGGCGAGTCAGCGACGGGAGGACGTCGCTTCGACGATGTTAAAAAATGCCCACCCGCTGCGAGATGCAGGACGAATTTATGCCCGGCATCGATGCCGACAATGGCGACAGATACGAGGGCCGGAAGAAATGACTAATGGCCGGATCACACGCCGGCAGAAACTGAGCGGCTTCCGGTGTGGTGGTCATATTCGTTTTCAAATCAAGCGAGTGATTTCAATTCATTAAACCTCCGCAGTCGCACTGGGTAGAATCGATTAGTCGATCAGCTTTCGGCCTAAATACTACGCTACTATTTTTCTCTCTAAAAAATATTACATCCAAGGAGTAGCGTATCAAAGTTTTTGTTTGAAGTTTAAAAAATTGTCAATGATACGATTTTTCACGCATTGTCTGTTTCTGAGTTTTTTACTACGATTTTTTTTTCTCAAAAAGATCACGTCCAAGGACTATCACCTCCAAATTTTTGTTGAAAATATAAAAAATTACCATAGTTATGATTTTTTGGGTGAAAGAAAGTCCTCTTTGCGCATTGACATCTTTATGATTTCGTTGTTCTTTGCTATTTTTTTTTTTTTCCCAAGTATCACATCCAAGGAGCATCACCTCCATGTCTTAGTTGAAAATACAAGAAAATTGATAGTCATGATATTTCTAGTGAGAAAGTGTCTTTTTTTTCACATTGATTTATTCACGAGTTTTTTTTTTTAACATGTTCTCACTTGATTTTTTATAAATCGATTTTTCGTACTTATAGATTTCTTACGATCGTTCCTTTAAAAAATGACTGGGTAAAATCAAACGGTGCGACTGCGGAGGATTCACATTGATTTTGCGTGACTTATGTTGATTTCTACCTTACCATGCGATTTTCGTTGACTTCCAGAGTATACAAAGTGATGTTTTCTAATTTTCCAGCGTTACAGAATATTTTTAATGATTTCTGGATTAGATGTAATCACAGGAAATCAGTTTTGACGCTGGAGAATCATTGGGAATCAATGAAAGTAACTTGGTGAAACGGAAACCACGAAAAGCACAGGATAAGTTACAATTAAATGGAATATCAATAAATTGAAATCGTTTAGCCTTCACCAAAAATCTTAACAACGATTTCCACGATTTCATACATTTTCAACACGATACCTTCAACGGCATCAAGCAGTATCAACCGATTCGGAACGATTGCAATGGTTTCAGTTACCTCGATTAATTCCTCGTTACTTCAAAGAATGTATCGTCGGCAATAATTATAGTTTATCTGATTTAAAATTTGATTTCTAGCTGTTGAATCGATGATTTCCTTCGGTGAATGGTCTCTCGGCTTCCGGCGAAACGGCCGTCTAGCTGGCACTCAATGTTGCCCGACTTTCCGGACACGAACAAGTTTTGGAATGGATTCTCTTCGCCGCAAGTTCAGGATGGGTTTCAACGGCGGATCCAACCTGCACCTGAGCTTATACGCAACGCAATTATGGGGGGAGTGGACGACTCGCTGCTACTGCTTCTAGGGGATGGAATTATTTATCTCTCTAAGTAGCAGAGCTAATGGATATCTTCCGCTCACTATCCTGCGTCTGTTACAAGCATATTGACGGTACCAGACTTCCTCGGAGAGAAATTAAATACCTGCCGTGAATTAACACGTTGAGAATGCTCAACGTGATCTTTGCTGGAGGTGAAGCGAAGATTCGAGAAATAAATAAACAAATAAATGCGTCAATAATTTTCAAACTCCAGAGCTTATTCGTAAGATTGCTAAGTCTCGTAACTTTGACGTACGCTTTCTACATAGTTTTGTGAAATTTTTAACGCAATTTTGTAACGCTTGGAGAAGTAAGTCAATATGTATACGATATTATTTAATTACACAATGTAGTTAAAACCCTTAGTTTAATTGATTTCGTTTCCTAAAACAATGTTCACTTTTTGGTTGGTGATAGTTTTCGGTGTTGATAGATTTTAGGAGTTTTTCTTCGAACAAACTCGATTATACGAGAATGTAATAGGTGGGGGTTAAAAAGTAGAATGACTACAGAATAGACCGAAACACAATATAATTCTCATTCATAGGATTTCGGAACACAAAAAATGAAAACATAGAGCCATTAGAATCTTGATATTTTTGATTTGACGATTCTTCGTTTTGACTTTCCATGTCGCAACTTTTGTTCATTGCTACTTTTCGATAATTCGACTGATTATGCGATAACTGACATTTATTTTACAGAACCAAGTACGAACTGAGAGAAATTTCATCTGTTACAGTAGCCAGAAAATTCTTGTTAAATGAGTGTCGTGACAATAACGATTTGAACGTTGTTGAAATTACAAGAAAATGTACTACGATTAACCATTTAGTGTGATTATATCTGTCAATGCTATATTTTCTGGTTCTCGCAAGCTTAAATCTGTTTGTTTCGTGACTCACAATTTTTTAGTTGGATACGACCTTGACATCAAATTGCCGCAACAGTAACAAGAAAATCTATAGTACACTGAGAGAAATTTTTAGTTCCGGTAACCGCTCAGTCCTTAAATATTATCATTTTTTACCACAATCGAAAAATATAGTTCTGGGTAGAAAAGGAAAATTAGTTTTCTAGCTGTTACCAGAAAGTCTAGTATCCGTTACTATTCTTTCTCATTACGATCACCGTTACTATATTTTCTTGCAGCTGTTGCGAAAATTTAATGCTTGCGCAACGATAAATTGACGTTAAAGCCTTGTTTAACTAAAAAACTATAGTAAATCGAATAAACTGACTTTGTTTTTCAATTACGTTGCAATATTCAAACAGTTTTTTTTAACGATACCTGTTTTACTCAATTTTACTAGTTACTATAACAAATGAAATTTTTCTCAGTGTACGAGTGGCCGAAAATAAAAAAAAAAAAAAAAAACTATCACGTATCAAATATTCTGGTTACAGCCACAAGACTCATTTTCATTTCGTACCAAAAAATGTATTCTTCGATTACGATGTGTAGTGAAAAAAATTGAAAAAAAAACTGTATAGAGACCAACACCAGAAATCTTTCTCGACGCGACGAATCAGACTCCACGATGTATCGACGAACAGTAAAAAAAAAATTCCCTCATTGAAGTTACATCCGGGTTGTTCCAGTGCTGCAGGATTCCTGCGGTAAATCATATCCAACATTGGGAAGACCGGGGCACCTGGACCCCGTCCTCTAAACTAGGCCCCCCACCACCGACGGGCACCTGAACTAACGTCGTTAATTAAACCTCGGACCCGCGGTTGAAACCAAGGAACCAAAAGCGTGCTGCGCTCGCCGGGAAACTAAACGCAGCGCAAAACGGGGGCCGAGGGAGAAAGGAGGCGATAAATGCCGAGCTTAGAAGAGACTCGCAGTATATTAGCGGGGCCCGCGTTAAGCTGCGCTTAAAGGAGGCTTCGTCTTCCCCCTCCTGCGGAGGCGCTGAAAAGCGCGGCGCTTCCTGAGCGCGTAAAGCAAAGAGTTAGCGCAACTGGTATGGATCGTAAAATCTTATTACGACTTGCAACAAAGTGCTCGGCGGAGTACCGTCACGTCGGGCGGTACAGATTTTATTGGTCACAACCCAGCGTTCCATTTTATTCCCCCTTCTACCACCCCCCCTTATGGCCACCCTTTCGTTTAATTGCAGGTACGCAGTCACGGGAGGGATACTCGTTCCCCGTGTTTCTGGACTTCGTCCGCCGAGGGTAGGTACTTTTTGTTTTATTTATATGCCGGAGGATCTTCATGCCGTTCACTGCAATTGCAACTCCTTCCAGCTTCCAAACTTTAATTACCTTTCTGCGAGTCGCTTTCTCATCGATTTACACGCCTCCCGAAGAAGAAACTTAATTCTCGAGGAGGAAATGCACGCTCAAGTTTGTGTCTCTGCAGATATTTTTATTACCTTCTTCGCTTCTGCGGATTAGTGAGAAGTTGCACCGTAGAATGCCCCGATTCGAAACTCCAAGGAAAAATGCATGGGTAGCATCCAATGTTTAATTAGGTTAGTTAGAACCTCCCTGCCCGAGGGTCTTGAAATTTCTCGTGTGAAAGCGAAAGGGTTTCCGGTCAAGTTACTCGGTGTTAATTCACTGCAATGATGGCTTTGTTGTTGGAAGGTCAGATAGTTCTGTAATTTCTCTGGATGAGTTGAATTCTGCGAGAAAGAATCAAGGCTTCGAACTACCGTAGTTTCTCAGAGGAAACCCGCTGATGCTGAAAACGGAGCGTTGAATCATTCGAACATCTTCGAAAACTTACCCCTTATACGTGTTTACAGCTGGATCTCGGACAGCAAAGCCTTATTAATAAAAATTTCAACAAATATCTCGGAAATTGACTGTGAAAGTAAATACTTATTGAATCGAGTGAGTCTCAGCCCAATAAAACGAACAGATCAGTTAACGCGAACGATTAACAGCTCTCTCATACTCGCCATAACATTGTCCAGTGAATGTTCAGTGATCACATCGAATGGTATTTCTCCAGTCGCACATTTCAGACATCAATCCCATCACCTTCCGATATAAAATGAAAGTAACCACAAAATTCTGCGGTCCAACAGCTATTTGGTCAGCGTGGTTCACTCGCGGTCCTCGAAAGAAGGACTTTGGAAAGAAGGCAACTTTGGTACCGGTTCATTTTCAAGCCTTTTACAATGTTTCGAAGGTACTCAAGCATCGGGTTAACCAGCGACGGGGGTCCGAATATCGAAGGCCGATTCACGGTCCAGTCGAAGCCACAAATGGGAATTGAACGCTCGTTTCACGATGGTAGCCGGAGTTGTGCTCGAGGATGTAACATTCTCGTCAAGAGGCAGCGATCCGTGAATTGGTCACCCAGTTGTCGAGCATCGAGCCGAGGCTTTCGGAGCTGAGGGTGGAGGAGGACGGCAACCGAAAGCGATTCATTTCTTTGATGTTTGTTCACCGGCTTTGACTAACGAACCAGCCCAACGAACCCATGCCCGCAGTATAGGCTTCAGCGATACCCAAAACCGTCGCATCGCTTCGTGCGGATTGTCCTAGCGAAGAGTACCAAAGCTTTGTGCAACGTTCGGCCACTGCATACGTCGGCCTGGTTGTCCAGGGAAAAGGATTAAATCCGCTTGTCGGATATTCTTGCACGTCCAAGTTTCGTGGCAGGTTTTGTGTTCGTCGAGGCTTAAAATCCACGCAATTCAAACCGCGCGGCGTTGCGTTTTTGGCATTCTTTTCATGCTCTCCGTGTCCTCCTACTCCCTATCTTTCTTTCACTTTTCATTTCTTCTTACGGTTTGAAATCGGAATTGCTCGTCGATGAACCGTGAAAGGTTTAAAGTCGGGCCGACCAAAGAGCTCGAACTTTTCTCCGGCTTTGTGTCGGTTACAAAAGTTAAGTGTACGGTTAGAGCTCGCAACCCTCCGTCCAGATTGGCACTCGCGACAGAGTCGCTGTTAAAGGAAGTGCGCTCAAGATTTCTTCCCTCCATTTTTATTTATTTATTTTTGTCCCTTTCTTGCTCACATCTCTACACTGCTCATTTCTTGCTTCTATTTTGCCACGGACGATATTGTGGTACTATCAGAGACATAATTCTACTGTCATGGTTTAATTTCTTCCTCTTTTTACCCTAAAGCTGCAAGGAACAGATGATCTTGTTCGATGGAATGCAACTTTTTCTATTGGGTAGTATAACATCATGATTTCGAATCTCTTCTGATTGGCACTTACTCGGAAAAGCCATGAATTAAGCGGATTTCTGTGACTTCGCTTCGGTTTCAGATTTCTTCGTTTATTTTTTGCGTCGTTAACCCGTTCACTTTAAATTGAAAACATTGACTAAAAATTCCTTTATTTCAGTGAAGAAACACTTTTCGGAAGATCTTGAGATGTTTCGGACATGTTTCAAAAATTGGATTTTATTTTCAAAGTTTACCTTTATCTCGCTATGTGAGAATAATTCAACGAAATAAATAGCGGCAATCGATTTTCGAGAAAGTTTCACCCATATTTCATATACTTGACAGTTAGAAAATCATAAACAACGGAAATCAAGATTGTACACCATAGCGTATAAAAAAGCGAATGGGTTAAGCGATATCACGGTCATTAATACACGCACTTGCGTCTTGCCGCTTTAGAGCTTGTTCAACTACATTCGTAATTTTTCATTCGTTGATCATTTTCTCGATCGATCTCCTTCACGATTGTGAAACGAGTTTGTTGTAATATTTTTTTTTCCCCAAGCGAAGAATTACACGAATAAATATATTTACAATCTCTGCGAGTCATTCGCAACTTTTGAGTTTGATAGCACGTAACCAAAACCCACACTGAGGAAAATTTCATATGTTATAGTAACTAGAAGAATTTAGTAAAACAGGTATCGTTAAAAAAACTTTTTAAACATTGTTGGAATTGCGAAAAAAGAGGTATATCTAATCATTTTGCGCTATCGTCGATCCTTTTTTGATAATTGCAGCGCAAATCAGTTTGTTCGGGTTTACTCTACTTTTTCAGTTAAATAAGGCTTCAACATCAGTTTATTGTTGCACAAGTATTAAATTTTCGCAACAGTTACAAGAAAATCTAGTAACAATGATCGTAATGAAAAAGAATAGTAACGGATACTAGACTTTCCGGTAACAGCTACAAAACTAATTTTCATTTTGTATCTAGAACTACATTTTTCGACTGCGGTAAAAAATGAAAATAGTTGAGGACCGAGCGGTAACGGGAACTAAAAATTTCTCTCAGTGCAGTAAATTCGAAAGAATGAACAGTGATTCTTACTATAAGTAAAACGAATGGATGCTCGATGGAAAACTTGATTAAGGAGTGTAAAAGCGAGCCGACCGTGCAAGAGAACCGTTCATGTAATTCAACATTGAGAATAAGCACGTTAGCAATTAAGGGAGGTCAAAGGCCAGACGATCAATGGTGACCGAGGTGCTTTCCGTCCCGTGGGAGGCCAGTAGAAGCAAGTACTGGTCAATGCGGTTTTCATTGTCGGGCAAAAGTGAGGGTGAGAAATGCCTCGGGTTTCTTGATATCTACAGGGTACAGAAAGCATCGCGATACGCGTTCAACGGACGCGGTTCCGGCAGGTCAGAATGGTAGGAAACACCTCGGAACTTCCGGAAGGCACGCGACTCGGCTGCGAGGTTGGTCTGTGTTCAAGAATCACGTGCACATTCGGCTGCGCGGCAAAGTTGCTTCTGATCGGGATTCCTTGATTCCGCATAAATTAACCCCTCGGTAAATCCCACGAGGAATTTACTCACGCACGATGAAGTTATCAAACGACGAATGCAATGGCCCGAGAATTACCGTTCGCGCCATTAATTGACCCTCGATTATACCGACGCGGAAAGTTGAAGGTGTGTTGCGTAATTGCAGGTTGAACGAAACCGCGATTCGATCGCATTCGGGAAAGTTGTCGCCTTGCTTTCTCTTGTCACGAACATGAAAATATCAGGAAAATATAAGGATGAAAGACCAGAGAAAGGTCTCGCGGTTTAAATTTCTTCAATCTCATACACGTGTTACGGTTTATTCACCCCTTGGATGGAACTAGGAGTGAAAAGGAATGAAAGAACGATTTTTTTTTTTTCGTAAAAATTTAGGAGAGAATAATGATAATGCTTGTAGCAATAACAAGATGTCGGCGGGGTCGAGGTCCTACGCGATATGGCTAACCGACCGAAACCCTCCTCCGCAACGGTTCGGTGGCTACGTGGCACCCTAAACTATTTCGGTTCACAGTTTACACCCAAGGCATTTCTACGGTCCTCCAACCATTTCGTTGTAGTACTGGAGTACCAACCGCATCCATGTTTATGGCCACCGCTCTGACTGTAATTTCGCCTTAAACTTGACGGCTTGTGTATTCAGCCTGCTACAACGACGAATGTTTGGGTTGTAGGACAGAATAATTGATTAAACATGAATCGGTATCGCTGTTTGAATGAAAAGTTGATGGAATAGAATAACTCGTTCTAAAAATCTCCAGCAACGTTATTTTTTTCATCAACGATGAACGTTAACGAAGCAACATTACATATACTATAAATTTGTGTATCACAATCAACTAGGGTATCAACATTTCGAGAAAAGGTCTCAAAATCAGAATGTCTGGAATGAATAAACTCTGATTTTTGTGACATCATTTCAGTGTTTTCGGGTTCATTTTAGACACTGACTAGACTCCTACAAATCGTTAGAAAGACGTTCAAGTGCTTGTGTTCGATTAATTTGTAAGGATAATATTACCGAAGATCTGCATACGGATTCCTCTTTTTTTTTTTTACTTTCCATTTGAAACGATCGAATCATCCTTAAATCCTAACAGGTAAGCAAAGTTCGAGAAGACAGCAACTATGCTCAACTTCTCGACTGATTACTAGACTGACAAGAATAGTATCAGACTCCTAGATCATAGATTCTGTTGAAACTTCAAGAGTCGTTTCCTTGTTCTAGAATATGAAGCCTGTATGCGATATGTAGTTTCATTTCATATACCTGTCTTTGTTTCGCCTAAGATTTATTAAATCAGTAATTTGATACGTAAAATGTCATAACAAATAAAACCTGTCGCACAATTTTGCCTTGAATATCAATTTTCGTTATTCTCCGTTAAAGTCCCGATGACAGGGTCTCATAGATTCAAGTTTAGGTGGATAAATTATTACTTCAGAGTCACAGTGAAGTATGAACTGCGAATTTTTGTCAGTCTGATATTTTCTAAATTGAGCGAAAGAAAGCCTAATAGATGAAACAACGCTTCAGAAGCTCCATATTTTGGGCCGAAGAAACTGCTATACAGAAGTTTCATCAGGAATTATGATCTGAAGGTCTGATATCACGTTGTAAGAGAAAAATATGGTGTATGAATTGTTGTTTAGAGTATCAATTTTGATTTCTGTTTTAACTCATCCAAAACATGGTAGAGGAGACGGGTCCTAGTTGTCACAAGGTCTATATCTCCGCCGTTAGATATCGGAACGAGCGGCGCTACAAATTGAACTTGTAGTTCAATGTTTCAAACAAATGAATGGTATTAATTAGAATATTGCATCATATGCGGCCTCGCAGTGATTGAAAAACTGAAATTGGACCCGATAAGTACACTGAGAGAAATTTCAAGTTCCGGTTACCTCAGTCCTCAACTATTTTCATTTTTTACCACAATCGAAAAATATAGTTCTAGGTAGAAAATGAAAATTAGTTTTCTAGCTGTTACCGGAAAGTCTAGTATCCGTTAATATTCTTTCTCATTGCGATCACTGTTGCTATATTTTCTTGCAACTGTTGCGAAAATTTAATGCTTGTGCAAGGATAAATTGACGTTAAAGCCTTGTTTAACTAAAAAAGTTGAGTAAACCGAACTATCTGATTTTGCGTTCCAATTACCAAAAAAGATTCGACAATAGCGCAAAATGGTTACGTGTACCTCGTTTTTCGTAACACCAACAATATTCAAACAGTTTTTTTAACAATACCTGTTTTACTGCTTTTTCCCAGTTACTGTAGCAAATGAAATTTTTCTCATTGTAATTATTTCCCACTTTCTAAATATGTTTATCTCATTTTCTTAGCTGCATTTGGATACTTTACTAAAAGATAATCGGAATCGTGATTCTTGTCACTTTCATTCGATATGTATGTCTTTGACATTTGAATAGCGGATCAGCAAGATATGCACATTTTTAAACAAAATCGTGGATTAGGGTAAGTTGTCACATGTGACAATAATTTCCCAACAACTTGCCCCATTTCGATTTTTTCGTGGTTTTCTGAGAGTCCGGGTTAAGTTTTTCGAGATTTTACGAGTCTGAGGCGAATTTTTTATAGTTTCTGGGCTTTTCGGAGTCTAGGTCAACTGTTTCGTGGTTTCCAGGAAAATTGCAACGAAGGAAAGAATTATTGCTTGAAAACATACATTGAAAACTCGAGTTTCTTACATCGAAAAGAAAACAAGAAAAACGAAGGTGCAAAAAAAAAAAAAAAAAAATAAGAAAATCATACATAATTTACTCCCCGTTTTCGTTATTTAAAATACTTGAGATAATTTACCCCGCCTCCAACGTAAATTAGCACACTCCGCAATTTTTGTCGAAAATTGGAAAATCCCTATTCAGACTTGTTTTGGAACAACCGCGAATTTTCTCAATGTGCTAAAAGGATGATTCTATGTTGCCCCACATCCGAATGAACTAAAATGTTATCGGAAAAATTTAAAAAAATCGGAGACTAAAAATTGTGGAAACCAGGATCCATTTCCCCTACTTTTGACCAATTTTACGATCGTGATTGAATTCTTAATAGCTCATTTTGACTTTAATCGAAGCTTGAGAAAAATTTTCACAATTTTTCATCCGTTCCGTATCGAGTTATGAAATCAGCTGTGGAAACCTTGACCGCAGATTTTCCGTGAAAATTCGGCATCAACTTGATTGAAATTGGTGAATATTTTTGTCTCGCTACATCGTCCCTCCATAACACATCGCGATGCGGGATTATTCGAGGGTGTTTCGCGGCTGTTCGTGGGAATTTTTCACTCTCTCGAAAAATCGCGCCCCGAGCTGAACATATCGGACACCGCTAAAGCGCAGCTTGCCACAGACGGTGTCGTCCTCCACACACATCGAGGCGTAATACACCCTCCGCGTGATCCGTGTTTATAACCTGTCTCGATGCTCGACCGTTCGGAGGATGAGAGAATGCCGCTCTAAAATCCAGGATTAATTACTATCCGCGGCGAGACTTGAGGCGGGGGATTAGCGGGGTATAAGTGGCGGTAAACTGGAGGGCTGGAGGGTGAAAGGGACGAGCAGCCCTTCTCCGGCTCTCGGTGTCCCAAAAGACCACCTGTCACGGTCTAACCGGCAACTGACGCGAACGGAGCTTAACGTTCGCATTTTGGCTGCAGGGCGAGAAACGAAAGGAAATACATTTCCGTTACTTAAACTAGCCCGCTTACTTACGCCAGCGATACATGGGTTATACTCACACACCTGCATCCACCACCCATGCAGGCGAAATCTCGACCGCGGAATTCCTTCGGGAACCAGGGAACAAGGGGGAGGAGTATAAAGCTATTCGGGAAATAAATCACTGCGTATGCTCCAGACGCGATATTAGAAATTATGACCCGGTTATGCAAGGTACATGAATTTGAGTGATGTACGATTGCTCGTATCGTGATTTGTGTTTTTATTAAACTATAAAGGGTAAGAGAGGTGAGAATGGATCGTTGTTAGATGAGAATGACGTCGGTTTACAACGAAAAAGGAAATAAAAAAAATACACAAGTTGTAGATTCTAGAAAAACTGCGGTTTGACATGCGGACGAAATTTGGTCGTAATATTGAGAGAAAGATACGAATTGCTGTGCAAATTCATAACTTCATTCCAAACAAATAAAGAAGCCATTTTCAGCTGAGAGAATTGGATTCTTTTTAATTTCTCTTGACAATTTCTCAGTAATTTTCTTATCATCGAATAAATTTGAAATTCAAGGGGAGAAAGATCGCAAATTTCATCAGGTCTTCTAATTTTTCCCATATTGCGTGGATTTTAAAACGGCTTTGTTTTTTAATAATTTTTTTTTCCCGCCAGATTTTCAAAACTGCAGCCAGAAAAATCGGGGTCTTGTGATATCCAGTAAAAACATTTTGTGCAAAGTAATTTTTTTTTTTCAATTATGCGGTATGCTATTCGTTAAAATTATAAGAAAATTGGGAAATGTAACAATCCGATGCTTATGTAAGTTGATAACCAAACGAAATCCTCCGACATACAAAGAACGTGTTGACACATTTTTTTTCGGGTAACGTAGTTTTCGCGGTGGAACTTTTAGAAAATTCACAAAATCAATAAACTAAAAGTGATATAAAAAAAAAAAAAAGCGCTCATCTCTTTTTGCGATTAAACAGTCACCGCGATTATCTTTTGAAACTTTGAACGCGGTGCTTTATTGAAAGATAACGGATGAGGAAGCCGTATGACAGCGGAAGTAAAACGTGGGAGAAACAAGAGTAACAAGCAAAACAGAAAACGGAACTTGAAAAACGGAAGGGAGAGAGAGAGAGAGAGAGAGAGAGAGAGAGAGAGAGAGAGAGAGCGAGAGAAAGAGAGCCAGGCAGGATAAAACGGCTCGTCGTGCTGCATGGATGCCCGCTTTGTCTTTGCTCGTTGCGGCAAGCACTGTAGTATAAGCTGCAACCCCCTGCAGCCAGCCACCCAACTTCCGGATTATTTGCATAAATGCATACACGAGCAATTGATATGCAAAGGGTGCGCACGCGGCGGTGAAGCCTTGTTGAATAACCAAAATAGATATAAAGATGAACAAAAAAGAAAAGAAAAAAAAGAAAATAAAAAATGAACAGATAAAAAAAAAAAAAAAGACCAAGCAAAAGGAAATGTCAACGGTGTAGTAGAGCGATAATATGCGAGCAAAGAAGAGTTGCTCGAAAGAGAGAGAGAGAGAGAGAGGGTGAGAGAGGAGGGGCAGAGAGAGGCAGGAAGGGTGCTCCATTCATTCGGGGATGTTTTATGGAAATTGCTTCCGCTACCGTCGCGTTTCTGCTTTGTATTGCCATTGCCGGGGGTTCGCCGCTATATATACCGATTGTCTGAATGCACATGTGGGTATATCATGCAGCGCCCGCCAAAGGGGGATGTAAGAAAATTGACGGAGAGTTATTGCACGGGGATCGTGGACGATATTCATCTTTATTCGAAAATTGGCCACACGCTCTTTCCAACAGACTCGACTTTTGGATTTTTTCAGGACCTCGGTACGTTTTCGAGGGTCGGAGGGAATGAAAAAAACACCGTATTTTCGTCCTTAGAATGGGAGATGAGAACGCGTGAATAGTTATTTCTTTCAAGATTTTTTGCCACAATCGAAAAATATAGTTCTAGGTAGAAAATGAAAATTAGTTTTCTAGCTGTTACCGAAAAGTCTAGTATCCGTTACTATTCTTTCTCATTACGATCACTGTCGCTATATTTTCTTGCAACTGTTGCGAAAGTTTAATGCTTTTGCAACAATAAATTGACGTTAAAGCCTTGTTTAACTAAAATACTAGAGTAAACCGAACAAATCGATTTTGCGTTGCAATTACCAAAAAAGGATCGACAATAGCGCAAAATGGTTACGCGTACCTCGTTTTTCGTAATTCCAACAATATTCTAACGTTTTTTTTTTTTAACGATACCTGTTTTACTCAATTTTTCTAGTTATTATAACAAATGAAATTTTTCTCAGTGCAGAGGCGTTTTTTTTTTTTGTAAATCCCCCCCCTCATATGCCTATGTTTTTGTCCTAAGCTTTAAGGTTTCAGCAACTTTTGACCCGTGGCTGAAGAACTGTTTGACATTTTTTCTTAACCATTCTGATCTTCGGAGTTCTGTCATACTTTTAATCGAAATGACGATAGTTCAATTCAATTTTCAATGTTAAAAAATTGATCAAGCTGCTTCATAAGCTCAAAGTTTGGGGTGTGAACTCTTCTGTTGAATTCATTGCTCAACGAATTATGAAGAGACAATTTCAGCGATTTGCTGGTTCTGTTGGGAGTTTATCATTCTTCAAAATCCACTAGTTTCGAAACTGCGTTTCTCTATCAGCCACAGACCAGAATTGAAAAGAAACATGCCACGAAAATAAGACTCGCTAAATATTGTGTGATACTTTTATAACTGTAAACACTGTATCCGTTAGAATAATAAATTGGTTATACATTCGGAAAGTGGTTTCAATTGTTTACTATCTATAACTGTCATGAGCCGGCGATTTTCACAGAAAACTCCTACTGCAATACAGAAGCACCAAAAGAGAGACCCTGCACGAAAAAAAATCTCCTTAAAAAAAACAAAATGTTGTTAATTTTGAGTATCGTGAAAGATGGCCGCCAGAGGTCTCGGTGAAGGCTTTCATCACCGATCTAACGAACAAAGTTCGGCCATTTCGCAGGTTAAGAGTCGTCGAGCCGTCCAACATCGTTTCTGCCTGCATTGTACGGGGCGAGTGGAGATGCTAGTCAAGAAGGAACTCCTGAATAGCCCATTTCACTAGCTCTTCCGGCTCTAACCCTTTGCCTCATCGTCGTACAGAAGGCGATTTCAGCCGAGGGAGAAATAGGCGCTCGTAAATGATTAGATATATGGATACGAGCGCGCTATGCCAGCGAGAAGCAAGTCGGCGCAGAGTGGATTTGCTTGATAAAATTATTGCTCCGACACGCAACGGCTATTCCTCCGGCTACTCGAGATGCCTACATCGGTCTGCAGACCATTTGTACCGGTGGTGGGCGATAATTCCGCTGTGTCTGTTCCATATTTGCGAGCCGTTTTATGACTAGAGATAAAGTGGCGTTCACCTATTTTTCCTTTCCATTTTTATTCTATCTCTTATCTGTAAGGTATGCGTAGCATATACACGAAAGAAAAATATCTTCGTGCACAACGCGAGCACGTTTTAGGCGCTTCCGTACGCAAAGTACCCGTTTCTGTTACGGCGCATGCGCTGTCGCGCGAAAATCTGACATTACGCAAGTCCTTTCACCTTGCGGAATAACCGAGTTTGTCCGCTTGTTACACAATGTACTATTATAAATGGAATCGTGTGCACGTTCTGACAATTCCAATAAAAAGATATTTCATTCGTTATTATAGTTGAGATAAAAAAAAAATTCTAGTTCAATTGATATCGTTGGATTAACGGTTTAAATATCATTACAAACCAAATATCGTATAATACAAGTGACTATAATTTGGTGTAATCTTATAGTTGTCAGTACTAAATTTATGATTATTTCAACAGTATATCAAATTTTTTTTTCTTTTATCGTAAATTTCATAACACAATACAGTACGAGTGATCATAAATAAAGATTAGTAACGTGTACTATATTTTTCAGTCAGCAAGTTATGGCCTGATTTATTTTTGTTGTGAGACAAGGAATCGATTCGCTTTATCTGCACTAATGCGCATTTCCATTTCAAGGAAATATGACGCTGGGTTTCTTTTAAAGTATGGAAAAGGATAGAAATTTGAAAACAATTGGGACTTTTCGACAAAAGTGATGAAAAAGAAAATCATAACAATTCAACTTACCATCAAAGAAGACACGTTGAAAGGTGCTTTTCAGTAATAACAGCCAAGTGTGAAAAGTAATTTTCATATTTACAGAGATTGCTCAATAATGTAATGGAATTAATGCTGTTACAAGTATGAAAAACCGGAAAACACCTGCAGAGAATTGCTTTATAATTGCCGACATCTCTCTGAAAATTCCTTAGGGCATTGGTGAGGAAAAAAAAAATCTCATCACGGTAAGTATACAGCCTGTAAAGAATTCGCTTTGTTTTAATAATGCATAACGAGAAAAATTATTCGTTGATGTTAAATAAAAAAAAAAAAAAGAAAATACGTATGTTGCGACGTAAAAATTACAACAATTCTTTTTTCAACTTTGATGTTATGTAATTTCTTATGCGATGGATTTCCCCGTGAATCGAGATGAGAAGCGAAAAGAAAGAAACAATTCTGCAGCTGAGAGGCTTTGTTAGATTAACAAAACTCTTTTTCTGCGAGTCCGATTCCCAGCGTATAATATATACATACAATATGCATACATGTTTATTTTTATACCGTGGGTATATTGTTTCTTTAATAAAATAAACCCGCGTATATATATGTAAGAATCGCCTTCCGCTCTCTCAATATTTGCGACTTGAATTCGCTTGGGGAATTCAAACAGACCAGGACTTTGAAATTTCGTAAGGTTAGGCAAACGTTGTGGAAAAACAATTTCTCACCGTCGATAGCAGAGTTTTTCTCCTTCGCGTTGTCGTTTCCGTTTCCGTTTCTCTCCTTTTCTTTTTCTTTCTCTCATACTTCTTTGACTTATTCATAACACCAGGCGCGTATCGCTGACTTACGAAATGCACCGGCAGCTATAAGTTTCCCCCTCGTCAAATCGCCTGAAACCCTCTCCTGAATCTTTATCTGGTACATGCATGAACTTATTCCGGGATGTGAGGAATCGGACCTGGTTCGATTCGCGATTCCGCTTGCGAATAAAATTTATCGAAGGGAAGGATACTTCCAAGGGAAATCACGAGGTTCAAGGTATCCCGATGTTGAAGTACCGGAATATTGTTAAAAATATCACTTGTGTTCTTGAATATTCAAAATTGCTTTTCAAGTAATTGACTTTGAAGAATATTTTAATTATATTCTGCCGTGTTATATGTTCACTGAATTTCAAACCATTCTCAAGTTGGGAAGTAGCAATTTAAAAATAAAAAATGTAACGTTACATATTTATGTACAATTCTTTTCGGGAGATCGAAATTTTTAAGCAAAGCCAGTAAAATAGCTTAAGTACTACAGTTCAGCATTTGTATGGCAACAATAAATAGCATAAGATGAAGGGAAAAATGTATCACTGAAAAGTTGAATCTTTATTCTTCGCACAGGACAAATCTAATAATGAGATTTATAGTTAATCATTCTTGATAACAAAAGCAATTGTCGATTGGTCAATTATCTCGAACAAATAACGTCGAGCAAAAATACTTCAGGTAATTTTGAACGTACTAGATTATTGATTTCTTTGACGTACAGCAATTTTCGTCATGTCCTTTGGTGGATTGTAAAAAATATTATGCTTACATGCAGAAAAAATTTCTGGTCCAGAAAAGATAGATTCTTATGTGGTTTGAATACTAGATCATTATTTTGATCGATAAACAACGAATACAAAACTTATAAAATATATAAAATCACAAGAATTCTGAAATTTCTGCAAAAGACGTTCCAACTGTTCGGCTAGTCAAATTTTCCCTACTTTATTGTTCGTAATGAACAGACGTTCTGTATCGGAAAAAGTTTGAGAGTTTAGTTCCGCGTAAAAGAAATGCGCCTGTTTCATTCTTGTAAAGTGAAATTGAAAAATGTTTCCACCGTAAGTCAAAGAAATACAGCAACGTAATTTTATTTCGAATCTTAACCGGGTCAGTGATTTTTTTCCATTCGTGAAAATTCGGTTAAGGAAATGCAAAAGGGCGGGGAAAAGGTTGACGAAGCCTTCGAAGTTTAGGGATGAAAAGCCCGGGCATAATTTGAGCGGCCGCATCTAATCTGGGAAAAGGCGCGTAAAGAGATATCTGCGTGCCTGGAGACGTTAGTCGAACGTGATACTGGTTCGGCAAAGAAATAGAGAAAGTAAGAAAGAAAGAGAGGGAGAGAGAGAGAGAGAAAGAGAGTGGCGGGATGTCGAATTTGCGGGGCGCGTGTTCCGCAGGATCCGGCAGGATCACCCAGGGGAAGAGAAAGGAAGAGGCGATGGAGCGACGCGCGCTGATCGTTCAGCCGCTTCCTACGTGATCCGAATTGTCATCCGATTGGTGGCGAACGGCTCACGCGCTTTTTTCGAATTCAAAGTCAAGGGGTGGGAAATTCACACTCGCCATGCGATCGAGATGCTCCACGATTATTCGACCCTGACAGAGATTAGGCCGCCGCGGGTATCGGAGAAACGTACACTGAGAAAAATTTCATTTTTTACTGTAACTAGAAAAATTGAGTAGAACAGGTATCGTGAAAAAAAAACTGTTCGAATATTGTTGGAGTTACGAAAAACGAGGTACGCGTAAACATTTTGCGCTATCGTCGATCCTTTTTTGGTAATTGCAACGGAAAATCAGTTTCTGAGGTTTACTCTACTTTCTTAGTTAAACAAAGCTTCAACGTCAATTCATCGTTGCACAAGCGTTAAATTTTCGCAACAGTTGCAAGAAAATCTAGTAACAGTGACCGTAATGAGAGGGAATAGTAACGGATACTAGACTTTCCGGTAACAGCTAGAAAATTTTTTAAATCTTCGAAATACAGGTGATGAGAGAAATTAGTGACGTGTAGTCAGGGCGGCTAGGTGGTCTAGTGGAGTAAGTCTCCGGTAAAGCATCTCTAGATACCAGGTTCGATTCCTGGCTCAACTCAAACCAGCTTGGGCGTTTCTCATTTCAACGATGTAATTGGGTAGAGTTGAAAAGTTTTAGTTATCTATCTATACCGAACCATCCCAAGTATAATTCTCAATTCATAATCAACAAAGAAAAGACGAAAAGCTCGTTCTCACACCAGCGAAGATCACAGCTGATAAGCACTTGTGAAACTGGCACCGATCGCCCCGTAATACGAGTTCTCATGCATATAGATAGAATTGGGTGAGTGGAGAAGAAAGGGGTCGAGGTGGGAGAGGAAGAGATAGGAAGGCGTGGTAAACGGAAGGGATGCCTATTATTTCCGGTTATCGCTGTTAATGGAAAACACATATTAGCTTAATCAGAAAGTTATTCTCGGTCGACAGAGCGGCGTCGGTTGATTGGGGTAGACGGCGAAAGCCGAACAGACGAGAGTCTGAACACAGACCGAGGGTTCGACCCAGAAATTTAATAAAAACATGCTTCAAAGGAGTGTTTGTCGTGGAGAATGTCAAAAGTTGAATAGCAGCGAGACGGCGGAGGTTTGGCACGGGAATCAAATGAAAACCGAGGCGAGTGCGGAGGAGGAGAAAAAAAAAATAAAATAAAAAGATCGAGGCTAAAAACCGAGAGGAGACAAACAGCGGTGAGCACTTTTCGCCAAGGCGAGCTTTTGCGACGTTGGACGCGCGGGGGAAAAGTTTTGGAAGCCGAAGCGAGCGAACGCGGTGATAAAGTCCAAAAGTCACGGGGCTTGAGGAAACGTGCTGAGGCGTCGGACCGGTCGGACCGACGTCTGAATAAACGTCAACGTCGTTACTCTGAAAAATTGAACGACGCGCGATAGTAAAAACGGGGCGGAAACGCATTTGAACGCTTCCGCGATCCGCTCCGTTTGCAAACTCCATAACCGATATACTTTTCGCCAGCTCTCGCCGATGGCTAACGACCCCGTCTCCAAACCCACAAATGGGATTCGTTTCAATTGATTCCAGTCGAACTCACCTACCGAAACCACTTTCGAGATTGTCCAAACTTTTCTTTTATGCGACCCCTTTGTTCGGGGCATCGGGGGTGGTGCTTGCTCGAGCGCTAAAACTGCGCGGACTACAACCCTTGTTCAGCAATTACCTTTCGCAAATTACTCTTATCGCCGCGATACCGCGTTGCCTTGGATTAACACTTTTTGTCAAGAAGAAAAGCTGATGTCTGCACTTTGTGCGGCTAAATCCGCAACGAATGCAGCTTGCAACGAAGAGATAACGATTGCAACAGAAATCGCAGGTATTGTTCGTCCTCGTTATGATTTCGCAGTTTTCAACGAATCGTGAGAAATTGTAATCGTTTGTACGAAAGTGGTCAAAGTCGGGTGGGATCGGAATGGAGGTCGGCCGAATAACCAAAATCCAACCTTCCAAAACCCAAAGTTCTGGGAACTCGAATGTCCTGAAAGCGTAAGAACTCGAATTTTGCCGAGTTTCGAAGAATAATATCCCGGAAATTGATTACCTCTCTACACTGAGAGAAATTTTTAGTTCCTGTTACCGCTCGGTCTTTAACTCTTTTCATTTTTTACCAGAATCGAAGAATATAATTCTAGGTACAAAATGCAAATTAGTTTTCCAGCTGTTACCGGAAAGTCTGGTATCCGTTACTGTTCTTTCTCATTACGATCGCTGTTGCTATATTTTATTGTAACTGTTGCGAAAGTTTAATGATTGTGCAACGATAAATCAATGCCAAAGCTTTGTGTAACTAAAAAAGTACAGTAAATCGAACAAAATGATTTTGCGTTGCAATTACGAAAAAAAGGTTCGACAATAGCGCAAAATGGTTAGGCGTACCTCATTTTTCGTAATACCAACAATATTCGAACAGTGTTTTTTAACGATACCTGTTTTACTGAATTTTCTAGTTACTGTAACAAATGAAATTTTTCTCACTGAATGGCCAAAGTTAACCCAAAAGACCAACAGTCTGAACGATCAAACTTGGAAGGTCCAGAATCCTAAATCTCTGGACTGTGGAATCATCGTCGCTGTGAACAACAGAGTCCCGATGTAGCATAGTTCACGAAGTTTGGTCGATAGGGAAAAGAATGCACCAAGGTGCAGGATAACGAGCAATTTCAGCTGGAATTAATTTATCTCACAATTTCTCGAAGAGTTTTTAATCTGCAGCAAACCTGAGGATCCGTAAAGATATCCGTGAAAACTGTGCCGATGAATTTCCGAACGTTAATTTAATGAGGCTGAAGTTTCAACGTTAATGTGAGGATACATTTTGACAAAAAGTCGTGATTTCGCAATTCTAGGATTGTGTGAAAATCGGTAAACCGTAATCAGGTAGAACATCAGGATATATATTCTAGAAACTTGTAGCATCCTTAAAGTCATTGTAAATTCACAAATTAGTGGTTTTGCTTTCTCAATGTTTCATTAGGATAATGTTACACTTGCTTCAACCTTATTCCGTATAGTCAAAATTTAAAGTAGCTAATACTGTTGCAATTTTTTCACAACACCATTGCGTACAAATGAAATTATTAATTCATTATTCTATGCTACTTTTTCAGAAAACTGTCGAAGTACAATGTGAAAAATTATGGAAAGAATTTTCCGTGCAAATTCTATCGGTCGAATAATTATTCTCGGCCATATTGGATTGGCTATTTTGATCAAATTTTTAGTCTTTATTCAAATTGAACAGCTCTCCGATTTTTCTATCTTTTATCTTAAACTTGACAATTTAAACCGTAATCAGCGACGCGAAAAATGCACGACAATCAATTTGCGAAGATTCAAGTTCGCAATTTACAGTTTCGTGGATTAGTGCACTTGTCACAATATTTATCTTAAAACAATCATGAACACCGCCTCAAAATGGGTTTAGAAATCGATCGGTGCGACGATCAATTATTCCTTACACATTCTAATCATACAACAAAAATACACCGAATTTGAAGACCCAACCGTAATTTCGGATTTTAAAATTTGAACCCAAAGCTTGGAAAGAAGAGTCGACAACTTCATAGTGGCGAAGCAGCAAGTTTTCCTGACCACGGAGATGACGCTGCGCGATCTGAAATCCACGATCAATCATTGCGACGGAGTAATTAAACGCAAGGATTGTCACTTCGGGTTGGATCAGTACCGGGCAAAACAAGCGACGGCAACTAATAGACACGGAGACGGGTTGAAACCTACGTCATGAAAGCACCCGGAGTTTCCCTAACTCGGACTAGGACTAATCCAGGTCTGATGCTGAGAGCAGCGAACCGAATATATTCCACCTCAACGTGAAGGCTCGGGTCATCGTCCACTACCTCCAACTTTGTAGAAATTGAATAATACCGCGGTTATCCGCAAAGATATCCTGCGATAATCACGCGGCGAGATGAACAATGTTACTCAATCACCGCTAAACGCGACTGTTGGAAAGACGTTTTCCTTCGCTGAGAAACACTCGGTAGAAATACAACAGTCACAAGAAAATATAATAGTGGTGATCGTAATGAGAAAGAATAGTAACGGATACTAGACTTTCCGGGACAAAAATTTCCGCAGTGATCCGATCCAGCATTGGTTTGACCAAGATCGTTGGTCTTTCCACATCGGCTGGTTTTAATCGGCATCGTTTCACTACCATTTCCCTGAATAAAAGCTGAGGAAGAACCTGATCATAAACATGGACGCGATGGTCTCCTTGCCGCACCCGAAAAGCTACGGAAAATCCGCGGATCGATACGTATGGCCTCCGGTTCAACGGTTGATATCGTCGAGCACTTCTCGGATAGAAGGTAGAGGAGAAGGTGGAGAAGGCGTGGGTTACGGGCGGTAAGAATTACGTGCATGAGCCCGTTGTTCATCCTCTGGGAAAACACGTGCGGAAACGCTTGTTATAGTCCTGGAAGAGCGTGGTGCAACGGCGAGTTATCCTCCTCTCAATATCCAGCTCATGCTTCATGGACCATCGCTAGGTACGTACAAGGTAGTCGCAACCCTGCTGCTCGAACTTTCGCAGGGAAAATTGTCTGAACTCAGTAGCGTATGGTTTTCACACTAGCGAATAAACAGAAGTTCGAAACACAGTGCATTATAAAGTTACAACTCTGGCTGAGTGGTTATTGTCTATGCGGGTTTAATTTCTTCAATTATAATTATCACGTCCTTGGTTTAGTCCGCTGGAATTAGGACAATTAACCACCGTTATGGCGTACAAACATAAACACTACGAGCTATTTGAGTTCCAGCTTTACCATCACTGAGTTATAAAAAAGAAACTTCAAGCCATGCGGTCGTTTTGATATAGACCAAAATTTACTGGTGTGGACGGCTAAAGAATAATCGATGTGGTCAGATATAGTTGGACTGACACCAAATTATACAGTCTATAAAAGTTCAACACTAGAATTCTTCTTAAAGCACACGAACCTTAGGATGGTCCTTCAAAGGATGATTTTTCGATTTTCACCCATTCGGCCCCCAGATCGGTTGTAAATAAGTAAAAACAGAAGAAAAAATTTGCGTAAAATTTGAGACTCCTATAGCTCAATTCGGAGGAGTGTATGTAAGCATGTACCTTTTACAATTTGAATAACATGAGAATCGGTCATACATTCAGCCCTTATTTTTCTGCAAGTGCAATATATACCTATGTAATCTATAATTCTCTGAATCTAATGTAAAAGATTTCTGCTATTTGTCATAAAATTCACAAAAACTACCAACGACACTGTTCATGCTACTATGGACCGATCAACTTGAAGTAAATTTTTTTTTTTTTTTTTTGGGGTGAATATATTTCATTTTAGTAGCCAATTTGGATTGCTACTATGCAGTTTTGAAAAAGTAAAAAAAAGATTGAGACACAAGTTCATCGATCCGTAGTAGTATGATCAAGGTGGTTGGAGGTATGTGGATTTTATGACAAATAGCAGAAACAATATACACTGGATCCATAGAATTATAGATTTTTTAGACGTATGTTACACTTTATGAAAAATAATGACTGAAAGTATGAGAAAATCTCATGTTATTCAAACGGGAAAAGGTTCGCGCTTACAGGCACTCCTTCCAGTTGAGCCAGGAGGCTCAAATATTGCAGAAACTTTTTTCAGTTTTATTTGAAACCAATCTGAGGCACGAATGGATAAAATTGAAAAAACCACGCTTTGAAGGACCAGCCTGGTGAACACGCGAACTTAAGTGGACTACAATTTGGTTTCAATTGACCCCAATTCACCCGATACAAAAATCACTCGGTAGTATCTGAAACTGGCTGATACGAGCACCAAATGAAAAGTGCTCGAAGCTTGCAATGCGCGTTATCAGGGTTCGAAGTGCACGTGTCACGTAATATTTGTGACACGTCAAAAAGAGCGGGGTAAAAGCACCAGGTGGGTGCAAGGTCCGTACAACGATTAGGTATAACCGGCACGGCCCAGTTTGGCACTACAAGTCTCGGCACTCGCTTGGAGAAGTGGCAAGGTGACACGGATAGGTCAACAACATGCCATTAAAGCGCAAAGTTGGCCCGATCCCGCGATTCCACGGTACAGGTTATGTTCGTTCACACCTCTCGGTGTCCGGGGGTGACTTTAAGTTCGCAGGATTGGCTGGTGCCGGTTCGAGTATAGCTTCCGAGTGCCCTACAGTCTCCTTTCAGCTTTCTCTCTCTCTCTCTCTCTCTGTTTCCGGTCTCTTTGTCCCGCTAAAATCGCTTTGTTCGTGGTGTTCCCGACGTTTCGTATGCAGGGATTCCAGGGTGTGTTACGTAGCCGAGTTGATTTTCGCTGAAGTCATGAAAACGATTGTCTTCCGCACAAATGGGGCTCGGAGAAGGTAAGGAGGGTGGGAGGGCGGGAGGGAGGGAGGGAGAGAAGGACGTTGTGACGCTGCTTGTGCCAAGAAGGGTTCCGCCTGTCCATGCAGCGTGCATTGCACGACACACGTTACGGAGCGGAGGGAATATATAATTCCAGATCGAGGCCAGCCTCGAGGTGGAAAATGCTGTACAGCAGCCGGTTGACGATGATCAAACGCAGCACACCGTCGGCGTTGGGGAGAGCTGGCGAAGCAATCTTCTTAAGATTCGTAAAGCAACTGGGTGAGAAGAAATGAAGCGGAAGGATGATAAAATGAACAAAAAAAAAAAAAAAGAAAAAAAGAAGGCGAAGTAGAAGATAAAAAAACAACAGACAAACAGAGGGAGACGTAGGACCGACTCGCTTTCTCTCTATCCTCCTCCGAGATGAGGACGTCTCTTAATCAATACATACTTTTTTCCCTGTCCCCGGGAGATTCGTTTTCTCCTTCATTTGCATCGCGCCTCTCGACTTAAGCTCACAGATCATCTACATCGGCTGTCAATGGACCGGTTTGCTGAAGTTCCATCGAGCCACGGACAGACAGACAGACAGATCGGGAAATAGACTTTCATCTTTCTACACTGAGAGAAATTTTTAGTTCCGGTTACCGCTCAGTCCTTAAATATTTTCATTTTTTTACCACAATCGATAAATATGGTTCTAGGTAGAAAATCAAAATTAGTTTTCTAGCTGTTACCGGAAAGTATAGTTTCCGTTACTATTCTTTCTCGTTACGATCACCGTTACTATACTTTCTCGTAACTGTTGCGAAAGTTTAATGCTTGTGCAACGATAAATTGACGTTGAAGCCTTGTTTAACTAAAAAAGTAGAGTAAACCTCACAAACTGATTTTGCGTTGCAATTACTAAAAAGGATCGACAATAGCGCAAAATGGTTACGCGTACCTCGTTTTCCGCAATGCAATCAATATTCCAACAGATATTTCAACGATACCTGTTTTGCTGAATTTTTCTTATTACTGTAACGAATGAAATTTTTCTCAGTACAACTCCATCAAACATATTTCTGGATATTTATTCGGGTGTATAAGTTCTATGAGTACGCGAGTTGAGGCAGATATGTACAGTTAATTAATCAATTGTTTATTCACGTTAGTTTGGTTACAGCTCGTGTTTTGTCAGTGTGCTTAGTACGTACTTATTTCAATCGTGTAAATAATCCCACGTTACATATCGTGCATTTTTCAATGATCCTCTTTGATTTATCGTTTGACTATGTTCGTGCTCTGTTTTGTCTTTCGACGAACTTGGCCTAGTCTTGGTAATTATGTTTAGAGTAGTAACGACTTGGGATAGGGGGCGAGATGTATCGAGTTACATGTGGTTCGATATTCTTGCAGTGTAACGCCTGTATACCTATTTTTTGTTTGTCAAGTCTGCACATGAGTTGTCGAAGACGATCGTCGAATGCCGAATGCGAAACGAGAGGTGCTTTCCGCACGTTAAAATCGGTGTCGTGAACACTCCGATACCTGATGTCGTTCAGTCCATTTGTCAATTCGTACGTGCATGTCTTTCGAGGTGACATATTTCCGTGCGAGGTGAAGCGATATTAATTTTGCTTGGAAAAAGAATCGCAAGCAACAAGCGACCATTGTAGATCGGAAAAGCTCAGATTCTTGCGAGACGCGCTGTTCGCAATTATTCTTTATTTGGGTGGGAAGCAGTTGCAGACCGACTCACATAATCGAACGTGAAAAAGAAATTCTTAAAAAGCTATTCAAATGACAGATAGTTGCATATTGTATTTCGAAATTCGATTACTAATATCTTAAAGAATGTAGAGGTTACGGATTTTCTAAAAGCTTGATCGTTCTCCGTTTTAAAATCGGACGAGAAGCAGGTCCGACAAAGTTACCAGAATATTTAATTTTCAAGTTTCACTTGTACCGGTAAATTATGTCGAGATTGACACGATCTTAATACACCATTCTTGAGACATTTTGATCATGAATTGGAAAACCCGACTTTTTATGAACTCGTAAAAAAAAAAAAAAAAAATCAATTTTTTTACCGGTGAAATGATCGGGTCTGATATTGTTGATCTTTTTTCTTACCCACAAATCAGAACCGCATTTACCTACATTTCTGTCGCATGAATGACGGATTGAATTTCATGAGATTCTCTTGTCCTCGCAGCAAGTTGTCAATAATGGAATTAAGGGAACGATTTTATTCGACATTTCTTTAACTCCACGATTGAAATACGAAAGTACTTACTGCCTCTCCGGTAAATTTTTCTATACTCACTTCAACCTCTCTGTTCGTAATACCTCCTGGGAAAAATTCCATCTCAGACAAAAACCGAGATATCAATAAAATCTCGATTTAATTGCGGCCACAAGCCTTGCTTTTAAAACTCGTCGCATTGCGATGGTTTTTTTTCTTCTTCATTCTTTTTTTTTTATTCTTTCTCTGCAGGTCTAGAATATTGAATTTTATTACGGCATGAGAATAGCTTGTAACGAGGTTTTATTGATCGCTTTATTTATTCTCATTGTGAACCGGGTTACCGAAATAACCCAAGACTTGCGAGTACAATGAAAAAGATCGTAATTGAGTGGAAAAAAAACGAGATTACACAGTAATGTAAAAGTGAGAGAATAAATTCGGTACAAACATTTTATAATAACTGTATTACGAACTCGTCCGTTGAATTTATCTTCCATTTAATACCGAAGCAATGTACCTGCCATCGCAGCTAGTTGTACAGCGCGCAGTATTATACGAAGTAAAAATATGCGGCTGTCGTTTAGGATGTAAACTTTAGACAGCTGCCACGGCAGCATCTGGCCAGTGGCAAATAAAAAATGATGAAAAAAGAACGAAATGCACGAGTTGCTCATACGGTGGTATGGAAAATTGGTTTGATACGTTGCAGTATGCCGCTCTATCCCTGATTGAAAAGAAAAACCAGCCATTTTTTACTCTATTCACGGACACGTCCGTTTGATTTCAAAAGAATTAGATGCAGCGAATGGAATTGGAAGCAAAAGAATTATTTAAATTATTCATTCAGCGGACTGATTATTCCATTTCCTCTTAATCATTGGGATCATTAATTTCGAAATACTCCCACTCAGAGAAATTTTTAGTTTAGCCCTTGACTATTTTCATTTTTTACGACAATCGAAAAATATAGTTCTAGGTAGAAAATGAAAATTAGTTTTCTAGTTGTTACCGGAAAGTCTAGTATCCGTTACTATTCTTTCTCATTGCGATCACTGTTGCTATATTTTCTTGTATAACTGTTGCGAAAATTTGCTGCTTGTACAAGAATAAATTTATTTCAAAGCCTTATTTAACTAAAAAAGTAGAGTAAACCTGACAAACTGATTTTGCGTTGCAATTACCAAAAAAGGATCGACAATAACGCAAAATGGTTACGCGTACCTTGTTTTTCGTAATACCAACAATATTCAAACAGTTTTTTTAACGATACCTGTTTTACTGAATTTTTCCAGTTACTATAACAAATGAAATTTTTTCTCAGTGTGGGATCCGATTTTGACTCCCAATGAAAATGAGCGAATTTCAAAAGGGTTTTGAGTAATCGTATACCTTAAGCAAATTATATAATATGTAATATGTAACGTCATATTTTAACGATAATATATCAAATTTTACAGATGGTGAGTTAAAATCTAAATTTTGGCACTAAAAAAAATTACCTTTCATTTTGTACGAAATATACAGAAGAGAGATAAAATTTGCTACTGAATTTCAATTCAAATACGTTACAATTACACTTTTTTATGATATATTTGACCCCATTTATTACGTACTGAAAAAACAGTGTATTCAGGAACTGAGAAAGTTTAAAAATTGTAACTCACGAGTATAACAATGTACATTGTTTGTTGGGTATCGCTGAATCACGTTTGATTTTATACATTTTATTACATTACGTATATTGTACGCGCATATTTCGTTGGAAAATGAATTTGACGAGTTTTTTGTGTAGGCATCGGGAGCATTATACACTGTCCCATGAGGTGTAATTTATATTCGCAGGCTACAACCATCCAGGATGGCGTAAAAAGAATTATTCGCACCGTCACGTTTCGAATGAAGTTTCAAAAGTCATGCCATCACGATTCCGGTGGAATATATATATAACATACGGGGCTTTCCACGCCAACTTTGTAAAAGGTTTGATCACGAAATTTTTTAATTTCATCAAGCATTTTTCCCCATGTTAGTGAGACCCTTGAAAATCGTCGAAAAATATATTAAAATTTGCTCAATCACTGATGCTTGCCCTATAAATTTTTAAACCCATCTCAAAAACACCCAAATCGATTTTTGTTAACCAGGAAAAAAACGTTCCATTTTCGGAATAAAACATTTTCATACAAGATTCAGAATGGAAGAACGTTTTTTTCAGTGTTTTTTTTTTTTCAATAAACTATAAAAAAAGGAATATAAAAAATGATTTAGAGAATAGAGATTATCATCCTTCTACTCTGAATCTTGCGTGAAGTTATTTTTTATCTTTGGTAGGATAATCGTTTTCGTTGTTTTTCGAATGGGGTTAAAAAATTTATAGTCTTAAAAGACGTGATCGAAGAAGAAAAAAAAAATTTTTTTCAAAGTTTTTCAGCGATTTTTACTAACATGGGAGAAGTCCTTGTTTAAATTGAAAAATGTCATGGTCGATCTTTTATAAAGTTGATGTGGAAAGCTTGACATACCTGACATGTACCCTGGTCAAATTGTCTTTGCAGTCTCCGTTAATTTAAATAATTTTTATATATGACCAATTCACATACATCAACAATTTGATGACTGAATTTTAAAAAACATTGCAAGTGGGGGAAAATAATTCCGTGATAATTTCATTATTTGAGATTATATTCACCAATAGAAAGTTGCGAAAATTTTGCTATCTCGGATAACCATGATTCCAAGTCGATATTTCTTATAAAGGAAAATTACTTTTTCTCTGTTTATCCGATTATACTGATATGTAATCAATCGAATCGAATCGTATATTGTTAAACTCCACGGTTGGTGAAAATAAGGAAAAAATAATAGTGAATAATATTGTCAAAACGAATCAGTCGAAAAATGGAATTTTAGATCGAGCGTGAAATATTTTTGAGAAGATTATTTTTTTCAATGAAAAATAGACTTCTTTTCTCAAAGACACTAGATAAGAATGATCATCGTTCGATCTGAACAGAGTATTTTTGTGATTGTCTCAACATCTTTTTTAAATTACAAAATTCTAAATAACAGCGCGAAATTCCGTTTCAATAGATATTTTTTATTTTTAGTTAAATCCGTGAACAACAAGTGGCTGTGAAATCAATAGAACGTCAAACCAAACAGAAGCGATGCACTAGAGACTCTTCGTCATAAATTATATTCCGGTCATCCAGGCCTGTCAATCACCAGCAAGTTCATTGACAGAGTTTGAATAATGGTGTAAGAATCTGAAAACAATCGCTGAAGAACTTATCGCGCTTTGGGACGAGTTGACCGAGCTTCGATGCATTTCATTAATTTTATTACGAGTCAGCCGTGCAACGAGTATCAACCAAAATAATGTATCCTTCGGATACGAAGATCTGTTTAAAAATACAAGTGCAAAAGAAGCTAGAATTTTCGACAAATTTAACGCAAAACTTTTCTCCTATCGTTCTTTCATCGTCAAATATTTAAATTTTCCAACATCAAATGGCAATTTACATTGAATTGACTACGGTACTGAGTTACGGGAAAATTTCATTTGTTGTAGTAACTGGAAAAATTCAGTAACAGGCATCGTTGAAAAATCTGTTTGAATATTGTTGGAATTATGAAAAACGAGGTACGCGTAACCATTTTGCGCTATCGTCGATCCTTTTTTGGCAATTGCAACGCAAAATCAGTTTGTTCGGTTTACTCTACTTTTTTAATTAAACAAAGCTTTAACGTCAATTTATCGTTGCACAAGCATTAAATTTTCGCAACATTTACAAGAAAATATAGTAACAGCGATCGTGAT
The DNA here is from genome assembly GCF_021155775.2 of Neodiprion pinetum. Lineage (NCBI taxonomy): Eukaryota > Metazoa > Arthropoda > Insecta > Hymenoptera > Diprionidae > Neodiprion > Neodiprion pinetum. The sequence continues at coordinate 21,062,942 of NC_060234.1, forward strand.
GAGAAAGAATAGTAACGGATACTAGACTTTCCGGTAACAGCTACCAAACCAATTTTCATTTTGTACCTAGCATTATATTTTTCGATCGTGGTAAAAAATGAAAATATTTAAGGACCGAGTGGTAACCGAAACTAAAAATCTCTCTCAGTGTACATTTTGAATAATTATCAAAGCGATTTGGAATAAAGGATCAATATTTAAGCCTTTTGCAGTACGGTTTTTTTAACATTGGCAATTAGTGGTTATTTATTTCTTTGATTTTTTTCAATTACTCGCAGCTTTCACTGAATGCGTGGCTCGACTTTTAATCTTGTCAGGCTGACTGCGAGCCTCGCAGTTTGATCCCAGACCTCGATAACCGGCACCTCTATACGAGCCTCCGTAAAAAGTGCACCACTAATTATGCTCGCCGGCTAACGAACACGTTATCGCTACTCGCGCCAGCTTGTTTCGCGAGAAAAATAAACAGGGGCACGAAATTAGTCGTGCAAACATTTCGCTCTGTATGCCCCGCCTATTAGAGACACATTTTTCGACACCTGCTGCTTCCGGATTCCAACAAATCCATTTTGTAAGTGGACCTTGGCACGCTCGTTGACAATTTGAAGCCTCGGATTCTGGGTTGGGTGAAAATAATGCGAAATACCAGAAAGACGCGCGACGGGACAAAATCCCGAAAGTCAAATTACCGACGAACAAAAACGTAGAATGACCCCCAATGCGTGAAATTGTATTGTAGAAAAATAAAAATCGAGGTAAGCTGAAATTCGCAAATAAATTAGAACCGAAATTTTATTTGGAAATGGGTAAGTTTACGAAGGGCAAAATGTTGGATTGCAAAAATAACGAAACAGTCAAACAGCCAACTTTACAAATCTCAAACTCGTGCATTTTCGAAAATTCATGAATCCGAACTTATCAATAACGACTGCCGAATGTCTCGAAAGGTTAAAATCCCGAAACCCACTGAGACAGAATGGAAAAAAAATTGTTTCTTTTTAAATAAATTTATTTAGAAACGGATTCACTTTTTCCAACGTCATCAGTTTCAGCTAATAGATGGCGTTTCGCTTGTGAAATGACACGACTTTTTTTCTTTAATGACACAGACGATTGTCCAATTGAGCTAATCTTGATAAAACTAGCATCGAATTGACGAATTTCACAAATTCCAAATATTTTTCAGAAAATTCGTTATTTCGTCCTTTTGGGATTTTGATTCCCCTGCATTTTATGGATCGAAATTTTACTCCTTCTGAACTTTGATTTTCGACAAATAATTTTTTTAGTTTTTTGACTGTTCGAAGTATTAAACGCTATCAATTTTTAATTTCGGAACTTTCATTTTTCTACATCCTCACATTCTGTGCTTTGTTCATTCGGAATGCAGACTGTTCTGAAAATACTTTTTCGTATAAAAGATCGTTCGGATAAATGAAATCTCGAATTTTCGATCAGTCGAATCTTGGACTTGGAAAAAATGTAGTGCTGATAACGATTCAATATTTTCTTGTACATAAACCTACTTTTATCATGTCGGTAGTAGTTTCTTCGCGCGTTTCAAATCCTTATGCACCGTGAAAAGAGACAGGAATTCGCAGAAATAAACCATTCAATCATATTTGTACCTCACTAATTGCGAGATGATTTAACGACAGTCCTAAAAAATTTCTACACATTGACACCGAATAACGGTAGAAAAAAAAAAAAAAAAACGGAGACACCAAAAAGGCCTGATTGGCGTGGATTTGGAACAGGGTCCATTACCCCCGGAATCTCTACCTATATCGGATATCGAAATTGAATTATTCGCGATTATAAATTCTCGGAGATGGAAAAGTTCGCTTAAAATTCTTTTTATAAATTTCAACATCAGTTGAATTACCGATATTCGTGAAAAAATAATTCTGTTCTCCGTTACATTAACCTTATACGTAGGTTAACTCGCATGACAAAAACCCTTCGCTTTATATGATTACCGAGATTAGATGCTGTTAATTTGTGGGGTTCACAGCTGAAGTTAATTCGAGCCATGCAGAGGGTAGATAACGGCTCTTGGAGACTATTCAAAGTGAGAGCTGCACGACGGTGGAAAAATATGATACTGAAATATGAATAACACCCGCGAAGCGAGTGATTAAAAGTACACGCAAAACCGGTTCACGAGTATTTCACACGAGCCTTCAACCCTCCCTTTAGCTCTCCCCTGTAAAAAGAATCACTCACATTAATGTCCGTACTCAGCGACAAAGATTATCATCGCTGCCGGTTAAAGTTTAAATTAAAATACAAGCACCGACCGTGTCGCGTTTTGAATTGATAAGGTTTCGTGTTTAAGACAATTTTCGAATTTCAAATCAGAAAAACGTTTATTTCGAATATCCAAAGCTAATTTTGAGATCAATATACTCGTACAAGCCAGCAAAACGTTGTATCTAATAAGAGTTTAAAAATGTTTTAAGACTCGGTATCTTGTGCAACAAATTGATTTAATAACAAACTGTACGAAAAACTTCAGCTGGATCTACTATTTTGATAATGCTATGAAATAAGTGGTAATTCATCAAATGTATCACATCGAAATCGCCGGTTTGTATTTGAAAGTATATTTCACTCGATCGAAAATTTGTTTTTTTCTCCCCATTTCACAATTTCGAAGAAACTATCCGATCGAATCAGGTAATTGTAAAATTAATCGAGTCGTTAACTACAACGAGAAATTGTCCTGCCCAGAAATAATTTTCAAAAAAATGTGACGAGTAATTTATTTGGTTGAAAATAAAAGTCTTCTATCAGCGTGCAAACTCCCAGCGCTGTTCAACCATCGCAGCATTCGGTTCGCGAAACGATGTACATTTTTTTCTCGAACACGGTAGCCACGCATTCAGAGCGAACATTGGAGCGCAAATTTCAATATTCTGTTTTCATTTCTATACGGTTTTCGGTTCCATTCGTTCAATTTTAACGTGGTGGTGAAAATCCCCCCACCCTTGACGACCGCAGTCCGCACTTTTGCAGCGGCGCTAACGAAGCGTGATTTTAAAACAAACGCGTATTAATTGCCAATCGGCTGGCTAAACTGCAGGCCGAATTCGGTAGGGCAATTCATAATCAATTTCCGTGTATCGAAGCGCGCGGAACGCGTGTTCCGGAAAGGTGACAATGGGGCGGGGTTGAAATTCGGAATTTAAAAACTTACGAAAGCGCCAAGTTCAGAATTTTTTGGTGGCGGAAGTTGGAGTAAAGAAATCAAACTTTGAATAAATATCAAAATTTGGAATATTTCGAAAACCGAAACTCAAAGTTTCGAAAGGACAAAATGCCGAAATGACGTAACTCCGAAAAAATCAAAGTTTCAATCATTCTGTGAATTTCTGATTCGGTGAAATTTCACCGCTTCGTTCCTTCTTTGTTTTTGATTTTCGATATTTTATGTTCAGAATTCCGGTTATTCCGACTTTCTGATTTCTTCCACCCACTCGTTAAGTAAACTACGCTCTGTGAGTATATTTTAATACTCGGAATTTCACTGTATCGAAATATTATTTTCGAAACTTTGTATTTTAGAACTTTCAGCCATTGGGTTTCCGAACATTCGAAACTTTGTTGTTTTGTCAAAGTTTGATTTCTTTACTTCAAGTTTCGCCACCAAACAATTCGGAATCGTGCGCTTTCGGAACTTTTCAAATTCAGAACTTCAACCTTGCGCCCCAAAAATGTAGAAAGAGAAAAAATAAAAAAGAGAGATAAAATATTGCGAAACAGAGATGGTGATATTTTTATCGTTTTTTTTTTTTTCTTCTCCATGTCTCGCCTCTCCGATAACAAATGTTCACAATAACAGCACAGTTGAAGGGACAATTAAAGCACTCGCGAGTTACTCTCGATTCAATCTCTTTGTTGGTCGTACACATCGGCTCACGCGCTTATTTCATATTCGTAATAATACGTTCGGAACATATTGCGAAGCTTAGGATATATACGCACAATATTAAGGGTGTGGAAAGTTTCGTGTGCGAGAGAGAATTGCGCAGCGTTGCGTACCTTGACGATTGGAAAAAGCTTCTCTTAACGAGAGAATCTTTCAGGCGAACTTGGAATGAAAGAAAATGAAATAAAAAATAATGTACCTTGGGTATCTACTGTCGGATAAGATTTTATCTTAACAGAAAAAGAAGGATACAGAATTTTAGAAAGAATATTGAAAGAGAATTCTTATGCGGCAAAAGCGATATTCTCGTAATGGACACCGTGTTTCAAATTTATGGTTTTATTTTACCTTTGTCGCGAAATAAAGTGAATTTTACGGTGATTCTACGTTTGATCTTCCAATTATCCGTGTTCACATTCACAGTGGATAAAAGAATACGTTACGAAAATTCACGGAAGGCGGAATAAATGCTACGGCAATTGTTAATCTTCTCACGTTGTAAATAGTGAAACAGATCCGAAGAATCGATATTTTTTTTTCATCCTCGGTTGTAATCCTCAATCGAATTGATGAAGACGAGACTGCAATAAGTAATCGGAAGTCTGACACCAGCGGACAAGCTGACTGAGTCACGTAGACGCGAGAAAATCCATGAAATAGAAAAGAAGAAGATGCTGACGAAAATAAATATCGAATTTAATCGGACAATAATACTTTCTTCATGTGGAAGAAGAATTGCGAACTAAAAGGCCGATATATTTTTAGAGAAATATAGAGAAATCACGCTTCATGGTATGACTATTTCTAATAGCGAAAATTCCCCTTGACTACAATTTTATAAAAAATTGTCTTTTATTCTGGCTCCGTCGACACGTTCATTTATTTATGCATCACAGTTCAAATGACAATAAGATTCAGTCACTAAAGAAATCAAAGACAAACTTTATTTTTTTAAAGATATTGACAGCTGAACTGAATTCTGTAACCAAATTTGCTTTTTTTTTTTAGTTGCACTTCACGTGAAAGAAGCGCTCGAGATTTTGTTTCATAAAAGCTCACTGAAACTATGTCGGAAATGGAAGTGCAATTTGTATGTTAATCATACTGACCATCCTGATTAAGAAATTTTTTTCTTACGCGACGTCCATTATTATAAACAAAAAAAAAAAAAAAAACAAATCAACGTTTCGGTTATTCTTCAACAAATTTCAGTGAACTCTTCTTGTAATGAATCACAAATCGAACAACATCCCCGACGTGCTTAAAAGCTTATTTTTGTTATTTCCAATTCTCTCGAACACTAGTCAACGTTAGAAGAACAGCAAAAATAAGTTTCTGATGCTGGAAATATGCTCAAGGGTGTCGTTTGGCCAAAAGTCGATAAACTTTATTCATTTCACTACGAGATGGTTGTACATTGAGTATCCGTTTGACAAATCATTATATAACGCTCATAAAAATTTCGGTAGAGCATCTCAAATAGAATATATCATTGTTAGTCAAATACGAGCTCTTTGGAGGTGCCTATTTTGTTTTTTCCATTTTCCATGTATAAAAAGTAAAACCTTCTGAATATTTTGTCCTCGCATACGGCTTGACTTACAAACTATCTAGATACAGATTGCTGCAGGAAGTTTCACGCTCTATAAAAAAATACTTACACCAACCGATTAGGAGATATACAAAATGACTCAATGTGTATAGGCGAATATATCTCAATCGATTATGGTTGGTAAAATTCTGTCAGTACTTTTTTACAGTACGTAAAATTTCCTGTAACAATCTGTACTTAGATAGTTTATAAGTCAAGCGTTTACGAGGTAAAAGAAATTCTAAAATTTTGCAATTTTTGTTTACATGTTATTCAAATGGAAAATGGAGAAAATGAAATAAGCACTTATAAATATCAATATTAAAAGCTCATATTTGGCCGACAATGAAGTATTCTATTTGAAATAATTTACCATAAATATCGATGCGCGTTTGAAGAATATTTTTTTTTTTTTGGTTTTTGGTTTGAACACCCTGATCTACACGCATAGGAATCACGGCTTCCGTGAACTAACAATTGATAACCAAAAAAAGAAAAAAAAAAATGGAAAATTCAAAGTTACGAACCAGACTGACGAGAAAGCAGCGCCAGCAGAGGCCAGAGAGCGTGGAGCCAAAGGTGCGGAACGGCCTTCATCCTGCAGCGACTTCCGGTATTCCTTCCCGACTAACCGGACTTCCTTTCACCTGCAGCACTCGAGGGCAAAAGCTCTGGCACCCACATCACTGTCACTAGGTATCACTGTCACAATTGCTGCTTCCCGACAGCAGCAGCGGCAGCAGTTGCAGCTTGCGGTTAAACCGGACGAAGCTTTCCTTCGATTTGAAACTGCGCTCCGACCAGGCGCGAAGGATGCATTTGATCGAGGCTGATCAGTCACAGTCACAGTCACTGATGTCGTTCACAATCCTGTGTCACTTTTCCACACCGGAACTTATCACACCTTTAACCAGAAACGGGAAGAGTTTCAACGCTCGGTTTTCTCGCATTTAACGGCGCACTTCACAGGGTGATCCGATCCACGATTAACAGAGATGCGATAATCACCGGGCATTTTTTCACTCGTATCACTGATATCTGCATCACTGTTGCCTCGTCCGTTCGTTCGATATGCGATTCTGGAACAGAAGGGTGAAACAGTTTGCTTAGATTCTCGATGCCAATTAAATTCGAGAGGATCTATTTCACGGTCAACATTTCCCTCCGGGTGAATTTTCCCAACCCCCGTGAATAATAATGAAGGGTGAAATTGAACTTGAATTCATATATTTGAACGGGTGAATTATTCATCAGGTTCTCCTTTCGGCACTGGGATGAACATTTTTCATCCACGTATGTAATCGATTCAATCAACGGGTTCAACGTAAGCCTTGAAATTTAATGTTTCATCCCTTTAGGAGAACGCGGGGCGTCAAATTCATGCCGTTAGGTAAAAACTTTATCAGCACATTTCAAGGGCGTCTCTCGCTCTTGGCGATATTTCAATATTTGATCTGGGACATTCGACGTGCGCGACTGTCGATGAAAAGCTCATCGGGAATAAAATACTCCTGTTTCTTGCCGCGCGTCGTCCCGAAATTTATTTCGGTTAAGCAATTCCCCGAACTTCGAGCTTCTCGAGCATTTTGACGATACATCGAAGTTCAAGGCACACACATGCTCGCTAGTAAATCTTTAATCACCCCGTGGCGTTGGCAAATAGATTCAGAAGTGTGTTATACAAGCGCGATGGCGAATGAATTGATGAATAATTTAGCCCTTAACTAGATCGATCAAAAACCTAGTACGATTTGCACGCAGGGTATAACCGCCATCAATAGACTTCCCGTCGATAGTTATCGAGAAATTTCGTCATCCAAATAACGATCAAGATTCCTCGGCCGCGAATTCGGTGAAATAACCTATTAATACGCAAGTCCGAGATCGATACGGAGAAAATTCAAAGCTCTGGTAATTTTCCACATTTTCAAGAGTAATGAAACGCGTCGTTGAATTGATTTGAGCTAAAAGGAAGCAGAAAAAAAAATAAAATAAAATAAAATAAAAACGAGGTTGTTGCCTAATTACCGAGCCCCATTTTCCCGTAATGAATTATATTTACATAATCGACGCGGCTGCGACGCCAGCAGATTTTCGATTATCATGTTTCCAGGGAAACTCGAGCCGCGATGAGCTTACGCAAGTAAAATTTTTCAAATTGGTAAGACAATGGTTACGGCGGATATTGGTCGAGGTTGTTTACATCCGGCTCAGTATGGATCACCCGATAATTTCCCGGCGGCCCATTGTGCCCACCTTCATCATCCCCTAGAATCCCGTAGCCGAGTTTCTGCTAATGACTGCTAATTATCCGAGGGTGTAACAAGACGTGAAAAAATACTGTCAGCGGGAGGACTTTGTTTTTAAAATCTTGTCGCGACGCTTATCCGATTCTTTTTTCTCACGCTTTAATGCATCATCGAGGCTTGATACACACTTGGAAATTATTGAAAAGAAATGGGAAAGACAATAAGATTACGAAAGAAGTCTTTCGCCAGCGTGTGGTGTAAAAATTTCATCCAACCCAACGGTATCAATTGGTTTCCAACAAGAAACGTATCCGAAGTGCAGTTCACAGATTTTCTTTACTCCGTGACATTTTACGTAACATCAAATACCAGTAAACATATACGTGTGTTTCCACTTAATTTGGCTCGTTTCAGAGACAGAAACCACCCTGAAAGTTTACCACTTAAAACATGAGGAAAGCAGCCCTGAACATAAAAACACTGCGATAATTATCGTGTGTTGAGAGTGAATAATGTTCAATTAGATTTATCAAAAAATTTTACTTCGTTGTAGAAAAATATTTGAAAACCGAGTAAACTTTGGGGATTTTAAGTGCTAAAAAATGAATAAAATCGGTGAGGTACACTTCGGGTTCTTTCCTTACAATTAGTGGTAAGCGAATTCTCGATTCCACGTCGATTAAAACTCAAACCCGAACTTCAAATAGACCCAGAATACTCCGGAGGGTGAAGTCGTAAGTACACTGAGATAAAAAATTCGGTCAATTAACTAAATGTGCGGTCACGGTCGGCGGAATGAATATTTATTTGTCTCGACTCAAGATCCGTTGATCTAGCAAAACGTTTAGTTGGACTATTTGAATGAACTGAAATTTTTGTCAGGTACCGACAAATCTCGAAGCGCCACAAATAAATATTCATTTCGCCGTCCGTGATCGTACATTTGGATGATTCAACTTCAGACTTCTTTCTCTCACAATCAGTTTGGCAGGCGCGCTTTTGCGAATCGTCGTTTCGTCGTTTGATATACATCGAACCTTCTTGCACACATACCAAAGCATTCTTACGAACATCAAACGGCAATCGTATCCACAATTGAAAAACCACACAGAAGAATGAAAAAAATAGATAAAACACGGTCACACGGTGTGGTTGTCGAATATTCACGTCGAGCTGTTACCCCGCGATACTCGAACGATGCAGCGAAAGCTCCTCGGTGGCTTTGACGCTTCGTTGTTAAACTCATCGGGGATGAAATTTGGCGCCCCGCGATCCTCGCGAATTAATCGACGCGTCCCGTTCGGGGGAGAGACACGAGACGACGATATCGCGTGGCGGTTTCTCCGCAACTGAGGGTTTCTGCTCGGTGTTCCTCGTTTGGTTCGAAAATCTACCGCCAGAGCGCCCTCGGATCCGCTTCATCGTCGTTCCACCTCCACCCCCCGTGTGACTCGAACGACAAGCCCTTAACGAATCGGGGGGAAAAAACAACCCATCTTCATCCCCGATGCGCCCGGCGTATCGGGACACACTTTTCAAACCGACCTGAACTGCGAGACCGCCGGCTGACCGCGCGCCGACTTTTACTACTAGCTGCGTTTTGGCCGTTATGCGCGATGCGAGATGATGATTGAATTTTATTGGTTATAGTGACGCTTCGGTTTGGCTTTAGTGACAACTTTTTGGAAACTGCTTGTACGGGGGAATTCCATTCCAACCCAACCAACGCCTGATTCTCGCAATTTTTGATTTTCTTCAAAATTGTTTCAGCAACTGTCCCGACTCTGAAACAGTACCATGAATATTTTCAGATTTTTTCGATCAACTGGGCAATATTTATAAATACTAAGAGCGATAAGATTGAAAAGGACCTTCTTCAAAATTCTCAAAAACTGTATTTCCTTTTCCAAACATTCCAAGACCAGGCTCATGATGGATCGATTTATAAAAATTTTTTTTTAGCACATGTAATCTTTTTGATCGACTGAAACAACGTTTGGACGGTTCGAAAATTTTCAAAAAATTCTAAAAACTTCTGGCTGTCACTTGAAAAATTTCTAGACCGGTTTCATTGTGTTGTTGATACAAAAAAAAGTCGAATGTGTCGAAAAAAAAAAAAAATATATATAGATGTAAGTCACTCCATTTACGAACCGGTCTAAAAATATTTCAAGTGAGAAATAGAAGTTTCAGGATTTTGATGGGAATTTTTCAGGCCGATCAAACAGTATTTTAGCTGACTAAAAAAATTGAAAGTGCTACATGTTTCGGCAAGGTATCGAATAGTTAAATGTGTGTCTCGCGACACTCAAAATCGTCCTCGCACATGTACGCACACTCGCGTGCAATGTTTACTTGCCGTCTCTGCGTCAAATCTCGCCTCTTGCCCGTGTCGCGACTCAAAACCCATCAGCTGTATCTCATGTATTGTCTACTATCTCGAAATCATGTATGTGTATAATCTATGTGTTCTCTCGCTCTGTAAAATCATCACTCTCTGTAACGTTCTCTTGCGATACGGTTTGTATCGCCTCATCGAAACCAATAAAAATCTCAATTATCGGTATTCATTATCTCTCTCCATCTCAACATCACTTTCGTTTCATTCACACTCGTTCTCATCACTAATTCGCCGATCCCACGTCGATGATCCATATCTTTTTGCCATCTTTCTAAACACTACATAAAATCGAAAAAATTGACCCATCATGGGTACGGTCTCGAAATGTTTGGAGTAAAAAATACACTTTTTGAGAACTTTTTGAGAATACTAAAAAGGTCTTTTTCAAAATTAATTGGAATATTATTGAATAATTAAGCAGTTGAATAAAAAATCTGAAAAAATTCAGGGCACTGTTTCAGAGTTAGGACAATTACAGAAAATTTTATTAAACAAAATCAGAAATGTTGACGGTCGGACGTTGGTCTGGGTATCACGGAATTGCCCGTTAGTATCATATTTCACTAGCTACAGTCACGCTTGACGCAAAAAAATAATTCTCTTCTTTTGTAAACAAATTTTTGCGATGAATCAAAATTTTGTTAATTTTTCAAAATTATTTCGTATAATTTTGTTTTATGTAATGTCACTTCTTTGGCACTATTGTAGGAATTATTGATCGCACGAAGTCAATAAATTTCAACTTATTTCAATCTGATGAAATTATGGAAAACTTCATTGTAACTGATGACAGTAATTTTTTTTGGTCAAATAAGGTATTTTCCAGTCAAAGTGAACCAAATTATTTCATATAATGGAACAGTATTATTGTTTAGGAACGGTTTGAGGTATATTTTTATTACGATTATAATTTCTGAATAGTTTAAAATCTTACGGCACGAATTTCGTGCTACTTATCGGAATTTAGACTTTTTCAACCAGTCAAATTGCCACCTTTTTCAAACTCATGTACGTTACATCATCGTTACGATATTTTATCGTGACTTGAATTCAACTTTTCAATGCTAATAATTGAACTGACGACTTCTTTCTACTTGGTTGGCATGATTCAGAAGTCTTTTCTTTCATTTTACAAAATTTTGCTACTCTATTATCTAGTGGCGGCGAAAGCTTTTTAAATTTTGCACTATAGGTAATCGTCAAAAATCATTTCCCAATTTAGAAAAAACTACATCACATTCGCTCTATACGTCTCAAAGTAGAATCATTTCAAAACATGTTAAAGAAAGAAAAAAAGCCTCCGAAAACAGGCTGTTCAAATTCTAAGTCTCGCTATTCCCGTAACCGGTTTTAAAATTCTCCGGCTAACGTCAATGACTCGCACGTCTTATTTTTCAATTCCGATGATTCAATGAGATAGGAAAAAAAAAAAAAAACATTCGCCGCACTTGTCGAATTTGCCAAATGAGCAGAACTCGATAAATTCAGACACAAAAAGAAAAGCTCAATACTACTCACAAGATCCAAAAGTTTAACTCTTGAATTTCGATCCCGCGTATTTCAGCTGACACAAAGTTGACATGCCGATTGTCGATCGTCGATAAATCAAGACGCACCGCCGTCCTGCATGATTTACCCGGTGTCTGTTAGTACCTGGCTAGACAATTATATTGGCAGCTGTTGGCTCGTGGGGGCGATAATTAATTGGATGACGTGACGAATTGATGAGGAATGTGCTTCGGGGACGGGACGATCAGGGCAAGTTCGTGCGGATGTAACCGGCGTCACGGCTTAGCCAAGCTTTTAACAAACCCCCAAACACACACCGAGAACGATGTACAATTACGGTATACCGACTTCCCTAACGAATGTTTTCTTGTCACGAACTCGGGGGGAGGGGGAGGAAGACTGCCCGACGTTATCTTCTTCTCTGCATTGCCAGACAGACGATCCGAACCACCCGGCCTATACGGGACGTGAAAGAAGGGCTCGAGGCCCGGCTGATTCCTACCGAATTACGCCAGTTAATTTTACCCAACCTCATTCCTATCGGCCAAAGCAACGCGCCGAAATCAGCTCCTATTTTTCAGAGATTACCTCCCTCTCTCACTCTCTTTCTCTCTCTCTTTTGCTTCATTCGTACACGCATTCTGTAGTATTCACGCAAGAATGTAGATATGTATATGTCGGAGAGAATTGGGAATGATTTATGGGAACATGGTATCGGGCATGTAGGGGTGTGTACGGCAATTTATCCGATTCAAATTATACATAAAAAAAAATAAAAATTATATATATATATATATATATAACAAACAAGATTTAAATTCTCCTTCCCTCGATGGGTGTGGTTTTCCCATCGAGCTTAAAGTTTGCGATGAAAAATCCTGTGATTTTTCTTTTTCAATATCGAAAAAGAAAAAGTTGACCACAATTCATGCTCTGTAATTTTTTTTTTTTTCACAAATATACGAAAATAAAACCACACGCCGAGTGAGCTCGAGTAGCGTGACAAACGTTGGCGACGATTCGAACAGCTTTTTAATTCCTCATCAGTCGTCCGTCCGAACGGTAGCTGTATAATTTAGAATCCCTTTGGACACAATATGTTTTCGAAAGTCACGAGGGTCGTAAGCACTCAAGGTCCGCACAACTTCTACGCTCTAACGAGTTCCTATCAGGGTTGCGTGAATGGAACAACTGTTTTCAGCTTTGAGATATCGGCTGTGATTAAAATAATAAACAGAAACTCTAGCTGCGTCAAAATCCATCGTCTGATTACCTTTCCTTCGCCCGATGTAACGATCGAACAAATTATAATTCTTTATTGCGACACACATTGTGCTGTGCTGTAATAATTCACTTTATATATCGAATTACTTCGAGCCCTGAATTACATCATTAGCTTTTTATCAGATTTCCAAAATCAACCGCTGCCCTTGACCCTGCATTTATTTCCTATTTCGTAACTAGACTCAACCGAGATTAAGACTGAAAGATGATCTATGTAGGCTTTTGAAGGCGAACGTTGAGAGTCGATTGATTTTTTGAGAATGAAGAAGAGAGAAATTTTTAGTTTCGGTTACCGCTCAGTACTTAACTATTTTCATTTTTTACCATAATCGATAAATACAGTTCTAGGTAGAAAATGAAAATTAGTTTTCTAGCTGTTACCGGAAAGTCTAGTATCCGTTACTATTCTTTCTCATTACGATCACCGTTACTATATTTTCGTGTAACTGTTGCGGAAATTTATTGCTTGCGCAAGAATAAATTGACGTTAAAGCCTTGTTTAACTGAAAAAGTAGGGTAAACCGAACAAACTAATTTTGCGTTGCAATGACCAAAAAAGGATCGACGATAGCGCAAAATGGTTACGCGTACCTTATTTTTCGCAATTCCAAAAATATTGAAACAGTTTTTTTCAAGGATACCTGTTTCACTGAATTTTTCTAGTTACTATGACAAATGAAATTTTTCTCAGTGTAGTCAAAGTATGGTTTCTTGTGCTTCGTTGAATCATCAATATCGAAGACCAATTGGTTTATTTATACACATAAAAGTCAAGATTGACAGTTTACTACGAATAGAATAATTTCTTTTTCAATTGATTTCATAAATAATTCTTTTCATACAGCATTCTAAAACCACCATTTCGAAAAATGAAAGTATCGGTGGATCCGAAATAATTCCAGCAATAATCCAAACGACGCAAGTGGAAATAAAGTATTCTACGTAAGATATGAAAATCGTTCTCGGTGGATGAAATTTAAATTAGGGCAATTGAAAAACACGTCTAATAACCCATCAACGGAATGTAAGCGCGCGTCGAGGAAAACGGTTCGAAGCTGAAAGCTTTACATATTATAAGCGCGTCTTAAGTTAACGCTCACAATTAAGGTAACTGCGTCCAATAACCCCGGTGTTACCGTACATTTCGACGCGATATTAGACCGAAGATTAGTCAAATTGCCCGAACCATCTGACCCAGTTACATCCCCATTGACCGAGGCGCCGCCTGCGCGGTTCGACTCGAGTGACTCGAAGCCCCCGGGGGGCATCGAATAAAACTAATAAGGGGGAACTCAGCTTCCGACTTGGAGTGCTTGCACATACGCGTGTCACTCGCCCCGAGCATACGTCGAGCTCGTCCCCCTTTCGGCCTCGATAAATAATTTTATGTCGCCGCAAGCATATTTCCCGATACGCGGTTGCGACCAAGCAGTTGCAGAATTCACGGAAGAAAAGTGCCGTCTGACGGGAATTTTAACGGTATGTTACGGGCCTGTATGTGATATGAAAATCTCGCGGTTTGTAGGCCTGGGCCCGGGTTGAAGTTCCGATTTTTAAACGTTCCGAAAGCGTCTAATTCCGTATCGTTTGGTGGGGAAATTTGAAGTGAAGAAATCAAAATTTTACGAAATAGCAAAGTTTCAAATGGTCGCAAATCCGATTTATCAAAGTTCCGAAATGCAAGATTTCGAAGAATAAAGTTTCGATGGAGCAGGATTCCGAAAATTGAAACATACTCACACAGCGCAGTTTTTTCAACGAGTGGATGTAAAAAATCGGAAAAATTCACACAACTGATAATCTTTGATCGTTCAGAATTTCGATGCATCAGATTTTTAAATCTTCTCATTTTTGCACTTTTGGAATTTTGAGAGTCGGGTTTCGGGTCATTGGAAACTTTGATGTCTCGTCAAAGTTTGATTTCTTTACTTCAAGTTTCGCTGGCAAAAAATTCGGAATTTGGCGCTTTCGGAACTTTTCAAATTTGGAATTTCAACCCAACCCTGTAGACCTTACCGTAAGCTAACAAAAAACAGTTTGATCAACTTCATTCTCGTTTTTGACATTGACATTTTCGGTTTGACTTCGAAATTTTAACAATCATATCTGTCGGCGTTTGGATTTTCATTTGATGAAATTCATGTTTGGGTATATCCTAAAGAACTACTATAAAAACATGTTTTTTTACGTTTCGAGATCAGAAGAACTAAAAAATGAATCGTTCTCACTTGATCGTGTGCCAAAGTAAGCATTTTCGAGAATATCCCGATAATTTTGGACTGGATTGAAAATTAGATCGTAATTAACGATGAATCGGTACAACTGTTCCAGGTATCTTCTATGTTCTTAGAATATTTGTACCACTTACATATTGCCGGAGTGAAAATAGACTGAAACTACGAAGGTGAAAATATCAAAATAATATTATTATTAATTGGCAGTTTATGGGAATCTTAAAAAAGGATTTCATATTCCGACAGATGAGATTTTCTCTCACACAATCCAAATAATCGTAAGAGACACGTGTGATTAAATTTTTTCCGATCACGGGAAGTGCTGAAAATTTGAAGACGAAGGTTCAATTGGAAAACGCTATGAAATTTGTGACTTTAAAGATATTTCAAGATATCTTTAATGACGGGTGGTCAAAAATACGCCATTTAACTTCGGGCCGCCGTAATAAAGAAGGCAATATCGACAGTAGTCCGGAAGTAACCCGAAAGGGGAGAAGACTCGGGGTTGGTATTGAAGTTTAAACTTTCACAGACGAATTAACAAAGTTTTGACACTCGCGCCGGACGAGGATAATAACTTGTTCATCCGCAGATGTTTGAACAGATTTGAGGAGGCGGGTTACGGGATGACTGCATTAGAAATTGCGGTTTGGGATCCGGGATTTAACAGCGCGGGTTTCCGCGGAGAAAGCGCCGTAGCATTGGACGATAAATAAAAAGTGACAAGGAAAAAGTGAAACTGAAAAACGTAATAATATAAAAGAAAAATAAACAAGGAGGACACGAAGAAGAAAAAATTGTAAACAAAGTTTCGACAATTCTGGTATATGGTGTATAACTTTATCGCTCTCTTGTTGGTAATCGCTGGATAGAACGAGGCTTATTACAGCTTACAAGTCCGGCTTGAACTCCGCGTAAACTTTCCACCCTCACCGCCACGTTTATGCCCTCCGGCTTTTTTCCCCACGTGCAGAGGTAAGCGTGTGTTATACTTTGCCCCCCTTGGCTTGGGGGAGAAAAAACTCAAATAAAACTAAATAAAAGCAATGAAAAAAAGGGAAAGGAATTTACGAGCGAACCTCGAAAGTGCAAGCCGAAACCGAAGTTATCACCTCTACGCGTGAATAAATTCTTATCTCTTTGATGCATTCATACATACTGAGAGTTCTTCTTGAAAGGACTTGCTCGACAATTGCAACTCGTCTAGTTTACAGGCGTGGCTAAGTTTTAAAAGATTCTGCTCACACGGTAGGGGTCGATTACCAGGGTGTCCCATACTTGGGGCTTTGAAAAATTTTTTCAAGCATACCCCCCAAATCAATTTCAAACAATTCAACAACAATTGCCTAATTTTTTCAGATTTTTATCTCAACTCTAAGCCTCACCGACAACAGGGTAGATTTTTCAGTTTAAAATATACGCTTATTGGACTCGTTCGCAGTACTTATTTTATTATAAAAGTGACGATGTTCAAAAAAATCTCTAACTGCGAGGATTTTGTAGTCATCAGTGCTGAAATCTGAGAAGAATGTCACATAGTCACGCCATGCAATTGCGACGAATTGCACACCCTAGAAATCCAACTTTTTTGCATTTAGAGGAAGCACAAATTCGTCGAGATTGCTCACTATGCGAGTAAAATTTTGACAAAGTTGGCTAAGCTTATAAACTATACAAGTTGGAATTGTCAAGTGAGTACTTTCAAGAAGAACTCTCGGCGTGTACAAGGAGTAAACATGATCGCTGGGGAAATGTGTATAATCAATGTGAAATATCTCGCTACCAGCGAGTGGATTTGACTCGATGAATATAAAAGATGCGATGTGACGTGAGGCGAAACGTCTCGTATTATAAAAAATAAAGTCGTCGAGGTTATACACCATAATTTGTCACAAGCTGTCAAGTGATACTTTTATCTTTAGCTTACTGAGTAATGATTGGAATTCAAGCTGAAATTTCCATCTCAGAGTGAAAATTTTCCAAAAGTTACTTTTTAGATATTTAGCTGGCGAGTATTTATCGAACGGAGACTTACGGAGCGGGTATTTATCGAGCTGAGACTTATGGAACGGGTACTTAACGAGCGGGCACTTACGGAGCGGGTATTTATAGAGCGGGCACTTATCCAATGACTGATTTGCTTTTTTTTTTTTGTTTCTATATCCGTTGACTCATATTTCGTTGGTTATAAACGGGATTCAATTGCATAATTGCTTTCGTGCTTCTGCAGAAACTGAGAAGACGAAGAAGAAGAAGAAGAAGAAGAAGAAGAAAAATAGCTGTATAAACGGGGACGAATATGAGTAAAATTTTAAACCAGCGGAAATTTATCGCAGCACGGTGTGAAGTGCAAGTTGGCGCAAGAAACGAAGACAAATGCAAGAAAGACAGAAGGCGGAGGGACTGGAAAGCGTTATGAAGAGGAAACACGATAGCTGGTAGACATCTCTGCGCGGCTCTTAGAGCCGGAGGCGAGAAGCTCCTTCCTTTTCACATCTTCTTATTATATGTATTATGTACAATACTCGAGTATCAAATTTCCTGCTTCCACCGCTTTTGGCGAGGGGAGTAAAAAATTTATGAGTGCTTTTCGAAATTGCGATACCGCAGTTGGGGTACCTTAACTGCGGCCTGCGACAAACCAATCGGCTGTCTCGAAGCTCTGAAGCCTGCGAAAAAATTGAGTTGATGTGTCATTTTTCGGTTTGGCGAGAAGAGAGAAAGACAAGCTGTCACACCAATTTTGTGAGGAATCGGTAATCCGCCAATTAAATGTCAAAGAAGAAAAATTGTCACTCTGAAGATCTATTCGCGAGTCTGCAAGCTTTCCTATCACCAACTTAATAGCTGGTTACAAATTTTTTTCATCTATCATTCGTTCATTCGATAAGTCAATGAATAGTGAAAAAGATGAATTTAATGAATTTAATGAATTGAAATTTGTATGCTGTGAAGAAATAAATATTTGAACCTCTCTGTGTATCCAAAGTTAAAATTTTCGGAAAGAAAACAGAATTGTTTCGGTCCTTCATGAAAAATTATCCCAAACAGTTAGAATTGAAGGAGAAAACGACGTTAATCGTCTTCCCACTCGTTAACTTAACGTCGATGTAAAAAATATTCATACATTCATTTTTTAATGTATTCATTAATTTTTGACAGCAGTTATCGCCCGTCGAATCTTGATAGAAATCGAAACTCGCAAACTGTTTATTAATAAAAAAAAAAAAAAAAGAAACAACACAAGCAATTCTCGTTTTCTGATGTGTTTTTAACAACGAAGGACGGACTCCCAAGTGGCTCGTATATAACGCCCCGACTTGACTTACCCATCTAAGTGGGTCACGCGGGGAAGTGAATTTTTTTTCTATTTCTCATTCCTTCGTCAAATTAAGGTTGTGGACATTACTTCGAGTGCCTTAAATTGCTTCGACGAGTGAATTTTTAATTCATAGTACAGCTTTACGTGGATTTGATTCTCCGAAGATAATCGATGAATTTTATTGGGTGTATTTGCTGGCCTGCTCCACGTACCTTACATCACAGTGCTTGCTCTAAACCCGCTCTTCGGCATTGTTGAACAACGACTAACATCACTCATACAGGAAAAAACAACGTAATGATCGCGGTATTCTTTCCGCAGCTGAGAAACGATGTAAATTTTAACTTCGCGAATTTCTCGTACCCCTGCAGTGAAGCTGATTCTTGGGATATTTCAAGTGACGTCGTAATCGTCTCTGGGAATCATAATAATTCACACCCAAGAAACGTCTATAGGGCCAGGCAGGCAGCCGAGCGTGCTTCTGTGCGCGTCTGGCGGATGTAGCCGCCCACGCAGTTATACAAGAGGTAACAAAAAAGTTTATACTGCACTGAGATCTACTGCGTCTCTGTGGAACAACAGCGATACGAGGATACGAAAAAAGCTTCCATCGAAAGCGGAGATAATAAGAAACGTCCGCGTGACCTCTCAAAAACTTACGCCTCGGTTACTGCAGATATTTCCTCATTTCCAAACTCGGGATATTATCCGCCGGAAATTGTTTGTTAGCGTTTTTTTTTTTTTTTTTTCTTTGTCAAACGTCATTACTTTCAAAAAACTTTCGTCCCTTCCTAACTTCATTTTCAATCCTCAAAGTGCTCGTTCTTTATCGCGGTAACAAATTTACCGAACAAATTTTCAGAAAAGATTCGTTGGCCAATGAATTTTCCACCAAGAGAAGGTTTACCGTTTCATGTAAAAAAAAAAAAAAAAATGAAAAGTAAAAAAGACGAACAACCTCGTAACGATTCACATAGTTTAAATACAACTGTTTTTCATACTTTTCACGAGTAGTTTTTACTGTCACCAACACATGTGTACATCCTTTTAGGACCAATCGCTCTGAATTTCACAGTGTTCAATTCTCGTGGTCCGAGACCGAAAAATACTGTAAACCATCATTTCTTCTTTTCCATAATAAATGCCAAACGTTGAAGCGTTTAGAGGGAAGAGAATTCCGAATCAAATCATCCCGGATGTTCGCCATTTTGATCCAACGGTACGCTTGTCAGGGCGCGTTGTCTCCGCTTCGTAGAGCCTCCACGAATATTTGGGGAAATTGGTCGAGACGGAACACCGGGATTACGCCATCCTAGCCGGCTAATCCAGTTGCACTCGCCATTGCACAGCCGTTTAGCCCCTGGACGGCACATCGCGACTAATTAACACCTAGCACCGGATCGCCGATTCAATTGAACCGATGTTCTCTGATCAGAATGGACTCACTGGATCCCAACAAAAGACGACAATGTCTCTGTTTTTCGGTGTTTGTTTTCGATTAGACTCAGTAATCAAATCCAAGACTTTCATGGCGTTGCAAAATTTGATCGATTCGTGTTTTTTTCCAAAAAGTATGTTCACCATCCGACTCGTATTCTTTCCTATCATGCTGGGCTCGCATCAGCGACTCGATCGCTCGTTGATGGATAGAGCTTTCCGATCTAAGCCGCATCTCGATCAGGGAAGAATTGGGGCGTCATCGATTGAAACTTTACGGAACAGGTACGTTGATCGTTGAAAAATCCTCGGTTCGTATGTAGCCGCTAATCCTTGCCAAGAAAGCGCTCGTTAGCGAGCGCACGAAGAGGAAGACCGTTGATTGCATCGCTAGGTAGTTTTGGCGGTGTGTGTGCGCGGCTCCGAGGACCTCTAAAGAAATAATAGCTCGTAAAGGAGGACCGCAGCGAGTCGGTTCCAAGGATCCGAGGATCCGAGACTCGGCTGAAGCCCCGAGGGGTAAAGGAACGAGAGAATCGCTGTGAGAATTAGCAAGGAGCCAACTCGGTCCTACGGTAATTGGGAGCTTTCTTATCAGTAGTTAACCGCACAAAGATGAAGAAAGCACAGAATTTATCCCGGATTGCATCCTGCACAGCCTCCGAGCCGCAAAGCTCGCCTCGTTCAGCTCGAGTACCCCTGTATTACGGCTCGTAGCTTGCATATCTGCTCCAATTTTCTCCCAGTTAGGTATTGGCCGATGTAGTTACCGCCTAAGCTTTCTCAAAGTTCGACGCTCGTATTTCCTCCACCTCTAAAACTCCAAGTATACTCGCTTTTTCCAAAACACAGTCTCGTTGCATATATTCAAATGAGTGAATTTATTTGCGTTTCGATCAATAACGAATTGGGTTCCAATGTGACGCAGGTACACAGGAATGTAATAAATTTCATAATTGTAAATTCAATGCAATGGTTGTTTGGTTTGATTTTTCTTCCTTGAATTACTTGTACGTAGGAATATTATTATTCTTTTACAGTATAAGGTGTGTCGAGGGTTTGGATAAAATTATTTTACAAGAGATACGATGCATGGAAGAAACATAAACGCGCCATTTCAGTGGAGGATATACGAGTATATTACGTACTTGAGAAAGTCTGCCAAGTCGGTGAGGTCAGATTTTAGTTTCCTGTTTATCTAAACTCGATGTAAAGTAAAACCTGGAAGAATGTCACGAGTATTTTCCCACAAATCTTCTGTTACATCTTTCATACGTTTGCGGACGTGTCGTGAAATAGTGAAACGGGTTGAACACACCGAGAGAAATTTATAATTGTAGTCGCTATGCAGTCCTCAACCATTTTAATTTTTTACCATAACCGAAAAACATAATTCAAGGCTTAAAAGTGAGAATGAATTTTGCTGCTTTTACCTAAAAAATCGAATATATATATTATTACACCTTTTAGTTCAGGCAATCTGTTCGATATTTTTCTGTAACTGTTCCTATAATTTGATGTTGGAATAGAATAAATTGATGTTAACGTCTTATTTGATTGAAAAAAAAATGCAACGATATCGGAATAACAATATTCCGAAAATTCAGTATAAACAACTATAATTACACTAAACAAAGTAACGATATTTTCTAGCAATACCAATAATATTCAAACTACCATTGTAACGATGCCCATTTTATTATAATTTTTCAGTAGATACACTAGATAAAACAAATGAAAATTTTCTCAGTGCTGTAAACTCGATCTGGATAAGTCCCTGCCATCGGGTGATGGGTGTGGAGAGTTCTCGGAAACCGTGAAGTTACGGAGAGTCCACCGTATTCGGTGTAAGCTGGAGCGTACGACACGGATTCTCTCCGTTTGGTGTTACAGAGTAAACTTAGTTCCATCGGATTTTTACCCAAGAGGGTATTTGTCTCAAGCAGCCTAATTAGTTTCCCTGGCACTCGTAAAACTCGAATTCACGTCCTCGCGAAACAAATTCCTCGAGCAATGCCTTTTTTTCGGAAGAGAAGCTGCGTCGAAGAGCCGCAGAATGGCCATAATTCATACCTGGCGAGGTCCGTTATCTCGGGTAAATTTTATCTGTCCCTTGTTATACACAAGGTCATCATTTCCGGCGACCGCCAACGATGACGGACTCGCGTTCATCGCGGGTCCGGGAACAAACAAGCCGCGCATTTCGCTGACTTCCGACCTTTAATCGGCGGCCGCTGACGTTTATACGTCGTCAATTTCGGATTTCAGAGCTTGCGGCTTCGTCGGGACACCACGCAATCAATAACGAATCGTATAAAACTGGCGACTTATACTTTTGGGAAAAGATCACTTTCTACCGTCGAGATAAAGTGGGGGAAAAGTGACCCCTCGGGAATCGGAGAGATGGGTATTAAAAGTTAGCCACCGTATCGCTCTTCCATCCCTCGATTCGACCTACCCAGGTAAACCTCGATTCCTGGCCGTCATCGTTACGCCAACTTTTGATGCGACAAATTTACAAAAATTATTCAACATACTAAAACTTTCGCGTGAGTTCTCTCGCGCAATTCTACTCGCACTGAACACACTTTGATTTATACAGAGTGAATTCATAAAAAGTAAACACTCTGTCGTCTGCTAGAGTTTAAAGCACTTGCGCTGTAATCGGACATCGTTTGTTAGTCAGGCTGACCGACCATTAAAAATCTGACAATCGAGCCCAACTGTAAAAATTTTTGAGGTTAGATACATCGCGACGAACGTTCATGATAAAACTTCAAGTTTCTGATCGTTGGTATTCCTGAAAAATACGCAGTGTCGACTGGCTGTTAGAAATTCACTCCGTACAACCTTATGTACTCAGAAAATTATTTTGCAAAACTGCTTCTAACAAAGTAAGTTCTGACTGTCCCAATGAAGAGGTTGAATATCGGCCGAAATCGAAAGCTTAGAGATAAATCGAAGGTTAAGACATAGAAAAAAACGTGAACAAAGCCTCCAATAATTTTATTGGGGCCAATGATGGTGAACATGAATGAAACAACATCCGTCGCAATGGTTTCGTAACGAAAATCTTTTGATCGTAAGTCTCTTTCTCCAATTGTCGATATCTTACAAGTTTGTGTTATTAGACAGTAGGGTAGTTGTTTCATTCATAATCATCACCATTGACGCAAATGACAGTGCTGATTTTCTAAACTGTTTTTATCTTTTCCCCACTTTCGATTCAGAAAGTAGGACCCGTTAATCGTTGGGTAGACTTTTTCGTTCCCATATTCTATCGATTCCAAGGATGCAAGAGTAGACGGACGAGTTTCAAGCGTGCATCGTTGGGCACCAAGCAACAAGTGCATCGTCAGTATGTCCAAGAAATCTTCCCCCTTTACTTTCCGTCCTCGTCAGTCTCACGTGGAATTTCTCAGAGAGTATTTCGTTGATGGAAAATATCAAAGTTGGGCCATCGTGCCTTTGAGTTGTTTAACCAACCAGTTCGGGGTGGAGATGATGGAAACTGACGGGGAGAGCAGAAGTTGGTTTCAATGAGCCGAGGGATGTGTATGGTCGAATTACCGAGCGTATTCGGCGAACTGGCTATTTCGCCTGGGGTCCGTTGACGGGTCCACGAAGCGATGGCAAGAAAGCTTTGAATCTCCCCAGAATGACCCTAGAGAGCCTCTTCCCTGAAGGGCACGGCTTCCTTGCGGTCAGCCCCGAGCTAGACGAATAGCAGTCTAACGACACCCAATAACATTCCTCGTTAATCAACTGGCTACTGCTATTTTAACTGCTGGTCAATATAATGTGCACGATCCTGTTTCCCATCAACTCTAAATTGTTGGGACTGTACCGCAGACCCGTTAACCCTTAACGTTTGAAATGCTCTACTATCTTATTCTTCGGCCCAGCTTCTAATTCCAAGGTCTAACTTCAGAAACAAGAATACTTTTCTGGAGTAATTGTTTCCATGTGTCTCAAGTTTCGATCGATAAAGCTTGGTCGAAAAGAGTCATCGTGATAAATCGATAGATCTATTTACCGTTTTATTCACTCGTCAGCAATTTGTCATCAAATTTCAGCTACCGGTAGCAGCTTGAGTTTTCAATCAAAATTCACCGCTCCGCAATTCAGCTAATTTTATACTCCTCACGACTATGAGTATGTTTTTTCAATGATACGGGAACATTTCAAGCATTGGTGATCGGTATTCCGGTCAAACACTCAGGTGCTTGATATTTAGAGACTTTTTCAAATGTTCAAGTCTTTCAAAGTGGTTCTGAACAATCATATTATACCGAAGCTGCTTTACAATGTCCAAAAGTAAATATACGGTACTAAACAGTTCAGCTCGTGACAGAATAATATTTTCAACCGATTGTAAGTAACATTCTCCGCTTCTGTACTTTTAATTCATGCTGATAGATAACTTGGTTCGTAATGCAATTCAACTTGAGATTCTCCTGAAAATGTGATAATTACACTATTCAGGTATCCTGTCGGCAATAATGTTAAAAGGCTTTTTAGCATCTTCCGTACTGCTTTAATGATCAATACCTGAGATTCTGTAGTGCGATTTTGGTATATCCACCTTAACGTTTTCAAAGGAAGCAACTATGGAACTAAAAACCATAATTTTCCGAAGATATCCAGCCTTACCATCTGCCGATACATACATCGTTCAGACGAACGAATCCCATTTGTAAATGAAAGTCAATCGTTCTTCATCCCCATCGCATAACAAGATCTACATTTCTCTATAAATGTCAAGAGCAATATAATGGGTGGTTGAGAAGCGAGCAATATTTCGATTAAGGCAGTGAATTTCTCGCATAGCCCGAGTTATGGGTACCTAATGCAACGCGATGATGCAGAGCAATGGGGTCGCAACAGGAAAGGAAAGATAGATAGCTAGAGAGAGAGAGAGAGAGAGAGAAAGGGGGTGAGTGATGATGGGCAAGAAGGCTCGAGAGGAAGAGCAGAGTCGAACCGGGTTTGCCCGTCCAAGGAAGCAATGGTAGGAAGCAATTAATAACTTTGTCCTGGCAGGTGGGCAGGTAGCGAGCAACGAAATAGGGAGAAAAAGAAAGAGAGAGAAAGCCACGTTGCAATAATTACCGCGTCACGCCTCCCGCCCAACCTAATTAACTTATGCTGTATGCTGGCCGCCTTGTACGCATTACACCATCCAAGGGGGATGATTTTTTTTTTTCATCCAATTTGGCTGTATTTTTTTTTTTTTTTTTCTTTAAACCAAAGCTCGCAGTTTTCTATGATGTATATTTTTTTAATTTTTTTTTTCTTTTTTTTTCAATTTTTCTTTTTTCTTTCTCCTTTCGGCATACGAACGTTTCCGAAAGTTTTGTAATTGGAAAACGTGCAGCAGTTGCATTTTTCCCTGCATTGGCAGACAAGCTGCGTATTATTTTACCCGTTATCGGAGGATGATTTAATGTCTATGCAGAATAAGGAGAACGAGTAATTCTTCTGTTTAAATATAACCGCTCTAAGCTCCCGCCATTCTCTGTTATAGCAGCCTGAGGAAGTCAGCCATGTTGTAAAATAAATCTTCACTTCCGCTTGCGGCTCTGAAATATACACACGTGTCATTCATTTTTCACTCATACCAGTCCGTCTGTAAAACATCAATCGCAAGTGTCTGCAAGATGAGGTATGGCAAAAATTCTCTAGTGGCAACAAATATCTTTCAATCACTACTGCACGCAACTCGTGTAGAACATGTGCATTTTTATTTGAAAAAACCAAGTTGTTGGGATAAAACTGATTTTAAACGTTGACTCAAATAGTTCACGACGATTCGTAAAAGAAACAAGAAATATACATATTGTTTACACAGAATAAAAATAACGACAAACGTTACGCCAGAGAGATGAAATTTGTTGTCAAAGAATTGTATTTTCACCATTTGAAGAAACCGAAAACCGTGAATTCCGTTTCGATGTTCATCCATTTTCGATAAAGTCAAGAAAAAATTGACGAAACTTAGCGAGAGAAAAGGGTAATAGAATGACGTAGACTCGCCGAGCACGAACCATTTTCCCGTACGACGAGCCATGGTCACAGGTGGGGATGACCTGCAGGGAAAGGTAAAAGTTCCGGGTGCGGAAGTTGTAAACAACAGCGCGCCTCCGAGATAAATACGTGAAAATAACCCGTTGTTACCGGGCAGGAGACAACCCGGACTGGCTGTTGTAGGCGGTTTCAATAAATTTCTATTCAACGAAAGAAAACACGGAGGGACAGGTTATGGCTCTCGAGCACGCCACCCCGAGCCCTAAGCCGAATGTAAATCACTTCGAAACTACCGCCGGCTATCTAAACGGTGATCCGCGAGTCTCGTCGAATCGCGAATCGCGAATCGCCTCGATTGCACTCGCTAATTATGCGCCTCCTCGTGGTCCGAGGGACACTGGTTGATCTGGTTGGTTGGACGACGGGCTGGTCCTTAATGCGGTTGTTTTTGAATTTTTATCTTTATTTACGTTATTAATTAACGAATTTAATCGAACTTTGAATGATAATTAATATGTGAACGCTTTCGTTCGCGAATTTTGAGCATCAGAGCTTTTTTGTTGAGCGTTCAACTCTCTACACAAATATGTAGTTTCCACAATTTTAGGTATATTCGTAAACGATTTATAAAATTTCAGAGAGCAGAAATAGTTTTTCACCTGTCATTTTCATGTGATATTTAGATCACAAAAAGGACTGTCTTAGAGTTGATGTAAAGAGTTCAAATATTCAGGGAATTTTTTTTTTTTGATATTAATTTGAAAGCGTTCAAGCCCCTGGGAGCATGAAAATTCAAAAACAGCCCTATTAATAATCCTGACAATACTCAATACCGTTTATTGGTTTTATTTCCAAACGGATATGAATGGAATAATTATTGAATCATTTTATGCGAAAACAGCGAAGATATTTTTAAAAATAATTCAATAACCTGTAAAGAAAAGTTTAGAAATTCACGCTTCGTGGGGAATCGCTTCAAAATTGTTAAAAAATCTGATAGATTCGGTCGATTTTATTCTACGATGGATTATTTCATTCGGAAGACTATCCAATCGTTAACATCATTTAAACCTTATCACTGCACGCTTGAGTCACTTTGCGGAAAAATTGCCACTGTCCTTTACGTTTCTTTCACCCAAATGGAAATTTTTTTATTACTCATAATTACTCATACTTTTTCATCCCATATCTCAGTCTTCTTATTCTATAATATTTGACGAAGATGCAATCGACGAGATTAAATTCTTTCGCGAGTTTCTAAGATAATTCTCAAATTTGTTCAGATAGAAATTAAACCTCTGGTATATAAACATCTGAACTCCAAAAGAATTCCATTGAAGTTCACTAGATTATTTTGTGTATGATTTTTCACTTTAAACATTCAAGCATATTCTTGAAACATGAAACGAGTTCTCATTCTTCAATGTTTTGTCATCTACAGCGAGTTTTTTTGGAAAATACAGCGTATATGGGATATTTATACGCGGACGATGGGAGGAAGCGAGATTCGGATCGCTTGAGAATATACACGTCGACACGTCAAGTCCTATTTACGGAAATGAAGCAATCGTCGAAGGCACTGGGCTTATTGCTTCCTAGTTCCGTCCGATCCCGAATCGTAATACCAGCAGGCAACCGGTTTCCCTTTTCCATCCCCTCCAGCAGCCGATCCTCCGCCGTGCCGGACCTTCGGGAATTCGATAACTGCCCCGACCTCTTCGTTAGTCCTCCTACATTTTCCTTTTTTGTTTCCTCTCCCTTCAGACGCGACCGTATCGCCGTACCGTGGCGGAAAGCTCAGTTTTTTGATTTGAACGAAACCGCCCCTCGAGGTCAGTTTCGTCGCTCGAACTTGTGAATATCCCTTGGGAATTGGAGAAAATGAATAAGGGTGCGTTGATCGGGGTGAAAATGTTCAAAGGTTAGAAAATATGAGGGTTACAATATCGAATTTTTAAAGACACGAAAATCTGTTTCATCAAATTTTGAAATAAACGAGACTCAAAATGTATAAAGGCAGAGTATAGTAAATAAAAATACAGAAATGTCAGAATTCTGATGATTTTCTAATCAAAAGAATACTTCTATTTACTAAACTATATATTACTCGTAATCGTACTTTGTTCAAATCAAAAACCTAAGCCTTTCGTTATAACTGAGAATCTTCGGATCTTTGATAGACCTGTAGAAGTATCGGAAAACAGAAGTGACGATCAAAAATTTTTAAATTGAAAATTTATTGAATAGATTTCGAAAATTTGAAAAATCGAAATACAGAAAAGTCATCGAATACGGAGAGGTCAAAGTGTGAAAGCCAAGATATATACGTATATGATCGATTTTTTTGTTCGACAATATCTCGAGGACAAGTTGCCGAATTTAAATGATTTTGGTCTCAATTATCACCGCTTTTCCAAACTTAGAACTGATGAGAGTTTGGCTTCAAACGGCCGAGTTCTTTTCGAATTCTTGAAATAACATGATCTTAAACAGTAAAAATAATGATATATTGAGATCGGATCAAAATATTTTAATAAATTTTGGTACCTTGACGTTTTTTCAATCGCTGATCACGAATCCGAGGTTAGATTGTAGATATTACAAAATGGCGGATCCAACATGGTGGAAAAAAAGCCTAATTAAATCGATTTGGACAAAACTCGGTGCTCGGAGGTTTTCGAGATCGCTGATCACGAATATGATATTAGATTTTGAAAATTCAAGATGGTTGATTCAATATGGCGGACGAGAAACGCAAAAATATGCTCTTTGGCCTGAAAATTTCGTAACTCAGGACTTTTTTCGGACGCTAATTACAAATCAGATATCCAACTGTTCGTTTTGTAAACTTGAAACCTGCAGTTTGAAAACGGGCTCACGGTCAGCCCGAAGCCGCTTGTTTTTTTCATTCTTTTCTTGACCTCTCCTTTTCTCAAGTACCTTATACAAGGTGAATCGAACACCGTCCTGTTCCATGGATCTTTTCTCAACGAAATTTATAAGCCGAGAGATCCAAGGAAGGCCCACCAGGAGCAGTTTCTGTTGGAGAAAGGTAAACTAATCGTAAGTAACGCCGTTTGCTCGATCGTAGTCGTATTATAACGTCGGCTCGAAGAGATAAATTTAAGACAGGGCTATCCTCTCGGTGATTTGGGGTGAAATACAGTCGGTCCCGGGTTTTCTTCTCTTTCGTCCCACCGGGTAAAAAAATTTTCTCCCCACCCATCGTTCCTCCATTTTACAAATTTGTGTTCTTTTTTCTCGATGGCTTCTCAAACAGACTCGAAACCAAAGATATGTAAGAAAGATACTGTTAATTTCTCAGCGTTCACCTGCCTGCAGCAGAATTGAGATAACGATCAACTTTCGAGTGTGATAAATTTTGTTCAACCATTTCCGACGATCGGCATCTTTGAGTACCGAATGACGAACAGATTCCTTTTCCTACCCCTTTTTCGCGTCAACTTTTTTTCGCACTGTCTGGACAAGAAACGAGGCGAAGACGAGCGAGCGCGAATGAAGCTGCCGACGGAGAACAGAAACCGTAGAGAAAGATATGGTACATGGCTTGGAAGGGGATGAAAAAGTGGCAGGAAAAATACGACGGGGATGAAAGAGCGTCCGCTTCCAAACGACGAATTGGACCGGAAACAGGATCTCAGGATGCGACAGGCGAACATGGACACCAGCTGTTTTTCAAAATTCTCTGTTAAAATTCAGCCAGATTCCTTTCGCGGAAGTCTGTAATGATGCGTTTGACACCCTTTTGTACAAGACGCGAATTCCGGCAAGTCGCAGGCCTTCGTCGAATCGTATTGGCTACAAGTGGCACGTTGAATCGGCCTTTTTCCTCTTTCTTAAAACTAGCAACTCGAATACATTCACCCTCTATTTTAAAGATTCGGATTTTTTTCAGCAGTGGCCTTCTTATTTTTCTTCTTCTTATATTTCACTTTCTCCCTATAACAATCAAGCGGTATCAACGGAGTTGGTAATAAAGAGCCTCGATTAGCGGGGGATTCGCGTGAATAGAATTACCGCCATTCGCGGAGGCGAGCTGTGGATGAATAATTTTATCCACCTCGAATCGGGCACCGAGCGTCAATTTCAAAATGAGCAGGAAAAACGTTCGCCTTTTATTTCTTTCGTCCCGTCATTCCCATTCTTTCTTTCACGGTTATCTTTCTTTTTTTTTCCTAATCGACGATATTTTGTCAAAAAATCCGGACACGTGAAATATATGTTTTTACGCCAGTGAGATATTGTCACGTCGAAATGAAAATTAAATGGATCACACGAGCTTTTACCCGAAATGTTTTAACTCAATTTCTGTGAAAAATTCACGCTTGAAGTTAGGAAAAAAATTGAAGCTCTGAATGAAAAAAATTTCGGATAGTAACGCGGTTGAAATAATTCAATTGACGTAACGACATATTTTGTAAAATAGTAATATTTTTCAACTTTTGATTTACTTTAACCGAGTCAAGCTTGCAGAATGTGAATATGTTTTGATACAAATCCCAAACTCAGAAATGCCTCAATTTTTCAAATCATTAAAATAATTATTAGACTGGGCCAAAAAAAACGAAGAATTTTTTTTTAGTGTTTTTTTTTTAATATTAATATTAAGGGCTCAAACTTTCAGGATAATTTTTATCTGTCGTCATGAACAATGTTTTTACAGTACCACTAAAAAAAAATTCTTATATATTAATATTAAGGGCTCCAACTTTCAGGATAATTTTTATTTGTCGTCATGAACAATATTTTTACAGTACCATTAAAAAAAAAAAATTCTTCGTTTTTTTCGGCCCAGTTTAATAATTATAGATACTGGAAAAGATATAAACGTTTTTTTAGAAAAAAGCAATAAGGAGGAAAAAGTATAGGTTTGTCGATAAAACATTGAAAATTGATTTATTTACGGTAGAACCAAAAGTTCAATACTCAACCCGCAAGCAATAATACTTTTCTAACATCACCAAAGATGATGAAAAGTAAAAAATCGTCGCACCAACTTAGCCGGAAATCAAACGTTCCGTGTGATACGGCGGTGAATGTTTTCTTCGAATATAACCAGACCTCGACCACGGCGGTATGCCGAACAATTCTCAAATCCGTCCCACCGATTTTCGCGCTTGAAGAAGGTCTGCGAGAAATGGGCAGACGGCAGCTGTTCCGAATAGGAGAGTTGAATCACGCAAACCTCGAAGATTTGCCGAATGGTAGCTGAGCAAAAAAGTTATGCTCCGATGTAGGTTTCAGCGCGAAATTAACCAACATCCCAGACGAGCTGAGTTTCTTTTCACGCTGCTGAAAAAATTGGCAACGAACTGCTCGTTCGGTTTCTCAGTTTTACGAATAAAATAAAAAACGCGTTACTTGTCCGCGTCATTTTTCCTTACTTTTTTCTTCGCTGTTTGGCTACTTTTTTACTTACGTTGAAATCTTGACTAGTCCTACCGTTACCTGCAAGAAACTGAATTCACAAAACGCAATAAATAATGTATCTCGTATTAATTATTTTTTATACCATCACATGCATGAAGTAAACCTTGTCAAGATTTTTGTTTTTGATCAAATAACGGAAAAAATGATGAACAAATAAGTACCTAGGTTGGAAAATGATAATAAATTAGTCAATTCCCGAAATACCTGACACGGTATTCGATCACTTGTTCCATCCCTGTCTTATTCATTGTCTTCATCTCTCTGTCTTTTTATTAACTTTATTTTTCATACTTTTTTTTTTTGCACGAAAAGTAGACGCATCCCCCGAAGCAAGTACGAGCGGACTCTGCTATAAACTGGGGGAAGAGAAATGCAAACGGACTTATCATGTGCCGGCCAACTTCTGATCCGAATAAGAAGACTGGAAACAAACTCGACCCATTCCTAATGGCGCCCCGGGGGCCTTTCAAACGGTAAATGTATATCTTCTCGCTCTGCCTTGCAGCTCCTTTTTCACCCCCGCCCAAACTCCGTTTATCCATCCATCCATCCGACCATCCATCCATCTGTCTATCCCTTCGTCCGCGTTCGCGTAGTGCAGTTTATTCCGACACACAACTTCGGCAAAAGTGATGGAATACTCATGAGTGGGAAGTGAAGGTTCATTATGCCTCCCACCCAGAATCGTGATCATTTTTTGCAGACGACAGACGGAAGTCAACTTTAAAAAATCCACTAAATAGCAAATTCGTTGCGTTGTGTTCTAATTATTATTTCAAAATGTACTGCACCTTGGCACTTGCGAAATATAAACAAAATTTAAACTGTAAAATTGGACGAGATGCGGGTCGTAAGGAACTGAACAAGAGACAGTACACGCTACTGAATTTTGTTGGCATCTCATGAGTTAATGAAAAACAATTGCAACTAGAACAATATTCTGATAGTACGACTTGGAGAAAAATAAGAAATCGAATAGAAGAACTAGAAAATTTAATTTCAGTACGTAGTGTAAACAACTTTAGAAAAATCACACTCGCAAAAGAATTGATTGTCCACATTTTTGTTAGTGAATTTTACAGAAATAACTTGACAAAAATTCTTCGTGACGTGTTATTTTAAGTTTATTTTGATTATAGATTTCTTGACACTTTAATGTGTCCGGCCTTGAAGAGAAATGAACTAGGTTATTTGATAATCAAAATAATCGAGTATTCCTTTTTTTAATGTTTCACTTCTTTTATAGAAAAAAGAAAATAATAACGAAGTCGTTACACAATCACCCAGAAAATAGAAAGCTGAGTTTTTACAAATTCTTACGGTTGAAGGTTCAACGATATCTCGAGAGTGAATCAACCGATTTAGATGATATCGGTTTCAATCGACGAGACTTCTTCTAACTTCGAACTAATTAGATTTTAGGTTCGATTGATCCAGTACTATTCGAGTTAATCGAAAGGTAAAATCGATAAAGAAATAATAAATAATATATTATGATATAATATAATCAAAAGGTAAAACCAAAAAAGTAACGACAAAAATAACGATATCTCGAAAATGATACCTATCAGGGTCAGCCAAATTAACCACTTGTTGATTTTCGTTTCATTTTCTACTTGACTCATTTTATTCAAATCTGCATAAACTGTATCTGAAATATATTTTCGTTCCTGAGAATAGTTCGGTGTTTGACTATTCGTTGATAAACTTCGGTAACTAATATCGACTTGAGTCGCTTCACCGCGTGTACTGCAACCATTGGATCGTTGAAGATTTTTGGACCCTTGCAATTCCTCGACATTCATCCACTCCGCGATGAATTTAGCCGGTAAAAAGGAATCGATCTCTAATAAACGCATATATTAATTTCATCGATCTTGTGTAATTTGTTACTATTCTGGTAACAAAAAATTGATGTTAAGACAGAGATGTGAAAGGTTGCTGAAAAATCTGAATCGTCTATCGTCTTCTTCACTCTCATATATCACATTGGCCGAATCGAACAATACAAGTCGTGACTGCTGAGAGTAAATGTTTAGTAATCGTGACTGGGTATCGAAATGAAAAGAAAATACGAGCTCAAGTCGAGTAAACGCGGTGGTGCCGGGAATAAAAGAACGCGGTGAGGGAACTCAACCCCGGACTTGAATCCGGGAGAATAACGAAGCCCGTCGTCGTTCCTGTTCCCGTCGCACGACGCCGACGACGCCGGAGGCGACGAAGACCCGAGGCTTCTTTTTTCCTCCCGGCCAAGTCCCGGAGGCGAACCAACTAGTCGCTGTTCTATACGGAGTGAATTGCTAACGACGGAATGTTCTGTCGTCTGCTGTTGCTTTATGCGCATGCGCCAGAACCCAGGAACAGTTGCGTGCCAGGGCAACCAACTGTCATGAATGTAACCTCAAAATTTTTTACATTTGTCGCTGGCAGTTGCGCTCAACACCGACAACTGTCGGAATCTTTCAGGTTATATTACATACATCGCGGTCATTGGGTTCTATAATAACTGTATTGCTGAATTCTATGCTTCCAGGCACACGGCAGCTCGTGACGATTTGATGCTCAAAAAAGTGATACTAGCGCAGCGATATCCAAAGTTAAACTAACGGGTCACGTGGGTGACAGCCTATCAGAAATAGGTTAGATCACATGGTTGTGTAACTTTAACCAATGATATACATGGTGAATCACGTGATTCGTTAATTCTATTGAGGCTATTGAAGCGTTGGTGGCGATTTCGTCTGCTTTTAATAGACGATAAAAATCTAGTAAATCAGTTTGATTTCTCTCTACAACGGTTCATTTTATTATAGATACTATTTTCTGTAAAAATATTTTTTTAAATAGTACAAGTATTGGATTCTATTACATTAATCGTAGTGTTTTTATTTCAATTGTGATTAAAAAGTAAGCGTTATAATTTGACAGATAATCTTCGGATTGAAAATTAGATAGAAATCTTTGTATTTTAGCTGCTATTCTCGTATTTCCTTTCCTTTGTCTACAACAACAGCATAGATTACCTACATGTGAAAGGAATTACAAAATGAAAATACATTTTCCTTAAATCTGTTCTACGAAATATCGGATTTTCACAACTGTACGATTGTGACGAAATACGGTAAATTAGATTTCCGAAAAAATCTGCAAAAACCTTAGTGGTAAGAAGGAGGCAAAACCGACTCTCCTCCTCCTCAAAAAAAAAAAAAAAAAAAGGAAGGAAGAAAAAAACTGATTCACCTTCTTCGTTATACTCGGCCAGATTGAATATCTGAATATTACCTCGAGGGCGGAAAGAGGGTTTGTAATACCTATGTATATATATATATATATATAATATGTGCACGTGTATATATATATATACACGCTCACACGCACACACACATATACCGCAAAGACAAAGCTCTCCTCCGAGTTTGCCTGATGATTTAGCGCTCGACTAAAGAAGGATCAAAACCGAACTCGTTCCACGTTTTCAAATATTAATTCCCTTTTAATTAGCCTCGGCTATCCAAGACGGAATATGGAATATAACTCGGTTCCCCGACGAGGTCACAATCGTCAGCAAAGGATGAGTAGAATTATTAAAAAATCGTACGTATATACACATCTCTAATTGGTAAACATCTCGCGGTGGTTTCGCTTTCGTTCGCAGTTCTTAATCTCGTTTGCAAAAATATCTCTGCAGCATCGCAATCTGGGTATCGTATTATCGCATCGATGAAAGCGAGCTTGAATCAACAATCGAAAGGTAAAGGCTGCAGGAATGAGGAGAGTAAAAAATAAGGAAAAAATGCCGGTGAATATATTTGTGCGCAAACAGCAGAGTCTGGTCCAGGGGCGGTTCGATCGGCCGATCGCAGCGCTTTCAAGCTCCGGAGCCGGAGGTCGTGGTTCGCGAAATTACTTCAATCCGAGTTTATTGTGACTGTCGAGACGCCCGCGCCGCCTCCGGTCATTCGGCGACCCCCGGCGCAACCTCTGCAAATAAATTGGGAGAGAGGAAGTTCCCCGAGATTGTGCCCAGATAGACAGCAGCTAGTTTCGGAGCCTCGAGAAGAAGACGCGCGTGGCTGGGCACGGGGCGGGTATAAGAAAAAGACAAGTGATATGGAAAAGGAGGAGGAGGAGGGAGGACGAGACACCCTCATTTCCCATGACTTTTCCAATTTCGATAAAACCGGATCCCAGAGTGTACCTCCGCCGATCGAGTCTCACTGAAACAATCTGTTACGGTTTATTCGCTCCGTACGCGTGCAGTGGACGGGAATCAGGAAAGGGCCGAGATTACCCCTGAGCGGATCCTGCTGATCGGTTATTTGCTTTATTCCCCCAACTATACACGTTGTGTCGATAAATTGGTAATTAACTTTGACATTTTCTTCGGACGGAATCTTCGGAGGTTGCCGGAATCACGTATCGGTATAATCCGAACTGGGCATCCGAACGTACACTCGGGGACAATGAATCTGAGACGGCTGACTTTTTTACACTAGACAGTTATGTTGGCAATACAGACAAACCTACAGCGCCACAGTCGGCCGAGCGCGAAACAAACTCGATCTCAATAAACGTAACATAACCCATGACCGTCGGATCTAGCCTTAGAATACGTGTCGATCCAACAAGTCATTATCCTCACGGTACGTAATACGTAACCAGTTGATAAAAATCGTCGAACTATTACCTGCTATGGTGTATATAATAAAATTGTCGTTATTTGTATAAAATGTATAGAATATGCGTAAAAGGAATATAAATAAGTGTATATGGTAAAGTTATCAATAGCAATCCAAGTCTGATTCTATCCTCGTGTTTGTCCAGTTTCGTCCGTTAATTTATTCGACTACGCTGCGTTGTCTTTCCGTATGTTCCTTCAATATACATATTTTTCCTTTTTTTCTTTATGTGTAATTTAAGTGACCATGCAACTTTAAATTCAGTGAATTTTCAAATACACAATTAGTTTTTTTTTTACAAGCTCACTCCATTTTGATAAGTATATCTATTCTTATGTGTTGACCCACGTTACTAGTTTGGTTGCCGTCGAGGGAGTGAGATCGAGAAACGGTGAGGAGGAAAGTTATAGGCTACGACGGTCAAGCCTTTACATCCACATTAAAATCTTATTATGATTTAGGCGGGCTTATTCGACTGTTACAACACAATGTAAAGACGCCTGATTCAGACAGAACGAGAGGCTGCTACAACAATTTAATTGAAATACAACCAACGTGAAATCTTTTTTATGCGCCAATTATCTGAATTTAAGTTCTGTAATTTATAAGTCGATAACGGCTGACCAAATAGTAACCCAATCTTTGATTTAATTGTCCTATCTATTTTGATCCTATTGGCTTTTCATTGTTTCACTTTTACTCTACAGGGCCTACATCCGAACGCTAAATAAACTAACAATAAGATGTAAAACCAGCTTTACAGACACGCTTAAATTTTGACACATTATTTACTGCTGACAATGCGGTGACCCAGTTAACGGCTGTTGAAAATTTCCGTTCGATAGAGTTCGCTTTGTAAAATTAATCGCTCTGCAGTGGATCTGTTTGAATATACGATGACACAACATAATCATGAGTAAATAGATAAAAGGAGACAACGAACCCTAAATAATCAGAAGAAGATATTTCCAATAATTCTCTCCAAGTATTCTACGCTCTACTTATTTACAAGAATAATTGAACATTATTTTAGAAATGGTACCGTAAACTTCTTTCGAGTCCAATATAAACAGAAGTTATCGGAGTGGATTAATGGCGAAGTTTTGATCAAGATTTGATAAACCTGCCACGTCCCGGAAACTAATACTCTCAACTTGAATGATAACCGGATTCTGGATTCGCACTTGAAATTCGCCGAGTTGTACATATTCCTGATTGTTAGAAGGACGTGCTTAATTTAGTCCGGAACTGCGGCATTGGTGGTTTACTTATCCACTCACTATTCAAAACATGATCAGGTGTTAGAAATGTTCAAGAAATCCACTTCTTTTGTTTGATCGCACTTTCTTTCGAGCTGGTTCTCCTTCTTTCTCTAGTCCGATCCTCGTCCAACGGTCATTTTAGTTAGTTATGCACAAACCTTGCACAAACGCACTTCGTAATATGACAAACGTGTTCGAAGCATATCTATAGCCGAATTCCAAGCTGCTCAAATCGTATCCATTTTATCTATTCAACTGTTCATTGGCAATGTTTGGTCCACCGAGTAGCACTCGTGGGTAATCCCTTTAATTTTCCATGGACTGAATGCGGTCTGGGAACGAATTACCAATTGGCCTGTTTAGCGAGCGACACTCGCGTCGTGACGGTAAAATGTGTAAATCTAATTATTTTACTCGTTATCCTAGCCAAACAGAGACCTATTCCTTACCAACAAGTATTCTATTCGTCGATTACTCAGCGAATCGAAATAGACTGTCTACTTCTGGCCAAGTGGTCTGCCAGCCTAACGAACCAAGAGACTGCGAGGATATTTAGCTGGGGAGAATTGCACTGTGTAAAGAAAAACAGGGGACGCAAAGCGACACCTTGCTGATCCTGGCTACGCATCCATCCGTTGCCAGCACTTGAAAAATAACGAGCGTCGTAGCGAGAGGGAGGAAATGATAGCACTATCAACCCAGAGCTCTTCGCGTTTAGTAACTACCAGTCTCCGCGGGTCGGTTGCACTAGGTTAGAAGCCGCATTTAATATCACCGTGTCCACATAAATTCGCGTAATATTTCCGGGCCACTGCTCGTATTTGCTCATATTACACGTAGTAAATGGTATTTATCTGGGCTCAGCCCTTGTAATGGCCATTTCGCAGTCTCCGCATCTGTTACAAACCCCGGCGATGGAACACGCGGATTACAATTTTACGATTCCGCATCTACTAGGGACGCACAGGTGTCAGAACAACTGGACATAGACAACCCACCCTTGGTTCCAGCGGGTTAGTCTATGGCAATTTTCGAGTATAACTGACTGTGAGACTGTGATTGGCTGTGGAATTTCCTGAAGAAATGCTGCGAATAAAGGAGAAAGTTGTTGGTGACCCTGCTTCAGAATTCGGAAACTTCGAGCGGGACGAATGAGGACAATCATCGAGGGGTCACGATGTCCTTGGTCCTTCTTTTCCCACGAAGAATAAGTAAAGATTTGAACAAGAACTCGGTACGTTTTCCGCGCCGAATCCTTGGAGACTGAAGAAACGATTAAAATTTTTTTTCGGCATGTTTTCTTTATATTATATACCGAGATATTACGTGGATGCGCGCCGTAAGAATCAGTCTGAGCAGCTCCGAGGTCCGCCGTAGCGACATCCATTTAGGTATAAGAACAGAGTAGGGGAACTATAGGGCTCTCGCGTAAGTGGAAGTGTATCCCTATCAGAAAGAGAAAGAAGATGAAAGGCGGCTACCTTTCTCTCTCTACTGGCGCATGCGCACCGTGATCGCAAGCATCTGAATCGGTGAGCGCCATTAGCAGGTTAGTTTGTACAGCTTGTTGACATACAACAGTTCGGAAGGTTATGTTTGGAAGATAGTTTCGAATAATGAAATATGCATGTTTCTACAAAAGTCTGGTGGTTTCATTGGGTTCTCTTGCCCGATCTTTGAATGTGCACTACTGCGCTTGCGCCAGTAAATAGAGAAATGTTGATGGCTCTCACTCTCTCTCTCTCTCTCTCTCTCTCTCTCTCTCTCTCTCTCTCTCTCTCTCTCTCTCTCTCTCTCTTTCTAGACGGGGGACATCATAGACTTACGGAGATAGTCTACGCGGTCCGTGTACGAAGCTGAAGCCCTGATTAGAAAGACAGCGCAACAGCGGGAGCCGACCTCTCACTCTAATCGGTGACTTGGCGGGGGAAGCACCTAGCTTATACAAGTATGTCTCCCCCCTTGCCTTACTGCTTTCCCCACTCTTTCGACCGTGCAACAGAGAGGTCGGACTCCCACTATTACTTTCTCTTTTTAGTTAGGGCTTCAGCTCGGTGCACGGACGGCGCGGTCTATCTCTATAAGTCTATGTAGGTGACACTTATTCTTATACCTCTATAGTCTATGGCGACATCAACCGCTTGCTAGCGGCTTCGATCCAAACAATCCAAGCATCGGAAACTGGGAGCTCTGCTCAGAGTGTACACTGTAGGTGTACCTTGAATTTCACATAATTAGAGATCCTTATAGTGCACATCCGTGTAGTGTCCCGGTATGTACGCATGATATCGAATGTTCAATATATTTTTATGAAAGTCCGCCGATCCATACCCGGAAGAGGAACGTGGTGGATGTTTATTTTGAAATATCAGAGCTTCTGGCTATTGGAAAAATAAATTATGATTTGTTTTCTTTTTCCAACCTCATTTCGATTCTTTTTTTGAACGAAAATTCTTTCCAGATATTTTGTTTCTGGTAATATCATAAAAAAAAATACGAAACATACTTACAGGTGTTAAAATTTGTTGCATAAATAAAAAAGTAATAATTTTAAAACGTGAGATATGTAAATGAAAAAAAAAAAATAGAAGCGGAAAATCTCCGTGAGATTTTTTTCCAAGGTTTGCAAAAGAAATCTGCAAAGACTGGTGAAGAAAAAATGTTCACCCGGGAAATTCTGTATACCATTCGTTACCCGGTTATACGATAGGTATTTTCGAAGGCTTGGCTCGTACGCGAGGCGGAAAGGCCGACTGGGGCTTCGAAGCCCCGTGATTGTATATTGAAATCGTATTCAAATCGACTGCGGAATGGAATCGGTTTGAATTATACGCGGATAACACTTATTTACGGGCTCAGAATCTACTCTGGAATTCCTGTACCAGCGCCACGTACCCGTTCCTGAAAGAAAAAAATGGAATCTGACAAAAAAAAAAAATGAAAATAAAAAGAAAACAACAAAAGTAAAAATTGCGGACCGCGATTTCGAACGTAGGCGAATTGGAATTGAACGTTATAAGCACCACCTATCGGTGGCGTCACCCAACTAGCGAGACCTTTAAACGGAGGGCGAGCAACGATTGGTTGGTGAGTTCGAAGACTGCGAGATATAGTTCGTACATCTCGCGGAGGTAAGGCGAGCATTTCCAAGATGAAAGGATGAGCGTGTGAGACGTTCATCGGCAGAAATTGGACACGGGTGAGAGAGGAACGCGTAAAGAAGGAGAGGATAAAAAATATGTACATCAAAAGGATGGAAATAAAACGACCTGAGAGTGTAGAGTGAAAGCATTTTCAATATCGTTGAATATTTGAACGGCTTTTCGGCTGCTGGCCGTGATCGGCACTCTTACGAACACCGAGGCATTTTTCACGCTCGTTGAGTGAACCTCGATCGAAGGCAATACGTAAACAGGCGCCATGACGCTGCGACGTTTTTCCAGCGGTAGCTAATTCCGCTCACTCGTTACCTCGTTTCCGGTTTCGCGATAAAATAGCGCTTTTAATTTTGCCCCGGTGATATTTATTCCCGGTAGTAAAAATGTCCCGCGTCGTACAGCAGTGGGTTTATCGGTCAAGTGGTAAATGATATTCCGGGCATGCGCATGAGTGCCTTTTCAGCTACGCGATTTTAATTGCACAATTCTCGTTCGGATTAATATCACAGGGAATATAACCGGGTAGGAGAAACTGGGGCTGGAAAGGTGGTGGAAGCGGGACTTCATGACGTCGTATACGCCGGTAGGAACCCGCAGAAAACTCAATGAGAAGGAACAGTGAGAAAACGTGAGAAAAGAAGAGATGCGAAAGGAGAGGTGAACGATCGGGGTGTAGTTTGAAGGCGTACTTCGGTAAACGATAGGACGATAAAACGCCCGAAATGAAAAATATAAGTCTACATTATTGTATGGGTGGTTCTTCTGAAGCTCGACACACTTTTTGACTTTACGACTGCCGATTCTGTTTTCAACTGTCGAACACGTCTCTATGAAATATCGAACGATATATGTACGTTTGACGTGTTTTTGAATCGATTTTCATTTAGTCCAGTAGATTTTATAGGAAAAACAATAACTCAGTAAAAATCAGAAAGAAAATTGACTTTGCCCGAATAACTTTTAGCTATCCAGTAGAGATGTTGAAAAAATTATAAGTAAATTCGTGTTTCAAATTTTTGCGAAATTGTCGTGAATTATTCGTGG
The DNA here is from genome assembly GCF_021155775.2 of Neodiprion pinetum. Classification (NCBI taxonomy): domain Eukaryota; kingdom Metazoa; phylum Arthropoda; class Insecta; order Hymenoptera; family Diprionidae; genus Neodiprion; species Neodiprion pinetum. The sequence goes on from NC_060234.1 coordinate 21,104,521, forward strand.
AAATGAAGAGAGAAGATCGACTGAGCAAAACGTTTGAGAGATCAGGACTTAGGGCTGCGCCCCCGATACCGAAAAAGCTCTTTGAGGAAGGCTCACGTTGTCCGAATCGCCCCCTCGTTGCGAAATAGAACCACGCTAAGCTCTGATCGTGACACTGCGGAGACGATTCCAAAAAGACGAGAGGAAGGGGAGAGCCATCTCTTTGAGATGAAGGTAAAGAGTATTCAAACGCAATCCGAATCATGAGTACGACTGGTACCTGGGTCAACGATTTTGTCTTCAATTTTCTTATTTGTCTCATGTTTTCGCACAAGTGAACTCGACGCATCTGTTTTAATTTCATTTTGTGATTGATAATAAATCTGTTTCTTCAGTAGATTCAATCAGGCCTGCGTGTTGATCGGTGCATCAGAAACAACCCGGTGTGAACGCAAGAAAGAAATTTATTATCGTTAATCAATGTCACTACGTAGCAAGTAGAAAAATAATTAGTTTGAATACGAACTAGATAGGTCAAATCTCAGCACAAGTAAATTTAAATTATGGTGTAAAATAAAATATTTCAAACCTGTGAACTTTCGTATTAAAAAAGAACAAAGCGATCTTACTTCTACTACCAAATGCAGCTTTAATTTCGATTATTCTGAAAGTTTTGTAGAGATCATGAAGGGAAATTTGTGAATTGTGAAATAGTGAAATTTCCCGGCTAGTTAATATTGGAATAACTCTTCTTCTTGTCACGTGTACAACGAATGCTGAACTTGCTTTTCTGTGTAAAAGGAAAGTAAATAAAAAAAAAAAAAACGAACACACAAGAACGGATGAATACGATAAATTGATTTCAAGTTATTAGTCCAGAATTACATATACGATGAGAAATAATTCCAAGAATCGTGAAATCACCCAGGGGAGGAAATTTTTTATTCAAGACGCTACCACCGCGATCAATATTGACGAGTTATTTCCCTCGAGGTAAACAGTAAAATTCTCGTGAGTTTAGCATCTTTTTCGCATCCGTTATTTTTCCACTCGTTTCGCCTTACGAATTATCTATACACAGCTCCGAGTAATTTGATTTTTCGAGAAAGTTCCCTCCGCCTACTCGGCTCAGGTTCGCACAGTATAACGCCTAATTAGAATTTGAAAAGGACCTAGCGGTTTTTTTCTCTTAAAAAAATTTTTGTTGGGTGTTGCGAAAAAATATAATTAAGTGATTAAACGTCGATCACGAACGGATTCCTAATTGAACGTGCTCAAAACAATTATAATCTGTAGTGAGTTGGATCTAGGGGACTAAAATCTCTTCAAAATGGAAGGATCGGCGACCTAAAATGAAGAGGGCACAGGCTGGGGACGAGAAAAAATGAAGGGAAGCTTCTGATGATCCTGTCGTCTTAGGAGAGCGAGTAAAGCAGGACCGAAGGCTTTCATTTCTTCCGCCAAAGAGACTTTTTACCTCCCACGGTAGCTGGGCTTAATCTGCAGACCGCAATCTGCTGAGTGCCGTTGGATATATATTACACCGCTTATGCTGAGAAGGAGCAAATAATCATATCGTGTTTCGCATTTTCTACGACTACTGCAGCCTGGAAGACGACTTCGCTACGCGACATTGCGAAAGCGCAATATATTTATTCTCGCCAAAGAGTTGGGCAGATGTGATATTGCACCTGCTTCCAGAGAAACTGAATAACACGAAAGGGTGACGGGATGTATACTGAAAACAGAAAACAAATGAAAATTTTTCGAGAAATTTCATAATCCCGAAAGATCTTTCTTGTCCAGATTTTGTCGGAATAAAAAATACAATCGAATTTAGGTAACGGTAGAGATTCAACCGTGAAACGGGATCAAGCCACGCCTCGTTGGTCGCTTTTTAAGAATCCAAGGGGCTTAATTTTAATTGACAATTATTCGATTTAATCTTATCTAGTTATCGGAGATCAACCCTGAAACCCCGACCCTGGACTGTCGACAACAGGTTTACCACCCACCTGAGTTTCGATATCACGGTCCGCTAAAACCCCCCTCGCGTTTCATGTAAATCGTTCTTTTACCACCGCTACCGTTTCGTTGAGACGCCTGGAATACGTCGAGCAGCTCTTACTCAAATTCGAAACTCTGCGAGGGGCACGATAAAAAACTTCCTTGCATTACCATTCTTTTCATTTCGTTTTCTCTCTCTCACAAATATATCATGTACACTTAGGGACAATGAATCTGAGACGGCAAATTTTTCACACTAGACAGTTATGTTGGCAACACAGAGAAACCTACAGCGCCACAGTCGGCCGAGCGCGAAACAATCTCAATCTCAATAAACATAACATAACCCATGACCGTCGAATCTAACCTAAGAATACCGCGAGGATAATGGCTTGTTGGATTGACACGTCAATTCTAAGGTTAGATTCGACGGTCATGGGTTATGTCATGTTTATTGAGATTGAGTTCGTTTCGCGCTCGGCCAACTATGACGCTGCAGGTTTCTCTGTGTTGCCAACGTGACTGTCTAGTGTAAAAAAGTGAAAATGAACGTTGGAACTCCTCATATCCGAGCGTCTGACTGCGCATGCGCGAGCTTTGCCAGATTTTGACGCAGGCTGACCACCTGAATGTTCGGCTTTCAAACGTAGTTTATGAGGTTACGGAGATAACGTGAACGTTTTTAGATTAAGTGGACTTCAAATAGTAGATGCAGGGATTTGGCAAGCAAAACTTTTACTATCTGCTGACTGGTGTCTGATAACAGCAACGAATCATCGTAACAACATCATTTCAATTCGCAATTTTACTTGAGAGAGTATGGCGTCTCATGTTCCATTTTGAGTAAGTTGGTTGCCCTGCTTTACAGACGAAAATAGTGACGTAGTTCGATCTCGTCGGTTAATGGAGTTCAATTATTTCGCGCATGCGCAGTCGGTCATTCGGCATGCTGAGTTTCATGGTATCCTCTCGGTATATCCGTGAACAGAAGAGTGAATGGCGCACTAAAGAGCTTTCATCTGAACTCTTATGTTCGTCGATAATTTAGATAGGGAGGCAAAGTCGTAAAATCAAGATCCAAGCAAGGAGAAAATCACAAAATTTGAACTGCTACATACGTAACGCATTTGACACGGCTATCCAGACTTGACGTGAAAACTGTGTCACCAGTGGAATGGTCTCTGGCCGCTTATGTAAATCCTGAAACGAGGTTCGGTTTGCTTACAGTGAAATTTTGTCGAGTCAGGCTCATCGAACGAATGGAAATTTCATCGGCAAGTTTCTATATTGGTTTTTCTGCCAACCTATTTTTCCAGAATTGTTTTTTGGCCCGGTCTGCACAAAGCGAGTAAAATCCAATATATTGAACCAACACGAGCGTGTGCGATAACATCGCTTGTCGAACGTATCTCTTAAAATTGAAGTGACTATCAAAATTGCGAATGGAAAAGGAAATCCACATTGAACTAATTTCACTCCTTCTAATCCGAACAATGATTATTAGATTGTTGAAGACATGTCACAGCTGTTATCGGTTTACAGAAGACTGTATAAACGAATGCTCAGAGTAAAGAGAAGCAATAAGTAAACGTAGCGTGAGGGATTCAGGGAATAGAAAGTGCTGCACATCATTATCAGTAAACAGGTTTCACTGATCCAATTTTCTTCGCGAGAGCACCGCACGAGCAACAAAAAGACTACGTTGTCTCTGGCTAGAAGAATCTGAAGTGGTGTTGCCCGTACCCCGAACTCTGACATGTAAGTTACAACCCGATGCTCTCCCGCATCGTTGGCTTCGTACGTACGTATACAACATACGCCCCTGCAGGTTATCCACTCGGAGTTTGCAGAAAGCTAAGCTGGGCAGCTATCAGGCCGGTAGCCTTCTGTAAAATAGACAAGTGCACATTTCTATGCGATATCTCTGCCCGCGCTTTTGAAAAGACCTCCCTTATAAACGTTCGCCATCATCACCGCCGCTCTACGCCCCCTGAGGTACAGTTTGCGGATAAAAAGCTCCGAGGGGGACCTAAATGAAGGCATTTCAATGCTTTCAACTCCCTGCGACACGGGAATTTGCGCCTGTACACCAACGTTTCTGCATTTATTAACATATTTGTCCTCTGTCACGCGCCGTCTGCCTTCCGAGGAAACCCAATTCCGTTCTGTTTTCAGGATCGTTTTCGATTTGTTTCTACCCATCGCCACCGGGTCGCGCTCTCCTGTCACTTTGCAACTACGAAGGTACTCGGGGAAATTTTAAATCTGGGTTTCATTATACGCTCATTTATTCCTCTTTAGCTTCCTACAGCTGGCTGGGTCACTCAATTTTGATTACGAAAATCCGGAGCAGTATATTCTCCATAACTTTCTACCTTCAGACCTATTCGGTGAACTATTTCCAATATTTTTTTCTACAAGTGGATCGTCAAGATCATCATGGTGAGCATAATGAGTTTAAAACATTATGACTGGCTCCAAGATACCAAAATTTCCAATCAAATCACGTTCAAATATTCAATGTCTGAGCTCAGCGTATTAGAATTCCACCTGACAGATTTCTTACTTGTATTACAAGTTGAAACGTTGTTTTATTCACCATTAGCGATACTTGTCCTGTGAAAATACCCCTGCGGATGTATGTAGCGACCTCTTCTCTTGTCCTAATTTTCAAGGTGATCGTTGCGACGGGCGAATCCTCAGCAGCGTTCATTGTACCTACTCTACGGACTAAAAAGACGGACGGTCGGACCAGACGGTCGACTCGTACTACTTGCGACGGTCTCATTCAAGACGGCAGGATGCAGCGGGCCGGAAATTCGCTGTGAAAACGGCCCTCCAAGTAAAAGAAAGACAAGAAAGAGTGAAAAAAGGTAGCGTGGAGGAGCGAACTCTCTGATCACTAAATTCCATTTAACGTGGCACGAGCTGCGTGCTTCCTGCAAGACGCGTTAACGCGAGGCGACACGCTAAGTATTGGCTTGTCGCAAGGGCGATCGAATCAATCAACCCTTAGGCGAGTGCCGCGAGATATACGTTGGTCGTAAAAGAAAGACGCCCCGGCGGCGTCGGCGTCGAACAATGTGAAACGGAAAGCCCGCGAAGCTCGACACGCGGCGCGGAGCGAAGGAGTGTAATCCACCCTTCGCCTCATCTTTATACGCTGAATTTCAGCTCCTCTCCAGGTGCGAGGTACTCGTAAATCGCGAACTGAGGCGTCCTTCCCGTTCTCTCTCTCTCCCCCACTCTCTCTCTCACTCTCTCAACGCTCTCTTTTATTGTCAAACGGAAACGAGGTTTGTTGTTACTTGATTAATGACCGGCACTTCCTCCTGCGGTTCTTCATTCATTAACTTCCGGCAATGAAGAACAACTCGAGAGAGTAGGAGAAGAAGGAAGAGGAGGAGAAGGAGAATGGAGAACCTCCTCAGAGACCACTTAAGACAAACAGGTTGCCACCCTTGCGCTTCTCGGCAGGCAACCTTGCGACGCTTTGCTTCTCTCGATTGAAAGAAAAATTAGCACAGATCTAACCCTCGGTTGACGGTCTCTTTTAATGTAATATTATTATACCATGTACCTTAGCTGCTTGCTCCAATCGTGGTATGGCGGGAAAATTGTTTTCCACCATTTCAGCCCTCAATGAACTCGGCTGCACCCTTTACACATGGCAAACTTCGGCCGAGTGTCGCCCCATTGAAATAACCTAATTTCTATTCACAAGAAGAAACGAAATCCAAGCCCTTTCGATTTACATGGAAATGTTTCATGAAATTAGTATTTTCCTGACTGTTTGTACACGTTGTATGTATTCAGTCTCTTCCTGGATATCAACTTCGAACGACGTCTAAAATTGATGTTCTGCAAAAAGCTCTTGCAATGGATTCACAGTTATCTTAGTAACGGGAAGAACAGAATATGCCGTCCAACTTTCCGTCAAATCAGGTTTTGCAGAGGAACCATTTCGCGACATTTGGGACACAATAAACGGTCGCGATTACGAAACTGCAGAGAAAATATGTGCGATTAATAGATACGTACGTGTATACATAATATGTGAAAGGTATAATAGTTCTTGGACTCTCCCCTGCAAGATGAAAGCAATTTGCAGTTCGTGCTAAGCTATATCTCACAGACGACATTCCTCTTTTTTATCACGACATCCAGGGTGCACTTATATTGGTTCACATTCGTTACGTTTATTTCATAATGAACGACGCACACAGCGCGGTCGTCCAGTTTCCCTTTTGTGAGTCCGCACCCCACGGAAAAAGGAATTGGAGAATTTATTCTCCTCCGTTCCTGCTTCTGATACGACAAACGACGCGACGGAAGTTTACGTGTCCTCGATAATTGAATTCCTAAGTTTTGGTGAAATTGCTGGAGTGATTTCACAATTAAGGAGGAGAGAAATACTTTGGGTTGCAGCAACTGACCGCGACATTCGAATTTTTACCCTGGCCTGTATTCAAGATGGAATCATTTGCTATGTTGAAGGTGAACTTCTTCGACAGCAAAATTTTATCGTTAACAGAAACGATTTAGATGATTGAAGCTCAATTATAGAAGAGATCGAGTACTAAGGTTGCCAAAATTTTTTGACGAAAGCTGTTTTTTGTTCGATCAATGTCAATTTTCTAAATACTGTATTACAATTATTCACCGAGCCGATGAAAATCTAAATAGGTCACGATGTGACTTCCAAAAAGAATTTTTCGTGTCCTGAAAAACAAGTAAAAATTTGTCAGTTTTTCCTTCTCAAGTCAGCAGATTTCAGAGATCAATCAATAAATCATTTAATGGATACGTCAAATGAGAAGAAACTAATCTTATGAGATCTTTTCAAACGTAAAAAGAACAATTGCATGATCACAGCTCGGAAGCCATCGGTGAAATACATTCCTGAATTTTTTCACAGGTCTGAGTGAGATTAGTTTATTCCTGAAAAGTTCAGATTAATTTGAAGAATCAAAACCGGAACAATTGGAAGATGTCGAAGGTACGAAAAGCTATATTTTGAAACCGACTCGAATTTTTTCAGTGAGATTACGAACAGCGCAAGTCGCTTCGAGAAAAATGCCAGTATACAAACTTGAATATTCAGAAGTGAAAATGTTAGACCAGAATAGAAAGGTTGAAGAAATATCTAGGTTAAGGTAACAATGCGTTCTTGCTCATACTTTGCATACTCCACATCTTCAAAGTTGTTATCAAGTTGAAAAGTAATGAATTTGTCTTCAATGTTCCGCTACGTTAACGTTCCTTACGTCAACCATGTGAAAAGTTTCCATAAATTTCTTTGAAAAAACGGAAATGTTCCACTGTACCCGACTTCAAAACAAAAATACTAAATCCTGTCAACATGAGCGTTGAAAAAAAAGCTGTGTCTTTTTTCGTCCCTATCCTACGAATCGTATATCGAGTAGTTTGTCGTTCACGAAGTGAATACCCCCCCCCCCCCCCCCCCCCCCCACGGTGAGAGTTACGACGTGATCGCCTAGGGATGCAGTAGGTAGCCAGGAAATAGATCGCCGATGATATTTCTGGACCGTTGAAGAGGATCCTTACCCAACTTCGCGAATGTAAAATATACATAACGCGGTATAAGTGGGCGTGTTGCGGATAGTGGCAAGATGGCGGGGATTGAGAGGAGCCGCTCCTTATCAGTGGTAATTAATAGTCCAATTCGTTAGAGGAATTCCGTGTAACGAGAGACACTCGGCTCGGCTCTTTATTCCTCGATGGGAATTGCGCTGCGGGACGGGGGGACACGATGTGACAGGTTGACGCGTTAATGAAATGAAACTCCGTATCCTGCACCGACGGTACTTTAAAATTGAGCCGTAAACCCGGCGGCCCTTTCTTATGGCCTTCTGGACGAAGAATACAAATCCATGATGTTCCTGTCCGAGGGACAGTCCTCTCATCTCTCCGCCTACAGCCTCCTCCGTAATCGAATCACGTATCGTTAAGGGTTGCTCCAACGGGCCTCGACCATCCGATCGGAATAATGACACCCTAGAAACACGCGATCGTACGCAATTCAAAAAAGATGCGGCTGTGCCGGTGGTGGAGGAATATAATGACGGCTGACTGGAATAACAATATGGTATGTAGTAATTTGTTCGAGGAACATCGTATACCAGAATTTTATTCAAAAACATCGTGTGTCCGACTAAATCTTGACTTTAGATACGATGTTATTGAATGAAATATTGAGGTGAGTTGTAGTTTTTGAATATAATTTTGAGGTACGAAGTTGTTCTAGTTAGCCGACGAATTAGGTCGATGATGCGCCTCTGACAATACGGATCGCATGATGGCAGTTTTCAAGTCACAATCAGTCTTGATTTCAACTCAACTATTTCATTGAGCAGATGATTTACTTTCCGAAACTCGTAAAAGATTCGAAATGATCGTTTTGCTGTTCTACATCGTATGAACGATAAATTGTAAAAACATAGTGAATATATATATCAAAATATCGCATTATGATAATCTTATTCTGAAAGTTGAAATCACCATCATTTCGTACCCGGAAGTTACGGTCGTTTGAAAAAGTCCAAAACAGACTTGTTAACTCACAGAAGGGATAAAATGACTTCCCGGCATATGCACCGTACATTCCATATAAAAAACGTCTAAAATAATCTGATTTGATTCAAGATAAAAAATGAAAGATCGTAAAAATCGTTAATTCATTCTTTTTCCAAAAATTCAACTTCACCCACTCAAATGAATACCTTTTTGAGATTTGAAGTACTTTTTGAAATAAATAAATAACCCACGAGCGGATTTTGACTCGTGTGAAGGTCGCTAACTTCACACTACTCGAAATCGCCTCCACTCAGCCCTTGACACGTGCAGCGTAAAGGTTAAATACGTGTTTGCCTTTTTTATTTTACAGTGAAATTTTCTCAAGTCATTGGTCAAAATTGGCTGAGATGGAAAATTGATATGATGCCGACAATCGAGTTTTTTATTGTTATAAAAAGTAGGAAACGTAACTACAGAAAGCAAAAAAACAAAGAATTGAAAAACCCGACGAAAATTCCTTGGAGCATGAGAAATTGGTGCGCTGAGTGATTATTATCGGTAAACAAGAAAATAGGTTACAAGTGAATTACTCCATGGTACCCGGGCAGAGATTTGAGATATTATTCGAGGGGGCGAATTCCCGCGTCAATAATGAACGCGAATCAAAGATAAATATCCGAGTCATACGGAGGAGGGAAAAACGGATCGTTGATTCCGATAGAATCGTGATTCAATTATAAATGATTCTCGTTACAGCGGGATGATTGGGAATATACGCGAGAAATTTGACGGCAGAGGAGAAACGAGGGGCTTCTTAAGCATCGCCTAACTTGGGACCGAGTATTTCTCTTCAGTTGGCACAAACTTCGCTGAACCTCTTGCATATCTAACTTGAAAACATTCCAACACGATGGAAATCGATGCCTTCAAACGAAACGCGAAGCATTATATATTCCAAAAAACACTTGACCCGATGATCATTTACCGAGCACGTAGGTATGAATATTCAAATGGAAAGCTGCAAGCCTTCTGAATTTTTTCTTCACCAAGATTCTTTCACTTTTTTCACAAGCATCGGTGCATATTAAGGGGGTATTCTAGTGTAGAGGCATGAATTTGAGGTGTTTTTTGAAGTGCTATAAACAAAAAACAAAAAATATTTTTACCATCCATTTTTTTATCAGGCGTTTATTATTATTTCACGATTACAAAAAAAAATAAAAAAATAAGTCAAAAAATACAAAATTGAAAGTGCTATGAGTTGTTGAAGTGGGGTGTACAAAAAAAATGGCGCGCCAATGTTGTCACGATTGCAAGCATTTTCAAAATCAGAAAAAAAAAAAAAAAACGATTATTAATCTACATAAATGCAGCAATCGTACTAACTAAAAAAAAGTCGAAAAAAAATTTTTTTTTGCCAAATTACGGCTGTCCGAAAAAATAATACGTTTTTTTTGACTTTTTTGGACGTTTCTGAATTTTTTAAAAATAGTAAAAATTATTATTTCGTTATAATAATAGTTCGTGCGATAGAGACATGTATTGAGAAGATTATCACCAAATTTCAAGTAAATCGGTTCAATAGAACTTGAGAAATCATGTCAACCGTTTTGAAAAATGTGGTTTTGAGAAAAACGCGTTTAAAGTTTCGAGTAAAATTCGTTCCAGCCGAGCCAGTATTGAAGACGTGTCACTAAAATAGCTATATCTCTGAAAATAATTGAAATTTTGACTTGTCCTTTTAAGGACACATTCTTGAAAGGTTAAGCTTTGAAAATATAAAAAAAAAAAAATCGATTTTTTCAAATTTCTACACTAGAATACCCCCTTAACGATTTTAGAAGATTGACAGGATTTAAATAAAAACAAGGAGATGGCTAAAGATTGTTACACGTTCCCGTATTTCGATTATTATGAGTACTAGACGTAGTTATAATTGAAAATTGACGCAAAAATTATTCCTAACTTGTTCTTATTTTAATTTCATGCAGAAAATAACCGATTATTTGTTCTTCCACTTATAACTGGCGTCAAACGTTCTTCTTACATTTAACGTTCAACGAAATTTCTCTATTTATTTTTGATTGCATTTGCCGCCTTATAACTCTGCCAAAGATTTTTAACACCCTGACTGTTTATTGTAGCGACTCTTCTTCTTTCGTCCCCTGTTCCTTTCTCCTTTGTATCAGCAATATCAGACGCTGATATGGCGGCGCACAGAGACGCCAGGTCGGTTTTATTACTCGTGATAAAATTTTCTTCTCTTGGATGTAACGGGATTCTTCGTCCTGGCCGCAGGCACCGTCACCCTTCCAAACACCCCTAATCCACAGTTCCCTGCAATGGCTTTTCAGCCCGTGGGAGAAGGGTTATACTTTATGACCTTTCTTCCAATGATGCGCGACACTCTCTCCCCTTCACGCCTTATGGAAATTTCGTTAAGTTATATGAGAAACCCTAATCATAAAACGGCGGCCTTGGAGAGCCGGACCTGCGGCAGGATTAGGGTTGTTTGAATTTTTTTTTTTTTTTTTTTTATCCCGCTAATATGATTTGGGCACTGATGATACCCGATTACTTTCACCGAGCTATTTAATTTCGCAGTGTTACTGCATCCGTTGAACAAACTCACGAGTCGTTTCGTTTCCCGTACTTTGAAGTGCGAAAATCTTCGGCATCATGACTTCCAATCCCAACTTCAGATTCCAGCTCACTTACGACAGAGACAGCGAAAGCTCCTTTGTAACAAGGACTAAAGTGAGTACGCGCGAATTATACGAGCTTGACTCTCACAAGTCAGGTATTATCGCTGTATTTTTTGAGAAAGTTACCAGTTCCTAGTTATTTTTGTGACAATACTAAAATGTTAGCAGCAATAAATTTCCACCAATGATAGGGTCTTTTTACCAAGTTCTATGACGAAGACGAAAGATACATACATTATAGTACAGAATTCTCGGCATGCTCTGTGTAACATTTGGGAATCAATCGGTCAGGTTCGAACCCTTTGCTCTCAATCAGCCACTTCATTCATGTAACAATGCTCATTACCTGAGAACAATTTAAGTTTAGATAGAGTTTATGAGCAAATAACTCAATATGATTACAGAATTTGATGTTAAAACACTAAAAAGCAAAGGAACCTGACAATTGCCTATGTAATATAAAAAGAAATGAACCTAGATTCTCATTGGAACTTTTACGAGGATATTCACAGCAAACACGAAGAGCCCAAAAACTGGAACAAGTGTTTCACAAATTTCGAAAATTTGAGATATCCGTTTCGTCAATGGATGTTTTTCATTTCTGGTCAGATCGTGAAATTTTATTTAAAATATCGATGGAACCTTTTCAATGAACACGAATAAAATTACCGAACTTACAAAATGATGAACAACTACGTAAGTTAGCCACCGAAAATGAACTTCAACAAAAGGGAGTCAGAGTAACTCCACACTGAATCGAATCATTCACCGAGAGGTTGTTGGGTGGCCGCGAAACGTGCCGCGATATTCTGAAAATTTTGTGTAGGAGGTTGATGGAAGGGTAGCTAATTGAACCCCTATTAATCTCGGATACATATTCTGGGAAATTGAAAGTTTCCTGGCGCCTCTAAGCAGACCTGTCGGTAATTGTGGCCGTGGTTATTCACAAATCACTGCTAATTAACAACAAACTCAGTTGCAATCTAACCACCGGACTTGTTATATTGACTTACGCAGACATCGTATCCGGTTAATAAATAACAATCCAGGAATGTTTCTAATCGTTGTCGATTTGAGAAGAACTCATTTGGTCAGTTTTTTTTTTGGAATTTTCTGGAATGCGTTAAGAAATAACCAGAAGTACCTGGTATCTTGGACCAACAATTTTACCGTACTTTACAGATTTTTTTTACATATTTTGGAAAGAGACATCAGTTGACAAACCAGTTGAAACCATAACAGAAAATTTAGGTTCGTAATTGAGAACGTGTGATTGAATAAAACAAAAATTGCACTGCTGTTGCGGGCTGCATTGCAAATACAATTTTTATCCTTTTCAATCACTTGACTACCTGCAGTGCGTAATAATGGTGGAGATCCGTGCGCTTCAGGTCAACATGAGATAGAAATGAATTGCCTTCGGTGGCACTGAATGATCATTACAACAAATAGAAATGGTACGTTTTCATCGGCAATCCCCTGAACAATTTTTTTTATTTTTTCATGAAAGCCTCTGACGGAATTGTTTCCTGTTTTGTTTGCTCGTTTCGGAATAATAATGGTGTTTCACATGCCGATATTGCAGGTATCGTGTAATTGGAGAACGGGGAGATTTAATATAACGGAAAGAGTGTTACGAAATGAATATTATCTGTCGAGTATGCGGCACCGGCAAAGGCAAGAAATTGTCAATAACGAAAGTAATTTAAAACAGATTACACTCTGTCTAACCTCAAAGACCTACGCTGTACACCCACGCTCGTACATTTTTCACGGAAAAGTCATCCGGATTTTTCATGCTCTTCGTATATCCGATGGTATTGCATCAGTTTAATGAAAAATCAGACCACTGATCGAATAGCACGAGAATGGAAGTTTCTAAGGTAGAAATCGACAACGTTAAATTGAATCATCGGTAGGGTCAATGCTGGTTTGAGCATTGAACAGCATTGATCGTTAAGCGAATACTGTCCAATTGTTATTTCTCAAGTTGTCACGTTCAAAATCTTGCAAAGCACTCGGAAAATTGAGGAACATGAGTGGTGAAGGCGGTTCGACTTATCCTTGTTGCTATTTAGCCGAGGCGGATCTCGTTCCGATCGCAGGCCAAATTTTCAGTCTCGCGAGCCGGCGCGTGGGACGAAGATAACGTGATATAGGAGGGCATAAAGAGCCTTAAGAATATTAAAGTGCCGGGTTGGTACCAGGATAACGGGCAGCTCTTTTCGACCATTCTCCGAAAGCCTCTGAAAAGTGGTGGGTGGGCGGGTTGTTCCGGAGACGGCCCTGAGTACGGGATGGAATTTAACTGTCCTCTCGACGCTGGACTTGAGCACCGGACTGTCCTTATCCGGTCGTAGCCATTTGGCTCGAGCAATCAACAATAACCGATTCGAGCCAAAGGCGAGCAGGCGTGGAAGGAAATCATCGGAGGATCGGGATGAAAAATTTTGAAAATATACGACACGGACCCTAATACTTGTGAACGATTCACAGGGATAATGACATTATACTGGTACCTGCACGCAGAACACGATTGGCATGATAGTGATACCCAATGTCTATGAACTTGACACACCCAATCCAGGATCAATCTTTGGAGCTTTAGCCTCTCCGAATGGAATTGTTTGGGTACAATGGTTTATCACCGTAAGTTGCTAGCCTTTTGAAGTTTGACCGTGCGAAACTCTACCTGCTACGAAGTGATGCTTTTCCAAGTTACGGAGACGTAATGAAAGTTGAAGCTACATTTTGTCGAGGGGTTCGCACAAACCGTAGTTTCAATTTCAGATCATCCGTTCAATGTTACAACGAGTTATTTCGGAAAGAATTTTCAATGAGGAAATTACATTCAGAGTTAAAAATCTTTCACGCTCATACGATGAAGCGGTCTTTCATCCTGCGCAATACCAGAGATCACGTATAAGATCGAATATTAGTGCATTGAAAACTATACACACTATTTGCAGAATATTGAAGTAACAAGGTCAGCAAAGTTTGCAAGGTTCAAGATCCCTTAGATAACAGATTACAGGTCTAGCGAAGAGGGTTCAAAGCTGCGCGGCATACTTGAGAAGGGATATTGTTCAAAAGAGACCGAAATTCATCCATCGCGTCGCTCAAGTGTGAGAAGAAAATCGTTCAAACGCGCCAACGATATTAGATAAAAGGTGAACGAGGGACCGGCACGAGTCTGGAATTGTCCTATCAGGTGATGACTTCGAGTCTATGGAGGGTGATCTCGAGAAGAGAAGTAGGAAGAGAGGGAACGGGTGAGGGAAATATCCAGGGATGGTGGTTCGCGGCCCGAGTCGTCCCATCTGCGTTTGCTAATTACTCGGCACCGGAACATTTGCATCCCCGTTTGCGCGAGCCCAGCGTCTGGCGGCGTTAACCTTCTCATTAAACGTAATTGTTTGCAATAATTTGATGCCACCTGTCTGCCTGCCACCCTGCCGACAGTCGCCTGCACGAGCTGACACTTCGCGGGCTGTGAACTCCAACGAAATACAGACACTCAGGTGGAATCCCCGAAGGCCGGAAGACTTGTTTGCGTCTACGTCACACCAGTTTTTTTCCCCCTCACTTTTTGTTCGTCGTTGAGGAGAGTTACTTCGGAAGGGTTGAGAGAGGCGTGAAGACGCGGACCGATCGAAGTTACCTCTGCAACTTCTACCGTGAAACTCTTCCCGTATAGCATTACCACTGTGACCTCGATAGCGGCGCTTGGAGGATCCATCCGAAAGTTTTCGCCCCTACGCGACCACGGCTCAATTCCCTTAGTGCGAAAACAATCGAGAAACCTTTTTTCCCGACATCTGGCACAGCCACGATTGTCCGATCCCTCGGGATGAGGTGTCGCCTTCACCCTCCCCTGTCACCGCGTTATCCATTATTGAAAAATACTGTTTTCCTTATT
Organism: Neodiprion pinetum; assembly: GCF_021155775.2. NCBI lineage: Eukaryota > Metazoa > Arthropoda > Insecta > Hymenoptera > Diprionidae > Neodiprion > Neodiprion pinetum. The sequence continues at coordinate 21,119,668 of NC_060234.1, forward strand.
TCTCTTCACCGCACGCTTATAAGCCAATGCCATTTTACCTCAGCCGATGCCACTTTGGCGTCTTATTTCATCGCATGGATGGGAAGATGATTGACAGTCTGCTACGCGTTGCTATCGACCACTGTGTTGCAGACTATTTTATAATATTCAGCAATGCCAGACAGGCTGATAGAATCAGACTTGACTTCGGGATTCCAAAACACTTTGAAACACTTCTCTGTGAACTTGAGTCACTTCGAAATGTACTTTAGGTTGTACGGAATACCAAAACTGACTTGAAAAGTGTTCAAACTAATTACTACTGAGCTCTCTTTTCACACGAGTTTCGGTGAATTCGAATGACCTGATAAATGATGCGCTGAATGAATTTAAATGACTTTACGACCAGAGAAGCGAATCTCAGTTAACGTCGCTTGGAGCGTCTTTGAAGGACTTTAGACGATTGGGTATGACCTGAATTAATGAGTTCACGTAACACCAAAGAGTTTTAAATAGTGTCGCGTGAAGTCGTTATACTTTCTCCAAAGTGTATACCAAACTTCAAGTCCGTTACCAAACTATTACTAAATCTTTAAAAATTGCTCCACTCAAGTTCAACGATCATGTCACTTCGTTAATGACAAACGTAACCATTGCGCTCTCTTTCTCTTCGTGATCCTCATCCAGCGTTTCAATCAGAAACGTACCCTACGTGGTCTTTACTCCCACTTTGACCATGGGTTGAGAACGAAACGTGGCAATGACCTCCGTCGGGTTCCGAGTGGGCCAAAGTACCGCTTAAAAACTGGGTTGTGGAATATCGTAGGTGAAGGGTGTGGGTCTGGGAAGCGAGGTACATTCGTACAAGACCATCCTAAGCGGCTTATCTGGGCGTTGATGATGCACTGTATTTTCTCCTAATACCCACCCCTACGAGAGTCTCATCCCGACCGAGACACCGGAGTGTTCCGGGGTGATAGCGCACCGTCGTTCTCGACGTAGGCGTCACCCTCTACCCTTCCCCGTTCCCCACCTCGAGCTTCCGGTGCCTTTTTCTCGTCTTCGTAGACTGTTGGACAATTTCTGCGATGCGCTCATTATATGAATACCTGCCCGCTGGGTACCCGGCAACAGAAATCCGGGAAATGTTTATTAAAACGTTGAAGAGGGAGTTGCTGGCCGGCATTTCCAAGCGTCGCGACGCGGCAGCTCACTGCCAATTAGAGACTCCCGTATTACCCGTGTGCACAAAATGCGCGGCCGGAGGCCCGCTTAGTTTTTGCCAGTCGTACCGAAAACTTTATGGAAAGAAGCTCCGGAACGACCTCGTATTTTCCGAAAACGCGGCGGATGTCACTCAACCGAATTACTTATCCACTGCAGAGCTTTCACCGGCACCCTTCATCCATACGGGGAATCAGCGCCAATGCTAATTCCGTTCTTTATGCAGGCACCGGAGAGAGAGAGCTATTCATTTTCGCGATTGTGTACCGAGCGTGCATCGCATGAGGGCTGCCTAATAGATCTTTGATTAACAAATAACTGCTAATTATAACAGGGCGCTGAATCAGCTGGTTTCGATTATCGGAATGCACGGGCTCTGCAACGAGGGGTCGTCGATGCAATAACAGAACTGTGCACCGGAATCTAATTTTAACCAGTGAATAGCCATTTATCTGTCCATGCCACTGATTACCCATTCCAGTCACGCGCTATTGGCTGTTGCCGGAATTGCTATACGCGTCGGGTTTGCAACAATGTCAATACCTAATCAATGCAAATGCGGGATTGGCGCTTTTGACGCTGAGCCTACGGCTTCCCTTTGTTACGCGCCTGGGGGACCACGTTGACCGCCTGATATATCCCTACGGGAGCAGGAATCACCCAGACCAAGTTCTCTACTCCTGTTTTGTCTCATCGGACATGATTACTTTCCACCCGGAGGTGTGCCCGTCGATTGGCAAGTCCGTTTCGATCATTCCTCGTACACTCACCAAGGAGAAATTCTACTTCGAGCGTGAATTCGTTTATGGTGCACACTGTAGTAAAGTTTTTCAAAATCGTACAGTCTTCGGCCACTCACGTCCTTACAGAAAACCCACTTGAACAGTCACTCAGAAATCCACGTACAATTATAAACACTTTGGAATGGTTGATTTCTTTTGGAAATTTTGGAGAGAGTTTGATCCTGATTAGAAATGCAACTGACACACCCACTGACCCCAGTTATTCCCGTCGCTGTGCAAGTGTTGCGTTAAAAAATTAGAGCTGTATAATTTGATCAAAATCGCTGCATCGCTGCATCAATCAATGCCTCGGCGCAATGGGTAAATTTATACAACGGCAGCAAACCGCGTGCATGATTCTGGTTCATCCATTGTCGCGATGAAATTTTTCAACTTGTTTACCGTCGCCTTTCCATTTGATTGCTTCATTATTTTCGTTCGCATGTGGACGGATAAAATTTTTAGTCAGATATAAACGGGACGACGGCCATGCAAGCTCATCGAGACCAAGTCCTCGTGAACATAGGGAACGCGGCTGGTGTGTACCTCGGTATTTAATGCACGCGGTCTGCGAAACGATAATAGATCACACCTGGAATTTTAGCTCGCGTGCAGTCTGCTCACGGTTATAGTTTACATGCGGATTTGAGGGCGCAAAATTTTGTCTAACAAACTTGTGATCTATGGATCAGCCGGCTTAGCCGAACCAACGCCATGAAGATAACCCGGAGTACACGAATGCTTGCTTCTCGTGCGGTGATTAATATTCAAGCTATTTTCATAGTTTTAGAAACTCCAAGAAGGTCTCAAAAATACTTCAATCCATGTTTAGGGCACAAATGACGACATTTTTTAATTAAACGTACGTTTCGACTTGACTTTAGGGAAATTTTTAACTGCGAGCTTTTTGTTCGATTGATGTTTGGACTCAAAACTTATTTCGCAATTGAGCATAAAACTTACTACACAGATTTCGAGAAAAATCATTACTATTTGATTAATATTTGTTTATATTTTCTTAGACTACTTTCATTGATTGGTGAAAACTTTGTTCAACCTTTACTGTAATTTCAAGAATCACAAGTGAGTCAAATTATTTGAAAAAATAAAAGTCGTTTGAATTTCTACGCAAGAAGAAAATAGAAATAAATAATAGAAATAGACTTCATTACCGTAATATTTACAAATTTCTTTGAAGCGTGGCAAATGTTGAATGAAATTGAATTAGGAAAGTACTCACTAGTTTATCCACGATGTAATAATCGATACAGCTACTGATGCACGTCGTTCGATCCAAATGCTGACGGCAGCCTTGAGTATCCGTAATTCTGAAAGATTGAAGAATGAATAAAAAATTAGAACACATATTCCAGCAATTATGACCGTGTGTAGCTGTATCCTATAATTAGATACATATCGGCGAATGTAATTATATTTTACACGAAAGCATGGCTGCCTCGTTGTGTTCCTGATGAGCCTGCGTGCACGTGCGTTCCTTTTTACTGTTTGAAAAAGGACTAAAACATGAAATAAAAAATAAACCACTACACGATCGATTCCGCGATGTCCCGCAAGCGATCCGTGGCTACCTGCATATTTTATGATCTAGTTTATGCACGGCGCCACAGCTAACGGTTGTAAATTACAGCCCATGCATCCATACGGATATGAAGGTATTAAGTACAATTTGAGCCAGCCTTTATCCAGTCATGATAATGTCTATTTTTGTAATTTCAGTCTCTCTCCCCTCGCTCATAAACTCCCTATGAATAATAAATAAGCGCAGTTCCGCTTCACAGGTGTAATTTTTCTTCATCAATCCCGTGTATGAATGAAATTATTTCAAAGCGCAAAAATAAAATTGTACTTTCTAAATTGCGCGTATAATAGTTTCAGCTATAAATCGAGCGTCTGACCTGTTCATATAAGCGAGCCCAAAAAAAGCAAGATGATCCATTTCGTGTTATCCAAACATTCGCTCTGTTGCTGTGAGTTTCATTGCACAATTTAAAGTGTTTGAACTTATTCGAACTTGGAGTAGCCACAAAAACCGTTGGAAATATATTTGGTGTCCGTCTTTGGTCGATCCATTTTGCGATCCCAGTTCATCCGCATTGTGGGTGAAAAAAAAAATAGAGCAAGGTGAAGAGAGAATTAAAAAACCAAATAGATGCAATTGAATACGTGTACGCATACTGCATGTATGGGGCATTCCACGTTAAATTAACAACCTATGTACCTCACCACCTTTGATTTGCATCACTTTTGAGTGTGATGTTCTTATCAACCCAAAAAAGCATCAGGAAAGAAATAAGAAATCCCAAAATCAATTCCGAAATCACCATTTTCCAAATTTTGAAATAATTCAAACTGATTTTATAGTTTAAAATGTGGCTTTTAAGCCAGGGTTGTACAATTCTTAATAGAAAATGATACGTTAACCATTAGGTTCAAATTTTTAATGGAAATGCCAATGCATTGAAAAAATTTAATGCATAATTCAAATCTCTGTTTTGAACACCACGTGATAATGGGATCTCAATACTTCCTATTTCTTTCGCATATTTTCGTTTTTCCATATCGTACTTGTATTTTTTTATACATGCCTCGATCCAAATAGATTTTCAGAATCACGTTATTTTTATGATTCCGTTATCTACTTAGATCGCGGAATATAATAAAAACAAAAAAGACTCCAATTCCGGCAAAAAAAACTGATTGAAATCGAAAGGGGTGAGGTACATGGACTTATTGACATGAAATACACCATTTGTATATATATGGGGTATTCCAAGACAGCTCGATCTCAATTCTACGTTGATTCTCAGATTAGCTTTATAATTTTTCGTATGAAATTGCATGACAAAAAACGCAGTCGCAATTTTTGTCAGAATTTTTCGACCCAGCGTATCTGGATTACGATTTAAATACTTGAAACAAAAACACCCGCTTTCTAAGATCTAAAAAAATTCAGAAAAATCTTATGAAACATAAGAAAACTTTTTACACTTATTAGAAGATGAAGATTTTATAACTTCTAAAGATAAATAAGGAAAATGAAAAATTATTATCAATCGATTGCATTTTTGACATAAAAAAAAACATGTACACAAAACGTGCATTCTTAATAATAATAATAATACTTTTTTTATTTTTCTCATGTATCCTTTGAAGTTATAAAATCTGCATCTTCTAATGGGTGGGAAATTTTTTTTTTATTTTTCACAAGTTTTCCCTGAATTTTTTCAGATTTCACAAAGTGTAGGTTTTTTTTTCAAGTTTTTAAACCATACTTCAGATACGTTGGGTCGAAAAATACTTAAAAAATTGCAACTTCGTTGTTCGTCATGTACTTTCGTACAAAAAATTATAAATCCAATCTGATACACCGAGATAGAATCTCGATCTAGATGTCATGGAATACCCCATATATAGGTATATACATTTAACATCAGGGTTAAAGAGTACACGAAGCGGCATACGTATATGCGTACCCATGGCTGTATAACATGCATAGACACAGACGCGACGAGGGGAATATTTTCGGGGTGGTTTGATGAGGGTTGAGATATTCTGGAAGAATGAAACGGCGAGATTACACGACGATGCAGAAGAAATGTTTTTTAGGAAAATTCGGCTACACCATCGTGCAGCAAACGGAGGATTACGTCGTCGAGACGCGGATCGTCAGGCCCACGTAGGCTCTGCTCCTGGAATATCGAGGCCGCGTATATACTTCCAAGAGTTTCATTCGGCCTCAAAGGAGCACCGAAGGGGGTGAAGGAAAAGAGCGAAGGAAAGGGAGGGGAGGGGAGGGGAGGAGAGGGGGGGGGGGGAGAGGTTTTAGATAACAGAGAGGGAAAAGAGATGAAGGAAATCGGAAGGAGGGGGAAAGAAAAACTGAGGAGGGCAAGGCCGAGGCGCGGAGTGAAGCTTGTCGAAGTTGTGCGGGGAAATCAGTCTGGAGAAATGCCAAAACAATTTGGCGCCGCTCCGTCAATGCTGCCGATGGATTGCTCGCCGACGAACCGAAAATACGGGGGAAGATACCAACGATTTGTTTATGGCATCGCACACTCACTCCTGCCGATCATTGCCTCGGGCTTGATTGACCTTGCTTTCACGTTTCAAAGAATTCACAATCTCAACCAATTGTGGGTGCACTGTTTTTGGGTAACTTCTTTTGCATTTGGAGGAAAATGTTAATGGTGACACCATTTTTTTTTTTTTTTTTTTGTATGGAATCATATAAATTTCAATTTCTCTGTTCGACGCTGAATTCAATGAAAAACGAGACGATGCCGGTTCGGATTTTTTGACTCGGGCTATTGAAATAACAGTTCTTTCGAACTAACCGTGAGTCGAGGCATGAAATCAAATTTTATTCTCGGGTAAAATCGTTTGGAGGATTGCCCCTCAGGAAACCTTGGCTTAGGCCTGCAATAGTCAGGATTTTTCTTTTGCATGAAGAAATCCATGAAAAAGTTAGGAAATTTCTACGAACGAACTATAGTTCCACTCCTACGTCGTTGCAAATATTATAGACCCGGTGAAATACTTCGCATATAAGTACGTGCGGTGCAATATGCGTGATTCAGTTTTGATTGACGATTTATTATTAGATATGAGAAAATTAGTAGAAACAAATTTCAACGAAAAAATTATTCTTAATGAACAAAGACAAGTGGCACCTAAAAAATTACAATTTTGGATCTGGGAAGTTTGGAGAAGTCTTGAAGTCTTACAATCCAAACTTAATGGCAAGTCTGCGTTGTTTAAGGGATAGAAGTCGTGTTAAAGACGAATTTCTAGTAACATAAAAAATCAATTGCGCAGGCATCAGTCGAAACAGAGCGTCTTCGAATACAGCAAATTCAGTTTTCAAAAAAAGCTTTTTCAAAACCAGGAAAATGTCTCGAAGAAAACGAACTATTAATTGAACCGATGTATCGTGGGAACTGCATGATTACCATAGATTGCTGATATCAATTTTTTGATAGAACACACTAAGTTCTTGAAAGCTTTATGAAAATTCAAAGTTGATGTTTATTGTTTTAACATCATAAACTACACTTGACGCGATTCGTTCATTCATACCCAGCCTAATCCAACCTAACCTGAGCTGACCAGTGTTACAAGATTAGGAAAAGTCCTCTTGAATTTAGGAATAATTGGAAGCTTCCGGAAAAAAAAATAGATGGAAAAAAGTTCAGGCAGTTTTTTCGGGACCAATTTGAGGAATTGTCACATTTACGCTTTGCTCTCCAATTTTTCAGTTTTTACTGGCCTTGTTTGTTATTTTTCTATGCGATAAGTACGGTGAGCTAAAGGCGACCACTTGAGTTGGTATGAGATTCTATCGGTAAATTAAATGCCAGAATTGCCGGTAGGTTGAAGCATTCTGGATATAGAAACAGCTTGTTCTAAAAGGTGGACTGTATTGCTACATGTCAACCATATACGTGATATTGTACAAACTTGATTCAATCTTGCTTCGTCGTTTAAAAATTTTCTAACTAAATTCAGGAGGATTTTCTTTCTGGCTTAGGAGAATCTCAAAATTATCCTAGATTTGTCCGTCAGCCTTCTGGCAACACTGAAGCCAACTATATTCTGTAATAATTAGTTCCTACGACATATTGATTTCCTTAAGCATCGATTTGGCTATTTTCACGACTTTCCGGACTTCTGGTATAAAATTACGGCGTCCTTACTAGCCGCCAGTGTGAAAATCGTGGCGTTTAGCAAAGTCGGCGATACGACGACGGTCGAAGTTGAGCTGCAAACAGCACAAATCGGTTGTTATAAGGGTCACCTGACGCGAGTATAACCAGAGAAGGGTACCGACCCGGTATAAATTCATTCAAATAGGTGATCGCACTTCCGATGGGCACGTATTGTGAAGTTGACTTTGGCGGAACAGGTTCGCCCCGTGTTTGCTTGATGAAATATTCATCCCCGATCCAACCGGGCTTCGAAGCCGCTCGCTCGGGGCGCGAAACGGGAAAGAGAGAGGCGAGAAGAGGAGTTTGTATAATCACGGTTGGCCCGGCGCAGCTTCGTATATTTCCTAATCTCGGGCGACGCGGCTTTGAACGATTCGCTGGCCTGCAGACTCAGGGCTTGGGATAGTACCTACGTAACGCATGTGTGCCCAGCCACATTTTACACGGCCTTCAAGCATGGGAAACGCGGGGCGCAAACATTTGCCGAAGCCTTTCTCGGACCCCTGCAAAGCTTCGCCGTCTTACCCGTCAAGACAGCGATCGAAGCGTCGGTGTGTAAGGGGAATTTCAATCAGCCGAATCCCTCGTGGCCATTCGTCACGGCTTGTACATTTCGCATGGGATTCCAGTTTCCCGAGCTACTTCAAGCTGCGGCACGAAAAGTCTTCCGGAGCTTTTTTCCATGTCATTTATACCACATCGATACACTTTTTTTCGTTTATGATTTCTTAATCTGTGTGTGTGTGTGTGTGCGTGTGTGTGTGAACACAATGTTTCCTTTCGTGACACTGTCGTCACACCTCAAAATCTGTTTTCCAGCCTGATGGATCGTCTCAACTGAGGAGATATTTTTTGTGCATTAATAACCGGCTATCCGTGCGACATCGATCACTCGAATGGTCCGATTAGAGTGATGTCGATGCGAGCATGATACGAGCTTCTGGCTATTACGTAAAGGCAAGTTCGAGCTTCGTCGTTTAGCTGGATTTCACTGTTTCAAGAAATAATGGTCGAGGGAATATTTCAATTAAAAATTTGATAGCTGATAAATTCTCGTAGCGAGTCAAAATGTTTGACTACCGGCCATGACTACAATTGTTGAAAGCCAAATTAGCAGTCACTTAAATTAGCCATTTTCAGTCAAAAGCTTTGGATCATTTTTTTTTTTTTTGTTGAAACGAGGTCCGAAGATTGGTTTTAGCGGTACAAAAAAATCTTTCAGAGATATATGATTTTGAGCTCAAGACTGTGCGAGTCTTTCTCATATGATTAATTTGTAAAAAAAAATATACAGATGCAGCGACTAAAGCAGCAGATTTTACTTCAAACTGGACGAAAATAGGGATATTGCAGGTTTTTCGGTAAAATATACTTCGTAAAATGCAGGATTTACTCTAAAACAGTGAAAACCACTGTGTGCAGACTAAAGTCTGCTACATTAAAATGGTAAAAAACATATTCCACTGGGATATTTTTTACCAAGAACCTTCATGTGTCCCTCTTTTTTTGCGGGTTTGAGTAAAATCCTCTTTTCTATTATCTTCGTGTACGCATTCCAGTTTCTTCGCGGAATTTTTCAAAATAATCATGCAGTTTTAACATCGTTACAAAGGGTGAAATCCCCCGTCTTACCCCCCTTTCTAATGATCTAGAAGTCACCATAAATAAACGATATACAACAGTTCTCATATATTATGAAATGAATAAGGTCGCTGCGTCAACCAACATTATTGTAAAAACAGTCTTGTTACCGACTTTAAACCGTAGACACGCATTTTTTCCGTTAAAAGCATTTTCCTTCAAACATTTAATTTCGCTACCTGATAAGTCTCTCAATAAACTCACGAACCCGATTATTATATTCTGTAACGCCCACTCCGTTACGATACAAATGATAGCGTATTTATTGTAATCAACCTCGAAAAATCGGTTTCAGTTCGTCATTTGAAACAACAGTTACAAAGAATCCAAATTCTGCTATTATATGATTGCTTGTCTGCAAAGAAACTGAAATAAGTATATTTTTTCAACGAATCATTAGAACACTAAAAAGTCACAGCCTGTCAGTCATCTCTTAAGCCGGTCCCAGACACGTCGTTAGTATTGTCGAGTTTCGACATTCGGCCTTTTTCTGATCGCTGTTGGTAAATTGTCGCGAATCAAATGAAAATTTAACCCGTTGTCGTACTCGTGGATTAACTGCCAGACTACTCGGTAATCCTCGCCATCCTTTGCGTATGCTTGGGAGCAGGACAGTCGAGAACGAGCGAATAATTACGAGGCTACCCAAGTCCAAGTACACACAAGTATCCACGAGTGGTGTGGGAAGTTAGACTTGACATCAGCTATACGCGTGAATAATTGCACTTGCGGATACTCGGAATGTGTCTGGGACCGGCTTCAGACTTGATCTAGAATCCTACATTTCCCGAAAGATTTTTCGTACATCGGAAACCAATGTTCACATCTTGTCACGGCCGATAAAAAATGTATACCGGGACAATCTCTTGAAACTTGAAATCAACTGCGCATGTGCCAAATAATTCGATCTCATTGGTCGGCGAAATCTTCCCGCAGCGATAGTTTCGTCTGCGATGCAGGCGGGCCAACGTACGCAAAATGTGTACGTTTGAATTTTCAAAGAGCACAAGCGTTAAATTACGACCGTTCTTTGAAGAATCGACTTTCCGATCCAATAACAAATGCTTTCCAAACCTTTCCGAGTCACTGCCTCAATTATTTGAGATTCTAACCTCGAAAATTCGTATCAACTACATCGCCGCCAGAAACAGTTTGACGGCTGAAAACTCGGGATGGCCAGCCTGGGCGAATAGCCGATAAAACTCGCGCAAGCGCAGTTGATTTTCAAGTTTCAAAAGACTGTCCCGGTACACACAACGTGTGTTGCCCTATTTTGAAACAGTCTACTACGTCGTACGTTATACTGTTCAAATTTCGCCAGTTTTGCAAAATAGTTTTTCGCATCCACGGGTAATTCCTTACTCAATCGTTCAATATCGATTACATTCAAGCGAGTAACAGTCACGTCGTAGAAACTGTCGAACCACTTGTTTCCTAATAACTTGAAGTAGAAAATTGCAGCTCGATGCCAAACTTTCAGAGCTTCAAAACTGCGCCCCACAGAAGCAACGAAAGTTTCGTAACGAGGGTTGGGGTGAGTAGGCGCAAACGAGAGGAGACTGGTTATTCCACACGCCACGTCGATCCGCCGTCGTGTAGCACATTTCTCCTCCTCTTTATAAGGTTGAATCAATTTTTAACGCCCGTGGTAAAATAGAACGTTGGCAACGAAAAATCTACTCGTATCAGCCGTTGTCCTGAATCAATTGAATCGCGATTAACCTTTCGCCTGTGTTTTATTAGTTCAGGGCAAATAAACACCACCCTTGATAGTTATGATAACCAATTATTCATCCCTTGAAGCATGAAAAATAATCATTTATCATTTTGCTCTCTTCGATTATTCCAAATTCGTAACACAAGTTCCTTCACTTCAACAACAAGATCCTTTACGAATAAATTACCAAGCCTTGGATTGGTGACGATCATTTTCGAAGCACGTTTCTGACTGTACCAATTTCCGAAAATTCCTCTCTTCGAAGGGATGACAATTAAGTGTGGAAAAGTATTCGATATTTCTAAAATAAAAATACGGAGGTGCCAGTCGATGCAGATAAGATTGCTGGGTATTAGTTTTAGGGTTAGTTTCTATCTCTCGGCTTTTGATCCAGACGGTACAGCTCGTTTATACCTAATCCCGCAACGTGAAAATTTCCGAACGTCACCAAGCTGCTGTCCATTCCGAAAGGTAAGCACGTAAATCGCGTCATCAATGTCCCCGTATCTTTGTAAAGAGAATGAAAAGCACGGCAAATTACGCTTCAACGCCAAACTACGTATCACCCTGACGTTATACATACATGGCGATGATATGAACCGTTTCCACGGTCAAGAGAGTCTAGAGAGAGGTCACAGAGCTCTGTAACTGTAGGGTAAAAAGCGTGTCACACTGGAAAGGGGCGGAAAACGACAAGGCGACAGCAACGGAGTCCTGGATGAAACTTAATCAACGTCACGTACGTTTTAGCCAACTTTTGCGCAAGCTCACCAACGCCGTCGAGGAAAGCTTTTGACACGAGGCGCGTCCTATGGCGAGGCATTCCTCCAGTCTGTAACAACCGAAACGAGGGAGTCAGCGAGCGAGTGAGGGGAAAAACGGTGGAGGAGAAGAGGAAAACTAGAGAGAAACAGAAGGAAAGTTCGTATCGCGTTTTACGAAGTTGACACCTCGTAACTCGAGTCAAACCTCCCGGGTTTCGTTACCGTAAAAAGTCTAGCCCGAGCTTTTGTCTTCATTTCGAACAGGGAATTTCGGAATTTTACGGCGACGTGGATCCAAGGCAGGTAAAACCGCGAATCAGGGTGTTACAAAGGTCGAACTAATCGTAATAGAAATCCAAAAATCTTGACGCATATTTTTTTCAGCATCTGAAAATACTTTCAGATTTTGTATCGATAAGTTGAGATTAGCTTCGTTTCCAGATTTACTTAATACACCTCGCGATAATCGTAAATTCTATCGAAAAGGGTCGAGTACGAAAATGGGTCGACTAAAAAAATTAATACCGTAACAGTAGTTTGTAAATAACTTAAGGAATATTGAACCCGGTTCTTTTTAAGTGTAAAAATGCAATGAAAACAAGATTATTACGAATATTCTATTGTCAATCGTGTATGTTTTATCACAAAATTTTGCAATCATTTGCGCTGTTTCATTCTTGAAACTAGTATAGAAATGTAATTCTATAAACAGTTACACGGGTCGAACGAATCTTGCGGTAATTCAAAATCAGTACAATTACAAAATATCCCTGAGTCTTTAAATTGTAAGAGAAATTGAAATTGTGTCGGACAATTTGATTGGATAATATATTTGAGATACGACGAGCAAAGTAAACTGTAAATTTTCCTGTCGTAATCAAGCCCGTCTTTACAAGCCATTAAAAAAAAAAGTATTTTAGCACAATTTTTTCACTAATATTCACAAATAGTAAATAATATTAATCCAAATATTCAATTTAAATCACTACTGAATATATTTTATTGCCACATATATAATTCGCACTTGTATGAAAATAAAACACGTGTTGTGACTGTAAAAACTGAAACCATGTGGATAAATATTATAAATAAATATGAAAACAGTGATCAGAAGCGACAAGCGTACCAACATTAGCTTTTTTTCGAGACTTAATGAATTCGGTTGAGTGGGCAACTTCATCCTGTTAATTTTGTGTTACAGTGATGCGCGCGCATCTTGAAATTTCACTCTCATCAGTTTTTCATAACGCGCCTAAAGAAGTATAACTTCAAAAAAAAACCGCACTCTTCACAGCGGAGTCGAAGATTTGGTCAAAACCAATGCAACGCCAAAAGAGCAAGGTTTAGAAATCTGACATTGAGGAAAAAACCACTGATTGATTTCCGAGCCGACGATGATGTAAGCTGAAAAATGGTAAGCCTGCGAACATTCCGTGTATCATGTTACATCAAAACGCGTCTGCGGCTTGCAGGGAGAGACGAAAAGAAGGAGAATGCGGGTGTCTTGGCGATAGGTGGACACGTGAAACGGATATCGCGTGGCTCGGGGAGTATACGGCATAGGTGTGGGTGAGGCTAGCAGCGGGAACAAGGAGCACTTGGGACTGATTTGGCGAACTGCCCAACGTCCAAGCAACCCGACGCTAGGCGACGCGACGCCCCGTCGTTCGTTGTGTAAAAACCCGTTGCGATCCGGCCCGCATTCCACGTCGCATGCCCGCAATCCTCTTCGTGTTCAACGAGACTTACCGTGGCAATGTTCTTTTTCACCCTCGTCCCTCTGCGCCTTAGTTTTTCTTTTTACATGTTATTCCGTTCCCTGCTTGCGACCCCCGGCCGTCGAGGAGTTTACGACTGCAGGGTGTCCGTTAATTTAGTTACTTTTTTCATGATGCGCCAGTTGAATTTCCTAACTGTTTCCCGTCTTCGCGTCGCCAGATGTAAAATCGGCAAGGAATGTGATGGAATTTTTATTTCATTTTTTTTTTTTTTTTGCTTGTTATTTAAACAAGTAATAAGTAATTCAAATGTATTTTATTTCATCGAATTTTATCATGCATTAATTGACTTGGTCGAAATATTTCTCCCAATGATAGTGAAATAAGAAATTGTCTTTTTCAATGCAGAAAATTTTAACTGACAGAAAGAAACGAGTCCATTCCGGATTGTCGATGAAATATATTTTATGAAGCAATTTCGTAAGTTTAATGGAACTTGAAGCAACTTCATTTTAATATGAAGCTTAATATAAAGCGATGTGAATATTCTACGAGTTTGAATATATTATAAGGTAAGATCGACTAAATATTTAGTTGGTAGTCTGGAACGGATTCGTGTTATTAAATCAAATCGTATGACGTTGATTCAACTAAACCATTTTTAGTTTCATAGTTACAAGTGAATTGTATTTCTTCGGTCAAACAGAGTGTATTTGAAAGTAGGCCACTTCGTTAAATCAAATAAATGCAGGTCAAATGAGGATTTTTCAATTTTTTACTCAATGTGGGAGCCAGGTTCGTGAATCTGAAAGTGAATCTGACGAATTTCAGATCCACATCATGGATAAATCGAAATCTCACCGATACGTGCCACAAATATCAACCATTTTCGTAAAAATTATCGTCATGCAGTATTTTTTCTATGATTTCAAATTTGACTCTCAGCATATTTTTCTGATTTCGTATTATGTTGAATAAATTCAAATTCTACCTACGAATAATTGGGAAATTTTTATTTTATTCCGCGCACGGCTGAAAAAGAGTAGAAAATTTTTTAATCTCAGAATCGAAAACCGGTTTGAAATAGGTATGTAATTTCGTACACCAAAATGGCATAAATCTTGATTGAATTATCCTGTAGGTACGTATGAATTAAGACGAGCTTTAAAACGAATGAGGGAAATAAATTTCTGCCCTTGGCTCACTTAACCAACGATATTATGTACACATGTATGATGTATATAAAACCTACACCTGCTTCGTTGTAACAGTAAGGAACGTCAACGTTCATCAGTCATTTTATCTCCTCCCCGCAGTTTAACTCAATTAATTGCCGTTCACTTGACGGTTAATTTAACAACAAGCTTAGCTTTGTGAACAATTCCTCGCAGATACTCAGCTTACCGAATTTCGGTGAATAAATTTTCACGTTCTCTCCCCCTTCAGTTTCCTCCCTTATTCTCTGTCTGTGTCTGTCTTTTCACCCCTCTTTCTCAGCAGACAGTCGGTAAAATACAAAGACATTGTCGAATTCCGATTGTATAATCCGAGTGTAATATAAGGTAGATGCGACCGCGAGAATCGAGTGATGTAAAGAAATAACAATAGCGGCAATATATTGCAGGAGGAAAAATATCAAGGTGTAAAAATAGGAGAATAAAGTGTTCGTTCTTCTTATCTTTCCTCTCCTTTTTACTCCGCATCAAGGCGAATATGAGAGCCTGGAGAGCGATTCGCGCGATAACGGAATCATTTAATGTCAAGTGTAGCGTGCGGTGTGACGCGAATACACACTGATAAAAGCTAAACCCGTACGAACACCCTGCAGCCAGTCAGCTTGCACACGCAAACAGACAAGCTTCACTTTGGGAGTGGAATAAATATAACGGTAAAAAAGTTTTGGAATAAATTGCTCGTGAGGAAACGACTGCAGCCTCGATAAATCACTTCGGCTGGCTATGCTATGTTATAGTTATACACGTATATATATGCATTACGTGTACATTGTACGCGTTGTGTAAACGATGTGTGAAATCGCGTCAGATGCTGTGAAAACCAACCAATTCAGTTTCAACCGAGCCAGTCGGTGAAATTCTTCATTTTTCCTTCTTTTTATCTTTTATACACACCAGAAATTTCATGCAACGAATGCATGCAGAGAGACAGCCAAAGACCGTTATACTCTAGCCCCAAGCCACTTCGGTTTTACCTCGCGGATTTACCACTCACAGTGAAGTTAGCTGCGGTCCGCCCTCTCCCTCCTCGATTTTCCGCTGAATGGCTGCCCCATCTGCAGCCTGTCAGCTTTCGCGCAGAGATTGATTTGAAATTGTAATTTCATAGCCGAAGCTTCCCGCAGGACCGCCGAGCGAGAAGGAACGGGTGGCGCTGATACACACCGACAACTTCCACACAACCATGCACAACTCGAAGGCGGCCACGGTTTACCCGTATTCAAATCGAACCGAATTGCGATAAGGAACAGCCCTTCGAATCAGACACGGCCTATAGCCAGTAAAATTATACCCTCACAGATAGGCGACAAGTCCCTGAATTTCGATAACGGTTAAGCTCCGGCTGCGGTAACGAGTATGATCGTGGGGTGGTATAAAATACTGCGCAGTAATGAAATTAGTAACTGGGATATGAAGTGGCGAGTTGAAACAACAGCAACTATTGCAATAAAATTGTGGTATTCGCAAGTGGAAACAAGCAACGGAAGCGGAGGTAACGATGGTAAAGGTATAACTATATTAGACATCGTAATACCAAGAAACAAGGCAGTGAGCACTGCGGCACGAATAGTTTGATGAATTTGTAGAGGAGTATAAAGTTGTAATAGTTTGAAAAAGTAACAGTATCATTTCGTAATGAAGCTTTGCAAAGAAAATTTTCTCATCAGAGAAAGCCTGAACTTAATTTAGCCGGAGCTGGTTGCAACAGCGGCAGCACGGTGGAATACAGTGAATTGCAGTATAGAGATAAACTTGACAAATGAAACTGTTCCCATTTGCAGACTTCACCAAAGAGAGAGGTGGACGAATAGATAGCTTTCGAAGCTTGGAAGATACAGGGGGAGAGAGAAAGAGGGGGAAAACTGGCGAGAGAATTAAATGGATTCCTATCTTTCGCCCGAGTGAAAAGATTCCTCGCTTTCACCCAGGCGGAGTCGCTTATATCTACATGTATACCCAGCGTGCGACTAAGAAACGCGATACTCGCTGGAAAAGGAATCAACAAGCTGTTTCGTCCCGTATCTCGCAGTACGTAAGCCGAATCCTCAAATACACACTTCCGCTAAGAGTTCGCTAGTGTGAAATGGACTGTTTCCATGCTGATTTCAAACCAGCTTCGAATGAGCTTGACAGTACCCACACGGAACATTTACTTCCGATGGATATACCACGGACATCCATCATGGATATGCAATACCTCTGATGAGTATTCATGGTAACCGAAATGAAGTACAGTCCAGTTCCATCAGAGATCCAAACATCCGCCTTGTTGTATATTTAGCAGAATTCTACTACACATATCCAAATAGATGAACATCGGAGATATGATGGATTTTGTGGGGAAGAAATTTATATTTATATCATCTAATCCTGTTTACGTTTCATGAAAAATATGAGAATCTATCATTTGCACATTTTGTTCTGCCCTAGATAAAATGTCCAAGGCCTAGGCTAGATAGACTACGAAATACGTAGATACCGGACGAAATTCAGACTAAAAGATAGATCTGAATTGCTAGGGGTTTGTGTAATTTGGTGCTCTCTTTTATGGCGAGAGAGGAGAGCCATCATTCGCCGCCTAGTGGTTATCTATAGTACCTCCACTTATGTGCATGAATATTCATAGACGTCCAATAGATATCCATCAGCGACTTTAATATGACTATAAATATAGTGAATTTCTGTAGTTGTCTGTTAGAGATCCACCATGGATATGGACCTTTCATGGAGCTGTGGATTCTATATAGACCTCTGATAGATGAAGTATTCCGTGTGTTTATCTTCCCCCCAAGTTCGCACCTGGTTCGAAGTATAACGCGTTTATAGTGCGACGCCTTCTGCTGTATAGATTGAAAATTGTTCTGTGTTGGATGTACATAATTGTTGCGTTCTGATCGGGCTCAAGATGAGAGAATATAGAGCTGCACCTATAAGGAAATTAAGGTAAGCAATATACTGGAGCATTAATTCAAGACGAGGGCTGGATATTGCCATCGCCCCACTAAGCTCTCATTTCCCATTCAATTATACCAACGGCTGTTGAGCAGGTAAATGTTTCAAGTACTCTCCAAGCACAGTTATGCGGAAACTGTTTATCGGTTCGTCGATCTTGGTACACGGTAATGGACTGACGGGGAACTAAGCTCATGTGGTTAACCTTGCCAAAGTTCTCCCGCTATTCAATCACCCAATAACCCCCTCTGAAGTATTCTGAAAATCATCAAGTTACCGGTATGAAGACTTTACACGAATCCTTGTTTCGTGGCGCAGTTTATGACTTCGTAAAAATTGGGAACCACACTTGGGCTCCAGACGGTAAGTACATCAGACAATATTCTTTCCATCCCCGCTACGTGCGACACAACCAAATTCCAATTCACCCGTGTACGATGCAGAAGATGAGGGATGACAAGTGGTGGTGAAAAGATCGAAGAGCGTAGGGTGAGAGATGCCGTGGTAAGAGACGCTTCCGTGAGTTCATTTCTCAGTTTCATCTCAAAACGAAGAAGTGAGTAAGTAAGACGATGCTGGTGGCGTGATCCCGGGTGCGATCGGGCCGCGTTGTTGCGACAACGTTGGCCATGAACTCGTGCTGGCAAACACGTGTCACTCTCTGTAACTGGTGAAAAAGCACCGGACCAATTTTTTCCACGAACACATGGTCTGCATACCTGCCAGCGTATAACGTCTCGGGTCAGCCACGCTGCGTCTGAAGAATGGGTGTGAAAATCCTGCGTTGGAAATGCTTTACGGCCGCTTGACGACCCGCGTCCTAGGGGAACGTTTAGATGTCACATCAGCGCCACGCTCCGTTGGAAAATCTTCATCCCTCAGCTGAAAGAAGGTCGTTCCTTATCCACGCCTCGAATGAATCTTGCATGCTGATTGTATGCGCGTGACCGGATCGACCGAAATCCGATCAGTGACTAGGTTGGATTGATTTGAACAAGAAAATTTGACAATCTTTTGGGCCAAAATAAAAAAAAACCCGTGCTCCGGTGTTTCACTGAAATGGTGATTTTTTCCGATATCTTTTGACAAATCATTCGGCGATTCTTTTGAGAATCTTCTCGAAATCATGCATCTAGATCATTTTTACAACTACTTCATTTTCACGAAATATTTTACACCCATCTTAACCTAGATGTTTGAGTAAGTGCACGACTCTGTATAGGAGCTACGATACTTGGGACCTGTAAGTTACGACCCATTTTCATTTCACAGTGACATTGCTCAAAGTAAAAAAAAAGTTATTTCTCAGCCAACATTTATTGTGAAGTTGACCTGTCCTATTGCGCGACATTTCCTAGCGAGTTTGCGTAGTTACGTATTTGCACTCGAGCATGACCGCAACGACGGGAAGAAGTAAACATTTGATCTGATTAAAAGCTGAATTCTATCACGCTCCGAATAATTCGGTGTGGTTCACCGGATGTCGATGGAGAACGACGCGACGCCCACGCCGGTTAAACCACTTGCGATGAAATTGAACCGCGATTCAAGTATTGACCAGCCCCCAACCGTTCAACCGTAGCTGCACGGATCTGTGTTACTGCGCTTTATGTGCTGCCAGGTAAATACACCTGCATTCGAACTTGACTCGAACCGCGAGCAACGCATTTCGCAAGGACATATATTTAACCCCGACAAATATGAGCGAACCTCGCGCCGCGGGCAATGGGATTCGAATTTTGTGATGATAATACAATCGATGAAAGGAACTGGACGGAAATAATCGTGACAAAATCTGGAAGAAGCCTGCAAGTTCAATTACAATGCAATCGAATTTTTTACTGGTCATAGTTTAGAGCGCAGATGCTAATTTTCGGAAGCTTGTGGTGTACGTGGAATCGGGAACTTTTGTTTTGTGAAAACTTTAATTAACAAATTTTATCTTTTCGCGACCAGTTCGAAACTGTGGTAATCGACATTAGACCAGCAACGAACTTGGAGGAACAGGAAAGCTCGTTGATCGTTGCCGCGTTCTAATATACGACCAATATTCTTACTCCAATAAATTGTAGCCGGTTCGAGAAGACTTGAACATTTCTCTCATGAGACTAATCTTCCGCTGTCTGTGTGAGAAATTGAGTTCTCCTGTCGAAAAAATGATTGCAACGTGACTGAATCTGTTACACATTTTCCCAATTCTTCAAAATTGAAGCTCAGAACGGTTCCTTTGAATTTCGATTGAAGATCGACCGAATGAACCGATTTTGTCAGCAATTTATACGCCTGAGAGATGTGCGTGTATAAGGGTATGGAAAAACGATGACTCCGCCTTTCGCTGGGACTAACGTAAAGATATTCTTCAAGGCGGTTACCAATGGCGTACAAATCACGTATTACTCATACCGTTTTTGCCATCGCAATCTCGCCTGCAACCCTCGAAACAAATATTACTTCGCAATGTTTTCCTATTTCTTTTTGATATCCTTACCCAAAATTGGATTAGTATATCTGCCTACATTGGTTCGTGCAAATGGTCAAGCTGCAACCATGAAAAATGAGCGTCGTCTTGACTGTAGGTTTATTATTAGTTCAGTGTGGTTTGGTTGATTGAACCGAACTGATAACTGTTCCATGACTTGAATTGGTCCCGATGTTTCCTGAAGGGTTTCGAACGAAAGATTGAAATAGGATGCGTAGTAAAGGTTTAATTATGCATCCAAAAAGTTCGTTCAACGTTAGAATCTACTTTTGATGCAGAGTTTGTTCGAAACACGTACATATTAATATGAGTTTCACTGAAGTTTTCGTAGTCTCTTACCTTACCGGGTGATAAAAACTGCACGGTTTGATTAAGTAGATAGACTGCAACTCGAGGCATTCGGAGCACTTTCTCGAATGAAAATGCAATTAATACGCGTGGACGTGCATCCAATTCGTCCGTGAATTGCAAGGCACGATGTCGATATACAGAGAGTGAGTAGCTAACGCTCGAATGATCTAACGCGCATGCGCTAAAATTCTAGAGCAAACATAGTTGTTTTGTCAGGTTGACCAAGCGTCATAATTTCAGATGACAGATCGCCGCGATGTATGTAACTTCAAAAATATTGGCGGCATTTGTAATAGATAAAATATTTTGGCCGTTGGAGCTGTTTTTGAAGGTCAAATGGGCAGATTGTGAATGTTTAGTCGTGAAGATTATTAATCTTCGGGAATGACCGAAGTTGAGCACAACTGCCACCGACAGCCGTGAAAATTTTTGAGGTTAGATACATCGCGGTGATCTGCCATCTCGGGGCCTATTCTCGAACTCGATCGATAATTACCGCATGTGAGAATTATCGTTAGATATATATATATATCTATTTCATTATTCTGTTGGTAATCCGTGTTCATTTCCGGGTCCATGATAAAGTTTTTCCGGAGAAATACGTAATTATCGTATGTTAAGTTTGTTGGTCTTCGTGAAATAGTACATTTTACAATAAAAGATGATTCAAACTATCGAAATTTATCGCATACGATTCGCAGTGCCGCAAGGTCTTACTCAGTCGATAACGAGTGAAGAATAATTATCGTATGCGATTAAATAACCGAAGCTCGAGAATAGAGTTTCGTATACCGCATTTGATACTTCAGACCTCAACTCGACAACAGAACCCCTGAACTTTTGACCGTTGGTCAACCTGACGAAGCAACTGCTTTTGCTTTACAATTTTAGCGCATGCGCATTAAGCAGTTCGACTGTAGAGCTACTCACTCTGTGAATTTATGAGTTCGGACGAAAGCACCGCCTCCTATATTTGTTGGGAAATGGGTTAGGAGAGCGAATCGCGATGTGCATATCTCGTGATTTCCCAAGGGATTCTCTATAGTTACTTCACACTACTGCAGCCACACTGTTAAATAATACCTCAAATACCGATTTCATCCTAAAGCTACTGCAAACATCCCATTCCTGCCGAAGTGACTGCGTACAAACATGCGGGTAATTTTTTAACCCATTTTCTATATCCTCCATTTTTTCTCTACCAACACTATTTTTGTGTACCCATCGAACAGGAACGAAAAGCCATTCGCACCGCACTCGACTGTTTCGAATGATTTGAATCCCGAATCAATTTCGACAGGTGGCGTTAAAGCAAGGAGCAATTAATCAATCATCGCACCGCACCAAAGAGGTGCAATTTATCCAATCGCAACGAAAGAAGTATGTCGTCAACGGTTCGAGTGGACGGCTAAAAAGTATATTGGATTCTGGGTACTCATATGCCTCGATGATTAATCATTCGATTCGATTGGGTTTTGTTTTGTTTAAAAGAATCTGGGTAAAGATATGTTTACGTATTTTTTTAAATCTTAATCAATTGCTTCTTTTTTTTTTTGATGTTTTAAAATTGATAATATTGATGTACATGGTTCAAAACTTCAAATATTGCTTCTAATGTCTTATGAAATATCTCATTGAATAATGATAAAAATTATTTAATAGTAAAAATTTGCAAATTAGGGTAATCAGAAGTAGTGAAAATAACACCGCCTGGATTCTGGATTGTAAGTGTCAAATTCTTAATTGTTTCACGTAACTAACAAATGAGAAAATAGTTTTATTTGATAAAGTTTGCTTTTGTAGAAACTACACCGGTGTTTAGGACGTTAAGAAAAATTACCTATCTTCTCAAACATTTATTGTAAATAACAATTAAATAAGCTTCAGTTACGCATTTGAATCACTTTTATTCAAGAGTAATAATTAATAATAAGCTACAAATGTAAAAAAAAGTGATAAACAAAGTTCAATATTTAATAATTTTCGTACTTCTTCGATGTTTGTATGGACTTTCTCGTATTAAACCCCAAACGTAATTTCCCATAATGCTCTCATTATACTGCCCCTGATAATATTGTTCAAAGTCCATCACATCTTTGTCAAAACGTTTTCTTTGTTCTTCTGAATAGGCACCCATATTTGCGAACAACCAAAAACTTCAAGTCTTATTTACCAACGTAAAAAAACGAAGAAGCAAACTTTATCATATCAGTAATAAAAGAAGTTGGTTATTACTCGATGTATAGAATTAAAATTTATTTATTTGAATACAAACTCAAAATAAACTTTTTTTTTTCCAGACCTGTGAAATAGATCAGTATGTTTCACGATATCTTTTACTCTCAAATTTTTAATTTCTCTCCGGCTCTCGATGGAATATTTTCCATAAATGATTTTCATTTGATCGTGAAATAACTCACGAAAACCGAATAATGTGAAAAAATTAATTAGCGTGTTTTTCAGGTTCTGCTACACCAAAAAAAAAAAACAATTTTGGAAAAAAAAAATACAAGGGTCGGACTGGGTCGAAGTGAAGCAAAAGCCCCCCCACACATGTAAATGCAGCCAAATCTACATACTTTTGAATAAAACAAACTTCAAGCGAATCGAATAATCGGTTGCCGGGATACAATTTCTCAAAGTTTACCCACTTTTTCAACCGTCTAGTCGAACGTATACCTTCTTCGTTCCTTTAAACGGTAGGAAAAGAACTGGCGAACTAAGGTTAGGTAATTCGGTACGATGCGTGGCAATGGTGAGCAAGGGTCGAAGGCACGAACCCTGGAAGCTCTACGAATACATTGAGAAGGAAGAACGTGTTGCGGGACCGAATTATAAAGCAGGCAGAGAGCTGCGGGTATCGCTCCCAGAGGAACATTGGTAGGGGAAAGGTCCTGGAAGCGAATGCGAGGCTCGAAGAATACGAGGTAGGGGAAGAACTCCGAGTTGGGGGGAGAGCCTTGGGAATTATCCGAGGGTTAATGGATTATTAAAACAATGCTGAACCGAGGCTCCTTCTCGGCTTGCAAAGCGTGCGCCCGTTTGGTAACGGGGCATAACGTACCTGCCGTCTCTCCTTTGGAATCCGATTCCGGCATTGAGATATTTCACCCCATGTAGCCGAATACCTCGTTTGGCAAACAATATGTCATACCCGCAGTTTATATCGATCTGCCCGACCTTCGTGCCGCAGAATTATAACTGGAACCAGTCCGACACGGTCTGTCAATGTTCACCGGATTTCTCGCATTATCGTGGAAGGGCATGGGAAATCCACCCTCCTGCTTTCTTCCGCGGTAAATATGTATCCAAGCGATTTTTTCTTTCTTTTTTTTTTTTTTTTTTTTTTGTCGTACCCGTTGCCGGTTCTGCACGCGATTCGACTTTAATTGCACTAACTGGGGCTTGATTGAAAAAAAATGTGTTGACAGTCTTGTACAGATAAAATTGCTTCGGTTTTCGTTTAATCGTCAAACAAATATCCGCGACGGTTTAGCTTTGTCAAATTGTATCGAATATTTGTCGATCGAAATTTAATCGCATGTCACATTTCACGGACTGCTTGCGGATTATAGGAAAAGCTCTGTTTATAAACGGTGAGGACAGTGAGAAATGTGAGGTCCAGCCCATTGGAAATTATTTTCAGAACACTCCGTTAACCGCATTGACAAATAATGCACCGAAGACAAATTTCCGTTTATGGTCACCCTACAACCCTAAAGTATTTTCATTTTTCAACATAAGTGAAAGGCATGGATCTGAGTAGAAAATTAAAATGAGCTTCGTAGCTGTAGCCGGACGATGTGGTATTTTTTACGATGCTTTTCGGATACATTTACTCACACTATATTTCTCACAGTAAAAAAACTACTCGTATAAAATTTTCCTAGAAGTATCGCAATACTCAAATGTTTAATAAATCCTTCGTTTGCGAGAATTCATTTTCCTTCGATAATCAGGCAACTGTATCAAAATGATTTTCACAAAAAGCGCCGCGCTCTTAACGAACAATGAGAATTGTGGAACTCGTAATTACGAAAAGGATTATTTTACGAAACAGTTGCGATTCTCGACCGCGAATCGTCGGCCATGGTTGGCATCCCGAAGCTTCAGGATCGTGATCATCGTCGTATCTGCAGGCTCAGGACATCCGTTTTCCCTTTGGCAGGAGGGGCATGAGGTGGTCCGATAATTTCGTGAATTATTCAAGGTGGATCAGTCTCTCGGTCTCACTTTCTCTTGGCCGTAGCTATCGCGAAACGCCACTGGTGGTAAATCCTGCTCGTTTATCCGTCAGAGGCATGTCTGCAGGGTTGATAAATGTGGGCATCGAGTATAAAACCAGGCGAGAACGTTCGATCGATTAGAACGAAATCCGACGGATTTTTTTCGCCTCGCTACCTACTCCAGAAACTTTCCAAGTTACATGCCCGGAGTGAACGCTCGCTTTGTTCTTTTAACCATTTCGTGCGATCCGTCCGGCATTGCAGCCTCGAAAAGTAGCCGGCGTCGCACAAATCCCCGTAAAACTAACCCCTAGATTTTTGACGGATTGTCTGTCAGGTGAAAAACGGTTCTCAAAAGTCTTACTGACTGCTTGATCGGTTCGATTTTGAATTTGAATTTATCGGAGATGGGCTGTGCAGAATTTTTTCCATGTCTCAGCTGTTTTATACACTCGATTGAAAAGGTACGGGGGCCTTAAGAAAATCCTCGGCTTACTCGGGGGCAAAAGCTTTTGCGAAAAGTTGTTCTTGCGAGAAAATTCAATTTTTTTTTTTTTGTTTTTCACCTTCAGCTTTTATACTTCAAACGTGAAATATCCTTCCTTCTCACGTTTGTAAAAAAATTAGTTTTCAACACCGTTGAAACTCATTTTTGCATTAAAATTTCACAAACATTCTCTGACCCTGCAAGCACTTTGATTCACTTTCGTTTTTCTCTTCTTCTTCTTTGTCGTTCCCTAATCTCAGAGAAGCTTAGATGATTACACGACGCCAAAGCTACAGCCGCTTTCGACGCACAAATTTTTTTATTTTATTTTTTTTTATTCCGTTTCAGCAATGACTCAAGATAAGTAAGAACGTAAGAAAAATGGCGATAAAACGATCGTGCAAGGATCGAAATACAACAGACAATGTGTTTGGCGGATAGTAATTGCATTTCCGTGTTTCTATCAAAAGGATGCGATAAATCGAGAAACGGAATTTCGGTAAGTGTTCGAAAGAAAAACCAATTCCGTTACTTTACGAAAGTTTTCCTGATCCTCTACCTATTATCTCACCCACATTTTAACTTTTCACCCTATTCAGTTCGGCGTTATTCACTATATTTTATCCTCTCCGACAACTCGACCTAGTTCTTATCGAAATATTCAGGTAAATATACTCCGGATGATACGGTTATACAAATGTCGCCGACAATCAGACGGAGGAACGCCGTTTCACCTTCTCGCACGTATGCGCGTTTATCACAAACTTCGCGGCAATTTTTCGCTTCACACACTCTCCTTTATCCATTTCCATTTCCATTTCCTACTCGAGAAAATTAGAATCTAAATTACCGACCGTAGATTCGCAGTAAGAAGACCTTCGTAACTTCTCTCAAACCATAAGAATTAATTCGATAGTCATTACATCATACCCCAATTGCCATTGGCGTGTAATGGGATCCTCATAATCAAGAAAAACCCTCGAGGATCCTGAACTTCGCGGCACTTAGGCACCCAATTTCCGACAGTAAACACGCACGAGGTTCCAGGTACCGGTTTAGCTTTCGGTGTATTAATATATACGTATAGCTATAAACGATAAAGCTAAACGCTTCTGCTTATAGTTGCAAATTTGCTCCCGCAGTATAATCAACGATCGGAAATTATCGAGGCAAGTTTGTTCTCAATAAGCCTGAACTAGCGGTCAGAATTCCGGATGACAGGAAATGTCTTTTGATCTTACGATTAGGATATTTGATGACACTGATTAGGCAGATCGGCTCTCACGAATCTTTTCGTTTACTTTTTGAACACATCAATGAAAATATCACGCTCTACCGTACAATTGATTCCAACTACACTGATTTTACAACGGCGTTTGACACTGTTAACGTGGACTCGCTATTGCAGAGGAAGTTTCTCAAATAGGTTTCATCTTTCTTAAAGGGGAGTCTCCGGTAAAATTTTTATCAAATCGAGTTTTTCGTTTTTGAAATGCCTGAACACAAGACGTCATCAAGAATTTCTTCCGGCAAAATTTATTTCCGCTTACCATATTCTGATCAGCCTTATTGATAGCCCTGACTTTCTCTATAAGTTTAAATTTCTGGTACTCGAACGTGTGCTTAGAAATCATAATTATTACTTCTGTGTTAACGTCAAACCTGATTTTCGTTCTCCTGTTCACCGTACTTCGTTACTTTGTAACAACGGCATTGATTGGTTTTAGTTTCATAATTCCTGTCAACATATAATTAAGAATAAGTGTAAAATTCAATTAGAATACAAACGAAATACTCAGCGACTGTATACGACAGCGTCATAAATACTGAATATATGTTAAACATGACTCGGATCACGAGTAATCTTGCACGTTTGCGTCAATAAATGAATAAATAAA
Organism: Neodiprion pinetum; assembly: GCF_021155775.2. Taxonomy (NCBI): domain Eukaryota; kingdom Metazoa; phylum Arthropoda; class Insecta; order Hymenoptera; family Diprionidae; genus Neodiprion; species Neodiprion pinetum. The sequence continues at coordinate 21,146,847 of NC_060234.1, forward strand.
AATAAATTACATACATATATGTATTGATGTACGATCATAATTTTACAGAAATTTATAATGAGTGTTATCTTTTTTAAGATATGAAAAAAAAGTATGAAGAAGAAAAGTTCAATTTGAGCAGCGCTTCGTTAGATTCGCTTTAACGTGTATAATCAAATATTTTTAACAAGGGTTTAGAAACAATGTTTGCAATAATACGATATCAAGACGCATGATCCGATCTCGTTCAAAGTTCTGCACGTGACAGCTGGCGCAGTGATTGTAAAATACATCTTACAGCACGACAAAATATAATCCATTCTTTCAGATGAACGTTATAAAAAAAACATCGAGCAGAGAAATGAATTCCAGCAGTGGGGTAATTATGGGGTCACAAAGGGGAGTGCGATTGTGGGTGATTTCCCACGGTAGTAGGGCTGTCCGTGCAATAAATCTTGAAAGGTCTTATCGTATACCAAGAAAAATCATGATTTACGAATACACACATATGTGTACACGATGCACACATTCATACTAACTTGTATGCTTGTATATTTGATCCCGATGTATAATATAAATCTTTGGTGTGGGACACGTGTGACAAACGTTCAGCGGCTACAACTTCCATCTTTTTCGGATAATATTATATCCCCCTGCAGGCACTTCGCGTCTCATTCCACCCGAGCTTTTCAAACCCGTCGGACGCCATTTTTAACCCTCCGTATCCTTCGCGTGCCTTCAGAGGCGGAGCGTAAATTTAAATCTAGAATTTCTCCGAAATAAATGAAGCGAATTTTATTTTGTATTTAAAACACATCCTTTGAACGCTTGACATTAAAATAACGTCTGGATGATGTACCAGACACTCCGAGGAGTATCCCTGATTTTTTTCCAACTTTTTGAAAGCCGAAAACAATGAAAACCGGGATCTACGGTCAAAGACCCAGGGGGCATGCCGAGGGTCTGACAAACAACTAGGGACACGGAGGGTTAATATTTAAAAGACAATCGGCCTTCGTGTCGTTTGCAGATAATGGTGGCGCAAAACTGGTCACCCATTTTTCGACCTTCTAGTACGTCTATCGTATTTTACCAGGCCGAAGCCGTTCGCCATTAACAATATTCTTTTTGAAAATTCCCCCGGACAAAATTTTCCCTTTTAAAATCCCCCTTCCAAAATATTCTAACACATGTTTAGAAGAAACACAAAGACGCCCATGAAAAGAGGACAGAATCTTGACTAAAATCAATCAGAGGTGAAAAACGAAGCTTTTCTTTTTGACAGAGGTGGTGTTACGTTCCAGCCGCTAATCGTGACTGCGCCGTTTTTACGCCATTGATTACCGACGTGCAATTACCCTAACAGCGTTTTACACACTCTTACAATAAGTTCTTAGATCCATATCGATCGACACAGTTACCACCATAGTGTACAACATCGCTGAATTCATAATTCTTAACAATCTGTTATCAAGCAAACCAACTTGAAGCTACGCAATGCTAAGTAGCGAAAATATATTTTTTTCACATTTGAACCGCAAATCATTTTCAACACTAGAGTGCACACAAGATGCATAATCTCAGACTCGGATTAATAAACTCTTGCAACAGATTTTGAACAGACAAAAAGGTAAATCTAAATACCGAAACGCCAAGAGCTTGAGACATGAAATTCGTAAGCATTTCATCATCCTTTACTCTTACAATGCGAATAGACGAAACGTCCAATCATTTTGCACTAAATTACCTAAGAGCTAAGCTCACCGATGAAGAGCTCTTTCTCAAAATCCTCCTACTTACACTTCTCCAGAAATCTCTAAAGACATGATATAGAACGTAATTGAACGTCAAAGAGTAGAGAACATAATTAGACATCGTACATTCAAGAATCATTCCAGACAACAGAACATGAATTAACATCGAAGAGTATGGAACAAAATTGAACTTAGAATCAATGCTAAATTGAAGTGCAGAGCAAATAAACTAAATCAAACAAACTTTTAGATTCAGAAACACCGAGCTCTCAAGTATTGCTGTAGCGACCGTAAGTAACAACTTTACGAGTGAATAAGACATTGTTAAAACCTAAGGCTAAGCGTTGCTCGAGAAGAACTTGTTATTTGTTGATAAATATGTAATTTAAATTAAAGTGTTCCTGTGAAGAGAATTATTTCAATCAGGCATAGCGATATTTGGCACGAGTAAAAATAACCGAACTTACAGATAGGCAAGAGGTGAACGAAAAACCTAAACCAACCGAAGATCGGAGTTCGCAAACATGAACTTAAATTTGATCTGAATCAACGAGCGAATCGAAGATCGCTCGCAGAGGTTCTAAGATCACTGATCGATGCGTTACCATTCCAAAATCAGGCTGATTGATTAAATGTACAAAAAGCTGTACACTTTGTTACTTAAGTCGCACTTGAAGTTGGCTGAAAACGAGGAGTGAAAATATTGAGCACTTCTTGCACTTTGCTCGAAAATTGCAGGTGATTAAACGAACGCGCGCATGGAGAGCATTCGCGCTTTAACATTTACCGCGATTGCACCGAGAGTGTATCTCGTAGCCTGCAGAATACTTGGGACTCGTTGGCGGATGCCTGCAGGTTCGGGGATTCGGAGGAAAGACCGCGAAGCGCGACCGGCTAGCTGGGTACTCTTGGCAGACAGTAAACACCAAGTCAGTTTCACAAGCCGCAATAATCCTTGTACCTTAGACCATCTACCTGCAGGGGCAAACAATCATCCTAAACGCCCGCCGGTCGATTGGGTGGATGCCGGGCCCCGAGGGTTGAAAGTGGAAAGCGGGAGAAAGCTCTTTGAATCCAGAGAACCCTCCCCGACGACCAGAATTCACATAACAGCGAACTTGCCGTCCGCGACGCGACTCTAATAGGGACGCAAAACTGGAGTGACGAGACCTTTTTATGTTTCAGAAAATCTGTGTGTCCTGGATGGTTTGACACCCAAGTTGGGTCAGAATAATTTCAGCGTAAGAAATTATCAAACAATTGTTCAGAGGCATGCAAATGAGGTTGATATATTATTTTTTCGAAATAAAATATAGTGCAGATGCACCATTTATGATCACGTTTATAAAATTCCCTATTTTTTTCATTTCAATTTAACCCTCCTTATTCACACTGGGTAGAATCGACTCATCGATCAACTATCGGCCTAAACACCATACTACTATTTTTCCCCTATAGTATCACATCTAAGGTGTTACTCCGGTGTGAACTCTTTTTCACTCACATTTTCAAAATTACGTGCATAGATACTAAGCACGACAACTGCAAAACATGGCCCTCGATGCATCAGTATTTTCGGATGTGTAAGTTCGTATCCCACCGCTGTCACCAGTATTACGTCCGTTATGGATAATTGATGTTGACAAGGGTTCTTTTCTGCTTAACGTGTGCCTACGCCTGAAGGGTTGATCTTGATTCGATGGGGATGTTGGTAGGGTTACTCATTGATTATTGATATTCGACGAAACGTAGTTTATTGAAGAATTCTAAATTGATTGTTGTTTATAGTTGGAATTGAATGAAGGATCAGCAGTGTGTTTTAAGAGAGGTTTCCTTTTTTTTAAAGACTTTTGGTTGAAGTGTGAGTGAATTGTGAAAAGGAGAGAGGTTCAGATGATGCCTGAGATAAATGGAGGTCGAAGACAGCTGATAGCTGAGTAACTACATTACAGCTATGTGTAAGTTCGAGACAACGCGAAAGATAGAAGGACAAAAGGAAAAGTATGAGGTTCCATGGTTAAGAAATGATACTAGCAGTCCGGAACGTTGCCAGATGTAACAACTTTTTGCGAATTGACCTCTTTACGGATTTTTCAATATGTTTTCATTCGATTTTTTATAAATGGATGTTTTCCGCTCATGTTCTATAATTTTTTTTACTTACATCGGACAAATAGTTAGACTTAGAATTCTACGTTGAAATGAAACTATGGCTATAACTGATACATTTACTACACATTGAACAAATTTTTCTCAATCCGCATCACGACTAATACTTGCAGATTAGGAAAAACTTTGAATAAATTAGCATGTTTCGGGATCCAATCGAACGTCAATTTTTTATTCATATCGTTACTAAGTTCACTTCCGTAGTACCAGAATAAATTTTCTAAAAATTGTCTCACAACAATTTTTGCATCACGTTCTCAGTAAATGTGAAAAAAGCGATGTATTACAGCGACGCAGATCGTGAACAAAGCAAGCTGACATTATGTTGGAAAAATTATTCTTACAAAAAATCCGTTCAGTATGTGAAAGTTCAAACACCTATATCTTGATCATTGAGAAAGTTTAAATCACTTTCACTTCGTGAAAAAACATTGTGACAACGGTCATTGTAAATAACGAAAGAATGTTTCGAGTATCAGGTTAAAGTTTCACTGTCAAATTAAAAAAAAAAAAAAAATCCAGCAATCGTTATCATTAGAATTCACCAAAAATCACATCTTGATTTGAAATTTAATTTTAGAAGTTTGAAACGTATTCTTAAGCCTCGTGGGAATTTCTTGGTAGCAACAAAAAACTGGCGCCTCTTCCTCCCCGGAGAATAGAGCATCTTTACGAAGTACGTAAGGTGGTTAGACGGATTCAGGGAGAAACCAACGTCGTGACGAGGTGCAGGAAACATTTCCACCGATTTTCCGTAAATTATTGATGCATGCGTGTTTGCGAGAGCACGTTTCTACGTCAATGGGAGTGTATTTCACATGCTCGAGATCCCCGTAACAAGAACACAATTCCTGCTCGCGTTGGCAGCGATCATAGAAATGGTGGGAGAGTCGTGAACTGTGATCCTCACTTCCGACGACGCCCGATTTTGCCCCTCGTTCGTTCCCCTTCTGCACCCACGCAAACGGCAATTTACTTTCACGTATAGACTGTGTGTGTATGCCAGGTATTTCTGAACCTGAATACACGCTCGGGAGGAATTACCGAGTCGGTAAACAAGGCGATGCGGCAGAGTCTGGATGCGGAGGTGGGTATATATGTACTTATATATGCGCAAAATACCAGCCTATGTGCTATTCGCGAATCTTGGCGGCTCGTTGTTCGCTATTCAATATCGAGAAATCCTCGAGCAGAGGAACTTGCATTAGGCGGAAAACTGGGAGTGAGGATCGGATGAAATGCTGTGTGTATAATAATAATACACTCAGGGAAGAACGAAAACAAATTGAAACGATGCGTAATTGGCAAAATTCTAGTGAAGTCGGGTTTCGTTTATTATTTTTAGCACAAAATTTCATTCGTTGGATTCATTTTTACATCGAATTTACTTGAATTTACAGTTTATTTATTACTGCCGAACGTGGATTCGCTGTTACTTTTTTTGAATAATTTTCAATCTAATTTCGACTATAAATTCCAACGAATACACCGTCTGAAACGAAAATCTGTTTCGAAATATCGCACGTCGTTCATGATGGTGTGTTTTTTTTTTAAATCAGCGATCGATGGATGATCTGTGATTTGATAAATTTCTGTACCTTAATACGGAAAAAGTATGTACCCAACAATTTAGCAAACTATTCATGCATCGTAACTAAAATTACAACCCTCTTAACTAACTAAATTTCTGTTTTGCTGTGTCTATTGAAGGAGCTGGTCACCTTTTCACACTTAATTTTCAAACAAATTTTAGATTAGATAATACCGATGGGTGAAGGTTGGCGAATATTCATGTGGTTATAAAGGTTGAAGGTACTAGATTTATCTCTGTTTTGAGCTTCGATATTGCCATCGTTTAAAATAAAGAAGCCGGGTATTTTCAGTTTCAACTCACTCGTAATTACCTTAGGAACTAAAATGTCTAATATCGTCGAGCTACTTTAATTCTTCATTACGCCGCTCGTAATTTTATCGACTTTCAGCTCGTCTTCAAAGTGTAAACTCGTAAAGTCTAGACGTACATAAATTATTCTAGTTCCCGCGAAAACGTATCGGAATAGAAAAGTTACCAAATCCCATCAGTATCGTACTAAAACTTTGAAGTTATATCATGTAAAAAGTTTCGAAAACGCGTCGACCCGAGTAAAATGAATGATAAGTTAAAAAACTAAGCATACGCATTATAATTCAGCATTGAGGCTCGAGATAAAAATAAAACCACTACCCTGTACCCAAGTCAATAATATCCATTCGAAGTTGCCGAAAAAAATTGAGCGCAAAAGGTTGACTTTAAAGCCTAGCCCAGTCCGCCTCATATCCAGCCCCACTTTTATAAAACTTCGTGCCAACGAACACCAGGCATAGTTTTCGTCACCGCTTGATTGAACTTGGAAACGAATTACCGCCTCCACATTTTCATTATACTCAGGTGTAAGGTGAAACCAGATGCCGCCGCCTTAAAGACGCGTATTTCTTTCATACTCTCGACGCGTTTCAGGCAAGACCTAAATTTTCAAGCTCCTCGGCTCGGCCTCCCACGCATATCGACGTAACGGTTGAATCAGTTCCAGCCTTCGGCCATCAGCACCCCGGAGTCGACGAAAGCAGCCCCTCATCTCTCTTTCACCCCCCCGATGACAAATACGCTTTCCACCGTCCATTCACGCGGCTATTAATCAAGATTTCTCGCTCGTTTCGTACCTACAGTTCTCCATCTTCCTGGCTCTTATCAAAATCGCTCGACTTGCTTAACTGCCTTCTTCAGGATTTACACGCAGCATTAATCTCGTAGCAAGTGTCGGAAAAATAACTTACACAGAGAGTGAAAACAAATTCCCAGCTGGAAAATGCATTGGTATATTATAACAGTCATTGACTGTCACCTACTCTAATTTTTTCACTGCCAAGAAGAAATTCACGATATTCAGAGTACGAGATCAAAGTAAATGTTTCTGTGTATTCATTAATTGTCTCTGTTTTTCTTTTAGTACGCAAAAATCGATCAAACTGCATTTTTCTTATCCTTGCAATGTAATTCCATGTTGCTTATGAAAGATTATAGTGATGTTACGTTTATACTTTAGTAGACCGATTTCGAACGAAATATTATCAACCTTAAGGTAACGGTGATCGTACTAAACTATGACTATACGTAATGCTGTGTCGATTCCTGAATAACTGCACTGAGAAAAATTTCATTCGTTACAGTAACTGGAAAAATGCAGTAAAACAGGTATCGTTAAAAATACTGTTTGAATATTGTTGCAATTACGAAAAACGAGGTACGCCTAACCATTTTGCGCTATCCGCGATCCTCTTTTGGTAATTGCAACGCAAAATCAGTTCGTTCGGTTTACTCTAGTTTTTTAGTTAAACAAGGCTTTAACGTCAATTTATTGTTGCACAAGCATTAAATTTTCTCAATGGTCACAAGAAAATAGAGTAACAGTGATCGTAATGAGAAAGAATAGTAACGGATACCAGACTTTCCGGTCACGGCTAGAAAACTAATTTTCATTTTCTACCTAGAACTATATTTTTCGATTGTTGTAAAAAATGAAAATATTTAAGGACCGAGCGGTAACCGGAACTAAAAATTTCTCTCAGTGTGTAATTCGAATTTGAAATACTCCTCTACAGTATAAGAACCTCGGCTGGACGTTGACAACGCGCAATGCGTTGCATCGAGAGCTGGACAAACATTCCAATGTTCACGGTCCCTGAATCGGACCTCTGAAGTGGGATATCGAAAATTTTTATTTTTCATTAGAGCGAAGAATCGTACCTCGCTCAAGTTGTCGCATCGAAGAACCGAGGGTTTGTCTCCGTCGAACTGCAGTGGGTACGTAAAACGTACATAACTGTGCAACGAAACGATATTGCGAATCGAACCGGAAACAGCTGCATGCACGGTATAAGGATAGTTACTGTTCGCTGGTTGCATATGCAGTAGCCAACGTCGGGCAGTAGTTTTCTCTCGCAGCGAATAACACGGGATTCTAGAGGACGTTCGATTTGAAGTAAAATTAACGATCCCGATTCGTTACTATCAGTTTCGAGTGATTTTCATTGATTTTCGACGATTTCCCAACGTTCCATACGGTTTTCAACGACTGTCGGATTGAATAGAATGACAGGAAGTCATAATAAATCACCTAGAACGCTGAGAAGTTATTGGAAATCAACGGAAATCACTCGGTAAACTGGAAATCACCGCAAGCACGTTATTAGATGGAAGACTATGAATTGATCAGTAAATGAATGCTGATGAAATGAAACGATTTAGCATTCGCCGTAAGCCCTTCTTCAGCACTGTAACGTGATTTAAACTGATTCGCAATGATTTCCAATGAGCTAGTTATCTCGACTGATTACTCGTTATTTTACGAAATATTGCAGCCGAGCAAGTCCTTAAAAAGACCCCGCAGAATCCTTGTGGAAATTGGCTGTATTTTCGGTATGTTATAACGTACGTAGCACATATGCTCCCGATACAAAGTTGTCATAAACACAAGTCCCAAAAATGTGTACTTTCTGAGATATAGGTTTCGGAAGGGGGGTGTATGGATATTTTGGTACCAATGGATTACGCCTTCTTTACGAATTACGAAGCTTTGAGGGGGACTCGGAATCAGAGATATCACTCAAAAACTGCACATGCGATTCGCAGAGACTCCGCGCACGCGTCAAAAACAGGACAGGTCGATTATTGCAAGAGTCGGAGGGTCTCGTTCTTCACGCGAGATCCGACGTTGCGCTTCCTTCAAGCGAAGCAGCGAGTTCATGGATGGAATTTATAATTCTTATAATTTTACTTTATAATTCATGAAAATCACGAAATCCGTAGGTATAAAAAAATCTGGACACCTTGCTTCCGAAGCCTGTAACTCGGAAACTACTGATTTTTGAAACTTGTGTTCATGAGAATTTTTGATCACGAGCATGTGCACTGTGACATACTGAAAATCCAACTAATTTGACCGGGAGCCAATTTCCATAAGGATTCTGCGAAGTCTTCAATTTGATTTCCCACTGTTAAATTCACGACTTATTTAATCGAGTGCAGAACCATGCAGGAAAAACGATGAACTAGGAAGAATGAAGGAGAAAATCGAGACGAGAACGTACATAAGAGAAAATATCGATGATTTACCGAGAATTCCTTTCGACGACCGACCGTGCGACGGTCAACGGTTTTCATTTCTGTGCTTTTTGTAAAAATGGTGTTGTTTACTTTTCCGTTTTCCCCAACGGACGGAAATGATATCACTGGGTTCGAAAAAACACTGCAGGAATACGGATTGTTGTGGAATTGTGAAAAATAAGTCACGGGGATTGGGCTGCTGATTTTATCGCGGGTGAATTGAGTTGCAAATAAATACCGAACAGAGCTGCAGAGCGACGTGTCGGCTGGAGGACACGGATACGGCTGATAAATCCTGTCAGCCAGCCTCAACGGGGGCGAGGAAAATCAATTTTCTGCGATACTTTTCCCCAGTCGAAGTAGACGCGAGAGAGAAACGTCACGTATTGTGCTCTCCGCTCGCTAGTCGCAGAAACTGCGATTGGATGAACGAATTTTCAAAGCGAGTTGGGTCACTCTTGTAATATGGAGATACTTTACAGCGATTGGAACAAACTGCGAAGACACTGCACCAGTTTTCCGGCATTGAAAAATTATTGTAGCGAAATTTCGTACACACGAGGAAAGGATTCGTTCAAAATTTTATCGAATATCACGATAAATCAAGTAGAAAATGTTTTTTTTTTAAGATTTTTTTAAAATATTTTTACGTGTAATCACTGTATTGACATGTTTGAATTTGAAGAAAGTATGCTTTAGAAAATTAAATGATTCGTTAATCTGCAGTTTTGAACAAAGATTTTTATGTAACGTTTGTGAAGTGACGACAATTTGTTGGTGACTGCAGGAATTCGAGATAAACGTATTTGAATTGAATAATATTTATTGGGACAGAAATCTGTTTGGAATACTCTTCTTTACGTGCAGTGTGTAAACAATCCTGAATACATGCCAAATTGATTTTTCCAATTGATTCAAAGCCTTCTTTCAAATATTTCACTCGAAAATATGCAATCATTTTTCAATTCATTGAGTGCGAATTGAAAGCTCTTTTAGTTACGAAATCTATAGCGAAAAAAAATATTCATATTTTCGTATATTAAAGTTAGAGAGCAGTTAATTTCAGGTATTCAAAGTTCCAAGCCCAATAGGAGAGAGAGAAAAAAACTTTGTAAGCCAAAATTTTAGCACAAAGTCTAATCATCAGGGAATTGCTAAAGAGAGCCTGATTTGTTTGCGAACTAATTATATGCAGGACAGAAGTTTTCAAAAAACAAGCTTCAGCTTGTGACGATTCAAAATATCATTAACAATTATTGGGTGGTCAACCTTATTTAAAAATCATATGCGAAATTGAAAACGATTTTTGTATTACAAAGAGGAAACGATTTCAAGATTTTTAAATTCTGCAAAACCGTAGTAGTTTATTACCAGAAGATATAAATAATTTTCAACCGAGTGAACAATTCGTTTCACCAAAGTTCGTTTGTTACGACTTTATCGTTGTTAACGAACAGACAGAGATACGTATTTTGTATGACGTTTTTTAGGTGCCCAAGAAATATGTTTTAATGAGCTATCTCCATCATGACGTCGAAATTATAATCCTATACTAAAAATCTGTCCTCAGATTCAAAATCACACGAGAAACATGCTTACTGATGTATCGATCAAATATACAGTCCAATTTATAGACAGAAATACAATATAAGGAAGCTTTGAAAGTGGAACTAAAGTTGACCGAGTTGAATTCAATTGAAACAACATTCTCCGAATACTGAAAGCATTGAGAACCATAAATTTCAACCATATTTCTACCGTTGTACAATTATCGATGAGACTTTGAAGAGATGACATAACTGAATCATTTCTACTAGGAAAAAATCGCATCGTTTGACCAATTTCAGTGAAGAATAACAAATTTTGTCCGTGAATGAATTCTTTACAAACCTACAAAGTGATATTTTCTATTTTCATTTTTAGTTAATGGAAAGAAAAAAACAACACGATCAGTGAAATCATCAGAAGTGATAAATCGTAAATTTATCCATAATCTGATCTTGTACCTGTGTAGAAACCGTTTGCGAAAAAAATTGGGGACAGTTTATTGAAACCGATAAAGCGATGCGATTTTTTCATAGCAGAAATGAGTCAATAATAAAATCATCCACTACAATTGTTCAATTGTATCTGAAATTACATGGTTTTTAAATTTCTTCCGTGTCAAGGTAATATTACTTAACGCCAGTTTTACTTTTAAACCTACACGTACTTTCGGTTCATTCTTAAAAACGATTCAAGTACTGACAAGTTTCTAGAAAAATTCAACGACGAAACGTGAAAATATCTGAGAATTTCTCGAATACAGTCATCGTGCTTAATCTGCGTCCATTTATTGATGATGGGGCTTATCATTGTGCTTATCAGAGTAGTCCTTAGGAGGGACAACGGGGGTCGTTACAGAGGAGAACTAGGCCTTTGTATATATATGACGGACGAAACACGTTGGTACACGTTGTACACAAGTCCGCGAAATTGCTAGAGTAGAGGAGGATACCTATGGCACACACGAGAGAGAGAGAGAGAGAGAGAGAGAGAGAGAGAGGACAAGGACGAGGCTAGATACCAGCTACATCCTGGTAAACTTGTACAACGAACAGCTCGTAATACACTACGAGATGTAGACCGCGGTTTGGGAAACGTAATAACATCTCTCCTGTCCCACTGACTTCCTTCCGGCACTCTAGACTTGTGTAGACAGATATGCGAACCGGCTCGCGTTTGTGTAAACTGAATTATTTGTCGCTATGTTTTACCGCAAAAAAACCATCCGATTCTACGTTATTGCTGGAGATTGTAATGTGTGTTGGGTTTACAGTCTCAAACACGGGAATGTCGCGACGATAAAAAAAAAAAAAAAATTTCGAATCGACATCTTGGGGGTGAAGAAAAAAAACCAGGCTTGCAAATTTTAATCAAATTTTAACCCTTTGAGTCACGCGTTATCGCAATGAGTCAACTGTTGTAACAAGATAGTATCTTATGGTGTATGGGCTCGCTGATTACGAATCTGAAATCGGATTTTGAAGATTCACTGGAAATAAATTATCCGTTTATTAATTAACGCGTAACCCCCCATTCTTTCTTCTAATATTCCTTACTCACAATCAAACTGTTAGAACAATTAGTACCCTGCATTCTATTAAACTTTCAGTTTTACTTAACAAGAATTTTTTCAAGCTCGGGTCGAGTGTTCTGGAATTTTTCCAATTTATCCAAGCTCTAATAATGAGAAATACATAAATAATATATAAAGATAACAATTTCCGTAAATACGAATCATTCTTGTTATGAAATTGAAGAGGAAAAATATACAAGAAATTTGTAGAACGTACTAATTTTGAAAGTTGTAGATTTTACCTTTAGTTCGTATACTTCTCTTGCGATTGTGGATAATTTAAACAAAGACTTTTGGAAATTTCAAAGAACGAAAATTAAGAATTCAAAGCTGGATTAGGCGTATGAAAATCGATCGGGATCGACAACTGCTTGCGGGTTAATGAAGAATCATGGTTCGAAGCACCGACATCCTTTGACACAGTGTTGCGGTGCCATTCGATTAACGAGAACACGAATTCGGTTTCAGAGCACGCCAACCCCTGCCGGGATCATCCATTCAATCATAAAGAAAAAAAAGAACGAACGATCTTTTCCTCTCGACTTTTTCTTTCGTCCTTTTTTCCCTCTCACCCTATATTTTTATTTCTATTGGTATTTTTTCGGTTTTTTTCCCCCTCAATTCTAGACCCGTCGAACGTAACACCCAGATCACGATACCTGGCAATCCCCATCATTGTGCGGCAGAGAGAAGAATAAAGAACAGGTCGAGAGAAAGAAGTATTTTTGGGCCAAGGTAAACATCCGAGAAAAACTTACGTGGAAACTTTTCCCTCGTTAATTAAACCGTTGAAAGAATGTAAAGAAACTTGTCGCTATCTAACATAAATAAGAAACAAACTGAAATCAAATATTTCGTCATCCAAGATCAGCAGGATCTTGATTCTTTCCCCGCTTTCCTTGACGGATCTTTGATCTTGCGGCGTTGTATTCAGAATTTATACAAAACTGCTGGCAAGACTTGATTCGGAAAGAATTTACCATTCGTAAAATAATTAAATTAATATTCGCCATTCAAAATGGCGATAAAAACTTTGCATATGTGAAAGAATTGATAAATACTGCTACATTGAGAAGTAAATTCTACAACATCTATTACGAAAAATCAAATTTAAAAAAAAAAACAAGAAGTTATGTTCTCCGAAACACGTACCTTTCAATACGTAATGTCTAAAAAAAATGCACCAAAATCGAATAAATAAATCAATAGTATTTCACTCACGTCGATTTGTTTCGTTCTGTATTTTCAGTCCGGCTCGGTAACAACTTTTCAGAAAAGCGAAATCGCTGAATACAAAATATATACACGTAATGAAAAAGTCACATAGCACGAAGTTTACCGAATATAATAATCTGATGAAAGAAAAAAAAAAAAAACTAGAAATTAAACAAAGCTACGTTACATATTCAACAAGAAGATCTCATTTTTGAGCCTAACTTAAATTAAAAAACGATGTAATTTCACTGGGGAGATAGAGAGAAGAATAAATTTCAGAGCGTGAACGGTATTTCGATGAAATGTGCGAACTGGGAAGGATTACAGAAACAAACAGGCTTCTGATGAGAGGCTGTTGAATAATAGGTGCCTCCTCGGTTACTTACGTGAAACCCTCAGGCGTTAAGACTGTATCACTCAGCACTATCGCCGCATGCACGGCGGGCATAGATAGCTGGGTTAAACTTCCGCTACCCACTTACTTAGCGCGATAGCTGCTTACTCATTTAGTAACTCACTCACTTACGCGCCTGCCTGCTTGCTTACTTAATACACGCGTAGCTGGGCTGGGCTTTATGCGGGGTTTTATTCTAATTGGCGAGAGAGAACGAGAGGAGAGAGAGAGAGAGAGAGAGAGAGAGAGTAAGGCGCGTGGGGCGTAAAGCGCCGGAAGACTCGTCTAAATAACAGGATAATTAGAAAATCCGCGACGATAAGTAAGCGCGTGATTAAGGAATTTTCACCATACTTTGGTTGCTCTCCACGCTGCAGTTTCGAACACTCGTTGGCTCGCTGAATTCTTTCCTTTCATTAAAATGCACCGAAATTACTCGTTTAGCTCGATATCAGTTTCCATTCCGTTTTGAATTATACCCCATTAAAAAATTATCTACCTCGTACAACGCGAGTCCCGGGCAGAGATTGCGCGGAGCCTGGTTCAAAAATTAGATAACAATTGTACGCGCTCTGTTGTTTTTCATTTTTCACTCACTGCTGTGTTCCTATACACACAGCGCTCGACGCTGAAATCCGCTTGCGCTTTAACGAAATTCATTCAAATTGCTGCAATAAACGAGCTGGTTATACGCTTTGAATGTAATTAGACGGTTATTACCCCTCGACGCGAATCTAATACCTGTAGCAGTGTGTATTATACATATAATACAATGTTTCTCTCGTCTTCTGTCTCATGTACTCTCTAGTTACCGTCTTGTTCGAGAGAAATTCTCTACAATTATTTATCCATGGCTTCCAATTTTCGTACAAGAGTATACATAATTTACCGTCAACTGCTCGAGGCTGTTTTGTATAAGATCAATAATTTATCAGTAGCTGCGTGTTTGGCAAGAAAACGATTGAAGTAAACAGAAATGTTAATCGTTTGAAAAGTTTTATAGGAGTGGACTGAGTTGAATTTCACCGAAAGAATTATTTTTCATAGACAAGGAAACAAAAATTGTAAGTAACTTGCCAATGTTTGTTTGTTGATATAACTTTAAAAAGATTGCATCTTTACCTCGTTTTCTTAATGTAAAAATTTACTTTACCACTTTGTCTGATTTTTATATATCACGGAGGCTTGATTACTTAGTTAGTTAGTTAGTTAGTTAGTTAGGGCCAATATGTTTTTCTCTTCGCAAAGCACAAGTTCAACAATTAAAAATAATAATTTTGCATGCAACGTTATTCTTTTCAATTTAGGATCTACGATTCATAATTCGTAGAATCTAGAACAATGGATCAAATGAACAATCTACAATGTGTTAAAAGCGTACATTACAAAAGTGTGATTTTACTAAATTTCATAATAACGGACCGATTTGAATTTAACCTCGTATTTTTCACATTTGTTTTATATGAAAAGCAGATACATTCTCTTACAATAAGTCGAGTTTTCTCGATTGATTTTAGTCACAGCTTCATGTAAACCTCTATATCTTAAGATTATTTTTTCTTTATTTATATTTTCATAACGATACTATTTCGTTCTGACACTTTGCCGAATATGCCTCCAAAACTAAAAGCAAACGTACTATTTTCTTGCATAATCGCTCGTACTAATGGAATTTGGAAATTTTGCAAAGTAACTATTTCATGAAAATTGTTGTAATTTTATACGTAAAAACTTGGGATAATTAGATGTTGAAAAATCTGCGTTTTTCAATTTTTTCTGATCTGTATATTGTCCTATGTTTGAACACGAGACTTTTGCAATTAAACTCGATGAAAGTTTACAAAAAAAACGAGTCAAGCTGCTTTGCAAATTAAACACACACGAAAATTTTTATCTTCTGCTACACGATGTAAAATTTCTAAGAATACAAATAATCTTTGTCAGACTTCAATCCCTGTTGAAATTCACGAATATAAAGAGCTGAGGTTTTTCCATAGTAAAGTTATACATCGCAGACTTGAGTCGAGGTCCGTTCTTTCAATTTCATCAGCGAATGTTTTATTCCGCGAAGGAATTTTAAACGAGCGATTAACGCTGCAGGCAGATTAACAGAGTGGAAATCGAGAGTCGGTGTTTAATTTTCCGTATAAATTGGTACGAAACGTGGGTTGCAGAGGCTTACTCCGTCTCTCATGTAATTTTCGATTTAAATTTTTCGCCAAGAAACGTCTTTTCCAACTAAATACGTGGCGCACCGAAGGTTGTCCAAATCATATTCGCATTAGGTTGCACAGGTACAAACCTGCGCCAGCCGTTACGCGAGCAGAACGCAATTCCCCGAGTGTCTTTACGCCGTGCACGTAAAACATGTAATACAGATGTACGCGAACATGTGGAAACACGCACACAGACGGGGAGGAAAGCAAATTACGGGGTAGTTACATTCTCGTAAACATTTTTAATCTCGGGTCAGAGGCAGTCAACCACCCCTCTGCCCGAAATTAAGTACGCTCCCTAGATGGCGGCGTTACGCTAGCTAACGGAGAAAGGATTGTTCTGCGCCGCCAGTTTTACATGAATTTGTTCTACAGATTCCAAAGCCATGCAGAGAATATCCCAGAGGATCTTTTTCGAAGGAATTTCATTCTACATAGGACGGTTCTATCGAATTAGAATTCGATGCCGATCGATTCTACGGAATACAGTTTCTTGATGAATATTCTATTCGGTCTTGTTTTTTTTTTATTGAATAATCGAATCATTCTACGTCACATCTTTCGACAGAAATAGATTTAACGTGAGCTAAGACCTCGGGTTCTACAGGTATCTGTTCTACGGAGTTTTGAGTCATAGAGAAAATATCCCAGAGAATGTTTTTACCCAAGATATTTTATTCTACATACGATGGTTCTACCAAATTGAAATTTAACACCGATAGATTCTGGAGAGTTTAGTTCTGTAAAATAACACTTCGTTAAAAAATATTTTATTGTTTCTTTTTCACCGAACAATTGAATCATTCTACATCATAGAGTTCTACAGAAATAGACTTAACGCGAGCTGAGACCTCAGGTTATACACGAATCTGTTCTACAGAGTCTCAAGTAATACAGAAAACATCCCAGAGAATCTTTTTTCAAGATACTTTATTCTACATACGATGGTTCTACCAAATTGAAATTTAATACCGATAGATTCTGCAGAGTTTAGTTCTGTAACATAAAATTTCGTTGAAAAATATTTTACTGTTTCTTTTTCACCGAACTATTGAATCATTCTACTTCATACAGTTCTACAGGAATAGATTTAATGTAAGCTGAGACCTCAGGTTATACACGAATCTGTTCTACAGAGTCTCAAGTAATACAGAAAACATCCCAGAGAATCTTTTTTCAAGATACTTTATTCTACATACGATGGTTCTACCAAATTGAAATTTAATACCGATAGATTCTGCAGAGTTTAGTTCTGTAACATAAAATTTCGTTGAAAAATATTTTACTGTTTCTTTTTCACCGAACTATTGAATCATTCTACTTCATACAGTTCTACAGGAATAGATTTAATGTGAGCTGAGACCTCAGGTTATACACGAATCTGTTCTACAGAGTCTCAAGTAATACGGAAAACATCCCAGAGAATCTTTTTCGAAGATATTTTATTCTACATACGATGGTTCTACAAAATTGAAATTTGACACCGATAGATTCTGGAGGGTTTACTTCTGTAAAATAACATTTCGTTGAAAAATATTTTATTGTTTCTTTTTCACCGAACAATTGAATCATTCTACATCATAGAGTTCTACAGAAATATATTTAACGTGAGCTGAGACCTCAGGTTATATACGAATCTGTTCTACAGAGTCTCAAGTAATACAAAAAATATCTCAGAGAATCTTTATCGATGATATTTTATTCTACATACGATGGTTCTACCAAATTTAAATTCGATGCCTGAATATATTTGTCATACACCTCGAAGACCTGATATAAATGAAGCGAAATTGTACACCGAACGGAAAAATATATGATATAGATTTTACATCTATCGTGGTGAATATATGGACGTCACTTTCTTGTAGTCAAATCTACATTAATCGTGGTAGATCTACCTTAACATAATGTGACTATTACTATTTATTGTAAAACTCTTACTATCGGTTTTGTAAGTCTTGCCACAACTACTGTAGATTTAACTCCAAAAAAGTGTTATCCATACATTCACCACGGAAGATGTTAAATCTACATTACATATTTTTCCGTTTGGTGTTCAACTTCGCTTTACTTATACCAGGTTTTCAAGGTATACAACAGATATATTCAGACATCGTATTTAAATTTGGTAGAACAATCGTATGTGGAACAAAAAAAAAAATGAAAATATTTTTGTTCCGTGCACGAAACGGGCATTAAAATTCACGCATGACTTGGGTAGATGGAAATCATTCCTTAGCGAAAACTTCGCAAGGCATATATGAGGGATTCTCCGTCAACTCGGCCACTTTTTTTTCGACCATCTCAGATCTGCCCCATAATTGGTTACATCAAAGTACTACTAAAAGTTACTCCATGTGAATTTTTTCAGATTTTTTAATTCATTATTTGAGAAATTGCCGTTTTTTTTTCAAATGAATATATCTCGGAAATTTGAAGTAACTGAAAAAAAATGACCGTGCATAAAAGTTGTAGTTTTGTGTTAGCTTTCGAGAGGAATTTTTGAAAAAATTTTCACGTTCCGGTAACGCTGATATTTTACCAAAAAAGGAAGAAATAATTTTTTTTTTTTCAAAAAGGACCCTTTTTTTTGCTGAAAAAATTACAGGGTCTTCCAATATGTGTGACAATATCGCCAAAAAATCACCATTTTTTTCCAGTGACTTCAAGTTTCCGAGATATATTAATTTAAAAAAAAAAAAACGGCAATTTCTCAAATAATGAATTAAAAAATCTGAAAAAATTCACATAGAGTACCTCTTAGTAGTACTTTGATATAACCAATTATGGGGCAGATCTGAGATGGTCGAAAAAAAAGTGGCCGAGTTGACGGAGAATCCCTCATACAGGCGCTTAGAAGCCTCCAAGAGTGGCCCTCGAGTGAAAAAGCAGTAGGTATAAGGTAATATTTACAGCGTGTCTGCGGGGAATTATCTACCCTGCACCTCCTCCACCTACGGCAAATCCAGGTATAACATACGAGTTCACGGAGTTGATTACAGTCGTAAATAACGCGATCGGCCGTTCACTGCACCCCGCGATTCCACTAGGATGATGCATTTCCTGCAGGAACATATGTATCCGGTGCATCCGAGACTGCAGAGACTGCAGTGGATGTGCTTCGCGGGCTTCTGCCCATGTTTCGAGAATATCGCTCCGCTCCGCGAGTAGACCGTATATCCTGCAGGACCAAGTTAACTTTATTCAATTTGCAACTGCGAATGCAGACTGCGTTTCTCGCTAACCATCTTGGATCCCCCCCCCCCTGATGCCTTCTGATTGAGTTTGAAAATCGGAGTGTATTCGATCACGTGCGATCTAATCGTCGTTAAGATGGCAACGGAATCGTATCTCTTTTATGAAGAAAAAGAGAAGAAAGGACACCGACTTATGTTGGCGGAGGCTGGTAATCAATGTCGATTTTCGAAAATTATTTCTTCTTAATTCGTATTTTAGAAAAATATTTCTGCACGGTTCAACCTTTCCAAGAATACGTTTTTGATCGGTTTGATAATTACAATTTTCGGAACTCGGCGAGTTTAAACTTAAAACCAAATCGTTGGATGTTAAAACTTGCATTCGTAAATTTTAGTACTTTCGTGTGATAAAGCGAAAAACAATTTCCAGCAAGTTACGTCCTAACGGAAAGAATTTTAACATTATTCCTATTTGTTTTTTCCTGTTTTTTTAAATCATTTTTTTCGTTTTTTTTTTCTTCTCATTCTTATCTTATCTACTATTTAAGACAGTACTGCATGAATTTATGAATTTAGACGTCGATTGAACTATCGATGCCCTCTTTAATTCTTTATTATACGATGTCAACTTTGCAGTGAAAATTATTTTAACACTAAGCGAACAAATCAATATTCAATTGTATCAGTGAGTGACCAAAGTTGGATATGATAACAGCGGTGAAACAAATTTTAAACGGGAATAATTCTGCACATCCAAAATAAAAAGATTTCTACCTCTTATAATAGAACGAATACGATTATTAACGTAAGATTGAACCGCAATTTCATTTCAGTGACTTCGATTTTTTTTTTTTTTTTTCTACCCTTAAACGTAAATTAGATAAACTTTCATTGAAATAAAAATTGTTGATAATTGTTGAATCGTCAGAATTTTTGTAACCGTCTGCTCGTGAACACGACTACTATACATTACGGTAAAGAGGTGTAAGAAAACTAAATATAAAACTGAAATAGTTGCAAATCACGGTTGAATTAGCGCCGCAGGCGTTGCCATTGTGAAACGGGCTCGGTTAATTGTTTAATGCCCAATTTTCGTCGCAGCGATAATCTAGCTGTGTAGGTGTTGCAGCCAGCGTAGGAATTCCGGCATTATAATTCTATCATTAACGTAGCTTATCTCAGCTGTCCGGTTAAAATTAGGTCACGATAATATTGTGCTTCTAGCGGTCTGCCAACTTCCAGTACGTCCATGATTTTGCTTCCTAATTACACCTGTGTATCCACGTATGTACACGTGCTTCTAGCTGACCACCCACCCTCACACTCCACCCTTGTCGCAGCAGCTACGCGATGATACATAGTACACGGTGCTGTGTGGATATGCGCGGCAGCTGACGCGTAAGTTAGGAACACACACATCGACCGATGCTCAGGTACGTACGTAGGTGTCAGTGCTTGTGTTCCGCACACCCGAAACATTGGAATACGAACTCCACGTTTCGGACAAGTCTGAAACCGGATTTGTCCGTATGGAAGAGTCCGGTATTGATCTTGACCAGGAACTGTAAGAAAGAATTCAACGCGTTCAAGCACTAAGATTTATCTCAGATCTAAAAGTCCAAACGGTATCGATGCTGAGCAGGATTGGTGAGAACTGATTAAATTCTCGAAACACAAGCTACGATATTTTTTATATTGTTATAATTTGAAAAAGTCACCGTGGCTTATCGAAAATGTAGAAATTTTTAAATATATGCAGTAGCTACCTTGTTCAGAAATTGCATGAAAGAATCTTTCGAGCACTCAGCTATGAGAGAGATTTAAAAGTCTGCAGCTTCTATTCCGAATTGGCCAAAACTTTTCAAATACATTTTTCTCACACTGACGATCTAGATTCTTGTTTGGAAGCGTCACCGAGGTTTCTCGACAATTAACAAAGTCCGCTATCGAGCTTGTTCGGGAAATAAAAGACTCTCAAACGCCAAAACTGAAGTTGACAACTTTTACAGCGACAAGAAGAACTCTGACTCGAGTAATTATCACTGCATGGTGTACGCAAAATAAAAGAAATCCGCTGTCGAACTTGTCCAAAAGCATCGGTGCATGGTCCAAACTTGATGTTCGGTAATATTCATCAAATGCCTCAACGTTACGGCTAACTTGTTTTCGATGCCGAAAAAAAATATGAGTTAGATTCTGTACGAATTACGTGACAATGAGTTCCGATGCAGCCAGCGTGAGAGATTGGAAGCCATTGTCGCGTAACTCGAATAGAATCGTACTCGCATTTTGTTTCGGACCGAAAACAAGTTAGCCGAAAGGTTAAGTCGTTAATAAATATTACTGTACCGAGATGCAGATGCTAATTATTCTAAGCTAATTATCGCTCTGAAATTATTCTTCTCGTAAAGAACAAGAGCAGCGACTGGCGAGATTCTCAATAATAGGCTGATGTCTTGTGTATTATTCGAGCTCAATTAAAAGTTGGACCAGGGTACAATGATCCGATTTCAAAAGACCGTATCTAGGTCTGCAAGTTTACACACGAACGCGACGATTATTGTTACACGTAGCGTAAACTCATCTCCGTTTCGTGTTCCGTTACTCTTTGCGCGTTATTTGACGCACCCTGACTCGACTGTGATGTTTTGAAGCGACGATGACTATCTTAATTGCGACTAACACGTGACATTTTGCCAGCAAATAAAATAACCCTCAAATATAACAGCGATTAGCAGCGCAGGGCTGAATTTCAAGGCTCGAGGGAATCGGATTTTCGCTTGTTCACCACGCCCAATCATTATACTAAGGCTATGATAATGTACAGTTCCATAGCTGGTGGGGAATGAGATAAGAAAGACATCGCGTAATCAACTGCCAGTGAGGAATAATAACTGAGAATAAGAATACTAACGCGAATATATTTTTATACATGCGATATATAATAAAAAAAAAAAATTAAAAAAAATATACATACGGTAATTGAGGGCTTCTATGCCGCTTTCAACTTTGGTAAATGTAAGTTTGTCATCCTTTTCTTTCTATCTTGGTTCTGTGATTGTGTATTTTTGAGTCTAATAATACATATGTTGGTTGGTTATGTTTTAATTAATCGGCCATTCACATTACAATTTTGTATTCACATACATTTGGACAGTTCTTTTTCAATAAATTTCTAATCTGACGAGCCCCCTCCCCCAAAAAAAACGTCAATACGTGTTTTTTAATCCATAACGACCGATGACACTAAGAAACCCATATGCATTTTATGGGAACCTCGTCGAATTAGTTGCAATTGGGTGAAATCGCACCTGCGCAACGAGGTCCTCTGAATTCCGTGAAAATTCTAGAGTTCGTTTAAAATCCCTCGACCTTTTTTTGAAGAGTTTAACCCCACGACGATTCCTTGAGGAGTAAGAGTTTGGGACCTGCATAACGTCCTTGAGCTGCAGATTACAGTAGATATGCGGTAGTTTTGCTGCTTTGAGCCGGTAGAACGTTCTTCGCTCGAAGGCCAATCGTACAAAGGACAAAAAGCTTTTCGCTATTTCGCGTCGAAAAAAAAAACATACAGAGTGAAGGACGGAGATTTTTAAAGAGTTGGTACGGTCACCGCGTATCTTACAGAGAATTCCCAGGCCTCAAGATAAGAACTTCGCATCGTATTTTACAGTGACTTATGATAATCCAAAGAGAAGAAGGTCTTAAATCGACGCTTTGTTTTTGCCGAGGGCATAAACAGACCAGGAAATCGATCAAAATCGTCCGATCGCATTTCTTCCGGCTCCCGCATAACTGTGAAAT
Organism: Neodiprion pinetum; assembly: GCF_021155775.2. Classification (NCBI taxonomy): domain Eukaryota; kingdom Metazoa; phylum Arthropoda; class Insecta; order Hymenoptera; family Diprionidae; genus Neodiprion; species Neodiprion pinetum. Next base: position 21,169,836 of record NC_060234.1, read on the forward strand.
TATTAAATAAACGCGACGTAAATCGTTACCTCTGACGAGGGTTCGACGGCGCTTAACTCGCAGTGGCGATAATCGAAACAGGGATAGCAAATGTGAGAACGGTAACAATTTTTCCCCAGCAACCGTTCATCGTGGCTAGGACCACGTATTCGATACCTGGTGGACACCCCCGGTCGTGTACGTAAATCGATCTGTTTGCAGAGCTGGACAAGAGACAAGGACCGAGAACCAATATGGACTTCCGTGAAAACAGGAGGCACCGGCTGGATCCGACCTGGACACACCTCTGTTACCCACCTCTTTCCACCCTTCTGCGAAGCTCTGGTAACCTTTATTCGTAGGCACGACACTGTCTGGGAGCTGGATGGTGTAGGAGAATGCGGAGGAGTGTGTTCAACCAGACCCCATGATCCAAGCACCGGATTCCCACCTCGACAGTCCCGACTACCTTCCAAATGACAAATTACAGCCGCAAGGTACTGCAGCCCTGCTCCAAGGTACCACTTCTCCTCTCTCTTCTACCCGCTTTCAATTTTAGAAACGACTATTGCACTGCAGGAATTGTACAATGCTTCTTGTTACCGTTCTTGTTCTTGCTACAGGATCTTTGTTTGAATTATTCAGGAAAGATTGTTACACGATAAACCTGCGGAGACTGTCATGCGGTGTGTAATACGACTTCGGAGGGGTAACGATATGGGGCTTCTATTCGTTTTACCAAACTGATGACGTCCGGACGTTGATTACGCCGATTCAACTTCGCTGGATATTGTTATTTAGGATCTATTCAAGGATCTGATACTTGGACAGTACATAAAACAACTCTTGATCCGTTGTCTTTGGTAAAATAAAATTTTGGATAGCAAAAAAAAATATATATATATATATATATATATATATATATATATATATATATATATATATATATATACCATACACCAATGTATCGGAAAATGAATCATTCTACTCAAAAAATCTTGACTCACTAAATCTTTGATATTTTGAGCTGAGAATTGACTATAAAATTCTTAAGACACAGATATTTATTTGAGTGAGTGAAGTTGAATTTTTGGAAAAAAGAATGAATCAACGATTTTTACGATATTTCATTATTTGTATTGTAATGATTGGAATATATCCGCTAAGAGAGCAAAACGAGAGCGAATGAGAGTTGACCCATGGAGTGGGACACGTGGTGTGTGTCGTCACCAATTTCGAATATATTCAGAAGAAGAGATCTTGGTCAAGGACTCTCTTGAAGAGAGGAGGTGCGGAGGTTCCGGTCTCACGTGATCGAACATGAGATACCGAAGATCGACGAACGTCTTATCAATGCAAAGTTACCACAAAGATAGACACTTAAAACTCAAACAGTAAAAACTCCAAAAGCTGTATCAAACTTAGAGAGAGACGATTTAAAAGGAAGAAACAAAATAAACCAAGTGAAATCCAAGAGTAAAGTGCATCGATGAAAGACAATTATTTACAATTTCAACAATATACACCATTTTAAAGAACTTGCACGTGAAATGAATAAATGACCGAATGGATGAACGAATGAATTTTAAACTTAAGGACGGCTCGTGTTTTATATATCGATAAAGAAAAGAATTTGTGCTATGTTCGTCGTACCTTGTGAAATATGCGTAAAGTTTATTAGTTAATTGAGTGAATAAAATTTTAAATTTCCATATATTCTTACAGTCTTGGATCAAACCGTATCATTTCGGCTGTTTTTCACATGTAATTTACGGTCAAGACTCCGTAGGGTCGTTTTTACCCTTGTGCGCAGCGCAAGGATTAAAGTTTCATATATTTCGTGGATTGTCGAATGCACCCTCGGTGAAAAATATTATAATTTACTTGGCGTCAGTGGCACACGTGTGTCGCAGCAGCGGGTCCATTCGTTCGAGTCGATTTCGAAGCGACACGCTAGTGCAAATATGTCCAATTTAATTCGAAATTCATTTCAATCCGCCGTAGCAGCTATGAATACAGGTATGTAGATTTATAATCTACAATTACACGAGAACAGCAGTGCGACGTGACGACGTGACGGTTATGACAACATTGCCGCCTGTACACCGGCTGCTTTCACCTCGCGCATAATGTTGTTATGTTTACTTTAAATTATTATTGCTAAAACCGCGGTGTGTTGTTTCAGCCGGTCTCACCTACGCGTGAGGAAAATTGTTATTTACGATTTCCGTTACAATCTGCTACGGGGTGCCAGCCTCGCAGATTTCCGCAACAGCGACGTTTTTTCACCGCTTGCATACCTGCTCTGCGTTATATTCCCGAAGTTCGGAGACTCTAATGGGTATAAAATAGTTATATGCACTCTGTCGCGAATAGGTTGTGCATGGTATTATAACCGACCAAAATCCAGATTCATTATCCTCGGAGCTGCGGGTGAATCAATTCGCACGGATCTGGTACCAAGCGTATTGACTCTCGTGCAGAAATTCGAGAACACTGGATGAAGAGTTACGTTGCTTTGTTGTAGTTGTTCTCATTTTACCAGTTTCAATTCATTACATCCCGAATCGATAGTGTAAGTGATTTTCCATTATTTACACCACAATGTTAAAATTAATTATTAGCGACTTTTGGCGAGACGAGTCATAATTCAAAAGCAATTTTTGTCTGATGTAGTATTTCAAAATCCTCGTGCATTTTAAACTTAACGCTTTATTGAAATTCGACTTGACGAATGATGGATGGTGGAACTGTTCGGGGTAGAAAAATGTGTAAATTACAAATTTTCATATCGCCTCTTCTCGCTCAAAGTTATTATATTCAAAATAGAAATTAATCCGAGCGACACAAAGCCGCTGTTGACACACCATATTAAAGCACGAGTATAGTTATCCGATCAACCAAACGATTTGTATATTCAAACCACTTGCAATCTTAGAATTAATTCGACAGCGATCCTTTCCATTAAAGATAAATAATACCCGGCAATGATAAATTGATATTCCAAACTTATACCGACGTGTAAACATTCTAGTCGTACAAAAATTTGTTCATTCTCTTTTTACTTTTCGTTTCACGCTCGGCTATTCTCGCCCCGTTCAAATTCATTTTTTTCCTCAAAAATCATAATGTCAACGATTGTAAAATGCATCATTTACAATAATTATAAACCAGTCAATGCGTGAGTTAAACTTTCAATTCCCAAACGCTGAGGGTAAACCGAAGTTCGGTGTAGTAGCGACCCTTCGTTAATACAAGTATAAATGCGGGGTACGTGTAACGTATGCAAAACTAATACCGCCATCCTAACAAAATTACGCTGCGACGTATATATAATAGTTTCAATGCGCACCAACTCACCCCTTTTCTCTTAGATATCCGTGTGTACGTCATAAACACCGTGGTGTACATGAATATATGACAACATGTACGCAAATCGTACCTGTGCAAAGACCCGTGTGTGTGATTTCTGGAACCCAGCGCAGCGCGCCAAATCCCTGAGGACTTTGCGGGATGAGGAAGTCAGCGGAACCCGGAAATTCGCCAGGTAATAAGTTTAGCGATACGCTACTTTGGTAAACTGTGATAATACTTGTTCGGAAATTTGCCGCAACGGGAAATCTGCTTCGAAATTTTACTACTTTGGATGCGGCAGGCGCGTTCATTTTTTCGGATTTCAGATTAATGTCAGTCAAGTTGGATCACCGCAAAAAAAGTAAGAAAAAAAAAAATATTCAAGGAAAAATTACAAGACTATTCGAAATTCATGAATAATAAAAGTCTGACTGATACTCCCATTTTGAAAACAAAAGTAAGTTGGATCCTGCGGAAAGAGTGTGTGTACCAAGATTTCGTGTAACAAAAATTGAAGTATCGTTGCCAGAGATTATTTCAAAATTGTAACTGTATTTACGGAATAAAATTATTGCTCTCGGATATCCCCGCTTGCGTATTGTAATTTTCAGAAGGTTGGAACAATCTTTAAGTTGGTGAAAAAAATTAAAAGTGCTACAAAAATAAAAAAAAAATAAAAAAATAAAAAAAAGAGTTCGGAGCAGCACGGGACCGGTCTTGAATTGTTTGGAAAAGAGAATGCGAGTGTTTGACAATTTTAAAAAAGATCCTTTTCAAAATACGAATAATCACATGATAATCAGAATCATTCTTCATATTTATGAATAATTGGCCAGTTGAATAAAAAATGTAAAAAAATTCAGCATACTGTTCCAGACGTGGGAAAATTGGAGAAATATTTTTGAACAAAATCAAAAATGGCGAGGGTTAGACGAACTCGGTGGGTTTGAATTCCCCCTGTACAGGTAGCCGTAAATACCATTACACGCATGATCCTCGTTACTCTCATCCATCACGGAACTGGGTCAAAGTCCAACTGCGGTTGTTTTTCGATCATTTTTACAACGAGATGAGGGTATCGCGGATTTAAAAGTGATTTCGGGCAGACTTTGCCCTTTGGGAGGTGAAAGAAAGTACGCCGAATCGTCGGACGAACTGATCCTGATCGAATTCGAAGGGTCAAAGGAGTGAATGTCGAAAAGTAGAATGGTCAGACAGTAGAAGGGCCTTTGCTTCGTCCTTCGGAGAAGAGAAAATGAGAGTTGTGAATGGAAGTGTATTCGATCGGCAGAGACTAACGATCAGACGGAACAGCCTGTTCGGAAAATTAATTACCCGCAGGTACCTACATTTTGAATCATGGAAAACTGTTTTAGGTCTCTTGAATCAGGCATGAAGTACCTCTTTTTATAAAAAAGATTTATACCTCTGTTTCGAAGTTTCGGGAAAAATAGATGTTGATCCTTTAAGCCCGACTCCCACTTGACTTCAGTTGACGAACAGAATTTTTTTATTGAGTTGCTAAACATGTTTCTGAGTCAAAGTATGTGGAAAATATGGTTTCTCCATTTTTTTGTGCCTCAAGAAATGTACTCTTTAACGAATTTCGTGTTTTTATTTGAAGTTTTTTTCGCAAGGCCTGAAAACTTGTCGAAATTTTGAATAGTATTTCTTTGTTTATTAAAGTTGACCGACATATTCAGAAAAATAACCATATGTATATGGAATTTAGCCAATTACAAGTAAGTGAACGGGTGAACAAATTTCGATTCGACTGCATCCAAATGTTTTCCATAGGCGGTTGAGTCTAAACTTTTGATATTTGTACGAAAGTATATCTGATAATATATAAAAATTCTGAGATTGAATTTTGTAACGTTGAGGAAACGAACCGTTTGGGAGGCAGGATCAGTATTTTGCAAGTTTTAAGTGATTTCCAACTAGTCGAGTTTTCAAAATATGGAAATTTTTTGTATTTTTATAATTTAAAGCATTTCGGAAATTTTTCCCACTGCGAAATAACGATATTTTTCGAAACGTGAAAAGCTGGCTTCACCTAGCCGCTAAATTGAAATTTTTACACCTATCATCATGACTTGCCTGTAAAATTGGCGTAATCATCCGTACCGTTTGACGGCTAAAAAAAAAAAAAAAAAAAAATAGTCGCTACTCTCCGCATCGAATTTTCAGTCATTCCTGTGGTTAAATGGTTCTTCATTCAACCCCCCCCCCCCCCCCCCCCCAAAAAACGTCAACGCGCCGAGGGTTATCGTATCACAGGGCGTCCAACATCGATTCGAAGCAGCTGAACGTGGCCCTTGGTTCCATCCGACCCTTCGCCTCTCCCATCTCCTCTGCTTATCTGTATCCAGGGGAATAATGGAAATTCTCCGAGTCACGAAATTGCGACCTGGAAGAGGGAAGAATGGAAGGCAAGGAGAGGAGGCGCGTGTCGGAGGTCTGGGATATCTCGCCGGGGTGTCGATCCACCCCTCAACACGCGTGCTACCAGCGTTCGTCTATTCCGTCTGGAACACCACATGACGCGTAGTTACGTATCTTATACGTATGTGCCTAAGCGGAGGCATTCGTACTCGTGTACCAACCGTGACTGATGATATCGCGATTTTCGATGGCTTCTAGCGGCGAATAAGAAGAGCGGGAGTCCGGGAAGCCGATCTTGATGAAATTTTTTTCGGGGAATATTGGATCGAAATAAATACACACGTGTCTCGGCGTTTCGTTGAATGAGACCTTTTTTTTGCTAACAAATAAAATATATCATAATATAGATACGGTAGGTACGATTTATACGAATTCGTATGTAGGTATACGTAGATCAATGAAGAGAGAACGAATTTCGTCGAAATAAATAAAACAACGGTCAAGATTGGGGAAAAATGAATTGCAAACAAGAAAAATTCAATTGTCGGTTACGGATAATTTTCTTCCGTTTTGTTTTTTTCTTTTTTTTTAAAAATTTTATTGCTCATCTAGCAATCTTTAACATCAGTGCGGTATATTTCAAAGGTTACTCTCGCCTGTCTCGGCCAAATTTAATCCCACAGGAATTCATACTGCAACGAATAATATTCATTAATGGATAATAAGCTTTTACATTTCTTTACATCATACGCTTCTCTTTACGAACTGACGCCGGTTGTGCATCGGCCGTAGAAGGTTGATTATTTAGAGAGAACGCCTCGTACACATACCGGGACAATCTCTTGAAACTTGAAAATCAACTGCGCATGCGCGAGTTTTATCGGCGCAGGCTGGCCATCCCGAGTTTTCAGCCGTAAAACTGTTTCTGGCGGCGATGCAGTTGATACGAATTTTCGAGGTTAGAATCTCAAATAATTGAGGCGGTGACTCGGAAGGGTTTGGGAAGCATTTGTTATTGGGTCGGAAAGTCGATTCTTCAAAGAACGGTCGTAATTTAATGCTTATGCTCTTTGAAAATTCAAACGTAGACATTTTGTTTACGTTGGCCCGCCTGCATCGCAGACAAAAATATCGCTGCGGGACTATTTCGCCGACCAATGAGATTGAATTATTTGGCGTATGCGCAGTTGATCTTCAAGTTTCATCCCGATATGCGTCTAACTTGTCCATCGAACCTCATCCTAACTATTTTGCATTCAGGTTACAACATCGGTGTCTACGAACATAAGTTTTACATGAAAAAAGGCTATTATCGACTTTCGTTACAATCATTTCTGTTTTATTCTACATAAGTTAAGTGGCGATTATTTTTTTTTCAGATAAGGTTAAGATCAATGGTAATGAAATATGCGAAAAAGTCAGAATTCGTAACATGCAAGCCGAAATCTACAGCATCGTAAGAATTATCCGACCAGTTTCAAATTGTTTTCCAATTCGCACACAGCCCGCTTTTTATTAAGTCCGGTCTGTTCGCCAACCCGTAAGTGATAAGCATCATTCCAAGCCACGAAATTTTCCCCTCTCGGCTCCGATATCACCATTGTGCAAGACATGTAAAGTAGATTATATCCTGCCAGCTGCCAGCTGCGTATGTGACAAAGAATGTACGGGTATTGGAGCGAGAGTTTGGGAAAGGCGCAATTCTGCCGATGGGCAAGTAACGATCGTACCGGAAACCGGAAACCCGAAACGTGGAACGACTCCCTATTAAAACAGCGATATCAGCTTCCAATTATCGCGAAAAACAATCAGTTAAATTGACCAATAAACGGCGCTCGACGATTTTGCTGTTAACTTTCCCAACTATGAATGTGAATTAGTGTCTTGTTTTTCCACTCCAAAAATGGAAGACATAAAATTTATAAAACAGATTTTCCTAATTTCAAAATTTTCATCAAGACCTTGAGAGAGACGCTTCGGTGAAATTTATCATTTTTTATTTTGTTTTTATTGCTATGGCAAGAAACGTCTGATACAAAATTAATTTTATAATTATTTAAATTGGTACAGATTTTTTACTCGTAGACTTTTTTATTCTACAAAAGAACATTGTAAATGAGACATTAAAACCATTTTCAGTGTAATGTGTTTTTCCTTTGAATTTGCAAATTCTTTTGAAACGAAAAGAAGAAATGTTAAGATCTACCGTGAGTGATGATGATATTTTTTGAAAGTATATTAGACGAGAGTAAATAATTATGCAATTAGCCTCATGCCGGCATTCAAGGAATTCTAAAAATGGAATAAATCTACTTAAACTGCGTTTCGGGAGAGATTTCAGCAAGAAACGACGGTGAAACATAAATGAAAGGAATCAAAAATAAATTATTGCTTAATAAACACAACCGGCAAACGAGAAAAGTAAACGGCTGCTTACGTCTGGAGGAGAAGAAACGACGCAGTAGATTCACACTCGCATACATATTACATACGTGCAAACCCCCACGCATTCCACGCGCTGCTAAGAATATCGGGGGTGTAAAAAGTTTCGGAGGGGTTGATGATATAAGGAAAGCAAAAAGAGGGAGAGACGAAGTAGGAGAAGAAAAAGAAGAAGAAGAAGAAGAAGATGATGAGGAGGAAAAAGAGTAAAAACTGTTCATATACCTACAGTGGAGTGACTTTTATGTGGGTGACTATCGTGAATAACGACTTTACTGATTCCCGGGTTTCCGGCCTAATAAAGACATCAAACGAACGATGTATGGGTTCCTGAATTTTTTATTCATCTTTTAAAATTATAGCATTACGGCTTACGAACTTTATTCTTTATTCTACTTCGGGCATGGTTCCGACTTTCGTCCTTGTCGTACACGCATACATACAAAACGAGCTGTACCTACAAGTTCGAAGAAAATTCACAGCTATTTAAGGAAGAGAAAAATTTTTCCGATACGTCGTCGGATCGTAGATAAATAAATCGATAATATTATTCTGCAGCAATTGTATTCAGATGGAGAACAACAAAGGAGCGAAGATAAGTATAGAGATGTGGAGAACAATTTCGTGTTGGGGAGGAAAAAACAAGAAAATTAAGTGTAGATTTTACAAATGTGCAGTAAGTATTGTGGCAAAAATAGTTTTCGTAGGATGTACGGCGATTGGATTTAACCAAAATGTAAAACTCGGTAATAAGGGTGTAGATTTCACCACAATTGCTGTAAACTCTACTGCGAATTCACTGAGAGAAATTTTTAGATCCGGTTACCGCTCGGTTCTTAACTATTTTCATTTTTTACCACAATCGAAAAATATAGTTCTAGGTAGAGAATGAAAATTAGTTTTCCAGCTGTTACCGGAAAGTCTGGTATCCGTTACTATTCTTTCTCATTACGATCACTGTTGCTGTATTTTCTTGCAACTGTTGCGAAAATTTAACGCTTGTGCAACGATAAATTGACGTTAAAGCCTTGTTTAGCTAAAAAAGTAGAGTAAACCAAGCAAACTGATTTCGCATTGCAATTACCAAAAAAGTATCACTGAATTTTTCTAGTTACTGTACAAAGGAAATTTTTTCTCAGTGTATACTGCTGGCATAATTTTACGATTTTTACGTTATTATCGTATAAAAAAAAGTAATAATAATAACTTTCAATCAAGGCATGGAAAGATTGAGAATAAGTGAAATTTGAGAAACTGAATCTCGTTTTTATGCCAGCCGCAAAAACTTATTTATTTCGATTCAAACAAGCCTTTTTCAGTTTGGTTGAATTAGAAGAGCTTCTTTATTCCTCTTTTTTCCCCAGGAAATTATACAATTTTTCACGAAATATCGAGAGAGAGAGATTTCAATTTTACTTTCTCGCTGACAAATGCCTATTCAATGAAACTCCGAATCATGGGACTTCTTAATATGGCTCGCAAGTGTGTCAAATTACTTGTTGAAATTGGTTTTCTCCATTTTAGAACTTCTCTTTGTCATCAACATTACATACGTGAATAAAATTAGAAAACTCTTCATGCTTCTCGTACAGGTAGTGGCATAAAATGAATATTCGATTGTTTTGGAAACGCGTTCGAAAGTTGACAGGGGCGGCTTTCATCGGGCAAGTTTTTCCGTACATTCCGACGTATATGCATATCAAATCCGTTGCAAATACCTCTGAACCGGGAAAAATTTCTCGCAGTGATTAGTATAGTCCTTAAATATTTGTTTTTTAAACGTAACGGTAAAACAAAGTACTGGGTACGAAATTAAATCGAATTTTGTATAGCTGCGATCAAAAAATGTCTAGTACCTATACACGTTACAATTTCTTGCTTCGGTTTGATTTTGGTGCAACAATAAAATGATTTTGAAGCCCCATTTAGCCAAAAAAAAAAAAAAATGTAACGAACTAATTAGACAGATTCGACGTTACGATGGCCAGAAAATGTATCGACAATAACTGAAATCAAACTGAACAGTAGCTTGTAAAATATTTAAACCGTTATTGTAACGTGTTGCGTTATATATAAATAAATTAAATGAACGATTTTGGAGAAGATAGAAATTAAACCAGGGACTTGTCATTCATTGATAATTTTGTACCGCATATCATTTTGTCATTAACTCGTAATCATATTGGATCAGACGGGTGGGGTACAAAAATGGGAAAGACCAAAACGCGTCGACGCGATGAAATCCCGAAAGTCAAATCATTGACAGTTACAAACGTAGAAACACCATAAATACGAAAGGACGACTCGTAGAAGAATACAAACTGAGAACGCAAAAATGTATAAATAATTTTGCACTGTCATTATTTTTTTTTTTTTTTTTTAGAATGGCCAAGATTCGAGGGGCAAAATATTGAATTACGAAAACACCGAACAGTCAAAGAGTCGAGTTTTCAAATGTTAGACTCGTCCTTTGTCGAAAATCTACGAATCGGATTTTATCAGTAACGACTGACCAAGACTCGAAAGGTCAAAATCCCGAAGCTCGCTAACGACAGAATGGCCAGAATGCCGAAAGGTTAAATGACGTCAGAAACACATTTATTCTCTGCAACGCCACACGTAGATATCCAACGGTCAGTGCCTTCTGTCATCTGGCACAAGTCTCCATAACTATGACAACCGTACCGCAGCCTTTCGAATTTCTGGCGCTTTTACATTTTGCGGATCGTAATTTTGCACCTTCTGAATTTTTGATCGTCGACAACTAACATTTTCGGTTTTGCGGCTGTTCGAAGTATTAGCCGATCTCGATTTTCAATTTCGGAGCTTTCATTTTTCCGTATCTCCACGTTCCGTGCTTTGGTCATTCGGAATGCCGACTGTTCTGACAATACTTTTTCGGACAAGAGAGCGTTCGGTTAAATGAACTTTCACGTAAACATTTATTCTATCGCGTGATCGTTCGTTGTTTTAAAATTCGTATCTCGAATATTCCGGGTTTTCGACCAGTCGTCGACCTTCCCGTCTTTCGGGATTTTCATCCTAACCCGATCTAATAATTTTTTATGAATTTTGCTTACATCAGAATCGCACATCGATAAATCGATACGCGGTCGACGCGCGATCCGTCGATCACCACATAAGATCGCGTGTTGACCCGCGTAATTTAAAACGGCACTTAGGCTGGCTGCATATAATTTTCCACGATAATAAATGAAATTTCGCTCAGTGTTATCGGCGAGCGTTCCTCTCCGCGACAATAATAACATTCCTCCCACAGACATCTCGATAAATTCGCAAACGATATTGCTTAACTCAACGGGGGTTTCCTGCTTACACCCGTATAAGGTACGACAGGCGATCAACCGCGGCTTTGCGTTCTGCCAGCGAATGCATATATCGAGTGAATTATATCACGTTGACACGAATGAGTTGTCGCGGCGGAATGCTCGGAGTCAGGCGAATACCGGGGGTTTCAACCCCCCCAAGAAGACAGGGTGTCGGCAACGAAGTTCGCGTGCAAACGCGCATAGCTATAAGCCACGTGAAACGACGCGGTCTGTGCGCCTCCGGCGGTAATCAAAGCCTCGTTTGTACGCCGGTTTTTACCCAGCGAACACAATTTTTGTACGACACGATTCTACCTTCGCACCAACGACACACGGATTTCAGTGACTGGGCATAAAATAGAACAAGTTTGCACGCGCTCGCGAGAATTTGTCCGAGATCGTTTTCATGTTGAAATAATTCAAGTCTCTCAAAAAAATTATTTAAAACTAGCATAAAATTCGGCCGTCGAGGAGAAAATTTTTATATTTTATCATCGAAATGTACGGACGACATGTAACTGTTTATTTTTTTATCAGATATTTTAAAATACAAAAGTTACGCGCGCTCGAGTTGCGTTGTTAGATCAGGATTTGACACGGCGACTTCGTTATTCGATAGTTTGAAACTGGGAATGACTCTTGTGATTTTCGAAATTTGCAAAATTGAAAGACAATTTACAATTTAAACTTAGATACAATCTTCCAAAATGTGCAAAAGAAACGTAAAAAACGTGACTATTTCCTACTCTCCATTGCCATTCTTTATTTGGAGTTAAAATCACCTCAGTCATAAAAAATCTTTAAAAAAAAATACATTTTTCATTGAAACCTCAACCTTTTCACTTGTTCCGAGTCCTAGTTATGAACGAATATACAAGTTTACTATTTGGATCTTTCAGTTATTAGTATTCTCCATCGAGCTTGATCGATTGAAATTCCAGGTATTCCAGAAATGACATTTCAAAAACTTGCATTCTAATCAAATTGCGACGTGAACTTCAACGTACTACAATTTACCGCCAATTCAACACTGTCCAACACCATTATCGTACATCGTTCAACACCACAATTTTCGACGTCTTTTTGCAGGTGATTAGATTCAATTTTTCTTTCAAACCAAAGCTGGCTGCACCGATGAAGCCTTAACGTTCCGCCGTCGTAACAGCCCGACGCGATATCCGCGTCCGTGAAACCATCGGATAATTAAGCCGCGGTTCGTTAGCCACAGATCTAAGTGTCAAGGAGTAAACACACGACGCTGCATGCAGTGAATTGTTTGCGCGCAACGACGTAAGACGGAGGAAGATACGGATACGGGTGATAGCTGCTGGTGTCTCCTTATATATACATATATATATACATATATATGTATAAGTATATACACCCTCGGCCTTGCCTGAGAGAGAGAGAGAGAGAGAGAGAGAGAGAGAGCCTGTTTTTATATCAGTCGGTGAAGGATCTGGTGGACGCCTTCTCTTCCCGCGGGATGGAAGGAGAAGAGTGACGCATTGTCCTCCCGCTTTCTCTATATCTGCGGCTCCCTCATCCCTTGTCAACGGGAGTCTCTCCTCCTCCTCCTCCTCCTCCTCCTCTCTCTCTCTCTCGCTCTCTATTCCTCATTCACTCCGCGCAGCTTGCTCTATTTTTCTCTCCATTCCGCTTTCTCGGATCCTCAGGCAGCGCAGCTCCCGGGATCATCTGGCCCATTGTTGCCAGGTAAACAATTTGCTAACACTCAACCCCAACCCGACACAACTGCCGCCGTTGGAGATCAGAACCAGTCGAGTGACGCCGCTACTTCACCCTTGCTTCCTTCTCCTTCCTTCTCCTTCTCCTTCCTCCTCGACCCCTCTGTTAGGGAAACCCTTTCGTTCGCCCTATCTTTTTACGTCACCAGCACATTCGGGGGAACCACTAACTACCGTCATCCTTACCCAAGACGAATCTATCTTACACCCCGCGAAGGAACGATCGCCGTGAGTAAAGAGGTGATGTGGAAATCACAAAAAGGAGAAAAGGAGACGGGAACAAGAGAAGAACAAAGCGTGCTCGATAAGAAGCGAATACTCAGATTATCCTAATACATCTTGGATATTGTTGGTCCAATCTTGAGGAATTAATTAAGACTCCTCCATTCGTCTCAAAATTGGTAAGTATCATTCTCGAGTCTACGTGACAGACGTTATATATTGTTACGGTTTCCCCCTTCGAAGATGCATGTATTTATTTGATTAATCAAAATGACAACGAACGACTTTTGGAATCAACGAGCAGCTTGCGGGATTCCTGAAACGGACTTTAAAACGTCACGCGTCTCCTTGTACTTTTGTCCTAAGATAAACCGCCCCAGTCTTTTCGAATTCTCCTGATTATTTATTTCGCCCTTTTACGTAACAATATTTATACCGACAAGTATGAATTTCAGTCTGAAGTGAGCTAATGAAAATTGACTCAATCGACTCAGAATTCATCAGATCCATATATTGTTTTTTTTTTCTCGCTTCCTCTTACTACGACAGCTTGTTGAAACCGTGGTTTGAGAATTCGGACGGGTACGGGTCAGGAAATAATTCTCTGACCGTGTTCGGAGAGGGTCGGAAAATCGCAACGTACACTAACAAATAATCTCCAACATGAATCGCATATATATTACGCATACCGGCCGATAAAAACGTTACATCGCACAATACACGAGGAGTGGAACTCTTGAAAGAACTGATTTCCACTCGTTCCAACTCGGAGAACGCGGAGCTTCCAGTATTTATTTACCGAACTTCTCAGCCGCCTTCACCTCGGCATTCACCGGCGAATCTCTTGAGGAATAAAAAAGGGGGGAGGAAATATTCTCGTACAAGCGGTTCGGAGGATCGAGTGAGACACTCCAATTACTGATTTGTACGTTCATCTGCTGCCGATAGCCGATGAAAATAAAATCGGAATCTTTGGTGTTCAGTGCCTGAGCGTCGTTTTGTGCCCGTGTCATTGCAATCTCGAGTGCGAGCCGCGCTCGAACGATTCGTCTCCGCAGGGATGCCAAATCTCGCGTAGATGAGGAGGCGAGCGCGCATCACGCATTTTTTTAAAACAGTCGAGTTAAGTCGTCCGTCTAGTGACGATCGTGAGTGACGCCGTGCGTTCTCTCGTAACACAACCAAAAGACGAGAGGCCCAAATATCCTCTCGTATCGTTCGCTCCTCGGAGTAAGGTAGATGAGTACGGCCCGAGTGTCTCTCATTCTACACGGGACCGAGTGCCCATACACGCATACCAAGGGTCTTGCACCCTTCCATCATACAACGAGCCCGAGCGCTCTTGGTGTACTACCAACACCAATCATTCATACACGTTCGCTCTACGGAGTAAGGTAGATGAGTACGGCCCGAGTGTCTCTCATTCTACACGGGACCGAGTGCCCATACACGCAAATCATACGAAATTCGATCGAATCGAATAAAACAAAAATCACAATACGAAACGAACTCGAGATCGCGGTGGCGCGAGCCAAACGGGCTGTAATCGGCATATACACATTCATATACACAATCGACACATACTTTTATACGTTTACAAAATACACGTTCATACTTCGTGGGTTTTTATGCCGCAAGGCTTTTCCCACAAGAGCCAATAAACATTCATAATTCGATGGCTCAAACGCGAGAGTTTTTTTATTCAAGAAAACCTCAACCTCTATCCTTCACCCAAATAAAAAGGGTTCAATTCAAAACTACGAGGCAACTTCGCCTATGAAGAAGCTTCGACTATACAAATTTGGTGTCAGAATCGGGATACGAACACACGCCCGCATAGAGGACAAGAAGAAAAAGGTGCAAACGTGCATCGTATTCAATAAATCGTGCCACTCTTCGACTAGCCAGCCATCGTCTCCAAACACGTCACCCCCCAGTTCGCCATCGATGGAAAACGATCATCATCTACAAAAAGATAAGTACACAAACGGTACAAGATTCTTAATATCGTATTATACACTTTCTCTGGCGTTATACGTCTTTCTATAGTTCATAACGTTCGACGTAGTCGAAAACACATTTCGGTCCAACGCACGCTTTGTGTGAAGAACGTAGCATGCATATATCCGACGATCACGTGTATAAAACATAGGTCTCGTTTTCTGTTATGAGAGTCTCGATATCTAGGCGTTGAAAGATAACCGTCGCACGGGGAGGTTTGTTTACACTTGACGCGGGCCGCGCTCGCTCTCTTGATCTTATACGGTGAAAGACGGACGAGTTCGCGCGCGTTTTCGAAAAGATACGCGCTGCACGGGGAGAGGCTTAGAGCCGACCCTTGAAAATCAGTCCAGCTTCGACATCGAACGCATAGACGTCGTATCCTGTTTTTTCTCGAAGATCTCAAATATTTGTACGCACAAGCTCAGTAAAATGGCTGCCCGCGTAAAGTTTATTAATCAAAAGCGTGCGACTTTAAAGGCGAACATTACCAAACTTAAGCGACTCACGGAGGACGCGGATTTTGAACCCGCGAACATAAAAATGCGGGCGGATCGTGTAAAAGAACAATTTCGAACATACGAGGAATTACACGATGAACTCGCATTATTAACCGACGGAGACGGTGACAACGTCGATGACTTCGACGAGTTGCAAGATCGATTCTACGCGATCATAACTAAAATCGAGACAGATTTATCATCGACAGCACCACAACATCCCGGTGTAGCAAACGTGACGTCGCTGCCGATCGACGGCACGCGTCGACTTAAATTGCCGGTCGCCGACCTCCCAAGGTTCGACGGCAACATCGAAAAGTGGCTATCGTTTAAAAATACATTTTTGACAATGATCGACTCTCGCGAAGACATAACGAAATTACAAAAATTCTTGTATCTAAAAAATTGCCTAGAGGGTGACGCGTTAAATAAAATTCTCATTTACAACGTGAGCGAAGAAAATTACGGGACGGCATGGAAGTTACTTCTAGATTCGTATGACAAGACTCGAATTTTGATAGTAAAACATCTCGACGCGATCCTCGAGTTGCCCGCGGTAAAAAAGGCGACACATAAAGATTTAGCGCGACTCGTTGACGACATGCGCCAACACGTGAACATGCTCGCGTCATTGGACGTGATACCAGATGAACACTTGTTAGTCCGGATAATCGAGCGCGCGTTACCCAACAATATTCGGGTGAAGTGGGAAGAGACGCTCAATCTCGACACCTCGCCAACGCTCGAGCAAATTTACAAATTCGTCTCCGAGACCGCGTTTCGTTTATATACGCTCGAACAAGATGTATCGCGTTCCAAAACAGAGACCAATTACAAACGACCGCTTCCGAATTATAAAGATCAAAGCGGAATCAAGACACGACGCGGAGAAAATGGCGCGCGTACGTTAGCGATAGGCACGTCAGCAAAGTGCGTAGTGTGCAAACGGGAGAGTCATCCCATATACCAGTGTCGCGAATTTCAAAAAATGACGGTTCATCAACGGTGGAATTTCGTCAAGAGTTCATCGCTCTGCAAAAATTGCCTGCGCTCGCACCGCGGCAAATGCACTTCGACGCATTGCAAAAACTGCTCCAGGTTTCACCACACTCTTTTGCACAACGAATCTCCTGCTGCATCCACCCATGCGACCCAAGAAACGATACCATCGGATACACCTAAGTCGACAACAAAGGTAAATTTAACATGTAGCAAAATGATTACATACAGCTTCACGTCAAGGGCGTTACAGTCGCAGTTAATGCTGAGCGCTCAAATACGCGTCAAAGACTCACGCGGTCAATACCTAAAACGTCGCGCTTTGTTAGACACTTGTGCGACAGCGCATTTTATCACGGAGGATCTTGTGAGAGAATTGAAACTACCGATACGCGCGTGCACGATCGCGGTAGGAATGATCGACGACGCAAATACAATTTCTAAAGGCGCGGTCGAATGTACATTTTATTCGATACACGATAATTTCAACAAAACTCTCACGTTTCTGGTCATACCGAAAATAGCTGATAACGTACCGAACGAAATCTTTCCTCGCGAATCAATCGACTTACCGCGGAATGTAAAATTGGCCGATCCGCAATTCCATTTGCCTGGAAGGATCGACATCCTCATCGGGTCAGGGACAACGTTGTCATTATTATCGATCGGACAATGCGATTTGTCCCGCGACGGCTGCGATCTCGTCTTACAGAAAACTCAGCTCGGCTGGGCCGTTGCCGGCGGAAAATCAAACACGACGGTCGGGAAACGAACGTCGTGCCAACTAACCGAATTAAAGGAAACAATCGAAAAATTCTGGTTGCTCGATGATGCAAACGCTGGTCAAAGAAAATTATCAGAAAATACAAGCTGCGAAACTCATTTCATTCGAAACGTCACTCGCGAACCGTCGGGACGGTACGTCGTTCGTCTGCCGTTCCGCAGCGCCGATCGAGACCTCGGTGATTCGCGATCTATGGCTTTGCGACGATTTGCTGGCTTGCAAAAAAGGCTTAACGCGGACCCGGTCCTTAAAGCGGAATATCATCGCGTTATGAATGAGTACATAGAACTAGGCCATATGTCACTCGTTGTCGACGAATCGCTACCCGGTTATTATCTCCCACACCACGCGGTCATAAAGGCGACAAGCGCTACGACGAAGACCCGAGTTGTCTTCGATGCGTCCGCCAAAACAAGCATGGGAGTGTCGCTTAACGATACGCTGATGGTCGGCCCGACTATTCAATTGAAACTAATCGAGCATCTTTTACGATTTCGCAGTTATAAATTTGTGATTACCGCGGACATCGCGAAAATGTACCGACAAATTTGGATCGCCCCCAGCGATCGTCGGTACCAACGAGTTTTCTGGCTCCAACAGGAAAGAATTCGCGTATTCGAACTAAACACCGTAACGTTCGGCGTGTCGTCGGCTCCGTTTCTTGCGATACGAACCGTACAAAAACTTGCAAGCGATGAGAGCGCGGATTATCCTAAGGGGGCCGAGGTTTTAACGCGCGACTTATACGTCGACGATTTGTTATCAGGGGCAAACACCTTTGAGGAAATCGTACAAATTCGGGACGAAGTGATCGAAATATTGAAGCGTGGCGGATTCGACATTCGACAATGGGCGTCAAATCACCCGCAGGCCCTAAATAATTTGAGCAAAAAAACCGCAGATATCGATTTTCTGACAGACGAAAATCCTGTGCACAAAACACTCGGTATATCATGGAACGCGCGGAATGACGACTTCCTTTATACGGTGAAACGTATCGAGCCCTCCGAGAAGGTCACAAAACGATATATCTTATCAGAAATCGCGAAAATTTTCGACCCCCTCGGTTTACTCGGTCCGGTGATTCTCACCTCGAAAGTGATTATGCAACGATGCTGGAAAGCAAAAACTACATGGGACGAGTCCGTACCCAGCGCGTTAGATTCCGCATGGCGATCGTTCGCGGAACAACTGTCATTAATCAACAATTTAAAGATTGACCGATACGTTTCGACAAATAACCCAATCGATATCCAGATTCACGGATTTTGCGACGCGAGTCAGACGGGTTACGGAGCTTGTATATACGTGCGCTCTTGCGAGCAGGACGGCGAAATTCGCGTAAGACTTTTCTGTTCAAAGGGACGGGTGGCTCCGCTAAAAGATCAAACCATCCCTCGACTCGAACTCTGCGGCGCTTTGACACTTGCTCGCTTATATCGCGAAGTCCTCGAGGTAACGAGCTTTCGCGTGGACAAGACAATTTTCTGGTCAGACTCGACAATAGTTTTACAATGGCTAAACAAACATCCGAGCGTCCTAAAGGTGTTTGAGGCACATCGCATCGCAGAGATACAGGAAGTCAGTAAAGACGCGGAGTGGCGGCACATCCGGACTGATCAGAATCCGGCAGACGCGTTATCGCGAGGTCAATTTCCACGGGAATTTTTAAATAACGACTCGTGGCTTCGGGGGCCTGCGTGGCTAACTCAGCCCGAATCCGTTTGGCCGCAAGTCGCGGTAACGCCTCAGAAGGATTTACCGGGGATTAAAAAATCATTGTGCATGTTCTCGCAATCGCAATCGGAAGAAATTTTCAAAAATTTCTCGTCATACACACGATTGATTCGTGTCGTCGCGTACTGCTTACGTTTCTCACCCAACAATAATGTCAAGGGCGCTTTAACAATCAAGGAAATTGAGGAGGCAGAGTATCGCGTTATTCGATTAATCCAACAAGCGCACTTTCAAGACGAAATCGATCGTCTTTTATCCGAAGAAAGGGTGAAATGCGCAAAACTCGGATCTCTGAATCCGCGAGTCGACGAGAGAGGCTTGATTCGCGTCGGTGGTCGTATAAATAAGGCCGATATCTCGCTCGATCAAAGAAATCCGATCCTTCTTCCGTCGCGACATCACGTAACCGACCTTTTGATTCGTCACACGCACGAAAAATTCTTTCACACTGGGATCCAATCGACATTATATAGTATCCGGCAAAGATTCTGGATACTAGACGGCAGAAATCAAATACGTAAAGTCGTGCGACGTTGCGTGCGATGCATCCGGTTTCGGGCTAAACCAGAGACGTACAAGATGGCCGATTTGCCAAAATCTAGAGTAGACAATGCACCGCCGTTCTACCACACGGGAGTAGATTATTTCGGTCCGATACTCGCAAAAGAAAAGAAACATCGGAATCGGAGCAGCATTAAAGTCTACGGCTGCGTATTTATTTGCATGTCGACTAAAGCTATTCATATCGAGATCGCAAGCGATCTGTCAACAGACGCGTTCATAGCGGCTTTACGACGATTCGTCAGTCGTCGGGGCATTCCGGGCCATATCTATTCGGACAATGGGACGAATTTCGTCGGCGCGAACAGTCAACTTCGTGAATTTTACGCTGTCAGAGAGTCCGAAGACTTCCGTTCTCAACTGTACGAATTTACGTCGACCAGAAAAATTGAGTGGCATTTCAATCCGCCCCTCTCACCTCATTTCGGGGGTATATGGGAGGCGGCTGTAAAGTCGTGTAAACACCATCTTAAACGCGTCATGTGCGATTTTTTGTTTACGTACGAAGAATTGACTACTCTAGCAATCGAGATTGAGGGCATTCTCAATTCGCGCCCATTGTGCCCTATTTCCACAGATCCAAACGATCCAATTGCTTTAACCCCCGCGCACTTTCTTGTTGGAAGACCGCTCACAATGCTGCCGGAAAATGATCTTTCGCTTGTTCCAGACAACCGAATATCCTCGTGGCAACTAATCACTAAGACACGACAAGAATTCTGGCGCCGGTGGCAACTCGAATATTTGAGCGAGTTACA
Organism: Neodiprion pinetum; assembly: GCF_021155775.2. Lineage (NCBI taxonomy): Eukaryota > Metazoa > Arthropoda > Insecta > Hymenoptera > Diprionidae > Neodiprion > Neodiprion pinetum. The sequence continues at coordinate 21,190,635 of NC_060234.1, forward strand.
AAAGAGACAGAAATGGATAAATCCGACCAAAAATATCGCGCTGGACACGGTAGTCCTATTGATTGACAAGAACCAACCATGTATGCAGTGGCGACTGGGTCGAGTGGTGGAACTACATCCTGGAGACGATGGCGTAGTCAGGGTGGTCACCGTAAAAACGACTCGAGGACTCTACAAACGCAACACGAGATCGATTTGCGCTTTGCCCATAAGCGCTTGAGATTATCGGGAGAATTCAACGAAAACGATAATTTTCGAACTCTTCTCAGTTGAAATTTACAATTGATTCTTTCTAATTTTTCAAAATTCGAGTTTTCGATTCATACTTACGCAATATTCAGTCAATATACTATGTAGATGTAAGCCAAGGATATTTCATCAAGGTCATATTCCAATTAATTATTTACTCTATGCATAAAATATCAACTTTAGACTTAAGGTAATCGCTGTAAAAGGATCAGTTATAATAAGGTTAATGACATGTACTACTATTTGCATAATTTTGTTCGTTAGCACTCCCAACGGGGGGAGGGTGTTCAGTGCCTGAGCGTCGTTTTGTGCCCGTGTCATTGCAATCTCGAGTGCGAGCCGCGCTCGAACGATTCGTCTCCGCAGGGATGCCAAATCTCGCGTAGATGAGGAGGCGAGCGCGCATCACGCATTTTTTTAAAACAGTCGAGTTAAGTCGTCCGTCTAGTGACGATCGTGAGTGACGCCGTGCGTTCTCTCGTAACACAACCAAAAGACGAGAGGCCCAAATATCCTCTCGTATCGTTCGCTCCTCGGAGTAAGGTAGATGAGTACGGCCCGAGTGTCTCTCATTCTACACGGGACCGAGTGCCCATACACGCATACCAAGGGTCTTGCACCCTTCCATCATACAACGAGCCCGAGCGCTCTTGGTGTACTACCAACACCAATCATTCATACACGTTCGCTCTACGGAGTAAGGTAGATGAGTACGGCCCGAGTGTCTCTCATTCTACACGGGACCGAGTGCCCATACACGCAAATCATACGAAATTCGATCGAATCGAATAAAACAAAAATCACAATACGAAACGAACTCGAGATCGCGGTGGCGCGAGCCAAACGGGCTGTAATCGGCATATACACATTCATATACACAATCGACACATACTTTTATACGTTTACAAAATACACGTTCATACTTCGTGGGTTTTTATGCCGCAAGGCTTTTCCCACAAGAGCCAATAAACATTCATAATTCGATGGCTCAAACGCGAGAGTTTTTTTATTCAAGAAAACCTCAACCTCTATCCTTCACCCAAATAAAAAGGGTTCAATTCAAAACTACGAGGCAACTTCGCCTATGAAGAAGCTTCGACTATACATTTGGAGTTCTCTTCACGATTTTTGAAAACGCGATTCTAAATATATGATACCTGCATATCGTAGGTGTAAAAAAGTGTTACGCACGGCTGTGTTTGGTCGAATAATAAAGGAAATCTGCGAGGTGCGATGCCACCTGAATCTGAGCTGCTCGAAGATCGAAGAAAAAGAAAAAAATCGAAAAGAACAGGGTGAGTTTGGGCCGTAAAGGGGGAGAAGAAGGCCCAGCCCGCCATCCCGATACCCACCCCTGTTATTTCATCTCATTTTTCCCCCTCGCCGGTATAATTTCGCATCAGTTTGCCGGCGGTATCCGCTCTTCACACGCTTAACGAGCCGAAAGTCTGTACGATAAGAGGAGCAGACGATTTAATAGTCATTAAGGAGCCCCGACGCTCCCCTCAGCTCGCCGGGACATCGAATATCCGGCATAAACCGCCCCCTTTGCTCCACATTTCGACAAGCTCTGGGTCGTGGATGGAGAAAGGATTTACCGCCGTAGCCGATCCGGTCCTTTAGACATTTCAATCGACCACCGGCCTGGCTTAAGATCAGGGTTAAATTGAAATTTCCCAGCTGTTGCGAACCACGTGGAGCTTTGGACGGTAATCGTCGAGCGAAATATCAATTTCCCACCAATTCATGAATCCAGATTGTTCGTTTGCCACGCGCGTTGCAATTCTCATGGGATAAAATTTATTTAACGATTATATATGGGGTTGATGTCTGACGAAATTACAATATACCGAATATAATTTTTGACAGCTTCGCGGTTGAACATTATTTCGTTTTCGTTCTCCGATCTTGCTTGACGTTCAAGATTTTTGTTTTTCATCTTTTGTAGTTCAAAATGCCCGGCGCGGCCTAACAAGTCACTTGAAGAGAAAAAAATCCTCTCATAAATCTCCCCGGTTTCCAGTAGCAATAAGTTATATTTTCTTCTTCATTTTTTCGGACGTGAAATGTCATAATTCATGTACACTGTAATTAAGAATTTCAACGTTATACCGTCCTTGGTGAAAAAAAGTTTACGTAATTATAATTCAAGATGCAAAAATTTGAGAAAAAAATTATTCAACATGAATTTAAATTTTCAATTCCAAATCGGGTTATCATCACTGGGAACTTTTTTACCTCAGGAATAGACAAATTTTTTCAAATTTTACAAACTTTTTCTTTTCAAGAAAATGAATTCGCCGTATATCAATCATTGAAGAGATTACGTGTTCTTTTTACTAATCGTGAGCCGAAAGTAATTAAACACTTATTTGATGATTTTTGAGCGCCTAAATAGCCCGATGAAAAAAATATTCTGCAGGTGGTTCAAGAGGAATCTATTCGAGAAAAAATCAACTTTTCATGATATACGAAAAATTCGATTCATAGTACGATGTTTTTGTTTTTTTTCATCCCGAAAAAGGAAGTGCAAAAAATACTAATCGCACGCTATCAAACGACTAAAAATTGTTTAATTTAGATTTTTTCTTTTCATCTCTTCCTGTTGCACCTGAGAAGAAATAAGCTACTTGAAAAAAGTCTATTTTCAACATATTCTTATATTTTACCGAGTCCTGCATATTGTTAGCATAAAAGTTTAGACTTTTCTATCGCGTAGTTTATGCATAATTGAACAACATGGTATATCTAGTCGTAGCATTATGCAGTTCTTTTGAAAACTTGATATGTATCTATTCTTGCGGGAGCTGTTTTCACGTCCGCAAGAAGAAGAGAGGCAAAAAAAAAAAGAAAAAAAGAAAAAAAGAAAAAGTAAACCAACAACCATTCTAGCCTACTGCAGTACGGAGGGTGAATAATGGAGGAATTTGATTTGGCACACGTCGTGCCAAATTTGCATAGATAGACGAGCGAAGAGACGGGATGTATGTGAATACAATGAACAGTGAAACGCTTTGTTGGTTGTGATATTTGTCTGAAACTTTTGGTGAAAGATGAAATTTTGATTACTCTGTCCAATTTGTAAGTGAAGTTTGCACAGTCGTTGTTTATTTATTGATCGTTGTAGAAATGTGACTCGAGTATGTGTCAAAAAAAAAAAAAAAAAATTTACAAAAGAGTAAAGAATTTTGTCAAGTTTTGAAAAGTAACCTTTATATAACCCACCCCGTTACGATCATGATCTTGTTTTTTCTTTCGTGCTACATTTTCATGGAGCAAAATTCACGTGGTACTTGAAATATGATTACTACCGCACAGAAATGCGAATACGAAAGAGAAAAAGTAATCAATCGGACTGATTATCGTGTGAAACGAATTCATGGATAACCGGAAAAATTCGCCCGAAATGACATTCTTTTGCTGATATCGGTAAGACAACTGTAAGTGAAAATGCTTTGGAATGAAATAAACCTTGACCTCTTTCTTTCGATCCTTAAGCACCCTCCTGCGAAACGAGGGTTGAACCAAATTACTTTCAATATCCGGAACAAGTGAATATTCGTAATGATTGTATAGCCGGCTGATTGATCGTTGCGTCCATTAAAATCGACTCTCTAATTCTCCTCTGAGCAATTAAACGGGCAAATATTTACTCGCCGGTGGAGAATATTATAAAATATCGAAGAAGAAAAAAGGTAACATGATATTTCATTGCTGTAAAATGATGTATCTGCATAAAATACAGTCATTCAAGATAGACAAAACAATTCAGAACATTATCGGTTCAACCAGCTCCCAGCCAATTTATCGGGAAATTGTTTTGTCGGCTGTAAAGCGTGTGCCAAAAAAACCTCAAGACACCTAGTCCGCAGTTTTTTACTGCAGATGTGAAACTGTCGTGCAAATGTGAGCAAAAGAGTAGATTAAACGTGTTCTACTCACCCTTAATACAGCGTAACGACGAAGTATATAAACCACAGTCCGTAGTCGTCTGTTGCACAGGTAATGAAACAGCGGGATCGAGTTTGAAGACGAACGAAGAGTCACAAACAACACTTGTTATCAACATATATCACGACATTCACACGATCAACAGATTCGGTTTGTATACGAAGAAGCAACACGCAGCCGACCAGAAATGACACGGTAGAAAATAAACATAGCGAACGCAATTTGGCCAGCCCAGTTAATTACTGTAAATAGTAAATCATCGGCGATCCAATTAAACCGTTTAACCGTAATTTCCTGTCACTTCCGGTGTTTCAATTATCCCGTCATCGTTCCAGCTTATCGTTATCGCATCAGAGGGAGCAACAATTGTTGCTGTAATTTTCGCCCAGGGAATGGCCAATCTGCAATAAATAAAGAAAATTTAGTGAGGATTAGCGGCGCACAAGAATTTTCAATTTTCCTCAATATCGGCGAAATACGCGAGCAACTATCGGATCGCGATACGTCGAGCGGCGAATGTCGGCTTCGACTGAATCCTAGAGCGTGGTTTGCTTGCACCCGCGCAGGTCTCGACACCTTAACTTTGCCCGGTGGCCCGAGGCACCCTCCAGCGGTGTGTTTAGACGGGGGAAAATTCCGCTTGCTTGTATGTATGGGTGCGAGTGTGTGCGAGACGGATGGAAGGATATCCGGATGCGCGACGGTGAAACTGTCAATGAAAACTTCATACGTCAATCCTCCGTTTCGTTCGTCGCCCACGAATCTCGACTCTGCGCGTCTCTCCAACGATCACGGCTAACCATTTCACTTGGCGCGCATATTTATGTCGGCGATAACTGTGATCGTCGAGAAATAAAAATGGTATATCGACTGAATTACAGATGGGATCATTTTTCTCGACGATCCACACGTTTCAAATTTCCCGCCATCGCGCATGCGCGCCTGTCAAGTGTTTTTGTGCATTATGATTGCGTATATTTTCAATTTTCTTTAACCGTAAAATCCTCTCTGAAAGCTAGTGGATCGGCCCGTATACAAAAACTGATGTCTAATTTATAGATGTCTTTGTATAAATTTCTTTCAATGACGGAATTATCATCATCCGACGGAAAACTTGTTTGAACGCAATTGCGATAAGCTTGTCGAAGGGTTTTGCGCAATTTTTGTCTTCCGGAATGTTAAAATTTGATCGAAAAACATGAAACGAAATACGCTGGAGATTGGGACGATATAAATTATTCAGTCAACGGAGAATCTGGTAAAAATAGTAAGAACCAAAAAAAAAAATAAAAAATTGTAGAACGAAGAGTTTGAAGGACGCATTGGTCTAATATTTTTCTGATACGAATGAAGGGCAATTTTGAATTTGTTTTTTTTTTTGTTTGAACCCACCAATCTTGACTGAATAATCCACGTGCTTCTAGATTTTAAAAGACCGTACGATTATTAGTTGATTTTTAAAATTTCGAAACGTATACTTTTTAACCGATTCGAATTGATTAAATGTTGCCAAATTTCGTGCTACATAACGAAAAAATTTAACAAAATATTGAAAACTTTCGACGCAACGGTTTAAAGTTGGAAGTGTGAAATGCTTTTCAAACTCCCGTATAATCGTTCAACTTCATCTAATGCGAAGTGAAGGAGAGGGTTTATGTTTTAATCCAAAAACCACCCGCAAAAAGCAAAGTTCAAACTAATTTTCAAGTCCGTAATTTTGCTTCGTATTAAAAAGAAGTTCTTTACTTTTCCCTTTGTTCTCTTCGGGCTTTCATCAAATTTCATCCGTTTCCGAGTCTTGCGCTGGGAGCTTTATGTTATTCACATTGTTGGCAAGCATCAATTTTATATGTATACGTGTGTACCCAACGCAAACGAATCGATAATGTAAATATAATCATTTCACTCGGATATCCAGAGAATGATTCAGCTTTGGGTATCCACTTTAGGATTGGCATGATGTTTTCTTTCACGGACAGGATATTTGCTCACAATTCCCTTACCCTCGGAGCACATGGCTCCCGAAGAACGCGAAACCACTGTGTGATCACAGTGAAGCAATTACTTTTAATTTTGCGTATGAAAATATACAGGGCGTTCCATGCAATATAGTATGCACAGCTCAAGTTGTATGCTAATTCGTTGATCCAGCTTTAAGTAACTCTAACGAATGAAAATATATGTTTGCAACTTTGCAATATCTCAAAATTCTAAACCTTAGAAAAACTTCTTCGTTTCCACTCACCTCACAATCAAAGAAAAGTGTCTTAAATCGCTTCTCTAATTTATATCTTTCGTGCCAGCAAAAATTATATTCATTAATGAGACGTTTGTAGTTTTTGAGAGCAACTTTTCAATGCCGTAATATAAGAAAAATGAATCTCGATCCGCAGTGAAAACTTTTGCGCAAGCCCTGGAAGAAAAGGTGTTCTTATTTTTTAATTAAAATAATTCATAAACTTAAGATCCAACCAAATCAGTGACGGTTGGGATCTGAGACTGACTGCATTGACAAGGAATGTCCCCTACGAGCGGGTGTGTGCCTACATAAATAAACAAATAAGGAGCAGCGTTCGGTGCCTGCAGCAGGGTTTTCACATACTTACCGGAAATCTTGTTTGAACCCCTGATCTCAAAGCTTTAGAGATAAACTTCAACTTTATATGTATAAGGCGTATATTTACAGTATAAAAAGCGAAATTGTATACAGAGGTATCAAATCGTGCAGTGTATAAACGTGCACAGAACGGCGGTAAAATCAGGTATAACATACACCTCAACTCTGAGGGGAATTCTCATTCGGAATATTACAACGAGAAATCCACGTTTTTTTAAGCGTGTATACTAAACATCACGCCATACATAATTTACCTCAGGGGTCAATAAAAATTCGTACCGTTGTAGAAATATTCCATCACATTCGTAATGAAATGATTTCTTTTACGGTGCTCCAATATCTTCTAGGAAAAAGAAAAGAACAGTCCAAAAACGTTCCGTAAAAACTGTACAAATTTTCACAAATATATTGAGAATACATAAGTATCCTATCACGTCAGGAAATTTTTCTACAAGTGTTCTCAACGTACGATACGAGCGTAATTGTTTTCATTTCAATCAACGGACAAATGAATATCAAAATTACATCGTACATTCGATTCCTGTTGCCGTTTATCTTGCGGGTACATTTTCAGGATATACCATCACTGCAAAGTACCTGCCGTACGAAAATGAGTTACGTGAAAACTGCTTATAAAACGGTCAGTCGAGTCGGCATCCACAAGTACACTTGGGCTCAGAGACTCTGAGACGAAAAATTTCTTGGACAAGTCCGTTACGTTGGCAATAAAGAATCACACCGCAGCGCCACCGACGGCAGGCCACGAAACAGGCTCAATCTTTGTAAACATAACATAACCGATGACCGTCGAATCTGACTTTAAAATACGAAATTCTATAGTCAACGGTTGATTATGTTTACAAAGATTGAGTCTGTTTCGCGGCCTGCCGTCGGTGGCGCTGCGGTCTGATTCTCCATTGCCAACGTAACGGACTTGTCCAAGAAATTATCCGTCTCGGTGTCATTGACCCCAAGTGTACACGTTCACATTCACCTGTGGCATGAAATATTTCCATCGAAGACTACACTGCGAATATTATTCGATAACCGAGCACAACAGTAGTGGCAGAAATTCAGCCAGATTCGAGACTCGGCACTCGAATCGTTTCGTATGTAAATCCAATGATGTCCAGAGAAGCGTTCTCCAAACCAGTGGTAAGGAATACTGACAATTGTATAATATGCATTATAGCTGTGGCGCAACTCGTACATTAACTCGGCACAAAATATCTGCAGTGCCCGAGGTTCGCACAAATTAATACCCGTGTCGATTGCCCGATGTATTCAAATATCTGGAATAATTTCCCGACCGAATGAGGTCTAGGACATATATCTTCGTATTGAAATAGTACGGATGCGTAATATTTTGCGAAGCTTGCAACGAGCTGCTCAACTCTCGGGACCGCATATCGGATCCTGAATCTGCGAACAAAGCTATAACATTGTTGTTATAAGCATACACTCCCATCGACATACGCTCGAGGTACAGTAACAACCTTTTGTTATTGTTTTCATGTTTATACCGAGTAAGCAAAACTCCTGTCAATGAATGCAACACACCTTGAAATTCTCACCGGTTTTCAGCCAACGCTTTTCTACGAGGTCAAATTATTTTGTACGTTTCGTATCGATTGCAGTATTATACGAATCCACTTGGAGATCAAATGTATCATTCCAATTCATTGTTGTTGATTTCGAGTGATTTTTAGTGCATTCGACTTGAACATGATGTGATTTTAATTTATTTCCCCTGTTATCCTCGATTTCCAATGATTTTCGAGTGTTACAGGTGATTTTTAGTCGTCTGTAGATTAGATAGAATTGCGGAAAATCACAAGCAATAGGCGGAAATTGCCTAAAATGTTACGAAATCATTGAAAATCAATAAAAATCTCTGGGTAAACTGAAAATCAACGATGGCACATGATAAGATATAAACCAATAGAATGTTAGTGAATTGATACCACTTATCATTCGATCAATATTCAAAGTCAGTCGCAATCATTTCCGATGCTTTCAGTTATCCCGATTGATTTCTCATTATTTTGAAAAACATCTTAGTCATTCGAGTTCTTTTGATTTATAATTCGATTTCCAGCGGTCGAAATAACTTCCTTAAGCAAGCAACCACTGGATCCAAATCGTTTATAACCTCCGAGTTCGAATTGTTTCGCTAAATTTCTCTGTGAGATTCGCGTGTAGGAAAAAATCAGAACTTTGAAAAATGTCTGAACCGTAAATTAATAATCAGATACTCATAGTGTACGTAAATTGATATTTACTATAAGAGGAAGTCACTGTCTCTCGAATTCTAAACGAATGTCGAAAACTGTATTAATCATGCCGATTCGATCTTGGAAGTGACGTGTGTTCCGTATCGAAACTCGACTCGTGCAAACTAAATTTTGTCCCGTCCCACAGCGTCTGATTGACGCTCATGTTAGACACAGTAAACAGACAAGGATTGATCTAAATCGAAACCGGATACAAAGTCAGAAATACCTATCATCAAGTTTGACAATATCGCAGAAAAAGCATGTATATAATTTTCTGTACGCCAATAGGACAAGAAAAAACAAATAATAACAATAATTAGTAAAGCAGTAGAAAAAAACTTATCGTACGGAAATCCATCTTCGGTGCATGATTGCTGTGAAAAATTAAGTATCACATAATTTGGTGCATAAACGTGAAATTGAACGTGAATTAGCTTTTGGAATAAAATTTGAGAAAATAAATCAATGGATTTCTTATTCGAAGAATCTCAGTTTAGCCACGAGTGTGTTGGTAAATTACATCACCAATTTTTATTTCGATTGCCTCATGTCGCCATGAATGCCCGCAGCATACAACAAGCAAGAAAAATCTGCGATATCGTATGGCAGCGAAATGAGGGGGTGAATGAAGACGATGCCGAGGAGCGGGGGCGGGGATACTTTATTTAATGGGCGGCGGTATTAGGCTCAACGTGTTTTTTTTTTTTTTTTTTTTTTTTCCAGGGTTGCAGCGGCAGCGTTGGAAAAAATGTACCGGCTTTAGGGTTCATAATGACAAACAATTTCCCAGTTTTATTCATTTTCACCCGGCGAAGGTACCGCCATAAACCGCCTCTGCTGGCCGTGATGCTTGGGTATTACAATCATCGGAAGAGGCATAAGGACGTTAAACTCAACTTAGGGTTAACTTCACTCGAGAACCGCGCCGTGCCGATGTTTCAAATCTTTTCACGGGGGGGAAAATAACGACAGTCTTCGCAATTTTCCACCCTTTGTATATTTCGCATCGAAAAACATTGCGGATAACGTATAATAGGAATAAGCGATACACATAATCGTGGAAATTAGAAAAAACACACTGCAAAGCACTTTTTCTGCATATACGTTACCTTAAATTCGACAGGAAAAATTTCACTCAATGATATTTGAATCAAAAATGATTGATATCGTTTTGAGAATTAAATTCACGAAGCGATTTACCGTACAAAAGCATTATCATAGCTAATAAATTGAGTTAACGTGCAAAGGTTTTAAATTCCTGAACTTTTAAGTTTTCCGAATTGAGTTGAGATTATCATTCACCGTCTCGGAGTTTGACTTGGGATCTAGATACATTTAAGAAAAAAACAAAGACAAGCGCTAGTGCGGAAATAGTAAAATAAATTCACAGAAATGATTTCTGATTGTCTGTTAAATGTTCAAAGATTTTCTTTATTATTAACTTGAATAACGTAACCTTATGCACTTATTTGAATGAAATTATTTAAATGAATTTGGATTATTCGATAGATACAGTATTCAATTTATAATCAGTTGTTCAGGTAGATTCGAATCTGTGTAGTCTAGAAAATTGAACCACCATTTATAAAGTTTTGAGTGACTCCGTCTTCAAATTTTACCATTGCGGTGGACAAATAATTACAGTTTTTTCGACGCAGATTCCTGTGCCGATGCAGTTACCGGCACTTAGCCAGGACGCAAACCTTTTTTTAGAACACTTGTTCTTACTGTTAAAATCTAAACTCTTTTCAGTATGGTGAAATAAAATTGATTCACACGAGAGAAAAAATGTCCTAATTCTCAATCAACTACCTAAATAATGGGATGAAAAACTAACTTTCTTAGATCAAACAAAAAGTGCGTTAGCTTTTATAGCAATGTGAGATTGTTTTTTATCGAAACTAGATTTTTTTCCTGAGCGCAACGTTTCCATCTACCATGAATATACCAATTGAAGATTTTCCGCGGTGTAAACAAAATCACACACAGTTCAAGTTGCAAAAAATAAAACAAATGACGCGTATTACGGAAGTGTTTCCGTGAAATATTTCTAGACAAGGCGCTGAGTCTGACAATGAAATACGTGGGAAATAAATCCTTGTTGTTTGGCTAGATAGCATCGATGGTAATCTGAATATTGCTATAACATCACGTGTACGTAAGTTTGTGAAGGTTCTGTTGAATTCCGACCGGGAAAAGTTTTTCCTTCAATACTCTGGTGAGAAGAATTCAACAAAACATATCACAATTGTCTGAATTCCCTAAAAATCTTGACAAACTGATCCAAATTTTTTAACTCCTTCAACAAATGCCTGTCAAATTATTTTGTATTTGGTTCTTCTTTGTATTTGGAATAAAAGTTTAATTTTTTTTTTCTTTTTTTTTTTTTGCCTAATCTAAAATGATGAATTCGAAGAATTTAGCGAGTGGATGAGGAATCTCTCAAATTAAGTGACTGAACAGATTTTGTAGAGAATCGCTACCGCCTGTTTGAACCGTATTACTTGATGTGTATGTTAATTAACATCGCGCATTTGAACTGTGAATTCTTTGAACTAACGATTCGTTAGTATAAACAGCCATCCACGCGTACTTTCTTCAAGGAGCTAGGGTTCAATCAAGCAAAATCTTTTCAATCCAATTACGAAGATCAAAAAACCATCGAGATCCTCCTTGTAGAATTGCTGTGCCAAAAGATTTCCATGTAGGAAGGCTTTTCAATTGAAATTGGAAAAGATTTTAGAGTGAATTTTCTGATTAGCTTAACTTTTTTTTTTGATTTCATTTTGCCTATCCGAGAAAGTATTCGTAATTTTTTCGATATTTTTATTTCAATTTGTTCTATCGTTAAAAATTGTTAATAACCTTACTGTTTCAACTTTTCAAGGGGATGAACCTCGAGATCGAAAAGTGATTTTGAGAAATTGCAAAACACACTTGTTTCATCTCGAATCATGGATTCGTGAACAAATGTGGAGAAATTGTTTCTCTTTAACTTCACCAGCTTATTCGAATTTTGAACAAAGAAATTATTTTTCGACGTGATCATGTTTTATTTTCTTGTGAAAAATATCGAGAAAAAAGTTGATTTTTTTCATGAATTTCGAGCCAAGTATCATTACAGGTCAATAATTCGTTAAGCTTTAATTACTTATTTAAATTTGAATTTAATTCAATTAAAATACAAATTGAATTGAATTAAATTTCAATCATCAGAATTTAAATTTGAATAAATCATATACGTGCGATTGGCTAATAATGATACTTGGCTTAAAATTTCTAAAAACAGCACTTTTCAGGATACTTTTTGCAAGAAAATAACACGTAACCATTTTGTCAATATATTTCTTTCCGTTTCTGTGTAATATCTAGTTGAAAAGCGAAAATAGGAAGTTTTTGAAAACTTGTATCTGAATTATAAATTGAGAAAAAAATGTCGAAAAAATCGGGAATGCTCCTTTTAAATAGCCGGGTTGAACTTTAAGAAACTGAAGCAAATCAAAAATTCAACTCAGAAATCTTGTCCAATTTCACGTGGAAAGTCCATAATACATGTTAACAAACACATAATGTATTTAATTGGAATTATTTAACTACGGAATCAAATTGACATGAATGTCAGGAAGCATTTAAATTGTGTCACAAAAATTTTTGATTTTCTGTAGGTGTAACGCAATTAAAACCGCCAATTTATTTTTTAATAGCTAACTAGAACTACAAATTTTTCTATTCTACATAAAGTCTGCTTTTACTCGTTGTAAATTTTGCATTATATTTATAAGCTTCAAAGTCATACAAGGCTTTAACATCAATTTATCGTTGCAGAAGCATTAAATTTTCGCAACAGTTACAAGAAAACATAGCAACAGTGATCGTAATGAGAAAGAATAGTAACGGATACTAGACTTTCCGGTAACAGCTAGAAAACTAATTTTCATTTTCTACCTAGAACTATATTTTTCGATTGTGGTAAAAAATAAAAATAGTTAAGGACTGAGCGGTAACCGGAACTAAAAATTTCTCTCAGTGAACCACGCGACGAAGAAAAAGTTCCCCTTCGCTTACGAAATCTTAATGACGATCATGTTCGAGAGCGAGAAGAAGTTCTTCTTCACTCACGGGATCAACGACGAAAGCAAGATGAAATGATGGTTCATATTAATTGCCCGACGACTCAGATTCAAGAAATCTAGAGCTTCGCGGTTCACCCTTCTCGTGGTAAATCTCCTGTTTTCCCGAGGCCAACTGTAACTCCTCGAAACGTTCCACTATTTCAAGACCAGGTAACAAATGTTACCCAAAGATCAGCGCCATTTATGGGGATTAATCCGCCTTGGTCTGCTTTTAATAGAGCTTTAGTAGAAAATAAAGATCAAACAGAACGACGATCTAAATCCAATTGCAAATTAAAACATGGAACTTTTGATGGTTCATCTTCTTGGACCGATTATGTACGTTTGTTTCAAATCATTGCTCGATTAAATAATTAGAAATCTGCTATTGAAGCTTTTCCATTTTTTTCCATTCAACCTATCTTCAGCAACTTGGCGTAACACTATGGGGCGAAATTTTGGCTAATATTGATATTTAAAAATATTTCAAAAATTGTCATGAATTCCTTGTTGTTGATATGAAAGACGAGGGAATTTAAGGAATAGATTTCCTTTCAACACACAAGTGTACCTTAAACATAGAAGGTCTTACACTTACTTGTAATGGAATAATAGTTCCACTTCTTTCAGTTAAACTAATAGATTCACATCAATCGAATCAAGGTTCCACTTCTTTAATTAGAAGAATTAACAATATACCTGACTGCCATAATATTAATAACTTTGGAAATAATCACCTAGTGAAACAGACTGCTCGTAGAATTCTTGTCAATAATAGAGAAAAAGAAACTGTCAATCCTTCAGATTTTGCAAAAACCGTACATAACGTACATGCGGATTGGCTTATCTATAAAAAAAATATATTCTCGCGTATCAGGACCGGTTGTGATTTTAAATGCAGCCTATTCCCCGAACATTATACAGAGTTGATGTGTTATCAACGTTTCTAATTTTTTCAATCTCGTTGAATTTTTTTTCTTTTGATTAACGTCGATTTTCTTTATATAAGGCGTTATATTACGAGAAATAATCATGATAATTAAATTCGATTAACACTGACAAATTTTAATTGACTGATAAATAAGTGGGATTTTATTCGACAGTTGTCTAGGTTGAATTAAATCAATCGTCTATATTTTTGGGGTATAGCGATTGCTCGTTTCTCTTTTTGACAGTCGTATTTTAATTTTCACATTCATGTTTTGTCTTTTGATTTAAACATCACGACATAAAATTTCTTTGATGTTTTAATATTATCATCGTCGTACGATATTATTATTATTTTTCTTTTAATGTGTATGTGAAATTAATTTTACTTGAGACGAATTATAGGATTATTTTGTCTTTATCATTTTCAACCTCATCTTTGTCCTCGGATTATTCCGGCTTCTGCAATCCCTACTTTTTGGTCGCCTTGGTCTCTTGGTCCAAATTATTTGGCACTCTACCGTACCATTTTTGAAAATTTCTCCGTTGGATTCCCGTTTATCTTTCCGAAGGTTCAAAATTGGCCAAAGTCAAATCTATTTCTGAGAAACAGATCGCATCATTCTTCTGATTTTCTTCGATGAATGGGCCACTGACTTTAGCGAAGCACAATGTATATTCACCGAGAAGAAAAATTGACAAATTTTCATCAAGCTACTCGTACTCCCTTCTCAAAGTTTTTCTGTGGTTTTTTCCTTGAAAGGGAAAGCAAATGCCGGACAGAATAGGGGAGATTTTATCATTTTCGGGATGACTCTTCTTCGGAGATTGAGGTAAGTAGTGTAACGAAGTTACCTTCTCACTCTGTACATTTGAATAAGGTAATATTACGAATAGATGAATTGCTCGGTTTCCGCGCCAGCTGCAATTACTGTAAAAACAGTAAAAACGGAGAGCACGTATTTTATTGAATACACAATTTTGCCTATCTTATTTTTTGTGTTTCACTGCATTAACTTATTAATCGGAGAACCCAAAGTTAAAATATACAATATCAATAATAATAATAAAAAAAAAAAAAGACAAGACGGTTATTAAGGGATGAAAATCGGTGGCTGTAGAGCCCGGCTTTTTTCAAAAACGGCGTGAAAATCGGCACACAAAGCTTACAACTGAATGTGAAACGATCCGTGGTTACGAATTTAGTTTATCTCCGTATAACATGTTATTATTACGTAATCTGGTAAACACGCATACGTCAGGCGTAACGGCCAAGCTTAAGAGGATCAGGCTGGTGAAACGGAAGGTGGAAAGGGGCAAGGCTGAGCCAATCACCTCGGCATTACTCTGCGCTCGTTACACGTAAACCGATTTCGTACCCTGAAAATTCGTTCAAGTTACGTAAATAACGTTCTTTTTTGTTCCTTAATTTTCTCCGTTTTCCTGGTGATTTTTTGCCACAACATCATTCGAAATTTCCCATTGCAAAAAAATGAAACGTTTTACTGAATAAAAAGAAATAAAACTTTACGAGGAATTTGTTCTAACAGCCTGAAGTGAATGGGAATTTTGATCGAATTGGGACTTACACTTGATTATCTAAACCCTTAACGATGAATTAACCGAATCATCTGCATCAAAAATTAGGATATTAAGAAAAAAAAAAAAAACGTTCGAAAAATCTCCAGCGATGTGATTTGCGTCGATAATGATAAACAAAAATGGAACAACATGCCTAATATACGTGACATCGATAAGCCTGAGGGAATCTAAAGAGAAATAAAAAAATGTAGAAGCCGGGTCGTGAACGATCTAAGAAAAGCTTTTACAATTAGTTATTACAGTACGTTCGAACTGATAAAAATTTCGGGTTTTTATACGATTCGAATGTTTTGAACTCCATTTGGTAACTATCGAAATCTCCATGGATTAATTCAAAAAATGTTACAAATAGTTGCTTCTATTGCAGAGTGAGTAAGAATATAACTGTTTTAATACACTTGAACAAATGTCCGTCCAGAATAACATTTGCGCGTTGCAACTATACTATAACGTGAGAATTCTTGAATTTTTTAGCGACAATTTTTGGGAATCTGATCAGCGAGAAAAATTAGCTTAAAAAACATTAGATCGTATGAAAAACACCAGAGTATCATCACTTTGAATGTTCTATTTGAAAAACCTTTCTTAACTTGTTAACATTTTATCTCGTGTTACCAAAATTTTCTCAGATCCGTTTCTATTTCATTAGTTTACGAGGAATGTCGCAGTTCGGCAATTATCATTTTTTCAATAATTTCTGTTATATTCCTATAATTTTTCGTTCCGGCCGTTTCGACCTTAGTTTTCTTCACGTATCCAAGAGCGTAATAGAGATTATAATGAGATTGCGTAGATGTGGATTACGTAACATTTCGTAACGAGCAAATTCGCTTGATCAAACAGTCGGCTTCGGTCGGTTCCCATTAGCCAATGGTATCGCAGTTAATCCCGGGGTGATTGCACGACCGCGACGTACGATAATCTGATCGCGCAGGTATGTACGCATGAAATGGGAAATTCGCGTACCTTTCACCGCATGCATAGACGCATAAATATTGCGTAAAACTTGGTGGAATGCACAGAAAATATTGAGTGAAAATCACACGGGGTGAATTCATTTTCTGTTTTTGTACTTGTGACAATTTATATTTGAAATAGAATAAGAGACAAAGAAACACAGAGAGAGAGAGAGAGAGAGAGACGAGCTTTGGTCAAAAAGAGCGAAGGCTCGGTAGATGTCCGTATTTCATTAATTATAATAAGACGTGTCTAAGTTACGTGAGTCGAAGCGTAGATCCTGACGAGGTGAAAATTTGAAACAGAATACAGTGAGGAAGGAAAAATAATTCATTCACAACCCTTTATCCATTTTTATACATATTCACCGTCTTATATTTTATACATATATTGTGACGTGGTATTTCATAGCCAGTCACATGGTTTAAATATCGCACTTCCCTGTTTACAGAGTATCGCTAAAAAAAAAAGGAAAGCACGTCTGAGGCCAATACTCCAAAAAGAACGACTAGTTACAACGAGATAGTCACAACGGAGAGTACCAGTAAAGCAAGGAGCGAAGCATGATCGGTCGCAACTCCGAAACATCGGTAACGCAATCGACTCGCACACTTCGAATAGCGCAACACATGAGGGGTACGACTTCCTCTCTCGACAACGATACGGCACAGCTGATGGAAGCCCCTCCGACCACCACCCGACGTGTGTCTATACCTCGATACCTGTCAGCAAAAGAGAAGAATACAAGCGACGAAGGATTATCGCCGCCCTACCTGTAGACCACACCTACGCGACCTGCTAGCCCAATTAGAATAACGCAAATTTGAGGAAGAATCACGTGACAGCAGCACTACGAAAATCGCCAGGATCACCGCTCGTCTCGACACTATACGTTCAGTTTTCGCAACAGACAGACGTGTTCTCGCTAGTGAAGTTTTCCGTTATCATTGTCGCATCTTCTAGTATCCTGTACCAGTTTCTATCTTCTTTTTACGTAAGTGAGGTTCCTTTTCTGTTTTGCGAAGCCACGAAATTACTTGCAATACATGCTTTATTTAATTATCCCTCTCTTCTAGAATACCCTAAGTATCTAATATCGCTGTATAGAAGCACTGTAACATCGTTTCACTTACACCGAATTGAAAGAAAAGACAATTGACCCGCTTGATGCCGCTTAGCTTATTTTGAGATGTAATTATTTCTTAGCCTTTGGAACCACCGGTGTCTGCTAATTTATCAATTCTCACATCAGCTACTGAGCATTACTATTTCTTTACACTTTCGCCGGTTAACTAATAACTGTTTCTTTACCGATTCTCTCCCGAGTAATTAATCTCAGTAAGTGTACCGCGTGAGCGATCTTACATCGCTGCGCGGCATAACTCGTCGTTCTTTTGACTTTGGAATATTGCGCCGTATTGAATAACACCTTTTCCATTGTTTTCTTCGCTAATACCGCTGATCGTAGTTGTCCGCAGTCTCTCTGGTTTGTAGTACGCTGCGCCTTAATCCTCTTGAGTATTTTACTTTTCTTAATCACGAAATTATCTTTTGCTATTCTGAATATTATCACTCTTCGTCTCGCGCTTACCGCAAACCAGAGACTATGTATTGTCTGTTAGTTTCTATATGTTTTATTTGCTGTCTTTTCGTATTCATTTGATTTTATCTCGCAGATTTTAGAACAACCCCTAAAATCGTTACAAACTCGAACTTCTCTGATTCTAAGAAACAAAATTAAAATAGATATGCTGAGTATTGTTCAGTAAAATTCTATCCATTTTTCGTGTAAGGTCATTGTCATATATGTTCCGAAAGATTGGCAAATTCTCAGACTTTCTTAAAGCAGGTTTGCAGATTGCAACTGTTTATAACCAATTAAAGAATCTTTGAGCTATTCTTGTAAATTATTATCCGACCACGGTTCATTGTTGGTTTTTCAACAATAACATTAATGTTGTAACACGGATCGTCAAGATTTCCAACAGCTACGAGCTAAATCGAAAATCCAGCCAAACGGGTGCCGTTTGTCTCACTGAATCGATTCGTGTTATTTACTGAAAATAATCATTTATTCGATGCCAGGAAGGTGATTTTATTATTGCCACCTTATCTTGGCCATCTGATCGACCTAGCTCGCTGTTTGTATTGACACAGGGTCGTGTTGTTCGGTGTCGAGGTCTTCCGGCAATCGAGGGGAGCAAAATTCTCAAGTGGGAGTCGGGAAAGGTTTAATAAATGGTAATGATAATTATAATCATACGACGACTATACCTTTGTTTCTTTCAATTTATCCTTGATCGCTCTCCTGTACTGGCATCACACTCACACACTACGTAAATGCTTTCCGATTCACTTTAAAGCGATCCGTAAGTCGAGATAGTAAACAGAGAAGGCTTCACAGAACCTACTCACCGCGAATTGTGACTTACGACTGACCGCATCCAGTGTGTCAATATTCTTGTACACAGTATAACACACGTGTTTCTATCTGAAATAATACCCGGGGCGAAATTTAAGTTTTGATCAGACTCGGCTATACACTGAGAAAAATTTCATTTCTTATAGTAACTAGAAAAATTCAGTGAAACAGGTATCGTTGAAAAAACTGTTTGAATATTGTTGGAATTGTGAAAAACAAGGTACGCGTAACCATTTTGCACTATCGTCGATCCTTTTTTGGTAATTGCAATGCAAAATCAGTTTGTTCGGTTTACTCTACCTTTTTAGTTAAACAAGGTTTTAACGTCAATTTATCCTTGCACACCCATTAAATTTTTGCAACAATTACAAGAAAGTATAGTAACAGTGATCGTAATGAGAAAGAATAGTAACGGAAACCAGACTTTCCGGTAACAGCTATAAAACTAATTTTCATTTTGTACCTAGAACTATATTTTTCGATTGTGGTAAAAAATAAAAATGTTTGTAACTAAATATTTCTCTCAGTGTAGAAGCTTAAGCTCTTGATAGAGGTGAATAAATTCTACCTCCTCGTAATATAACTACAACTTTATGACAATGTTACGTTCTTCTGTTCTGAAATTATGCAGCTTGCACATTCAATCGGTTCTCTCGTAGTTAAAATTCTCAAAATATACACTAATTATGAGTAATCGACTAACCAATGAAAAAAGTTGTAAAATATATCTAATTCAAAATTTTTATGACCATGACCGGGTCATTGAAACATTCAATAATCAACACAATCTGCAAATAACGCTTTTCAGTTTACGTATGGAATATTGCTCTTAGAAAATTTTTTACCTCAAATAATTATGCGAAATGGCATCGCCTCACTTATTTATCACCCGATATCGGACATAAATCGTTGTGTTGCTGTAGGCAAGTGTTCAGCGCTTGGAGGTTATTTTAAAATACGAAAACATATCTTGTCGCGAGAAAAAACGCGCAATACAATTTTTTACAACATTGCAAACTGAATGTTGGAATTCGTGCAGCCCGGCAAAACCGTTGAAAGCCCGATTTCCACTCTGGCGAGCACTAATGGCAGATACACATCGGTTCCATCCTCGAAGCCCTTTCCCGAGGGAAAAACCGAGGGAACTCGGAAAACAGTGTTCACGCACATGAAAGATACGCCTATGAAATGATTCGCGAACGGAAGAAGGTGAAAATTTTTTCACCCACAGACATTTCCCTCACTCTTTCTCTCTCTCTCTCTCTCTCCTATCCACATGCGTGAGTTTCGTACGTCTTCTCCTCCATCAACCCTCTTCCCTCTGTGTTTCGTCACTGTCATGGGATATTTACCACGGGACTTCATTCACGCCTCGATGCAGAAGAATTATCAGACGTTCAACGTCGACTGCGAGAACGAGATTCTGGAGTATACAAACGTTGGGTTAGAGGAAAGTGCCTGAATGATTTGGGCAGACCAGGTTCCGTGGAATAAACTTTTGGGATTTAGAGGAACGAGTGTGAGGTGGTCCTATATTCGTGAATTCAGTGACGAGAGGTAGAAATCTTCCTTCGATTCCTTGATCGTAAGCCTGTCGACTTTTTATGAAACAAGGTCATAGCTCGTTTTGAGACTAATTCGACAAACAAAAATCGCAGTTCCGTGTTCGAAGAGGTTTCAAACCTACTTTACCGGCAAGGGGTGAAGAAGTGGGCAGGAGGGCGAGACTGATCAATTAGAAGTATAAAGGTTTGAAATCCGAGTTAAAAAAAAAGGACGGGCTGCACTCCGGGAGTGCCGGCAGAAGTGAAAACTTAAACATCAACGTTGTGCATTTTTGAATATGTTGGAATGGTTAGGGAATAATTTCGCACGAATTGTTTTATTTATCAGTATAAAAGTACTATCATTTATGTGGTAAAATACAATATTCATTCATTGCGCTATCATAGGCAAACGTGACAATTTATATTACATAAATAATATGCCCTTTGATTTTCACGATGTATTTTTCTTTTTTCTTCTTCTTTTTCTTCCTTCTAATCTTTTTTTTCAAATTTTTTCTACGCTGACGCCATGCACATTGATATTTACGATTTTTATTCCTTTTATTCTTTTGTTTCTCTGAAAAACGAAGATTATTTATTATTATTTTATTTCATTTATTTTCATTTGAAATTATTTGTTTGGTATCGTAATTTTTATGATTTTATACGTAATACACGTTTTCACACTCGATTAGCAAAGCACTGGATAAGCCAATGTGGTCAGTATCACAATTGATACTCCTAATGTCAAGAACCAATGAGTCACGCGCGCATTGCTTTAATGTATTATTAAAAAAGAAACGATTTCCCTCAAATATGTCGCTATAATTTGTCGCGCGTATATATAGGTTAATGCTATAAATTATCAATATATCACAAATATTACATCTATAATGTGTGGGTACATGTGTATATTTTTATAAACTACTCACTAATTTTCTTTCGACATTTCTTCGTCCCTTTTTTCGTTAATAAATGCACTTTCTTCCATTTCCATCTTATAAGCACTTTATGTACACGAATTTCACAAGCATACAGACGATTGACCCATCAGCAGTCATCATCTGTGGATGCGCGTAGCAGGCTGTAGTACAAACACACACGCGCAGGCGCCCAGCGTCACTTAAACGGGACAGACGGAGCAGGCATACATTTTCACCGTACGGTAGAAAGAGAGGGGGATATTACCCCCTCCATCCGTCTTACGCTTTTTCGATCAGGCTACGGATCTGACGCGCTACGGATCTGACGCGAGTCTAACATTTTGTACCCATCTACAAAAGTGCCAAGCGCCGCTGAAGAAGTTTTCACTTCAAAAAGAAAGAAAATTGCTATTGAATGAACTAGAATAATATCGATCGAAAATAACAAGTCCGGCGGATTTTCATTCCAGTAAATCTTCGGAATGGTGAGTTGAACCGACCACGGCGTAAAAAGTGAGAGGACGCCTGAACCTTGCGGAAGTTTGGCTATAGCTAGGTGAAACTTTCGGCGATACGTGACACAGGGTGTAGGTTTGGCAAAAGGGGGGTCGAAGAAGGGCGGAGCGTGAAGCTGGGAAGCTTCACGGCTCTCGAGTCTTAATTTTATGCAGGAAGTTTGAAGTTTCGAAGCTCCAGGTCGTTCGGCGTCATGGCAGACTTGGACCGGCTTGCCGAGTGTATCCCGCCGGCCTTAAAATACGGTTGTCGGAGCGTGACGGGTGGGAAGTGACGTCACGGGATTTGTGGGTTCCACCACCACCTGCTCCTGGACTTGATCCATCTCCTCCTCGATCGCTTTCGAGTCCATTTCGAACCAAGGCCGTGTTGCATTCATAGGTGAATCAAATTGTAAAAACGTCGAGCAGTTTTCCGAGTTCAGGGATGAATGGGCTGGACTGACTGAATCGAAAGTTGAGAAAGTAGATAAAAGCATTTCGAAAATTATGCTAAAAATTATTAAGCTCTGGCACGTATTTTGGCTTATGCTTTTTTTTTTTATTTTGGTTGGAAAGATTTTCGAGGATTGTCTGAAATAGTTTCAATAGATAGTTGTTGGCGTACTGGATGACGATACATTTTTTAAAGCACACTACAACAGACGTTCCTACACAGTTTACGCTACACTGTAATGTGACATTTTTTGAATGATTTTTCATAAAAAACGAGCGAAACACTGAAATCGAGTCAGAGTTAAGTCATTTTTAACGTTCTGATTACAAAACGATCGCGTTATTCGAATTTCTTTGAATCCATTTCTATTACATAGTATTAGACGTTGTTGTTTTAGTCGTGTTCACTATGATTGGCAAAAATAACAGTGCTGGACATTTATTAAACAGTTTTTTTTCTCTTTTCTTAACTTTTTATCCGTCGTCAGAAGGTTTGACTGATTCATCTTTGATTAAAAGCGTGCCGGTATTGGCATTTTTCTCGTTTTTTCATCGCCCTTTTACCTTACTAACGGTGAAGGTAGAGAAAATTGTTGGTAAAGTAGAACAACTGAATCATTGAAGGGTCGATATCGTCGGTCAATTAAATGATCCGATAACCGATAAAGTTAATCAAAGTGGGGATATCTCCCATCCTTGAATGTTCTAAAAAAGGGTTCGTGTCTTTTATCTAAGTGTCGGTAAAATGTCGCTACAGAAATCTGTAACTAGAACTCTTATGGCTATTACTGTGCTCTTGTTCAGTCGATTCATTCAGTGCCAGTGTCGACCATTAAACTAAACCAATTGAACATTCAACATAAGTGATTACAAAAATAATTTCAAACATTTTTCTTCTTTCATTATTCTAATTTTTCAAGTTGTCTACTGCATTAAAAATTCCTCGTCAGATATTAATGCAATGGTTCAATTTTCTTCATTCCACGTACAGCACCATTCATGCTGTCTTGAAAAGCAATCTCAGTTTGCTTACGCAAGTGAACGATAAAGAGGAAAAAAATTCAGTACGGTAATTTTAATTGAATTCAAGGTTTCTCGTAATAAATATCGAGTTCGATATGCAAGATACCTTGCAAAGATCGTCTACGAGATTGCAGCAGAATCCCCGCAGAATTTCAACGGAATGATCATTGGCGCTCACTTCCTGTACGAGCATCAGTGTGTGTTGCACTTACGAGTTATCCTCGAAGCGAGGAAGGCCCTTAACGCTCTTAAGGATGCAAATTGAATTCACGTATATTATACCTGTCTGGTGAATCTACCGCGAACTGGCGTGAATTGAAACTAGAGCGTTACGCTACAAAGGGTAAGTTGCGAGGTACGTCTGGGCGCTTCCGAGTTCTTTTTAATACTATTTGTTCCTAATTAAGAGTTCCCCGTTTCTCATTCCACGCGACGACAAAGAGACCTTGGAAGTTGAGCGGAGCAAAAAGGAGATGAAAAAAAAAAAGAAAAAAAAACGGTATGAAATTACGAACGAAATTATTTCAAAACGAGAATTCCAGCAACAAAATATATAAGTCTGGAAGTATGTATTCGAGTGCTTTAACCGACATTACAGACTTCTTGGAATGGACTGCGAACTCGCGTGAGGTTTCAAGAATTTGAAAATTCACAATCACGATAATGCTTTGTGCGTGATTTCGAAAATTATAAACGATTTCACAATATTTCAGGATCTCGGATAACTTTAAAGATTTACAAGAAACAAATTGCGATGGTAACGCCGACTGTTTTGCACAAGATTTTCACGTGTTGATTATATCGATGTGCGATACGATCCCATCAAACAACACCTCCAAGCACCTAATTTCAAGACTCCCACGTTATGGGCTCAGCACAAAGGCTGTGCGATGCATGAATTGAAGTAATATTTCTCGCGTTTCAAGTACGCGACGGTCTGGCAAGTAAATTCGTATATCCATCCGATCCTGGGGGAAGGTTGCATTGAGAGACTAATGGCGAATGCCCGGGCCGCTTGTCTTAACACCCCACAATACATTAGCCTCACGTTACGTTGGAGACATTGCATAACGTATCCCTTATACACGCCTATCCATACTTACTTAAAGCCTGCTGCACCGGGGGTCTCAAGGGTCGTCTAAATTACCGGGATCACCGGGGCGTCCGATGGACCGTTAACCAAAGAGCCGCTGGGGATCGAGCCTGCGACGAAGTAAGGCTTCGCAAATTATCACATCCTTGTTCACCGAGAAATATGTTTCGCGTTTTTGGTTTTTTATTTATTTTTTTTTTTTTTACGTGCCAAGGGAGAGAATTAAGGCGGTGTTGAGAGTTACGCGATCCGACTTACAGCAACTTATTCAGTACTTTATACTTATAATGTATACCTTGCGGTATAGCCGGAAGGTTATATTATATTTCACGAAATATGTATTAATATTTAATAATATGTTGCAAACGTCGTTACATTATTTGGATCGTTTCATATCAGAAATACAGAATTTGAATTATACTTATTTTACCACTTATATCGTGGATTTTCATCATCGCTAAAACATGATATAACCACTCATTAAACAAATGCAGGCCCGTAAACATATGGGGGATTCTACGTCAAATCGAACGAAAAAGATTTTTTCCCCGACCAGTTTTGACGTTTACACCCTATCACACACTTGAAGTTCGTATTGAAAGCATCAAATCTGAATTTTGTCAGATTTTCCTGACCAAGCTAGTCAAAAAATCACCTTCTGACAATTTCTCATTTTTTCAAGTTAACGTAGCTTGAAATTCAGATGATATATGGAAAAAGTTTCGCATCTTTGTATGAAATTTCTAAAAATAATTTCATGCGATGTCTCGTGTCCCGTTAAAGTATAGTTTTGATGAAAAATGTTCGGAAATATTCTGTATCAAAATAGTTCACTAATCGAATTAGCCAAAATTTTGATACAGCATGTCTTTTTCAATACTACCAAAGACTGTCTATAAGTTTCGTAATGGGTGGAAAAGTAGTTCAAAAGTTACAAGTAATAGTTTACATGAAACTGTGAAATTTCTCATCCATACGTACCATAATGCGGCGGTACGAACGGTGAAAGTTATGCAGTCGGTATTACGATAAGCGATACATCTGTGAATTCTTACCTTGGATGAATACGCTTCAGAAATATTGTCCGGCAGTAAGGAACTAACGTATCGTGTCAGGAATCTTAATAAATAACAGACTGAAGTACGCTCCTCAAGAAAAAGTCGTCAACTGTTATAAACAACACGCGCAACAATCGACGATCGCGCTCGACTGCGCAGCAGCGCCACGCGCAGGGCAAGCAAATTGCTTGACGCGCGGCGAAGTTTGAACCGAATTCTCGCCACTGTGTTAATATTTCTTGATATATCTTCTGAACCACTGCACCGCCCACTATGAAATTTTCAGACAACCTTCCGCATTGAAAAAGGCACGCTGTGTATAAATTGTAGTGAATTCGATCAGGGAACTTTTCAGTTACGAATAATTAGCGCGCATTTTGTATCAAAACTACACTGAAGCGGGGTGTGAAAAATCCGTAAAAATTACTCTCGAAAAGTTCACAAGAGAACCTAAAATTTTTGTGAATGAACATTTTTCATGCGTCGTCCAGGTTTTAAGCTATGTAGGCGCGAAAAATCGTAACATTATTGAAATCAATTTATCGAATGAGAGTCGTGAAGAAATCATGTGTTTCATTCTACCCCGACATTGATTTGATGCTAATAACTTTTAAGATCTTTTACATGAATATTATTTATGCTTTCACACCGGCAAGATCGGAATTCTTGTATCCCTTGTGGCACAAAATAGCAATTATAGCAAACTATGACAAACGATTCCAACTATCAATCTCATGTTTATATCGATGTTCATTGCTTCAGTTATTTCTATTTGTGTACATGAATATAGTTAAATTTTCCGATAAAACGGTATTAAAAAAAAAAAAAAAATCAGAGTAACAAAACTGCACTCATGGAATTTCGTCTGTGAACGTGTACAGAAAATAACACACTATCGTGTGTCTAAAATCAGTCACTGAATTGAAACAAATTTTTATCGAAAACTGACGAAGGATTTCCTTCGTACTTCGCAACGAACGGTATTAGATGGAAGGGATTAGCAGCTTATGTAGAAGGGATAAACCGATTGCGAGGAAATCTCCAGGGTAGAATGGTCGTTAGGATCCCATTTGTTTTATCCTTATCTGAAACGGACGCGTCCGTCTTCAACACAGCGCGCTTCACCTGCGGAAAATAATTAAAATCACCTTATCAGCAATTATTCTTGGGCGGAAAGCCTTCTCCACTCTTCAGGGCATGCGGCCGTATATCGGCCACCGAGACACATCGCCCTCTGACCCTCTCACCTCGGAATTGAAATAACTAAGCCTCTTTTCACTCCCCCGTGTCTCGTTCCTTAAACTGATGCTCAGAGTGAATTAAAAACTTTTATACTCTCTTCAATATTCCTGACTATGAACCTCACGCTGTTCAAACTTGTAAAGAGATACTCGAGTTGATTGATTCATCGACATGTTTTTTCTTGGAGAGGTAAACAATATCGCGTTAAGGATGCACGGTATGTACGGTCGTCTGAAAAATATATCGAAATAGAAATACGACTAAGCAAAAGTTGAAAAACTTTAACTAACAATACAGCTCGTTTTATTCACAAATGAATACGCTGTAAATAACGTGGAACAAATTGTTTTCTTGAGTTCATTGACCGGTACAATTAATTCGATATGTTATACAATCGTTTTAATTTACAGATGATAAACTTGTTTTTATGCAATAAACATGCTATTGTTACCGTATATTTAATTTCAACGATCCGTTGGTAATTCGTTCACGAATAAAATGCGCCATTGTTAATCAGAATCGAACAAGCAGCGTGGATTTAACGATGAAAACTGACAGAATAATGTTAGTTCTCTAAATTTTTTTCATACGACAAGTTCTTTAACTTTCAAATGAAGCGTTATAAAAATTTCTCCCATACGTTGCGGTAATTTTTTTCAATCATATTCATTTCATCATTCAGTCAGGATAAAAAATGTATTCGTTTTGTTTCAACCACTTTTTTTGTTTCGACCGTACATCCACGCATCCTTAATACCAACTCAATCACCTGGCTACCGAGTACAAGGCAGAAAAAATGGCCGTACGACGAGCGGGCATATATCGAGCGGCACTATATCGAGAGACGACTCCGCCGAATTTTACGGGTACAGGTTGCGACGGCGCAGGTCATAAAGTAAAATTGAAACGTCTCACGGCATCGAGGTAATACTGTAATTACGAAAGTTTACGAGGCACAAAGGGCGGAAGTTGGCGGCTAGGTGATTCTCTACAAAGTTCCGGTGTGGGAGTCCGGGGGAGGGGGTGGGAGGGGGGGGGGGGCTAGATGCAGGAGCGTAATTTAGTGGTCCTGGTATATTCATTCGTTCCGCGGCTCTTTATTACTTCCATAGCGGGTGTATGCCGTTGGAGGTATTTTAATAAGTCCATAAATATTCCCATTAAAGGGCGACACCATGATTTTACTCCGAGGCTACGGCTCGCCGCCACCGAGGAGTTCTGGAGTTCTCTTGATGAACGTTCCAACTTCCGTATCCTAGACTCCACCGGCCAACTCTGCAACGTAATTGATAACATATTGGACTAGCTTTTGTCTTTACGGTTAAATGAAATTCTTGTAAAATTTCATCCCCCTCTACCCGTCGCTGCTATCAATTCTCTGCCCAATCGATCTATTCCAGTTATTACACGTATATATATTCGTTCGCAGTGCAAGGTATTGGAGTCTGGAAAGTTTCGCCCCCTTCCGAAAATCGAAGTCTCAACGGTGCAGTTATGGGGACCAATTTGAAATTCCAAAACTGCAGTTGAAAAATAGTTCCTAACGATCGCGGCAAGAATTGTTAATAGTGAGAATCTGTGAGGATCGATTTAATTCGATGAAGCGAACGGAATTTCGAGGAAGAAATTATTACCGGTGTGGGTGTGACGATGATCGGTTTTGAAAAATTTTGGGAATTGGTAAGCCTGAGCTTGCGTCTAAAATTTAGATATTATCAAAGTTGGAACGGCTCGACGCAAGTTTCAGCTACATAATTATAACGCACCAGCTGAAGAGGTGAGCCAAAGGGTTGTGGACGGGTAGTAGCGTTGATTAATGAGTCGTATTACTCGTCGAATGGGAACCTCAGTCAAATCTCGGCAATTCGTCATCCGTGCATTCCCTTCCCAACCCCAACGTTAAGCGAGTTCCAAAGCTAGATATTCGCTCTCGTAGCTCTTCATCGGTGAACAGTATGCCAACAGGGAACATTCAACAGGCTTTGTGGTTTAGAAAATGTTCTGATAAGCAAAAAAGTGGAGTTAATGAGGTTTTCAAATACCGTGATTTTCGAAACGAGAAGGAAACGAGACATTCTCTGAGTTTGTTTTCGAATACTTTTCGTCAATCGATGCAATTTTTGTCAATTTTGAGCTTTCAATCACTTCGGATTATTTTACCACGTTTATTATATTGTTTCAGAGTAAGCTTTCGGTGCACTTATGTCAGAGGGAAATTGCTAATCTCGCGCAATATTTTCAGAAATATATTTATGACCGTAAAAATCCGACTAATCGTTGTTGTAATTCTTTTCCACCTTTAGTCGCACACATTGGAAGACGAGTGAAATTTTTTACGATTATTGTTATTTGCGTAAAACGCGTTAAAACAACAAGCCTGTTCTTCCTCTCTCATTCGGGAGATTGTTTTGCCAAATACCGATACGTTTTATCAATTTTATCATGAAAAAGTCAAGCATTGAGTGTTTGTCAAATTGTTATGTCCGTAAGCAGCGAAGATCTCTTTTGAAACAAAAGCTTCAACAACCCACTTCGTTTCCGACCGTTAAAAAATGGTTAAAAATATATGATACTCTTTCGATTTCACTCTGAGATGGCTGATTGTGTTAAAAAGACTATTTGAAGTAGATTTTTTGTTTCTTCAGTAATCAATTCAATTTTGCCAGTCATTGATCATGATCCATATCGATGCAATGTTGTAAAATTAAAAATTGCATGCTGTCAATTCATTAAAAAAATCAGCATTCAAGCTATTGTTCATAAGGCTAGTATTTGGTATTTTTATACATGTCTCCGTATTTTACGAATACAACAATTCGATGAATACTGAACGTACGATTATTCTGTAATAAAATGAATGATCATTAAATTCATTAAACACCGATAGCTTATGGTTTCAACATTTTCACGATATCTGCCTCCATTCTCCACTGAAACAAAATCTATATGCCCAAACAAATCATGTTCAACTATAAATCAACGCGTTAATTTTTTCAACCCAAGCCCATATTTTAATTCATATTCAGTCAATTCAACAGTTATCAACTTTCCACGATATTCCAATTGCAGAATTTGAGGTTTTTCAAAAATAAATCCGACCTCAACGTATCTGTACTTCAGCGATTCGATGAATTCGCTTTATTCCGCTTCCCTGAACCGTTTTCCATGTTCCATACCACGGAGTTCAATCTTGCAGATTCGTGCCCTTCAAGAAGGGCGATTTACCAATCGGCCCGCAACGAGGAAGGGAAATTTATGGAGACGAAATCATCGACTCTGATCTCTGACTGCAGTTCACGAAACTGGAAAATTTAATCGTTGGGATTAAAATTTTGTGAATATCAAAAAACTGGTAAAAACAGCTTTCCGGGTTTTCTACCCACCCTCGAATCAGCTAATTCTGTCATTTGTTAAAGTATTTTACAAAATATTAACATCCCCACGGTATACAATTATTTTAAAAAAAAGTTATAAAATAAAATTGTTCTTCTTTCTTTGTCGGCCTTTCTTTGCAATTTCAGTTTTGACTATTATTTTGATACAATCGTCTGGGAATCAGGATAAAAGAAAACAAAGGAAAAAACTTACCGGCAGCCGTATAACAACGTCAGAAAAAATTGTTTGCTCTCTTCTGCTCCCTTATCTCTTATTTAATCTATAAGCTTTTACGTGAGAGAAAATTTTTTTGTGCACAAAATATCCATCAAATTCTTCTCCCAAACTCTAGATCGAAGGCTGGCATTTATTTTCCGACAAATTATTTCAGGAAAATGTAAGGAATCGTATATTTTCGAGAAACATTAATATGTAGAGATTACAGTTCACGCATTTAATTCTGTGAGACTGAGGTATTCATTGGATTGTTTTCACTTCTAGTAAAATATCATTGCAAATTTATTATTGTAATAAAGTGTTACAGCTGTAAATTGTAGTGAGAATCGTGCGATGTGATTACCAGACTCCCTTTTATCGTCGCCCCGTCAAAAGGTTGACGCGCAATATCTGAATGAGCCCTAATAACTTTCAGCGCCCTTAATAAAGTTCATTTAAAGTCCATTAGCAGCGGACGTTTATGGCCGTTTCATAAATCCGAGACTTACGCGTGTATCAAGAACTTCTCTTACCTCGCAAATACAATGCCTCGTGTTATAAATTTTCTCACATCACGAAAAATGTTTGATGGACGATTTCTGCATATTTTTTCACGTTGCAAATTTTTGATCACTTATTACGGGATTTTGATGAAACATTTTTAAAGAATTCATTTTCCTCCGTTCATTTCTCATACAGTTTCAAGCCAGGTATTTTCGCCGGAATTTACTATCCCGAAAATTAAAACGTCCGCATTACAATATAAATAGAACCGAGGGGTCGCTTTAACTCTGTGTAATATTCATACACTATACGCGGATAAAATATGTTATTAGAAACATTTCGTAACAACGAGTAATTGTAATTTCAAAGTAATATATGTATACGCAAGGCGTTAGGCGAATAATGTGATTGGATTTTTAAAATCGATGGAATAAATCTGAATTTTTTTCTCCATTCAAAGTCTGTCGGGAAGCTTTTCTACAATTATGTACATAATGTCACGCGGGATTGAAATTCCGTGAAATTGCAATTACGAAAAATAAATAAATGCATGAATAACCTGATACCCGATTATTCTAATATTATTTTCTCGATACGCAGGAGGGAAATAAATTGACGAGTACTTGAAACACTTCGCTAAAAATTTCCGCGATGAGAAATCACAGAAGTTGAATCTGTAATACGGTAACACGTTATACGTACCTCGTTAGTTACACGGACATGCTAAAATCCGATAATTCAGCAAGGCGAGTTACGAATTTACGATTTCATCAATTCAGTCACGAAATTGAGGGAAACTGGAAACTTCTCACAGCTTACAACGTGTCCTGTGGGTGCCCTTGATTCACCCCGACCCACCCGACGCTGACCAGTTCTCTAACTGATGTTAAACGACCCAACTTCGTTATCCCAGTTATCGCCCGGCTTCTGGTGCACACGGATATATATATATTGTATTAGGGTATTTCGGAAAAAAATAATTTAAGATGAAAAGTTTGTTCAAGTTCAAAAAAAAATAAAAAAGATTGTCAAAAGACGAGTATTTTAGGTTACATGGAAAATCGCGCTCAGATGATTTTTCACTTTTTTTTTTTTTTTAATTCATGTAGTATAGTGAATAGAATTTTGTTTTTTATTGCTTACATCAATCGTAACATCAATTTACGTCACAAATAAGATCAACGCTTGTGATATTAAATTTCTAGTTGATGTTTGAGAAGCGTATCCGACGACTTTTTCATTACTAATTCAACCTCGTGATATAGTTACGATTTAATATGAACTTTTAACTGAGGTGAATAAGATTTAAGGTTGATGTATCGTTGTGTTATGGATCGTGAGCTTTGTGTTGAACATAAATTTCAAGAAAGAAATGTTAATTGAAGTGCTACAACGTGTTTCTCCATAAATTTTGAAAAAATTTGAAAAGAAAGTGAAAAATAAAATGAGCACGATCTTACACGTGACGTAGAACGCTCATCCTTTATCAGGATCTTTTTCTTGATCTAAACGAACTTATTATAGGAAAACACAACGGAAAATCCAAAATAACTTTTTTCTCGAAACAACCTAATATTATATGCATGGACACAGCTGGGAAATATTCGCACAGGAAATAGGTTTCGAGCCATGTTTTCTCGTTTAAAACACGGAAAGAATAGCATATTGTGTAACAATCTCGGTCTTTTCGAGTGCAGCCTAAGTTGCTAATATTACAAATATTACAAATATTGCAAATACGCTAGGCGAAAAGACAAAGAACATGTTACGCGTTTTGTCACGAAGCACGAAGTTGAGGTTAGAGTCGCGTAATATTACATTTGTTTGCTACTTCACTCCTACGAATCAAAATTGGTATCTTCTGTGCTGCGCGCATGCGCAGTTGCAAACAAATCTGACATTACGTGACTCTAACCTCAATTTCGTGCTTCGTCTCGCACATAACCTCAATTTCCATACTCCGCGCATGCGTATTCGCATACGGGCTATTCCGCGTCAACCGGATCAGTCATCTCTCAGATATTTTTTTAATTTGGCATGTGGATTGTGTGGGACGAGTTAGATTTTTGTGCCAAAGCGCGAATCTCATAATGCAAAATTCGATTTTTTATTAACAATAACAAATTAGACTCCCATTTTTTTCAAAAATTCATAACTTCGGCAAAAAATTAGATACAATATATTTTTTTTTTTCAAATTACGCGGAAAGCTCCATAGAATTTAAAAAAAAATACGAAATGGTAAAAACAAGTTGTTATCAATTGTTTATTTAACAATTAATTTTTCAAAGATTTTCAAAACAGTGACTGACACGATCAAAAAATTTTTTTAAAATTCTGACATGTTCCTTGAACTGTACTACAACCTGTGAATTAATTCCAGAGGGGTGTTTTTCTTCGTTTTCGAGTAAAAAATCATTAAAGGTGTCGATGCGCATGAAATTGCGGCCCGCCGAGTCTCTACGTCATGGCGGGCGGCCGGTTGCCGTCCACCGCTACACCGCGGTGGCGTCGCAGCGTTATTTTAGAGTCATTTTCACGATGTAGGACATGATTGAAGAATCTGAAAAAAATACTGTACCTTCACAAGGCCTGCTCAAAGCGATAAGTGAAGTTTCAGGAATGTGTTTTTCACCGTTTTTTTATTACAGAGATTCAAAATAACGGTTACACACCATGAGAGTGCACATAAATGATAATAATTACATAACTTGCTACTTATTTTAAAATAAAAACACATTCTTGAAACTTCACTTATCGCTTTGAGCAGGCCTTGTGAAGGTACAGTATTTTTTTCAGATTCTTCAATCATGTCCTACATCGTGAAAATGACTCTAAAATAACGCTGCGACGCCACCGCGGTGTAGCGGTGGACGGCAACCGGCCGCCCGCCATTACGTAGAGACTCGGCGGGCCGCAATTTCATGCGCATCGACACCTTTAATGATTTTTTACTCGAAAACGAAGAAAAACACCCCTCTGGAATTAATTCACAGGTTGTAGTACAGTTCAAGGAACATGTCAGAATTTTAAAAAAATTTTTTTGATCGTGTCAGTCACTGTTTTGAAAATCTTTGAAAAATTAATTGTTAAATAAACAATTGATAACAACTTGTTTTTACCATTTCGTATTTTTTTTTAAATTCTATGGAGCTTTCCGCGTAATTTGAAAAAAAAAAATATATTGTATCTAATTTTTTGCCGAAGTTATGAATTTTTGAAAAAAATGGGAGTCTAATTTGTTATTGTTAATAAAAAATCGAATTTTGCATTATGAGATTCGCGCTTTGGCACAAAAATCTAACTCGTCCCACACAATCCACATGCCAAATTAAAAAAATATCTGAGAGATGACTGATCCGGTTGACGCGGAATAGCCCATACTCACTCCACTATGATAGAACCGAGTACTTTGTGTACGGAAAAAAGCGTAAAACTTGCTTGCATTATATAAATACTATTGTGTCGAAACTGGCAGACGATTTATACTTCAATATGGTACCTTTTTCGACTTGACTTAAATGTTTTTGATCAGTTTCTGTATTTCTTATGTTCTACGTAGCAAAAAATTTCAACCAAGGGGCACAGATTGCAGTAAATCATTCGGATATCAATAATTAGCTTGAAAGCTTATATACCTTGCTAATTTGCTAACTTCTTAATTCACGCATTAAACTTGGATTGTTCTGACCATAAATTAACTGAAACAACATTCCGTAGCAATAATAATAGCACGTTTTCAACTGTTGGTACTTCAATTACACCCGCAGCAGGACGAGGTCGTTAAAAAAAGGTAGAATTGCGAGAAAAACGCTGGCGAATTTTGTCATCTGCCAAGCTTTTTTTTCGCGAAGTCTAGTCTGTAAACGGGACCGGAACTCACCGCACCGATCGGTCACGTCCAACCTCGATGTCTCGGTTTTATCAATCTGTTCCCTGCAAAGACAGCATCCACGTTTTACTCGATTCTGAAATAAAAAATCCACGCTCCAATTGGTTAAAATATAATTGTTGTGTGAATTCGGAAGACTGCTGCATCTGATAAAACAGGTGGATAAAATGAATCTATGTTAGATTCGCTGAACTGAATATGAGTTGCACAATCCACCGTTCAATTGAAACAGTTCATTATGTTCGTTTGAATGAAATGAAAATTTTTTAGGTCATGGGATAAACTAGAGATTAGTTTGAGTGTAATTTTTTTTTTCTGTGCCAGCTTATTAGTTGGAATACTCGGTAATATGCGGTCATCGATTGACCCGTTTGTGGCCATATTCGTGCAAAATTGAACATCACTAATTACGTTCTAATTGCTAATTACAATAATGATTTATTTTGATTAAATTTCTTATAAATAAAAAATATAGTTGTATAAAATTAGCGTCGACACTTCATTCGATTATAAATCACAATTGTAGTAAGTGAAATCAAAATTCCTAGTGAATCACAAATTATAATTGTACTTGGTATTTATTTTTCATCTAAATACTATTCTCAAATGTAATTGACATTTTTTTAAACTAATTACAATCCCTGAACAATATATTTTGGTGAATTAAAGTAAAAAATGGTGGAACTGACTTCATCCACCCTTTTGCATGGGTATGATATACTTGAATATACTGTACATACATACTGTTTGGAAATTGCAATTAGGTGAAAAAGAATTACTAATTGCCACGGAAAAGGAATCAAACGATAATTTCAATTGCAATTTATAATTAGCAAGAGTTCGATATTAATTACAATTCGCATTTACAATCAGACAAAAATTGATGATAGTTACAATTTCGAATCATAAGTGGTCACAAATGATACGAAATCGTTTTAACAGCCTTGATAGTTGAAAATGTTGAATTTAAAAACATTGGGTTTCAAAAAGTTTCGATAGATATTTTTGTTAAAGTATAATTTTGTATTCTATACATTAATTAAGTTGTTTTAAAATTTCAGAAGCAATTGGTTAAGCATGTAAGAAAAATTGGGTAAAAATAACGCAGTGATCACGGTTATTCGCTCTAACTTATAAAGAACAAAACGTTAGTGGAATCCATTACCAAATAGTCATTTGAACAAAAACTTACCAATCTAAATCAACTGTGTGGAAATTTGCAGCTAGCTGTACGTAACACCAAATTTAAGGTTTTAATGAGCAGATATTCCCATTTTTCGACCTCCGAATACATAACGATGAATATTTCTCGCAGCGATAACTATGAAATCCAACTATGCAGATTTCGGACTTTTTTTCAAACGTACGAAAAGCCCGCAAGCCCGAGTCTGGGTCGACGTAATACCGGATTACGAGTTGCGCACCGGTGTTCCAGCTTAGCGACCCATTTTATGCAGTGTACGTTGGTCGGAGAAGAATTCAAACCGCTAGAGCAACAAGAACAACAACAGCTCTGAGGAAAATGAAAGGAAACAAAATGCTTGGAAGGAAAAATTGAGACGATGAAAAGGTCGCGGCGAAAAAGTCTCGGTTCTTAATTCCCGTGCCTCCTTTAGTCACGCCCGAGTCACCTTACAAAAGACTCTCTAATCCGCCTAAAGCGCAAAGGCGAGAATATGTTTACGAACATTGCACATACTCCCAGGTCTCATGATGCTTGTATTGTACTCGGCTTGATTCACCTCTTCTGCGGTCAGGATTTTGTTCTTTCGTATTATTTTAACGGGAACGGTGCGAGTTCGCTCTTAGAGAACGAACGTGAAAGGGCTTTAGCCCAGATTCAATCACGGTCTTCTATGTTTTCTAAAAAAACTTGGCTCTTTTCACTCCGCAGGGTAAAGATAACACCAGACGATCACTTATGAGTTATGAAATTCTGCTCTCGCGATTTTTCACTCATTTTTCTTGAGATATTCAATTTCTTACCGTAAAATTCGTAATATTATAACGGGACAAGAACTGACTATGCAAAATTTTACGTCTAAAACTTTTATTTGGTTTGACCGACTCGTGATCAGCTCCAGTTAATTGCAAATAGATACAACGCGAGTGTTTATATGAATACAGTAATCATGCGAAACGGTAACAAATCATCGGTCAAAGCCACAAAATCAGAACAATTTATGTTTACCGTAATTTTAAGTATAGATTGTTTGCCTCGGTACAAAAGTTTTTCGAATGAGTAAAACCAACGTAAAGTGAGATAGGTCAGAAATATGATGAAAGATCTTCATTTCACATTTTCTTGGGGTGCCCCATTTTTCCCTCGAAATATTACCGTAAGCTCAAAAGGTGAAATGACTCCTCTGTTTATTGCTACCTAAACAGTAACATAAAAATGTCATTCGAATAATCATAATTACATGCTTTTACTCTGCAGCGTGCTTTCCTACGGAAAATTATCCTACTTCGAGTTTCGACTTAATTGATAAAAAGTGAACATCAAAAAGAGATCATTAATTGGGAAATTTACAGTCACTGTTCCAGATCCTCGTGCAACGATATTGTGATTTCATCACCTTGAAATCGACCAAGTGGATATAATATTAATTCAGGCCAGGCTGATTTATATCGGGACAATGTCTTGAAACTTAAAAATCAACTGCGCATGCGCGAGTTTTATCGGCTGTTCGCGCAGGCTGGCCATCCCGAGTTTCAGCTGTAACACTGTTTCCGGTGGCGATGTAATGCATACGAATTTTCGAGGTTAGGATCTGAAATAATTGAGGCAGTGACTCGGAAAGGTTTGGGAAGCATTTTTTATTGGGTCGGAAAGTTGATTCTTCAAAGAACGATCGAAATTTAATGCTTATGCTGTTTGAAAATTCAAACGTACACATTTTGTGTAAGTTGGCTCGCCTGCGTCACAGACAAAGATATCGTTGCGGGAATATTTCGCCGACCAATGAAATTGAATTACTTGGCGCATGCGCGGTTGATTTTCAAGTTTCAAGAGATTTTCCCTGTATAACGCGAAGGGTCGAACAAAGGCAATGCCTTTTTGAAATTACGTACATTCCGGGAAAAATGGAGAGTCTCCTTGAATCGAAACGCCGTCCGTGGTACGTCTACAGGTACATATATGTATAGGTTGGTATATACACACGTATAGAGAGTAGCACCTGTAAAGTCTATCAAGTCCGCGAGCGGCTCGACGGGTAGCAAGTAAGCAAGAGGAAACCTGAACGAGAAACGAGTGAAGAGGGAAAAAGGAAAAGGGAAAAGGGAAAAGGGACGAGGGAGGAGGTCGCGTAACGGCTTCATGGCCTCACCCCGAACATTTTTTCTTTATTTTACGGGACCATCCATCTCTTTCGCCGTCCCCTCAAATGTCGTCGGATAACATGATGCCTTCATTATATATCACATCGCTCTTGCGTCTGTCGCGCCGTAAAAACAAGCTACAAATATGAAACTCCACCACTCTTCTCCTCTTCTCTTCCTCCCCTCCCGTGAATTGTCATACGGTCAAACGAATTTCCTGCGAGATTTTCGTCACGCGACCTTTTACCGCCGAGTGCATACATCGGCAGATATATATCTCCGTTTACGCGTATATTTCACGTCTCGTACTACATGTCACATTTATTAAACTGTCGTCTCTCCTGTTTTCCCTTCAAGCTCTTAGACGATATTCGCAGTGAAAATGTAACCGTGACAATCTGAGAAAACTCAACACTCAAATGCGCATGGGCCAAATCATGTTTATCCCACAGGTAGATTCGACCAATTCACGCTGAGGTTTTCGTCTGCTTTTCAGTGTGACCAACTCACTTGTGACCGGACGCTATTTACGAAAATTTCCGCGTGCCTCTAGCCTACGCTGCGTTGAGAATTTCAGAGGGTCGAAATGTGACCCATTTGCATTCGAGTCAACGTAACCTCAAAACGCTTGCGCGTATTGGCAACTAGCGTCAAGGCGCAACCAGATAAAGTTGGCCAGCCTGTCTACGCGGATGATAAAGTTAGCGCATGCGCGTTCCGATCTTCATTGTCACGAGACTGTCTCAATATATACATAGACGATTTGCATTGAGAAATTTATTTTGTTTAAATTAATCCACTGTTTGAACCTAATCCAAAATCTAATTTATCCGGAAAAACAATGCCTTGAATGAACTCGCCTGCCGTATTGCATTTTTCGCGAATGCTGTTACCACTGCAGCGAACATCTAGTCAGATCCTCGCTTCCAAAAATTCTTGCACTCGATTTTATTATGCAATTCACAGATATTACAGCGGCTGATCAAATGAAAAAAAATGTAACCGACAATTTGTCTTCTGTTTTCAACTTGAACCATCAAGTAAGGGCAAGGCGGGCGAAATGGGCCCACTTTAAAGGAAAAAATAACGTTGGACCAATTTCGACGACGCGATTTTTTGTCTTTAGCCTAAAAAAAAGTTTCAAGCGTTATCGATATGTTTCGAAACCCCGTTCGATTGTACAAGGGAACCACTTTGCCCACTAGGGCCCATTTTGCCAGCCTCTCCATCAAGTGCAAGAAGAAAAGTGAACTGATTAAAATTCGATTAGAACGCTTCGCAGTCTAGGACAATTTATCCTGGATCTTGCAATTGCATACAACGTAGGCGATTAAAAATTTTGAAATCACGATAGCATTTTCTTGGGTCAATCCAACTTTGACAAAATAAGTTTTTCGATACAGATTGCCTACCGCATACATTTAATTTGAATAAAAGCTGTTGAATTTCGGGGTATCGATATAAAGTTCCCATAAATTAGGGGGGCCATTTTTGCTTCCAGCAATAGATCCTGTGCTACCAGTCGACGGTATGCATAAATATTACATGCGCGTACATATATCGAGACGTACTTTATTTATCATTCGTTTATATGTACGTGTATTAATATTTATCGTACACCCGTTTATTCAAAATTCTTCCGACCGTTTTTCGAATATTCACCGGCACGTCGCGGGTTCCCCGAGGGAACAGCAATCGGGACTTGTGCGCAATTTTTGAACTCAATTGAGATCTTTCTTATTCAGGATTTCCCTGTCTGATTGTAAGGTGAAGATGTCATATAAGTCTAAGAAACATCAAAATTATCTCGAGGTCTGATTTCTTCCTCTTTACGACGTTGCCAAAAATTCATGCTTCTCAAATCTAACGTCCAACCTAGGACTAGCTTTATTCTCGGCAAGTCCTCGCCTATCTCGACTCATCTTAAGTGGCAAAGAAAAATACGTTACGGTACATAAATCCGGATTATAAAAGTGTTGGCGAAGCGGAAGTGAATAGGGGATGCTAAGGATAGTGCGGAGGATGATAAGTTTATTTATAAACCGGAAGTGTAAGACGGCTGGAGGTGAGTCAAGGCGGTGAGCCCTTCGCTCGGGCGGGGTTAAACTTTCCAGACACACTGCATCGCGGTCATCGATTGTGGCATTGAGCCAAGGCCTTCTTATCCCGGTGGTTTCTGCATGTAGAATATACAATATACGTTATACATTATACATGTTACGTTCTACTAGCGACTTCATGCGGACCTTGTTCGCAGTTCCGAAGACGAAATGCCACTGCCCATTTCTTCGTTGCCTGAGCGATTCTAGAACTCAGTCTTATACCTTTTCAATTATTGTATCCAATTTGCGTCACTCTACAAATTACTGAGAAAAATTCCAGAATGAAATGTGTATAATCGTTACGGTAATGGTTCAAATGCTGTTGGAATTACAAGAAAACATGGTGCAAGTAACTATACTAATATTAGTCTGATATTCAATGTTGTCAATGCTAGATGATCAGGTTACCGCAACGTTAAATCTGTTCGTTTAGTTTGCTACCTTTTTTCACTTTTAAACAAAACCTCAACGTCAATTTATCATACCTACACCGACGTCAAACTACCGGAATAGTTACAAGAAAATACGGTACGAGTGAGAATAATGAAAAAAATATGAGTTACGTATGCTAGATTTTTTACTCATAGCTGCAAAAGTTCATGTTCACTTCTTAACTAGAACTATATTATTCCGTTATGGTAAAATAAGAAAACATTTAAGGACTTGGTATACAGAATTGCAATTTTTTTTCCAAATGACCACATCGCAATTTCACCCAGCGATCGTTACTAACGATAAAACGATCTCTCCGCTGTGTATGTAATATATGAGGTAACATATAGCATGTGTATACGTATAGGTATACGAGAAAGAAAGAAATCTCGGCGAGCGAAGTATATTACTGGCACAGATTTCATCGTGTAGTCTGATATTCCCCCTCCCCCCCCCGCACAACTTTCCGAGGGAGAAGGGTCTTTCATAACTGTACAAGGTTGATCAAAATAGCTTCTCCGCTTTTCTGCTTTACTTTTTCCCTTTTTTCTTCCCCTCTCGCTTCCGCTCGTGACGTTACCATTTTCCCATCTCTCCCGATCCCCCCGATCCACCGCATATCCCAATTGTATTCCGTCGTCAGAGTGATTTTCGCATTCTGTATACAAATACATAGTTATATACTTCAACGCTGGAGCTGCAAAGGGGCCACAGGACGCAAAGATACTTAAACCGAGATGCGTTCGTGAGAGGGGTTCAGAAAAATTCGCGGATTCCGCCGGGTAATTTGATCGGTAAGAGCAGCGGAGATTGTAGCCGCGCCAATGGGGTGTGAAATTGGCTTAAGAACTGGATTTTCTAAGCTTAAGGTGGTGTGCCTGTCTGTGTATTGCGTCTTGAAACCCGGGAAAACCGGTGTAATTCCTAGTGGTTTAAAATTGCTTGCACTGCATTTTCGGCACCGTTGACAATGGATACAGGTTCGATTGCTGGCTTCTGAAAATCCATTCGCTTCTGCCGGTGCAATATCATAAACCTGGTTTCTCGGTAAATCCCGATGGAACGGTAGATTACGCAACTAGTGCGGGAATCACCTATGCGTACGTGTTGCGCAAACATTTTTTCCTTACCGACTGCTCAGAATTCGATTTCGCGTACCCAAATTCGTATGCAAAACTGTAAATTTCCGCACTAGTGCAGAAATTGAATGCAAATATCTTTTTTATCACAGATACGTCGAACAGTCGATTTTCGATTTCAGGCACGTGTTACGGGCATCAAAACCCGACAAGTATTCGTTATAAACAAGCCAGACAAATTTTCTTGTCACGTTTCCACAAAAGTTTCAAAACAATTTCGGTAATTATAATCAAGTCTACGAGTATCGAAAACATAATTCTTTTCAATATCTTTCACAAAAACTGTCGGAAGATCTCGATGTATCAAGTTCTCACCGAGTTTTTAAACTGTGTGAGAAAAATTTCTAAAAATTGTGAGTTGCAGATAATTGATTCAATGACGATGATTTACCGAAAATCTTTATGCACTTAATATTGAGAATCTTTTACACGATGGCGGTTGTGAGAATATTTTCAAATTCTTACGAAAAAAATTATCGTCAAATTCGGAGAATCGATTCTATGAAAATTCCGCATGAAAATCTGCGCGAGTTTTCCGATTTCCATGTGTTTTATGGGAGCCCAAGGGGAAATTAAAAAATTTCCCAATACTTTCCTTCAAGTCCTTTTAATATGAAATTCTTCAACTTCACTGTGACACATATTAAAGTGGAAGTTTTTTTTTTTTTTTTTCTTCTATCTGTATACGTAATTGTATTTCATATTTATTTACAATTCCTTTATAATAACAGAAACGTATCATTTTTGGAGATCTGTATAAAGTAAGTCTCGTTAGGTAGGAATCTACATGTCTAGGTGTAGGACAATACGTGCATAAGAAAAAATGACAGTAAATCATCTGGCCTCCGTAAAATGTGAAGGAGTGAAAAAAAAAAACGGAAAACTTTGGAGATTAAAAATTTAGCAATGACAATTATGCGACCACTGAATTTTCGTCGTTGCAAAACTTCCAAAATATCCCTAAACAATAATCCTAACCGTATCTACGTCTACGGTGTGAGAAAAAAAACTCCCTAAAATATCGGTCGGTTTTTATCCACTTGATTCGGGGATCGCGAGGCGATTATCGGTGCAATCGCGTCACGAGTTGTGCGAATTGCGAGGCAATAAGGTGCAGGACAGGCTGATATTACGCCGGACGAATCCGGTCACGGGACATTTATCGTCGGGCGATAAATACCTGATTAGTACGGGGGTGGCTATAATTCCCCGTACATATAATATCATACGCGTGTGAATTATAGGTGTTGGAGGAGAGATTGGTCGTACGCTCTGAAATATATCGCTGCGGTACGTCTAGGAGCGATGATTATGGTTATATTGAATCGATTTACAACACAACAGCCGTAACATAAGCGAAAATTTGCTGCGACGACGACACCTCGCATTCTAAACGTGCATGTGACGAATAATTACTCAATATTGCGACGAGGTGCTTCCCCCCGAAATATCGGTGTTACTCAAACGGATCTGGACTCAGAAACGTATTTCTGATCACTTCTTTTCCCCCTGAATCTAATTTCGATATTTGTTGTTAGGGATGTTTCGAAATTATGTCAAACTGATAGGAAAAATTTAACCGATTTTTGAATCGAAGATCGTGTTCGGATTTCGAAAACGTTTCATCGTGTTTCAATCTATTGGTGAATTTTTATCGACTATGATTCGTGATCTTTTAATTGAAGTTCGGGTTGCTGAAACAACAGAATTTATGCCTCTGCAATTGTTGACGCGACAGCGTAATTTTTTTTTTTTTTATATATTTTAAACACCGACGACTAAGCCCGTTGAAATTTTTTTTATCGACACGACAAGCCATCTCAGATAGGTACTTTGATAGAATTTTAGTTAACAAGTGGAAAATTCTCCAAGCTGCTAAGTTTCAAGTAATCAGGAATCGTGAGATTGTTAAATTTACAAATTATAGCATGAATGATGTAAAAAAATTCGTTACCGTTACTTTGAGGTATGGATAATTTAAATTGTACTATTACCGTGATGTACTGTGAACATGGAAAATTAAAAAAATTCATAATTATTGTAAGATTCTTTATAACCTACATGCGGGTAAATGTCGCAATTTAAAAATTCATTAGAAATAAACATAATTGAACATATATCACAATATTTAAAAATTCTGAAACGAAATCATTCATTCAGTTAAAGAAATTGAAAATATGTCAATCCCGAGATTATTTACAGGTTAAATTGTGATTAGTAATATACGGAGAATTAACGTAAAATTGAATTTTTTTCAACAAAAGGTTTCGAAAATCTTAGTATTTCGAATTCGCAATACCAAGAAATTGAATGTAAATGCAATTATAAATTCTTAATTATCTATTTTGAGATCGTAGTTTAATATAATAGAAAAACATGCAGAGGTGGATGAAACCAACAAGAAATGTAAATTCAAAGACCATGGATTACTAACATCGATTCCGTTCTACGGAAAGTATAAAATTAAATATTGTCCACAATTATGTATACAAATTAATTTTTCGACGTCGTCCTTTAACACTTTGAGTCACAAATTTTTCAACTCAATATTTTCGCCACAATTTTGTCACTCGGAAGTTTCCGGGATCGCTAAACACGAATCTTAAGTAAGAATTTGATAA
The DNA here is from genome assembly GCF_021155775.2 of Neodiprion pinetum. Taxonomy (NCBI): domain Eukaryota; kingdom Metazoa; phylum Arthropoda; class Insecta; order Hymenoptera; family Diprionidae; genus Neodiprion; species Neodiprion pinetum. Next base: position 21,235,188 of record NC_060234.1, read on the forward strand.
TATCCACATCCAAGATGGAAGATCCAATCTTTCGAATGTAAAATTGAAAAAACTATAAAAATTCGATGATTCTAGCCGGAACTAGTTACTCGGGAATTTTTTGGGATATACGAAGTAACAAACATCATTTGAAATTGCAAATGAACTGTGATAAGGCTAGGAAATGGAAATATTCGAGGTGACACTCAAAAAGTTAAAACAGCAAAAATTCCCTTCCCATATTCCCGAGAGATTTCCAACTTTTGCATACCCTTGAAAAATGAAAAACCAAGTCAAAAAAAGAGCCCCACTCGATTATTAATTAGCGCATGAATATCGACTCTCGAGCCTGAAACACCGGAGTTCTCGGTTTTTAATTGCCGGTTAATGCTGACTAGCTATCACCGCTTCCCGCGGTATAATTATCGTATCGGCTATCGCGCAGTTTCAATTAGCCGTCTTTTTATCTCTATCGCTATCACGCTCATTCGCTTGCGCCGCGGCGTACTTCGCCATTTTTTTGCCTATAATGCGGGATGAAGTTTACCCTCGTCTTTTTTTCCACCCCTTAGAAAGGCTGTCTAGTCTACTCGGGTTGATCATCCGCTCTCCGCCTTATTTTTCTTTTTTTTTTTTTTCTCTTTTCAAAAAATTTACATTCGATAAGTCCCGTTATCGATTATACGGGCAGTTTCAGTATAGGTATAGCATGAATACGAGTATATCTGAATGCTCCAACTTTCAAATAACAAACGGAAATCAGCTCAATGAACAGGAAAAAAGCAAAGAAGGACGATCGCTTCAAAGTATATTCAAACTTCTCGATTTGTTTTCATTTCATTTTTTCATTCGGTTATGAGTGCGGTTAGTTAAAATTTTCTTAACGTCATCTTCTCATTTATTCTTATAGACACGATTTCCATTTATAGAAATTGATGTTTAAATTTGCTGAAACGTCCCAAATTATCGTCCTAAAACCGACAGCTTTCTGCAATTCCTTGAGCCCTTTAAGGGAAGATCTATTGACGAAGTAAGCCGATTTCACAGCTTCTAGGAATCGGTGGTAGTTCGGTGATTGGGAAATTCCAAGCCTGCAATCATTAACCAGGCAATGATGACGTGCTGTATTTAATTACCCACGGAAGGTTGTTTAACCGTCTTGATTATTATAACCGAAGCGATTCCGCCTATCGCCAACAATTCCACACACCCACAGACATCGAGATCACTTTTGAACATACGGATACGATCTCGATCTGCGCTGATCGTGAGGATTAAGTTTGTAAACTCTCCGTCATTTCTTAAAGCTTGACATCGTTTGTCAAATTATTTTCTTCATACTTTCGCCGACTAAGTAACGCAACATTACAAGACGTATCAAATAGCTCGAAAATCAACGATATTTTTTGAAAACTTACAATATATTTTCTTAGACAAGTCAAACTTTAAGAAGGTCTGAATATTCGTATCTCAAAAGTCATTCCATTGCAAAAATCTGTGAAAAAATTGGATGTTTTTGAATTTCCTTGATTTAAAAAAGTTTTAACTAAGCTCTATTGGACTTTTTGGAGTCGTGTTCACCGTGCAAAAGAAGCTGTGCGTTATACCATGAAAAAACAAAAGGAATCTCCTCTTCAAGTTTCTAATGAAAGTCGATAATAAGCTGTATTTTCATTGACGATACTTGAAATACTTGAGATGAAAAATGATCGTGGGATACTTCTCAAGCCAATTCGTAACCGCAATTTAATAACAATGCAATTTCCCTCTATGTTCTGAAAATGACGTAGAACCCCGCATAAAATTTATTGGATAATAGGTATCCAGAAAAAAGTTTCGTCTCAATCGGTATTCACTATTCACGCATAATTTTTTTTTTACATTTCAATTAAAACCACATCGCTTCGTTACCGTGATTAAATCAATACAAACGAATTTTCGAAAATTCATTTTTGTTGTCAATAAACAGACCAATTGTTCTTCAAATAGCAAAGAAAATTTGTTTCCGGAGTGATGAAAATCGAGTTGGTTATCTTAGCGAAATAGCAGTGCATGAGAAAAAACGTCACAAGCCAAGATTCCACTAATTCTAGAAGTTGAACATTTAATATCATATAAATTTTTTCTCAAATTCTTCACACTTTCGAACGAAAATTCAGTGCAATTCGTAAAAAAATGATGATAAAGAAGTTTAAATAAAAAACAACAAACTTGAAAGAAATTTAAGAATGTAAGTGTAAAGTGCAACAGGGACGATGCATCTTAGTCAACTGCTGGGCCTAACGAACCGAAAAGAGAACCTCGGACAGGAAGTAGACCGGAGGCGAGAGAGGTCGAAGAAAAATAGCAAGAACTAATTGTGCAGAGAGAGAGAGAGAGAGAGAGAGAGAGAGAGAAAGCTGGGAAATCGATGAAATACCTTACAGTAGCATCGTCGTCAAATTGACCGTTAACGTCGGTATTATTGCTCGGCTTCAGTCTCCGTTTATTGCCAATTAAATATCCAATCGTTCGCCGTTGCTGCTCGTCTTCGATTTTACACCCGTGTTCAGCTCGGGTCTAACTGTGTAAAAAAACGATCGGTAGAAAGAACACGGCGGTAGAGAAAAAGTACTGCGTCACTATGTTTTCAGAGTGCGGACTAAACCGTTGCAAAAAAAAAAATGAAAAGAAGGAAAACGCTTTGGAGAACGGGCGTATTGTTGGAAGACCATGTGACAAAAAGTAAACGAGAACTTGAAGGACCTCGCATGCAATCCTTGAAAGGTCTTGAAAGGACTGTCTGAAAACTTTTCACGACGATTAGAAACTGCAATTACTAAGTCAACTTGCGGGTACAAAAGCTTGCAAAACTACTCGAATGCAGCATTCGACTTTTAACGTTTTTAAAACTAGATTCATGCGTTATAATTGATCCGCTGTTTCGTATATTTGTACTTTCACAGCGCCCGTAAAAATACAGATGAAGGAGAGTCGCACGGTGGGACACAAAAAAGCAGATTCATATTAGGCTTGCAAAGCTCATTTTCGGTTATTACTATGAAGAAAAATTTTGATTCGGACGATAGTTTTAGGAATCTCGGTCTTATCCGTGGATTTTCTGGTATTGGATAACACTTCAGTATCTCTTTTACGTTTGCTCGACTCGCCAAAATTTAGCCGTTGTTACGTCGTACAGTTCAAGAAAAGTACTGAATAAATAACCTTTACGTAATCATGAGCGTGGCACAGCTGAGATAATAAAGTTTTGTCTGGTTGTTTTTTTGCCTGAGATTGCCCCGTGAAGGTAAATATTTGTCTCAAGCTAAGAAGTAAGGCAATAGTGTTTTTCATCTTTTTACTCGTCGTGTTTTCATACTTCTTACAACGAGTTACGTTATAGGGTGGAGAAAATGCGAACTTCGCGCATTTTACCGAGACGAGATATTAATTTATGCGAAATGTAAAATCGATTTCTTTAAGACTGGACGGTATTCAGAATTACGCGACGATTTCGATGCCGAGATTTATGAAAGAGTTGAATCCGGATCTCATCAGTTCAATATAACCGATTGAATTTTTGGATTCAAAAAAATTTCTGAACTTTAGCGGATATTGGTATGCAAAGGTTTTTGAGGACACGACATTTGGAAATTTAAGCTTTAATATTCTGGTGTGATGTTTGAATTCGACTAGCCTAAGAAGTTCTGGGATAACGATTTTTTTACGATTCACTATTGTCTTCAGTATTATTCTTCCGTTACCAACTAGTGCCGAGTGTTCAAATTTTCAATTATTCGTATCGATAAAGCTAAGAAACATCGCGGCTTTTGCAACGATAGAAAAGTTAGGCCAGTGTAATTGTAAGGTACGATCATTTTTGGAAAAACTTACGATACACAAATATTCAAAATTAGAATCAAGAGCGTATACATCAGTTTTTCATTCCGATCGTTCCGAGATGGTTTAAAAACTTCGTATAGATTCGTTCAAATTAACTCCACGATGACTTATTTTTGGGAGAATTCACTGCAAAATTATTGGTATTTTGATGATTAGAATCAATGTGAGTGCAATGCTGTAAAATTTGATATTACGAATTGATATGCCGATACCAAGCAGGTAATAAAAAAAACAACGTCTCAGTGGGATTATAACAAATAGTTTTCCCATCGTGTCTAATAGACTTTCAACTATTTGAAAGCAATTCGAAATGGAAAGATTTCATTTAGACTCTATACACATAATATGAAAATGTAATATTTTTTGGGAATGAGAGCCTACTAAGGAAAATTGTTAATAAAACTCATAATTTATTTAATTTATATTTTCGTTAATTACGAACGTGAGCTTTACTCATCTGGTTACCGAAAAATCTTTGAAAAGTCATTGAGCTAAATAATGTTTGGTTAAAAAATAAAAAAAACTAAGAAATTTCATTCGCTCCTATTACCCCACATTTCGGGAAATGGGAACCATTAAATGTCTCATATCTCGTATGAGAGTCATTGATTTAAGTAAGCCTTACAAAAGTCTAATCTTAGGTTTCAATCTTTCTCAAAAGGCTCCAATCTTATTTGCCTAGGTAATCATTAACCTAATAATAGTAAATTAGAAGTATTTAGTAACAAAGTCATATAGCCCCCATTACCTGCAACACGTAGACTGAAAAAAAAATAAATAAAAAATAATACTTTTAAGCCGTTTTTTATCGCAATTTCAAGAGTGACACCTTAAATTAGACAGATATGGTGACGTATCTGGTGTAAATGTAACATAGTAAGTAAGCATTTTAATTCCTTCCTGAAATGTTGAAATTTCATACTTTTTATAAGAACAGTGACGTATGTCACCTCAAAATTTTTGACAGCTGTCGGTGGCAGTTGTGCTCAACGCTGACAATTGTGAAAATTTCTGATGTTACATAAATCGCGGCGAACTATCGTCCACGACGGTTGGTCACCCTGTCAAACAGCCGTTCTCGGATTGTAGAGCGTGCGCATTGAATTTTAACAGACGACGGAACGTGCAGTCGTTAGGAATTCACTCTGCACGTGCGGCTAATAATTTCGAAACAAAACAGGTGAAAAAGTATCGATTCCTCACTCGTTAACCACCCCCTTAAAACCGTGTCGATTCGAAAAAAAAAAAAAAAAACATTACAAACGCGATGTTACAAATGCCATACATGCACGACGCCCATAAAAAGCACGTTCTGACCGCCTTTCGGAATGATTCCGGAGAGGGATGGGAGTCGGAGCCAATTTATTACAGACTTGTCGCAATAAACCGGCGACACAAAGCGGAGAACAAAGATGTCGAATTAGTAGCGGGCCATGCACACGCCGAAAGGCTTGGGGGCATTGTTTTACACACACGGTAAAGCTACACGGCCTGTGTTAGCCCAGGTGGACCTCTTTTGTCCTCGTCGTCACGCCGCGTTTGCCCCTTGACGATTACTTCCGAATGGCGTAGTCCTTTGGGGAAACCGTGACGAGCGAATCTCCGACCTTATTCGGGACACCGCGATAATTCGTGATGATGAGAATAGAAAAAAAAAAAAAACAGAAAAATAAAAACCAAAAACATCGAGAAAAATCCCCATCGAATCGTGATGACGAAATGGAATTAATTCCTCGTTACCCTCCGGGCTTCTCGCCTCTTCGCATTGCAGGGCGAGTCGTCGATTTTGGCTACAATCCGGCCGGTTAAAGGGCAGGAGCAACGGGTCTGAATATCAAGGCACTTCCCCTGGTAAGTGACCGTTTCAATGAAATTTTCAACCCAAAGTTCGCCGGTTGGCCACCCGTCGGTCTTCAGGATTGATGGCCGTCTCCTCCGTCGGCCATTCAATCCGTCGGACTAAGGCGCAACAATTCCGATCACTCTTCAGCTGTACATTTTCCAGCGTTGACGGAATGCTTGAGCCATGATACTCGGTTTTTTTTACGTGTTCTTACAGGCTGCAACCGCTGCCGTTTGCTTGCAATGGAACATGTACTCTTCACATGTGTCTGTAAGATCGGTTATCAAAGATATTTGTTACAACACCCCGTAAGTTGGATTTGGTAGGCCTTTGAAGAAACTGGTTATGCTGACTGTAAGATGTGAATGAAATTTTTTTTATCTCGAATAGTATGAATTTATCAGGAATTTTTGAAAAAATTTTACCTCATGGTTATGGTTTGAACATCAAAAGATACATTTTACACAGTTGATTCGATATGATTGTTAACATTTAAACAGCAAACATCAACCGTGAATTTTTCGGCATCATCGAAGGTACTGGAACGTGGTTCGCATCTGGACTAAAACGTCGGTATGTATCGGTTACAGGAATCTTCATCCAGAAATCCCCTTGTACATTTACCGTAACCCTACAAAATTTTCGTATCAACGCTCGTACGAGATCTCGCAGCAACTTGTAATGTTTCAAATACAAACGTACAGTCTTTGTCCCATACAAAGATGGCAGATTTTGAGAGCAATAAAACGCAAAAAAGAAAATACCTCTAGCCACAAATACACGAAAGCACATCGAATAAATACGAAACTATCGTCGTCCAGTCGTCTAATCGTTAATTATTTTTACGGGCCGTCGCGCATCAATAGCATCCATTCAACGCGAATTTGAAAATCATTTATCCGACGACCCGTTTTCAAAAACTAAACACAAAACGGAAGACTACGGTGCGCAAACTGGCCGATGGAATTACGGAAATATTCGAGGACGCGAGTAGGGCTATCACCGGATTCACGGTGTCCAAACACGAGTGGCCATCCGGAGATTCGAGACGTAGCTGCTGGACCGGATATTTTGGCGGTCCATTATCCTGCACGCAGGAGTAAAACCGCAACGAGGGATGGTGCGCAGTTCAAAAAATCAAAGTAATACGAGCAGCTGGGGTGGTTTGAAAAAGAATGCCGGGCGGAGGGATCGGCGGAAGGAGACGGGCGCTAAGGCCGGAAAGAGACGCGTATTCCGAAGGCATGTACTAGCCGAAAAAGTAGAATCAATTTTTATCAAATTCCTGGAACCCTGGGCGTGCCATGACCATCGAGTATATACGGCTTCAGGTTTATTGTCCCCAGGCATCGACAATGGGTACAATGAAACATTTTCTCTCATGCGTCGCATTGGTCGCGCCCTTTGAGGCGTGCATGGTCACTTGATATTAACCCTGTAACATTTCGTTCCCTCAAAAAGGTTCGACAGCAACGAATGTTTTTTCGCTGTCTACGTTTTTCTTTTCCACTGTCATTTTTTTTTTTTCTCCTTTCCTTCTTATCCTTTTTTCTTTTCTTCAATTCTCTTCCCTCCTGTAGAGGGAGGGTTTCAATTTCTCACTGACAAAAGAAACCGGTGAGATTTAGAGTTATAGAAGGTGCAAGGTCGAGGTGATTTATGGAACATAATAAACCACGAAACCATGATTTGAGAAGTCATAGCAGTCTTGGGAAAGTTTACCAAACAATTTCTTCCATCTTATTTTAGTACCAAACCCGAATGATCTATCTAATTTTCATGCATCACTGTGCTTATTTAGTTTTTTCAATGGATTATACGCACAAATCGCTGGATATGAATTTGCAATATTAGAAATACTTATGTCTTCCAGCTCAGGATAACCTCGCTTGTATTAAGTTATCATTACTAACCGATTAACCAGACAAAGTATTATTTTCAACGAGTTTTAAAGATCTCCTTTTCAAATAAATTCAGTCACTATTTGAACTGCCTAAAATCACGGGTATCCTTCAGTTGCCATTCGCGTGTTCAAAGTTATTTCCTCACGTCAAAGATAGATTTATTGTTTCAGTTAAATACAACCTATTGCATTCCAAGCACAGCTCTTTAACCTTCGATATGTAATTTTCTGTTTTTGGATACAAGTTTTTTTAGTTTCATAACCACCACGGTAATTATTGCATGAATTGCCAACGAGTCTTAAGGCGTGATTCTGTGAGGTCTAATTATCAGTTTCGCGATACAGGGCCCAATTTCATCCGGCTCGTCCTCAGCGTCAAAGTATAATATTGTTTTAATGGACAAAACGGGACCGCAGCTGGTGCGATAAAATAAGCAATAACGGTACTTGGCGATGCTTTTGCGGATTTATTATGTGACCCACACTCGGTCATTGCCAGCACTCGAGGGTTAAATATAATACCGTGCGGCGTTCTGTACAATCAGAGGAAATAATTACCTCTGTAATAATTAATACCGGCTTGACTGTTCGTACCGTGATGTTGCTGCTGATGCTAGTGCTTCGGGGAAAGCGTATTATCAGCCGAAATTGAGATCCTTTCAAACTCGTCGACAGACGGATAATCAGAGTTCAGCTGGTATCTACGGCCAAGAGATCTAACGTGGACCATTTGTACGTATTACTCGACTTTTGTGCAATTTGTATCAAGCGATGGTCAGGGAAGCTGATTAGCCGAAAATCCGTACTTTTTGTCAATTTCATAAATACAAGATCGACGTATATTGAGCATTTGTCAAATTGTTACGTTCGTGAGCCACGAAGGTTTCTTTGAGAATACAAGAGTTATGAACAAAATTTCAGATATACGTGTGTCATTTTAAATCACTACGAAACATTAAAAAACGACAGATTTTTGGGATTTCACTTTACGATAGTTCATTTTATTCGTGAAATAATGTTGCGTAGAAATGCAATGAAACGCTTTGTTACACATACTCGTATCGTGAAATGTTTCATTCTACAACGTAGAATATTAAACGAGTGAAAAAAAATCTGTCCGAATGAATCAGATATCACATATTTAAATTGGAAACTGATAGTGTGGTCTAATAGTTGTAAAACTAGTTTTCAAGGACATCACTGTTGCGTAAAAGCTGAAATAGAATTTTAAGGGATTCCAAAAGAAGCCTCATCACTTCATGGGAATTAAAAAGGTTTCATGGCTTCTGAAAAGACTTCCAAGCGGTTTGATATAATTTAAAGCTATTTTACACAATTTTAATTACTTCACTAAATTGAAACGTGAATTAAAGATTTCAGAAACTCAAATGACATTTCAAAAAATAATAAAAAAAAAAAACAAGATTTCGCTGTTCCGAAACGTTCAAAATTTCTGAGTATATAATATAATACAAATAAAGTCTCAAAGGAAACTCTGCCGGTAGATTTTCAACAGAGAATCAAGCTGTGGATAAAAATATCGCGTTCACCCGAAATGTACAGTACACAGTAGGGAATTTCGGAAATTCGTCAGGTTGTAAAAAATGTAAAGGGAATCTCAAACATTCGGTGAAAAAACAAAATCTCGTCCATGTACGATTTCGCAGGCTACACATTCGATAATACGTAACGGGACGCTGGTCGATCAAACTGTACGCAAAAAGGGCGGAGATTCGTCTCTGCCTCGCGTTTCTGAAAGTGTGAGTGCATATTGTACACGCATGTTATACGCGTTAGACGTGAGGAGGTGTGATGTGTAGACGTGAATACACACCGCAAGCGAGCAATTGATTGAAAAGGGGATGGAAATGTCGGGATTCGGCGCGATGTTGAAGCGTGCCGTATGCTTGATCATCGGCCTGTGATTTCACCGATGCGAAATCGAGGCCGTATCACCGACCCCTGGTGGAAAAACGAAAAGCAAACAAGAGAATAAAAAAAAAAAAAACAAGTACAAAATGAAATGAAATTTCCTGCCACAGAAATAACATCCAGGAATTTATTTTTGTTTGCTTTACTTCGTTCTGTTTTTGCTTGCAATCCTGTTACAGGCCACGCAAATATTTTATCCTAATCTTGATGCGCACTGACAATGAGTTTTGAATATTGAAATTTAAGATAGAGGAAAGTTTTCAAGACTGCGAAAATTTTAGACCGTTCAGTAAGCTTACAGTTACATGTTTTCTTCTATTATGATTAAACTAATAAATTTCTGTATTACGCTATCGAATTCACTTCCGCCTACAACGAGCGAATGATCACCTAAGAGTATAATTCGGCAAGGGAGCAGATAATCTGTCAGTCGCTATTCCCAGAATTTTGACGTCACCGAACGACTGCCGAACGCTCCATGATACGAGCAACCACTTCTTATAAAAGCGCCACCGCGGAGCGACGCTCATTTCTAGTCCGACCACCGCCGAGTCGACATCAGATTTGAGTGTCACAAGACCACATGTGTTGGTTAAATCACAGGTTGACGATGAGTACCCTCTTTTACTTTACCGCACCGAGTTCGTGCATTGTCCGTTCAGGCATCTAGTTCGTGCAACCTCTTCGAGAGCATTTAATTCATGCACTGTACTTGATTGCACCAAGTTCGTGCAATCTTGTCCGCAGCGCCTAGTTCGCGCTATTTTCTATAACCGACTCGTTCGTTTGCAATCGTGAAACGCATTATGTGTACTACTTCCTTGAAGTCTGGATATGTTGTCTACTCACCTTTGAAAATAACCAACATGTGCCTACATTTTTGGACAAACCTGCTCAATCAACAACGAACTAATACTGTTTCTTTACCTTTCAGATTCTTCCAATACAGAGCTACTCACGCTACGTTATAACACCACGGTTACTCTTCCAATTTCCATTAATTTTCTTATTTTACTTCAGTTGTTATGATTATCTTTCCAATATATCTTTTCTTCCCGCAGGCTCAGTTTGGTCCTTTGACTGATTCATCCGAGCCAAACCCTCATATCAAACATAGACCAGACACTGAATCTTTTGGGAAAAAACGAAATATCGACAATTGTGCGAAAATTTATATGCTGCAATTTTTTGAATGCTTTTTCGTCGAGAGTTTGAAAAAATTTTAGACCCAAGGTTTATAGAAACATCAGAGACGACAGATACTCTGGCTTTTTATCGTGTAGTACCAGATACCTCGATAGATACACTATTCAATTTTTCTACAAATTCTACATCGAAACCGTTTGATTTTCTCCCGCGATAAAGATATGATAAAAATATTAGTATCAAAATCAATCTGCTCACTGTTAAAAAGTTGATCAACGTATTTCTGAGAAATCGTAAAAGGAATTCGTCGAATTTTTACAACTTGATAGGTACAACAAGTTATAAAAATAACAGAGAAAATTGTATTCTGACCCCGAATTCTATGTCAATAATAATTGATTAACTTGCTGAAAGATACTGTAACGTGGTTTTGTTTTTTTTTTTTTTTGTTTTCTTCTTGTACCACCAAAAAAATTATTTGCGACGTTGACATCTGATTTGGGAACAATCGCGGGTGCCTATTCATTCTATTGCAACCGTAGACAAAGCTAGGTCACAACACGTATACTTATAATTTGAAGAAGGGAAAAGAAAAAATTTTAATTTTTTCACGAATTTGAGGCCTTTCGAAACGTGGACATGATTTTGCTACGCGGTGCCCACTTTCAGTTTAGCTACGATTTTTTATAATTACCCTTTTAATCGATTCGCATTCGCAATTTTTACGGTGCTGCCCATCGAGTGCGGCTTCACTCTGTTACGAAATACTGCCGGTTCGCGGTTGCGCTGGTTTGAGCAAAAGAAAGCAATTTCAATTAAAGGTAATATTCCAACTCCGTTAAATCGTCGGAAACGTAATTATATTCGCGCTGACAACATCTTCCCGCTATTTCTTCTCCCGTTCAACTCTGATTTTACAGTCATTCCTTCATTTGCGGATATCGAACGCTGCACTGGGATCAAAAGTCACTGTTGTTATTCAGTAGAAACTTGTTCAGTTGATAATTAGACTGACCCTGTTAATATTTTAACACTATGAAACCAGTACTAAGCTATTAGACGACAGAGTGATCGATGAACTAGGAACATTAGTCGAAACAACCAAGGACCACATTTTTGGAAGCTTTCGATTTGCATGTATAATATAAAACTAACTAATTCTGAACAATCTTATGCCGGGTCTGATCAGGTAGTGCTTTAACCTGCCCTGATAAATGCTTGATAAAGATGTTGATCCAGTTGTTATTAAGGGGGGAAATAGGTTTGAGACTACGCTTTTCTACTAATTTTCATGAATTTCTTTTGTAAGAAAAGAATGCGGTATAATTCATTGAAACTTTGAGAACATTTGAACCACACGTTCAAATAAATATCGTCACATTTTTTAAGTATTTCCTCGGAAAATATGGAAAATATCAGCTGCCACCCATAGGAGGTTACCATCAAACTGTATACATGCTGGAGGTCACAGTTTTCATCCGCAATCGATGAAAGTTTCAAATTTACATCCCAAAAAAAACCAGACAATATGAAAATTGCATTAATTAAAGGTATTTAAAGAATAGAGCATAAGTTTTTGCTTTTTTTTCTTAAACTTTTTTTGCAATAAAAAAAATACTTCAAACAACGATATTAGTCAAAATTTAGATTCGTGTAGAAGAAAGACATGTCCTGGAAGTGAATTTTCAACTCTATTGATTTGTATTCCGAGGTTTCAATTTTTTTTTTTTTTCTCGTCATATTTATTATTTTTTCTCTCAAAATATCCGTACAATCTTTTAAATAAAAGTTGAAAGACTCTCCGGTAATTTTCGCAAATTAAAATAGCCAGCAGCACACTCGTGATATGCATTTTAGTGGTTGAGGTCTTTAACGTCCCGGTGTGTCAGCTAAAGGGTTAAGGACAACCGCATACGCGGAAAAAATTATCATGTAACTCGGACCACTTAAAAGTTAGACAAACGATTATCCCGAACTCGTTTTAAATTTCCCTCCGCGGAAAATTACTGCCACCGTTATCGAAGCCCGTCTTGTAGTAATTCGGAGTCGCGAGGAAAGTGCCGCATTGTGCTGCAGGCGGAAGTTGAGGCGGGGCGTAGAAGTGTGGCTAACAAGCGGTAAATAATTTATGAGGTTGATAATTGTTGCTCCACGCCAAAGCCGAGTGTGGTCTCATCTGCAAAATTCGGTAGTCTCAGAGGGGGGGGGGGAGGACATTTTGAGACAGAGAACTGCAGACTGTACAGAGTGCGGGATAAGCCGGCGCTCTCTCTCTCTCTCCCCCTCTCTCTCTCCCTCTCTTTCTCTCTCTCTCTCACCTCTGCGGTGCTTAGAACGATTGAAGCGTCGCTAATTACGACTCGTCGCCCATCCTCCGAGGTGATTTCAGTCGATACTCAACCCTCTGCTGCACTCGCTTCAACTTTGACATAAGAGGTACTGGAGTGTTGGAAAGAGCTCGATTTTCCTTTTGTGAAAACTCAGATACACGGGATATTCGTGCGCGCCGGTAGAAGAAGAATCAGAGGTATCGACGTGAAAGAATTCAAAGTAAATTCGAACGCTGAAAGACGTCGGGTCGCGAGCCGTATGATTTATATATCCTTGTGCCTTACTTGAGATCATTCTTTTTATTATCCAATATCGTTGACGGTATTATACGACTCGTTCTAACACTGAGCCTGGCTTCTTTATTAATTGAAGCCGTGTAGGCTCAGACTTGCTAAGCTAATTTCAAGCGGTTGAATATGCTCAAACAATTCCGGTGTTCGGTGTGAAGGCAAATTAACGGCGACGATTTAATTCATTTCGTAGTTCGATAGTTCAGGGAAAAGCTATTGATTATTTTTCTTCCTGTTTCAACTGTTGTCACAATTTGAGAAAAAGAGATTGAACGATTTAACTCATCGTTGATATTTTGCCAGACATGAGCAAGGTTCTGTATAATATAGAACGTGCAAAAATAAATTAACAACATTTCTCTATTCCCTCGGAAACCTCTCGACCCAGTTAACCTCGTATTAACACGTTTCACACACATGCAAGGAGTACACCACCTTGAACAAGGACTAAGGAGCAATTACCGCGATTCTCCGCACGTAGGAGAACGACTATCGTTACAGAATTACAATTGACACGAAATCGTAAGAATAATAATTTGGTTTACGACGATCAAAGCCGGCCCCTCGATATCACGCTTGACCTCAACAATGCGAGTAGAAAGAAGAAGAGAAAAAAAAAGTAACAATATGGTCTACAAAGGATCGACTAGGCGAGGGGGTGTATTTACGACGGGGATTTTCAAGCCCCGGGCGACGATGCGTGCTCAATAAATTCACATTTATACAGCACATGATGTAGCCCACGCAGCACGAATATGTGTCATTGTAATTCAAAGAGCGAGGGTTATATTTCAACAGAGACCAGAATTTTGAAGAAAATTTATACTTTCCAGTTCCACTTTCCAACGTCTCGTTACTGTTCGTAGATGATGACATTTTTTTAAATTCCAACAGGCGATGCGTCTACCAACAATAAGTCGAGGATCTTTTTCTAACTTTGGACTAGCCAGGATCATATCAATTATGTAACGCCGTTTTAATTATGACTCGACGGGTTAATCACAAACAACAATGTTTGTCTACGTTAGATTATTCACGATTTTATCCATAGAATGAGGTTTGATGTATAAACTTCACACATCCTTTCGTTTCAGAAGAATTTCGAAGTGAATTGAAAATTTTTTAAAAACTTTACAGTACTGCAAAAAATTTACGTATATTCAAAACAATACTCCACATAATTTCTACACAATTTTGAATGATTCTTAAAGATTGAGAAAGATTCTAAAGAATATCGACAGATGTCAGAAAATTTACAAAGACTTTACACTACTTGGAGAGATGTAAAAGATTTTCTCACACTTTATCCATACGACATAATCGTATTTCAAAACGAAAATGGGATATAATCTTTTTTCAATTTCATCAAAACATTTCCTTAAGTTTTCGAGTGCATGACTGAAAGAAAGGCGAACGGCTAATTGCCTTTTTGAAAGCCCTGATTGTCAATAAAAAGAAAAAAGAATACTGTCACGGAATTAAGTATCATTTCAAATAAAAAATTCATGATTTTGAAACCTGCAGTTCTGCAATGTAAATGTGTATCAGAAAATGCTTCAGTGATTGGAATTTTCTACTGATTCCGACCGAGCTTGAAGTGTATCATGAAAGTATTTCCCATAATCCCAAAAACTCGCTGCACCGCATAACGTTTAAAAAATTAAAAGTGTGGACTTTTCGACTCGGCATAAGTCTACGATAAAAATGTTGCAATATTTATACTTTTTCCAACTATACGTGTGCGTCAGAAATAGAGAAGTTTGGATAGTTAACTATAGTGAAGAGTTCTATTTTTGGCAGAAATAAAACTTAATTCCAAGCTATCGATTGATTACAGTTCAGCATCCGGATAAACGAAGTATTACCTTAGACATTTTGGGGTCGATTAACAAAGGCTTTATACCTACGCCATTTTTATTTTTCTTTCTTTCAGTAAAAAAAATGGCGCTTGACGCGCATCACCGCTGTTAAATAATTTCGTGAAAAAGGGTTTGCGGAACAGACAAGCTCGAAATTTCCCCAGTTCAAGACTGCAGCTGAAGTACAAGTTGAACGGGCTTTCACGTCAGATCTGAAATCAGGATTCTCCAACGGTGCGTGGAGAGGAGGTGAGCGGAATTGAGTGGAGGGTGGATTCGAGCGTGCGATTTGAAAATACGCCGCATCACGTCGCTGCAGCGAGTCGGAGGTGAAGGTGGATGAGGTGGCCGCAGGTATGTACCTACAACCGAGGAACGGAAGGAGAGGATTCGCAGCCTCGCAGGTTTCTCGTGGAAGCGGGAAGAGGGAAAGGCGGAAAGAGGACGGGTAATAAATTGGTGGTTCCAGAGTGCCCCCGGGAATGAGCTGACGAAAATATAGCGGCGGGGCCGCAACTAGGAATTGTTAGTTACTGCTCTCACCGCTGAATATACGGGTTCGGAAGCCGTGGATTGCGCGCCATCTTCTTCTCTCCGCTTGTATGCAGTCGTTTCGGAAATTCCCCTCTGCAAAAAAGCACCCGGACTCTGCAGTGTCGAAATTTTTAGGTACAGTTATCGCTCAGTCCTTCTATTTTCATTTTTTACCACAATCGAAAAATACAGTTCTAGATACAAAACTGATCTTGCGTTGCAGTTACCAAAAAAAGTATCGTCAATAGCGCGAAATAGTTACGTGCACCACGTGTCTCGTAATTCTAACAATATTCAAACAGTTTTTTTAACGATACCTATTTTGTTGCATTTTTCTAATTATTATAACAAATGAAATTTTTCTCAGTGTTGGTTCCCCGTTCGCGGCAAATCGGAGAAACAACTTTCGGAAAAAATTATGCCTGAATCACGCGTAATACGACTCGAAATAAAATTATTGTAGCTGAATAAGGTATAAAATATTCACACTTTGAGGACAAATGATCGATTTTTAAATCAATCATTGTGGTTTGGTTGCAGAAATTATATCATTGCAACCAGAATTCCGTTTGCAATTTATATGATTTCTTTCAAAAAATCATCTCATCTACATACGTAGTGGCACTTTGCGAACGCAAATGAGTGCGCAAAATCGAACTTTGCGCACGATAAGAGGAAAACGTATTAAAATGAGTCTTACATCTGAATCAGGAATTTTCCACTTATGGTAACGGTCTCGTATATTTTGAATATTGGTTTTCACATTTCTTATGTATAAATAATTATTTGCTGGTACTATTACGCTTCTTTCATTTTCTCCTGAAAATTTCACGTCCATTCTGGAATTACTAGAAGTATCTATAACATATCTTGTGAAGTAGAATGAAAATTCATTTGAAACTTAAATACAATATTCTTATACGTGCATGAATTATCGTATCGAATGATTTCTTGTGATTTATTCTGGGAACA
Organism: Neodiprion pinetum; assembly: GCF_021155775.2. NCBI lineage: Eukaryota > Metazoa > Arthropoda > Insecta > Hymenoptera > Diprionidae > Neodiprion > Neodiprion pinetum. The sequence goes on from NC_060234.1 coordinate 21,251,859, forward strand.
ATAACCATCAAACGGACTAGGATGGTTTTAATGTAAGGAATTGAGAATTTTTTCCCAGTCCACCCCCCAAATCAACTTTAAATAATTCAAAAGCAAGGGCTTAGTTGTTTCAGATTTTTCCTCATCGCCCCAATTTATACGGACAATGGTAATACACGTGTGACTTTTGTGAACTTTCTTATAGTCGACTCTCGCTATTCTTGAAATGAGAATATAATTTTTCAACGATTTATGAACCGGGGCTTCCGGCATGAAAAAAGCCCTACTTCAACGATAATTTTTTTGAGGTGTATTTAGATGCAGCTTTATTTGCATTTTATATATCAGAATCGATTCATAGAAAACATTGTTATAGTCATTTTGGCCGGTGACAGGATTTGCCATTAATTGATGCCGATTCAAAAATCATGTGAATGAAGCTCCATCTCCAAGCATCTAAAGAAAACAAAACAAAGACCAATCTAATTGATTAATTGGTTGCCAAAGTATAAATTCCAAAAATTGACTCACTTCTTCAGCAGTCTACCGGTAATTGCCTCTTTAATAGCGTTCGACCTAGATCGAACAATTTTCCAATCATTACTTTTTTCCCTCTCCTCTCGTCATATTCCAAGCCCCGCTCGCAAAGTCTCGAGAACTTTGAAAAGAAGGGAAAATTATAGGAAAACAGGTAGAGTTATGCATGCGTTAGTGTGTTTGGGTGTGTTAAAATCAGAAGCTTCTCATCGTTCGTAAGTTAACTCAGTTAACCTCAGTCCACGCAGACTCTTGCAATCTGGCAGGAAAGAGCTGGCTCAAAGCTTGTTTCTACGTACGTACAAGGTACAAACATAAACGTATCCTGGGCGAGGAACCTGCGAAGCACGATTGCAGGTGTGTACGTGGAGTATAATTATTCACCAGGACGAAGTTATACGGCACACCCAGCCCTCGGCTCGTTAAAATACCTCGGTGAACCGTGCGAGAGTCAAACGTTCTGACCCAGCCGCAAACTCGCGTGCCTGGAAAACAAACTTATTTCATCTTAATCAGGCGCTATTGAAAGTTTGGCAAACGATCCGAAACACTTTGACTGGAATTTGCACTCTTGTCGTGGGGTTTTCGGTACCTTGTTAAATATTATAAATGCACACGAGGGTGTTTCGTTTGGAGGAAAGGAAACTTTTGAATTCCTCTTGCATGGTAATTTTTTTTTTTTTTTTGGTAACAGTGTAAAATGAATCTTCGCGAAAAGATATCTCAGAAATCTAAATTCAAAAGGTCGCTCTTGGATCTCGAAGCTTTCCCTTTTAAATGATAGGGGAAAGTCGAACCGTAAGATAAATTTGTAGTGACCTTGTTTATTATCAGTTCTTATCTTCTGAATATGGGTTCCGATTCGTTTTCAAAACGACAGAGGTCGAGATAGGAATTCAAATTTGAACTCGATTCGTGTAATTATTCAGTTACAGATATCGCAAAAATGGGGTGGAGAGAAACAAAATGGAAATTGTGTTCTTTCGTCAACTTTGACAGTTATTATCTCCAGAATCAAACTGAGAGAAATTTTTAGTTCCGGTTACCGCTCAGTCTGCAACTATTTTCATCTTTTACCACAATCGAAAAATATAGTTCTAGGTAGAAAATGAAAATTAGTTTTCTAGCTGTTACCAGAAAGTCTAGTTTCCGTTACTATTCGTTCTCATTGCGATCACTGTTGCTATATTTTCTTGCAACTGTTGCGAAAATTTAATGCTTGTGCGACAATAAATTGACGTTAAAGCCTTGTTTGACTAAAAAAGTGGAGTAAACCTCACAAACTGATTTTGCTTTGCAATTACCAAAAACGGATCGACGATTGCGCAAAATGATTACGCGTACCTCGTTTTTCGTAATACCAACAATATTCAAACAGTTTTTTTTCACGATACCTGTTTTACTGAATTTTTCTAGTTACCATAACAAATGAATTTTTTCTCAGTGCACCTGACGGATTGTGATCAAATTTATTTAGCAAGGTTGAATTTCGTTGGAAAGCAGCCACATGGACAATAGGAGACTGTGAAACGATCACGAATTTTCAAATTAGGTGATAATGTTTCTAGAACCTGATTGAATCACGGTTAGACATTTGAATTCCAAGTGATTTCGAAACTCGGATTTTCACGAAATTATCATGAATGTCAGAAAAAGACGGAGAGTCGTATCGCCTCGGTCGTATTGAGTTATTTCGTGCTGAGATTGAGTAATTAATTGTATCTCGGTACTCTCGCAGCTGGCTCGACTTTGTCGACGGCACATTTATGTAATGAAATATAATTGAATCGCTGGTTAAAACGAGGGGCTCGCCACGCGAACTGGGTTCATGGGCCCCGGTGGTAACATTGGGGGCATCATCACGACCAGCACCCTCCTTTGCCTCTGTCGAACGAACTTTCAGGAAGGGTATCGATTTTGCGGTCTCGCGAATGATGAGAACAAATTTGCACGCGGGCATGTCAGTGCGAATCGCTGTGTCTTCTCATCAACGCGCGTAAAACTCAAAGGCTTGATTCTGACGTATGTTTCCTTTACTCTTATAACTCTAGAACTACACTGGGAAACATTTCAATAACCAGAAGTAACTAGAATAATTCAGTAAAATGGGTATCGTTAAAAAAAACTGTTCGAATATTGTTGGGATTACGAAAAACGAGGTACGCGTAACAATTTTGCGCTATTATCGATCCTTTTTTGGTAATTGCGACGCAAAATCAGTTTGTTCGGTTTATTCTACTTTTTCAGTTAAACAAGGCTTTAACGTCAATTTATCGTTGCACAAGCGTTAAATTTTCGCAACTGTTTCAAGAAAATATAGTAACAGCGATCGTAATGAGAAAGAATAGTAACAGTTACCAGGTTTTCTGGTAACAGCCACAAAACTAATTCTCATTTCGTACTTAGAACTATATTTTTCGACCATGATAAAAAATGAAAATAATTGAGGACTAAGCGGTAGTTGGAACTAAAAATTTTTCTCAGTGTACTGAACTGATTTTCATGCTTTTTTTTCTGTGAATAGTTACAAAGTCTGGTCAGGTTTTAGGCCATATTTCGTTCCAATCAGATCAATAGTTTTGCATACATAACGATTAGAGTGTTCCACAAAAACAAATTTTCTGCTTATCATCTGAAAACCATCTTTTAGGTATAAAAAAAATTCCCTCCGAAGCGCAGTTCGATATCTCAATTCTCCACTAAGCTCAATGAATTTTTATTCTCCCATTTAAATAGCACGTAAAAAATTTGTTTTTTCGTTTTTATCCGGTGAAACTACGAAATAAATTTTGAAATAAATACGTGCACTCATCAAAAAAAAATTATTTCAAATTTATAAAAATTAAATAAATTATCTATATTAAATAATGTCAATAGCTTCAAAAAGTTGCTTTGAAACGATCTTCCTTCAAATTTACTAAGTAGCAAGTATTTGAAGCTTAATAACTTTTTACCCGTTAGGATTACGAAAAAAATACTTCAAGACTTTTTTGTAGAAAATTAAATTTCCTACAAAAATTTTTTACGTGTTATTTAAATGGGAAAATAAAAATTCATTGAGCTTAGTGGAGAATTAAGATATCAAGCTGCGCTTGGGAGGGAATTTTTTTTTTTTATACCTAAAAGAAGGTTTTGAGACAATAGCACTTGAGCAAAAAACAAAAAATTTTCTTTGGGGACCAGTCTAATAACGATATTTGTAAACCGAGCCGGAATAAGGTCACACACTTAAATGCAAACGCTGACTAAACTCTTAGAGATGGAGGTGGGGTTAGGTTAGGTCAGATACGAACGATTTTCATTTAAACATTCTTGGTTGTAAGTACCATAAGACTGTTTATCTGAAGAGATTTTTTATTTTGTTATAATAAATTTGGAACTCGATAGGCTACGAGTTTAAGTATATTAAGTATATAAAGTATAGCCACATCTTTGAAGAAAATTTTGGCCTAAAACCGATGTCTAATTTCCAAAAATTGAAACAGATATAAGCACTGGAGTGAAATAACGCAATCGTGTTCGCTTCAATAGAGCCAAGTTCAAGACTAGAAACATCAGCCGGTAAGAAAGCTGCGAATGCGGCAGAAGGCTTTCCATATGTCCCAGGAATTGCCGATTAAGATCAAGAGAAATTTCCATTCCATCTGATACAAAATTAGTCTTTGAACCAAGGTCAAATTTTTAAACGTATTTATCTCGAAACTACATTATCCGGTGCGGTGGGCCTTCTAATTCAAACACCGTTCGATGGATCGTCTTCAAACTTTGCATACACGTTTCTTTTTTGATTTCGCGTGGTACGTCAATCGGAATTTTCGTTCAAATTTACCATTTTATGATGACACGTAGAACACGAAGCGATTTTCGATAAAAAAAAATTCTACGATTCTACGTCCAAATCATCATACTTTTCGCATTTTTTCAAATTTTCCAAACCCCGATCAACGCACCACAACTATTCTCTTCTTTGTTAAGACACGCTTTAGATTTCTCGTTTCAGATACGGCGCTTCGCCGCTACAACGATCACCGTTTGAACCTGTAAGAACTCCAGAGATTCGGAATGACGGTTGTAAATCTTGAGCGTACTTTTTTCAACCAAAACATTACCATAATAATGGTATGATCATATAAATCTACCCCTTACTTTGCTTGTATAAAAATATCAAAGATGTACCTGTTTTTTGACCCTACAACCGGATATAACCCCATAATACTATGGGGTGTTCGTTTATAGTAGGTACGATACGAAAGGCGAAGCAAATGCTTTTATCATGATTTGTTTTTTTTTTTCAATCCGTTGCTTTTCGTCCATCACTTGTCAGCTGGCGTGTATTCCGTGGAAAAGTTAGTGTAATACAAACATTGGATTCAAAAATTTTAACTATGATGTATGATGATCGAGATGAGTTTTGTTTAATTGATCTCTTTTTCACAGAGGGAAACAATTCCTGGCCGGAAATGATGACGAAGAAATCAGTTCACTCAAATTAATAACTTTGAAAAATCATGCTGTGTTGCTTCGGTTTTTCAATATCGAACGCGTATCGCTTTTACGGTTTTCAATCATCAAAGACAGTTGTTTTACCCTCATTTATAGCTTTCGAATTTGCAGAACGGTCTGCAAATGGTAAGGGATTCTATCGAAATGTCAATTTACGATTAGAAAAAGATGAGAATTGAAACACGGGTAGCTGAACAGATGAATATTGGTTGGTAATATTTTTGTTGATCGAAGGTGCCTTCGGGCCAAAGTATTATTTAAACATATTTTACGTCATTTATCGTGTACTTAATTTTCATCTTCTTCCAAACTTTAATTCATTTTGCGATAGAACTCCTTGGGACACTTTTCACAACATTACGACATTGTCTGTAACAACGTACAAACGCTTTCGAGTTATCACGTGAAAAGTGTTGAAAACGGCGTTTCGAGTAAAGTCAGTATACATTTAAAATATGGCAAATAATTTTGGGCATTTTAAATCTCGGAATCGGATCAAAAATCGTTACTTATCTTCGAAGTTTCCCGTATAACATCCGTTTAAAGTTGACTTAAAGATCGGGCGTAAAAATGTTGCCACCGCCTTGAAATTTCGTGATCTTAAACAATATCTTTTCTTTCAATAAAAACAATTTCAATCAATTTTACCTGATTTGTTCGACTTAAGCCGCAGCCTTCGAACCTTTTCGTTCTTATTTTCATTTTTGCTTCGTCACATTTTTTTTCAAAGCCCACATCCGATACGCCCCGAATACAGGACTCATTACGCCATGTTTATGCAACGGGATAGCACGGAATATTTTTCGCCACTATAGCGCAATATCTGATGCCCAGGTTCACCCGAATGTATTATGCATTAGAGATGGTAATTAAATCCAACTTCAACATTCCTCTACCCCGTTCAAGGAGCTTATTTACATTTAACCACAATATTGCACACTTTGTATTTTCATTTTTAAACGATTATACCAACCCGCAGATGCGTCTCAAGTTATACCCACGACAGAATCCACCATATTTCATACATTTTGAAAAGCTCTTCCATCAAATGTCAATTGGGCTGTTTTTTGACGAGCGCAAAAGTACTCTCGGTTTTTTTTTTCAACCTACGTAATTCGTGGATCGAATTCAATGCACTCGGTGAATGCCTGAAGTACTTAGAATATATTTCCGATTCAATTCGCCATTCTTGTCTTCAATCGGATTCCTGGATTCTTACTTGGTTTTAAAAACGTTCTTCACTGTCGGAGAATCGCAGAGATGCAATGGAGTTTCAAATTCTTAAGCTCAGGTCGGAACTATCTAATCCATACCTTTGATGAAGTATGTGAAGCCCCGTAAGGTCCCATAAATATAATCCCATGCGGTTCAATGAAATCCGCTACGGACTTTGGATTCCCCATGAAATCCGAATTCAAAATGAATCAAGTTTGATCAAATCTTCAAAGTCTCAAAATCCTGTGCGTCTCATAATTATTCTGAATGATTTCTGAGTATGTATAACCATCCATATTCCCCATCTTCTTCATCATTTTGCTACGAATTTAAATCGTATTAGCCTTACGATCTGAGTAGAAAGTCAAGAAGAAATAAGAAGACGGTTAAAAAATGTTTAGAAATTTTCTGAATACATTTCTTACGGTATTTTGTGTGGAAATGAGACAGAATCACCACCACGTATGTAACGATTGATTCGGAATGAATTCGAATAAGCCAATTTCGAACAAATGGTTTTCGCAAACTTTGCATAAAAACGAACATTTAATGTTACCGCAACTTTCTCAATCTTGGACCGATTCATCTTTGATAAAAAAAAAAAAAAATATACGTCGACAACTGGTAATGATACTCTGATATTCTGGATAATTCATCAGTAGAGAACAATAGGTTTGAGAAACAGAGAAAAAATACTTTGGGATGTAGTTTTACGTTGATAAAAGTGCTTCAAAAAGAAAAAGAAAATGAAAAAGAATTCAGATCAATCTGAGATTAGAAACTGAAAGCGAAGCTTATCGATATAATTCCTAGAGTACGATATAAGTTCGAGGATATGTACGTGGCTGAAGAAGGGTGAGGATGATTGAACATCCTTAACGCGTTACAAAGTCGCCGGTTATACAGTTGTTCGTACAGCGAGGTCGGTGTAAGTGCGTCCACACATCAAGTTGTCAGAGGGCAGGAAGACAAGCAGCGAGGTGAGTCTCCCCCTTTCCCCGTTCATAAAACTCATCGTTTGTTTACGGGGCGGTAAAGGGGATGGAAAAATGACTCGCGTTGCAGGGCCTATTCGTTAAATGTAATTTGAATTTGCGCGAGACGGGAGCTGGCGCGGCAAATTTTATCCCGTTAGGGCCGTAACGCGGTAAGGACGACGTCGACGTACGAAGTTTGAAAATTCGGCGAAGAGTAACAGGGCAATAAAACCTCTTCCTTGGGGGGACTCGCGAGATAAAGAGCTCGGAATAACCTAACCTAAACGCCGAAAACGGCCGCCCTAGCGTATTTAATAATTCCGCATGGCGAAATGAACGCTGCACGCATTCTCCGAACCTCCACCCTTCCATCCATTCTTTCGCACGCTCAAAAGCTCCCGCTTAAAATGCCGACTTGATTCTGCCAGGTGTCAATTGGCCACACCGCGTGAAATCAAAGGGAAGTCAAGACGCCCTGACTCGAGAGGCGTCGCCCCTTTGAACCAAGCGTTTACACATTCAGCGATCCGGATGACGATGACGAGTCGTCGAGTTCTTGGCAGCCCCAATTGACTTCCGACCGGAAGTGGGCCGCCCAAGAGCCGTGCTTTTCTCCACCCTTCCAGGGGGGGAAAATACGGTCGCGAAAAAAATACGAACGCAACTCGAGATGTGGGGTGAACGAATTTTAACCAAACGTGGGAATTGGAATCACTGCGCTAATCCGCCTTTAATGGCAATTAAAAGGCGAAATCTGTGGGATTAGAAACAGTGTCGTAAAAGTTTGTGAGAGAGATTCTACCTTATTTTCGTGCCCCACAGGGATCCCTGATTATAGGCGTGTACCCTTATTTATCGATAAATAGGGGTTCTTATGGGGCGCATCACGGAAATAACCCGACTTGGATATGGGAGTTTGCAAGTTTACGTTAATGAAAGACAGAACTTGATAGCAGGGAAGTAAAAATGTGGAGAGTCAATGTCATACAAAACGACGACAAATTTTATACTTTAAACCTTTAACCATGAAATCTTCAGGAACGGGAGGGGATAAAGAAATTTTTTCCATTCCGATACTTTGCGCTAGATAAGTTTCTTTTGAAATATTACAAGTTGTCAGAATCTAACATGAAACTAACACCTAACTATTACGAGAGAAAACCAGTGGAGTTCAAATTGCATGAAAAATTGTTTGGCAATATGGCAGCTGGAAGCTTGACAATTATTTTATTTCTGACTAAAGATGCTTCTAGAAAACTTTGACTTCCGATAACCGACCGTCTTCTCAATTAACTCACTAATTGCCTCTTGTAAAAAAAACAACAACTCGATCTCTCAGTTTCCTGCACATTCTCTGATACATCATTATTTCACCCCAACCGAATTGCGACAATCACGAGCTGTTGACGATTCAAATTTATTCCCGAGCCCGGGCTGACCGGAAACGTGGCTGTGGCTGGCGGGCAATAACACCCGGGGGATCGTATTTCAAAAGGTGAAACCGGGAGTCTCGTGGCGGACCAGACGGCAATAAAGCGGCTCAATTAGCATGAAATGGCTCAATTTCTTTCCACCTTTAACACCTTCCATTTCCACCCTGTTTACGGCGCCGCCGGACGCTGCGGAGCCGCAATCGCATTCAGCCGAAGGATGTGAAGAGGGTATTTGCCGCGAACCGGTTTACGGCGCATGCAGGTTAAGTTGCCGCCGCTGCAGTGCGGAGAAACACGCGAGCGTCCCCCACCCTGGTTTCAGTGTGCCGACGTGCAGGGTACACTTGGGGACAATGAATCTGAGACGGCTAATTTTTTTTTACACTAGACAGTTACGTTGGCAACACTGAGAAACCTACAGCGCCACAGTCGGCCGAGCGCGAAACAAACTCAATCTCAATAAGCGTAACATAACCCATGACCGTCGAATCTAACCTTGGAATTGACGTCTCAATCCAACAATTCATTATCTCCGCGGTATTTTTAGGTTAGATTCGACGGTCATGGGTTATGTTACGCTTATTGAGATTGAGTTTGTTTCGCGCTCGGCCGACTGTGGCGCTGTAGGTTTCTCTGTGTTGCCAACGTAACTGTCTAGTGGAAGAAATTAGCCGTCTTAGATTCATTATCCCCAAGTTGAGAGAAATTTTTTATTCCGGCTACCGCTCAGTCCTTAACTATTTTCATTTTTTACCACAATCGGAAAACATAGTTCTAGGTACAAAATGAAAATAAGTTTTGTACCTGTTTCCGGAAAGTCTAGTATCTGTTACTATTCTTTTCTCGTAACTGTTACGAAAATTTAATGCTCGTGCAACAATAAATTGACGTTAAAGCCTTGTTTGACTAAAAAAGTGGAGTAAACCTCACAAACTGATTTTCTTTGCAATTACCAAAACAGGATCGGCGATAGCGGAAAATGTTTAGGCGTACCTCGTTTTTCGTAATCCCAACAATATTCGAACAGTATTTTTAACGAAACCTGTTTTAACTAAATTTTTCTAGTTACTGTAACAAATGAAATTTTTCTCAGTGCAAGTGTACGTTGCTTCATATTCCACAAGAGTTTCGTTATTCTTTCACCTGGACGAGATCTGAGCGTCATATTATGCCGAACTGAAAACACACCGCGAGTTTTGGGCTCTTGGTATCTCGTTGATCCATGTGCGGACATTTTCCGTTTCAGTAACGAGTGAGAATTTTTGAAACAACTGCACGGCACGGTTTGACTTCGAGTCCAGTTTCCATTTTATTTAAATAATGACATATTTGTTTCTCCAGACCTTGGAAGGTCGGCCTTAGTCGGGCATTTTTAACGAATGGTACTGAAACTTCTTATTTTGCCGATGTATAGTTTCTAGTTGATCCAACGTGACAAAATCTATCGACATGATTCGAAAAGGTCGTGAGACGTTTCTCAAACCCGAACCGATAATTTTGTATTTTTTTATTGTGTTTTGTAGGGCGAAAACTAGTGCCTCGGACATTGTTACAGTGAACAGAAAAATTGGCCATATTTAAAACAGTTTAGTGCGGGGAATTCCGAGGAATAATATCGGGCAAAGTAGGTTATACGAATGCGAGTTAATGTATTTTTCTCCTCGCATATTTTTCCACCAGGTTAAAATACGGGGAATTGTATTAATGGGAACAATGGGATCCCTCGGCTTACTCAACAGTGGAATTGGGCAGTCAAAATTCTACCGGAAAATGGAATGAATCTCAGGAACGTAAAGTTTCACCCTGTTATATATACCTACCGACCTCCGCACTCGTTTCCCCATCCCTTAAAGAGAGTTATTGTTCAGGACTGCTGCAAACCTAAAAACGCCGAAAAATTTACGGAATTTGACTGAAAATGTAGGATCTCGAGAAAGGTATTGAAATCATCTCTAACGGCACTCCACGACTACTTTAAAAGTTGCAAATACGATGTGAAAAGCATTTCACACAATTCCTTCGCGATATGTCTGTGAAAAAATTTGACGAATCATCGTACATTCGTAAAATTACACGCGACTAATTTTCGCATACAACTTTTATCCGCGTCGTGTCTGTATATGGATATAAAACACTGTCAAGATTGTCGGAAAAAAATTCAATCCTTGACCTGTCAAATATGCAGAAAAAGTCAAGAGATTTAAGATCAGAATTCAGCAACAAGAAGAAAAGTGGTGTAATGAACTAGAAAATGAAAATTTTTTTTTGATCGAAATTATCTGCGTGAATGGAATAGAGTCGAAAGAAAATAGGTGAAAATTTGCGAGGTCCGCAAACATAACCGGATAAAGAAAATCCCCCGACATTGAAATCTGAGGTGTGAAATTTTCCGAGCTCGTCATTCGTCGTCGGCTGAGCTCTGCGCTTAGGCTTATAATCAGACGGCCCTACGTGGTGAAGGCTAAGAGCCGAGGAAGGGCGGAGGCATTAACTTGATTATCATTATCGGGTATCAGAAGACCGGATAGCAGCTCATCACGAATCGCCGTCACGCCACGAAGTTTGCCCTTCTACATATATTGACGCGTATCACGAGTATTTGGGCATTTCGTTCTCTCATGTCTGGAAATAAGGCGGATCTGTGGATTTCAATCTTGCAATCAGTTTCCCACGTTCTTGTGACGGCGGATTCGTTCTCACACACTACGATTCTAATAAAGAGGATTTATTGAATTAAAGTAGCGAATAAGAGTGAACTGATAAAAAAAAAACGTGTGAATTTTGGAAATTTACAACTCGTCAACTGATGTTCGATTCAGTTGGGATTTGTTTCATTCAAAATTGTCTAAATTGAAATTCATTTGCGTATCTTTTTCTATTGGACTCAGGTGACAGAAAGCATTGATATTGATATAACTCAGCTGTTTTGGTTTCTGGCATGTTTTACTGTACACACGATATCTCAAAAACTGCCCGACTGATTTACTTCGAATTTGTAGACAGCATATTTCAATAGTTGCCACTGTCTCAATTAATTTTTTAAAGCATTTTTCCTTTTTTTTCTGCCTATTGAATATAAACTTTTTCTTATTGTGAGAAGGGAAGAATCTGTTGATCTCGCCGACACGTTTTTGCGATAATCTCGCAAATGGCCGGGTGAAAAATCTGAACCTGATAGGAAATGGCAGCCAAATAAAAAAGTTTTAGTAGAAAAAATAGAATCGTTTATATAGAAAAAGTAATAGAGGGAAACAAGTGTAGTTTTTTCGGTTAAATATTGAAAATCGATTCATTTTTGGTGGAACCAAAAGTTCAGATTAAACGGGACATGGCAATTTTTCATGCCCATCATTTGATATAAAAATCTTGTAAGTTTAAATTTTCTTCATCTAGCTGTTTCCGAAATCATCGCGGGACTTTGTCAAGCACACCGACAGATCTACATTTTTCTAAGAACCTATTTTTCGGATTCGAAAACACAAAGATTCGTTGAAATCAGAATAAGTAATTTTCGACCGAAACGAATACCAAATCTTCAAATTAAAAAACGTCATGTACCAATATTGAATGAACAAATCCCGAGTATTCGAATAAATTTATAATGTATGAGTGTAACTCCCAAAGCTCCTTTTCGAACGTTTGTCATTGAAAAATATCAGATCAAAGGCAATGAGACTAAACTATTTAAGAATGCCGTGTTTAAATTTGAAATAAATCGGTTAAACTGTTTTTGAGATTGCGATCTCTTTTCTTAACTACCGTCCCGTATACATCACCTCAATTTTTTGGAGTGCTGCAACTCAGCATGGTTTTGCCTTTTGAAAATAGCTTATCAACGTGAATATTTCCAACACTACATGAAAATTATGCGTAATGAATTCGAGAAGTTCAAAGATTCGAACGCTGATTATTCAAAGTTTTCCGTCATTCCAATTTTTGCATTATACCGAGTTTAGAACAGGTTATTTTTACAATGTCTCGTAACTTTCATTATCCCTTTACGAATTCAGTCATACCAGTTTGGCTTCTGTCGTAAAGAGCTGGCCTCTAAATCACACTGTGTGCAAAATGTAATTGCACAGTGTAAATATGAATGCACAAGTGGATGGAAGAAACGAACGAACCGAATCCTGAATTCTAAGGATTGAAGTCGAGCAGAGTCAGAGTAGAATTTGTTTTGAACTTGGCTTATTATAAGCGGATGTAGATAACACGGAAAGTTGGAACTCCTTGAATGATTTAGTTTTACACGTTCCACATATTCGACTTTTTCTTCAACTAATTGACCTAAAATGTCACGGATTGATGACTGGAATAAAATTCTAACTGCCAAGATTTTCAAGTTTCGTGGCAAAAAGGCGTTATATAAAAGGTACATATTTCTCTCTCACCGTTCGCTTTAAAAACAACCAAAATATTCGAAATAATTGCGATTGAACATTTCAAAATCTGATGGCAAAATTCGTATGTTGGATAAATAAGATCTTTTTCATTAACGAATCATTTTGATAGAAGGTCCTGACTACTTTTTTTCGGTTTTTTTTTCTTCCTTTTAAATTCCATAAAAAATTATCCCATTAAACGTCTATAAGGTGAATCAACGTTAGCCAATTTATATGATGAATTGAAAACTCAGCTCTAAACAAAAAATTGTAAGACAACGGGAGAGGTTCTGACCAGAATTTGGTTAGCTCTTTTCTAAACCAGGACTAAAGGATCATATCTTCCAGTAAAATATACAACCTGAAACATAATCAATAATTCGTTCTCAGGCCGATTAAAAAAAGAAAAAAGAAACAATCTTTAATACGAACGATTTTATGCCATTTAAATATAAATATATGATTTTTATTCAAGTTATAGGACTTTCAAAATTACACCTACAATCAAGTACAACCCCCATGTTTAGATACACCACATATTTGATTTTAACAATTCTGAACACATTTTCGTATCGTTACTCTAAGTACACACGTTACAGAAGAAAATAAAATTACGCGCTGCAGGAAATGAGGTGGTGCACAGTTTTGCCAAACCTTCTTCAATACACGTTACGTATTGTTTATTAACTGCGTTCGCATTAAAATGGATTGCGAGCAGCCTGCCACTGATACAAATACCTGCCGATAAGCTGGTCCCTCGAATATTATTTTCACTCGTATTATTTCTGCGCGCATAGAGTTCGCGATAAAAGATAACAACACCACGTACGTATCCAGAAATTAAGTACACGTGCATGCACGTAATAGGTGGGTAGGTACAATATCCAAGCACGATATTAGACGGGAAAACACGAATGGTGCGATATTTTTGTTGTTTTTACTTTTTTTTTTTATAATTCTTTTTAATTTTTTTATCGTCATTTTCTTTCCGGCAGCGGCTCCACCGAATCAAAAACGAACAGCCGGAGATGAGGGAATTAACGTTGAAAACGCCGTCCAAATGTTCGTATATTCGCGCATTATACTCCCCGGGAAATAAACAGACGTGGCTTGCCAAAATCCGGATTCTGTACGAGTTGGCTGCTGCTGTTTCACCGCAAAGGTTTTAGTTAAACATGACCTTCGGGATCCATGTTGCCACTTTTGTTTCATCGAACAAAAAGTCTCGATAAGACATTGTTGAACAGTCGGATTCAAGCTACATTCACGTTGAATGGAGGTGAGCTTAACATTAGAGCAAAAATATTATCCGTAATGAAGTAAATTTTTAACCGGATATTTTGAATGGCAGTGTTGGCAATTATTGTAACAATTTTAGATAGATCCCAATGTTTTATCAACCTTTTTACGCCACGTGTGTACGTATAATGCAGTTTGTTCAATTTTTAATAAACTATAGCTCATTTTGAACGGCGATGAATTATTCTATGCAAATATTCTGGTACTGATTTCATATTATATTCAGATACTCGGTTGAATTAATCCTTACACTGCACACCGCGGTGTCAAATCTGATTTGATCCGAGATAAATAATGAAATATCGTAAAAATAGTTAATTCATTCTTTTTCCGAAAATTCACCCACTAAAATAAACACCTTTTTTCATCGCACAGTACGTCCATATTTTTGCTACAAAAATATTGAAAATTGAGCGAGTTATGATTTTTCAAGTAGAATGATCCATTTTTCGTTCTCTAGTTTCATAAATTGTTTTTTTTTTTTTTGTTTTTTTTTCAAATTCAAAATTTCTTTCGCTAAAGATAACTAATTCGCCTTGAAATATAATAGTTAAATAGTGCCCCGAAATTCCTAAAGTTTTCTGAATCTATATCCCCGTTTCTACGCAATGATTTTTGATTTGGGGTCTCCAGTGACTCCGATGTGACACCAGGGTTGAAAACCATGGTATATAATCGAAATGTAATAAATAAAAAACAACGCAATTACGCTTGACTGAACAAACCGTTATTAATAGAATAAATTCATTTGATGCAAGCTACGAAGAATGCATATTCTACGAACGAAACAAGCTATTATATTCCTAAAAACAACTCTACCTAATCCCTCTAAAGTTTTTGATATTCAGGGGTTCATCACTTGAAATTATTGCTTTAAAAATTTATTCAGTTTTCGGAGGACTCCTTTCGATCGAACACCATACGATTACACATCATTGACAACCTCTGAAAGCTATGGTTTATAATATTTTGACCCGACAGTAGGTCCAATAAATCCACCCTATACAATCGCTAGCCAGTGAATCTTCATCGATAGATAAAAAGCGTTGAAATAAGGTTACTTCGTCGATTCCGACCATATGAAAACTGAATTCTTCTACTCAACTGAAGTTCAATGCAAACGGGATACTAAAGGATCTCTCCCGCGTACACGGTCCGACTAACAAGCGTCAAATGCCAATTACTCGCGACAGAAAGAAGCGGGCGCGAATAACAGCGTTGAAACACGCAAAGCAGAAGGTGGCGAGAGGTTCACGGGTTCCCGGATTAAACAGAAACCCAACTGAATCGCAATAGATCTTATATATATATAACCGCAAATGGCGGCGGTTGAAATTTTCGTTATTAGCCAAGGATTAAGGAGAAACCCCCCTCAAACCCGCTCGGTTTCCCGATTCACGTTTCTTGAATTATTGTCCACATTTCCATAACCCCCCCCCCCGCCGCCCTTCATCCCTCCAAAAACTCCCCTCGGCCTTTCCCTCGTCCGCAAAACGAGTGTATAAATTCTTCCCCGGTTATCCGCGCAATTAGGCATATAATAAATTAGAGACTGGAGTAGAAAGTACAGCTGGGTATGTATATATATACATTGTGTGTGTGTATATACATATTTGTGCCTCGTACATAACGAGCGATGGAGCTTGCCGTCTCACTTCTGCAGGTTTGTTCACTGTTTTTAATTTTAATTTTTTCAATTTACGTTTTTTGTGCACAGAGCCTTTCGCGCCCGTAAACTTCGCCCCCTTCGGTAATAAATTACCCTTCCGCGAAGCGAACGGTAGGTAGAATATATATACCTGTAGATGGGTGTATATTACACCTCGCGCAATTGAGTCTACTCGCAGTGATTAAAAAACGACGGGTCAATGGGAAGGCAACAAGGAATGTAGGTATGTATTACCTCGCCCACCTTGCGATTACCGCGAATTCGAGGAAACTCAAAACACAGCATCATGCTTTATGCCTGTTTCTGCGGATCGCCCGGCTAATTAACAGGATGTGCTGACGCCGCTGGAGACGCTTTCTTCGGGGCTGCTTACTACAACTATGCTCCAGGAACACCGTCAAACTTGCGGGGGCTAATTGTGAATTCAGATGGGGAATGGTCATAAAAGTCAAACGGTATGAGTAACGGTCTCTGTCAGCAAGTTTTGGCAAAGTCTCATTTTGTAATGAAGAGAATATTCGCGACAACGCGGCACGAAAATAAATTTTCATTCCGATATTTTACTTAGCAAGTTTAATCGACGGTGAAACTAAAGGGATGCAGAACCAAAAAGCTTTGCTCGTTTAGAGAAGACACTGTCGCATCGGGGTTTATTAAACATGTTGAAAAGAGCCGTGGTCATTTTTGAATCGGAAATAATCAAGCTGTTTAGAAAGTTCCGTCCGACTTCAAACTGCGAAAAATAACGCTTTCCACATTTGATAATTCTGTTCTTCTGTACAGCACTTCCTGCGCTTCTCCGGGATCTAGAAATGCAAAGCAGGACCATTTATGCTGGCCTGCGTCTAAGCAATCACAATTTTCCGAGCGACGAGCTGCAGAGGGAGGTGAAAGGTAAAGCATGCTTCTCTCTCTCTTTCTCTCTCTCTTCTTTCTTCTCTCTGTTTCTGTCTCTGCGGGCGAGGAAAATTGAAAAGTTGGCAAGTGTGCTGGGAATCGAACGTACTTTGGGATTTCGAGGAATTTCCAACTTGCCAAATCCGAGTACAATAACATCGCGTGTACCTATACAGCACAGCATAGAAACTTTCAAGACCCTCAAGCCCCAGGATCGATGGATTTGCACGTACAACTATTCCCCTCGTCTCCAGAAACTCATCGCGACTCGCGGAAACCGGCACTGAAAAATTCTCAGCTGGCAGCGCGACGCTGCTTTTACACTAATTCATTCTTTTCCCAACCCGATTTCTTGAGAATCCATTAAAGTATACAGTAAAGAATATTTCTCACTTGGGACCTTGACGCCCATCTCGAAGCGTACAGTTCACCGTTTTGATTGATCAAGAACGCGTAAATAGTTATAAATCGCATCAACATTCAGGCACACCTTACAGGAATCAATTAAGTTCACGTGAGCTCTGAAAATTTTTAATGGTTTTTTATCGATACATCTGGAAATCTTCTGTACATGATTATTGGCTGTTTTTGTCTTCGCCATCTGCAACAGCTCACCAATATGCAAGCCATCATTGTAGAAATTTCGTGCAAATGACTGAAGGGATTGTATGAATTTGGGTGTTGGTTCCTTTGACAGTGGATAGACCAACACGGACCTTCCGTTATTCAACCACTCCGTTAAAGTGACCCCTATCCTTGATGACCTTGATTTCGAGGTACATATAAGAGGGAGTCCGGTATAATCCGAGAACCATGGGCAAATCGATATGAATATAGCATGTATACAGATGTGTCTTGGAGCGTGGTATCGATGGGAAGGACGGCATCGGTCGACTCACGATGTCCGTAAATCAAGGGTTGCCGATATCGTAATTAACGACCTGATTCGATTACCAACGGAGGCGATAGTCTGTCCGTTACCGGCGCGGACCGCTACGAGGACGGGACGCGAGACAATACTGGGCGATAACGCCCTGCTGGGTCACCCTCCCCTTCCCTCTCCTCCCGACTCCACCCCTAACCTATCCTATCCTCTCCTCTTCTCTCTGAAGCATTTGCGAAGCATTGCGAACTGCCGCCACTTCACCTTTGTCCTCGATCCTCAGACCCTCGTTTGCTTAATTTCCTTTTGGGAATGTTCACCACGGCGAACATGACTGTCCTGCAGACAGCCCTTCGAGGGCTTCGCGCGCCTCGGGCACTCCCATTTTTACCGCTCAATTAAATGCCTTATAACGTGGCGCAATGTGTCTCAGCTCTCATGAAAGCAGATGATGGACCCTAACTCACCCCAAAAGTCCCTCTGATAATTAGAGGATTAATTGAATAACGCGACATTCTTCCACTGAGCTTGTACAGTAAGACACGATATCCAACAGATGGAAACGACAGGCTGAATGGTGATATAAATTTATTTAGAATTCTTCTTTAGATGTTGAGTTAATAATTCCTTAAGGTTGCCGGAAATGCGATCGATTACTCTTCCAAGGTTCATAGCCACGCTGTCCACTAGGTTTGAAGCCAATCTCACGCGCCAAATCAGGTCACAAACAATAATGACAACAGACGCAGCATCCAGGTGTATGAATTCTTTATCCAGAGACGCTATTCGGGTCTTTGAAAGACCCAGCAAGCTCGTAAGCTCGACTGTTTTGAGTCGTGAGAGTGAGAGAATGGACCAGTCAAGATGTCACAAGCACGGAAGGGAGCAGCAGTCAAGTTTAACGTAGATTACAAGGATTCAAGAGCGATTGTACGACATACAGAGTGACACCTCGGTCTGAGACTCGCTTCCAACCTGTCTCCCAGTTTCAACCACGCACGCCTGTCAAAAGTCAGTAGGGTCGGTAACAAGTTCGTTCCTCCTCTTCCACTAAAAACCATAATCGGTAGGGTAGATGCAAGGTTCATGTAACCACCCAAAACGCTGTATCGGTTAATCAAATTTTTTTCATAGTTGGCACGCTTCGTTGTTGAATTATCGGTGTTCATGTGGATCGAAGTACCTCTGTATCATTTGTTACCGGAACCCAAGCAGTAACCTCACGCATTACACGTAACGAATATTGCCAAAACTGGTACCAAGGTAACCAAACCCGATATATCTTCCACTCTGCGCATTATCAAATTGGAAAAACCACCTTACCTTGGACTGACTAATGGACCCGCAGCTACCATCCGCTTCGTCCAAGAAGGTTCTGAAAATCGGACTGTTCGAATGGGACATCTTTCTTTTCACTTGCCCCACGCTTGGACCGATAAAAGACTACACCGTGTGGTTACCGATCACTGTATCATCACGTCACGATAATCTTTGAATGGCCACACAGTGAATGACTTGCATTTCTATTTGGTAATGAATCATTTTTAAAGTAGGTCAACTACGCGCACGACGGTACTTCACGGAGTATCGTGAATGGTCTGAGGGTTTCATCCGCGAAATTCCACGACTTCAACACTCCGACATGTCCGAGAAGTTCGGCGGACATCGGTACAGGAGAACAATCGACCGGGTGAACTTTTTTCCATACAGCAACTGCTGTGGCTGCGGAATCGGGGCGTCGAGCACCTGGGGGAACACGGAGTTGCAGGTTCACGGTTCGCTGGTTGGAACAACTTCGGAAACTTGGGTAAAGCCGGATCTAGTTAGAGAGACGGGACTCGGGGTGCTGCCTACGCAGCTATACTGGACGGTAGGTCGGCGATAACCGGCGCTTTGGAAGGTCGACACGAGTCCCTTTCGTACGCTTCTGGGATGTAGTACTGAATTTTGCAAACACGTCTGCAGCACCACCGCGCAGTCTGACGTTTACAAGCCGATATCAGAAGGGTACGGACACTCGTCAAATCGGCCAAACTGCATCGATCAACTGCTCCTTGCCACTGGTAGTATGACCGGCTGATCAAACAAGTCATTCGTGATCAGAAGCAAAAATGTCGGACATAAACATAGGGTGAGTTCGTCGCTGAACGGATTACAGGCGACGATTGTTTATGCGCGATTTTTTGTTTCGCAGATATGTATTTGACTTATCCATACGATGATATTGTGAACTTGTCATTTGTGTTTTTTGTGAACATGATGCTCGCAAGTCTCAAGATACTTTGCTGGAATCGTATACCAACGTTCCTTTACTGACATTTACGGATTGGATTCTTGAAGTTTGTTATGTTCCTGGAACTAAAATATTCAAATATTCGATGTTTGGTTACTTGAACAAATAGTAGAGCATCGAAAATTTGAGCGTTGAGCGTTCGACGATTTCATTCGGTCAACACCTTTATACGAGTTGGATTTGACGAATGAGAAAACGAGAGTTCGGTGCTGTCGCAGAGATGTATTGACTTGTTGAAAAATTTGATTTCTCAGAGTAACAAAAAAATATCAGCAACGTAATCATTCGATTGGCTCACGCTTTCTCAACCTCGTTCCTGTTCATCTAGCACCAGAAATTGACGATTCTTGTTCAAAAAAAAAATCAAAAAAACGAACTACTTGATTAGTTACCATTCTTTGCTAAAATGACTTGAAATCAGTTTTTATGAGAGTAAAAATTTTCAAAACATATTAAACGTCACCGATTAGTTTTTAAAACTCTGTGTGTTTTTCTTGCTATTTCAAATATAGATTAATAATTAAATTGAAATTAAAAATCGATAACATTTCAAATCGCTTTTACAATTTCGTTTCCCATACATTTAATTGTCAATTTCGTACATTTTGATTCAATTCAATTTACACTAACTTAATTTAATTTAAACTAATTGACGGCCACTTGTAAAAATGAACTTGTAGGATCCCAACTTGTAGAAACGAACCTTTCGGAACGGATCGGAAGAAACGAACTTGTAAAATCGTTAATTGTAGAAACGAACTTGTAGAAACGGTCCTCTCCCAAACGAAATTCCAATATTTAGCTAACAGGCGAAAAAAATTCAACACGGTGTCAAAATTGCGAATTAAAGCATTTATCTGACTCTGAATCTTCATTCGCGTCTCCGATTGTTTTCAACGGTGTAATCAATCTGATTCCGTTAAAACCAGTCCGCTCAACGTTTGTATCTTCAAGAAATTTGTCAAATTTGATCCACATCAGGAACAAAAAATCTGTGACACCAAAAGTCTGCTAAATTCACATTGCTCTACGTTCTTACCTACCAATATCGTCATCTCACACCATCGATTTTATACCCACGTGTAATTATTATTCATCGAATAAAATACCTCACACGCTACACACTCGTACATCATCAAAAAAAAAAACTCGCGCTTCACAAAATCTGTGATTAAAGCGATGTTCAACGCATCGCAGGGGTGAATATCGATAATCCGGAAAATACGGACATACCAAACGAACGAAGAAACCAAAAAAAAAAAAAAACAAATTTGGAAAACAAACTTGAGCTAATACATAGCCACAAAACGAAGGGGAATGAGGAAGGGATGGACTCGCCAGGTGTTTTTAACGTCACGTAAGTCCTGAAATTCTGGTCCTCGCGTCCTCGTCATGATCCGGCTCGGTGACATCGGGGTAATTATTTACCAAGGACAATACGCGCGGGGCACGAAATGATAAAGCAAGGGACAAGAAGGCGCCGCGAGACGCACGATTAAGATTAGAATAATGCGCGGAGCGAGGACGAGGCATGACGGCCGCCTTCACCCCCCTTTTGCGGAGGAATAATTTATCCCGGTCGCCATTTTGCGGCGGGGGTGGCTTACACACCCAGCTACGAGGAATCTCATATCCGTCTGAGACGGCTGATAACGACCAGCGCGGGTCCCGCGGCCGTCGACCGCGACGCCTGTGCGAAATATTATGGCCTCGTCCTGCCATTTCCGCATTCTGATTGGAAATTGTCACCGCAGCCCGTCTATATATGCGATCCACACAACCCCGTCCCTTCGCTTCATTGCCCGATGAACGGATATTAGCCTTATTTATCATCATTCGTCAATTGCGGGGGACTCGAAGCTCCTCGATTACGCGTTCCTGTAACGTACGGTTCAGCGATTATCGCCGTTTTTTTAAAGGAATTCATTTTCCTTTTGCTTCTTGTTTTTTATTTATTTTTTTTTTTTTTTGAGGTTTTTTTAATTCGGATCTCAGCTTGATTAAGGAGGGAGCCTGCTTTAGAGGCTTCAAAAAATCGGTTTTTTCGAGGATTTTTTTGGGAAGGAAAGAAATATCCGATTAAAACGAAACTCTCAGGGTTTATTGTTATGTATTTCAACAGTCTTCTCGAATTTTTTCATTAGGATACATGTCATATTATGCCTGGTACAAGCATTTCACCGAGGCGTCTCGAGTATGCATTTGTCGTGCGGCGGGAAAGGTGCAGGTCACAATTTCCATCTGAAACAAAGAAACCAAAAAAATTTTTACTTCTCAATAGTATAGCTTCTAGTTAAACCAAGAAAATTCCACAAAAAGTGAAAAATTCAACAATTTTTCGCAAATTAAAAAAAAAATTCATTTTTCCTGGGAAAAGAATTCACTTTAGATTGTTTAAAAAGTGGGTTAATCTTAACTTTCTTAAGGTATTTTAGGTTCAACTGGAAGAGAATTTCATCCCGAGTACAATGCAATTTGTCTCGTTTCGATAGGACGTTTAGTTTTTTCCCTATCTTTCCCGCCAATTAGGAAAGAGCGTAAAAATGAAAAACGGAGAAATCGTGCGTCAAAGTTTTCGTACATAAAAAATCGTAATTTTCTTGAACTTACCGCATTAATATGCTAATCAGCGATTCCTGGTCCATAGAGTTGCCCTTCACACTCTTCAAAAAACTGGTTGAAAACTTCAAAAAACCGCTCGTATACCTGCTCGACGCTTGCTCACTATTTCTTCTGTAACTCCGAAAATATTTCGAATTTGTGTCTGTAATTTTAGGGACACATTCTTGGATAGTTTGGGAAGACATTTATGCAAAAAGAAAAACTCGATTTTTTGAAGCCTCTAAAGCAGGCTCCCCCCTTAACGACGCAGTCTGTATCGTTTGACAGTCGAGCATTTGCTGATATGCCTTGTTGTATAATTATACAAACAAGAGGTTTATGGACTAGGTAAGATTTTGCACCAACTGTGCCAACGATTATCGCTAAATCCCAGCAGATGGTTAATCATTTTTAACTAGATGTAAAATCGTGTGTAAGAACAATGGTTCTTGTTATAACTTTCTTACACATCTTTTAATTATGCAACGGTCAAACTCAATACGGAGTGTATTTTTTTTTTTTTTCAACGTTAACACGATTATTATATGTATATTTATACGTCAAGGTTGATTTTTCCAGCCTACACTTAATTCTGGCTTCTTTTTGTTTTCACTTCATTTTCCACAATGTTAATATTATACGAATTCTGTGAAGGCTCTGATATAAAAATTATGCTACAATAAGTGGATGATGGAAAATTTGAAAGCAAATAAAGACTAAATTCCAAAGCAGTTAACTCGAAAGCTTTGACTAAACCCTGATCCCAATTCATCAATTGTCGGCTAGTTTAATTGCATAACCCGTTCATCGAGAGTTGCAATTAGTAGACAATCTGTCAGATGAATCTATTGTTTAGAATTTTCTTTCAGTATCATTTCTTTCACACACACAGATAAATAAATTTCAATTAATTGAATTGGCAGTTGATTTTCGATTACACAAAGGGTTTGATTGATACAAATTGATTTAAAATCTAGCGAACATTTTGTAATTTCATTGTAAATTTACGAATTGAAGTTAACAGAAATTTCTAGACGCGCATAGTCGGCATTCCTCAAATACTCTACACATCATAAAAAAAACTTCGGAAATTTTTGACGAAAATTTACTTTTAAGTATAAAACATTCCAGGAATACGTCACTTGAAGATTTTCCCGAATATTTCAGCCCAAAAGATTCAGTTGAGCCATTTTTTGTGTACCTATTTCAAATTGAATACTTGAAATCAAACGTTTCATAAATATTTCAGTCCACCTCTGAAACATTTAGTCCTTCGAGTCAAGATGAAACTCGTAAATGCAAACGATAACAAATATTATGAAGAGAATCATAATTTACCAGCACATAAACAGTGCGCTTAGTTTTTGAGTAGTTGAAAAACGTTGATGTTATATTTAAAAATTAAATGTATTAATTGAAATTAATAAATAATTGTATAAATGTATAGATATTTTGAAATTATGTGTTTCGTCTGATAGGCAGGACTACAAAGGAGTTGAAATATCAAGAGATTTGAGGGGAGGTTCAAGGAAGAGATAAAAAATTCAATAACCGTAAGACCTGGCGTTAAGCTCTCAGGTATTATAATATTAAGATGTTTGACGCACGTACCCTCGTCACTTTCGCTACACGAGTAAGCGCGGCGCTTTTCACCACTCGTTTACTACTTCTTTCGCAAGATTCTTTTCGTCTTTCCACCTGTAATTTTCGTTGAAGAATTACATTCCTTCGGCTTTTTTCACTCCGCGTACGTCAAGCTTTGAAAAATACGTTTCCCTCTGAAACGGACGTTCGACTGTATTACTTGAAATTTCGCACTCAAACTTGGCAAATTTTGAGAGCGTGATATTTCTATAATTAGAGGGAACGTAATCCGCACCCTAAACGAATAACTTTCCCCGACGCACACTTACCACATTTTATATTTCTTTCGAGGGTGCTACAAGAACGTCAGGCGACGCTCAAGAGCTTCGAGCATCGAGCTTTCTTACTGCGGAGGGTGAAAGTAAGAGATGTGGGGTTGCGTATAGGCGGAGGAGGAATAATTAAACGCAGTAATGTCTGCGCATTAGAGGAGATGACGACGTCATCAGCCCAACTGCCGTGCCCCCAGAATTTGCTCTCTGAGCCATCAGCTTTCCCTCATACTGGTCCGCGCTCGGGAATAGAACCATTTTTAACTTAGCAAAAACGACCGGCGATACTTTAATCAGGCAGCGAATACGGCAGAATGTTTTTAATTAGGAAAATTTTTCACACTATTTTTATTTCAGTTTTTAAATTTTTATTCTTGAACAAATTCTAGAATCTAGTTTTTTGGCTTAGGCAATTGAATTCGGTAAACATATTTGCGCTTTACTTGAACGATAAAAGCCAGGCACCTGTTTTGACTTGAGCTAAAAATTTTATATGTTAGCAAAATTTTTTGTTCGGTGAAAGCCAAAGTTTATACCTTATACCGGAAGCAGAAAAATATGTATTTCACAAATCTGAAACTGTTCAATTAGAATGTATGGGGTAACATTCTGAAATGAATGATTTCTTTTTTTTCTATCAGACCAAAATAGAAGAATAAATTATTGGTCAAACTCGTGTAGGATAGATTTCTTTCAATAGTAACCAAAAATGATTATGTCCGTTGTTCCTTTTTCCGAATTAATAAAAATGGAGGAAAATCAGCAGATTAAAATCCAGCCGAATGTGACGTAACCTATACTAATTGGGATATCTACAATCTACCAAAAAATTATTAAAATTCAATTGTTTATTATAATATCCACTATTATCTGTATTGACGGAAAAAAAAAAAAGAAACTACGGCTTGACTATTTTGTGTTACTCTGCTTTATACGCATATAAAAATTAATTTGTTCCTTATGGAGAGCTAATTATGACACGTGTATGAAAGAATTGTCTACAAACAATTGTGTAGTCTACCAATTTCATCGTCACTGGCACCTTGAATTTCACTTTCTTTAAGCATGTACATAAAAATTTCAAGTCATAAGCAGCTGTTGACAAAAATGCATCATCGTTTGTGGAACCGTTTATATTTTTATTTATGACCCATAGCTTTTTTCCTTTTATTGTTATGCGAACCTTCAAATGCGCAACAATATTTCCGACATTTTTCTTCAACCGTTGTCTAGGTAAAAAAAATTTCAAGCTTGAAGAAAACACCCGTTTCGTGAATTTAAAAAAAGAAATAAAATGGTACACACGCGTATTAAGTAACAATAATCATATTCTATTTTCAATCGTGAAATTAAGTTTCTATTACGATTCTTTTAAACCCTCTCAAGAAATTTTATTCAATGAACTGACCAAGAGATGATGAATTTTTTCGCCATCCTTCACAATATGTGAATTAATAGGTAAAAAAAAAATCAGTTTTGAGTCAAAGTTTAAAATTTCTTCATCCCAGTCGCAATACGTTTCTATTTAACACAAAACTGTTATTAAAATTGCCGGTTTTTTCTTCTATTTTTATTTTTTTTTTTTTGTCTATTGTAAGGAATCGCAGAAACAAGAATTTTTTTCCTGTAAAAAATTACAAATCCCAAACGAATGCGGTAAACATTGTAAGATAAAAGTGAATGCATTTCAGAGACAGATGAGTTCCGAGACGGCCGAGGGTCCTTCCGGAGTTGAAAAATGACGGATCAAAATCATAGATCGGAACGATCTATGGACTCCGGTTATATTCTTTGCGATGGCGATGGTAGATTTGCGGAGGACCGAGCGAAGGGCGAAGAAGAGGCTTGTCTTTTTTCCGCTTATTGATCCCGCGGTCTCGTGCGAAAGGCACGCGTTAATAAAGGTACGCTCGTGCCTGATGGCGATGCGAATTAATTCAGTCATCTTGGCCGAGCGAGGCCCGGCTGTCAATCTCAAAGTATTCAGAAGCGCCCCGCGCAGCGGCTGCCTCGAGATTCGGATGGTAGGGAAAATCCGGGGGCCAAGGAGGGATGGAACGGGGTGGTTTCACCCCGAATTTGGTTGGCTGGTGCAGGAGGCGCGGAAGGATCCCTCCAGGACTTGAAGTCACTTCTTAATAACCGGGGTCGCTTACGGAATTTCATTAGAGAACACCGGGCTCCTACTTCTTAAGCAGCGGCATCGCGACGCGGCTTACTCGCCATTTAAAACGTATTTCAACCCGCATAGTTTTCCACGCAACGTTCTTCACCCGGGATAAATACGGCGATGTAACTGACCTTGTTTTTCAGGACCATAAATTTTTTTCACGAGATTAAGGGGACGGTATTAATCAGACGGAATTCCAGGTGATTGTCATTCTGGTTCGGTACTAGATTTAGAAGCATCTTTTTTTTGCAATATTGCTACACTGAGAAACATTTCATTTGTTACAGTAACTAGAAAAGTTCGGTGAAACAGGTATCGTTGAAAAAACTGTTCGAATATTGTTGGGATTACGAGAAACGAGGTACGCGTAACCATTTTGCGCTATCGTCGATCCTTTTTCGGTAATTGCAACGCAAAATCAGTTCGTTCGGTTTACTATACATTTTTAGTCAAACAAGGCTTTAACGTCTATTTATCGTTGCACAAGCATTAAATTTTCTCAATGGTTACAGGAAAATAGAGTAACAGTGATCGTAACGAGAAAGAATAGTAACGGATACTAGACTTTCCGGTAACAGCTAGAAAACTAATTTTCATTTTGTACCTAGAACTATATTTTTCGATTAAGGTAAAAAATGAAAATAGTTGAGGACTGAACGGTAACCGGAACTAAAAATTTCTCTCACTGTAGTCTAGGTATCGTACTCTTCGTTTTTCACTTGTTTATCACCGCACAAAATCGTTTTATTCCGATAAATTAATCTTTTGAAGTTTTGTGAAATTTTCTAAAACCTTATGGACGAGTTGTAGGTACAAAATCTTATCAAAATTTTGAAAAATCTTTGAAGATTGTACGGAACAAAGTTTTGGACAAAATTATAGAATATTTTTTGAAACACCATAAAATCTTCTATATCCGGTATATGCAATTCACGAATCATATCGACAAAGTCTTACGAGATCCCATAAAATTTGTAAGAGTCTCGCAGGTCTGACAGAGTCAAGTGAAGTTCGGTTGCTCGCACAATTATGAGAAATTGAAGATTGACGTGCTTCTGATGAAAAATATTCGTGCAACGTCTGACTTTGGCGCGAGTGGAAAAAAAATTTAATAACGGAATACAGGTACGTCCAGGTTTTAAGATTATATAAAAACGAAGATAACACCACAAAAGATACTTCCGCAAGCAGGCGAACTGAATCCGAGGACTGAAAACGACGTCCGATATCTCGATAAGTTCCAGCGGTGCGGTGTAATCAGTGAGAGATAAAAGGCGGACTGAAAAAGTAATTCGAACTGATTTTGCCGATTGATCAGCAAAACGGAACTCCTCTCCTCGAAGGGGTTGTAGAAAGAGGGATGAAATTACGGCTGAGCTGATTAACCGGCGGTTGAATAACCGCGGGATGTTGAGCTGATCGCGCGCTCCTCGAAACTTGGACGAAGATCTCTGCGGATTGAGTTGGGAATGAAAATAAGTGAGCATTCGTCAGCGAACGAGAAACGTAGAAGAGAATGGCTCGAACTTCGAGCTCTTCTTGCTTACTGCGAGTTCGTCTTCGGATAAGTTGTTTACCCGAGACGCCGGGTGCCGCGGAACTTGGCATTTTGAATCTGACGCAGAAGACGGTTAATTAATTACACCCCGCATCCGCGGATATGCTTGTTTCGCCGGGAATCCCAAGCTGCCCCGGGGAAGAGAGGGACCCGATATCGATTCCGATAATAACAATTTCATTGACTTACACAGACCCTCGAAGCTCCGGCGGCAGTCAATTTCCGCAATTGACGACTCGTTTCCCGCTCGTGCTGCTATCGTTATTCCAGAAACGCTATTTTAGATCAAAGAATAATATTTAGACTGTCTCAAACTCGGTATCAACTTTACTCATAAGCCTCGAGAATAAACCCGTATTTTCGAATTATTTCAAGTCTCATCAAATCTTTGCGACATCATAGGGCAATGAAGTCTGTTAAAGTTTTTCAGAAACATTCAAATTACACGAAATATTTTTATACGTATACCGGGACAATCTCTTTAAACTTGAAAATCATCCATATTGTGAAATCTGTCGGGTTTTTACGAAATCTTTCGAAATCCTTTGCAATCCGACGAGTCAACGATATCTTTGAAGATTGTTGAAATTACGTCAAATCGCTCTACATCGTGTAAAATATTGAGGCGTCGAATACAATTTTTCAAAATCACATAAGTCTTCTGTGTCACAATTTTGTTAAAGATTTAAAATTCTATGAAATTTTGTGACATTTAAAGTCTCAGAACATGAGAACTTCAATAGAATTTGGTAAAGTCTCTCATAAACTTGAATCTTCTGGAATTTGATAAAAAATGATTCAAATCACTTGAGATATTTATAATTTCTTTGAAATTCGCGTGGTAAGATGTTTAAAAATTGCATGAAATCGCATGAAATTTGAAAACTTGGAAGGATCATTAAATTGTAATCTAGTAAAATCTCCCGATTTACCTCGTTGAAAGTATTTTCAGAACGGATAAAATTTTCTAAAATCGTTACAAAAATCTCATGAAATATTCTGAAGCTTGTCAAAATTCTGCGACGTAACGTGATGCGGTACGACGAGTTATTCGGAATCTCTTGAGGCGGTATGAAATCTTTTAAATCTTTCAAAACAACGTAAAATCCTTGGAACGCCGCAATCTTGAGAGCTGGCGTATAATTTCTACACCGCGTATAAGATACGGCTTAACTCTTTGGACGCATAGCTGAAAAGGCATAAATTAATAAGAGCTCGATATTCACGGACCAATTAGGTGGCGGGGAGGGAGAAAAGTCGCAAGAGAGAACTTCGCGGACGTTTCTAAATTAGATATCTGTTTGTAGATTGGGATCGTAAGATGAATTCTGCCGTGCGTAGGCGTCGTTAGATCCCTCCGAAGGTAGCTAAAGTTTGTGTGTTCGCCATGGAAGCCTCGCGTAGTCGGCTCGAGTCAAGTTGTCAAGAAGTAATATAATTCACCAGCCCATCTCTCGCCGTCTATCCGGAATTTTGAGATGGATACAGGAATCGAGAAGTTCCCCAACTTCGTAGCAGCGCAAAAATCACAACTTGTTAACACGTAACCGACACGCGTGTCGGTTATGTACGTATAACTTGACTGCCGTTCATTAGTCGCTGGCAGGTGTTTACCAGCCATCTACGTATCATGCCCGTTAAAACCAGAAGATTGAGCACTGGTAATTAGAACCAACCTCTCACCTGCGCCCTCGAGCTCTGGGCTCATTAAATTCTCGATATGAATTTACCGCTCGCTATGGTGATTGTGTCAAACATTACGAAATGTAGTCTAATCATCGCCAGGTGGCAGTAATCGAAATTTTTCAGTGATTATTACTACATATCTGATGAATAATGAACAACTTTTCACGAAACACTGGGGAAAAAAAATTTCCCTTCTTCATTCGGGAAAATTTTTACTTCAATCTGAATATTACTCTGGAACTCTATAAGGAGATTTTTTCAAGTCACCTGCAATTGACTTATGTTCTTTTACTAAGATTATTTTCGGCGTTTGGAAAATGCGCAAATCTCGAGTAATCCCCGAAAGTTGTTGAATTCCAACAATAATATTTTCACAAGCTTTTTGAATTTTCCAGTATAACCTCCCGTAACTGATCTTATGAAATTGAGGAACTCTAAAATTTTTTTTCAATCTTTTGGAATAAGTCTGATCCATGAGGCTGCAAATAATTTTTTATTCAATCGATACTTCGGGGAGTTTTTTTAGCCAAGCTACAAGCTCAACTTGCAAAGATATAAGTCACGAAATATTCAGAACAAATTGAGAGGATCGTACGTCAAAAATACTATTCTATCCATCCTTTGATTTACTTGTAAAAATTTGCTGGAGAACTTCGGAACACTTTTAAAGGAATGCTGATGAGAAAGTATCTATCTAGTCGCAATTTTAAACCGAAATTTTTAAAGCACTTCTATAAGTAGAAGGGTACTGAGTCACTTTCGGTATAAGCCATCAGTATACACAGTCTTCGCTCATTTTTTTTTTCCTCACCTTATTCCATAGTTTCTCTCACGTTCCAGCATTCCTACACTATTTTATCGTGCCAGTCTTATTTCACATTCGTACGCTATTCCTGCGATTCTTTCCTGTTCCGCATTCCTATTCCATCGCATCGTTCTTCATCTGTTTTACGTTCCCGTTGTATTTGACAATTCCCCTCCTGTTTCACATTCCTATTCTATTCCATAATTCTGTTCCTGTTCCAAAATCTTGTCGCGTTCCATCATTCCTCTACCGTTCCACATTCCTATCCATACTTCATCGTTCCTCTGCTGTTCCACATTCCCATTTTATTTCATCGTTCCGTTTCCGTTCCACGTTCCCGTTGTATTTGACAATTCCCCTCCTGTTTCACATTCCTATTCTATTCCATAATTCCGTTCCTGTTCCAAAATCTTGTCGCGTTCCATCATTCCTCTACCGTTCCACATTCCTATCCATACTTCATCGTTCCTCTGCTGTTCCACATTCCCATTTTATTTCATCGTTCCGTTTCCGTTCCACGTTCCCGTTGTATTTGACAATTCCCCTCCTGTTTCACATTCCTATTCTATTCCATAATTCCGTTCCTGTTCCAAAATCTTGTCGCGTTCCATCATTCCTCTACCGTTCCACATTCCTATCCATACTTCATCGTTCCTCTGCTGTTCCACATTCCCATTTTATTTCATCGTTCCGTTTCCGTTCCACGTTCCCGTTGTATTTGACAATTCCCCTCCTGTTTCACATTCCTATTCTATTCCATAATTCCGTTCCTGTTCCAAAATCTTGTCGCGTTCCATCATTCCTCTACCGTTCCACATTCCTATCCATACTTCATCGTTCCTCTGCTGTTCCACATTCCCATTTTATTTCATCGTTCCGTTTCCGTTCCACGTTCCCACCATTTCCCACCGTTTCTCTTGCGTCGACCATTATTACCGACAGAACAAACTGAAATCGTGAAATTTTCTCGAGTTCTCCAAAGAAAAACCCTCACGATTTCGCTCGAGAGAAAAACACCATCCATGAAAAGCTCGTTAATGAGCCTGCTCTTGGTGCGCAACAGAGACGTTGTACGCAATAACCAGACGTATTTACCGCAAGGTGGCGGTTCTTGCTTCCAGTTTCGTCGCACGAGGCAATTTGGTGGGGGTATCGGGTGTGCAGGCGGCCGGAATGCAGATGGGGCGACGAAGGACGATGGCGAAAGTCACAAAACTATGCAGCGACGGGCCTTGCAAACCAGAAACAAAACAACCCCCGCCAGCGGCTCTGAACGGGCTTTTGGTGTGTTGGGCTGCATCGATCTTATACAACTCTCCTCGGATGACAAACTAGCAAACCACCAACCAATATTACGCGAGAGTGACTCCATCCCCACCCAAAACTTCCCCGAGCAGCTCGTTGCTGGGTCTATTCGACGCTCCGGGGAAATCGACCGGACATAAATACCTTCATTTCTACCGAGTCGCTCGTATCCTCGACGTGTCCTCCTCCCCCTATCCGTGCATTCATCTTAGAAATCTCCCTCGCGAATTACTGTTTACAACTCCGTTGTTCTGCTGTTCTGTCAGCAATTAGCGACATCAAGAGGGCTTTGAATAGCTGCTAATCATGCGGGAAGGTTTGCAAATAACCAACGATTACACGATTGGAATTGATATCTTCATACCGGACTTTTAAATTCGGAAAATGGTTTACATAACAGACTTGACGTAATTCAATGAAATTGCAAAAGACTAACTGAAAAACGAAAGTACCGCGATGACAGTAAAGTTTTTTTTCTCATTTCTACGATAAAAGCGAGTGTGCTAAACTTTAAGACACCTGATTTTTTATTTTCAAATTATAAACAACACCACAATGTTGTGCAAAGGGCAGACTCATCGAATTTTCTGCTACCTTCTGCAGAAAGTTCGATAACTTGGACGATTATGGACCTTTTTTCAAATTTGAGAGGCCAAAATGAAGATATAATTACTCTCTTTCAGCTGCGCGATCATTACTTATTTGCCAAAGTATACGAGATGCCTAAATTTCGATGACGCCCGAGGCAAGACGCGTCAAGATTACGGAGCAGGTTCGGTACGCATCATCCAAAGCTAGTACAATAATCGTACAGAGATCCCATTCGCACTACGAGGACAGTCTGAAGCTCGATCGCGTGCCCGTGACGTTGGTCGAGGGGGTTGTTGCCATGTCCCCGGCTCGTGTCACTGATAAGGACAGGTCTTAGGTGGTCGGACGAGGAGGGTCAAAACGACCCCGGTTATGGTTGACGGGCACAGAGTCGCCCGTCAGACCGTTCAACTCGGTCTCCACGTGGCAAGATAAGGGCTGAAGCTCGGCCCTCTCGAGACACCTGAAGACTTCATCCCCTCTTCTTTAATGCCTGCCAGACTTCAGACTGAACCCATTACAGATAGAGCGAGACAAAGAGGTGGGGATATTTTACGAATTGCAGCCGTTTGTCACCAGGTGAGTATGAGAAAACAAAAAGCCAGTGAAACAATTTCACGCACAAATTTGCTATAGTGGAACTTAATTTTCGTTGACCGCTCGATCGCAGGAAATTGCAGTTGTGTAAGTTTTCTTCGTCTAGAGTCGATTCTTGTACGGATAGTTGAAAAATTTTATGTAGTGGAAACGTTATTTTTTCTTTTCTGTATGGATCTGAGAGTAAATTTTACCCCAATTTTGGTTCAAGGATGTATGGGATGTACGTATTTGGCTCAAACACGAAATCCGATAAGAACCGTTTGATGCTTCGGCAACGCCTTCGCTGACACTATGTAATATTTGACTGGCACGAATCTTGTCGCACGATTCGACGTTTCTCATCGGATCACGCGTTTCAGCCAAATACGGAGTCCGCTGAATCGATCAGAATCCAACATATTGAGGATACAGTCAGTTGAAGAATGTGTCAAAACAAAAACGCGACTGAGGAGATATTTAAAAAATACATCTAATATCGTCAAGTTAAATGTGATTCAGAAATTCTATTTGATCTACAAAATATATAAAGACTGATCGTATTATTCTACTATTTCTTTTACCAAAAAATTCGTATAGTGCGTCCGATTTTGATGATCAGCTTATTTTATTCCTAAATAAATATACCGCGACTAGAAATTGTTCGAGACAAGTTATTTCTTTAGCTCGTCGAGTGGTAAAAACAACCTTACGTATATCCGTTCTAATTTACAAATGATGATTTGTAATTGTGATTTATCATCGATCAAAATAGGACAATCAGTAGAGAAATAATATTGTATTCCTCAGTTATACAGTAACTAAAATATAGCTTTGAACGAGACTTTCCAAGCCTTTATTTTGCATAATCTTTTTATTCTAACCATTTTTTCGACTGGTCCTTACGTCTCGCACATGTATGTAACACATCGTAAATCAATCATTCCAGCTAAGACGTCTTCAGCTGTAACTATTGCGCTACGAACTATTTCAATTGTGAAATCGATTACAAGTTTAATATTTTCACTTCAAAACACTATAATCTGACAAATTCTCGTAACTATAAGTCGGAACTGTGCCTTATAGGATCAAGACGGACGAACTGACTAACCTGATTTAAGAATTGTCTCGTCCACGCGGAGTAGCGGCAAGTCAACACGTTCCGGTATAACCAGATCCTTGTTACAAAAGGACGCGTTACCCGAGTACGAGCAAAGCGCCGTCCTGACTCACGACGAATGGCTAGGGAGCAGACGACGTAGCAAAGCTCTCGTCTGACGTGAGAAATTAGAAATTTGATTCTAAGATTAGTTTGACAAATTAAAGAATAAAAGCAAGTAGACAGGAGAGACAGGAGATGGAAAAAATTTGAGTTATAAAAACCGATTTATTCCGCGTATAAATTTCAAAGAACGTAGTTTTGTAATTATTATTCAAATTTAACCGGTCGTATATTACCCATTAATTTTTGCCAATTCGAAGGAAATTTTGCCAATTCTTTAGATCTCAGTTTTTGTTAAATTTTACCACGTGATCTAAAGTAAACATATCGAATCCGCTTCTGTACCACAGAAAATGGCTGCTCTCAGAGGGTTAAAACGAGCAGCTTGGAAAACAAAAATAGCTTCGTATTCATTAGATTTTATTTTGTTTTTGTAAAACCTTTTCGGTATGTTTCTTTTCTTTTAAAATTTACCCTGCAATCTTATTTCATTGTAGAATAATTTCGCAAATGCAGGCAAGCAACTATCTCGATAGCATAGTTTTCAACGACGGTGAAACGAACTAGGTGTACGGCATTCTGTTATTCTGTGTCCAATGACCGATATTTGTGGACCTGCAGTGAGGAAACTATTCGCACATGTAAAACAATAGTAGGCTCGGGGTTTTATCCGAGCTCTGCAGAACGACGGTAATTGTTTATCCGAGTTTTGCGAATGTGACAAAGATAATAAAAAAAATTCCCCGAGTACACGAAAACTCAATTACATTAAACAGCACAAGGTTTTTTTTTTTTTTTTTTTTTGACTACGCAGAACCTAAATCCTTTTGTCCCTATCTCAGCGACGGTCCTTTTATTTAATAAAACCAACTAGTGATCATCCTCTCGCAAGCAGTGAGCTCACACAACGACCTGCTTTCAAGATCTCTCGCTCTCGGAAACAGGTAAACGTTACAACAGTTTATATAGTACAGTACATTACGATGCGAGAGTGCGCAAAGTAGGTAATTTCCGCACTAACGTCGTTTTACGCTCGCGGGCGATAAAAGAGCGAGTCCGGGTACACCTGCGCAGCGTACGAGTATCGTATACTATTTTTCCCATAAAGTTGCGCAAAGTTCGACAGGTCTACCAAAGAAGACAAAGGACGGCGGGATGTTAACGAACCGGCACTCAAGCCAGCGGCGTTCGCATGGGTGTCTGTACACAATGTAATAAGATAGGTACGCCTCGGTATCGTACGTACATTCTTATCCATTCCCGCACGCTCTTTACAGCGTATGGGAAAGTGGTACTTTGCAAACGCAAATCTGTGCGAAAAATCGAAATTTGCGCACGGTGATAGAAAAAAGTACATTTTACAGTCCGATTATTTAGAATTTTCGCTCGCTCGCGAGCGTTGTAAGATAATTAAACAATGAACAAATTGCGATCAAGTTTGACGACACTGTCTTACGAAAAATCATGACGAATACGACTATGCGGGGAATATTTTCAGTCAGCATGAACAGAGTTGACGATAACGAGGTCCCACTGTACGACACGCCGCTTTTGCAAATCGACTGTTTGGGTTAGACGCCCGCGTGTGCGCTTAGAGACAAGGAGAAAAGGATAAGGAGAACCGGAGGTATAAGAGCTGCCGCCTTAAGAAGTCTCCGACGCTTCGACTCGGGCCGCTGCAGGATATTACAAGGATATTTTTCCTCTTTCCTAAGGTAAAACTTTACGAGATATGTATATACTACACTTGAGGGATGTGAATACCGTATCAGAATGGACGTGTGGATGTGCGTTCACGTCTCTGTGGAATTTCTTGTGTGTCCAACGTGTCGTTTATGTACTCGTATGTACGAGTATACATGTACGTATATTCCTGGCTGCATCCGCGGCTCTAGAATGCAAATGGATATCGGGATACGGGATTATTTATAATATTCAATTCAGCTTTAAGTGGCGGGGATAAGGATTGGAAATACAGTTTTCAAGAGAATGAAAGGAGAGATGTATCCCTATCTATCGAGTCCGGAAGTAGATTAGTTGTCGCTCTTTAAAATTTACACGTGGGAATGAAAATTATTGTGGTATTTACTGCTTCGGAGGCTGGCGCGATTTTGCTGTTGCTAATACTGCATTTTTTGTAACTACAGCTTTTCTTCGTGGTGAATTGGACCGTTAATCTGGTAAAGTACACTAAGAGAAATTTTTAGTTCCGGTTACCGCTCGGTCCTTAACTATTTTCATTTTTTACCACAATTGAAAAATACAGTTCTAGGTACAAAATGAAAATTAGTTTTCTAGCCGTTACCGGAAAGTCTAGTATCCGTTACTATTCTTTCTCATTACGATCACTGTTACTATATTTTCTTGTAACTGTTGCGAAAATTTAATGCTTGTGCACTAATAAATTGATGTTAAAGTCTTATTTTAACTAAAAAAGTAGAGTAAACCGAACAAACTGATTTTGCATTGCAAATACCAAAAAAGCATCGACAATAGCGCAAAATGGTTACGCGTACCTCGTCTGTCGCAATTCCAACAATATTCAAACAGTCTTCTTAACGATACCTGTTTTACTGAATTTTTCTAGTTCCTGTAACAATTGAAATTTTTCTCGGTGTTGCTTTATTTCTTTAGCAGTTGTTTCCATGTTCATACAGGACAAAATGCGACCCATGAAAAGGTAAACTCAAATTACATGCCCGCAGGACTGATATACCACTTGACCTAATAAAAATAAACACAAGTCTTAAAAGTAAAATTCAGGTATAGTTGCAAGAATACAAGAAAATAAATCCAAAAAAAAGAAAATGTGGAGAAAACATATATAGTTTAATTTCAGTATTTCGGAGCTTTCCAATTTTTTCACAAAGTTCAGAACCAATGTTACGGTAATAAGTATTGATTCTGTTTGCCATTTCCATGGGATATAGAATATTATCTTTTTTTTTTTTATTCCATTCTCTCGACGTCGTTTACGTACGTATACTTCAAAATGTAAGGTATGGCGGAAAGGAGCACAAAGGAAGTACGTTATTATTTACGCGAACGAGAGCCTCAAAATTTTCATGAGGCTTCTGAGGATGAAGAGGACGGAGAGAAAGTTGAAGAGCATATTTCCGACAGTCGGGACGCCGATGAAGATTATCCCATTTTCAAATGTTTCAATGAACATACCGTTTTGAGCGGCGGGAAATGAAACTATACCTTTCTGAAAGATAATTGTCTGAACTTTAAAAGCTTACGGTATTTCTTTTCGATATTTATTTACTGCAGATTTACATTTTTTTAACGAGTTTCAGTTTTTTTTTTTTTTGCAACTTATCGTGTGAATTCTGAATATTATTGCCAAAGTCTCGATATACTTCATCCTAAAAACGATTGTAACACGCGGTAGAGATCCTCGGGAGTATCCGTGAATTTTTTCAGACTTTTAAAAAACGCACGACGTAAAGAAATACGGAAAGTAAAAGACCCAGAAGTTCCGTGAAAGCGGTAAAAAGAAAACTGGTTCCGTGGAGGGTTAAAATCATCAACTATGAAATGATTTTTATGTTTTTTAATTTTTTCTGAATAATGTTTCAAGTCCCTGATAAGTTCAGTTTTTGGTAGATCATGTGATCTGTACAGTGATGAACTTATTGCTTAATTCATCTTTATCATCAATTCTTGTAGCAGAATTCAGCATCCATAGTTTCGTTATATCTTCTCTTACATACATCATAACGCCATCATTAATATTTATTTTACTATTGTTATAATAAATTTTATATCCGTCTATGGTAAAGTACAAATAATGATCAAGTATTCTAGTTTTAACCTCGAGACTCTCGATAAATAATTGCAGTTTATTATGATTCGCATTTAGGCTTCTGATATAAATTTACATATTTACAATAATCACTGTGTGTTTTAATATTTTTATTGAGGGTATTCAAATTATTAAGATTTCTCTCACTTTTAGTGATCTCAGCAAAATTTTTTTCTAACAAGTCCATATTTAACTTCATTTTCAAATTCTTGATTATTTATACTTACTGTTCTTGGCAAGGCATGTTGTTTATCTTCAGCCTATCTTCAATCTATTTCGAACAATTTTCTTTCGCTTTGAAGATATTTAAAAAACTATTTACCCATGCAATCGACAAACTCATCGTTGAATATTTTGCATTCTGTTTAATTTAAAGATGGAAAATTCGTTTGATCTGGTACCCGAATGAATTAAATAAAAATTGATTAAACGACGAACAGAAATATTGGGGCAAACTTTGCTCTCTCGATCAGAACGGTACTCTCAACTCACTCTGCAGACGTAAAACCGATGGTTGAAAAAATATGATAGTATACATACGATACGTACGCATTAAGCATGTTTGAACGTACAGACATGGAAAAAACGAATTACTCTAGATTGCTCTTGATAAAGAAATTCTTTCATCGAATTCTCTTTAGTACCCTACATCAACATACTTTCAATTCCTGCCTCAGCTTCCGTGTCGAAATCAATCTTTCAAGTAATAGTATAATGTCGCAGTGCGGCTCTTTAGCGTTGAAACCTAGGGGGAATTAAAGGAGGTTCGACAAAAGCGTTCGGTAACGCAAATTAATTTTCTTCAACACCGTTTCGTACTCGGGCTGAATTTAAACTCTTTTATTATCATCCACAAGTTGCTCGTCCTCTCTCATTCTCTTTCTCTCTCTCTCTCTCTCGCTCTCCGTCTTTCTCTTCCCTGCGGCGAGCAAACGAGTAAACGATACGACTGCACCCATTCTCAAAGATTCACCCCATTTTTTTTTC
This sequence comes from Neodiprion pinetum, assembly GCF_021155775.2. Lineage (NCBI taxonomy): Eukaryota > Metazoa > Arthropoda > Insecta > Hymenoptera > Diprionidae > Neodiprion > Neodiprion pinetum. The sequence goes on from NC_060234.1 coordinate 21,291,151, forward strand.
ACAGGATCGTGAAGCAAACATACTTTTCTTAGATTTGGAAATCTCTTTGGTAGGAATTAAAAAAGTAGAGGAATAGAAATAAAATATATGGAAAATCTCCGTTAATATTTGTGATTTGATATTGAAACTTTGACAAGAAATTTCACATTTTTAAAAAATTTTCCACGGTTTTCTAACAACTTCAAAAGTGTTTATAATCAATTATTACGACAATTATTGTACTGTAAAAATGACCTAAACAACGCTTTGAAAACTTTAACTTACATTAAAGAACCTCCGTCTTCTGAAACAGTTTACTTAAGGAAAAGTGCAGACATAAAATAATACATCTTACATGAAAAAAATGCTGTCTGAATTTTTATGAGACCTTCGCTTTCTTTTATTACTACTTTTGAGACAGTTTGCTATGCAAGGGAAATCAGAAATTATACAATTTTTCGGTGGATCGAAAATTGCGCAAGAATTATTTCTGTAAGTTTATTTCGAAGTCAAAATTTTTCGCAGCATTCAATGAATACTTCTTCGACATTTTTGTACAACTCAATTGACACCTTACGACAATTCGCGGATTCTGAGAATTTCAGAGCGATCTAGCTCAGAAAATATAACTACATGAAATATTTCTGATTTTTCTTCAATTCTGTTACTTGAATAATCAGAAAACTGATGAACCGACCGAATAAAAATCCAATCAGATCTAAATAAGCGATATTTGCGTCGATTACGATCAATATCATCAAAATCCGTTCATTCATTGTCGAGATATCGTCGAACCAAAAATTGATCACTCACTCACGCTCAGTATCCGTACGAAAATGGTCGGAGATGATTTTTCAAGCCGCGAAACGCGAAAATTTGGCAAATAAGAAAACGGCCTTTTATTTCTGGGTGATTCTAATAAATTCCTTCGTTTTCTGCTTCGATGAACAGAAAATCAGTCAGATTGTATTTCAATGCATTTCTCGCAGATGAATTTCTGCACCAACAAATAATACAACACGTGATCTGATCTCGCGAGTTTTGCAAAAAAGAAAAATTAATAATTTCAACAAACCTCGAAGCGATCGTACCTCGCGTAAAACGAAAAGCTTCTTTGTTTATCCATCTAGTTAAATCCTCAACTTTATCTGAATTCCGGCGGCATGAAATACTCGTCCTTTTATCGAGAGACGGGAGCAGGACGCCAACGAAAATCGAACCGTCCCCGTTTTTTCAATATGACCCGATCTCTTTCCGTCCAGACGATTTAACTTGTTGTTTACCGGGCAGTTATCGTCCGGAAGAAGCTAACAATAAATGTAAATTCGATACGAGACTTGGGTAGAAAGCTCGAGTCCTTTTTTGGAATACCTACAAGGGTTGTTCGAGTGGGGGTGTAAATTAATGTAGAATGATCAGAAGCGAGAAACGTGTCACAGAATTTGAAACGTCGGAAAATCGAAACATAGAAAAACTCGCAACACAGGAAGGTTGAGTCATTGAAAACAAAAACGCAGAATCGTCAGAATGACGAAGAATATGGAAAGTCGAAACATGGAATTGTCCAAATTCTAACGGTTATATACATTAGATGTCTATTCTTTAATTTTCTATATCGTGACTATTCTTCTTTTCTATTTTCTAGATTTTAAAATTCCTCAAAACAGATTCTCACGTTTTTGAAAATTCGACATTTTCACCCGTCCATTTTCCCATCCTTCTACATTCTTATAAAAAAATACGTTAGAATTCCTTGACATTTCAACATTTTCCAGGAATCCAGGTAAAATGACAATCCTGTAATAATACGCGTCTCGCCTTCCCAGCTTTGTATCCTCTGTCTCTCCTTTCACCCTAATAATGCATTCTCGGACTTTGAAGCTAATCGTAAGCGTAAGACTTCCAACAATTTTACTGCTCGGACTGGTGAAAATCTTCGATTCGAGGTACAAAATTGTGCTTCGGTCACTGAAATGCTTTATATTTGACTCAAAACTTGCTCATTTTCTGTACCCTTCAAAATTTTGCATCACAATAAAATATTCACCGACGATTCGGATGGAATTATGTCTTTAACATTAAAAGTTTAGTAAACTTGTTGGTATCGTGAAAATTTCGATAAATCTTGGCAGAATTTGGTTCACCAATGTTTGTTGGTTAACTTTTTGGACTTCGCCGATTCGGATAAATTTGATTCCACATCAGAAATCCCACATCTGGAATGAAAATTTGGATTATTAAGATGTTTTAAAAAAGTTGGAGATAAAGAAAAATAATTTCATTCCAATCATATCCTATTTTTATTCCGAATAAATAGCCATTCAAAGAAATCATGCCTTCAGCAAGATATTATTGAAATAAATATTTTCTAGAATTTTACTGTCAGTGGCATACAAAAGTCTCGAATCAGATTTCTGTTAAGCTTAAACTTCGATAACCAGAACTTTCTCAATGCTTCCAAAACAGATGAATTCTGCGCTAATCCACCTAATCCAAAGAAGCAAATCAGTTTTCTTTAATACACTATTTCCAAATCTTCCACTCTCTTCTCTTTATCTTCTCCCGTATCTTGATCAGCTTGTCGCTTTGGTCAAACGGCTGAGAAATAACGCAGTTTTTCGTCAATCTCTTCGAGAAAGGACAGATAAAAGCTCGTTGAACCGACGTAACGGCGGAGCCATCGCCCGCCGTAAGACGAAAGAAAGTGAAAAAAAAAAGTAAAAAAAAGTAAAAAGAAAACTTTTTATAAAGAACATGAGAATCGGCCCCCAAGGTGTATATATAACATCCTATACCTACACGCAGCGACCTGAGAACCCGTTTAGCCAATATGGAGTGATAACAAAGTATTTATGAAGTATAAAAATATATATATATATATATATATATATATATATATGTATAAAACATTGAAAGTGCGCGTGAAGAGGGGTAAAATTTTAAAGACAAAGTTCCCGGCTTAAAACGCGAGTGCCGATTTCTCCACTCTCTTTCTCTCTTACTAAGGCTACGCGCCTTGTTCTTTAAAAAACAAAAAAAAAAATAAAAATCGACCCTTGCCTACGCGTCGGGGTAGGAAACTGAGTGTAGATAGGCATTTATATATACAATATATATACACATGTATATGTATATGTATGTATGTGTATAGGTATGAAAGTATACGTACACTAGGCTGAGGAGGAAGAAGCCCGTTTGCCTCGGGCCATCTTCAATAACCTCGAGTTCTCTCCGAAATTTAGCGCAAAGTTAGATTGCCTCGAGGTAGAATCATATTTTTTCCCCTTTCCTCACAGTTTTTTCACAGTACCTTTTTATTTGTTTATTTTATTTATTATTTTTATTTATTTTACCTTATTCGCACACGGTGAAACCTCCGTGAAATTATCCACCGCGATGCCTGTAATGTGTGGAAACCGCATCATTTCGCTTCTTAGACGTCTCGTACGGACACTTACTCAATCGTGATTTTTAAGGTGTCGTTTTTTCTATTTTCGTAAAAGATCGATTAGAAATTTAGAGTCGAATAAGTAAATAGATGAATCAATTGAATCGGTATTTAATAGAATTGTCTAACATTAATAATTGAAACTGGACTTGTTGAAACGTTGAAGTTTACGAAAAAAAACAAATCAATCCCCTCAACGTAAACTTGAAATCTATAGAATTAAACAGAGTAAGTCGAGTTTGAGAAATAAGTTCACGTTGATCAAAATGACAATAACCAAAGAAGAGTCTTAGAAAAGGCTGTAATCGTAAGTGCCGGAAATCACAAGTTTAAAAGAAAACAATAAAAAACGGAGAACAGCTGATTTTTCTTCTCTGCATAATTTTTTTTTTTTTAATTGCCACCAACAGCCCTTTTAAATTATCTTTGCGATTGAGATCCTGATCTTTCAATTCTGAAGTCATGCATTCTTCGAATTATCGTACGGACCAGGAACCCGATAATGACGATCCGAAATATCGTGTGAAAAAGAGGCTGGTAAAAAACATTTGGCAATTTCGCATTGCGTTGAAGGGTCGGAAGAAGGGCGCGCAGCCCGAAGGATCTCGTTATATCAGAAGGATAGTTTTATTTCCCCCGATGGAGTTTTGGTGGTGGGAGTGCCGGACGTGGGCGGCGAACCCTGCATGCCTCGATGACAAATGCACCACCTTATCTATCGCATCGCCGCCGGGGTTCGTGCGTCATCCCCTCGGGGTAGAACAATGTTTTTTCAACACACTTCGAAACGAAGAAGTGAACTAAAGAAGTAGAAGCGAATAAAGCATGCCGAATCGCGAAGTGGGCACGCTGGAGAAATTTCATTTGGTGTAGTTATTAACGTTGAAAATTACAGTAAAATGTAAAGTGACATGATCGCTTATATTTTATAGAGCAATTATGAGGGAATACGCGAAAAATAGATATTACTTTAATTAGATGATTTCTCACACGGATAGAAATTTTTAGTTTCGGTTACCGCTCAGTTCTTAAATATTTTCATTTTTTACTACAATCGAAAATTATTGTTCTAGGCAGAAAATGAATGTTAGTTTTCTAGCTGTTACCGGAAAGTCTGGTTTCCGTTAATGTTCTTTCTCATTTACGATCACTGTTGCTATATTTTCTTGCAACCGTTGCGCAAATTTAAGGCTTTTGCAACAATAAATTGACGTTAAAGCCTTGTTTAACTAAAAATGTAGAGGAAACCTCACAAACTGATTTTGCGTTGCAATTACCAAAAAAGAATCGACGATAGCGCAAAATGGTTAGGCGTACCTCGTTTTTCGTACTTCCAACAATATTCGAACAGTTTTATTTAACGATACCTGTTTTACTGAATTTTTCTAGTTACTGTAACAAATGAAATTCTTCTCAGTGTGACTGCCAATGATTGATAATGTAGAAGTTTATTCTAATATTAGTGATTTCGGAGATTACGAAATCATTTCGAATGATATTGGTGCCGTGATTGCTGAAGTGGAAGAGCCGTGTGAAAATCGGTATCGTTGCAACCACGGTTTGAATATTTTTGGGACTGGGTATTTCCATTTGGAGAAATAACATTTTTCAAAGAACAGATAGGTTGTATTTTTTCTCTTACTTAGAAAAAAGTAACAATTTCGGGTGTTACAGGTAAGTGAATTTTACTGATTTCTCATGATACAGATAGATATACCTTAGCATGGGAGACGTCACATTATCGAAGTTTCAAACCTACTGAATTCTCATAATCATCTCGACCGTATCGCGACCCAGGTCGTGGGACGTAACTATTATATCAACGATTCAATTATAAATCCAGGCAACCCGGAAAGTGAAAATCTTACCCCCGAGACAGCGAGGGTAGTTCTCTGAGGGATGACTGAACCCCAAGGCACGGTACAAGAAGTGAAAGCAATGTGCAACGGGCTGTTCTGAAAGACAGAACGCAAATATTCCTGTGTCGCTCAATTACTCGTCATTCAAAGTTCGGGATTGCCTTGATTGAATGTGTCGGGAGAATAAGACTATTTACGTACACTACCGAAATGTGGTAAATGCGCGAAAAATCTGTCCCGCGCGCAGAGGGCGCCACCGGAAATCGAAGCGATCAAACCGAAGATCGGAGCGCTCGGCGCAAGGGAACATTTCACAATTATCAGCCAGCGCGACAGGTCGCTAAGCGGGATTTGGAGCAGCCGATACACCCGGTAACGCACAATTTTTTAATTGATCTGAAAAAGACAAAATGTGATCTAATTATTTTTGGGTTCTTTGCTCAATACGAGCATCAAATTTCTTTATTTAAAGATCCAATTTATACCGTAAAAATGCGGTGCTAGTAACGGCTTGGTTCGATTACAGATGTCAATATTGCATTTAGTGATTACTGTAACATCGAATCTGTTTGTTTAGTTTACGATATTCTCCAATTAAATATGACGTCAATATCAATAATTTGTTTTTATCCTGTATTTATTATCTCATTTTCCCTCCGTTACCTTGTGTTCTCACTTGTTCATAGATGTGGTCAATAAATTAATATTCGTTTCGAGGAGGGCCCCCACTCGGACCGAAACGTCAACAATTTTTCGATTGTTCTGTTTTAACGACCTTCATAACCAAAATTACCATTTCATTTCAACACTCTGAGGTTACGAAAAATACTATTCATCAATATCAATAACATTAAGTATTGCACTAATATCAAATTACCGCAGTAGCCAGAAAAAAATGTTGTACGAATCACCATAATCAAAAAGAATATCAACCGTTCCAACTTTTATCGATTAGAGATAAAAAAAACTAATTATCATTTTGTTTCCAAAATCATATTTTTCCGTTATGGTGAAAAAAATCGGAAAAAGTCAAATACTGGACCGCAATGATCAATGATCAAATGATCACAAACGTACATTTATTTCGGTGTACGAGCTCGAAGAAGTAAAGAAAAAGAAAATGAAAAAAATAAGTTCTAAAAAGAATATTGTCCGTAGCATTTTTCATCACGTTGACAACCATTCCAATTGCTGGAAGTATCATCAAGTGTAATCGAAATCTCGTCCCAATATCATATACTTCTATTTTCTCGCAACATTGTTTGATTTTTTATCAATTTATCGTAAAACGATGTATATTCTAGATTTGATTCATATAACCCCAAATTTTGAAAATCATTGTCAAGAAAAGAGCAATAACAATTTTTTATAATGACGATATCTATACGGTACATCGATAGCTTTATCTTTTCTGAACTCAAGAAAAGGTATTATCTTAAATTATTTAACAAAAGAAACATTAGCAATTAATTTCAACAGGAGTTAAGACGTATCAATATCTCGAACCCATCCACTTTAATTACGCAAAATTCTGTGCTTCGGTGATCAGAAGTAATAATCATCAATCGAAGTGAAGAAACTAGAAGCGATCGTTCAAAAAATTGAAAGTTTCACACACGTCATTCAAAACCAGAAATCCAAATATTCGTAAAAAGATTCAAAAACTTGACTGAAATTAAAAAACCAAACAGGCACCGCAGGGAACCAAAGAAAGTGAAAAATAGTCCGATCGTCCTTATCAATTCCCGAAAAAGCTACAGCCGTTTGTATCCCGTGGGAATCGGGTTCTGATAGGCCGACGGAAAACGAAGGGCGTCGTATTTCCCGAGGGATGAGTGTAACAGCCCAGAACTTTGGCGCCACATTGTTCCGAACGAGTTATTAAAGTGACCATAATTAATTAGTCAATTAATTAATTATTTAATTAATTAGCGGCGAAGATAGGTGATCACGTATACAATAAAGTATATATATGATACATACATTATATGTACATAATACATATATTATATATGTATATGTATATTCCCTTGCTACTTCGAAAGCGTGTCAGGAAGTTTTTTATCGTTCTGTACATAATTTATATGCATAATGTAGATTTCAGGTACCTGTATGTGCAATATACGTATCGATTCGACGTAACAGCTGGATTCAATTTATTTTACGATCATTACTGTGTTTACCTTGGTAGCTAAACGAGGGTGTATTACAGATACATAGCATACAATATACACTGAGAGAAATTTTTAGTTCCGGTTACCGCTGGGTCCTTGACTATTTTCATTTTTTACCACAATTGAAAAATACAATTCTAGGTACAAAATGAAAATTAGTTTTCTAGCTGTTACCGCCAAGATTGAACTGCAGTTAATATCACGCATTTTTATTTATTCCAATATCATGATATTCATTATTTGTGTGTATATGCTTGATGTTAAATTACGTACCTCTCGTCGTCGATTACACCTATGCACGAGTGAAGTTTTTCCCCGCCTAATCACGTTGAGACGCGGTGGCTCTAACAGAAGTACCGGAAATCCGAAACGGAAACAAAAAATGTCCGGTAACTTTATGTAGGGTGATTAAATTTCTTACGTTTTTCACTTACTGCTGAAGAAAATAGGCGAAAATTATACTGAAACATGAACAGGATGTATTGGCTCAAAACTGCACAATACATGAAGGTTCTTTTCATTAACAAAAAGCTTTTGTGCAAATTATATTCACCACTGTGTTATTTTTTCTAGTCATTAAAAAAATACTTACGTATCATATTGTTCGTTTCTTTGGTTCAATTTTTGATCCATGCATACATTCGTGCAGATATTTATACGAGGACCGCGAGAGTTGGCCGAGAGTAATCATGCGAGATATGCGATAGGCGTCATTGTTTGCAGAAAATCTCCTAAATCATTTCTGGTGGGTGAAACCGGCGAGTGCAGTGCATGTATATGTATACGTAGTTTGTTATGTTTGATAGCAGATTACGGTTCATTTGGCCAGATTCCAATTACAATAAAACTGATTACCGCAGCTCGGTGTATCCGGGTATCAGAGCTGTATATGTTTGTACAATTGTATACGTATTCCTGTGATATCCAAATGCAGTGCTCATTGTGGACGGAACAATAACAAGAAAACGAGAAATTACGGAATAAAAAAGGATCTGATACTGCCGCGAATTATCGCATCGCACAGAATGCATGCTGAAATTCACGGTTCTCTTGGGAAAGTATCGATCCTGCGGAAACCAGTCTTATAGAAAATACCCTTCAGGTTCTTTTCTACAAAAATATCATTTTACAAAATTCTCTCAGAATTTTGTTCTCGTCAACAGCCTTCAGATTTAGGAGGAGAAAAATTTTGAGAAATACCAAGTTATTCCTTAATTATTATTTCTGTATCAGTGAAAATCGAATTGAGATGTCGTTGTATTGAAAATTTTTTTTGAACAACGGAAAAGGTGGGATCTTCAAGATGTGTTGAAGAAAAGTAGATAAATTGCAGTTTTTTTGTTGGATCAACGAGTTAAATATCATCTCTCGTCACAGATTTGGAATCGTTCGAAAATTTGGGTTGAAATGCAAATAGAAACGCAGAAAAGCGGAGGATACAGACTCGAACAAACGTGAGATGCCAGAGTGCGAGGGAGATGAAAGTCGGTGAGAAAATTAATCAGGTTTGATAGAATCAGCTTGATAGAAAGCATGAATGTTTTCCTTTAATTTGAGCAAAAAAGATAATCGTCAGTAACTGTCCTTAGAAATTCACTCTGTATACAATATGCCCTGAGATAAATTTCATTTGTTACAGTAACTAGAAGAATTAAGTAAAACAGGTATCGTCAAAAAAACTGTTTGAATATTGTTGGAATTACGAAAAACGAGGTACGCGTAACCATTTTGCGCTATCGTCGATCCTTTTTTGGCAATTGCAACGCAAAATCAGTTTGTTCGGTTTACTCTACTTTTTTAGTTAAACAACGCTTTAACGTCAACTTATCGTTGCACAAGCATTAAATTTTCGCAAGAGTTGCAAGAAAATATAGCAACAGTGATCGTAATGAGTAAGAATAGTAACGGATACTAGACTTTCCGGCAACAGCTAGAAAACTAATTTTCCTTTTCTACCTAGAACTATATTTTTCGATTGTGGTAAAAAATGAAAACAGTTAAAGACTGAGCGGTGACCGAAATAAAAAATTTCTCTCAGTGTGCGATAAATTTGTTACATTACAGCGGTGAGCGAACATACGGCATGAATAACGTCGGTTGCATAGTCTGCAGGTAGTTCTCATCGCCTTCGAATTGAAGGAAAGTAAAAAACAGAGAAATAGATGAATAGATATAAGTGGAGACAAAAATTGTTTCCAACCGAAAATCGCACACCCGATATAACATCAATCATCGCACGGTTAATTGTCAATCACATCGGTAATTAGCGATGGAGATTACGAAGTTGTCGAGGACGAAGCTCGATGCAGAGCCAGGATCAAGCGCCGGGTCCTCAAGGTTTGCCAATTATTATCCTTGCCGGTGTTACAATGGTCCGACAATGGGCGCCGAGTCAAAAGCCGCGTTGGCGCTTCTCTCCCGGCAGGATAACACCGGGAATACGGGACCACCAAGCACCGGCATTAATTGATTCGCCTATCTGGCGAGCCGCGCGGTCACCCGTTATTCTATTGGTTATTCTATCGCCGCGTTCACCATTGTCTTCCCATGGTTTATTGTCCGGCGAAAATTCAACCAAAGCGATCCAATTTTACCGTATATATATAATTATATATATAAATATATATATAATATATATATATATACATATATACCGCATTTCCTGCATCCCGAATTCCCGATCCTCCCGATACCTGCTCCGTCGGCAATTATAAACGCCGGCTGTGACGATGATGCGTTATCCCGGAATATGCAGATCATCCGGTCGTTGCGCATTCTCGTAATATCGCGGTTTGACGAGCAGGCGAATTGATTTTTTTACAAATTTTTTTCTTTTTTTTTTTCTCATATATTTTTGACTGGAAGATTCTTTCAATTGATTATTCGACATGAACGATTCAACGAATAAAGTATTCATCCTAGTCCACATTTAATCGATTTATCACACAGAACTAATATCTAATATCGGATATCTGTGCTAGGTTACTTCCAAACATTTATAACTCGCTGCTAAGGATTGGAAATATTCATCGTTTTCGTTGACTGTACTCGATAAATTTCACAGATTCATTGTGACACTGATCAAGACAATAAATACGATATAATACGTGCGATAAAGACCACTTTGACACTTTGCAAATGTGTTCAGGCACTGTGAGAAATGCAGGATCAAAATTTCACAATACAGGTTCAGTGAAAAGAGAATTAGTCGCATGTGAGTGAAGTGAGATTTGAAAATACAGATCATCGCCTGTAAAAAATCATGCAAGTCTTGAAATGTGTAATTTGACTTGTGATCTGATGACTTATGATACGTGTGAAGCTGCAGTTCATTCGAATTAGAATCAGTGACGAGAAGAACGCATATTAAACAGAAAGAAAATCATTGTTTTTTACATTTTACCTACAGCAATTAAGGAGTGTATTATAATAAGAGAAATACATAAACCGATGTCAGTGACACGGATATTCATGTGATATGATTATTAATTCGGGACAAGTTTGCGAGGAATATACGGTATAATGAAAAAAGTACTCCCGAAAAACTAACAAAGTTTTCGGCTAGGTAATTTCGAGCTGGACGAATTTTCACAGATCCCGAGTTTTGTCTGTTCGCCTGTTGTGCGAATACTTAAAAAGTTTAGAGGATAGTAAACTTTGCCATTGTAAAACCTGAGTCATGAAAAAATTTTCTTGAGAATTTGAAACGAGAAAATTCTAACTGGCGAGGCTTGTTTAAGGTGTATTGCACAACTTTTCTGTCCTTGTTATTTTCGGCAAATTCCACAATCCCGAATCCTTGCAGTTGAAAAGAGAACGTTCTGTGTAAGAACGGGTAATAATCATGTATTCGAAGTTTAATAATTCGAATGATTAATTTTTTCAGAAGTTTGATTATAGTCGAAACTAATTCACTTAACCAAATACACGTACGTGTCATTTTGAAGGAATGTAAAATAAAACATCAATATCCAAGATTCGGTCTTTAACACAGGTCAACAAAAAAACAAAAAAAACATTCTTAGGGCTTGAGTTTAAATAAATAAATTTTGATTCTATAAATCGAAGAAATAACCAAAATCTTCCTTTAATTCTTACACAGTTTTCTATTGTTTATTTGTTTCTACAAAAGCAAACCTTATCTATTAAAATTATTTCACCTTTTATTAGTAACGTGGAAGAAATCAAAATCTGACATCTATAACCCAAACCCAAAATTCGTGTTTATCGGTATGATAATTGGATTATTTTTGAACGTACAGTTAACTTGGACGATTACTGAACGTGTGATTATCTCCCAATAAAATTACGATAAAAAGTATTGAGATTTGGCTGATCGTCGGCAACCTCTTCAATCCAATAACCCAACGAAAGAACTACAGGCAAATTTCAATCGCTCCTGAAGATTGATATCCAGGGTTCGCGAGCTTCTGCTTTCACGGCTCGTGAAACGTCAACTCGGCAAAATTTCCATTACCCAGGCAAAGGCTGACTCGGTAATCAGCTGATCGGTCGGTTTTGATCTTTTCACGATCGAGGCGAAAAGAGACCTTGTTCAGATATAGGCGAAGAGATAGCGGCGGGCGGTCGAACGAAGGTGAAGCAACTAGAGAGTATAATGCTCGGATGTAAACCGGCGTACACCGGGTCCATAAAGCTCTGCGGACAATTTCCGATAGTAGAGCAACGGGCAAGGCACGGCAGCTCACCATTGAATGGTGACATTTCGCTAAGAGGATTGCGGGACGCCATCAGCTCCAGCCATAACCACAGCTCAGGATCCGTTGCAGGGAGCTGCAGGGCGTGTAAGCGTCGCATTAATAGGGACACGGGTGTAAACCGGAGGACGAATACCCGACCACGCGACGAGGGGAAAATCTACTCGTTTATCGGGCATTCCGTGAGGTGTAATCGATCAAGATCGGAAGCTGAGGTTTAGATTTCGTGAGAATCGAGAAGACGCGGAGGAGGAAAAACGGAAGAGAGCTCAATTTAGATAATGGCCCGATGAAAGTTGACTTGAGAGTGGATGCATGAGAAAAAGGGTGCAAGGGTTTGGAAACCGAGGCGGTGAGATGACAGGGAAAGAATCCAGGGTACAAAGTAAAAGTGTGGGAAAGAATCTAAGGTCTGGAGAACCTAATAATTTCCATAAAATACACGAGGTTACGTAATTTCGTTCCTAAATTTCTCATCGAAAACAAAGTGAAATCTTGACAGCTGTCAAAATTTTTCAAGTTACGTTCGCGGTGGTTGATCACCCTGGCGAACAATTGCTCGCAGATCATACGGGGTGAGTTTTTTTTTTATCTTGAGACGTCGAAATATCTCAAGAAATACGCGTTGTACAAAGAAATGTTCGTGACAAAAACTGTTCGTTATTAATGGGGAAAACTAATCCCGTAAAATTCAACCCCCCTCCACCCGAACCCCTCAGGGCGTGAGGGGCAGTAACTGAAATCTTAAATAGAAACCCGTATTTGTCATTGCAGATTCAAATTTCTCATGATAAAATACACAAGTTTTATTGGAAAATTTTTGTCCACTCCGATACAGATGGCGCTGTATGAACGCCGACTAAACTCTTACGGGTATAGAGGAAAGGTAAAATTCAAGAGTTTTTTAGATCTCGATGAGCTCTGCAAAATATTTCGAAACAACGCGTGGCTGTGTTTAATAATTTCGCGACAAGAAGCGAAACCGCGACGAGCTGCTAGTGATAAATACGATAAAAATCTGAGTGCGAGCGGTAGAAAGTACCCGTCGCGTCTATCTATAACGGCCTGCCTAGATCCGCGTCTACGAGTGGGTAGCAAAGTACAAGCTCCGAGTAGCGTCGCGACGCCGGCGTCGGTTGCCCGCGATGCACCCCCCCCCCCCCCCCCCCCCCCCGCCCCCTTGCATTAGAACTGCACAGGCGGAATCACGAACGATGCCGGAGAAAAATCCACTCGAAACGGAAAACGCGGAATTGAATATCGCGCGAGTAAATATATACTCCCCGTATAATGCCGCCCCGTTGTAAATATTTACTCCCTGACTAAACATGCACGGGTGTATAATGCGTTATATGTATCCCACCCTCTCTCTCTCTTTCTCTCTCTCCCTCTCTCTTATTTGGCCGCGTGAAGGCTTTCGCGGTGAGAGTTTTTCCCGGGTTGTTGTACAAACACGGGGGATGCACACCCTGTTTTGTACATACTACACGTATAACTATGTATATCGGATATACATTCGCGCAGCGATGCAGCGATGTCGTAAAAGTACACGAGGAATTACGTTTCTACTGCGATATGGAATACGAGCGTTGCACTGCGCTGCACGCTGCACAATAATAGGCAAAAACGAAAATCTATTTCCGATAAACGGCACACTGTGATGCCGTCATCAAACTGCGGTCTGACTTGTACAGCTCTCTAGTCTATTAGTGCACTGAGAGAAATTTTTAGTTCCGATTACCGCTCCATCCTTAAATATTTTCATTTTTTACCACAATCGACAAAATATAGTTCGAGGTAGAAAATGAAAATTAGTCTTCTAGCCGTTACCGGAAAGTCTGGTTTCCGTTACTATTCTTTCTCATTGCGATCACTGTTGCTATATTTTCTTGTAATTGTTGCGAAAATTTAACGCTTGTGCAACGATAAATTGACGTTAAAGCCTTGTTTAACTAAAAAAGTAGAGTAAACCGAAGAAAATGATTTTGCGTTGCAATTACCAAAAAAGGATCGACGATAGCGGAAAATGGTTACGTGTACCTCGTTTTTTGTAATTCCAACAATATTCAAACAGTTTTTTTTAACGATACCTGTTTTACTGAATTTTTCTAGTTACTGTAACAAGCGAAATTTTTCTCAGCTTGCCGTTCCCGTTATTTTCACACGCTGCACTCCACATTGTTCAGTTTCTGTTTATACTTTTTTTCCTCATTTTTACTTTTCTAGATTGCATTTCATTCTTTATTCCATTCAATTTTCTTCTACCGTGTATAAATTATCTTTGTGTTGCATATTTTCGGTTCTGGTGAAAATAGTAGGATAAATTTTAGCGATTGTCAACAAATTCAAATGTTTCAAGATTGAACTGACCTAGATGAACAAAACTGGGAAAATGCATGACTTTTTTTGAAACATTCGTTCATTTATAAACACACATTAACAATCTATGAAGCTAGTTTTTTCCAAACATTTGCTGTTATTTGTTCTTCATTTTCAAAAAATCTCGTCTGAGTTTCTTCTTTCATTCTGTCCTAATTGATACGATTATGTCCATATTGTACGATCAGTTGTGAAATAGAATTTTGATGTGTTATTGTTTATCATTGTTATCAAAGTTAAGTGCCTAAACGCAGTACTGAAAATCGTTTGTGAGATTATCTGAACAGACCATATGTCTTTCCTTCAATATACATAATTTTTGACGAATTAGTTATTTCTTTTTTTCTACCTAGTTTTGAATACGTTTCTGCTTCATTGTATCAGCTTTCCACATTTATTTCTTGCTTATAAAATTGACTATTCATTTCCCCGGGTGTTTATGAACGACATTTTCGGTAGAAAATTAAGAAAGAAAATTTGTCATCAAGAGACACGATTAACAAATATGCTTTATGTAGACATATGTAACGTGTTTCAGCAATATTCTCGCTGAACTTAAACTCGGCGAAGGTGATGAGATGTCGTATTCTTCGGGTAGTTGATTTTTTCGTCCCTTCTCACCCCCAACGAGAATAATACCCAAGAGAGCGCTGTTTCGATATCGGGTTCAATTCGGTCCTGATTTTTCTTCCCGATTACGAAAGATGCCCGGCACCGTTTCAATCGCCCGATGTCTAAGGTCCCTCAGCGTCGCGTCGCCAGGACTCCGAAATCAGGGGTTGTTTCGTGTGTAACAAGGAGGAGAAGAAAAAAAAAATGCTGATAATAATACGAAAAATAACGAGGCGAAGAAAAGTCAAGCTTTTTGCAACAGGCAAAATCGGGGAAAATTTCAAGACGGGATTAGGAAATTTTCAATGTGGTGAAAAATACGGATTAGGTGATGAAGCGATAATCCGCAGATAATAAAAAATCATTTCAACAATAAAGTAAAACGTTTTTAAATGAATTATACACCGATCGGTAACGGCAAAGCATAATAAATGAAAAACGAAAACGCAAAAATTGGTAAACATGTTTAGAAATGATGAATTTTTGTGAAATTTCGGCTACCTCAGTTTTCGAACCGGAAGCGGCGGAAGCTCGGTAAGTTTCACGAATCATCTCCACCGAATGCATGATTTTTCACCCATTGCATCTTTTTCGTCCGAATCGATAAAGCTCCTGTCCTAGAAATCAAACTACATGCACTATTTTCCGAATATTACACACTGATGTCGAAAAATTGACAGAAAATTATTTGCAGTCAAAGAAAACGGTTTCATTCGATGTAACAAGTTTTTCTCCTTGACTGCAATTTTAACCAAGCACTCTGCCTTACGAACCTGGCTAATGACAGATACGAATATTGAATGAAGAAAACAACGAAGCAAAAAAAAAAAAAAAACATACCAGTAGAATTTTAAAAAAAAAAACTCGTAAGAAACGACGAAGCATTGATTCACGATCATCGCGTTTTTCATTGTTATACCGAGTACATTTGTACATTTTCGGTGAGGAATAATAATAATTATTATTATTATTATTATAATTATAATAATTATAATAATAATAATAGTAGCAACAACAACAACAACAACAATAACAATGATAATATAGTTATAGTAATAATAATTTATAGAAGCCTGGAGGCGTACAGAAACTACAAGAAGGACTTGACGGGGGTAAACCGTGTGCAAATGAGCCACGGCCGACAGAGACGAATTAGAGGAGATAAGATAAGACGCGTAAGGTGAGATCAGCTTGAGAGTAGACGGCGATGGCGAAGGGATGCTGTTATCCCAGGGAGACGAGGACGATCGGAGAACGAGCGTGCTCCGATTCTTGAGGCACCAGGTGCCTTTAACGTCACTCAACTTTCAACTCCGCATCACTCTGGAGATTGGTGCCAAGGGCGCGCAAAACGCCCGAACCACCGTCGCTATCTGATTGGCGAGAATTTGGCGACGACGATAAATTTATCAACCCTTGAACGCAGCCTTCGCTCCCTTAACTTC
This sequence comes from Neodiprion pinetum, assembly GCF_021155775.2. NCBI lineage: Eukaryota > Metazoa > Arthropoda > Insecta > Hymenoptera > Diprionidae > Neodiprion > Neodiprion pinetum. The sequence goes on from NC_060234.1 coordinate 21,307,765, forward strand.
GCTGCGCGAAGGGAATCGAACCGCGAATATATTTTATACGGCGTTCGAACATATATATGTCGGAGTATCACAAATCTCGTTAAATAATTCCATTACGTAATGTATGAAGTGAATAAAAGGATATTTCTTTTGAATATGAAACTAAACTAAATGAGCGTCAAGCGTTATTAGCAAGCTAAGAGTATAGCTGAATGACGGAATCTTAGCAACAAACAAATGGTTTGTTTATAACAACGCTTGGACGAAATCGACAGTTGCGGGTTAGCTAGAGAGCATACCAGACGTGTCGGGATCGTCACGCAAAATATGAATAGTCAACGCCCAAATGAACGCTTTACATCCTCTCCGCCTTTCCGAGGCTTTATGCCGACATATATATATATATTGGCAGTCGTTTGCTAGATCGAACAATCGTCATCAATTCAGAGGATAGTTCGCAGCGATGTGTGTAACCTTGAAAATGTTTGTGGAATCGACGTCGAGGGCAACTGCCAGCGAGAAATGTGAACATTTTTAAGGTCAGGTTCTTCAGAATTTTTGCGGATGCGCGTTAAAGCGTAGCAGACGACGGAACATTTTGTCGTTAGCAATTCACACCGTTTGGTCAGTGATTCTTGAAACAGTAAGATATGAAAGTAATATTTCTCAAGGTTTTAAAATAAAATTACATTCCGAACGTGTGTTATAAAGAAATATAGTGTAAAAAGAAATACGGTGAAAGTTTTGTTGGAGTATTTGCAATATTAACTGGCTGCGATCAACCGAAGAGCGTGATATTGCACGCGGAGGTAGCGAGACTTACTTCTCTCTAGTGGGTAAAGCCGGGTAGGGAACAGAGAGCTTCGGGAAATAATACCAGAGCTAAACCCTCTCCAAGATGAAACGACGCCGGTGTTCCAGACGCGGCTGCAGGGATCATCGCGGCGCTCTGAGTGCGGAATCGGAATTGCGAGCGGAATCTCAAACGGCAAAGGAAACTGCGACAAAGATAGCGGCGCGCTTGTCGTTCGAGATTTTGATCGTTAGGAAAAATTAAAATTGAATTTTTCTCGCCCTGAACGTTGCGAAAAGGATCGCGAGTTTCAAGAAGCTACATTGTGTATCAAACTCGGCAAACAAAAATTTTTAAATCAAACTTGTTTAAAGAATCTTGAATGATTTAACTACGATTACGCAAAATATTAACTTGACTTTGCGTGATTATAGCGATTAAAGAATAGTACAAAAACAAGCTTTCGTGGAAATAGTTTGCCGGTATAAAAAACCTGGCCTTGGAAATTCGCAGAAAATTCATCAATTCCAGATTTTATAAATTTCGCGAATATCTTGCAAATTTTATGAAAAAAAACTTTGCTTCAAGATTTTCATACGAAATTGAAATTATTTTCCCATACTTTAGTTCGTAACAATTGTTTTTCTGTTGTTTCAATAACTTGGAGTTTTCGAGATCTCAGTAATTTCAACGATTTCACGTAAAGTTACAATGTGATTTAGGATAATTTTAGCAACTTGAAACTTCCGACATCTCGTTTTGTGCCATGCTCTTCACTATCGCGTAAAATTACGAGTGATGTCTCGTACGGTTTCCCATAAATTTTTACGTCATTTCATGTTGAAAACCAGCGTCTAAAGAATTTTGTATTATTTTTCCTAACACGACTTGAATCATTTTAAACGAATTAAACGGTCTTACAATATCAAAATGGCAAAGCTCTCAAGTGGTTTCTTACCATTCAAATTCTACATCAATTAATGGCGATGTTCACGCCTCATTAAAAAGCTCGTTCTCATTGAACGATCCGACCGAAACCAGTGAAGGGTGAAAATTCCGCCAAGGGTTGCCTCCGTTTCTCTATAGTCTCGATTTCAAACAACCTGCAGGATGCATTTGACACGAGAAGACCTTGCCGGGATGGAAAATTCGTGACAATGGCTTAGCGGGCGGCACGCGGCTTCAGGTGTCAAATGCAGGTCCTCTGAGGGGTTTTTAAATTTAAAACAGACTGTCCCGGAGAAACAGGCTGCGGGTTTTTCGAACGAATGGACTGGCAGGGTGGAGGAATTAAAGATTTATAACCGCTTCCGCGTACCAAGTCCGTCCCAACTTTCCGTGTGCATAGATATATACATATATATAGTGCACACACAGAGTCGGAGTGAAAAGAAAAAAGTATGTATAAGGCAGCAGCTGCAGCAAGAAATATGGAGGAACTCAATTTCTCGCCTCGGAATCGGAAAGATGTCAGAAAAGTTACATACATTTTGGCTTATTTTTGCATCTGTTAACTATTTCATCAATGTAGAGAACGGTCTATCAACATCCTGACGCTTTGTTACGGTGAAAATTTCTAGCTACCTGGAACATCGATTCGTTATGGTGTACACGAAAATTTGAAACACCCTCGGACGCGTTGGCTGAAGAATATAAAGACGGATACTCCTGGGTAAATTTTTGTGACCAGTTTTCGGCGGGCAAGTGGGCCCAGGTGGGCCTGGAAACGTAGAAGGGTCCGCTCTATCGACTCTACCTAACGAGCACATGCTCAAAGACAATGTTCATTCTGTATACTGCGAAGCGAATATCAGAATTATTTGGGGAGTCCATCGTGCCCAAGTCTCTACAACTATTTCATATGTTAAAAAACTGACGACTAGTAAGCGAGCGCACGAGCACAAAAACCAGTTACACTAGGCATCCGACCCCAAGCTAGCTTTAGCGAGCCATTGTCTTATAACTAGTTATTTTTAATTCGCACACCATTTTATTATCGATGTGCCAAAATAACCCAAAAAACCGTGATATTATATTAATCGTCGAGCTCAAACGTAAAAAGTAACAATTTTTCCTAAAAACATTCTGAACGAAAATGAATGTGATTTAACGTTTTTTTCTGAGTTTTTTAGTTCATCGATAATAAAAATATATGTCAATTCAAAGTAATTTCAGCTTTTTCATTTCAGACAAAACTTACGCATTCTTATCTTTTCTGCCAATTCGCGATTCTAGCGGCGAGGCGCTTCAATGGCCAGGTAATAACTTTGCCACTTTACGACAATTGATGATCAGTAAATTTTTAAATGTGAATTAAAATACACTTGAAATTTAAATAAGCATCGTGAGTTATCTCCCATTAAAGAAAAAAATAGGCGACAATAAACGTCTCGCTTGAAAATTATCGTATTTGATTCATTTAAAAAAAAAATGAAAATATGTGTACTTTTCCCAATCTTTCATATGGTAGCATTATAAGAACCTGGTTTCCACTTTGAACTGACATGAAAGATATTTGTTCTCCATTACCTGATTTTATTATTGACCTTTTTTAAGTGTTACTTGAATATTTGGCTACATAATTATTGATTGCTTTCAGTTTTTAACCATTTGCATACGATAATAAAACAAAATAAATAATTATAATCAACTATTTCCATATAAACCAATAAAAAAAGCTACGTTACCATTTGCGGACGGTGAGTAGGTATAACATTTTTATAATATTGATTGGCAATTGTAATTATATTTTATCTAAAATTTTTTAAACGTGTCATGCTTACAATAAATTATTTCAATTAATTTTTCGCGTAAGCACAAATTCAGTAGCTGTCAATGTGCTAATAAAATTTCTATAATTTTTCATAATTTTCTCATAATCTTCTTGGTAAAACGTGTCAATAAGAAAATAATATTAATCCTTACACAAATTTGTTGATGCACGATATCGACTTAATTTTGCGAAAGAAAACGATTGTACGCAGTCCGGATACGCTACTAGCTACAGATCAAAAGTTACAGCCAAACAACGAAACATTATTTTCGTCATGTTTTCTTCTGCTGGTCTTTTCTTCGTTATTTCTCTGCTTTTGGACCTACGCACTTCTTGGTGAGCTCTCTGCGTTCCTGGGTGTCTACTCAGTCCAGTTAGGATCGTACAATCTATACGAAGACGAAAAATTTTAGCCTATAATAAAGTAAGGCTGACCCCTTTATATGATACATGAGCAGGGTGTTTGAAAAGGAGGGTAAGAAAAATTACAGATTCATAGCTACGCAGCTTTAATTGTTTATTTGATATGCCTCAATTCTAGTACAAGTGTTTGGGTGTCAGCGTGTAGTAATTCAACAAGTTACCTAATAGAATGAAGGTGAAAGACAAAAAGTAAATGCAAAAGTATGATCGAACATTATATAACAATTTTGATTATTACAATAGGAATATGGAGTGCAATATGCCTTATTTCAAGCCGAATATGAAAAATATAATATTAGATAATAATTGTCATGGTTACTGACTATAGTTTAGATTCCGGCTTACGTACTAGAGCAACGCACCTCTACGGAATACGATATATTATGTATAATATTGTATTAGTACTATTTTATGTAACCCGTATTGAAATAAATAAGTAATCTGATGTACTCGTATTATATTCGCATTGTATCAGCTCTTGGCCCCACGATGATTTCAACGCCTTCTTCCGACTTCTAGAGGTCCGATCAGTTCAGGAAGAGTCGTGTCACTAGAGCCACAGATGAAGAGGGTCTTGCCTAAAATATCGTAAAAAAATTAAGGTAAACCTTTTACACCCCGTTTCCTAACATTGTAATGGGAATATCAATCAATACCATCAAACAATCTTTTCGGATTTTTAGGTGAAAAATTGTCAGTTTGAAAAATGCTGGAATTAATTCTGAGGTGAAATATATCGACGTTATTTCGCGAGAGAAATCGATTGCGTTTACTCAGTCTACGCTGCGAGCAGCGGGTTAAGAGTTAAGGCCCGAATTCGAAAGACTTCCTATTGTCATTTCTCTGCTGTTGGCTTTACGCTCTTTTCGGTGCGTTTTCTGCGTTCCTGGCTGTCCAGTCGTTATCTTAGACGTTCTAGGAAGTACTCTGTAATGCCGCATTAATGGTATTGCTAAATGAAAAATTATCTAAATAGAGTTTTCCTCGGACCCTTCAAATAAACAACAATATTCACAGCATATGGATTAACGTATGTCCATACCACGAAGTAGTGGTCCTTACACATTGTTACAATCACTTCTGAGGTTTATAGTTTTCCATCAATATCGGGAATCGGGATATCGACTATCGAAAGGGAGATATCGCTCTTTGGGAGATATCGAAGTAACCTGTCTTGATTATCATTTGAACAAAATATAAGTAAATATGCGCAACGTGAATACGTTGACTGAAGAATATAAAGACGGATACCCCTGGATAAATTTTTCTGACCAGTTTTCGGCGAGCAAGTGAGCCCAGGTGGGCCCAGGGAGGGTATGGACTCTACGGACTCCACCTAACGGGCTCGCACTGACATTCGTAGCTGCTAAAGTAGTGCCAGAATGAGAGTTTGAGATTGAGTCGGTACAAAGTGGATACTTAAGCCTATTTGTCGACTACGACTTAGAAATGTCGATCAACTCGATCATCCCCGTGAAAAGACGCGTAACCGCGTCCACCGCTAACCACCGTCAACCACCTCTTTCCACCTCCGACCACTTTCGTCCTCCTCGTCCCCCTACTCCTTCATGTATTCCATAACAATAATATTCGTAATTATTCCAGCAACTTTTTATTTGCTCTCTCGATCTTGAATTTTCGTAGGCATAGAATATAAACGCTGTTTCAGCGAGTCGCAAGTGAAGTATCTACGTTGGGTACAGAAGCAGAATTGTTTGTCGAGAAATGTTCGTATGGAATAAAATTCAAAGCAACACTTATGCATCACGAATGCGCTAATTTTAGTCGAGATGAAATGGATGCTCCGTAAATGAGGCACTATTTAACGCGGTGTCCTGATTTGAAGACCTAAAAAGGTGATTGTCGGCGATTTGTTTTTTTCTTTTTTTGATGGGGAGAGATAGAACCAAGCTTCTTAAAACTTCGAGTGTATTTCAACACACGTTTTAAAGGTACCTACGAGCAAAAATTTTTATCATCCAAGTGTAGCAGAACAGAAGCGTGATTAGCTGGCCCGTTAACTGAAGAATATATCTTTAGTTGATGATGATGATGTTGATGATTGATGATGAATATATCTTTAGTCAGCAGGAAAGATAAAGTGCGTATTTCTTGTCTGAAATGTAAAATCTAAATTCGTACATCATATCGTATCATCATACATCGTAAATAGTATTGAAGTTCAAAACCAAAGTTTGGATGTTTGGATGTTCGGATGTTCGGACGTTTAGAAACTGACGTCACCCAAAATTTTTTTTTACTTGACGACATCGATCGAGAATCAGCTATTTGAATTCCTCAGTCTGGAAAAAACCGCGCAGTAGAGCGGACGTATGAAAATCGCACTCCGCAGATTTCGAGTACCGGGTTCTCTGCCTCCTGGATCTTGCGCTCCGGGTCCGCTTCCTGGTACAACTCGACTTTCAGAACAAGAGCTCCGTAGTTCTGGCAGTCCAGGTCCTTGACCTGATGATTTTTGACCTTCCGGACTAATTTTCAACTTTACAAGTTTGATTATTCAAAACGTCATGTTTTGTACTATCAAACCAATAGCTAATAAAATTGCAATAATTTTTTCACAATTTTCTCATAAACTTCTTGGTAAAATGTGTCAATAAAAAATTTATATTATTCCTTACACAATATTTTTGATGTGTTTTGATACTGAAAATATTTATTACTATTCCAGGTATAACTCGAGGTGGTTATCGGTGGTTGTTGGAGGTGGTTGGAGGTGGTCGATGGTGGACGAGGAGGAGGACGAGAAAGACGAGGAGAACAAGTTGGACGAGAAGGACGAGGATTTGTGCTCGGTGAGTAAAATATTTTTTTAATATTTGATGACAATTGTAATTATATTTCATCTAAAATATTTCCAACTTGTCATGTTTACAATAAATTATTTCAATTCATTTTTCGCGCAAACACATATTCAGTAGCTTCAAATGCACTAATGAAATTTATTACATATTAATTATTTAAATAGTTATGTTAATCCTTACACAATATTTTTGATGTGTTCTTATACTGAAAATATTTATTACTATTCCAAGTATAACCCGAGGTGGTTATCGGTGGTTGTTGGAGGTGGTTGGAGGTGGTCGGAGGTGGACGAGGAGGAGGACGAGAAAGACGAGGAGAACAAGTTGGACGAGGTGGACGAGGATTTGTGCTCGGTGAGTAAAACATTTTTTCAATTTTTGATGGCAATTGCAATTATATTTCTACTAAAATATTCCAAACTTGTCATGTTTACAATAAATTAATTCAATTCATTTTTCGCGCAAGCACATATTTAGTAGCTTCAAATGCCCTGATAAAATTTATTCCATATTGATTAATTATTTAATTATATTAATCCTTACATAATATTTTTGATGTGTTCTTATACTGAAAATATTTATTACTATTCCAGGTATAACACGAGGTGGTTAGCAGTGGTCGTTGAAGATGGTTGACGGTGGTTGGAGGTGGTCGAGCTGGACCAGGAGGAGGACGAGAAAGACGAGGAGAACAAGGTGGACGAGGTGGACGAGGTGGACGACGAATTGTGCTCAATGAGTCTAACATTTTGATAATATATGATGAAGTAGGATCAGGATCAGGAGTAGGAGTAGGATCGGGAGAAGATGTAGAAATAGGAGTAGAAGTAGTAGTAGTAGTAGGAGTAGGAGTTGAAGTAGGAATAAAAGTAGTAGTAGGAGTATTAGGAGTTGGAGTAAGATCAGAAGTAGGACTGAAAGCGGTAGAAGTAGGAGTAGGAGTGATAGTAGTAGAAGTTGGAGTAGGAATAGGAGTAGTCGTAGTAGTAGCAGTCGAATTAGGCGGGGTGGGGTCGGGAGAAGAAGGGATCGGAAATGGGGAATAGGGGAGGTGAGAGATAGGAAGGGGGGGGGGGGGGGGGGGAGGGAAAGGGGGTAGGGTAGGGTAGGGTGGGAATTCTAACTCCTAACACCCTTACTACTACTCCTGATCCTACTCCCCGATCCTACTCCTACTCCTGCTCCTACCGTTGCTACTCCTACTCCTGATCCTACTTCTAATATGACTCCTGATACTACTTCTACACCTGATCCTACTATTCCCACTTCTACTCCTATTCCTACTCGCGAGTGCTATTCCTACTACTACTCCTACTTCTACTTCTATTTCTACATCTTTCCCTGATCCTACTCCTACTCCTGATCCTACTTCTAATCCTACTCCTCCTCTTACCCCCACTCCTGATCCCACTCCTGATCCTACTCCCACTCCTCCTTCTGATCCTACTTCTTTTCTTACTCCTGATCCTACTCTTCATCCTGATCCTACTTCATTAAATATTATGAAACTGTTTTACTGACCAAGCATCAATCCTCGTCCTGCTCGTCCACCTGCGACCACCTCCGACAAACTCCAACCGCCGCCAACCATCTCCAAGAACCACCAATAACCACGTCGGGTTATACCTGGAATAGTAATAAATATTATCAGTATAAGAACACATCAGGAATATTCTGTAAGGATTATTGTAATAATTAATTAATTAATTAATTGATTATGTAATTAATTGATTAATTGATCATGTAATAAATTATATTAGCGCATTGAAAGCTACTAAATATGTGCTTGCGCGTAATATTAATTGAGATCATTTATTGTAAACAAGTTTGAAATATTTTAGATGAAATATTATTGCAATTGCCATCACATATTATAAAAACGTTTTACTCACCGAGCACAAATCCTCGTCCTTCTCGTCCTCCTCCTCGTCCTCCTCCTATCCACCTTCGACCACCGCCAACAACCACCGATAACCACCTCAGGTTATACCTTGAATAGTAATAAATATTTTCAGTAAGAAAACACATCAAAAATATTGTGTAGAGATTAATATAATTATTGAGGTCATTGACAATGTGATAAATTTCATAGGCGCACTCATGGGTACTGGATTTGTGCTAGCTGGAAAAATAAATTGAAATAATTTACTGTATACGTGACAAGTTTAAAAATTTCAGATGAAATATAATTACAATTGCTATTAAGTATTATGGAAATGTTAAAGTCACCGAACACTAATCCTCGTCCTTCTCGTCCTCCTCCTCGTCCTCCTCCTCGTCCACCTCCGACCACCGCCAACAACCACTGATAACCACCTCAGGTTATACCTTGAATAGTAATAAATATTTTCAGTAAGAAAACACATCAAAAATATTGTGTAGAGATTAATATAATTATTGAGGTCATTGACAATGTGATAAATTTCATAGGCGCACTCATAGGTACTGGATTTGTGCTAGCTGGAAAAATAAATTTAAATAATTTACTGTATACATGACAAGTTTAAAAATTTCAGATGAAATATAATTACAATTGCTATCAAGTATTATGGAAATGTTAAAGTCACCGAACACTAATCCTCGTCCTTCTCGTCCTCCTCCTCATCCTGCTCCTCGTTCACCGCCGACCACCACCGACTAACACCGACCACCTCCAACAACCACCGCAAACCACCTTCACCGAAAAGAGCGTGGGATCAACAAGAGAGAAGATACGAAAACAAAAGTACCTGCGGAAGAATGTGAAAAGCACAGGTTCTCATTTTCTGGCTGTAACTTTAGATGATTCGATCGCAGCATATTGGAACTGCGCCCAATCAATTTCTCTCGCAAAATCACGTCGAAGTAGTGCTTGAAAAAATTTATTCCAGCACTTTTTGAATTCGCGAGAATTTTCGCCGAAAATAGAAAGGGGTTAAACTTACTTTTTCTTCATTTTTGAGGCCAAAAACTTTTGGTCTCAGATTCGATTTGGAGGACCCTGACCTGACTGATTGGATCCTCAGGAACTCAGAAAACGCAGCATAAAGAGCGTAGTGGTTTGAACACCTGAAGAGGTGATACAGAGAGAAAGAACGAAGCTTCTAAAAACTTCCAGTACATTTTAACAGACATTTAAGAAGTACGAGCAAAATTTTTTATCATCCAACTGCTGCAGAACGGCAGCCTTATCAGTTGACCCGTTAACTGAAGAATATATCTTCAGTCAACGGCTGACCATCGAAGGGCCTGGCCGCTTGAGTCTGGAATCGGCAGAAGAGATAAAGTGTGTATTTCTTGTATGAAATGTGAAACCTAAAATCATTATACATCATATCATATCATCATACATCATACATCGTACATCATAGATCATACATCATACATCATACATTATACATCGTACATCACACATCATCATACATAGTATTAAAGGTCGAAACCAAAGTTTGGATGTCGGATGTTCAGAAAGTGACGTCACCAATTCAAAATCAGCTAGCCGAATTCCTCAGTCGGGAAACAACCGCGCAGTAGAGCGGACGTATGAGAGTCGCGCTCCGCAAATTTCAAGTACCGGGTTCTCAACCTCCCGGATCTCGCGCTTCGAGTCCGCTACGTATTTCGAGTAACGGGTTCTCAACCTCCCGGATCCCGCGCTTCGGGTCCGCTACGCGGTGAAACTCGACTTCCAGGATAAGCGCTCCGTGGTTCCTGGTTCATGTTTACAATAAATTATTTCAATTCGTTTTTCGCGCAAGCCGAAATTCAGTAGCTGTCAGTCCGCTAATAAAATTTCTCGACTTCCAGGATAAGCGCTCCGTGGTTCCTGGTTCATGTTTACAATAAATTATTTCAATTCGTTTTTCGCGCAAGCCGAAATTCAGTAGCTGTCAGTCCGCTAATAAAATTTCTCGACTTCCAGGATAAGCGCTCCGTGGCTCCTCGTTCATGTTTACAATAAATTATTTCAATTCGTTTTTCGCGCAACCCCAAATTCGGTAGCTGTCAGTCCGCTAACAAAATTTCTCGACTTCCAGGATAAGCGCTCCGTGGCTCCTCGTTCATGTTTACAATAAATTATTTCAATTCGTTTTTCGCGCAAGCCGAAATTCAGTAGCTGTCAGTCCGCTAATAAAATTTCTCGACTTCCAGGATAAGCGCTCCGTGGTTCCTGGTTCATGTTTACAATAAATTATTTCAATTCGTTTTTCGCGCAAGCCGAAATTCAGTAGCTGTCAGTCCGCTAATAAAATTTCTCGACTTCCAGGATAAGCGCTCCGTGGCTCCTCGTTCATGTTTACAATAAATTATTTCAATTCGTTTTTCGCGCAAGCCCAAATTCAGTAGCTGTCAGTGCGCTAATAAAATTTCTCGACTTCCAGGATAAGCGCTCCGTGGTTCCTGGTTCATGTTTACAATAAATTATTTCAATTCGTTTTTCGCGCAAGCCGAAATTCAGTAGCTGTCAGTCCGCTAATAAAATTTCTCGACTTCCAGGATAAGCGCTCCGTGGCTCCTCGTTCATGTTTACAATAAATTATTTCAATTCGTTTTTCGCGCAACCCCAAATTCGGTAGCTGTCAGTCCGCTAACAAAATTTCTCGACTTCCAGGATAAGCGCTCCGTGGCTCCTCGTTCATGTTTACAATAAATTATTTCAATTCGTTTTTCGCGCAAGCCGAAATTCAGTAGCTGTCAGTCCGCTAATAAAATTTCTCGACTTCCAGGATAAGCGCTCCGTGGTTCCTGGTTCATGTTTACAATAAATTATTTCAATTCGTTTTTCGCGCAAGCCGAAATTCAGTAGCTGTCAGTCCGCTAATAAAATTTCTCGACTTCCAGGATAAGCGCTCCGTGGCTCCTCGTTCATGTTTACAATAAATTATTTCAATTCGTTTTTCGCGCAAGCCCAAATTCAGTAGCTGTCAGTGCGCTAATAAAATTTCTATAACTTTATAATCTTCTCATAATCTTTCTGGTACATTATATCGA